>NC_069365.1:51747500-52997500 GCF_021730395.1 Mercenaria mercenaria
AGTTTGACCTTATCAGTGCACGTGAGACAGCATCCGGAATCCTATAGTATGAGTTAATCCCCTTCGTAAATGTAACGCCATTTGCATGTTACTATGAATGACTGTTATTGTAAATGTACAAATTATATACTGGCTCGACGTATAAGAGGGCATACATTAAAATTAGGTTTGATGCATTTTCCCTCAGCCTCTGTTTAATATTACTACTGGATATAGATTGGGTTCAAACTTACAAAAGTTGTTCCACAACATAGATCTATGATCACCCACACACGCAGTCCCAATCCGTGACTGTAGTTACCTCCCCTGACGGTCCGTCCAGAGTCACAAGCAACGACTATTTAAAATCGGCGTAATCGAGGTGCTTCAGTCTTTCAGACATGATTGCAAGCATAATGATGATTTAATCGGGAAAATTTTTGGAATAGCAAATTTATTCTTGTGCTTGACTTGTGAAATACACGGCTCCAAATACACGATATGTCATGTCATGAGCACTTTGTAGTACAGTCAACTTGCCAATAAAGAATCACTGCCAATACAGGTCACTTGAGAATAAAATGTGAATCTCTCTTAAACAGATTCACATTTTATTCTCAAGTGACCCGCTATTGGCAGTGATAAGTTTATATAACTGGATACTTAAACATTGTATACTCTAATATGTTTAAGAGGAAACAGGCTGATTCGGACCGTGGCTGATTCGGACCATGGCTGATTCGGACCAAATATTTTGGCTGATTCGGACCACATACTTCGAATAAAAGTACATAATGACCATATATGTTGGCTGATTCAGACCACAAACTTTCATTTAACAGTCAATAATGACCATAAATTTTGGATGATTCAGCAATTTCAGAAAATAATGTTGATTATAGCTTATATAGAGGTTTAACTTGAAGTAAGGACATAAAATATACACCGTACAAGCAGGTAAGAAGTTTTGACAAACTAAAATGCATCTAAATAAGGACTTTAATTATTCTTTGCATCAGACATTAAACTTAATACTCATAAATTTTATTTTTACTCATGACATTAGTGTCAGGAAAAGTTCAAAACTTAAACAATTTGGGCCGAATAAGCCAAGTAAATTTGGTTCGAATCAGCCATGGTCTGAGTCAGCCTGTATTCACATTCACTAATTATATTAGAGTATACAATGTTTAAGTATCCAGTTATATAAACTTATCATTTAGCAATTATTAGACAAAAGAAGATGGATCTAATCTACTGAGTTTGAGTTCCATGAGTAGATAACTCTGGCAACCATGTTTCTTGACTTGGATTTTAGCACTCTTGAATTCTTCAGAGTAGAATATTTTTGAGCATTCCTCACAATTTCTTAGATAAAACCACACAAATTTGGTACCATTTTGAAGAGTGAAACACACACTTTCATAGGAATAATATGATTATGAATTTTAGATTGACTTCGATGAAAAAAAGTGCCATTAAACAGAGGCGTTCATTCAGCCAATAGAGAATCACCCATTTCAGGGATAATCAAAAGGTTGTTTATTTTGCTTAAAAATACAAATCAAAGGTTGACTTGATGTTGTACTGGTTTGAACTGGCAAATCTAGATAAATGAATAAGGTTCCGTGAATCAGTATTTTGACTTTAGTTTTAGATAGTGGTGCTAATTATGCATAGAAATACAACTGTGAAAACTAGTGCTATATTGATACTTTGACTTAATGTCTCCTGTTTGAAATGTAAACATACTGTCTCTCATTATATTCTGTCTTGAAATGTTTATTTCTAATACCACAGTCAACTTTTGTCAGAAAAAGACAAATTTTAAATGGATAAAAAAATGATAAACTAGGTGACCCCCTATTGGCAAAAGTGACCCCCTATTGGTAAATCAGACAGGTATAAATATTTCATCATAACTTCAGACATAAAAGAATGATTCAAATAAATCAAATATTGATATGAATGCGAGCAACAGTTTTAAGTGTAAGTAAGTTTAGATATCATGAAAGTCTAAACATTCTTCACTATATGCTAAATATTTAGATAGTGACCCGCTGTTGGCGAGTTATCTGTATCTGAAGAAAGTCACCCACTGACCTACATTATGGATTGTTTTCCGCCATTGGTGATGTCACAGCTTTATTACGTCACTATTGGTGCATTTCATTCATAATCAGGTACAGGTACCGGATGAGCACAATGTCTTAGGCTAATTCTAAATGTATTAGCGCAATATTATTTGTACATTTACTACAATCTAAAGTTAAATTACAAAATTTTAAAAAAAAAAACAGATATTGGGAGAGATCTATTCATATATATTCTCATGTGCTTATTCCTTTACAAACACCTGGAATAAACGTTGGTGAACAAATTGAGTATGACTTCACAATGTGCTAAATGCTGTACGTTCATGCATATATTTGATAGCAGTTTTTTTTTAGTTTTTTTTATGCAGAACATGTCAAATAACATACGTTTCTGTTCACAAGATAAATGTATTACCTACAGCAAATTAAAATATTTCTTTTGTTTTTCATACTGTGCAGCTTATGATTTATGTACATATTTTAATCACTAATGAATATGCCTTTGTAGGGACGTGGCTGAGTTAGACATAATATCAGACTGAAATAAAATGAAAGTGAAACGTCACGAGTTGGACTACCACGCATGGAACTAACTAAACACTAAAGTTTAAAGTGAATTATTTCCCCTCTTTCATAAGTTTGGTACAGATAACTCCAGATATACAAAACAAAACATCCATAAAATTGAAATGGTTCAGCGCAGGGCCGCCGAGAGACCTGCAGAAGATATAGGATTCTACGCAAATACACAACCGTGCCTGAATTAAAGCCCTGAGTAGTCAAAATAATTTGACGTTCAGATTGTTTTATATGTAATAGTTATAGTATGTGTGAGAGTGTGTTACCAGGATATGTCAGAGCTAGGGGTTCATCGAGGGTATTTTTCTCTGCACATATCGTCGAGGCCGGTAGGCCGAGACAGATATGTGCAGAGAAAAATACCGAGATGTACCCCTAGCTCTGATATATCCTCCTAACACACGAGCATTACATATTATAACTGTTTTATCGCATAGTTTTATCATTAAAATTTATATATTATTTTCATTTAAATTTGTTTATTAAAATTATTTGTACGCTTTTGCTTCCCTTTCTGCGCCTCCTGACTGATATTTATTACATAATGTTGTCATAATTTTTCTTTGGAATGGTCCATCCGTTTTATTATAATAGAATTCTTTTTAAATCCTGAGTGTTATGGGTGTGAGGTGCATGGCATTGGTACTTCCCATAAACGACTCATCAAAATGAGTCTGATTTTTTTGCTTTTTGCTTTTCTATGTTCCCAAAACCCTCATGTACATCTTAATGATTATTGAACTTCACCTTTAAAAAAGGGAGCTTTGGTCTAGTAAAAAGGGGTTTTTGTCGTCATCCCCGAAGTCGGGGGTTCGAGCCCCGCTGGGGTCGTGACCATCCCTTTCTATATACACCATGCGGGTTTTTCCAGGAAACAGACCGGAGTATTAAAATGAGTTTGAAGCTTTCATCACAGTCGGGCTAAAAAAAATTAGTGTAAAAAACTAACCTTGTATTCATTACAGCTGAGGTGAGGACCCCCCAAACCATTACAGGTCTAGCATAGCACTTGACAAAAAAAAGCGGTAAGAGGGATGGCGGTTTTCAAGGGAGGGGTAAATTCAGAATTCAAAAAAATATTTTACAGGTATTTGGATGAATCTTTTAGTTTAAAATTGATTTCAAAGTTTTGGGAAGGGAAAAACGTCAGTTTGTTTTTGTTGGGGGGGGGGGGGGGGTGGGGTTGGGGGGTGGGGGGGTTAACATCACTTTAAAAATCGAACCTGCTTTGACATTCCGCTTTATTAGGGGCTAAAGCCCCCAGGTAATCTTTTGGGCATTTTTTTATTATTTGGGGCCATGGGGAAAATCGGGTAGAACTTTGCATAATTTTTTTAAGGTTTCACTGGAAAAATTTTGCTTGTACGGCAGGGAATCAAACCAATGCAGGAGAGGGGAAAAGAATTTGAGGGACAAGTAGCTTGAAGTAATCAGAAAAAACAATCACCCCCCTCATTAAAAACCCCTAAGCTTTGTTTATTAAGTTTTTCTTTTTTTGTATACATCCATAAAAAACCCGGACATGCTTCTGCTACATTTACAGGGCAGTCGTCAATCAAAATCTTTTAATAGCGGCAAAATTGTTTTAATGCATTTTATTAATTTAAAGTTTGCATTTTTATGGAAATTGACCGAGTATTTATTTTCAAAAATAAAGAAAGAAATACGATGCCCTTTTTTTACCATTGCAAAGGAATTTAAGGGACAAATAGTTTCTACAGACAGAGACCATAAACAGGCAAGATAAAAAACCCAAATAATTTCCGCGTGTGAGGGGGACTTTGTACGACAATTTCTTCGTTATAACTGAAGTATACCTTTCAATAAAATTTTTGATTTTTTTTCAAATGATAGATCAAATATTAAAATATTGCCACTCTCATAGTAACAGTTTCGATTTATTGACCAATTTATTAAGGGCGAAGAAAAACACAGTGGGGAAGAAAGTAGAGACACAAATAAATAGATACGTTAAGGGGTGTAACAGGAAATTTTTTTCTAAAATTATCCTAAAATTTAGTTTATGGTAAGTGTATGCATTTGATAAAAAAAACAAAGGGCCCCTTTACCCAAAAATCTTTAAATAAAAGTCGCTGCCTTACAGTATCAAAATCACCGAATGAAATGAAATCATGCAATCTAAGGTAGTAATATTTCTAGAAATATTGTCCAGTATGGTTTAATTTGGGAAAAGCCCAAAACTGGTATATTTTATTTTTGAAGCAATTTTCTGTTGAATCCCTAAGGCATGTCAGCAAACAGAAAAACGACTTCACTCAACGTGTTAAAAAAAAAAATTAAAGCCCCCCCCTTGCCGAACTTTCGTTGGGTCTCGCCAAAGTCCCTTTTTTATGTTTATTTTTTTGATGGCTGGAACTACTGATAATTGAACAAAGTTTCCGGCTAGTAGGTTCAAGCAAATAAAGTTTGACTGTATATTGGCCTTTTGTGACGTATCCAGCTTTTCCCCCCTATACAAAAAAGCATTCTGGTAAAATGAGCTACTTTAAACTTTCAAAGAATGCCGAAAAGATTAAAAAAAATTTTTATCCACAGAAACTGCGATTGTCTTTTCAGTCCACCCTTTTTTCGGGGGGTCAGGTTCTATTCAGTTTTTCTATAATGGAATTCCCTTGGGGTTTTTTTTTTTTTCAGTCCCCTTGTGAACGTTTCATTTGTCAATGAACTGATTTGTCAACTATTTTGCTATGCTGATTTCATGCACTTAAAGATCTTCTTACAGATTTTATTTACAATGTTTCTCAATGCAGATCTTGTGCAGCTGTTCTGCACATGCTCGGAAGTGATTACTTTTTTGGACGCAGGGAAAAAATCGCAAATTTTTGCATGTCCTCACGAAAGTTAGTGTTAATATTAAAAATTTTTTTACGACTAAAGGTTAGTGTTCAAAATATTACATTTAAGTTATTTTTCTTCAAATTGTTTGAATCTGGTATATCCCGGGTCTAAAAATATATCACAGGTGCCCCCCTGTTTTTAGTCACACCTTTTTTTATACCACTTATAACTTACCAAAATTAAAACCTTTTTTAACCAAAAGGACAAATACCTATGTAAATCCAAAAAGTTCAAAATTTAGATTTAGTGATAATGATGTTTTCAATTTCAAAAAACCCTTGTGTAAGTGTGGAAATTTTTTGTTTTGTCAACAGCATTTTCTTTCTTACAAATTTTGAAATGTACTGCTTTCAAGAGATTAAGTGATATAAAACGGGTTTTTGGGGTTAAGTCACCCAACACAATTATAGGCATATTCAACTGCCCAGCTTCGTGGGGAGGAAGCCCATGATTTTTTAATTAGGGGGCCGGCCCTTGAAACCACCGACCTTCTGTAAGCTCTTAGGGCCTCCACTAGAGAATTCAACACCCAAGTGAGGCTAAAACCCCCCTTGGGTGGGGCAAAGTGATTTAAAGTCGGCCCTTTATCCACTGGGCCGAAAGGGCCAATGATATAACACTTGTATAAAATTTCGTCATAATGGAAAAGGTCACAATTATGTCTCCCACCCCGTGGTGTGGGAGACTTTTGGTTTCTCCTGCTTGTGTGGTGTGTGTCTGTCTTCACAAAGTTTTGAAACACCTAAGATAAAATTTCCACAGATCTTCACCAAACGAACAAATGGTTTGACCCTAAACCTCGCCAAGTTGGATAGTTACCCGGGATTTTTTTAATTATGGCCCTTGAATTACTGATTGGATCCCTAGTCAAACCCTATTTTCCCCGTTAGACCATCTAGAAAACCTTTTCGTCTGAAAAATCCAACAAACAAGGCATTGTGGGAAAACATGGCTTTCTAAAAAAACATCTCTAGTTTTTCTTTTGAAAACCCTAATCTTTTTCTTCATTTGAGGTTATAAAATGGTCCAACTTTAGCTTTTAAAAAATTTTACTGTATTATAGAACAACGCACATTTAATTAACTTAATTAGTTTTAATTTTCTTGAATTTTACAATGTCATACAAATTCAGTTTAAAAACAGTTACATATTTTTTCTTGGATCATTCAAGAATTTAAAAAAAATTTTTTTTTTTTAGTGTAGAAAAATCTGTAGGATCTAAAAGCGGAAAAGTGTTTTGTCTTGGTTTGGGAACGGATAATTTTCTTTTACAGCAAGGTTTTTTTAAAAGCGGGGTTTTTGTTACAAAAACATAGGCAGGGAAGGCGGACCGCCGGCAAAAAGGGAATAAAAACAGGAGCAGAAAAAATCTTTTTCAAAATTGGTCACTTTTATGATGCTATAAAAGCACAGTACTAACCAAAATTTTATTGCCACCAGGATCAGGGGGCCCTCTTTTTATTTTTACCCTTTCAGTTGTGTTTTTGTGGTTTTTGGTTTTTGTGTGCTTTTACGACACATTAAAACTTCATCAGAGCTCAATTTTATCACGGACAGAATCCTAATTGGGAGGATCTCTTCAAAATGGAGGTGGCTAATGGACTGTGCACATAAAAAATTTCCCCGCCCAGTTTCATTAAGAAAAGAAAGGGGTGCTGAAAACCTCTAAAAAAAGTAATAGAGAGCTTGAATTACTGTAATAAAGTATAATTAAAAAATACAAAAGAAAAACGGACTTTTTTTTGTACTGCCCTTCAACATTCTGACATTTGGTTACTGGTGTGGATGCTTCTTTATGAGCACAATTTAATTACATTTGCATTATTTAAAACAATTTTAAATTTTCTTAAACTTTAAAAAGGTTTGGCACCCTCTTTCACTGCCATTTAACATTGTCCCCTGCCGGGAAGCAAAGAAAAAAAAGAAGAACCCAAAGGTGTTGTAGTTTAAAAAATTTGGCCTACTTGGGTGTCACTTGCTTAGGGCCATTTAGAAATTAGTTCTTCAATTTTTTTTATCCATTAATAAATACTGAATTTTCTGTTCAATTTCAGATTTTTTATTGTAAAAAGGCTGTTACCCAATAATTGAAGGCGTTCGATGATTCTGAAAGATTAATTTTATAACAAAATTTTTCATGTTTTCCAGGGTTTACAGTTCACAGGCATCCTCACTCTGCAGCTGGGTGATGTGGTTAAAACCAGTTTTACAAAACAAAAGAAATCGTAAGAGGTAATAAAAAAATTAACAGAATTCAAAGGAAGAAAAAGTTCTGTTAAAAAGGTTTTACTCTTTAAAACAAGCCAAGTTGTTTGTTTAGCGAATATCTCCAAAAGAAATATGTAAAACAAGAAAATGTGCAAAATATGCTTAACAGATTGTAAATTTTCTACCTTTTAACCTGCTAAATACTAAAAAAGGACTGGTCCATCATTCAATTTGGGGAATACAATTTATTATTTTAGAAGGGTGTTCATTTAAAATTTACTGACAACAGCAAACAGTGCAGACCATATTAGCTGCACGGATTAAATTTTGATTTTTTACTAAAAATTATTAAATATTTCTCAGACATTTAAAACCTTTAACCTGCTAAATTTTTAAAAAGGACGGTTATACTGAATAGCGAATACTGTGGAGACCATGTCAGCCTGTCCAGGTCCGCACTGGTCGCAAAACGAATGCTTGCTGCCCGCAGGGTAAAGTTAAATTCTTTTCCGACAGGGGAGCAGTAACACATTTTGTTTCGTTTCATTTTTTCCCTATAACATTTTTCACAGTATATAAATCCTAGATATTTTAGTGTATTTTTGTGACTTTTCAAAAATGGCTTGAAATGGTAAAATGAGTAAATTTATATGATTGCATTGTCTTGATTGTGTTGAAATTTTGGGCTGTTATCTAAAATATATTGCTCTGAGTGTATACTAAATTTCAAACAAGTACTTTTAGATTTTTTTTTAATCCTTACCATGCTGGACACAACTGATTCGGCCTTTTCGACCCTGTTTCATGATCAGCCTGCACATCTTGCAGTCTGATCATGATCTGCAGTTCGCCTTTATTCAGTATCTTTTTTGGGAAACCCCTTTTTAAAAGTTAAGGACTGCCAAATTTAAAGATGGACAATTCATTATAGAAATTCAGCAGGGTAAAGGGTTAAAATAAAAAAATTTTGGGTTTGCTGTTTTATTTTAGTATTACCGGGGTCATTTTCGAGAGACTCAATCTAGAATTTTTTTAAACCAAAGATCGTATATTGTCTTTGTCCATCCCGATTGGGGACCCAAAGTTTAGGTATACATTTGAATCCTCTATTAAAACCCACGAAAAATCATTTTAAAAATCATTGCCTCTCATTTTTAAATCTTTACAAAAAAACTTGATTTTAATGTTATTTTTTTAAAATATCCTGTACAAACATTTGGCCTTTTTTTTATACTTTTTCCCCTTATTTTTTGAATATTTGGGCAGTGAAATTGGGTTCATCACCAAAAACAAAAAACAAATTTTTCATTTAAAACAAAATCTTGTCATTCTGTTTGACTCTTGTCTTGACAATACAGAGCCTAAAGTCTCAAACCCAAAAGTTTTCCATTGTGTAATAACAAAGTATCGTAATGCGCGGAAAGACGCTTTCGGCAAAATTGTCATAAAATTGGCTTTACATGGGGCTCGGTTACAAATATCGAATTAAATTGACTAATTTACCTTAAACGGTTCCCTCAGGCATGAAAGTGAGCCCCAACTTCACGATTATTAAGTAATCTTGTGGTAATAATCGCAGATTCCCGCTATTACTGACTTTACATCTTTTGCGTAAAAAGTTGACAATTGTGACAAGTTGTTCGTTCATTAAATGCTGGTGTTAATTTCCGGGGCTGAATATTTTAAGATTGTTCAAACCAGATCTAATATTTCAACACTTGTTTGCACGTAGCTTCACACGAAAAGAAAATATTTGAATACTAAGTTGATGCCTCAGGACTGTTTGAGGCAACTTGTCACTCATTCGGCACAGATGCATGCATGTAAAGTGGTCTCAAAATTCAATAAACCCTAAAAACGGTTTCCGTGTAATTGCTCAGGACAAATTTAGCATGAAAACTCTATACATGTCGGAAGTCTGAAGGAGCTTGTGTTTTGTGCAAGGGATTTTGTCAAATTTTAATCACACTTACTACTGCAGTTTAGCAGAAGATTCGAGTTACAGTGCAGGACTTGATGAAATACTTTAATATTTTTGCGGTGACACAAACATTTCAAATGTACTTGAACTTGACACAGAGGTCCCAGTCTCGCTAGCATTTAATTGCAAGTCCAGATTACTTCCCTGCTTCTCAGCATTGCTGTGACAAAACTGTCCCCTGTCTTCCAGTTTATGATAAATGAGAAATAGAGGCCATTAATAATCTATGCGACTGTTCATTGACAGTTGACCAAAACCTAGCACTCATAGGGGGCGCTCTGAACATCTGCAGCAGTCCATCATCTAAATGGAAAATCAATCATAATTCAATTCAAGGTTTTTGTACTGTAATCAAATGTTTTTTAACACTTGACGCCAAAATCTTGCACTGGACCTAGTATCGGGTAAGTCATACAGGACAAGTGTTCTGAGTAAGTGTTGCGGCAATCTGAGATAATCTCTATTCACAATAACATTGATGACCTTAAAATGAATCTAAAGGAACAGTATTTTCTTCTGGTCTTTTGAATCATATCTTATTTATATACAAATGAGCCGTGCCATGGGAAAACCAACATAGTGGCTTTGCGACCAGCCTGGATCCAGACCAGCCTGCGCATCCGCGCAGTCTGGTCAGGATCCATGCTGTTCGCTAACAATTTCTCCAATTCCAATAGGTTTTAAAAGCGAACAGCATGAATCCTGACCAGACTGCGCGGATGCGCAGGCTGGTCTGGATCCATGCTGGTCGCAAACCCACTATGTTGGTTTTCTCATGGCACGGCTCAAATACTTCCGACAAAGTTGATGAGTTTCGTATTTGTGTGTATCCGTGGTCAAACATTCATCTTACTTAGTGATGGATTTCTGGTTTTGTATCAATATAGCTTAATATTTTATCTGTTTTGAATATAAATACAAAATGCTGTTAAAATTGAAAATTTAATATGGCTCATAGTTTATCTGTTATGAAGTATGACTGTGACTGACAGATGAATTAAACATTTTAGCATTTCACACTTTTTGCTGTAGGAATTTATTGTACCCAACAACTCTTGTGAATATATTTCCCTCCTCTGTGTATACCAAATTTTAGAAGGGCTATTTAGGTATAAATGAAATGAATTATATTTCCGTGATATATGATTGATTTTGTTATTTTTGGTGTAAATCAACAGTATCCTATCCCTTGTAATTATGCCCCAGATTGGCGGTATATAGTAAAACATCCATCTGTCCATCTGTCCCTTCGGTTTCCAGTCAGTAACTGAAGAACGCTTCAGGGCAAGAAACTCAAACTTGGTATGCTGGTTGATCTTGACTGCCAAGTAAAGTGTATCAATTTTGAGGTCAATTGCTCAAATGTCAAGGTCATGGTGAACCAGTGCTGAAAATTTGTTTCCAATTAATAACTGAAGAACGCTTTTGCACAGGATCCTCAGCTAGTAGGCAGGGTGGTAGTGACTGATAGATTACTCTGCCAGAGCTTGGTCAAAGATCAAGGTCACAGTGACCTGGAGCAGAAGTTCCATTTCTGACTGATAACTAATTAATGCTTTGGTGGAGGAACCTCATATTTGGTAGGCTGGTTGATCATGACTGGCAAGTAAAGTGTATTAATTTTGAGGTCAGTTGTTCAAAAGTCAAGGTCATGGTGAACCAGTGCTTAAAATTTGTTTCCAATTAATAACTGAAGAACGCTTTTGCACAGGATCCTCAGCTAGTAGGCAGGGTGGTAGTGACTGATAGATTACTCTGCCAGAGCTTGGTCAAAGGTCAAGGTCACAGTGACCTGGAGCAGAAATTCCATTTCTGACTGATAAGTTATTAATGCTTTTGTGCAGGAACCTCAAACTTGGTAGGCTGGTTGATAATGACTGGCAAGTAAAGTGTATTAATTTTGAGGTCAGTTGATCAAAGGTCAAGGTCATGGTGAACCAGTGCTGAAAATTTGTTTCCAGTTAACAACTGAAGAATGCTTTTGCACAGGATCCTTAGCTAGTAGGCAGGGTGGTATTGACAGGTAGTAGACCCCTGCCAGAGCTTGGTCAAAGGTCGAGGTCACAGTGACCTGGTGCAGAAATTTCATTTCATACTGATAAGTTATTAATGCTTTTATGCAGGAACCTCAAACTTGGTAGGCTGGTTGATCATGACTGGCAAGTAAAGTGTATTAATTTTGAGGTCATTTTTTCAAAGGTCAAGGTCATGGTGAATCATTTCTGAAAATTTGTTTCCGATCAATAACTGAAGAACACTTTTGCACAGGATCCTCAGTTAGTAAGCAGAGTGGCAGTGACAGGTATATGACCTCTACCAGAGATTGGTTGTTCAAAGGTCAAGGTCACAGTGACCTGGAGCAGAAATTCCATTTCCAACTGATAACTAATTAATGCTTTGATTTGGTAGGCTGGTTGATTGTTACTGGGAAATAGACCATATTGATTATAAGGTTGATTGCTCAAAGGTCAAGGTTGTGGTGGCCTTGAGGTAAACATCGGTTTCCAACCGACAAATGAAGAACACTTTTGCACAGTTGCCTCGAATTTGGTAGGCAGATTGATCATGACCAGCAGATGACCTTTATCGATTCAGAGACTTGTTGCTAATTGGTTAAGGTGACAGTGACCCCGAGTTGAAAACTGGTTTCTGATTGCTAACTGAAGAATGCTTCAGTGCAGGAATCTAAGACTTAGTAGACAGGCTGGACATGACTGGCAGATGACTGGTAATAATTTTGAGGTTGGTCGCTCAAAGGGCAAGGTTTGACAATTATGTTAATGACAGAAGTTTATCTAAGCACACAAAATTCTAATCTGTACTGTTGTTGCAAGTACATATTTATCATGTTTCAATTGTATTTATCAAAGTTATTACACAGTTTTGGTAATGCATTTTTTGACATTGATATTGATTTAAGTAAGAAAATGTTTGTTTTAAATTGTGTAATGTTAACAAATTAGGCTTCTCATAAACTGTTGAAATTATGCCATTGGTCGGTTTAAAAATCGTGTTCAGAAACAGCCAATCAGTGTCCAAGTTAGTTTTCATAAGCCTGGACATTATCTAAAAAGAAGGCAAAATGTTGTTTGAGTCTTGGAAGAAAGTCAGATGTCAGCTAGTATCTCACTAAATTTGGAGACTAGATTAAATAAATTCCAGAGTCTGATTAGCTTTTTCTTAGCAAAAACTTGAAATAGTTAAATGATGTTGTTTCATTCTGAGATGGGTGTCCAAATTCCCTAAGCTTTATGACATCAAGCCAGAGACTTGTCTCTGAGAGTTCCAGGGAACTCTATATAATGGTGCATTGTCTGTAGGTCAAAATTTGTGTTTGAATCTCTAAGCATGACTTCATGATTTTCTACTGTTACATACAAACTAGAGAAACAAATGTAGGAGGTATGTGACTATGAATATGTGACTATGTCTGTTCATAGCTTAGATCAAGTTTTTAGCCCGCCTCAGCAAAATGCTCATATGAGAAAATGTGTTGCTACTGTTAACTTATGTGTAGGAATGGCTTCTTCTTTGAGACTTCTTTTCTGAAAGTACTGGCACTTTTATCCAAAACCTTTGTTTATGTGGTTCCCTTATCAGGCATGCGACTTGAACTATTTCTTGTCTTACGGTTTACTAAACAAGTGAAATACTACCAACAAAACCAATTAAGAGATACATTGTTAGTGCTGGACCATTAATGTGTCATTTTTACTGTTACATGAGGTAAAGGCAACACCTTTTTTTAAAGACACTGTAAGGTCTTCATGTTAGATCAAAGATCAATATTTTATGGTCAGAAAGGCAGTAAAACCAACAGAAAAATCAGTAAAAATGAAGAGATAGGATCAATGAGCTGTGTACCTGGTTGTATTGACAGCTGACCAGGATATTTGACTTTTACCAGCCCATACTTTCTTACCAAAAAAAATGATACAGAGATGATTGCAAAATGGTAGTATCTCCTTGTTTGTCTATAAATGCATACACTGATTTCACCTCTGTTCTTTAATTTGGTTCAATAAGGTTAAAAAAGCTTTTTTCAAGGAGATATGCTAAGCTGTAATTGACACATATTTCTTTATTACTTCACAATCATTTCTATCAGACAGTCACAATGTTAATTAAAGTGAAAATATTGCCAGTAGCAGTTCTGGAATTCCAAGTTTTAGACAGTCAGTCTCATGTTATTGAAGATTAGTCAATTTTTTATTAGGTCCCATGAAACCACAGGTCTCATGAAGCCACAGGTTCAGGGTGAGCTATAAGTATTGGTGGTTGAATCAGCATCTGAGTGGTACTTTATTTGTTGTCCTGAATTGATATTTTTTAGCTTGACTGTTTAAAGAATAGGTAAAGCTGTTGGACTCGCCTGTGCGTCGGCATCAGCGTCCCAGTTTGGTTATGTTTTTGTATGCAAGCTGGTATCTCAGTAAAAAGTTGTGGGAATGGATTGAAATTTCACACACTTGTTTACTATGTTGAACTGATATGCATTGCACAGGTTTCATAACTCCTTTTTGCCTTTTTACAAAATTATGCTGCTTTTTCGACTAAGCAATTTTTGTAGAAGCTTTTGAATGTAAGCTGATAGCTGGATACCCACTTATGGGAATGTATTGAAACTTCACACAGTTGTCCATTGTGATGAGCTAGCATGTATTGTACAAGTTCCATATCTTAGTTTTGCATTTTTAGCCCACCTGAGCACAAAGTACTTGTATTGAACAATTGTGATCACTCACCGTCCAGCATCCATCTTGTGTCCGCTGTCCATCCATGCACACTTTTCTTCAAGTGACATCTCCTTTGAAACAGTGTCTTGGAAGTTGATAAAACTTGGTCTGGATGTTCCTTAGGTGGTCTTCTTCCAAAATTGTTCAAACCATTCTGCTTGGTTGCATAAAGGGGCCCCGGAGCAAAAAATAGAAAAAATTCAAATGACATCTTCCCCTAAACTGCCAGTCTGATTTTGAAATAATTTCACACAAATGGGCATGCCAATCTTTTTCAATAAAAAGAAAAATGAGATGAACCTATTTTTCAAAAGGAATGTTTATTACATTTGTCAGAGATTTGTATTTATAGTTTTTTTTTGTGCAGCGTCAGGTCATTAACAAAAAGTGCAAGTTTCAAAAATTATGCTAACATCCCTTTTAGCTCACCTGAACTTTGTTCAGTGTAGGTGGTCTGTCATCCATCATCATGCTTCCTGTGTGAGCATTCTTACCTAAACATTTACTCCTCTGAAACTACTGGTCAGAATAACACCAAACTTGGTCAGTAGCATCCTGGCATGAACCTCTATCAAGATTGTTCAGATGGTCCACCTTGGTCTAATTTTAGGGGCTGCCAGTCTAAAAAATAGAAAAGGCTGTTAACAGTTTTCATCAAACTTGGTCTGCAGCATCATTATAAGGTCCTCTCATAATTTTTGTTCAAATGGGTGCATTTGGTCCATTTTAGGGGCCACTAGAGCTTAGATTAGAAATACTTTTAAGCGACTTCTTCTCATGAACCACTGGATAGATCTTAATCAACGTCATCTCCTAAATTCATTTAAATGGAGGCAAATAGGAATACCGGTACCTTTAAATGACTTCTTCTCCTGAAATGCTTGATGGATGTTAATCAAACTTGGTTTGTAGCATCATTGTAAGGTCATCTCCCAAATTTGTTCAGTGGTGATGTTTGACCTTTTTAAGGGACCGCTAGAGCTAAAAACAGATGAACCGCTGGCTGGCTCTTCATTAAACTTTGTGGTATCATTGTAAGGTCCGCTCCCAAGTTACTAAAAAAAGGGGACTCTTGGCTCCTATTAGGGGCAGCTGGAGCTAAAAATAGAGAAACTTCTTCTTTTGAACCGCTTGATGGATCTTCATCAACTTTGGTCTGTAACATAATTGTAAAGGTTCCGCTTGGTCCCGTTTTGTATCATGAAGTTTGTTCTAATGGTTTTAGCTATTTTGGGGTGTCACAGCATATTATAGAAAAACCTTTCGATAACTGTTATTTTGTATGAATTGCGTAAAGGATTTTTCACCAAATTCGTTTAAAAGAAGTGTTAGATGGTCAAGGTCCTCTTCAGATGAATGACTTAGGCCCATTTGGGCCTCTTGTTCTTTATTTGTTGTTAAAAATGAATTAATTGGTGCAAGCCTTAATAACTATCAAATGGAAATTAAAAAAAAAACTCCTTAAAGGGAGGTTATTATAATTTTTTTAAAGACAATAATTTGTGATCAGGCTGTATAAAATGGCATTTCTTTTCCTTGAATGAAATTAACAGAATGTACGAAAAGTGATATTATGTCATAAGTAGTTACTTAAGTAAAACTGACCACCAAGTTTCGTACCATATGGCAAGAAAAAAACATGTTCTCTGTTTAATCGTCATCAAAATGCAAACACGCAATGTGAGAACATTAAACTATGTAAATAAGCACCATTTGTTATCTTGATTTTTCATAAATCACACTTACATTTTATAGATAAAAAACTTCATTCCACATTGAGCATGAAATTCAACCCATATGGAGTACAAGTTCTAAGCATTTTGCTCTGAAAATAATACTACAAGAGAAATTGGCCATGACGATATATTCTTAGATCCGCAACTTTCTGGTCTAATTCATAAGTGATTCAAACGGCTCTGACCTGAGTGTATGTAACATAACTTTCTGAGAAAATGTTCTTTTATTTTCGCCATAGGGAGGGAATTTTTTCTCAAGGCAAAATACAAAATGTATAAATTATTTATGAAAATGATGCAATGTGTTTATATTTTTAAGAAAGTTTTTCTTTTATTGTTTCATTTCCAGACCAACATGCCTATGGGGGCCCTGCAGCTTGTAGACATCATGTCTCACTTCGGAGTATCTGGTATCAGGTGTTGGCAGTGCAGTAGAAGAGATTTCGTGCCTGAAGTAAATTTGCATACCATTTGATAAATTACAAATTTGATTGAGTTACAGCATATTATCAAGGGCATTTGTGTTACAGTTTATACCTTTATATACATAATGTCATTGAAGAAAAGTTTTCTGTAATGCTTCTATTTCGTTACAATATGCAAATATCGTACTGTTAATCATTTACATGTACAAAACTTTCGGTCTGAAATCAGTCAAAACTATTGAATAATTAATTGCATTCCATCATCATTAAAAGTAATGGAATATAATAATTATTGTAAACTGTCTTGGAATTATTTCTCTTTGATATGTCACCAGTTTTCAATGTTCTATCAACCATATACAGTCGACATTGTATTAAGAGACCACCCAAGGGACTGCTAAGAAGTGGTCTCTTAATGGAATGGTCTCTTAATAAATTTCAGTCAGATGAAAAGAAAAGTTAAATGTAACTGTTTTTATTATGAATATACATGTATGGTTTCAAAATATGTTTAAACATCCTGAACACTTTTCCAAGTCCACAAACCGTGAAAATTATGGCAATATTGTTTGTCAGTTTGACTGATACAAAGGTTAATTGCATTCAGTCACGTGCAAAACGTACTCGCTAATTACACAGATGAAGAAATGCCCGGTAGAATTTTGGTACCCGGTCGCTTAATAGATACTTTTGTCGAATATTTTACCTGTCGGGACCAGATTAATGTGGTCGCTAGTCGTTTAATAAAAAAGTCGTTTAATGGAATGAATTTATATACTGAAAACGTTCGGGAGGGATTTTGACTGGTCGTTTAATACAAAAATCGCTTAATAGAGGTGGTCGCAAGTACGATGTCGACTGTATATATATATATATATATATATATATATATATATATAAATGTATTGGAGAAACTTGATTTGAAACAATATTAATTGTGTTTCCTTTTATAAAAATCAATCATGTCTTAGAAGTGGTATAAGATTAAGATGCAGTGAACTTATCCACTAAACCATTGCTCAGCTTGTAAGTTTTACATAGACAAAGGCAAAACACAGGGACAGTTTTTGCCTGCTTTGCTTGTTTGACCATCTACCATGGTTGTTGTAGAGAATCTTGCTATCCTCCTGTTTGTGACAGAGCCAGCCAGTGAGATCTGTTGATACAAACTTCTGGTTCCTGTACAAGTTTTTCACACAACTTAAGACCGGGAACAAGCAGACACTGGGTCAGACCATGCCTTGTAGCAGTTCCAAACCCACTTTAATCAACAAACAAGTTTATTGCAACAATTGTCAGTTTGCTTCACAATTCTAGCCCCATTTAAAGTAGGCCAATAGCATAAGAGTATTTCCCTATATATGTTTGCTCCACTGATGTTCATACACTGGAATACATTATAGTGTTTTCATCTCTTATAAAAGAGATAGTATGTCAGTCTTTATTTCTCCCAGAAGTATTAGCTTTTTTCTGTTTTATAAGTGATTATGCTCTGATCAAAAAGAAAGAGAATTGATGAATTGCTGCTAGTTCTGTATGGATCATTTCTTTAAAAAATATGATAGGGTTATTATATTAGTATCTTGGTCCGCAATGTTATATTTGGCTTGTGTGGATTTTCCAGGCTAGAATCCCACGAGGCCCTTGTGCAAAGTGTGATCCAGCCTGGTAAAATCAACGAAAGCTGGATTCACCATTGCAGATCAAGGTACTGTGTTATTGACCCTGTAAATATTCTTATAATTGAGCCGTGCCATGAGAAAACCAACATAGTGGGTTTGCGACCAGCATGGATCCAGACCAGCCTGCGTATCCGCGCAGTTTGGTCAGGATCCATGCTGTTCGCTAACGGTTTCTCTAATTGCAATAGGCTTTGAAAGTGAACAGTATGGATCCTGACCAGACTGCGCGGATGCTGGTCGCAAAGCCATTATGTTGGTTTTCTCATGGCACGGCTCATATGTTTTTTGGTTGTGATCTGTGCTTCCACAGATTTGATTAACACAGACTAAGGAAGGGACAGATTTATTTCAAATTTTTAATATAGATAGGAAGTGATATGTGTGGAGGAGTGTGTAGTGAACGGAATCTGTTACTCTTGGCACAGTATTGTTTGAGTTATTCCCCTTGTTCATTTTCCTTGTCTGTTATATTATAGAAAATAATCCAACCAGCTTTGAAATAAGATTAGAGGAAAATTTGTCAAAACATCATTTCAGCATTTAGGGGGAAATATCATCCATATGTCAAATTACAGTGACAGGTTTTGTATTAATTCATAGATGTATAAATATAATATATTTTGATATTGCAGCTTCTGTGTGTCTGTTATTTACCACAGCTGTGAAAAATAGGACTATGTTAAAGGTATACAGATTTAATTTATTCACTGACCTTATACCCAAAATTACATAGATTTGGACACCTGATATTCAATTGGGTAACATTATTATGTTTCAGCACATCTAAATTATGAGTGTGAATATTAATTTTTGTGTACTTGCATATTTAATAATGAAATGGAATAATTAAGGTCATGGAGACAGGGTTTCATTCTGAAATTTATTAAAATGCTGACTACACTTAAACTTGCTTTTTATGCCATACACATTTATGTGGGGGCATATAGCGATGCTGCTGTCTGTACGTCTGTACGTCCTGAAATCTTGTGTGTCCAATTCCTCCCACACTATTAGCCTTATTTGCTTCAACCTTTCACAGATGAACAAGCTAGATGTGCAGATAAAGGAAGGAATGTTTTCTATGACTATTTTTACCACAGTTATGGTCCTTTGATAGTTTTTGCTATATGGAATATAGAGAAAAATCTTGTGTGTCCAACTCTTCCCACACTATTAGCCTGATTTGCTTCAAACTTTCACAGATGAACAAGCTTGATTAGCAGATGACCATTAAGGAAGGAATATTTTCTATGACTATTTTTACCACAGTTATGGTCCTTTGATAGTTTTTGCTATATGGAATATAGAGAAAAATCTTGTGTGTCCAACTCTTCCCACACTATTAGCCTGATTTGCTTCAAACTTTCACAGATGAACAAGCTTGATTAGCAGATGACCATTAAGGAAGGAATATTTTCTGTGACTATTTTTACTGCAGTTATGGCCCTTTGATATTTTTTTGCTATATGGAATATAGAGAAAAGTGTGTCCAACGCCTCCCACACTATTAACCTGATTTGCTTCAAACTTTCACAGATGAACAAGCTTGATGTGCAAATGACCATAAGGAAAGGATTTTTTTCTGTGAATATTTTTACTGCAGTTATGGCTCTTTGATAGTTTTTGCTATATAGAGAATGGCATAGTATGTGGGGGCATCCATGTCCTATGGACACAATTCTAGTTAATAAGCAGTATTGAAGTTATTATGGACAGAATTGATTGTATACACTTTAAATATGCAGAAATTCAGCTATATTGTGCTCATTCTGCATTTTAGATAAAAATAGAATAAACTTAATTGAACCTTTGTCTTAAAAGGGTTAAAAGTACTGACTTGGAATTTGTTTCCAAATCGTAATGATGCAGAATTACATACTCACTTTTAGTAAGAAGCTAAAACACTTACGAAAGTTACCTATGTAGCACATGGAAAAACCATCACTACTGCTCTGGCATGCAAAAAAACCAGTCAATGTATCCATTTTGCATCTGGAAAAGCAGTCACTGTAATTTCTGACGTGTGGAATACCAGTCACTTTACACATCTGAGACACTGTGTCCGTCTGACATGTGAAATACAAGACACTGTACACATCTAACATATGGAAAAGCCGTCGCTGTACCATCTGACGTGGAAAACCAGTCACTGTGCACATCTAACATGTAGAATACCAGTCACTGTACACATCTGACATGTGGAAAACAACTGACATGTGGAATACCAGTCACTGTACCCATCTGACATGTGGAATACCAGTCACTGTACACATCTGACCTGAGGAAAACCAGACATTGTCCATCTGACATGTGGAATACCAGTCACTGTACACATCTGACATGTGGAAAACAACTGACATGTGGAATACCAGTCACTGTACCCATCTGACATGTGGAATACCAGTCACTGTACACATCTGACATGTGGAAAACAGCTGACATGTGGAATACCAGTCAATGTACCCATCTGACATGTGGA
Source organism: Mercenaria mercenaria (assembly GCF_021730395.1). Taxonomy (NCBI): domain Eukaryota; kingdom Metazoa; phylum Mollusca; class Bivalvia; order Venerida; family Veneridae; genus Mercenaria; species Mercenaria mercenaria. The sequence continues at coordinate 51,768,261 of NC_069365.1, forward strand.
ATACCAGACACAGTACACATGTGACCTGTGGAAAACCTGACACTATGTCCATCTGACATTTGGAATACCAGTCACTTTACCCTTCTGACATGTGGAAAACCAGATACTGTGTCCATCAGACATGTGGAAAACCAGTCCCTTTACCCATCAGACATGTGGAAAACCAGATACTGTGTCCATCTGATATGTGGAAAACCAGTCACTGTACTCATCTGAAGGTTATACAGTTAAATTTGGAGACCGGTCTCAGAAGTCCAGCTTGTGAGCACAGTAGTGTAAATATGGAATTGCAAGATTATATTTTAGACAGATATCTATGCTCAGTTTAATTAACACTGGATTCAGATGTTAATTGGTCAGAGAAAAAAGGATGCATCAGTTCTTTCCCCATCTGTATTCAAAAGTTTGAAAGTCATTACTGTGTGATAAAAAGCCAGACACAAGAACAACTAAGCTTTTTCATTTGACTAAAGAAATTCCCATATCACTGGGTCAAAGTCATCTGGTTAGAGTTGGACAGCAGAATCTCTCAGAGAATTCAAATAGTCTTTGTGAGAAATGAGTTATGATGTAGGAACACTAGAAATATAATTTAAAAGACAACAGTTAATAAAACAGAAAGGCCTGACAGATGAGTTCCCATAGTGCCATCAGGGGAAAGATGTATTTCTGATAACATTGCATCTTTGTATACTTTATATTTTGGGCATTTCTAATTAATCTGTTATACTTAATAAATAAAGAAAAGCTCTGACATATGGCAGCTGGTTAAAAGTGACCAACTTCCAGTTAAAGATTATACAGTGATAATTATGTCTCCCCTAGGAGACATATTGTTTTTGCCCTGTCCGTCCGTCCGTCCGTCCGTACGTCACACTTCATTTCCGAGCAATAACTGGAGAACCATTTGACCTAGAACCTTCAAACTTCATAGGGTTGTAGGGCTGCTGGAGTAGACAACCCCTATTGTTTTTCGGTCACTCCGTCAAAGGTCAAGGTCACAGGGGCCTGAACATTGAAAACCATTTCCGATCAATAACTAGAGAAGCACTTGACCCAGAATGTTGAAACTTCATAGGATGATTGGTCATGAAGAGTAGATGACCCCTATTGATCTTGGGGTCACTCCGTCAAAGGTCAAGGTCACAGGGGCCTGAACATTGAAAACCATTTCCGATCAATAACCAGAGAACCACTTGACCCAGAATGTTGAAACTTCATAGGATGATTGGTCATGAAGAGTAGATGTCCCCTATTGATTTTGGGGTCACTCCGTCAAAGGTCAAGGTCACAGGGGCCTGAACATTCAAAACCATTTCCGATCAATAACTAGAGAACCACTTGACCCAGAATGTTGAAACTTCATAGGATGATTGGTCATGAAGAGTAGATGACCCCTATTGATTTTGGGGTCACTCCGTCAAAGGTCAAGGTCACAGGGGCCTGAACATTGAAAACCATTTCCGATCAATAACTTGAGAACCACTTGACCCAGAATGTTGAAACTTCATAGGATGATTGGTCACGAAGAGTAGATGACCCCTATTGATTTTGGGGTCACTCTGTGAAAGGTCAAGGTCACAGGGGCCTGAACATTGAAAACCATTTCCGGTCAGTAACTTGAGAACCACTTGACCCAGAATGATGAAACTTCATAGGATGATTGGTCATGCAGAGTAGATGACCCCTAACGATTTTAGGGTCACTCTGTTAAAGGTCAAGGCCACAGGGGCCTGAACATGGAAAACCATTTCCAATCAATAACTTGAGAACCTCTCGACCCAGAATGTTGAAACTTCATAGGATGATTGTTCATGCAGAGTAAATGACCCCTATTGTTTTTGGGGTCAGTCTATTAAAGGTCAGGGTCACAGGGGCCTGTTCATGTAAAATCATTTTTTGGGAATAACTTGAGAACCACTTGACCTACAATGTTGAAACTTAATAGGATGATTGGACATGCAGAGTAGATGACCCCTATTTATTTTGAGGTCATCTGATCAAAAGTCAAGGTCACAGGAGCCTGAACAGTGACTTGAGAACCACTAGGCCAAGAGTGTTGAAATTTAGGGGGATGACTGGACATGCCAAGTAGATGATCCCTATTGCAGCCAACCATCAGTGTCTCTTTGACTTTCGCTCCTGACCCCTATTGACTTCTTGCCTATAGGACTTTGCATTGAGGGGAGACAAGCGCTTTTTTACAAAAGCATTTTCTAGTTTTTATTTATTTTTTTTTTATTTTACACCTTCAAAATGTTCCTACTCATAATTCAAGGGCTTAACAGAAAACTGTCTTAATTCTTTCCTCATTTAATATAAATTACAGCAGTTTTCTGTTTAATCCTCAAAATACATTTTTTTATGAAATTTAAGATCATATTCTTATGATAATTAAAAAATAGAAACTTTTAAATATTAAACAAAATGATATCATTTACTATGTCAACTCTTCTGCTTCACTTGGATGTCAGAACAAAAATTTTAAATCTGTCTTCTCTAATGGTCATTACATCTATAAATCTTGCTGAAATGGTCGCTGATAAAATTTTGATAAAATGTCAAGAGTCGTCATTTTGTTGAGTTTTTAAGTGAATGCTATAAAAATAGTCACTGTCGGTGTAATCTTGATCAAAGCTCTTCCGTTCTTCCCTCGTAAATTGTTGTAAATAAAATATAACAAATTAATGGATCGATATAGATTTCTGATTATCGTTATGATTATTTTTTGTTTTTATTGAACTTCCGCCATATTGCAGCATTATTGGACAAGCGTTGATGAGGAGACATGCGAATGTTCATGTAAAAGCTGATTGGGATCGGATAATTGCTCATGTAAAAATAGTAATAAAAATTAATTGCTAATGGTCCATTTTTGAAAACGCTGTTTTGTCATGTTGCTTACTAACCTTTGGTTATTTTCTGTTGTGTGACAAAAGTTGATAATGTATCAGATAATACCCGCTGGAAGGGATATAGGCTTTTATAGTTTGTGCAGTTTAATCTCTTCTTACAGATTTTATTAACTATTTTATTAACTATCGCAACAGAGTCAGGTTGTGCCATGTGGCAGCTGTAAAAAGTCTCCCTGTACTTTGACTCCGTTGTAATAATTTCTGGTCGTTCGGGATCTTGGAGTTCATAATTAAGAATTCCATATAAGCTTGTGCTAGGGGGCTTGAGGGTGTTGCACATTTCATTACCTGTCAAGAAAGGACTCAGTCAAACCAGGTCTGCTATTTATACATGCTTTATATTCAGCAAAATTTTTCTCTGAAACATGTCAAGTTTTCTAATTCAGTGTTTAAGGTAAGGAATGATTCTTTTACCAACTGGCCATTTTTAACTTGACTAGTAGTGCTTTTGTAGTCACCCTTTTGTTGGCATTGGCGTCCTCGTCAAAAAGTTAGGAGCAGGTTTCTCAGAAATTACATGGCCAAATGTCTTCAGCATCATGAAATGATCTCCCAGGACAAGATACATAACTCAAGCTTTTATTTTGTCAAAATTATGCACCTTTTCAACTTAGAATTTCAGGTTAAAATTTTGCATGTCAGCAGGTTTCTCTCAACTGTAAGGTCAAATGCTTTCAAACTTCACACACATTTTGGCACCATGAGATGACCTTATGGGGCAAATTACATAATTCTTAATTTTCATTTTGTCAAAATTATGCCCCTTTTCAACCAGTTTTGCATGTTAGCATTTTTCTCCAAAATTACTTGACCAATTTTTTCAGATTCTCCACACGTCATTTGCATCATGGGATGACTTCACATGGCAGGGTTCATAACTCTAGTATACATTTAAGCAAAATTAATGCCCCTGTCACAACTTAGAAAATTTTGCTAAAGCTTTTGTATTTAAGCTAGTATTAGGTAGAAGGGCTTCAAATAGTCTAGTGCACTGTCATTATACAGCTCTTGTTATAGGGCAGTTTTCAGAGCCTTGTTAATTGTTTGCAAAATTTAATGACTTTCAGATTATAGAGGTACTTAAAGAAATCATGATTTCAACTTTTGCAATTCATACTTTTTATTTTCCTCTGTTTAAATTTGTCAGAGCAGGAAATAATCTTTTTCTACATAAAACTGAGAAAAAAACAGCATCTGAATTAGTGTAATACATATTATAAAGAGTTTTATTACATAATTATATCAATTGATTGATAATGTATCTGTAATTGTTTGCTAATGTGTCTCCAGTGTGCAGTAGTCATGACATGTCTATGGAAAATTTCAAGCCCCATCATTGCGCAATATTTTAAATCTGAAATAAAAATGGATTTTTTCTAGTAATATGAAAGCCCTATTATTGTTGTCTTGTTTCATTAAGGTAGCACACACAGAATGACGATTGGCAATTTCTGTTTGATAATGTATCCTCTGTATGCGATTTTGATGTACCTCAGCTGGTGCAGAAAGCTCTGTGTTGAAGAGCATACCAAAAATAAGTTATCAGGCAGAAAAATTGCCAGTTGTCAATATGGGTTTGCTACCTTAAATAACTTGGTTAAGAAGACAATTTATCCTTGTTATAAGAGCACATATAAACAATGATATATTTAAAAGTAATTTTGCCGCTAACAATTTATTGTGAATTTGAGGCACAAAAAAACTAATTATCATTTTTTTTTTTTTAATAATCAAAACTGTTTGTTTATTTATGCTTGTTCGTCTTCGTATTGATTTACAAAATTTGATTTTCTAATCAAATTTGATTTGTATTGAAAAAGCTCATTTTCTTTTATATTGTATGATTTCATGTTACATAATTCTGTTTTGTATGCTATTGTACGAAATGTTTACACAACTACTTCATGTTGACATCAGGTCTGTTTTGACTGGTTCACAGCAGTGTAATGGGATAATGCCTTCCTCTGGTTCTATAAACTAGAACCCTCCAATATTTGTGTTTCATGTTTGTTTTCAAACAACCATTTTCCTGAATATAAACACTCCGAGATGTTTAAAGTTTGTTTTGTCGAGTTTGTTTAACACTTCTGCTTCTTCCCGTTTAAATTGACGCTAACAAAGAATATATGCTCCCATTTATATCCGACAAGCTTTTATACTTACTTAAAATGTTGTTATGTGTTTTAAGATGATTAATGATGCATTGCTTATAGAAACTGAAAAAAAAAAAAAAACATGAAAAAAATGGACCGATCTTAATGTAAACTTTATTTTGTGAGTTTTTCTCCAATGAAACAGATATTATGATTTAATTAGATAAAACACATTTGGTTCTTATTAAAATGATAAAAAAAATATTATTAAAGTAATATATATGGAATCATGAATTTTATATTGACATCAAAAGTCATGCAGTCATATAAAATAAAAGTCATGGCCTACAGTCATTTATATAAATATTTGCTCAAATCTCAAAGAATTTTATGTTCTGTTCTGTTCTTTGCACATGATTTTCATTGGTGATCGATACATTTTGAATTATTTTTGAATTTCTTGCCTCGTGTTCACAAAACTTTTCAGCCGAGTATGATAATGAAACTTGATTTGACATTTATACCTAAATTGCATGTTTAAAATTAAATGTTAATGACTTATGCTTAAGTGACTATTTAGTATTGATGACCAGTCACAACTGAAATTCAATCTTGAGGTTCTAGTAAAATTTTCTTTCAAAGTTTCATTCTCAAACTCAGCTGAGACCCAAAAAAATGTTTTGTGAACATAGGGCTTGTATACAATTTAACCTTTAGCCTGCTGGCGGCAAGTGATTCTGCCTTTACGACCTGTGCAGACCAAGATCAGCCTGCACATCTGTGCAGGCTGATCATGGTTTGCAGTCTATTCGCTATTCAGTCAGTAAATTTTCAGTAAATACCCCTTCGAATAATAAATGGTATTGCCCAAATTGAATGATGGACCAGTCCATTTTAGAAATTTAGCAGGGTAAGGGTTAAAGCTTTTGTTACATATTAATTTGTAAAATTTACGAAAGAAAAAAAACATGAAAGAAATAAACCAAGCATGTTGCAAACTTTTTGATATATACTAATTATGATAAATATCATGGTTAAAATTTTACAACTTAATTTATAACACAGCAGCTGAAGGGTGCAGATTTTTGTCAATGATGAATGAAAGCTGTCGCCTTATTTCAAAATTCTATGAATTTATATAATGTATTAAAATAGAAGATGTACTTATGGAAGTCTTGCATTAAATGTTTGTAATTTACATTATTACGATAAATTCGGAAAACTGGTGTAATTCTTTGTGAAGGAAGTGTGTGATACAATAGTGTAACAGTTCATTTAGGATTTCAAACAAATTCTGACGACTTCCAAATGTCTATTTTTGATGAGTTGTAGCGTTAAATCAGAAGCAATTGGAAGATTTTAATGATGATATCTTTTTTAGGGCTCGTTAAAAATTCCGGAAGATTAATCATTTCCCATAATTCATTATTTAAAAACTTCTAATTTTATAATAATTTATGAAATTCATGTGACTGTTCCTGTCTTTGAAGTTAAAAGCTGTAAGTAAGTTTCAGTTTGAGAGTGATTTGATTTTGTGTCGGAAGTTGATTTGGGACCTGTGTATTGAAAGGCAATAGCTGAAAGTGGTGGAGGGATGAAGTTTTTAAAGTCCCCTGTATAAGGGATTTCACAGTTTCAAATCTTTTCACGAAATGGTATGATCATTGGGCATTAAAACAATATTGGACTGCTGGTGATGGATGACTTATGTGGACAATTTTTATGCTCCCACCATGGTGTCGTAGACCCATGAAACATAATTATATAATAATGTTTGAATTTCCAATGTCCATTTGTCTGTCCATGTTGTCCTGCTAACTGCTGTGATACAAGTTGAAAGTTACTCTTAGTTTACTGCATAATACATTTGAAACATGTATTTTTTACAGTGTCGTCCGATAAAAAATTGTTGCAAATTTAACAAAAGCTTGTTAACTACTAAAATCAGCATTTTACAGCAATCCTTGCTGTATATAAAGATGAAGACATCAAAATAAACCTCAACAAAAGTCATATCCTGTCAAATTCTTGTCATAAAATTGTGTGGTTTATATGCAATTATGATGCGAAATTTCTAAAAAAAGTAGTAAAAATTACCATTCGGGTAGATAAATTTGTCGTTAAATTTGTGGTTGATTGAAGTCATTTTCAAATGAAGATGTTGCTCTGAGTGAACCGTCTTGCATTAATAGATAAAATGAAATTGTTCTCGTTTCAATTTATTTTAATTTCCCTAGATATGTTGGAATGAAAGAGACGAATTTGAATTTCGTATTGCAATCAATATCCGACTGAAATCTTTTTGCTTTTTTATACTGAAGAAACTTGTTTATTGGAAAAGGAAGAGAAAGGGAGGGACAGTTGTTCAGGGGTAAATCATCACACTCCAGACAATGCTGCCACAAGTTTGAATCCCATAGACTGTAAAATTTCACTGTGGACTTAAGAAACCTTATGGAAACTATCAAAAGAAAAAAAAATTAACAAACAAAATCAAGATATAAAAGCCATTATAAAAAAGTATGTGGTGTCTTGATTGTTTGACTTGAATCATTTCTACAGACATGGGGAGTGGTGGTCTAGTGGTTAAGGTGTTGGCCACTCAGCCCGGGGGTTGTGGGTTCAAGCCCCTCTGGGGTTATGACCATGCCTTCTACTATGACACCAGTACTGGTTTTTCTAGGAAACAGATTCGAGAATGTTTTAAATGAATTTGAAGCTTTCATCACATTCAAGCTAAAATAAATTAGTACAAATTAGATATTATATAAATAAATTAAATCATTTCTACAGCAAAGAGATGCAGTCCTCTTTAAGTTCAAAATATTTATCTTCAGATCTTAAAGTAATATCTGATTTTGCCACATCATAGCCTAAATTGTCTAATGTTAATTTATTTTACTAAAAAATATTGAATCTTGCTGAAGTTTTCATTTATTTAATAACTGTCTTCTATGTTATTATTTGAATTTGCAGATGCTGATTTCCCTAGTGGCAGCCAGGTACAACTCGAGGTCACATGACCAGTCAGGAGTCACATGATTCAGTGATCACACTCTAGTGGGTGGAGTTTCATTTAACTGTTTACAGAACCGTAAAATCGAGACCGCACTGAAGCAATGGTAAACTTGTATTGATTTAATCTTTGCAAACGTTTTACTTCGTCATTATCTGTCACAGGTTTAATTCAAACTTGATTTTTTTTTTTGTAAAAAAATGAAAATTATCTTAAATTAGACTTTGTGCTGATCAAAGAACTGTGTTAGAAGTGTGACTTGTATGGAACTGTCTATTCTTGGATTGCAAAGTGGTTTCAAATTAATTGCATAGACTTGTCTGCATGAATTTTATCAGAGATACGGAATAAGTAATATTGTTCATAGACGGGTGAGTAATAATTCAGTGGTAAAAATTAAATGCTTTAAGTTTATGCAAATTTCATATTGTTTATTTTAATTTTAATATGATTTTATTTGCATATCTATATACATTTTTTTTATTAATTTATTTGAAGTGAAAATTTTATATATGAGTGAAATGACTAGAGTAGGGTTTAGATTTAAATTTGAAATAAAGAAGATAGTCTTTATTTGCTATTTGGAAGTAATTGCCTCCAAGAATTAATGTTTTGTAAATCTGGAAAATTGCTGTGTAAATAGTGGCTGGTAACTCAAGAGCAAGATATATATATTTTTGTGTGTGCTGCTTTACATCAAGTAATTAAATAACAAGCTCTCCGCTGATCTGTTTTTAATAAATACATTATTTTAAATTATTCAATTAAGCGAGTGTTTCTGGAATGCCTTGAGTTATAATGGGAACATTTATGATGAATATTTTACCCTTTTTTAAAATCTCGGTCTGTTAAACTGATATGTATATTATGTTATTTGATATGAAATTTTAGAACAACAAGACAAATGAATATAACACCTGTCATATTATATGTTTAACTTGCAATTTAGAATAGAGACTTTAGAATATATACATGTATAAGCCAATCTTACTATGTTCATTTATGAAACACAGTAATGTTGCATATAAATTTTGATAAATTTTCTTTTCATTATTCCAGTAATTTGTTAGTAGTTTTAAACTTGTGTTCCAGAGGTAGTAGAGAAATAAGGTGAATGAATTATGTTTGAGGATTTGAGGGGTGCTTGAAATATTGTCCTCAGACTTGAGGGAATAAATAAACATAGATTTTCTTGCCATAACAAAAGACAAAAGAATCTTTCAAAAAGACATCTGTGTTGTATGAGCTTTCTTGGAAATTGCTTTTGGATTAATAAATTACAAAGCACATTTGTTTTAAATGGTTACCTTTTGAAAATTTGACAACAAATCTGTTAAGATTGTTAAATATCATTCATATTAAATTTTGGATGAATATAGAAACCATTTTAAATTGATTAATACTGCTCATATTAACATATGTCTAAAACATCACATAAACTATGAAATCATTGTATGTAAATACACATGATCTTAACCCAAATGATCATGAATGTAGGAGTGGGTTGGGTAGCACGTGCATATTTTGTGCCATAATATGTATAAGATAATTTGACCTCTCTGAATATTTTTAGTACATTTATGAACAAAATCTGAGGCAGAGGACGAATGACCATACTGCATTCATTCAGTCATCAAGATGAACACCGCTTCACTCAGGATTCCACCAGGGAACGAGACTTTCCTGATGTTTCACATATGATTGTTTGTTTTTAAAGTTCCAGCCAATTTTTGTCAAACTGTACCATGATTCTCTCTATTAAGTCATTCTCTGTGAAGTAAATAAGTTTTTAAATTATTGTGTCTGATACTTTTAACCCTTATCATGCTGGACACGATTGATTCTGCCTTTGCGACCAGTGTAGATATCCGTGCAGTCTGATCATGATCTGCATTGTTTGCCATTCAGTCAGTATCTTTTTGGTGAGCACCCCTTTTAACAGTTAATGGTACTGTCCAAATTGAAAGATAGACAAGTTCATTATAGAAATCTAACAGAGTAAGGGTTAAACTAACATAAGTGTTACAAGCATCTTTGATGAATTACCATGCACACTGCATCCTCGACAACAAAAGTGTTTATAATACACTGGCAGAGAGAAAAATAAAGCCTGATCAAGACTTTTCAAAAGACATATTTTTTGTCGAATATAAATTACGTTTGTCGCTTCAGGTTGTCATATACAGGCAGTATAATCAAAACTAAATTTTTATATATTCATCTTTTGAAGAAGATGTTCTATAAATCACTATGACATTTTGATTAACTTATAATGATGATGTCAAAAACCTATATTCCCCGCAAATGGGAATATTCGAACCATTTAATGGTTTCCTATAGATGTTGATCGCCTCGTAATTGCTCATGTAACATATAAAATACAGCAATATATTATGGACGTTACATTGTATATCGAAAAAATAAAAGCTACTCAAACGGATAAATAAAATGATGATTACAAATGATTGTTAGGGCCGATTTTACAGCTTGTGAACTTTTCGGTTTACAAGTCACGGGCAGAAAAAAGAGGGGACGTTGTGACAGGCAGTCATAGGTCGAAGATGTAGGTGTATTTTCTGTAACTGAACAAATGTTAATTGTAGCAAAAAATGTTCACTTAAGATGATTTAAGAGTTGCTAAGCTTTGTGTAGATACTGTGTATCGGAATTATTCACTAAATTTAATAATTTACTTTAAAAAATTGAACAAAACAATTATTATATTTTATTAATTTATTTGCTAGATTAGCAGTGAGAGTAATAATGCTGACCATTCTATGCTAAAATAAGCATTAATGAAACTTTTTTGAAAGATGCTTCGGAAAAAAATCAGAGAGAAAAATCCATAACAATATGAATTTTGTTTTTTGTTGCTGAACATTTGTTGGGAAACATTAAGGTTTGGATCAAAATAAAAATGAGCCGTGCCATGGGAAAACCAACATAGTGGGTTTGCGACCAGCATGGATCCAGACCAGCCTGCGCATCCGCGCAGTCTGGTCAGGCTCCATGCTGTTCGCTTTTAAAGCCTATTGGAATTGGAGAAACTGTTAGCGAACAGCATGGATCCTGACCAGACTGCACGGATGCGCAGGCTGGTCTGGATCCATGCTGGTCGCAAAGCCACTATGTTGGTTTTCCCATGGCACGGCTCAAATGTTTGACAGTTTGATAATCTAGGGGACTTTAGAAAGAAAGTCAAGGGGTTTAGGAAGGATGTTTTTCTTGGACTTGAAAGAAAAGCTGCTACTGTTTTGATGATAAATAAAAAGTGAATAAGACATCGTTTTTCACCACTTAGAAGGATAACATGCATTTGATGCATGTTTTTATAAACTGTAAGTTTATTGCAATATGTTTTATAGTTACATAGTTGTCATGATTGCATTAATACATTATTTACGCTTCATGATTGAACTGATTTTTGCCCTTTGATTTAAAGGAAATTTTCTCCGTAAAATAATAATTTTTTTTTGTAGATGGCTTAAATAAACAGCCTTTAAAGAACCCACAAATTCTCAAATTTTCGACATGCGTAATCCTTGTTGATTTGTTTAAGCACCTTGCAATAACAGAACTTGATCTCCGAAACTGAAGTATGACAAAAAAAAAGAAAAAGAATGATTAAGTGCACTTCAATGCACCCAATATTACCTGACTGCATGCTGGAAATTAGTGTGAAATTACAAAATTTTGCAGAAAAAGATTATATTTTATGATAAAAGCGCAGTTTAACAGCTAGGTATTACATGTCCATTATGGTGTCCATAAAATGGAAATAAAACATTAATTTGCATGATCTGAAAACATGCAAAGTTCTTAATGCGCATCATGCAGTTCACAAAATGCTTTGTAAATTTTGTGCATTTTAGCTGCAGTTCAAAACATGCATTGTAAATTTGGCATTTTAGCTGCAGTTCACAAAATGCTTTGTAAATTTTGCATTTTAGCTGCAGTTTTATCGAGGAAGAAAATGAATTTTCTTATAGTTGTAAATGCTTTCTTGTCTTCTGTGGGTTAGTATATATGTTGTTTATACCTAATACTTACGAAATAGAACAAGCCTGCATTTGCAGAACCAAAGTCACATTCATCCATTTAGGTAAAGAAAAATGTTTGTTTTGTGGCATTTTATGCAATTTTGGACAACATGATAAAATAATGATACTCTGTTTAAACTGTGTTGCATTTATTTCAAATAAGCATCAGTTTTGTTTCTCATCCAGAAGCTGACAACTTCCCCACATGAACCTGATGGAGAGCAAATTACATGAGATGTGAAGACTTTGGTCCCTTAAGATACAGGAAACAAATGTCGCAAATGGATGCGAACTTTTTCCCCCTGGATTTTGTAGGTCAATAAAATAAACCGTTAATATTATTACAAGGGTAATTGTGTATCATCAAGTGAAGATTTTAAGTTGAATCATGCTCCAAGTCAGTTACAATAGTGTGATCAGACAATTCAATTAGATATAAAATTTGCATAAATTTGCATAAATTTGAATATGTAACCTAATTATTGTGAATGACCATACTCTTTAATGAGCTGATTATTTGATTTAGTAAAACTGAGTGATGTAAAAAGTCTTTGTGAATAAATGATGCCTGATTAGATGTAATTAGAGAACTCTGATTTCTTGCAAATGATTCATGGATTTATGGACAGTCTTAATGTGGTCAGTTTAAACTGTGTCATCATGACATAGGGAAACAGTTTTGAAAGGAAAATCAGATTAGATTAGTAAACACTTATTAGGCTAGTTCATAGAATTTTGAAATTGTTTAAATTGTAATAATCTGATTAAGGTTAAGAGATTGGGTTGCACTAAACTTTCGGATATATTTCAGTAAGATTTCAGAAGAAAATTATCATTTGGAATGACCTGAATTTATTTCAGAATCTTTCAAATATTATTTCAGTAAAGTTCATGAAAAAATCAGAAATATTCAAAATATGAACACTCTGTTCAGATAATATTCAGACTGCTGTAATAATTGGTGTTCAGACATGTTTCTGAAAAATTCAGAAATATATTTGCATGAAGAAGTAGACACATGAGGCTCTAATCTGCTCTCCAAATTTTAGTTATACATGTATATTTAAAGGGATTACAGTAATTGAAAGAAAATCACAATGGTCAAAGCGCTATCTTATCCACACAGCTCACAGTCTTGAAACTTAGACCCCAAATGGGGATTCAGAGTAGTTAAGTGTGGGTGGCGTGATTTATGTTAAAGAAATATTTTACTTCAAATTTTAGGCACTTTTGGTGTCTTGATATGCTTTTTTTATGAATTTTAAGTGCAACATGTTTTAGCATTTTTGACTCTATTAAAATCATGCATTTGTCTTGAGCATGAACACAAATGAACAATAGAAAGGAAATGGTTTTACTTAGGCAGACATCCTAAGTCATCTTAATAGCATTTTGTTGTCCAAATTTCCATAAATGCCCATCACTCCTAAACAAACTTTATATTGTGCATAATACTTTTTTTTATCTATTTTGTTTTAAAGCCCCACATATCTTAATTTTATTAAACATGAAAAAGTAATTAAAAACAATGGTGACATTGACTTATCTCTGGTCTCTGTTTGTGTCCTTAAATTTCTTAATTAATAAAGACGGCCTTCATCCAAAATCGTGCCTTGTCACCAAGAGATGATCTTGTAACAAATTGTTCTATAAAGCTGGTTTCAGATCTCCCACTTTATATTATATGGAGATATATTTTCTGTTTGTATAATGTTGGATTGTAGGTATCACATTATTATTAGTAATTATCACAATTTAATTCATACAACTTGAGCTTTACATCAATATTTAGACCAAAGTGTTCCAATTTTGGTTGGATGTTATTGGTATGTTAACCCTTGCCCTGCTAGATTTCTATAATGAGCTTGTCCATCTTTCAATTTGGTCCATACCATTAGCTATTAAAAGGGGTGCTTACCAAAAAGATACTGACTGAATAGCGCAGTGTAGATCATGATCAGACTGCATGGATGTTCAGGCTGATCATGATCTACACTGGTCGCAATGGCAGAGTCAGTCCTGTCCAGCATGATAAGGGTTATAATTATACATTTATGCTTTATACAAAACTAATTTTTGTTTGTTATAAATTTTTGGAGATTCTTATTGTATAGACAGCTTAAAGATAGGGAGGGTAATTCCAAAAAGCTTTAGCAAGTGCATTTTTACTGCTTATACAATAATAACTGTAAATTGCAAAGGCAAAATGCCCTGTGTGTTAAGACTAAATTTATACATCTTTGCCAATTCACAGGACACTTATTCCAATGTAAGTAACTTTTAGTTGGAGCAGCGGGGCTTGTGGAGCAGCGGGGGCTTGAACTCATGACCCTTGGTTTATTCAAACAGAGTGTTGCCACTAGTCCACAGTGTTGGTACTCTCAACAGTTAAGTTTACTTCTATCAGTATGTGTTTATTTTCGAACGATGAAGTTGGCAACACTGCTGTCTTCTGTTTGTCAAACATCAACAACTTTTTGTTATTGATTAATCATTATTTATGCAAAACAGTCTATCCTGTTTGATTTTTTTATATAATTCCTTAAGCAGGTGTTAGAACTATTGTAAAATTAGCAAATCTTACAGTGATGTGTATTGTTTTACCTCCAAGATTGCTATCAAGGAATGATCGTAATCCTTATCTGTCAAATTCATATCGAACATCTAAAAATGGGACTCCATCAAGATTACGTATTATCGCAAGCGATTAAGCTTCTTTATCATTTCTTATTATACGAACCTTATAAACGGCCTTATAAACGGATTATTTTAACGGAACAATGTAGGGGTGATGTTGATATTAAGATTTGAACGAGATTAAGTCCGAGTAGTTTATACGCAGAGGCAAACACGGAATTTGAATTGAACTTCATTTAAATCTTTACATGAGATTATCTGTATATGATCTAGTTATCTGTCTATCAAAGACCCGTCCCATGTTTGATTACCATTGTTAAAGCACACGAAACAGAAGCAGAATTTGGAATGTGGCTATTAAGTCATTGCATTTTGAGCATGGAATTTTATTATTAATTACAATATAATAAATAGTACCTGTATCTTAGCACTGGTCGCAAACTTAAGGCAAAATCACTTGCCGTCAGCAGGCTTAAAGTAACTGAGATAATGGCTTAGATCACATTGTTGAAAATTATATTATAAACCCATCTCCCCCACTCCCCTCCACCCAAAAAAAAAAAAAAAAACAAACAGAAAAAAGAAAGAAGAATAGGGAATGAAAAGGTACAGTAATTTACTCCAGCCTTAGATAAATCAGTTCCTAATTATGTTTGTTTTATGATAGTTATCAAAGAATGTGTTATAATATGTCAGCCATGCTATATTGAGTATAAAACATACCTGTATTTAACTTTTCAATATGTCTGCAACACATACTATTTGCAAAGAAATGAAATCAAAAGCAGCCTACAGTTATTTAAATTTTGTTGATACCTATTTGAATGTTACATTATTAACATAAAAATACAGCAAAATTACTCTTATGATTAACAAAAGTAGAACCTGAAGTAAAATCTGCAAAAAATATTACTCCGTTACTTTTTGCAGCAGACCAAATGTCTGTTTACATTGTGATTTTACGATACAGTACTTTTTTGTTATGACACTGTTCAATTAGAGATGTAGTTTTCTTTGTTTAGTTTTCAAATTTAAACACATTGTGGTGTTACTGTTGTCAGGTTGTTTTTGATATCTGTGAATATCACAGTTGTTGTTGTTGTTCTTGTCGTCGTGACCTGCTGTTAATTATGTACCACTAGTGAATGTTCATATGCAGTTACAGATTGAATTCAACTACAGTAATGGTGTGATAAGGTGATACTAGCAATAACTGTGGCTTCCTAACTCAGGAAACTGCAGCTTTGTTAGTGGCCACACCATCCTGCTTCGCCCAGGACACCGAAAGGTAACATTCAGTGAAATGCTGACATTCTGTGATTGGCTGATGGCTGACATTCAGTGATTTGCTGATGGCTGACATTCAGTGATTTGCTGACGGCTGACATTTCATGATTTGCCGATGGCTGACATTCAGTGATTTGCCGATTGCTGACATTCAGTGATTTGCCGATGGCTGACATTTCATGATTTGCTGACATTCGACATTTCATGATTTGCTGACATACTTTTATCTCTCATAATGAGCTCACATATCACGTGGTTGGAGAAGTGATATCACACCAGTATTTGTTAGAAACCACTCAGCTGTGCTTTATTCATGATATAGCATGACATAGTGAATATAACATCTTAATTAATCCAACTATTGTCTTATAATGAAAGATTTTAAACAAAGATAAATTTTTAGATCAAATAGATTGAGTCATATGTTTTGTCGGTCATTCCGATTTAATTAATGAAAGATGAATTCCATGTGCCACAAAATAATATTCCGATTGATTTTATACGCGATATAAGATATCGTTTTGGAGGAGCATGACAATTCAGATTAAGCGGACCTGAAAGAGTAGACTTCGTACTATAGCTTAAAACAGAGCTGATAAATATCTGATTTGTTGTGGAATTAAACATCTTGTTTCATGTTTTATTTGAAGTTGTTTTTTTATGGTTAGTGTGCCCTATTTAGTAGTTTATGATTTTTTTTTGGTGAAGAAGAAGTGATGTATGATGTGATAATTATACTGGATATTAAAAAGTGAAATATGGGAGGAACAAAATGCTTACATTTGAAAGAATAAATACTATACCAGTAGATTTATTCTTTCTATAAGAAAAATTGTTTAAAACTGTGCGGTAAGTTTCTGAGAGAAAAATACTTTTTAGAAAACAAAAAAAAAAGATTATTTATTTGCTCTTTTAAATGTGACATGTGCAGCCGTGTGAAAATAGATTCTCAAAATATACCATGCTCATCAATTATTACAGTTAATTCATCATTAGTGCATATTGATTTTACTAAGTGCTTAATTAATTTGTCATGGACTTAATGAATCATTTGGTAAAACTGAGTTTGAATAAAAAAAAAATGGATGTTTCACATTTTGACACGTCATATTTTTGTTAACCAAACCATTGCGTCTTAGTATTATCTTTTTGCTAAAATCTGTACTTCTGTTGACAGGTCACCATAGTTTTTGTTTAAATTTCTGTTTTTATCCTAGATAGCTATCTTTGTTTTTAATTTTTTGTTTAAGATTTTTAAAAGGATGGAAGAAAACACCATTTGAACTTAAAAGCGGTTAAATTCGTAAGGTATTAGCAATAGATAGTCATCTTGCGTGATTTTTAATACTTTGTCATTTTCTCTCGTAAAAGGCGGTAAAGTTGATGAAGTCATTTTAAAGATCTGTTTGTTACTATGAACCGTGAAAAAGTGTCATAGGTGTTAATGTACTAAAAGTAATTTGATAATTTTTTCGCTCTGTGATGTCAACAAGCATCGTAAGCTGTTAGGCAGACAAACGTCTTTCAGATTTAGGACTGGTCATTAGTCTGGAACCTTATACTGTTCTTTTCCTGTAATTTGTGTACATGTATGTATTTCCTTAATGATTTGCTTGTTTTTCATTTTAATTACTATAGAATTGATTTATCTTAAGTATTTCTGAAAATTGGATGTATTACATATTTGAGCCGCACCATTAGAAAACCAGCATAGTGCATTTGCGACTAGCATGGATCCAGACCAGCCTGTGTATCCGCACAGTCTGGTCAGGATCCATGCTGTTTGTTAACGGTTTCTCTAATTGCAGTAGGCTTTGAAAGTGAACAGCATAGATCATGACCTGACTGTGTGGATGCGCAGGCTGGTCTGGATCCATGCTGCTCGCAAATGCACTATGTTGGTTTTCTCATGGTGTGGCTCAAATTTTATTGTATGGCATGTCAGTAAAAATGTCAAAACTATTGCAACAGATCTGATTTTAACCTTTACCTTGCTAAATTTCTACAACGGACTAGTCATTTCAATTTGGGCAATTTTATTTATTATTCGAAGGGGTGTTTTCACTGAAAATTTACTGACTGAGTAGCGAACAGTGCAGACCATGATCAGCCTGCACATATGTGCAGGGTGATGTTTGTTGCACTGGTCGCAAAGGCAGATCGAATCACTTGCCGCCAGCAGGCTAAAGGTTACAATGATATTACCGGTATGAAAACAGGAAAACAAATAAAACAAGAAATGAAAAAATATCTGTGAAATAAAAAGAATGATAGTGAAGTACACTCCTCTAGAACATACAACATTTTATTGTCAAAAAATTGCACAATGATCTTTCATAAAACATTAACTCTAATGTTTGCAGCTTCTCTTTGTATGTCAATCTAAATACCTTTGCTTTCGTTTCATGTGCAAGTGTCATAATTATGTTGTTTTTTTTTCTCTTTTTTTGAAGCAGATCTTTCTGAGACAACTATTGTCCTGTTGGAGACAGTTGACCATAGCCGAGACATTTGACACCCCTCTGTCTTTGTGGCATTGCGGGCACCATTATTGCCGAAAACTTTTGTCAGCGTGTAAGTCGAGACTGTCATAATTTTGATAAAGTACAATGACAAAATTATCTATAATAGCTGTAAGGTTTTTAGTCGATTTTATGCACTATTAGCTTAATGATTTTTGCTTTTTCGTTAGGCTAATTGACTCTAAATGTTTTGAGATATGAAACGAGTATGTTTTTAGGTTGAAACTTTTAATAGTATTGTGAAGTTTTGCTATAAACTTGTTTTGAATTGGCATTGAAAGAATATGTTCATGACTATTAAATTTAAAGTGTGTTTGTTTTTTATTTTGAAAAAATTTGATTTAATTTTCTGATTTATAAAAGGAATGTGCAATAATGAGATAAAACCAAGTTGAAATTTTATAATGCATTTAAAGCACTTTATTAAAATTATTCACAAAATGTGTCACTTTCATATTTGTTAAGACAGGTATCAGTATAATAATTATGATGGAAAATTTAGCTGTTGCCCTCTTGAATATTTAAATACTTACTAATTTTGGAAATATTTGTTGAGGCTCTTCTCGCTTCTCATAAAGGTTTTATAAGAAAAAATTATTTCAACCTCTCGTTAATGCGATAATATATACCTTTTATCCTCGTACAAACATATAGCTATACTATCTTGCTGTGATAAATGTACATGTAAGCCCGCCCACTAATTATAGCTATATGTACTTCAGCTAACGATAATTTCAACTATATCATCCAATAAATGGCGGTAAGATAATTCCGCCGCTCTTCCATTGGCATCAAGACCATCCCCCCAAGCTACTCAAACTCTCACTTCTCGATGATACCATTTTTATGGCGGCATAAAACTGCTACCTTGTTTCAATCAAGATGGCCGCTATCTCTGTTGTTTTGCCACATACAACAATAAAAAAATACTAAAACTGCAGATTTTGTTGCGGGTTTCCAGCGGGTTTCTGGTGTCAAGAGCTGAACCTGTCTAGTTAATCAAAGGTCAGAACAATTTCTACAATAATTCATCCATGGAAATTAGCAGAAAGCATGGATAATTAAGAAGAATATTAATTTTCTTTGACCATTCTGTACCCCCATCCGCTAATGAGCAACTCATAAAATTTAATTTGCAGAAAATAAAGAAAAGCTGTCTATAATTTTGCCAGGAATAATCTGGTGAGAATCAGCAGACCAGTGTTGGTGTAGATCATGTAAGGGAGGAAGTGTGCTGACAGTTTCTTAATGGGATATAAATATTTTCTGACCATTATGCTGGCAGACTTAGGTAATCATTCTTTCCATTTTATGACAAGATTTTTGTATAGAAGATTTGTAACTTTTAAGTTTTATGAACGAGTAAATTTTCTTTTCATTTTTCATTATTTTTCAATTTTTTTTTATAAATTTTACCTGCACAAGATCTTTTGCAAACACTTGACAATGACATGTGTGTTCATGCTGGAAGAGGTATAATAGTTCTGTGAGATTTATACATTCTTATATATACTGGTGCTGAAGAAAGTCTGTATATCTATATATTTTAACCCTTATGCTGGTCATGGCCATGCAGTCTGATCATGATCTGTGCTGTTCGCCATTTAGTCAGTATCTTTTTTGGTAAGCACTCCTTTTAACAGTTAATGGTACTGTCCAAATTGAAAGATGGACAAGTCCATTATAGAAATGTAGCAGGATAAGGGTTAAGTATACTGTTGGTAAGAAATTTCCAGCTTCTCACGAATTCATGTTTTACCCCTGTTTATTTGTATTTAGTTCCATATACTACTTAAATTATATTTGAGCCATGCCATGGGAAAACCAACATAGTGGGTTTGCCACCAGCATGGATCCAGACCAGCCTGCGCATCCGCGCAGTCTGGTCAAGCTACATGCTGTTTGCTTTTAAAACCTATTGGAATTGGAGAAACTGTTAGCGAACAGCATGGATCCTGACCAGACTGCGCGGATGCGCAGGCTGGTCTGGATCCATGCTGGTCGCAAAGCCACTATGTTGGTTTTCCCATGGCACGGCTCATATAGATCTATCTGTGGAATTGTATTTTGATAATCTCCCTGTGAAATTTATAATATTGGATGATTTCACTGCGGATTGCTTTTACAACCCGCTATGGTAGATATTTCCACAACAATATGTATATATGTATTGTCTATAAAGAATTGTCATATCAATATTTTAGCTATTTTTTTCATCTTTATCAGGATAAATCATATACACATACTCTCAATCATACTTCAAGACAACAAAAAAAATTAAGTGAGCCACAGAAAAACAGGGATCAAATAACTTATCTATGGGATAATTTATTTAAGTTTAAGGTTTTTACTGACAAGAACATGAAAGAAAAAATTTTAGCATGTAAAGGAGTTGACAAAACTATCCATTACAAAATATTACCTTTTAACTAGTGTTTCACTCATTAATCATCATAAGACATATTGGAACATTACAAGCTACATCTCATTCCCTCATTTCACCCTTCTGTCAATCAAAACATCTAATTAAAAATTATTTTTACCATTTTCATCTTGATTCTTCCAAACAAATGTCTGCAGAAACTTCACCTCTTAATGTTCAAAAGTAAAGTGAAAATTTTGTGTCAAAAGTGTCTCTTTCATTTTGACCCAACTTGAAGTGGTCACAGTTTGAATTCTCTAAAGGGTATCATTTATCCAATTAAAACTGAAGAATCCATCTTTAAAGTCTCTTTTAATTATTCCAAATTTATTTGCTTAATCTGAAGTTTGGAAAGACCTTGGGTTAAGGGCTGCAGACAAGTGGATTCTCATGGCGAACTGTTTTTAAAAATGCCTCTAATAATGAAAATTTTAAGATGGTATTTTTGTTCTCTGAAAAAAAATACTGAAATGAAAAATGTTCAAGTGGATGGGATTTTAAGTGGTAGAAAAAGATGAAAAAGGACATTCATAATGATAATGTATCAAAAAAAGATATTAAAGAAATAAATCTGATTTGTTTCCCATTCATGATTAAGAGAAAAACAACATTGTGTTGATCTATGATTTTGTATTTAATGGCTTAAAAATGAGCTATAGTTTGTTAATTTGGTCAAAAGTATTCTGATAAATAGGGTATATTGATCTTTATACATTTGAACATGATTTAACAAATAATCAAGGCCTTCGAGTGGTTTGTCGTCTAATTATCATGGTACAGAGTTCAGATGCGCAGGAATTGATGAAGCACATGGGCGTTAGCACGAGTAGTTTAATATCTAAGCATCTGAGCGGTGAACAGTAGTAAATTCAAACCGCAAGATGGCCTTGATTGTTTTCATTCTTAAATGTTCCTTGAAATATTTTGATAAAAATTATGTTAGGCTTCATTTATACAAGTAGTAAAGAACTTGATGTCATGCTGCAATTTGAGGTCATAATGCTTTCTTACCGGTCTGTGTATCAACTGTTAATGTTTATCGTGGAATTAGACTGGCATCAGTCGTTAGTTTACATGTAGCTTGGCCATAATCTCCTGTACCATTCTTATAAAATTTAATATTCTAGCCTCTGTCTCTTGAATACACAGTAAAGGAGCTACAGAAGTTGATAATATTAAAAAATGAAATAATAAATAAATAATGGGAAATGTTAATCAACTGTGTAATTATCGTGGAATATACAGAGCTTGTATTTCTTCTTTGTTTAACTGGCAGTCGAATCGAGCCATATTAGAATAAAATATATTTTCAGCCATAGCTTTTTTTAAAAAAATGTTTAGATAGCTGAAGACAAACATTTTATGAAAATCATTCTGATTGCAAACGTGGATTGTCTGGATCATTGACGTGTCTTCTCCTTTGTTCTTACAAAGTCATCTCTTTTTCATTTCATACAAATTTTGTGACTGTCAGAATTTCTTTCAAAGCCTTGCGATATGAACATGACTTTTCCTTACTCAGGATCTGGTTATATCAATGTTCTTCTTACAGCAGTTTCTAGTCTGCCTGCTTAGCTCAACAGGGAGAGTGCAGGTCTACAGATCATGGGGTTGTGAAGTTGATCACTAGGTGGGGGCATTATGTTCTCCGTGACGATTTGATAAAGACATTGTGTCTGATCATTTTCCCTCACCTCGATGCTGTGGGAAGTTGGCGTACTAGACAGGTTTGTACTGGTACAGAATCCAGGAAAACTTGTACTGCGTTACATAACTGAAAAATGTAGAAAAATGGTGTATAAGCCAAAACAAACAGACAAACAAAGTGGCATGAAATTGTATTTGAAAGTTTTAGCAGTGTCTTTAAGTCTTAAAATCTTTGTTTCTGTTTACTGGTAATAATGTTACAAAATGAAAATCAAACCATACAAAAATGAAAAAAACATCTGTTTTCTGCCCATTGTCCCATTTGTGATGGATACCTTTTTTAGTCAAAACTTCACAAAATTTTTTGGCATTGTTATAGCATATTCATCATATAATTATTATGTAATCAAAGAGAACAGATCAGAATTTTTGATTATGAAATAATTTTCCAAAAGTTGATTTTATTTCGGATTCTGTCTCGTAAAACAGAATTGATTTGAATTTTGGTCAGAACATGTTAGAGATTTTTACATCTCAGCGTATCGGTAAAATGATTATTTTGTTATAAATGTCTTGTCAGGATCAGAAAAAACGTGTGTCTTACGACATCTGTACAGTATTATAGAATTCAAATAGATTTCGGAAAACGAAAAGTTAAAAAAAAATCAATGCCTTTGTCAGATTAATGTATCTTGGGTATTGTTAGACCTTGTGTTGTGACTTCTTATAATTATATCATGGGGGATTTGACATGATGGAGGATCATACATAAAAGATTCTCTAAGATTTCTTACACAATAGTCTTTGTCTTTTATAAATATTTTCTCATGAAGATGTGATAGTCATGACATGGATTTTAAAAAATCACTGCTGCATAATGATTTATAGTGTTATTTTCTGATGTAATGGATTATATATATATATATATATATATATATATATATATATATATATATATATATATATATATATATATATATATATACAGTACACCATTATAGTAGGTGTCGCTTTTCTTTGTCTTTATTTTATTTTGTTAAAAAAAATCATATTTTTGTCTACTGAATATAAAACATCACATGATAGTTTATTCTTAAGTGTTACCTTTTACCTTTGTTAACTGTATAGGCATTTTCTGTTTTTATACGCCCGAAGGGACTTGGCATAAAGGTTAACCACATCGAGACGAGGTGCAGAGCGCATGTATCGGATGGCTCACTTCAAGGTCAAGGTCACACTTAAAAGGTCAAAGGTCTTTTATATTGCTCCGCATTGCGGTGCTCTTGTTTTTAAAAACTGACATGATTCTGTTTAATTCAAAATTGGTTTAATTGATTATTTTTTCTCATTTAGAACTAGTAGATATTTTCTGTGATCTTTTTAATTACTTGGTGAAAATATAAATGATATTTTATCTTTCTGTAATCTTTATGAAATTATTTCCTTCAGGAATATAAACTTCTTGTAGGATTGCTATGAACTAGAAAATGAATTTTATTATTAACAAATTGATTGTTCAAACAGGATAGACACTGTAATATATTACTACAGGTGGAATGACACTTATCTATTTGGTTTTATCAGAAATTTCCAACATTTGGTGTGAGTAATCGAGGTCTTGATGAGTTTGGTGCACTGTGATGGTCTTTTAAGTTACATGGCACTCTTGTTTGACCACATACAGTCTGTATTGAAATATTTGGTTAAGTTAATCATGTGTTAGTTAAATTATTATGGGTTAGTTAAGATATTATCTGTTGGTTAATGTATTATGAGTTGGTCAAGATATTGTGGATTTAATTTAGATAGTATGGGTTAGTAAAGATATTATGAGTTGGTTAAGATATGACATGCTTAAATCAAGATATTAAGGGTTGTTTATGATATTTAGATATTATAGGTTTATTAAGATTGGTTTAAATTAAGATATCATGGAAGATATTATGGGTTGGTTAAGATTTTATAGATTTGTTAAGATATTATGGGTTTAAATTAAGATATCATGGGTTGGTTCAGATATTATGGGTTTAAATTAAGATATCATGGGTTGGTTAAGATATTATGGGTTTAAATTAAGATATCATGGGTTAGTTAAGATACTACAAGTTGCAGTTGCTTTTTTGTATCAATAATTATACGTTTTCTGTTAATGATAGTTCAATGTGTTGCAATTGATTTCTATATACGGTATGTCCATCTGGTAAAACCTAACGGCAGTCATAAGGTCAGTTATGTTGATTGTTTTGATAGATGTACAAAATGTATCTACAATAATTATTGTAGATGGACTGCCCTGATAGAAGGCTTGCTCCATTACTCTACAAAGAAACAGTTTGTGATTTATTAATGATAGGAAATATATTGACTAGCAGTTAGTGGTGTTTAGAGGGACACTTTTGTTTTAATGGAAGGACTGGTGTTATTGGTAATAAAGTGAAAGTAAAAATTTTGAAGGTCATTCTTCAGGAAAACGGATTCATACGAAACTTTTTTCCATGTAAGTGCACATACTCATTTAAGACAGATGTATTTTTTATGAATTAGCAGATGGTATGTTTGAATTTAAGTTTTGATATGCTATTAAACACATAGAGGAAAAAAGTATCATCTGAGGTCAATACTAGTTCAATAAAAGCCCTCTAACAATTCTGTATTGCACAAGATAATCATTACTCTTCAAAGGTGATGTTTTTAATAGTAGCAGCTGTTAACTTACCCACATGTGTATACAGTCATCATGATTTTTTTTTCTTTTTGCAGAAAAATGTCTGGACAACCTGCAAGACAGTTTTTAATAAGCTATGGACAAATGTCTTGCAGGTTGTCCAGACATTTGTCAATAGCTTACTAAAAATATGCAAAATTATGCAGGCCAGATTACTTGACCCATAAAAATCACTTTGTAATATGTAAAAGGTCTCTTTCAAGGATTCCTCAGAATAACTGGAAGTTGATGATCTGGTGGATTTAAGAATTGTCCTCTGTTTGCCCTGGTTTTCATACCAGTCTCCGAATGCAGCTTTGCCATTGGTCAGTTTTGAAATTGAGCTCAGTATCAACCAATCAGATGCTGAAGTACAAAGTTGTAACATTAATATCCTTAGGGCCCCAACTGCTGAAAACAAAGATATGTGAAGTAAACTTAATACTTTTTTACACATTGAATGATTTTGCGGCTGTGCTTTTTTTTTAATGTTTAAATTCATGTAAGGTTTTACAGGTGGGGATGTTTTTTTGATTAAATTGAAGATTTTTTTTTGTTTCAATTAGCTAAATATGCATTCTTTTGATGTCACTGATTCTTTTAGAAGATGCATTCAGAATTTTTTGTTAATTTACCAAAAAAAAATGTAATTCTCTTTAAAATGATACTGATAACTATGAAATGTGGTGAAGACTTCATTTGAAGAAAATTAAAGATTTGTGATAATGACTTTAGACAATAAAATGGTTGTGA
Organism: Mercenaria mercenaria; assembly: GCF_021730395.1. Classification (NCBI taxonomy): domain Eukaryota; kingdom Metazoa; phylum Mollusca; class Bivalvia; order Venerida; family Veneridae; genus Mercenaria; species Mercenaria mercenaria. Next base: position 51,794,297 of record NC_069365.1, read on the forward strand.
TAACTGTTGTTTCATTTTATCATTCGAAAAATAAAAGGGGGGAAATTAATGAATAGTTACTTTTATTGTTAGCAACTAGAATGAGGCTTGACTGATCCTGTGCCATCAAGTTATCTAGTCGCGGTTTTTGCCAAAGGCTGAACGATTTGGTAGTGTGACAACGAAACAACAAAATGTTCGGGAAATCACTCACCCGGTGCTATCTGCCAAGCATCTAAGTAGCTAGCGAAAATGTTGGCTTTTGTTTTAGACAAGAATGAGTAAAATGATAATTATATTTGTAGACAATGTTGGATAAATCTGAAAATATTTTCCGTTTTTATTGTCATATTTTCGTTTTTCTATGAACACATCTTGTTGTAGAATATTTTAGCTCATTAACAGATATGCTCTATATAGCTTCCTTTCATTAATTAGACAAATGTGATTAATTTAGTGGAATGGATTTTCTGTTAGAAATTTTTAAAGTGAGTAATAAGCGTGACCTGTCGTTTTGTCTGAAATCTGATCTATTTCGAAACCAAAAAAAAAGCGAACAAGTGTATTGAAATCCATTTGCTTTGTTTTAGTCATTGTTTTACAAATAAACTTTGTCGTAACATGACTACAAGATTGGCATCAAGGAATAAACAGCGATTTTTCTGCCGTTTAACTTTTTATTATTTTACAGTGGAACATTTGGGACGGAACATTTATGTACGCGGAGAGGTATAACTATAAAAGTTTTGGAAATAGACGAAAAAAGAAAGTTGTTTAACATAATTTAAAAGTTAATGATATGTGAAAATACCTGGATAATTTGGATGTAGAATGCATTAAAAATACCAGGTTGGGTAAGTCAGATGATACATCATATGTATTTTGTTGTTGGTTTTTAAGTTGGCTGTAAAATTTTATGGACTTAAATTTGAAAAGGTTTGTTTAAAGATGACATGCTTTCTTTGCATTCTAAAGTTTGTTTTAAAAACTTAAATTTTATCAAAATTAAGGCAAATTTGAAACATCTTTTAACAGATTTTCATTTATTTCTTTTTTTTTACTTTATTCCTATCACTGTACAATAGAGTCATAGCATTATATTAAAGTGAATAGAAATATCAGAGACTGTATGAATTTAAAAAAGGTTTTCTTTTTTTCTTTTAAAACAATTTATTCTCTACATCTGCTTGACATATTTTTATGTTTTATTTATATTTTTGCTAATGTAATATTGCTATCACAGCATGACACTTCTCATTCAGACTGTGTTATCCCAAGAAAAATGTAAGCAAAGGCTACAAGTCTCTAGGGATCACACCTGCATGAAAAGGGGTCTTTGTTGGATACTTTTCAGGAATGTATAGATTAATGAAGGATATATTAACTGTGTAATACGTCATTCAGTTATCTATGATGATAGAAAATATCATATAATAATGTAACTGAGAATGATATCTCTTATTTAGTATTTTGTTTATTTATATTGTTTAACCAAAAATGTACTGCTTGTAAAATGTTAAATGTTTATGTTTTACTTTGTTATTGAAATGTTAGAAGTTGTACTATAACTATAATGGCCTAGTAAAGATCTAGAGCAAAACAAAGAAGTATAAAATACATTTATTTTTATAGCTCTTTGGACAATTATAGCTCTTTGGACAAAATAATACCATTTTCATATATCCATTATTTAAAATGGCTACTGTTTACCGAAAGAGCTGATAATGATATTCTGACCCAATGGCTTAGGATGTACAGGATTTACATAATTATAGAGAACTGTTCTGTTCTGTTCTGATCCACTTTCCATCTCATTTCTTCATTGTACATACTAACAGGTGCCCATTAATCTCAGTCATTATCCTGCTATTTATTTTCTTTGATCATTAATGACTGCAAATTGGACTCCAACTGACCTGTTAATGAGTGTAGAATTATTGATACACATTCTTTCTTACCTAATTAGCACTGACCAGCAGAATTTCAGGATGAAAGAGGTTGGTCACTCAGTGTACTTTGTGTCTTTTAACATAACAAATAATATAATTAAACTTCTTAGTATGGCTCTTTAATTCAAGGAAATCATCTTTAATTTGTTTCTTGCCATGTTTAAAGTTGTCGTGCTGTAGCCATCAGCACCTGTATCATTTGTCATTGTAGTAAACTCTTTGTTTTAACAAAACCATCAAATTCATTATTATTTCATTGTTTTAACTGATTGTTTCATAGGATGTGAGGTAAAAATTAAAACCATCTCTTACAAAATATTCATTGTGTAAAACATTTCATCAGATGGACCTTTCAGGATGAGTTTGTGACATAAATTGAGGAAAATAGAAAACAGACTTTGCATTTTTTTTGCATTTAACTGAAAATCATTACCGATGGCACTGTGACAGCGGCCTTATTGCCAACTTTTTTCAGTGATGCAATTAAAATTTAATTAGCTTACAAAGGGAAGCATATTAATAGAAGGAAAAATGATGAGAAAGGAAGAGTGAACTCCAGTTTTAAGTTATCAGTATGCCATTGTTAGATGTCAGTTTCATTTTCGAATATATTTGAATATACATGTTACGTCACAAAGAGAAGCTGTGATGCAAGTGTGCTATCTGCCAAACTTATATCATATGTCTGGATATATAATGTGTGTATATATTTATCAGTTACAAGTTATCTAACATGGTGAGTTAATTTCTCCTGCTGACCATTGGGGGTAAAAACTCACTGATAACTAGACATGTCAGAAAATTATGTCCTCTGATTGATACACTACTATGATAAGGGGCTTAATTAGTGTGTATAGTTTTATAACATTTGGTAGTATGTAGATTTTATATTTAAATTTTTTTTTAAAGGTGCTAGTTGAATGTGGTAGTATGTGGATTTTATATTTAAAATTTATTAAAAGGTGCTAGTTGAATGTGGTAATATGTGGATTTTATATTTAATTCTTTTTAAAGGTGCTATTTAAATGTGGAAGTATGTTGATTTTGTATTTAATTTTTTTTTAAAGGTGCTAGTTGAATGTGGTAGTATGTGGATTTTATATTTAATTTTTTTTAAAAGGTGCTAGTTAAATGTGGTAGTATGTGGATTTTATACTTAAAAATGAACGACATTTTTTATAAGGATCTCACTCAGCTTTTTAAAAGCAGCATAAACAGAAAGATGTTGAAATTTGAATTCTGACATTGTGAACAAAAATGTTGAAAAAAAATATAATACACATAAAACGTCTTTATTTAAGATTTTTTTTTTCACTTTTGTAAGTTTTAAATGAGCATGATACATGTGCCTTTTCTGTTCATTAAACTGATTCTAATTTAGAGACAATTTGAGGAAAGAAATCTGCTGTAAAATCAAACCCCTTCATTGTTGTTCATTATCTTTTTATTTGTTGTTTTATTGGTTTGTATTATTGTTATGTAGATGTAGTACAATATTGAAGAGATTGACCCAGGTTCATTTGGAAAGTTATAAAGATATATAGATAGGAGATGTTACATGGCCAGCCTGCAGCCATAACAGACACATTTTAGACATTCAAAAGCTTAAATTTGTCAAATATGGATGTGATAACTTTGTTTTGATTTTTTCGGGATTAAATTTTATTGGTGTCACAATAAAATGTAAATGTTTATGTAATAAAGATTTGTTAAAAGATAAAACAATATGTTTTACATGTCAGATATTGTGTACAATATTTGATGAAAAGATTGAAACAAAAAAGGATGTTAAACTGAAGTTTGATCATAATCTTCACACTAGTATTATGTTTGAGGTATTTAAGCAAATAAGGGGAGCTCAAAAAGCACAGTCATTCTCTGTGTGTTCTGTGTAACAGTACCTGTGAAATATAAACAAGTGCAGGAAGTTTTAAGAAATTATTTCCTCAGTTTTGGAATTATTTATTTTCAGATTATTTGGAAAAATTGTGGAGTGTAGCTGACTGAAATCAAGTTGAAGGTAAGTTATAAGATTGTTTTAATTTTTATGTTGTAATATAGTTACACTCTACTTAAATTTAAATTCTGTTTAGTATCATTTTCAAATGTACCACAGCACAAAAGATGTAAAATTCACTAGAATTCAGGTAGCAAAAATGAAACAAAGCAGCCAAGATATCAAGACATTATAATGTGGGGAAAAAGAAACACTAAAATTATTTTGAAATTAAGTGAAAACTAAAAACTATTGTAAATATTGTAAGTTTTGTACATTTTCTTTCTCTTAAGGTGACAGTGCTGTATTTCTTGCGCATTTGCCTCCTTTAAGGTTGTGTGCAAAATGCCTGTTCAGCTGCTTTTTCACAATATTCTATTTTGTCGTACGATAGTACAGAGAGCTGTGTTGTACTTTGAGCAATGAATGCCAGTGTAGTATGAAAAAATATATATAATCATACGGAGGTGGCCAGTTGTCATTTTGGGTCCCACTACCTTAAATGCATCTTTAATGGAGTGGTCAGTTGTGAACACTTTGTTCAGACAAAGTTGGCAGGGTGTCGAGTGGTTTGTATGTGGTAATCGATGCCTCGTTCATGTCTCTTCAAGTATCGATCATTAACCGTTGTTTAATCATTGATTAGCTTTAATACTAACTAGACTGACATATCATTTGACAATTATTCAATATCCTCTATAAATATTTACAGTAATCAATGATATCCTTGTTTATTTTTCCTACAAGATTTTCTTCAATGTTTCCCTCTTATCCCCTGCTAATTCCTATATCATTGGTGAAGGAGATAATATCTCCTCGCCTGATGTCAATTACTTCAGTAACACAGATATGTGTCCAGTGCGTACAGTTACGTATCTGGAGTGTCACTTGCTCCTGTCGTATTTACTGATCAGATTTGTATCAAATTTAGTCTGCAAATGAGATTTCTATCAAATTTGGTATATACAAAATTGTATGATACAGATCAAGCTTTGGTTAATTAAGGATAGAGTTTAATTGAAATGAGTGCCAACGATTAAACAGCATTTGAAGCATCTGTTTTCATTGCTCAGAGAAAAATCCTTACTCATTCATGTGTCATTTCAAACCCTGGTAGAAAACGTTTAAGGCCAAAAATAAAGTTAGTTTCTTAGGCTGTTGTTATTGAAGTCAAACGTCCAAGGATGGTCTTTTGATAATTTTATTGTTCCCTGTTTTTGCACAGTTTTTGAAATAAATGTTCTTTTCTTTGAAATTTTAAGTGGAAATGCATTGATTTAGGCAATGATGTAAAAAAAAAAAATTTTAAATCTCCTGCAAAAATTATTGTCCACAGGAAGACCAATTGACGCAATTGCATCTGAAATGATCAAATTATACAAAATGCAAGCCGCATACAGCCTCAGAAAAGGTTTTGATCAATTTTCCTGCAATTATAAAAGATATATTGTAATCCAGTTTCTTTGAACAATGTTTTGCATCTGCACATTTCTCATTGTATTTTGTGCAGGAAATGTGAGGTAAAAGATTGTTTTATTTATTTGAAACAAAATTAACAAGATATTTAATGTGGGATGTCTTAATTAGATTTTTTGTATTAAACAACAAAAGAATCAATCTTCAAAAGAGTAAATACATAAAAAATGCTTGTCTTTGACAAGTGTATAAGGCTTTGGAATTTATTTTTTGTTCACCTTTAAGGATTTACAACTCACGGTAATTCACAGTTGTTTAGTAGAATACAGACGTGTCTTTAAGTGAAATCCTGTAATAGGTTTTGACAGCAAACATCCTTTTGGCAATGTCACTCTCAATTCTAGCTGATAACAGATCTTGATCAAATTTGGTACAAGATTTTCATCATTCTTACTGCATGTTTGATAAAGATCATGAAACATGCTGATAGGTAACTGATGTCAAATGAATCAGGTTAACTGTTTATTTGTTTAGAAATATTTACCAGTGGTATGTTTGCTTGATGCATATCCAGTTTTCTAATTAACTACAAATGTTAATGAAGTCATAGAATTTTTTGCATTTTAGTCCTTATGTGCATGGATTAATGTATGCATGATGTGTTGTTCAATGAGGTAAGCTTGTCAGATTATGATTTAAAGGCCCATAATGATTTTGTTTAGAATGCTGCACAAAATTTAGAAAATTACTTTTAAGTTAAATGATATTAATTTTCTGTTACTATTTGTTTTTGGTAATAGTTTTCAAAGGTATTTATAATCATTTTCAGTATTTTACTCAACAAAGTAGGAGGTATTATTGAATCTTCTGTTTCTGATTACCTCCCTTTATTACTGTTACGGTTTTAGATCATGTTCAACATTAAAAGTAATATTTTATCACAATATAATTTATGCATATTCCCTTTTGGGACATCTACTTTATCTATTTTTTTTTTTACATTATATTAAAAGTACTATGTTTTACTTTGAGCCTTTAGCATACAAAATTGTGTTTTATTTTGTACAGTGTTGATTGAGTTTTCTTCTGATATGTGTGATTCGGAAGGAAAAGTCAATGATTTTGGATCAGGCTGGATGTGTTTAGGTTTGTTTGTGCAGGCTTTGTTCAATGCTTCCTGGAGTTCTACTGAGGCAGTTTGAAATATGTTAGAGTTATAGTTGCCTTGGTTCAAGAGTTGTAGAACTTTTTCATTCTCGCATACCAGAGGTCTACCTTGGATCCCCGGATGAACCTCTGGCACATTTCGCCGATATTTGTGGTTTAGTTACATTACAGGTAAAACGTTTCAGCCAATCAGCGTCGTTTCGCGACAAAATGTAGCGAACCAATCAAAATCGTCCGTGAAAAGCGTGACCGCGTCCTTTCATATCGATGCCGACTTACGAGGAATATTATTATTTCTTCAGGTAAATTTCTTAACATCGGATAACAGAAATAAATCTTTATTAATCGCAATCATGGAATATCGACTTTATCCATCGTTAGCAACTACCTTGCTTACATATTGTTTGAAATTTCAATTCGGCGTGCCAAATAGTGGCGAACATTGATTGGCTGAAACTTCTCCCGGTAGTAATTACGAGTGCGCATGCTCACCAAATAAACGACAGAAATAAATCAGAGGTTCGTCCCGGGATTTTGACGAACATCTGATGGATAAGAATGAACTTCTTAAGATGAAGTGTATTTTTAGATGTTGCATTTTTTAGCATAAATGTTGCATTTTTGCAACATCTGCAGTTTCCATATTAATTACATTGGCCATAGTTGTTTTGAGTTGCTATATTGCAAAGGGACATTCCTGGCTACTGTGTTGGTTGGGATGTGCATTGGTATGGCGCAGGCAGTCGAACAATGATACGGCATGTTTTGTTTATCTTACTCATGCTGAGAAATTAATTTATCTCCTTGACTTTTTAAAATACTCTTGTCTTTTCTCAATGATAGATCAGTGATCATATTTTTTTTAACTTTCGTAATTGTGTCAAGTTAGATGCACACATTTTTTGGATTATTTCTTGAAATTTTCACTTTTTCAGTAACTGCAACCAATATTAACCCAGATTAATGGTAAATTAACAAAGCTTTTCTAGTCCAGGCTCTTTTATAAGTCTGGAAACTTTTTATATGTATATATATAATTGAAACTCAATAGCTTAGACTTTATCTTTAACTCATATGTCAACTTTAACTCAAAAAGCAACTTATTCAAATGTCATCTTTAACTCAAAAGTCATTTTTAACTAATGTGCAGATGGTATATGGATGCACTAGTTTACCAGACTATTTTTCAGAGTTGATAGTAATATTTTCATATTTGCAAGAGCATGGTCCTTCAGGGGCCTTAGTGGCTGACTGGTTTAAGGCTGCAGACTTTGACTGACTTCGTATCACTTGCCCACTCACCACTGTGTGATCATAACCTTACTTTGGGATGTAAAATTCTTTGCTATGAGGAAGCCATTCATCTGGCTAACAGAAGGTCAGTGGCTCCACCCAGGTGCCCGCCCGGCCAGTGGCTCCACCCAGGTGCACGCCCATGCCTGAAATGATACCTAGATGGTCACCTTGGGTCCTCCTCCACCATCAGCAGCTGAAAAGTCACCATATGACCAATAATTGTGTCAAAATGTTATTTCATCCAGCGAAAAAAGGAAAAGAACAATTTAACCAAGTACAGCCATTTTAGCATATAGTAAAATCAGTGGATTGGAGTTGCTTTGGCACAGTGTGAACATCATAAATATGGATGATCTCGGAAAACTTGTTAGGATTATAGTGTTAAAATGCTGCTAATGCACTGATGGTTTAATGTTGGAATAATAAAACTTGTCAACTGTTGAATAATTCATCCTAATGAGATTGATATTCCACTGCAACCTGTGTCTGTATTGTAGAATATTGTACTATAGAGAGTTGCTGGCAGCTACAACGATTGCATGTGTCTCCTGTTGTCATTGTATTGCAAGCACTGGAGATACCGAGACTGTAGGCTTCAGTGTCAGTGTGTAATGAAAATATCGCCTGTAACTATTACCCCCCTCTGAAATTCTGCAACTTGCACATGTCCTCTGATACATCAAGAGTGTTTATTTAATAGTCAGTGCTTCATAGGAAAGAAATAACTTTCCTGAACAGCTTTTCTTCAAGTACCTAAGTTACCTAACCCAATGCTTTATTATTGTTTCAAGTACAATGGCTTACAGGGCAGTCCAAAAGTTTTTAAACCCCCACATCGAAATATTTCATAGAGCATCTTTTAATGTTGTGAATGTATCCTTGTACGATTTACAAAGGCCTGCTAGCCGTTTTGTTTCATGAATGGTCTTAGGGATGTAGTTTAACTGTTGTCATATTGGGTATTATTTCAATAGTGTATGTAATTTTCCAAAAAATTTTGAAAATCATTTTCATTTCTGTGTCACCTTTACCTGACATTATGCACAGATTTATTGATTTTTGGACAGAATATCATATACATTAGAGTGAATTCTTTGATCTTTATGGGTATGAAATTAAACAGGTGTGTAAATTGTCACATGAGCTGTTAAACAAAAGTAAAATCTGGACAACTTTAATGGTGACCATTTGAAAAGGCCCTCTGGCAGACATGTTTTTATGGTTTTTATTGGACCATCTGGACCACTTTTTGGGGCTTATTGGAAATGATGTTATGAAATATGCATGAAATAAAAACTATTGAAAAATGAAAAAAAATAATTCTTTCATTGTGATTTAATTATTAGTAAATTATCTCCCTTACATAAAATTATTGAAAAATTAATATGTTTAATTAGAAATATTTTAATTAGTATTATAGGCTTGAAATTTTATAATTTGTGAAAATTATTTAAGAAACTAGCAAAAAGAACAAAAAACAACCCATATCTATAATAACTTTATTTGAATATAGGTTAAAATTAATTACTCCCCTTGATTGCACTCTCTTATGTCCAGTTTATGAAATTATACTTATTTTTGTGTATGATCTAATTTTCTTTTTATCTTACGGATTAGATTATAATGGTAATGACACATTGTTATTATTAATCCATTTAAACAATACATACATTGACTGTTCCTTGGATATAAGGGATTAAGAGCAGATTATCCCCCTTTATTAGATTATTATCATGTTAATCTAAGCTTATCCTTGCTTATCCTATGTTATATTATGAATTTCCTATATACATGAATTTAATCCAATATGGTTGCTATCAACTATTTAAAAGTCATAATCATGTCCTTTTCTTGTAGTGTATCTGAAAATAATACTCTTGGTAGTTATAAATCTCTAAATAAACATAATTATGATGTAGTTTTCACAAGTGTCTTATGAATGTTACTGTTTATAACTTTTCTAAAATAGCAATGTAATAACTTTGCACATTTTAGCCACTTGCTGAAATATATAACAGAAGCTCTGCAAATATCTATTTCTGTATAAAAGCCATGTTGTTTTTTTTGTAAAATGGGCCATGTAGGATCAAAGCATGATGACAGAAATCTCTTTTTTTTGTGTCTGCTTTCCCTAAACATGTTCAGAACTTGCAGGTATTGCTCTTGTACATTGAGGTGTTTATCTTGATTTAACCGGCTTTATCATGATTACCATATTTTTGGTGCTTATTCAACTTTTTGTCACTTTATTGTTCTAAACAGTTTACACTTGGTGGTCCGTCTATTGTTTTACCAAACATTAATATCAAGTTTCAACTTTCAGTTTTATATAGGTCTTTTCGGGCTCAATGAAAATATGTCTTCTTTTTTTGAATTTCTGTTTATACACAATTCTTTATCTTTTTCGTTTTAGATTCCATCAAAGACTTTATGAATGAGAGAGGTTTAAGGGGTCAAAATGAAAAAAAAAACTCTTTCATAAAGATTTTGAATAAAGTGTACCAGATCAACTTGAATTGTTGTATGAAAGCTATATGCAGAACAGCATGATTTTCTTGGTAGAGAAGAGTTTTTCACTTTCGGTACTTGGGTCCACTATACGGTAACCACAGAGTCAGATTTTCTGTGGGACAATTTTTTTCATAGCCAATAATTTTCATTGTACTGTCATAACTCGCCTTTGCTGTGAAGATGTGCTTCAGTTACTTCCAGGAAATTATTATAAAGTTGGCACTGGTTAGAAATTCGTCAAAATTTCCTTCTCCAATAATTGCCAAAAGATGTGATAAAATCCCATAATTCCTTTACGAAACAAACTCCTCTTTTGAGATGCTTGGTCAGTACCAGATTCCGGTGTAACTAAAATACGAGGGTTTCGTCACCTTAAAAGGAAAGGTCTAACATAAACATTAGGATTTGATTGTGACCCGATGTTTCGTAGATACCAAACTACTTGTCTCCGCAATTAAAACAAAATTGAAGTGTAGTCAGTGTGAAATGGGCGATACAGCTATCTCATTCATACCATGTTTGTTCGATAATATACATTTGCTGTTCCACTTAAATTAAAAGATACTCAATTCTTTTGCTAGACATTTTGTATATCAAAAATTTCTCAAAAAAGTTTTGATGTACATATGAATCGCTGCATAATACAAATTATAGAGCTAGTTTTAGTACTGCCATACCTTTACTTAAAATGGCAAAGGCCTTTTGATCCATTGCTTTCATGTGGTAAAACATTTTTAATTGTTTGTCTCATAAAAATGATACAGTCTATTTTGTCAAAGATTTTATTATCGCAGACAGCTTGACCTAACTGTGTCTCAACAAACTTAGCAATTATATTTAACTTTATGTACTAACACTGTCTTGTTAAACAAAAATATTATTCATTTGTCGTGTAAACACAATTTTCACCTATTACCTCCCTTTTAATGTATGTAATGTTCAATTTGGGATGCTGTGGATGCATGGAACTTAAAGCAAATAAATTTTTTTAAAGTGAAAAATCCTTTTCTATATGTACATATATGTAGATAAAAAGTGATAACCATCTTTGTTTATTGTTGTTTTTTTTATGTATGATTAAAAAAAATTACACATGTTTTAATTTCTTAATATTATATTGTTGTTTATCTTTGTGCATGTTAATTTATGTTATTTCAACAGCAATCTAAAACATGTAAATTGTAGATCAAAGGAAAGGCAGATTAATTTAGCATTAAGTAAGTGGCAAAAAAATATAAAAGGGAGATAATTCAGTTATTGAAAAATGGAGATACATTAAGTGTGCTTATTGGAGGGATATAATTGAAGTCATCAGGGAAGTGTTAAAAGGATTATTGTTTACAAAAGGGACAGTTTTACTTCATAAGAATAAATAACTATGCAATATTGGTGTTTGGCTAGTGGTAAACACTATCGGTGTGAAATTCACCACTATTGCGCAATAATACAACACTCTTATTCTTTTACCCAATCTGTCTATTTTGGCACATCTTCTGCTATTCTTTTTTATGTTGGTATATAATAAAGGGTAGCCTGTTGACTATTGTGGTCACTGGGTTTAACACTTTGGTGTGAAGCTGGGACGATTTAAGTTGGAATTTTGAAGGCAATGTCAATGGGATAAAGGGTTTGCGAGCTTAAAGAGATTTTCATATTTTTAGAATAGCTACTTGTTGAAAAGGGGGCTGAACATTAACTTTTGCGAGAAAGTCCATGTATTTTGTGATCTGTGGTTCAAGGTGGTTGATCTGTTTGTGTAAAATTGAAAAAAAAATGTGACTTACAAATTTTAAGGAAACTTGATACTAGGACTAACTGTAAGTGTATGATTATTTCAGTTTTATTGATTTTAAGTTTTGTTTGATTTTATCATAATGGTTTTATTTATTTATTTATTTATTTATTTACTTCCTTTACTTGTTTATTTATGATGAAGCTGCTTCCTGCGAAATCACCAGCAGAAAGATGTTTATCCCTAATGCATTACATGAATCTGAATAATTTATTGAACACAAGTTTTCAGTTTTACACATATTCTAAATGAAGATAATGGAATATGTAAAATGGTATATTATTTCAGTAATAATCATTCTTTCTTTAATTTATACCAAGTACATGGCTATCTTTTCTGTTATATTTGTCAGATGTTTGAATATTGATTATTTAATAGTAAGAAGAATATTTTGATCCATAATGTTTTTATTACCTCCCTTTATTTTTTTTTTACTGCATAAGCACATGCACAGCATTGAATGGAGTGATTTTCTAATCATGTATTCATGCATAATATCTTTTTGGACAGCTACTTTATCTGATTTTAACTAAAATTTAAGAGCCTTACCATACTAATCACTACTGATTCTGCCTTTGCGACCAGTGTAGATCATGATCAACCTACACATCTGTGCAGTCTGATCATGATCTGCACTGTTCGCCATTCAGTCAGTATTTTTTGGTAAGCACCTCTTTTTAACAGTTAATGGTACTGTTCAAATTGAAAGATGGACAAGTTCATTATAAAAATTTAGCAGGGTATTTAGGGTTAAGAGCCTTATGGAACTCTACATGTTAAGTAAACAATAAGAATGACTCGTTGTCAGTTAACGGATGATACTGTCATCCAATAGGTATTTTAAATCTCCAGATTAATTTAAAACAGCCTTTAATGATATGACAGAAAAGATGAGACTAGAAAAAATGTTAATAGCTTTAATGAAGTTCAAAGTATGCAAAGCCACTAAAGATGAGGCAAATTCTCTATGTTTAATATTCAAAGAACAACTCCCTGTCACATTTTTGCATGGCAATGTCCATATTTGGACAATGCGGACACATGAGGTTGAATATTAATGCAGGATGGACATTATTTTATAACATAGGTCAGTTTAGACTTTAAAGCCTTATGCGGTCTTTCTGAAGTTGTCTTATTGTGGGAACTTGTCGTTTTTCTCAGTGTCATAAAGTAAGTGGTTCAGACAGGTAATGCTGTAAAAAGGATAGTTTCTTTAAATCGTTTTCTAAAAGGTATGGAACTATTTACTTGTCATTAACAAAATTGATGGTAGTGTCATTTTTATAAAAAAAATTGCAGTATATTTTAAAGTGAAAACTATTACGACTTAAAATTAACAGGATAAAAAAAAGTGGTCTAACCATAAATATACAGCATATAAAAGGATATGAAATTTTCAACATTTTGTGGGGTGTATGCATGAAAAGATTTTTAAATATACCAGGTGTTGACTTAATTTTTTCGGCTAAAATGTCACTTTTTAAAAAAATAGCTTAAAGGTTGATTACCTAAATAACAAAAAGAGTCAAACGGGAATAGAGATAATCGCTCAGTAATTTATAGCCATAGCACAGTTATGTTAAAAGGTGACTGTCGGCAAAGGACTGGTTGAATCATTATGGTTGACCATCGACTGTCCGCGGTAATCCAGGAAGGGGGAGGAACGTTGCATTGTGGGAGAACAGAGGGCGCTGCTAATGAGCGGGTTTAGACAGCTTTCTAAATTGATTCTATACAATTTGGTAAATTGGATGAATTTGGAGATGAAAATAATTATAAATTTTGGACATTGATTTATGAAGCCCCTGGCTTACACTTTTTGAAGGTCAGGTGACATGTATTTAGTTGTGATTTAGCGATACTCTCCCATGGAACAGAACAAAAAAGGACATTGTGAGTTTTGATTTTGAAAGATGCTCCCACAACTTTTCAAAACTAAGTATTTAAACCCCTATATTTCATTCCTTAAAATAATTTCAAAAACAACACATTTATTTATATATCACTACCTGTGGAGATGTTGAAAGCCTTCTTCTTTATCATATCATTTTATCCAGAAAGTATTTAAAGCAAAATTTCAAAGAATACGAAAATATTTTGCAAAGACAGATTGGTTTCTAGTTCTTAATTTTAAGAAAAAGAAAACAGGATTAGTTTAGTTGTTTTTTTTTCACAGGAAACTAGTTGAAGACTAACATATTTTGTAGGGGGGGTTTCAGACATTTGCCCCCCCCCCCCCCCCCCCCACTGTCTTTCATAGCTGAAACTGATAGATTTAGAATAATTTTTGGTTCCCTTTGGATGATTGTATGTGACCCATCTTTAGTTGTAACAATAACTAGAGTTGACAATTTCTGTAGTTTGGATGATATTATACTATACCCATGCAGGCATCTGACTTGTTATGAAACATTTAAATTGTTGATTGACAGATAAAAGTGGAAGTAATCAGAACAAAATAAACTGCTGTCAGACCAACATCCAAACTATGGAAGGGAATCTCCGCCAGGACATGCATGCAGCTAAATGACATTGCTATGTTATTTACTTACATATGCGTTCTGCAACATTGCAACTGCATTTAAGGGAATTTCCGCCAGGACATGCATGCTGCTAAATGACAAATGCATGTTGCCTTGTGTTATTTGTTTTAAACTAAATGCAACATCCATGCGTCTTTGTGTTACCTTCTATATGTTAGTTGCACATGCCTTGCATCTTTCGTCACTGCATGTATGTAAAACGCATATTCTTGCGTGTAAATGGCAAATGCATCCATTTTGTGGCATATTAAAATGTTTATGTGAACAAGTTTTAAGTGTTTTGTACGTTTTACTTTCTGAAATTGATTAAATCGTTCCTCCATTATATAAAACTAACACATGCATGTTAACATTTAGTTGTTGTTCGTTGTTTTTTGTTTTTGAAATATAGGTCCATGTTGTAGACCTTTTCTATGTAGGTCCCTACTTTAAATTCATGGATTCTTAGTATTGCAATGATTGAAATTTATGCAAGGCGAAAACAGTGCAAAGTAAGCACTAAGCAGCACGAAGTTAATCAAATGCGACTTCAACATTTGTAATATGAAATTCGTAAAAAGCTGGGAACCAGAATTTCCGGCAGTTTCCGTAAAATCAGTGAACCATGAACGGTGTTTTAGTAAAAAAGTACTCATAATTTCCAACTGTCCAGGGACGTAATTTCCACCGAAAACAGCACAAGTATACACGGGTAAGCTTAGACTCTCTCACCGTTTAACCCACGGAAACTACCGAACACGTGAATTTGCCGTCGAGAGTGGTCTCCCGTGTATACTAATTTGCGCTAAAATTTTTGCTTTTTGTTGGTTCCTTGTAATGTTGTAATGCACTACCATGCTTAAATTTTTGTTATACTGCAAGTTTAAATATTTATTAAAGCCATGTGTTTTAGTATATTATTTTTGCCGGGAAACTGTAATATAAACAAGAACCAAGAGGTTGCAAGCATCACTAATGTTAAATCCAAAAAGCAGTAACAATCAAGTTATGAAAATTTCGGAATATTCACAAGTCACAACGTTGTTAATAGCTCGTTACATTCAGTAGCAAAAACGTCAAACACGCGTAAGAAAACATAGAATACTGTTAGTAATAGCGTGAGTATACATTTCAATATTGCAGTAAGCAAACAAAAAGGTTGAACGCACTTGTCAATTACATGCAAGAATAACCGATATTCATGAAAGGACTGTTTTCTTAGCATTAAGAAGCATTCAAGATGAATTTCTTGTAAGGCAAATGTAAGAAACTAAAATGCAGTTGCAATGTTGCAGAACGCATATGTATGTAAATAACATAGCAATGTCATTAAGCAGCATAGATGTCCTGGCGGAGATTCCCTTCCATACCAAACTAGTAATTTCAAAAATTATCTTTAACCATCTTTCTATTCTGAATTTAAATCATTAGGCAATACACTATAAGGTTTTCAAGTTTTGCAGACACAAGTTTTGATTAGATAGAAAGTGTTTTGAAAACATTCAGCCAGACATTGCAATTTTCTCAGTCTGTGTTTTTACTGTGGGAGGGGTATTTTTTCCAGACACTGTCATTTTCATACCAGGCCTTTTCCTGCCTTGACAATACACAGTAACTGCTCTCTGGATGTCACAGGAAGTAGTTTAATTTCATTAAAAATGTTCTTTTTTAACATTCATCTTCCATCATTGAAGAGTTTGATGACATGGAGATTGAATTAAATGTCTCTAAGAGCATGTAGCAAAGTCTCGCTTATTTCTCCTGATAACTGTACAAGATCTCTTTTATTGATGGGGATTATACTTTTCCCCAATAAATATATTTAATAAGCATGCATTTAGATGTTTGATATGTGATTTCATAAGAAAAATCTCATGCAATTACCATTCTGTTGATGATTATTTCCTGAGTCCTCATTTAAGCAGACCCTGACTGCTGGCCCAGTTTCCTTTAGAGTCATTTTGCATTCTGGTACCTAAAGCCAAAAAAAATATGGTCAGAATTTTACACCATAAAAAAAGATTCTGAACAAAAGCTTTTCAGGTAAATATTGATGCTATCATGACCTTTTCAGAAAATATTTTATCCAGTTATGAATAAATATTATATATCAATTTGTATTGAACAAAATTATGAAAAGATATATTAAAGTCTTTTAAAAAAAAAAGGAATATATGGTTGAAAGGATGGACAAATCTTCCATTTTTAAGCTGAAAGTAACATTAATTCATGTTTAGGGAGAAACACTCTGTCCACTTGTCAGAACGTGACTCTTGCATAAAGATGATGGCTTAACCTTTTGTGGATTTTAAAAACGGATAACCTGAAATTGAACTGTAGCTAACTTCACAGTGTTTTGTATAAAATATACCTTTTTCCTTTCAATTAATTACACTTCTTACTTTTTAAATCTGAACTTGTAGGACCATTACTAAGTTTACGAGGAATAAATTTAGAAAAATTTGGAAGTGAAGTAAACTACGTAGTGAAAGTTTAAGTAAGACGTGCTCATTAGATTAGGAAAAAATCTTTATACAATTTTTTTTTCTGTAAGGGGAGATAATTGAATTCAGTATATAAAACGCATGAAAAGCAAAACTTAATTCCTCGATATTAAAGTATGACTGACACTAATATTTGCAAACTTAAGGTCATATTATTCCCCTTTGATCTGTAAAGTCCACTGTCATCGATGGACTTTGAATATGATATTCTTGATTTTAATCCTGTAAGCTTTTTGAGAATCCCTGTTAAGTTTCAAGTGGCTATTCCTGTCTTTGATACGTTCTGTAAATATACATCAATGATTATTTATCACCGATTTTACTGTCATTTTCAAGCCCCGATTTAGTTTACACAGGGACCAATATGGATGTGTGAAATTAGCGCAATCTGACGTTTATAGGTAGCGTATTTTATTAAGTTTGAAGAGCCCCCTGATATTGCCTTATTTGAATTGATAAGGACAGTCGACAGAATTTAGAAACTTTTTAATGTTTTATATTTCAAAATGGTGGGATATGAGTATATGATATATGGCTATGCTATTATTGATTAAATATTCAGTTTATGAATAAATGTGTAAAGTCATCTTTAACTTCCAACCTTTCTCAGCCATTTTGTTTAGAGCAATAATACAGTGTTAAATTAGGAAAAAGTTTTCATTAAAATCTGTGCATTATGCAGCAAAACAAACAATGCATTTCTTTTTGTCCATAAGTCTTAAGGGAACTACTTTTTCCTTTACAATTGGCCACTGGTACCACTTGCATTTTGTCAACTTATAGTTTTAAACATTTTTTTTCCCAGATGAAATCTTTTAAACGTTTCTATTGGATATATTCATTAAGATCTCATATTTACTTTATTAGGGATATTTTAAGCCACAGTTTAAGGTGAAGAAAACGGGAAATTGTTTACGGAGATTAATCATGGCTGGTTTCATCAGCTCGCGTCTAATCCAAACACCACTTGTGTCTCACAAGCGGATTATCAAAAGTCAGATAAAAGTTTTCCCTAATCACCATGGTCACTTAGTCTACTGAAAAAAATTCATTTGACCTAAAATTGTCCTTCATAAATGTTTCAATTTTCTTACAGATTTTTACAAATCTTTCCGACTGCCTGTTGTGTGTTTGAATAAGTGTCAATTTTTCCGTGACAGGAGCGGAATTAATGACCTTGGCTTGAATGCAAGCTCCCCCCTTGTGCTCTCAGTCGATAGCAAATTCTTTAAGGTTTAAGATGTTAAGACCTAGGTGTTGAAAAAATTCATGGCCTCATTTGGCTAATTAACTATATTATTAAAAAGTTTAAATTTGAATCCTAGACTCTCTTTAACTTAAATAACACATGAATTGTATATTATAAATACATTGTATTGAAATAAGGCAACTTTTTAGTTACTGATAAAAAGATATAATGACTAAATTAATGTTTTATATTAAGAAAAAGTTGAGTCAAGCAGCGCTTCTTTATATGAAATATTTTCGAGATAAAATTTTATCACAGTGTCATCGTCAGAGGCTGAAATTTTTCTTAACTCGTATAAAGTTCGCTTTAAGTTCATAGAGAAACCTCATAATTCTTGTCATTTCCAAATATGGTCATTATAATAAAAGATTTGTACAAATATTTACTTTGTCTCCCGATTTAAGACGGTATTAATTAATTGTCATTTATTTCCAACTGCATGATCAAGATAATACACTTCATTTGCGATAACATTAATGATTGGTCAGTCTAAGGGCCACAAAATATTGACGGAAAATCAACTTCTCTGAAATTTATCCCTGCATTTTGTGGACAAATGTGTGGCCGAATCAATTCTGCGGCATGACACTGTTTGATGATGATTTTGGTAATTTCGAAAACAATGAAATGCGTTATGGGTATGCATAGCAGTATTATTGATATTGCCGAAATACAATCAACTAAATGTCTGTAGTGTTTGATAGCCCATCAGATAGAATAAAAATGCCAAGATGAGAAATTATGAAATTGCTTTAATCTTTCAGATAGTTCTATAGAATGTGTGCAACAGAATGAGAACTGTATGAAAATTTGTGCAGCCGAAATGAAGAATTAATGAGTTACAAAAAATATGAAGAGCGAGTACAAAACATTTAAATTATGATAGAATTAATTTGTAAAAAAAATGAGAAGATATTGAGGAAGATTTATAAGCTAGATTTCTCGGATTTCACGTAAAAAATTTCATCCTTGAATCATATTTGAATCAAGTTATTCATTTTCACACTTTCATGCATATAATTCAATAAAAAGTGTATAAATCTTATAATGAAATATGTATAAATCTTTTACTTAAGCATGGTAGATTTTCCACGGCAACCATTTTCTTATGAATTATTGTATTTTCTGCCTCACCGCCATCATAATCTGTCACACCTGCGACAATTGACGTTTTGTCGGAAAAATGATTTACGTTTATATCATCGTTGGCTACCTCCTGCATTTGTTTGCACAGATTTTTTCTTCTTCAGTAGTTTCAGGATTTTCAGATTTGTTTAATCATTCGAAATTTCCCACCACAGACTTATGCAAATGAAAAATTGGAGTGTCTCGCAGTCGGTTGGACTTTTCACGAAATACCAATAATTCATTGCTCTTAGAGTGGTCAGATTGTCATAAAAGTTTTAACACCCTAATGGTTCGGAGGGTCACGTCTAAGTAAAGAATTTTGGTGCAGCATTTAAACTTTCGAGAGAACTTTTTAAAATGAATTCAGTTCTTATTTAAATTGGAATATTTAACAGTTATGTGCTCAGGAAGGAATTGTATAATGAAATTGCAAGATTTGCAGTTTCTACTATCAGAATAAGTCAACATGTCAACGGAGTTTTTAATCGTGAGGATTTATATTATCTGGACAAACTTTACTCCTGATCATTAGCACCTAGGTATAAAACCAAGAAAATAAAAGTTTACCTAATTACTTGTGTATTTAATTATTATACGGCTATACAGTACATCTAGGCTTATCAATTCTACATTGAATAGCGACGTTATTAATTTTGTTCATTTGACTACTGTCCCGGAGTATGACAAATAAAACCGACAATTGGGGTAAGATACCATATCATATTCATTCATTTAAGTCACGGATAAATCAGATTAGTACAGACTTACAGAAAAGTAGTTTGATTTTCATAATGCCGATTTAAAAAGGCCAAAGTTTACGCAGGACTTTCAGAATATCTCTTGCAAAGACGTTGGACAACATGTAAATCGGTGTTGGACAAATTTAAACAGAAGTTGTGAATATTTAATAGTGATCTGCGGCAGTAAATGGTGATTATTTGTTTATGGCTTTTTAACTTTTGTAATGATTGAAAAGAAATTACCAGTTTTGAGACAGTGATAAGAAATGGACTTGTAATTTTCTCTTACGAGTTTGTATTGTGCATCAGTCAGTATATTGGAACAGTGAAGTTTAAAATTCACCTGGGGGTAAAATTTAAATTAGACGAATCATTACAGTTGAAGGGTCAGTACATTTCGTTTGACCATTGAAGAGTGGATGCTAGTGAAGTGGTCGTGTTTGTAATTAAAATGGGGCAGAAAGAATGACCATTGTCCAGTGTTAGTTTAAAAAGAGACTCTTATTTAGTCGAGTGACTTGGACATCGGGGATTTAATTAACGGACTTACAATGAGGCACAGTAAGTAAAAAATTCGAGTGAACTGCACCGTGAACTTTTTTTTGATTTCGTAGATTCTTGTTATGTCAACTTCGGATTCTAGTCTATAATTAGACTTGTTTGGAAGGCGTTAAAGTGTTGTTTAGGCCGCGATGATTGTAGTCATGATGGGAGGCTATTGTTAAACAAGGCTAGGGACATTTAAAGAGGGTAATATATCCTTTTATTTTCCACCCAGGAGGGGAGGGCTGTTGTAATGTAGGTAATACACATCATTATTGCTTTGACACTTCTGTAAATGGTCAGTTGTTGGATTATGGTGGGAGTTTTTATATCTTGTAGGTACTGATTTCTCTAGCATTTCTTTACAAGAACTTCATAAATGTGAGATTTACATCAGAATTTACAAAAAAATAAATGTTACATTAGGAATTTTAAGGAGATTGTAGGGAAAATAATGTTGTTGTTTTTTTTGTATATATTCAATTGATAGTATCATTGTCAGTTTTAAAAGTCTTTTTTTGTGGTGGTGGTGGGGGGGGGGGTGCTAAAAGCTTTATTTTGTTTGAAAGATGATATTAAAGTAATAAAAATGACTTTTCAAGTCTTTTAAATTTCCATTTGTTTAAAGTTGAAATTTAGTTTTAACAACAGATCATATATGAATTATTCATATTATATATTATCATTATTAATAAGTAAACTTGTTTGCATATTCAGTTTCTATTTTAATTATTTTTTAGCCTTATTATTTATTACTTAATATTTAGTTGATTATTTCTTTCATGAATTATAACATTAGAAAATATGAGAAAAGTAGTTACGTGTGTTAATTGTATCTTTTGTTATTGAGATTAATGCATAAATATTTTTTCAATTAAATTTTTATTGCAATTTTATTGTCCAATTTTGCATGTACAATTTGTAATTTATGTAAATTTTATTGTTGGAGCAATTGATGTACCACAAGATAAAACACCAAGTTCTTGCTTTTATCTTTCCAATCTGACACCACTGTAAAGATTTTTTACAACTTGAAACAAAAGATTCTTAAAATAAATGATTTATATCATATGTCTTTTATATAAAAATGTTAAATTTAATTGATTCTATGATAAGAATATTAAGATATCATCAGACCCCTAAGGCAAATTTTTATTTGTGCAAAACATTGTTTTTGTTGGCAGTAAAACTGAATTTTTTGACATTGATTTGACATAATTTTGAACCTGATTTTGAAATATCTTAATTAAGGAATAATTTTTTTTTTTTATAATCATTGTCAGTTTTGATAAGTTCTTAAATCTTGAAAAATATTTAAAAATACTAAAAGAAGAGGGAGTATAATGTAATTGCCAATTTGATGTCGTATATGAAATGGAAATTAAGTCCTGTAAAATGCATTTCATGAACACGTGTCACAATTTATTAATGACCCTGAAAAAATGCAAATTTCAGCATAATATACTAAAAAATGGAAGTACCATCTTAGTTTTATGACGCTAGACAAAAAATGACTGTATAATTTGTTGAAAATAAGATATGATTAAAAAAAACTCATTGATGCAGAAATGAAAAGTGCAAAAAGATATGATAATTACATCATGTCGTTTATTTTGACACATGATCAAGTTTCGCTCTTTAGCATGTCAATGCTTTTCCATACATTTGTTACTTACAGCTCTACCTCTCTATAATGGACTGAAATGTGTTCGATGATTTAGAGGTATGGCTGGAGCATAGAGGTTTATTTACAAAGAATTTTAACTTATCAGCCTTTATAGAGGGGTATGTGCTCTCTGGATCATTTAAAAAAGGTTTTATTTGAGAATTCAGTGCAGCTGATTTTATTAGCAATGATTGTGGTTTTAAAACTGATCAGAGAATTTGTTAATTATATAATACTTGGTCAGTTTCACCATATGGGGGCTATTGGCATAATGACTTGGGACTGAAGGGGTCACAGTAAGGGGTCACTTTAATTATGACCATATTTGGAACGACTGCTGACTACAAGTGTCAACAAGAATGTTACAAATTACATTCTCCAGGTAACAAGTCTTGAAGTGTTTTTTCCGCACTTTAGAACTATTTAAAATCAAAATGATCTATTCACAAATGAAATAACAGGGGTTAATGTTTTAGTGGACAGTGGTTAAATTTATTTTAATTGGATATTTTTTATACTGTTTGGTCATATTTGAAAATCGTTACAGGTGCGGAATATAATCTTCAGAAAGTTTGTGGATTGGTGCTGTGTATGTAGTCAGTCTGAAGTGTTTGGCAAGGAAATGGCAATGTCCTATGAAGATTTTAATTAGTACCTGTAATATTGTTATGCTCAAGTATAAAACTTGTACAGACTGTCCAAAAGTTCCACATTTAATTTGATACCTCCATTTTTTTCAAACATCAGTTTTTGGATAAAATTTTATTGCTTAAGTTGTCTTCTCAGTGTTCATAATTATTAATACAGAATTTGTTTCTGCATTACTAATATCTGTGAATAACAGGTGATATATCCCAGATTTTATTAATATTTTTAGCTCATCTGATTTTTTGAAAAAAAATGATGAGTTATTGTCATCACTTGAGCGGTTGTCGGCGTCGGCGTCGGCGTCTGCGTCGGCGTTGCCTGGTTAAGTTTTATGTTTAGGTCAGCTTTTCTCCTAAACTATCAAAGCTATTGCTTTGAAACTTGGAATACTTGTTCACCATCATAAGCTGACCCTGTATAGCAAGAAACATAACTCCATCTTGCTTTTTGCAAGATTTATGGCCCCTTTTGTACTTAGAAAATATCAGATTTCTTGGTTAAGTTTTATGTTTAGGTCAACTTTTCTCCCAAACTGTCAAAGCTATTGCTTTGAAACTTGGAATACTTGTTCACCATCATAAGCTGACCCTGTACAGCAAGAAACATAACTCCATCTTGCTTTTTGCAAGATTTATTGCCCCTTTTGGACTTAGAAAATCAGTTTTCTTGGTTAAGTTTTATGTTTAGGTCAGCTTTTATCCTAAACTATCAAAGCTATTGCTTTAAAACTTGCAGCACTTGTTCACCATCATAAGTTGACCCTGTACAGCAAGAAACATAACTCCATCCTGCTTTTTGCAAGATTTATGGCCCCTTTTGGACTTAGAAAATATCAGATTTCTTGGTTAAGTTTTATGTTTAGGTCAACTTTTTCTCTTAAACTATCAAAGCTATTGCTTTGAAACTTGCAACACTTCTTCACCATCATAAGCTGACCCTGTACAGCAAGCAGCGTAACTCCATCCTGATTTTTGCAATAATTATTGCCCCTTTTGGACTTAGAAAATCATTTTCTTGGTTGAGTATTATGTTTAAGTCAACTTTTCTCATAAACTATCAAAGCTATTGCTTTAAAACTTTCAACAGTTTTTCACCATCATAAGTGGACACTGTACATCAAAAAACATAACTCTATCCTGCTTTTTGCAAGAATGATGGCCCTTTTTAGACTTAGAAAATCACGGGTAGGACAATATTTCTATCACACAAAAAAAATCAGATGAGCGTCAGCACCCGCAAGGCGGTGCTCTTGTTAAAATTTAAAATAATTTTTAGATGCAATTTTTAAGGGGGGAAAAAAGCATTTTATGAAAGACTTTTCACGTTGTGAACACTATTTGTGCATGATATCTTAGTATGAAAATGAAGTTTTATCTTTATATTTAGTTAGGTTTTGGGTTATAAATTCAGAGTCATTTTCAAATGGTTGTAAAATGTTATTTAAAGTGTTTCAAGTGTGGACAATTCAGCACTTTGTGGCTATATAGCAAGGAAATGTGCAACTTACATCGAAAAATGGGTTCCAACACCTACTTTAAATATTGTAAATTGTGTTGTTGTGAAAGTTTTAAGTACTCAGCCGATCATTTTCAACTTGTACGCTACCTTAAACGGCTTTATCTTGACAAATACGTCTAATATAGCTGTCGGAAAAAGCCTTCCTGTATTATTAAACATTTGATTTAACTGTTTTTGATAAGAAATTCGAAAAATAAATTTGTTTTAATATCCGAAACCAAATTTCGTTTACATTTTCTTACTGATTTTTTTTTAACTTCGTACCATTTTATGCGTTAGGTTTAATTTAATACTCTTGAAATAAATACAAGACGATAGTTAATGGTACATTTGGGATATACTCGTGAAGATATTTATTACTTTTCCATGGCAATTCAATTTCCATATACGAATTTATACAAAATAATAACATTTGCATTTTTAGAATCTGTATCGAAAAAGATGTTGGCCATTAAGGTGTCATAGACTGCGCCATTTTTGATTTGCGAGTAGATATTTGCATGTTTCATTGACGAAACATTTGTATCGGTTATTTTGGCATATTATTTTATGAGTAAATTTTTTATAATGTATTTTATAAGATTGCAAAATGATTTTTTTTTCTCATTTTTTTATTAACATTCTGGAGTATGGCAGAAAAGATCTGTGACAAATTTATGGTGGGCGAAAAAAAAAAAATCGAGTAGAGATGTTAGTCATTTTAATGTTTTTTCATACGTAAAATAAGTCTCAAGCTGGGTCATTAGAAAATTATAAATATGGATTAAAAATAGGTAGGTTGACTTATCAAGGGATTTGCTTGTATGACAAAAAATATTGTAATTGATCTCTGCGGGGATATGCTGTTCATATTATAAGGTATAAAGTGTTACATTTATCCGTGATCAGATTAAAGGATCACGTTAAAACCTTGTTTTGTAAAGAATTGATTTACTCCGAAAATAAGCTTCGACTCTGACCATACTTTCTCGTCTCGTTTCAGATTTTGAAGTAAGGACGTAAGAGGCAACAGTAAGACGGAATCACAGGACGAAGGCACGTTATAGTACGAAGGGATTTAACCACCAGTTAACGTAAACTGAAAAAGCAAAGAGTATAATACATTGGAAGAGTAGGGTGAAATTTCAAAAAATGATTCGTTCAGACATAGTCAACTAGCACAGTAACCTAAAGCAGCAAGATGATGTCTAATTGTTTACTTTATTTGTTTTTCTTCGGGATAGTGCTTAAGTCAGTGAAAGGAATTGTGACTATTACCTTCGAAACAGAGGAAGAAATCACAGGAAATGTCTTTCTGGGAAACATTGCAGCAAAATTAGGAGCAAATGAAACTGAAATATTTGGTGGCAATTTGGAAGGTGCGAACTATAACATCTTGAAGTCAGGTGATGTAGACTACTCTGATTATTTTGACTTCAATTCAGCAACTTCTGATTTTTATTTGAAGCAAAAAGTTGATCGTGAGGAAGTCTGCCAGCAAAGTGAAGTATGTAAAATGAGAGTGATACTTTTTGGTAATTCTGGCACAGTCACTGAATTTGTTAACATTAATGTCACAGTAAAGGATATAAATGATAATATTCCAACATTTTCGGAATCGGTAAAGAATCTATACATCCAAGAGGGAACCGCGATTCGGACAAGCTACACTCTGACACCGGCTATTGATTTAGATTCCGGCATCAATGCGATCCAAGAATATATACTAGAACCGTCGCGAACTGACTTCGAACTCGAAAAGCAGCAAAATCTGGACGGGTCATCAACCTTGAATCTCATACTGAATTTAAGTCTTGACAGGGAATCCACACATAACTACACGTTATATGTAAAGGCAGTGGATGGGGGCACGCCACCCTTTACTGGAACTTTAACTGTTAATATCAATGTCACCGATAAAAATGACAACCGACCAATTTTTCAGCCAGCAGAGTACAATGCTACTATTGATGAAGATGTTGAAATTGATACTGTGGTA
Source organism: Mercenaria mercenaria (assembly GCF_021730395.1). NCBI lineage: Eukaryota > Metazoa > Mollusca > Bivalvia > Venerida > Veneridae > Mercenaria > Mercenaria mercenaria. The sequence continues at coordinate 51,820,899 of NC_069365.1, forward strand.
ATCACAGTCTCTGCCATAGATAGAGATATAGGTGAAAACAGTAGACTGGCTTACTATTTCGCAGACTCTGTAACTTCAGATATAAGACAGTATTTTGGTATCAAGGAGACAAGTGGTAACATTTTTGTGAAAGAGATGCTTGATTCGGCAAGTCGGCCTTTTATCTTTTTCATAGAAGTCAAAGATCATGGGGATCCAATGAAAAAGAGCCAAGCAAAAGTAACAATTAATATCAGGGACAAAAATAATAATCGTCCAGTAATTGAGATGAGTCCATCTAGTAATATCAACATAAAAGAGAATTTGAATATCGGTACACACGTTGCCTTGGTTATTGTTTCGGACGAGGACAGTGGTCTTAACGGAGAGGCAGACTGCGAGTGTCTTAATTCCAGTTTTACAATTATGAAGGCCAGTGAAGTTGCACAAAATACATTTAGTCTTGTAAGTGCCGTTGAGTTTGATAGGGAACTGCAGGCCTTTTATACTGTAGAAATAAACTGTAGCGATAAAGGTCAACCCCCATTGTCTTCAAATCACACATTTATTGTTACAATTACTGATGAAAATGATCATACTCCAATATTTGCAAAGACTATTTATACTGTAGATATTTTAGAGAATATTTCTGTTGGTGCTGTTTTTGAGAAAGTCCAGGCCACAGACCGTGACATTGATCAAAATGGAAAAATAGTGTATGAAATTGAACCATTTGCAGAATCGAGTATGTTTGAAATTGATCCTGATGGCGGGCATATCAAAGCTGCGGAAAGGTTTGACAGGGAGACTGAAGATGAGTACTATTTCATAGTAACTGCACGAGATCAGGGCCCAAACAAGCGCTCCGCTACTGCACAGGTTATTGTACATGTCAAAGATGTTAATGACAATTCTCCTGCTTTTATTGGTGACAGTTACGCCATGTCTATACTGGAGAATTCCAACATCAGTTATAGTCTTGGAACAGTAACTGCTACGGATGCTGACCTTGACGACAATGGAAAAGTTTCGTATATGATACCCGCTAAGTATGCTATGTTTCCATTTGCGATTCTTGACGATGGAACCGTAATAACCACTGAAGGTTTAGATCGTGAAGTCAGAGATTATTACCATTTTAACGTTGTTGCATCAGATCATGGGAATCCTCCACGTACCAGCAGTGTGCCAGTTTTCGTGACTGTGCTTGATCAAAATGACAATGCACCAATTGTAGAATTTCCGTATGGAGATAATGATACTGTTACAGTTGCTCATGATACAGGTCCTGATATTGTAATTGCTAGTGTTTTGGCCGATGACAATGATGATAAAGAAAACAAACGTCTCTCGTACAGTATTCGAAGTGGGGATAGTGAAGGTTTGTTTCATATTGATTCAGAGACTGGTGAAATTTACCTAACAAAACGTATTTCGCGAGGTGATATCAAACGGTTTACATTAACTCTATCTATCAAAGATAATGGTGTTAAGCCACTAGAAACTCATGCAACTTTGCATGTGACATTTTACCTCGCTGATACAGACACTGTAGCGGATGCTGCGGTTGGCTCTAAGGGACAAAATATCCTTATAGCTATCGTTATATCGTGCGTCACTTTCGTACTTTCCGTTATTATCATTGTAATAATTTGCATGATAAGAAGAAAAGACAGCAAAAACAGTTTATACAATGCCAAAGCATACGATGAACAAAAAATTATGGAAGGTCATAGAAACAGTAATAGGTCAAGTTCGTCAAGAGGTTCGCAAGATAAAATGTTGTATCCGAGTGAAAAGGCTTATATGGAGAATGGATACGCAAAGAAAGCAAAGAAAGAGGTCAGTTTTATTGTGGAAGAAGATCAGGATACTGGTGTCTCCATGGAAACAAATGGACAGTTTGATTCTGTGTCAACCTTCACTGGTAAATCTCCATCCCCGGTGCCATCTAAGGTAAATTTTTATACAACTTTCCAACATGGTAAACTAATTGATTTATAGTTTGTGCTAATTTATTTTAGCTTGATTGTGATGAAAGGTTCAAGGTTATAATGGAACCACTCTTGAGTCCGCTTCCTGGATAGACCAGTTAGCAGTACTGGTGTCATATGAGAAGGCGTGGTCATGATCATAGTGGGGCTTGAACCCATGACCCTCAGGTTGGTTGGCTGACACATCATAACCACTAGACCACCGCTCCCCCTTAATTGATTTATATAATGAAATGTGCACCATTTACTTAAAATCAAAGTTTTTCAAGGAAAAATTGTTACCTTAAAATCAGATTTTCACTAGGTGAAAATTTGTCTATATTTAGAATTGGATTTAGTTTTAGGTAGAATATTCAGGATGTGTGTGAAATATACACAAATATCCATAACAACACAACTGTCACCAGTACCGGTAATTATTTTTAGCAGTTACAGTAAGTTAGTCAGTATAGCTGAAATAAACAACTCTTGAACATTTTTTATTTTACAGGATTGAGAAATTTCTTACAGGCCAATAATTTACTTTATCCAAGAGATTTTTCTCTTGTCTTTTTTTTGTAGTAATTTTTTTCTGTATCTATAGAACAAGAAGAAAAGACAGGGACAATAGGACTTAGATGTTAATAACTGATTTACAATTTGCATGTATGTACCAATTGCAGCTGAAAAATATGATAAACAACTGTAACCTAAGTCAAGGTGATAGGCTGAATTCATCATCTTGTTTCTAACAAGGAGACAATGTTGTTTATTTTCCATTTATAATCTGTCCGACTTGAATTGATGTGCCGTGATGGACGGTATTCAGGTGTCAGCTGACTCCTTGGGTCAACCCACGGTGACCAACGACAAAAATGTCATTTGATACCATATGCTGAAATATATACAACTCCTACAAAACTAATTTTTATGATTCTTAAGTTTCATTAACAATAGAGTTATAGAGAATGTAAGAAAAAAAGACACTTGACTAAATTCCTTAACCCTTAGCCTGCTGGCGGCAGATGATTCTGCCTTTGCGACCAGTGCAGACCAAGATCAGCCTGCACATCCGTGCAGTCTGTTCATGGTCTGCACTGTTCGCTATTCAGTCAGTAAATTTTCAGTGAAAACCCCTTTGAGTAATAAGTGGTACTGTCCAAATTGAAAGATGGACCAGTCCATTATATAAATATAGCAGGTTAAGGGTTAAAAAATATTGGTAATATTTCATTATACATGTTTGGGTGACAGTTTGAGATGGGTTTTTTTATGTAATAAAAATTTTGAAGGAGTCAAATGTTTGAAATAGAAAAAAATGTTTTATTGAGGTTGGAAAAGACATTTATTATATATAACATGAAACTTGAATAAATTCAGACCATGATGGTATAAATGACATATTTGCTATAAAATATCCTGTTTACCAGCTTGAACAAAAATGATTACATTTCAAAATATTTATACTCCTGTACTGTAATATTAGATGTTTTTGCATTACAGAAACTTCGCAAAATTTTAAAACAGTTTGATAATGCAGGATTTATTATAAGATACGTGTTTTGCAAGGAATAATTTTCACAAAATAATTAAAAGCTAAAATTTATATTAAAGACAGAAATATCCCCTTATTCATGAATTGCAAATTTTATTAAAGATAAAATAGATAGAAATTTTTCTTAATGTTAGTGTTATACGAAACGACAAAATCTATGAAAATTAATCAACCAAAAATAATTGTGAATTCACAGTATACGTAATTGTAAAGAGACACAAGTCTTTTAGTTTAGATTGTTGCATTAATGGTGTTAATGGCTTATCGTTTACGAAAGTTTAGTTCAATAATTTCATCTTGAAAAGTAAAAAAGTGACTCATTTTTCCTATATTGACATACCATACAAAATAAAGTCACTATTTGCAGATACTTGATGACTTGCGGTAAATCAAACCTTGTACGATACGTGCTGAAGACAATACGTTCTGGGGCTTGTTAAAAATTAAATAAACGGAAGAGTTCATATAGTTTAAATAGACAGATGTTCAAGTACTTTGATACCAATGAAGATGTTCTTATTGAAATCTGATTGTAATGTTCTATTTGCTATAATTTTATCATTAGGAATCTAAAACATAAATTACTATAATTCATTCAAACTTGTTCTTATTGTTAGAAACTATGATTTTATATGTTACCTTTTTACAAAATATGAAATAAATGAAGCATCAGTTAGAAGGAAAGTCTATAGTACCATTAAGTTATATGAGTTTCTAAAAACCCACAATTTTGTTTCTATACACTAAATTTCACTTTTTGGGAACTCTGTTCGTTACTTTCAGAGGCATGCTTGTTAAGTACTGATGAAGTATATAAATCATGTTTAATTGATATACAGAAAAGTTATTTTGTTCTTTACAAATATTACTAGTAGGTAGTTTAGCTTATAGTTTCGAAGTTTCGCAAAATGTTATGATTATAGAACTAATGACAGATTTTATTTTTTAATTTTAATGAACATATGGTCAGCGGTAAGGTTTAAGCATTGAATGTTTGTTGGTGACTGTCTTAATAAAATGTTATCTTAGCTAACAAGGTCCGGACATCGATGACCCATACCGTTAATTGAGAGAACAGAAATCTATTTACTAGCCCCCCCAATATGGCTATATTTGAACATCGTGATCGGTACCCATCTCTTGCAGATATTAAACATCTTCAAGAAATCTGTCAACAGAACGTAAATAATCGGGAATAAATATTACAACAATGATTAAGGGTATCGCCTTACAATTAGCAAAGACCTGTCAACTGTGGTTTTGAGATATATGACACAAATTTTATAAGATCCCATAATCCCTTTCTCAATTCTATACGTTAAAGATGTCCGTGTAGGCACCCGACTTTAGGTCTCGCTATTACATCATATCGGACAAAAGGAGAAAGATTGTATGTAAACTTTCACTGACCAAATGTTTGCCTGTTATTGTTGACTCCTGATCTATTAAAGGTTTAAATATTTAAACTGATAAAATGCACAAAGAATTACTGGTTGAGGAATTTGCTCTTTAACTCCCGACTTGATGACATAAAAAAATGAAGAAGAAAAAACAAGACAACAGGCTGTTGTTAATTAATAATATGTAAGGCTTTGATAAATATAATCATATACAGTGTTTTCAGCCAGTTAAGTGAGAAACAGAAAAAAATCCATAAAAATATCAGGAAAATAAATTGAGAAAAAAAAAATTAATTAAGTGGTTAAAATGTATGGCTGTAATCAATATATGAATTCTTTAGGTTCCTGCTGGTTTAAGTTTGATGATAATCATCATAAATTTATCGAATTTTTTCAATTATTCGTCATTACCTGTTATTTTTAGATTTGAGAAAATGTAGTTGTTAATTTTATTTCAGAGTCCTGATTATGAGAATTATAATCAAGAAATTTCACCGCCGAGGTCAGAGAAAAGTGAAGACAAACAACGTGAGATTCACAGAATGACATCACTTCGTGTACATCAGGCTCTTATTCAGTCACAAAATAACAACAACAACAACAAACAGTGGCCGCAGTCACCCGGAGATGAGGTAATACACAGAGCAAATATTGTCTATACATTATCAGATTGTTCAGGGTCTAAGGTTTTAAACTGAGTTTGAAGACCAGTCTAGGAATACAGCCTTGCCATTGGTCAGTTTCAAATTGAACTCAGAAACTACCAATCAGGTGTTGCGGTTTATAGTCTGGTCGTCAAATTTATTTTTAGACTCTTGGACTCAGTTTGCATACTCAGGCGTCTTCATTTTGAACAAACCACAGTCTCTTAAGAGAGGGGAAATAATTTGAGAGGATAATTGAATGAAAATAATAAGGCTTAAACATTTTCTGGATAAATTAATCTTTAGTGTGCAACTATTTAGACTCTGAAATGAAACGAGGTTGTCAGTTGTCTTTGAAGTAGTGAACTGTATTATAAGGAAAACATCTTTTTATGGTTTTGATTTACTGGGAATAAAGAAGAGACCATTTATATATCTAAAAAAACAGAATAGATTTTAGAGCATAGGTCTTTTTCATGGTCATTTTATAGGATGTATGAGTATTGTCGTTTTTCATCTGTTCTGTATACATTTAATGTACATTCATAAGCGTAGCTGAATTTCATCTGTTCAGTATAACAGGTCTCTTTTATTTTTTGTTCCATTTGGAGAATTACAACTGATTTATCTTCGGAAAAACTTCAATAATTTGATCAGCTGTAACATTCTCACCAGACCTTGGTTCTGTCTGCTTTTTACACTGTCCAAAGCACCAGGATTTATTGACATTAATTATGGAATACTGTCATCATTGAAGCACTCCCTGATTCCATTGCTGAGATAATCGGTCAGTAAATATTATCTAACAGATAATCTGATTGGTCAATAATTGATTTATTTTTGTTTGTAATTCCGGCCACTTCACAGGAAAGCGTAATGGAGACAATGTTTTGTTAGGGCTGATTTTACACAAAAGGTGTTGGTCCTGTAAACAGACTAAATTTTGTTTTCATACAGAAGTGAAAATATTTAACAAAAATAGAGAATAAACCACTTTTGTTAATTTTATTGACAGAGTAGCCAAAATTTAAGTGATTTAGTGATTATGGCATAATCTTAGATGATCGAAATTTAATTGAAAACTGGATAATTTCTTGTAAGAAAAATAGCTGATTTGAGGTTTTTTTTTTCTAGTTTTTGTGTTAAGCCATAGTCTAGACTGGTTCTATTTACGGGCAAATATAAAACCCATTGCAAGGAGTAAAACTTAATCAAGATAAAATAAAAGAAGAAGTTTACAGTTTTGTTTGCTTTTAACTGATAAGGAATGGCTTAGGAGTTTGATAGATAGGCCTTATATTGCTTGTTTGTAGAGAAAAACAAATAATGTCCGCACTTAAATTGTCAGATCGTACCACATTACAGGAAACGTATTGAGGTTTAACGTAATCAATTACAAGCTTTTTTTTGTCGATTCGCAAGACATTTGAGAACGAAAAACGTAATTGCAAACATTTAAAATTTAATAAATCAGTTGGACAAAACAGAAAGCCAACATATGTTGCAGTTGTTCAGTTTGTTTTTTATCATTGCACAAAAAAGAAGAAAATGTTGTTCGCGGCATCTGGCTGATGAAAACAGAAGGAAAAAATCCAAAAAGAAAAAAATAAGATAGTTTGGACTTTCGTCTAGCTCGTGTGTAGAAACTTAATTTATGGAAAACAGGAAAGATTGCATTTAAGGATGTTTTGTTGGTTAAAACTGAAACCAAAACTGAAAAAATACCATTTTCCAATCAAAAGTAAAGCTCAGCTTGAAGCGGGCAGGATAGAAAATCTTTATAAAGTTCCTTGAATTTTTGTATCAATTTTGTCAGTTTCGAGAAGTAATAAATGAAATGAAATTAAACATAAGCGTACTTTTCCGTTTTTTGATCTCATATAAATAAGGACATTGAAATTCACAAACAAGTTACATAAATCATTAAAAGTGTTGATTTCAGTTTTTATTCGGAAAACTTTATGACATATAAATATAGGCATTCACTTGTAATTATCTAGCTATTACGGTTCGGCAGTATATCGTCAAACATAAAATGAGATGTTAAAGTCATTCAGAATCTCTAATTATCGAAGGCAGCCATTAAGTTTATCTGCATCACCTAATTTATTATAAAACGCAAATAACTCATTGGTTGTAAAGTTTGTTACGTTTCCTGACTTTATTTCATTAATTTATAACCAGTAACATTTACATTACTTTAATTTTAAAGAGGATCGAAGAATTAAGCCGCTAGGTAATGACAAAGTGTAAATTTATGTGTTATGTGCCTTTTTTTCTCTTTTTGCTTAATTAGACACGTCTTTGGGTACATCTGAAAGAAAAAAAAATAACATACATGTATTTAACTAAGTGTGCTTTCAGTTGTTTTTCGTCTTTGTTTAATCGTTTTTTTAGAAGATGATATTTAAATTACATGATTGTGTTTGTTGGTGGTGGCGTATTTCTTGAAGTTTCAACTTTAACCTTATATATTTAGCATAAAAATGGCGAAATTGAACTTTTGCCTGATCCACCTGAGGTCTCGTTAAATATTAACAATCTGCTATAGATACCTTGGTCATTAGTATGTCATAGACAATTGACCGTCACCTACAGCAAATTGTCCCGATTTCAAAAGACACATTAATTGCTTCAGTCATATTGAATTTCGAAAAATTGACCAGTGCGTTAAAAGTCAAATTTGAATTAAGATTTTTAAGGTCAAATGACTTGTTGATTTGTGGAGAAAGTGAACGTTTCTGTCTCAAATATGAAAAAAAAAAAATGTGTAAACAGATTTATGAGGCCGAAGTTCTTTTTGATAGTTTCGTCTGTGTGTTGGTTGGGTTTTTCTAATTGAACAGTTTTTGTCTCTTGTTTCTGCATAACTGCTTATTTCATGTATGTGTTTAATACGTCCCTATACGTACCGTAGCTCTAGTTTGACCCTTTGATTGAAATTGATTAAAACGTAATAAACTAAATACATTTTTAACGCTTCTCTATAGGAAGGTTACTGGACATTTCCACGCAGAACAATGTCTACAAAGGCATCTGTTTCATCAACATATATATCAGGTACCAACACACTTAAGGGCTGGGATTTTTTCAGTGTTGTGCACATGAAATTCGTGCGAGTTTTCATTGTTGTAGGTAGGGGTAAAACTGTGCACATGGTCTTATGGTTTTTCTTCTCTGTGTGTATATCTGTTACACCTGTATATTTGTTTTTGTTGAATAGTAACAGAAAAAAAGTCCGGTTGAAACATTTTTCCCCTTTTGGAGTATATACACTATATATGTTATTTTATTTATTTATTTATTTGGGTTTTACGGCGCACAAACACAGTATAGGTTATATGGCGCCAAACAGGACTACAAATTTGATATGTTATTACCATTATTATAGAAGTATGTTATTACAGTTATTATAAAAGTTGCAGAAATTCTGCTGAACCTATCTCTTACTCTTTTATCAAATATGAGTTCTTTGCATATGAGCAATTGTTTAAATAAGTAGCACAAGGTAATTACAGTTTTTGTGCTTTTCTTAAAAATGTCTATGATTTTATTTACATCTGTAAATTACAAAATAGGGTAACTGCCTACTAGCACAAGGTGTTTTGAAGATTGTTGATAAATTGTGGAGGGATTTCAGATTTTGTTTATGCACTGTTTGAAGCTTCTTTTTTTTTTCACGCTTTCACAGCCGGCGAGGACATTTATTGGATTGACGAAACGCCACAATCTGGACGACTCTCACAGCGAGAGTTCAGGGGAGACCACTACGAGCGACTCGGGACGTGGCGGGAGTGAGGAAGACATCCGTAGCAGTATGACAATCTCACACGACACAGGTAGCAGCAATATTGTATATCAAAGGGAAACAACTCCAACAAATCCACAATATATTTTATACAGAGTTACTTGCAATTTTCAAGCACAATTTTATGCACAGTGTTTTGCTTCATGATTTGTAACTTTTCTGAGTGGAGTGTAAAGCAATGTTTTGTACATGGGTGACAGTACTTTAAAATTTCTTTCCAGTTTATATGGTTAGCATTTTTAATAGCAAAAATTTACTTTAAATTTCCCTGTTTAAAATGCAAATTTAATGATTTGAAATCTTTTTTTATAGGATTCAGTATTTATATTGTATTGAATTCATTTGAAATCATAGATTTTCATTTATAATTATTTCTTTATTGTTACAGATGAGTCACGGAGTCCAAACATGTCAACCTCGCATCCGTTCTACACATCGGACAATCGTCAACCCACATTTTCGTCTTTCCATGGAAACAATGTACATAAGACTGGTCCTATATTATCATCATTTTTAAAACAAAACAAAAAGACAGCAAAATGATGAAGCACATAAAACTCATATCCTATGAACGATTTATCAAATCCACATAGGAATAACTTATACAGTCAGTATAGACATCCGGGTGAAATAAACGTTCCTCCGCCTGCCATAAACGTAAACAATGGACAGGGTATGAAATCAGTGCAAAATAAAATGGATTTCGATCCATTATTACACTCTTCTAAACAATCGAATCTTAATTTCGGAAATTCATTCGAAAATGAAAGTATAACGGGACGATCTCAGGATGACGATAATACGACTACGACGTCGGGAAGTTATACAATAAATGATATACAGGACGATATATTAGAGTCAGAAACCAAAGATATGTTCTATAAGCCGGATACTTTCGTGTGATAATTCCTTAATTGTGCTATAATTGACTTATAATATTCAGACTTGTGTGGTATGTGATATTATTTCCTAACAGGGTTAGTGAATTTGTAAAACTTGTAATAATTGAATGGCAGCTTGACTTCAGCTTGAAACTGTGTGTGCTAAAATGGCTGTGCGATTCTAATACAAAAATGGAATTCACTTGATACAGTCAGATTTGAATGGGCATCAGTGAAACAGTCTGTGGAATGTTGTTGAGGCTGACTTAGATGGATTCAAGGCTATAATACTTGAATATGGAGACCAGTCTTGGAATTTAGCTGTTTCATTGGTCAATTTCAAGACTGAACTCAAAATCAACCAGTCATATGCTAGAGTTGTGAGACTGGTTTTCTAAGTCAGTTTTTAAAGCCTGGAGCAAGGTAGTGGGACAAGAAAACTATTCATGGTGAACAGTTACGTCAAAAACTGCCCCTGAGATTTTTATAGTGTGACAGTTAATTGGCATAAAGACTGTTCTATGATTTCAGTTCCATCTTCTGTATATCATTCTAATTAGATAAATTCTTATACAGAACAATCATATATTTGTGTGAAAAGTGATAAACTCTGTATATAATCTGGTTTGCATACTGTTTTGCATCAGTTGAAACAAACACACCCTCATGTACCAAATGTAACTTTATTTGAGCAATGGTTTTATTTCACATGTAGTATAAATGAATATTTGATGTGTTCTAAATTGTGTTCTTGCCATATTTTCTGAAAATATTTGTTGTTTTTTTTTCAATGAAACTCAAATCTTTAAATTGTTAAAATTATGGTTTTTGTCATGTTAAATTGTCCACACAATTAGTAATTTAGTGAGGAGAGCCTATAATCTCGTTACTAGAGAAATAAAAGTGAAATTAGTCATTATCAGATCTATACAAAATTGTTCTTATCTACTGGTTTTTAACAATTTCCCATTGGGTTTTTCAACATAATAAATTATATAATATGATCAAACCTGTATTAAACAGTCCACAGTGTGAATGCTTAACAGTTAATGTGATATGCAAGAAGTGCTATTGAAGCAACAAAGTTTATAAAAAAAAAAATGTCAAAATTTTAGAAAATGATGTAAAGTGTAGAATATTTCTTGTAAATTTCTCATTTTCATTATTTTGAGTCATCACATGAAAATTGTCCATGTGCTTGACACTTTGGTTAAGTTAAGATTCATTTTGATATTATGCTTCACATATTATTCAGTTTTATCTACATTCAAATCTGTTCCGAGAGACCATATTGTAAAATACTAGTAGCTTTTTTTTCTCCAGATTTAATTACTCAAGGGAAAGACCTCCTGCAATAAGAAACGTTTTTCTGGCTGTCCCAAACATGGTCTTTACATACAAGTTTGACTGTATAAGTTTTGTCTTCTAATGTTGTATGGCATGTCTAAAATCAAAATAATATGTGTGCCAATCTCCCAATATGTTTATATATGTGTATGTTTTTGATGGCCAAGAGAACTAATTTGTTTATGAAACTGATCTCATTTAGAGGGTTTTGGTCTTGATACTGACTGAATGGCGAACAGTGCAGATCATGGTCAGACTGCACGGATGTGCAGGCTGATCTTGATACGTACTGGCCGCAAAGGCAGAATCAATCGTGTCCAGCGTAAAGGTTAAATTGTTAGGTTTGCAAAAATCCAGTGTGCTACTAAAGCTTATGGGTATAAGATTATGGTATAATTGCCTACCAGGTATATATATTCATCAGTAAGCCTATTAGCATGCTTCGGATGTTGTATAAAAAGTGCTATGGCAGTAAAACAAGCTAAACAAGGAAGTAAAGAGTAAAATCTAAACTCAGAATACTGATATCTAAATCAGACTAAATGGAAAAGTGTCCTAACCCACTGAATTTAAAGAAGTAACAGCAATTTCCCATTAAAACCCTCAAATTTTGTATATTTGCCTTTAGCTTTGGCCTTAAATTAATTAATAAATGATATTCAAATATGGTAGCAAAACTATTGTTTGCTAGCACTGTTAAATTTTAGTTCGGTTTAAGACCTTAGTTTGTACTGGAGTGTTTTATTTATAAATGAGTTGTGCCATGAGAAAACCAACATAGTGGCTTTGCGACCGGCATGGATCCAGACCAGCCTGCGCATCCGCGCAGTCTGGTCAGGATCCATGCTGTTCGCTTTTAAAGCCTATGGCAATTAGAGAAACCGTTAGCGAACAGCATGGATCCTGACCAGACTGCGCTGATGGGCAAGCTGGTCTGGATCCATGCTGGTCGCAAAGCCACTATGTTGGTTTTTCCATGGCGGGGCTCAAATGTATGATTTTGTTGTTTTTGTTGTGTAATATATTGTATAGATTGTCATCATGTTGTATATTATTCAGGGATCATGAATTCCATAAAATTGTGAACGAAATTATATATATTTATATTAAAAAAAAATCAAAATGAAGAATACAAAAACCAATAAAATGTATGAAATTATTTATGTATTTTGTTAACTTTGTACCAACGCACCTATTGATTAATGCCCACTTCTAAGTAGAGAGGATGGATTGAATAACTGGGGAAGCTTAGGCCTACAGTATGATCAAACTTTATAGATGGCTGAATGTGATCAGTGGATGAACCCTATGGCTTCATGGTCAAGGTTACAGTGAACTTGTGATTGGAAACAGTTTTCAGTCAATAATATAAGAATGCTTAACCCTACAACCATCAAACTTCGTAGGATGGTTGCCTGGAGACTGAAAAAAGTTTTGTAATTAATAACAAAAGAATGCTTTGACCTGCTGGTGTCATATGTGTAGGATGACTGCCTATGGTCAGTAAATGACCCATACTGCTCTGGGGTCAGTATGTCAAAGGTCAAGGTCATATAGTGACCACAAAGCTGAAGATTGTTTCTGAAAAGTGAGATGGGAATTCTTGGTCATATTGATGTAAAACTTAACAGGATAATTGTGGTCAGTGTATGACCTTATAGTTTTAGGGGTCAGTACATCAAAAATTAAGGTCATAGTGAAATCTCGAAACTGAAAACAGTTTCTAAATCAGTAACTAAAGAAATATTGGACCAAACTTAATATGATTACCTTTCCTTGTTGTTAAGGGTCAAGGTCACATGACATCAAGACTAAAAATAATTTCAGACCAACAACCAGAGAATTCTTGTTTCATTTGCTTTCAAACTGCATAGGATGATTGTCCGTGGGACAGAGATGACCCTGATTGCTTTTGGATCTATAGGTCAAAGATCAGGGTCACTCTGACCTTGAGACTGGAAATGATTCTGATCAATATATGAGCCGTGTCATGAGAAAACCAACATAGTGGGTTTGCGACCAGCATGGATCCAGACCAGCCTGCGCATCCGTGCAGTCTGGTCAGGATCCATGCTGTTCACTTTCAAAACCTATAGCAATTAGAGAAGTCGGTAGCGAGCAGTATGGATCCTGACCAGACTGCGCAGATGCGCAGGCTGGTCTGGATCCATGCTGGTCGCAAACCCACTACGTTGGTTTTCTCATGACATGGCTCATATAGGGAATGCTTCGATGTACAGCTGTCATACTTTACAGGATGCGATTCTCTGGTCAGTAACCACACACTACTTTGTTAAGGTCAAGGTCGCAGCGTACTTTAGACTGAAAAGATGATAAAATCTTGTGCAAGTTTGATACTGGGTCAGATCAGAATAATACATCTATATATAGATATACATTGCATATGCATTTTGATTTAGGAGATGCTATATTATACTATTATACACTTTATTACCTTCATTTCTTTGCCAGTCCCATTAATATCTAAGCGGAATTTTTAAAACAGTAAGGTCTCGGTTGTTAAATCGGAACATGTGTTCTTGAGATATGTGCCTTTTTAGCTCACCTGTCACGTAGTGAAAAGGTGAGCTTTTGTGATCACCCTTCGTCTGTCGTCCGTCCGTCCACAATTTCTTGTGAACACGATAGAGACAGCATTTTGCAATTGATTTTAATCAAAATTGCACACAACTTGTATTGGCATAATATCACGGTTCCTTTCGAAAACTGGCCAGATGCCGTCATTGGTTCCAGAGTTATGGCAGTTTGCTATTTTTGGCTTGTGAACACGACAGAGACCACATCTTGCAATCAATTTTAATCAAACTTGCATACAACTTGTATTGGCATAATATCTCTGTTCCTTTTGAAAACTAGCAAGATTTTTTAATGGGTTCCAGAGTTATGGCACCTGAAAGGGCCAAAATTTGCTATTTTTAGCTTGTGAACACGATGGAGACCACATTTTGCAATCAGTTTAAATCCAACTTGCACATAACTTGTACTGGCATAATATCTTGGTTCCTTTCGAAAACTTACCAGATCCCATCATTGGTTCTAAAGTTATGGCTCCTGAAAGGGCCAAAATTTGCTATTTTTGGCTTGTGAACACAATAGAGACCACATTTTGTAATCAATTGTAGTCAAACTTGCACCCAAATTGTATAGGCATAATACCCCATTCCCATTGGAAAACTGGCCAGATCCTTTCATGGGTTCCAGAGTTATGGCCCCTTAAAGGGCCGAAAGTTGCTATTTTAGCTTTTGCAACCATATAGAGACTTCATTTATGGTTTCATTTGATACAAACTTGGAAAATATCTTTAACAACAATAGATTTTGGATTTCATGATGAATCCATCAGAACCAATCTTGGGTTCCGGAATTACGGCCCCTGATTGACCCCTGAAAGAGACAAAATTTGTTCATTTTTACTTTGTGAACACGATAGAAGTGACATCTTACATTTGATTTTAACCACACTTACTTACAACTTAAGTCACTATAAGATCTTGGTTCCTTTCGAAAACCAGCTGGATTCCATAATGGGTTCTAGAGTTACTGCCCCTGAAAGGGGCCAAATTTTCTCTTCTGACCCCTTCAGTCATGTAGAGGTTTCATTTATGCATTGATTGGAAGAAACTTGCACAGAATGTTTATCTTGATAATCTCTAGGCCAAGTTTGAAACTGGGTCAGGTGGGGTCAAAAACTAGGTCACCAGGTCAAATCAAAGGAAAATCTTGTTAACACGCTAGAGGCCACATGTATGATCCTATCTTCATGAAACTTGGCGAGAAAGTTTATCTTAATGATTCCTAGGCCAAATTCAAAACTGGGTCATGTGGGGTCAAAAACTAGGTCACGATGCAAACCGAAAGAAAAGCTTGTTAACACTCTAGAAGCCACATTTTTTATGACATTAAGAATGTTTATCTTGGTGATTCTTAGGCCAAGTTTAACAGGTGAACGATATAGGGTCATCATGACCCTCTTGTTATACCGTTTCACCTTTTTAATACTCTAACATCTTTGTTTATTTACCAATACTACCAAGACTTAGAAAGCTTTTTCCCACATAGAAAGGTGAACGGTGGTCTAATTGATGAGGTGTCAGCTGCTCAACCCGGGGTCGTGGGTTCGAGCCCCACTCGATCACGACCACGCCTTCTCATATGACACCAGTACTGGTTTTTCCAGGAAGCGGACTCGAGAGTGGTCCAAATAAACTTGAAGCTTTCATCACAATCGAGCTAAAATAAATTAGTATAAACTAAATCTTTTCAGTTTGTATTTAGGGCCATGCAGGGCCATTTAATCCAAATTTACGTACCCTTGAATTAGCAAAAAATGCGATCTTTCATCAGACATCATTTCTTCACTGATGTCATTCCTATTTTCAGATTAGCGATACAGGCCTACAATAACCCTATTGTCTTGTATAACTTAAAATGTTGCTTTACGTTGAAACAATACTTTATTTATGACAGGTGTTTTAAAGGTCTTGCAAAGGCACTATTAAAGTCCTTGCACATTTACTTGAAAAGCTTTTCATACAGATGAGTTGCTGTTGTTTTTGAGCAGGGATTATAATATGAGCCGTGCCATGGGAAAACCAACATAGTAGCTTTGCGACCAGCATGGATCCAGACCAGCCTGCGCATCTGCGCAGTCTGGTCAGGATCCATGCTGTTCGCTAACGGTTTCTCTAACTGCCATAGGCTTTAAAAGCGAACAGCATGGATCCTGACCAGACTGCGCGGATGCACAGGCTGGTCTGGATCCATGCTGGTCGCAAAGCCACTATGTTGGTTTTCTCATGACACGGCTCATATATCCGAACACTGCTCTAAAGACTAGAACTAATTCTACAGAGACCCGAGAAGTCGTGTGTAACCGAAAGGCAAACGAGCGCTCATAAGCAATGTTTTGCCATGTCCTGCAGAAGTATATATATAGCAGTTTGGAACGAATACTTAAACACATTTTTTCTTGGACACATTTCAGAAAACAAGCGTTTTCTTACTTATATGTTCAGTAATTGAGCTTTGCTAATAAACAAGCATTTTGGAATTTTCAAGACCAACTTTTCTCCCGGCGTAGGTTCCGGAAACGCCAGAAAAACTTGTTGGAAATATAGCGTTGCTGTTGCGCAGTTTGACGTTGCAGCAAACGAAAGATAAAATGTTGAAAAAGTACTGTTCCCCTGTTTAAGAATTTCAGAGACAAATACAGGTATCAATTTTACTATTTCTGAACGTTACGAGTGAAAAGCTGTACCAATGGCTTTATCTAGGCAACAAAAGAAAATGACACAGGAAATGTTGATATACATGTAATTAAATTCACACATAATGTAGCATTGAATATATTTATATAAAAATCGTAATTTATACAGCTATGGCAGTTAGAAAAAGAACACTCAGTATAAATAATTATAATTAGTCTAGTCTTTTTTTGCACTACGGGAGACAATCCCGGAGACTTTAGATCAATGGTCCAGTCATGGTTGCTCCCCTTCTCCGCAGAACATCACGTGCATCTCCTTGTATCGAAGAACAAGACAAGAACTCTGCAATGGGACAACAAGAATTCCATTGTTTTAATACAAACATAATAGTGATTTACTTTGATAATGAGAAAAAAAAATTGATGTCCACTTCGCGGGCTCAAATTCATAATATTTTCTTAAGAATGCAACATGTTGTACATGGTATTTTTAAGACTTCAAAAGTTCTGTTTTATTTATTCTGATAATAATTATTGAAAATTTATTAAAAGAATTATTATCCAATGATACAAGTAGAAATTAGCGTTTTTTTCTCTCGCTTAATGTGTGAACCTTGAATCTGTTGCCCCTGTGATTCAGTTTCGTGCGCAACAGAGATGCGTATACGTACAATATCTCACATGGCGCTTGTTATTTAACTAGATGATAAAAAATATTTATTATTTAGATAATAGGGGAACACTGAAATAACTTTTGTCCCTTATTATCAAACTATAGCCCTTGACCTATCGGCCTCGGGCAACAGTTCGAAAGTCGTCCTCGCAACCTCGCAACTCGCTTTGGCTTTCCCCAAACACCTATGAGATAACTTTATGATGTTACAACCAAAGAGCAGAAATGCCTGAATACAGTATACCTTACAGTTTTTTTACTAGCTACCCACTGTAAATAGCTTTTTGCTATTGTAACTGCAACGGCATGGTTTCTGTGATTTTCAATGATGTATGAAATAACAAATAAAAAAAGTACACGAGCAGTGAAACACCGCTCGCTCGAATATCGATGAACTGTGGCACTAGAGCTGTTTCGAGCAACCCATATGATCCTCGGTCATTTTCCCTTATACTGTATATTCTTTTTCTGGATCGCTCGAAACCATTACTGTAAAATATTGCTCATCTCCTTGCGACTCTGAGCGATCGAGGTTTTACTGTATGTATATCTGTACCTGTCTTTAGCAATATCCAGTTCACCATGTATGAAATCGGCGATTTCCTCGGCAACACTCTTTTTGGTACATTTGGTGACCTTGTCCGAGTTATGATGGATATCAATATTCATGGCGTTTTCAAAGCTACCACCTCGGAGCAATGTAACATTGGTGTGAAGTTCGAGAATAACGTTCTGTAAGAATAAAATATGCCTCCGTGTTATATGGTCCGAGTGCGGGAGGCCGTAGGTTCGTTCCACGGTCGCATAATACCGATACCAAAAGACGTGAAAAATGTTACCTTGGCACTCAGTATAAAAAGGGAAAGTGGTTGTCTTTTCTGTATCCTTGTAGTGACATTCACATGAATAGAGTGATTATATAAATTGCAGAATTTGTTTCACAACTGGCCGAAAACTAAAGCCTATGGCAAGCCAAGATGTTTTGGCTGATGTGCCTTTCGGTATTATTAATATAACATTAAACTCCATTATGTAGAATTTAGTGAATCTGCATTTTTACACTATTTTCGGTTCAGCAATATAAAACTCCAAAAAAAAAAATCAATAAAGAAACATTTGTCAAATAAAAATGTTCTGTTATCCGATCAGTATCATCAGTCCGGAAATGCAGAACTATAAAACGCCATAACATTCTATGAGATAGATTTCTATATATTAAAAAGGCGGCGATAACAGGAATGATTTGAAAAATGTATCATTATTACCTCTTTGCAAATTTTAAACTCCTTTGAAAGGTAGTCGGAGAAGGACTTTAGAAAGTTTTCCGGACACTTTGTCGGTGTCATATTTGTCCGGATTACAGCCGCAAACCTCGTCATTTTCTTTACCTTTTACCTAAAATACGTCTTTTAAATATATATTTATACGTATAAATAAATATTCTTTAAAAGATAATGGCTTGTATTTCATAAATTTATACGAAATGTTGACAGTAAACAAAATCCGTACTGCACCAGGCGAAAAATTAATGCCTGTGTCTGCACTACTTTCATTGCTGTGAGTGACTCTGTAAATAAATAGTTCTTTATTTTAGAAACATTTTTAGCTGCTTATGGCTAAAATGATAACACGTGACATATAATAGATATAGATAACAGAGTCATTATGATAGTGGATGTATTCAGCTCGCGTGGATTTACACTCTGCGCTTGGGCGTCTGAGTTAGGTCTGCCAAAATTAAGTGGAATCGAATAAGCAACCTAAGCTTTAGCAAATGTGAACCCTTATCATGCTGGACACGATTGATTCTGCCTTTGCGACCAGTGTAGACCATGATCAGACTGCACGGATCTGCAATGTTCGCCATTCAGACAGTAGGCCTATCTTTTTGATAAGCACCCCTTTTAACCGCTAATGCTACTGTCCAAATTAAAAGATGGACTAGTTCATTATAGAAATTTAGCAAGGCTAGGTACGACGTATGTACTGTTGCAGCAGTGAGTTAAATTTATGTTTTTCTGTGAAAGACTGGAGTATAATATTCGCATCGACGTAAAATGTACTCGTCAACCAGTAAAGATTTGTGCTTCTTTAAAAAAATCATATCTACTGTGTGTCTTATAAATATTTCTTACAAGAAATGCGCACGTCCTGCCGCTGGTAAAGTAAAAAAAAAACAACAGTTGCACAAGCATCAAACAAAATCTAAAGAGACGCCGGAAGAAAAAATACACAAAATAACAAGTAAATAATAGAAGCTAACCTTTTTTCAGCTCGTCTGAATCCAATTTCGCTTATTTGCTTTTGAGTTGAAGCTATTTGGGCATTAAAAAGCGTTCTTCCTTTATACGTATTTGGGTGAGATATCAAAAGAAAAAAAATCGAACTGTTTACAAATTGAAATAGTCTCGGTGATATAAACATCTCCATTTGGCACAGACTTCGATTTAATATAAATTCGATCATGTTTAATGAATAAATTATCTACGCATTTATCAATGCAAAATCTTGAATTTAAGCTTATATATGTTCAGGTATATCAAACTATTCAATAATATGCATTCTTCGGTGCATTTTACATTCTTTTAAGTGCAATATGTACTCTTATGCAAGCTGCCATCACTCTGGGATAGTACATTGTCTATTTTTGTTATTAAATTTCAAAGCGTGAAATGTAAATAATTAAAAACTACATGTAGATTTATTCTGGATTTTGTATTTAAACGGTGCTCATATTTATAATGTTGTAAAAATAGCGTGATTGTAAGACAAGATTACATAAGGTTACACTTGCGTTTAAAGAACATAAAATGCAGTAAAGATTATTTCTTATTATTATGATAATCAAAATTATTTTTTTACATAAAGTATCGGTAAAGTAGCACAATAAAATTATTTATGATTAAGAAATGACACAGGTTTGACACCATTTTCCGAACCGTACTATGCCGACAAAGACAAAAACTCAATGAAAATAAAATTGAGCCGTGCCATGGGAAATCCAACATAGTGGGTTTGCGACCAGCATGGATCCAGACTAGCCTGCACATCCGCGCAGTCTGGTCAGGATCCATGCTGTTCGCTTTCAAAACCTATAGCAATTAGAGAAACTGTTAGCGAACAGCATGGATCCTGACCAGACTGCGCGGATGCGCAGGCTGGTCTGGATCCATGCTGGTCGCAAACCCACTATGTTGGTTTTCTCATGGCACGGCTCAATTACAATGTCAAGTGATACAAAGCAACTATGGATCTATCAATACCAGTTATACATTTTCTCATATATACATCTCAAACTCTGTAAATCAACATAAGAGGGAAGACTTTCGCCTGTTGACGAATTTGATTGGCAAGAAAATGGGCCTAATAAGAAAGCTGAAAATAACCTCTGTTGTCATGCACAATGAACTTTATTTTGAAGCATTTCTTTTTCATCTGGTTGAAAGAATAATTTATCAAAGTAGAAATCACAGATATTTGATATCAAAATAAACTATGATGATGCCCTTCTAAACCATGGAATAAGT
The DNA here is from genome assembly GCF_021730395.1 of Mercenaria mercenaria. NCBI lineage: Eukaryota > Metazoa > Mollusca > Bivalvia > Venerida > Veneridae > Mercenaria > Mercenaria mercenaria. Next base: position 51,841,913 of record NC_069365.1, read on the forward strand.
TTTATGTCGTGCATATTTCGCTTCAAATGCATATAATCGCACCATGCATGCAACTTTCATCTTATAATATCTACTCAGTTATTTAGCTGTACGTATTCTTACAATTCTTTCGTATTCTGTACATATACGAATTATTTTTGGTCCATACCCCTGAATTTCTTGTGCTTTTATGGAATTTGCCGACCCATACCACATTACGACACATTGCGGATTTGGGCATCATCTGTACCAACCATTCATCAAAATGTAAGTGCATGTACCTGAAGAATTCGGTATTTATTGTCAACAGGTTCTAATAAGCATTACTAGGTTAGTTTTCTGTCTAACCTACATTGTAGTCAGCAGCATGTTTATTATGCTTATAAGTGTGAAAGGTACGGTGTTCTGTTTGGACCATCGATATTTTTATTTCTAAACCACATATCTCGAAAGTCGAAATGATGAAAGTCGAAAACACGATAGCGAAAGTCGAAATCACGATGGTGAAAACTTTAACTACGAAGGTGAAAGTTAAAATCACCAAATCATCATCGTGGTTTCGACTTTCACCATCGTGGTTTCGACTTTCATCATCGTGGTTTCGACTTTCACCATCGTGCTTTCTACTTTCACCATCGTGGTTTCGACTTTCACCATCGTGCTTTCGACTTTCACCATCGTAGTTCGACTTTCACCATCGTGGTTTCGATTTTCACCATCGTGCTTTCGGCTTTCACCATCGTGGTTTCGACTTTTATCATCATAGTTTCGACTTTCACCATCGTGGTTTCGACTTTCAACATCGCAGTTTCGACTTTCATCATCGTGATTTCGACTTTCACCATCGTGCTTACGACTTTCATCATCGTAGTTTCGTGATTTCGACTTTCGAGTGTTCAGGAATAAGAATCTCGATGGTCCAAACGGAACACCGTAGAAAGGACTGTGGCTATGAACTGATTTAGAACAGTATCTGCATCCACTTCAAAGACAAGGAAACGGACAAACTCCTCAAGTGTGACACTGAAGTAGAAAGTATGTACCTAATTAGCAATTCAATGGCCAAATAGCGTAGGAGATCATTTTGTGAAAATTGTAAACTCGTACAGAAATACATGCGTATATCTGGCATTCACACTTTCGTGGTAAACGGCCCCACAAGCATTAATTTTATAAACCTACGTTCGAAAAAAGCTGAGCTCAGCATTCTTAATATTACGAAATATTTGTATTATGATAAGTGAAAAAATGCATTGTTGCAGCTCAAAAATGGTGGCAACGCATTTTGGTAGCCACTACCAAAATTTGGCCGAATTTTGGTAGTCACCACCAAAATGCGTTACACTCAACGCAATTTGGTAGTTTACAAACATGTAGTACCAAAATGCTTTGGATATGTACACATCCATCGCAAAACGGTATTAATAATAATCTCATGATTTACAAAAAAAATTAGTTTGTGACGAATGGACAATATTATTTCAAAGAGAGTGATAATGGAACTTAGTCGCTCAACCGACCTTGACTCTAGATTCAGTCAAACAGGACCATTGGAACACACGTTCCATGATTTGATGCGTCATTCGTATGACACTTGGACAGGGTTTCACAAACTCCGCCGAATTTTCGTAGTGACTACCAATATGCGTTGCCACCGTTTTGAAGTGTAACAATGCATTAAGGACATATAATTGCAGAATCGGAACTGAGCAATACATGTTCTTCGACTGACTGCCATGTACAGGCATCTTAAACTGTTATTATACACGTAGTCATTTGTGTTTTATAATAAATAAATATTATAATCTACCTAAAACCTACACTAGATCACATTATATTTAAATGAAAACTTTTTGGGCAGAAAATGATTTAGTTAAACATGAATTCGATGAGTTATATATTTCATTTTATTAAATTTCTAGCTTTTATCTGCAATATCAAACATTGTTTCAGTGATGGCATGTCCATATGTATCATGGTTAACAAACTCATGTCATTGTGGTGAAGAATATTCATATTTAGATCAACAAATTTAGAGACTAAAGACTATTAGTTCGTCCTTGTGACGACACCCAATAAGAAGTCTTGAGTGTTCCTGGTCATAGCAAATTCCCAGCGGATCTTTAATGCCATCTGCTTCTTTCAAAATCACTTCTATTTTCTGGTGCTTGGGTGAAAAGAGAACAATTGTGTTGTTGTTTCCGTCACATACAAACAATTGTCCTTTGTCATTTCTACACATTCCTTCTGGTGAGTCCAACATGTCGTGGCTGAAAGTGTTGACGGCATTACCAGCTAGATCTAACGTAGTTATGCTATCGCTATGGCAACTTGTTACGAAGAGATAATGACCGTCGTCGATGGATGTGATTCTTCTCGGAGCTGAACGTAAATGCTGTGGCTTCTGTGGAATGGAGTATAGCCATTCCCCATTGTGTGTATATACTTCTACACAGGCAGTATCAGGATCCTCGTCACTTCCACAACAGACATACATTTTGTCATCAATACAAGTAATTCCTCCACTAACATTTCTCACACAAAATGACTTTGTCAATGTCATTTTCTTTCCAACTGAAACAAATTGAACTTCTCCGTAGAACATAGGAAACACTGCGGCCTTACCGGGACAAACACTACATACATAGTAGCAATCATCGGGTAATTTTACTGAGTCAATCAATTCGTATGATTGATTTAATCTTTTAAGCTTCATGTTGGTGTCATCCGTGATAAGAATACTGTTATCATGTAAGAAACAAATGTCACGGATGGAACATGTACCCAAGTCTGACGTTTCTTTAACATTAAATTGGCCAAACTTTCGTGCAGTCTGGCAATAACTTTCTGTATATATCTGCGGCGGCGGTACAGAATACTCAGACAAAGTGTAGCCTGAAAATGAACCAAGCGTATCTAGTGACTGTAAGTATTCTTCAATCTTTGAAGACACCTCGAAATGAATCGTTTGTTTGTGCAGTGTTCTAGCAATCTCACGAACCCTTTCTTTGCCATTCTTCAACAACTGCTTGCCTTCTTTTACATAAACAAAAAGTTCACTTTCATTTTGACTTTGGAATGATTCAAGTTGTTTTAACGTATCCTCGGCTTCTGTCTTCATTCCATTAAGATATCTTACATCTCGGTCGATGTTACTCACAAGCTCTTTCTGTTTCTCTCTCATCACATCAAACGCTTTTCTTTCAAGATTTTCAAAGTGTTTATCTACCTTTTTACGGAAATCACCGATGACTTGTTTAACCTTTTCCTTGTCTTCGGCCAAGCGTTTGATATCTGTTTTTCGGTCAAGAAGTACTGCGTTGACATCAGAAAGAAAAGCTTCCATTTCGTTTTTGATATCTGTATACTCTGTACTGACCTGTATACCTTTCGCGGCATCTGGTAGATGCTTTGTTTCAACACACAAACTGCAATAAATACAACTTACTATATATGTCATGTTCTGTACGTTTTGCTACTTTTATTAGTTGAGTTTTAAACTAGATTAGAAGGCACGGTAGCTCATATTCCTAATTTAAACGTCGGTGTCTTTATTACATCATAATAATTCTTTTCATGCCAGTTATTTTTACTGCGTACCGCGTAACTTCAAAAGCTATCATCAGCTGACAGGTGTTGTTGTCTGTACTTGCTTTATTACTAAATATCAATACCTTACTCGGTTTGTAAAAAACTATTATGATATTACCAGTTCAAACTAAATCTAGTTGAGATAAGATCTTATACATGTATTAACAGTAACTTACTTGTGTTCTAACGCTTTACATACACTACAGCAGACGACATTATGGTTTCCACAAAAGATATTAATAAGTTCTCCATGATGTTTAGTACATCTTTTTGTTGGAAACGACACAAGTGGTGCTGTGTTAGCTACTTCCACAAATCGGCTCTGACTCAACATCAGATGTCTCTTGTTCAAAGGAAACCTGTTGTGATTTTGCACGCATGAGTAACACATGTAAACGAGACATTCTTTACAGTATCGATCTGCTTCGACATGCTTTCCTTCACCATCACAAAGCGTACAAGAAAATTCATAGAAAGTTTCATGTCCGCCACGTAGCATTTGCGATTTATTTCCGTCAGTAGCCATATTGTAAATCTAGAATTTTACACGTACACTATGTTCGTTTAATGATTATAATTATATTAACACAGTGTCCCTCCATTTTATACAATTTCTATTTACTTTTAATACTGCATTGTACTCTTTCAAGTGTTATGCCCTGTATCAGCAAATGTATCCTTTCATTTAATAATATCTTCCTGCTTATTTAACCAATATATAGGACAGGTAATTGAGAAGCCTGGCAATCAGTCACGTGTAGGTCGATTTTATCAGGAGTGTAGCCAGGATTTCATAGCATGGCAAAAAATTACAATTTAAATCATACGATTTTGATCTCGTTCAAATCATAAAGCGTATCGGAGAAATTTATCGATCATTTAGATAATTGTATAGTTCTAATAAAGCGTTTTTTTATAACAAGTAAAGGTTTCAAACTCAGGAAGTTTGTAAGAAGGAGCTGCTTACTATGGTGGCGGGTAGTGTCCATTTTAAAACCGTGAGAAATTTTACCTTCAGTTTATAAAATGTCGAGGACAACCTTCAAATCCGCGAGATTTTATGCCGAATTTGTATAAAATATCGCGGCCAAGAGAAGCCCTCAAATTTTTCTGTCACACTTCTGTCGTAAAAAGTCGCGAATTACAGACGAAACCTTTTCTGTCTACATAGAAATAAGCCACGCAAACATATTCTTATTTTAGGTAGCCGATTGCGGCCATTTTAATCCGCGATATACTTTTTTATGCTTATCCTGTATAAAGTCGTGTTATAACATTTCAGCCTCGAGTTTTTATGCCTAGAAACGTCTCTCATAACAATTCGCGGCTTCTTAAAAAAAGTCGCGGATTTCTTTAGCGCGACTTTTTATGAAAATGCGAATGAACAGCGTGATTCATCCGAAAGTAAAACGGGATTTAAAAGAGTTAGAAAGAAATACCCGATTTTGCCCCTTATTTTCGGGTCAAAGTACCTCGTCAGCATAAAATATCGCGGCTAAAAACTCGCTATTTTTCGCCGCATAATTTTTAAGCTCGACTTTTTGTAGAATTTCTACTAAAATTGCAAAAAATGTCGCGGACTTCTCTCTGTTCCTCGACTTTTTATAGACCGACGAGGGATACAATGTAGAGTCAAACCATGGACGCAACCGGCCGCCGGAGTCAAAATGTTCCTGGCTGTTTCCAACAACTATCATAAAATATCGCGGGTTATATGTTCCTTGCGACATTTTGTACAATTTCGACAGAAAATCTCGCGGATTTGTAAGTTGCCCGCGACATTTTATTTAATTTCTCGCGAGTTTAAGACGGTCGCAACCGGCCACTATAGCTCACTGACTAATTTATTACTTGTCGCAAGTAGATTGGATCGTTTGTTTAGGATAATTTTCTGCTTGAAAAGATTTGTCTTACTTTAGAATGCTCATTTCGCCATTCCTTGTTTTATTGTGAGATTTCTTGTTCAGGTTCATTCTTGGTAAAATTTTCTTGACTACTAACTCCTCTGAGAACAGTTTTAACCAAACTCTCTCTATAGGTTTTAAGATGAATGCCACTTGTAATTTCTATTGTTATTGAATTCTATTACATCTTAAAGGTGTAAATCTTAAAGACGTTTGGGCATTTACATTTCCGATTCGGTTTTAAGCTTCGTCAAGTGAATTCTCGTATTCGAGCAGCCAAATGTTTAAAAATAGGGGTTTCTTATTAAAGGGAAAGGTTATAATTTTCTATATCTCATGCTATCAGCTTGGTCTTCTTTGTTTGTTTAATGCCGAGAAAAAATCCAAAATCGGCTAGAAAATGAGAAAGTTATGAACATTCCAATATTTGATCAAAATGGCAGCCAATTTGTCTCTATGAATACGTAAACGAATATGGTCTGAAAAATAATGCGCCTATGTTTTCGAAACGAGAATGAAAGAAATCAGCATGTTTCACATCTACTGAAATTAATATATTTAAAATGGAATACAACTGATAAGATAGTTATATGTCATGTATTGATAATTTGACCTTTATCAAGTTGGAATAATAGAACACCTAAATGTTGTCATTTCTAATGGTAAAAGAACAGTTAAGGAGTAAAATGGTTTTCTTGCTATTATTATATATGACCTGGATAACTTCCGTAGAATCAAATCAGAAGAACAGGCATTTCGGCGACATCGGAAGGGTTCCGGCTGACAACGAACCAATTATTCGGGAATTAATTAAGCGTGTTGAGGTTCTCGAAGCACGTGACGTGACTCATACGCAAGTACTCGAAGAACTGGAAAAGAAACATAGAAAGGAAATTGATGAACTCAAGCTAGAACTTGCCAATCAAAAGCATGAAATTACTATTTTACGCAAGAAGAGCGCTGGACGTAGTCGTCTGATAGCAATACTAATGCGACGCACGAAGCCGTGTGTCGAGTCGTGTGTTACCGGGTCGGAAGAGACTGGAAGCGATATTCAGAATCTCTCTGATGAAAGTAAAGGTATATTGCTCTACGATTTATAATGATTACGTAATCTGCAACTTTAAGCCACCTGAATAAGATAGAAGCGTTTTCAGCTCGAATGAAGGTACATACAAATAATTATATTATGACTGCTTACACGTGCTTTATATTATAAATAGAAGATATTGCACGAGTGTCTTTTCATATTGAATTTACTAAACGAGTTGAATAAAATAATAACATGCAAGGCTCTGTCGAGCATTTTATCAAATTTATTCAACGAGTTTAATAAAGTCAATATGAAAAGTCACAAATGTAATATTCTTTTTATCACATTAACTATTATAAACAAGTCAATTTGACTAACGTCTCCTATACTTTAAACGACCTCGACGTCAAAGCTTTATTACACTAGTGCATTTTCAAATTTATATAATGGCTTTATTTCACTCCCGCAACGTCAAAATGTGATAATATTGGTTATATCATCAGTTCGATAAACTTATCTTATGAAGTAATTATTTAGTCAACAGAATTCGACGATCCATGAATGAGGCGAAGATTGCGTTCACAGCTGGTCTAACACACACGTTCTCTCATGCCGGCGCACACCAAAACATAGTATTCGATCACGTGGAAACTAACACAGGAAACGGCTACAATCCTCATAATGGAGTGTTTACTGCACCAGTTTCAGGACTTTATTTGTTCTATACATCCGTCCTGGCTGATAACAACCGCGAGGTTTGGTGCCAAGTTGTCGTCAATGGGAAGAATAAAGGGTCCGCGTACGCACGTGGTACAGATGGTCGACATGATCAAGGAAGCCAAGCAATAATTGTTCAGCTTCAACAAGGAGATGATGTCGCTGTACAAAATGTTGCTGCTGACGACGCAATTTATGGCAGTGATGGAATCTATTCGACGTTTTCTGGGTTTCTTTTGCAGCAAGATTATTCCCAAAACATTGTTGGATAAATGGAATAAAATGTATCTAAAAGTTAAGAAATACATTATCTGACCATATTGCTTTATTTTGTTGCAAAACGTATTTGAACAAAGCCCCGCAGTAAAAATGTGTTAAATCTTATTTGCGACATATGCAATCATTGATTATTGCTTGTAGAGAAACGCAGATGCAAAAGATTTCTTGATAATTGTTCGATGCAATATCCAAAACGTTCCAGAATAGACGTTCTTGAGTCAGTTCAAGTTTTATTTGCGAATTTCTCGTATTCGAGTGGCCATAGAACTTAGGTTTAGGTGTATATCATCAAAACACAGAAATATTTGGTAAACAAACACTATTTTACCATCAAGCTACCTGTCCATTACATGTTCTACCGTACTGTCCCGTACGACTGGATACCTCAAATATTCTCAAAAAGTTGTCTCTCTTTAAAAGTAAATGCCATTTGTAACGAAATAAAAATAATTACTGAAAACTACGTTCAACCTAGATATGCTAAATTTCAGCACCGAGACATTATTGTAAGTACAACAAAACGAAGATACGTAACAGTTCTTTGAAAATGAGTTTTTAAAGGCGTTGAACAGTTCGAAAGTGCGGCCCCTTTATGCAGTCCTTTTCCGGAATTCAATAAATGTATATATATCAATAAATTGAGAATTGTTCTGTAGAGAAATAGACATGTTTTATATGCCGTTCAATTTTCATGTAAAACAACACTTTCTTTCTATGAATCGATGTTGTTTTTCTTTCTTTCTAAAAATATGGGGCTAAGCGTTAAAATAGGGTTGTCTGTTACTACATGTCCCCTTATACAAATCGTCGGTCCATAGTTTGTGCTATTCTTTTGGTCTGGTTTAACGTCACACCGACGCAACTATATATCACATGCGAGTTGGTGGAGGAATACCCCAAATGCCCCTCCGTATATTATTTCATTATTTCATTATGGACACACACCTGGGTTAAAACCACCTACCTTCCGTAACCCATCTAGATGGCTTCCTTACATGGAGAATTCAACGCTCCGAGCGATTTTGCTACATGACCGACATTTATTCAACACATCCTTACTTGGCTAACAAGATAAAACTGTGAAGATTAATTTCTGATGTCATGTAATAAAAGACTTATTTACTGGCTTAACTGATGACTTGTCGTTCAATAATCAAAACTGTTGGCCTTCGTTCCCTCAGACCTCGGTAAATAGTTTTGAATGCTGACCGGAAAATCATTCAGTAAGTGTATATCTAGCATACAATGTAGTCAAGCAAACTACTTAGCTTGGGCCGTATACTGAGTCTGTAAAAGAGAGAAATCAAATGTGAAATATCCGCTATGCACACAAAAAACAAACATAGGAGGAACTCTAATTAACAGAAGAACAGTGAATGGACTTCATGATCTCAAATAATCAGAAAATATAAAATGCAGAGTCAAAGCATTAGTAATTTCAGTTAAGATTATAAAATGAAGTGCCAAAATAATGAATGATGCGTTTGTTAAGGATGTACGAGCGATCTTTAACTTAATGCCGAAAATAAATGCTAAATCGTCCAAATATGGCTAAAAATGTACCATTAAAACATTAAGATTTTACTTGTTTCGAAAACAAATTACCATTATTTTTGGCTAGAATTTACCATAATCTGATGTAAGATGCACAATTGGGTAGGGCCGGTAATCTCAAGTATCTATTTAAGAAGAAAAGGTCTGGTTCTTTCCTTTCTCTTACAGATATTCACAATTTAATAAGCTACAAGTAAAATAAAAAAAATCAGCATAGCGCTTTACATTATCTACAAAGTATCATTAAAACAAAAAGAACTAAAATGTTAAATTTCACCAGTTTTTACAGTTTTTTTTTCTAAATATATCTCTTAGATGCACAGTTACCCCAACATTTTTCCTTTCCAGTTTAAAGCATAGAGAGGCAAGAGTTTGTGTAACACAATCCGTATAAGCAAGATCGACGTGTATATGTGTTTGGCTATTAAACACATGTATTAGAAAACAATATGGGCATTACATAGTATATAGACTGGGATAAAAAAATCTCTGCCATAAAATCCTCTCAAATATCACATTCTGAAAAAAGTACAATATCTCTTATCTATGAGCCTGGAGAGAAAAAGCTTCAGTGTTATTATGAAGAAAAAAATAAACTTTATTACAGATTTCTTGATCTCAAAAGACTTTGTAAGTCTACATAGTATAGTATAAGAAAATATATTCATACAAAATTACCTTAACCTTTTAAAATAAAATATGTGCCAAACGTTTATATTACGAGAAGCGAGGGAAGAATCGGTAACAAGTATCAAAAGAAATAGTCCAGCTGTACTAGCATAAAATAAATTGATACGGCAAATTACCATATTATTGATACAATCAATTATTTTGTGATTAGATCGATAAATCAGTCAATCATTATCTAATCTACGATTGTAACCCTTTTTTCTTATTTATGTAGACATTTGTGTGACTGATATGGTATTGTCATTTGTTACAATTAATTAAACTATATTAATAAAAAAAAATAGAGCACATTTATGTATTGGACATTGGCATCATTTGAAGTGTAGGAAATATCTTAATATATGTGGTTAAGCATGTGTATAAATAATGTATATGTTTATAAATTACGTATAAGAACGGAAAGCAAACAGTATGATGAAATAGAAAAGACAGGAAAGGATTGAGAAAAATATGCCAACAAAATCGAACACATCAGCATAATTGTCAGCAAATCATATGAACAATTCAATATATAAGACATGTATTAGTTTTGGATAGAAACTGTATGGAGGCATTGAGGATCTGCGGCAAACGACAAGTTTCATCGAGGCTACTGGTCTGACAGTGTAGTCGCGAACGCAAAGAAGAAGAAGAAGATATTTAGTTACTGTAACATATTAAAAAGTAATAAACTCTGTGGGCTGAAAAGTAATGAATAAGATGATTGTGGTACTTGGATAATTGGGGCAATGTTGAAGTTTACGATAAGCATAAAGATGGCAGCATGTAAATATTTGGAGTGTTGTTACGTTAAGAAAATAAAATAAATTTAAAAAATCACACTTTATTAGTCATCGTATGTCAAACAAAACTTCTAGTTGGAATGATGAAGAAATTTAAAATTAGATTTGTAGTTATAATACTAATGATTCTTGTAATTATTTTTATGATTCTACCGTATGTGTGTTATACTGACACGCGCATGCGCACTAAAGACAATTGTGGTGTAAGCCGTCTGAATTTGATAATTGCAAAACCTTATACAGAAAATGCAGAATATTCTATAAAGAGAGTCGGAACCGTGGAAACAGAGACATATCGGAAATACGATTTTCAACGTGAACTAGAGTTAGAAAAGAGGGAACGTTTTGAAAGACGGAAGGATGAACTTTTGTATAGACTTGAACGAAGTAAAGCGCGAGTGTTTGACAAAAGTATTGACATTGGTGAACCATTTCCGGCTGTAGCGGATGAAATGGCCAAAGTGCAGGGTTACTATAATTTGTCGGACAAGAAAATGACGATATTAAATTCCAAATATCTGATTGAAAGCAAATCTATCTGCTCAGAGACGCCTGAACTAATGGTTTTAGTTCCATCAGTTCCAACAAATGAAAATGTTCGTTCTGCCATTAGGAAAACGTATGGGTTAATTGCCCATTACACACCGTCGGATTTACTTAACTATGGAATGGAACATCCTGTAAAAATAGCGTTCCTTCTTGGCAGAAGTCCAAATCATTCAGTTGAAATTGATGTAATAAATGAACAGGAAAGATATAAGGATATCGTCCAGGTAGATTTCGTAGACTCGTATTATAATCTAACCCTGAAAATTTTATACGGTTTCAAGTGGGTAAGCACATTTTGTAAAGGTGTGAAATATGTGTTGAAATCAGACGAAGACGTATTTGTTAATGTAAAATTACTTCTAGCCGAGCTGAAAACCTATCGTGTCTCTCCAAGAGGGTCTGTATTTGGATTTATTCATTCAACATCTTTTGGCCTGAGAGTATTAAAAACTGGGAAATGGGGTGTCAGTGAAGCGGAGTATCCATTGCGTAGGTACCCGCCGTATGCCCAAGGAACGTCATATACATTGACAGGTGACTTGATTCCAAAGATTGTAGAAACAGCCCAGCATTTACCGTATTTGCATATTGAGGACGCTTTTATTACAGGTATAATAGCCGGTAAAATTCTTGGTGCAAATCTTGAACGTATGAGTGGAAACTCATATTGGTCGGATACGATCCCGGACCCATGTGAATTTGTCAAAACAGAGCGTGTTTCACAGACCAATATGGTACCATCATTAATGTATAAGACATGGAAAGCTCTACTATCTCCTGATACTGTGTGTGCTAATGTAACATATCATCCTAGAATGCATCGTTATAACTGGCGTATAAAATCGCAGTTTATAAAACCTTGAGGCAGTAATATTTTGGTTAGTTATGTTCAAGATCGTTGCCAAAGATTTTTTAACTGTTATAAAAGCAGTCGTAAAGTACCAAAGTGCCATCTGGGGGCCGTAAAATGCCTTCCTTTACTTGGACTCATGGTTGTGATAATTTCTGGTCTTTAAGATATTATCACTTCTCCTGATATCAGTCTGTCAAATCGAGTTGCTTGGTTGCTTTGTTTTCAATGGTCTTTCAAATTTCATTTAGCTTTCATATTTGATATTCACACCTAAAAAATCTAGATTTACTTAAACAACGAATACACAATCATGTTTATACACGCATACGTTTCAAGCCGAACAATATGCTTAATGCAAGAACCAGTTCCACCTTACTTGTAACTTTCAATGAAAATAATTTAAAACATACTTTACTGTAAATGTCGATTGATAAACAATTATTGTAAATCTTTAAAGCAGATGAATTTTGAGAGCTTAGGTATATATGATTTAAATTGCAAATATTGTTAAACCATTTCGTAAGATTCTGGGTCATGGCAATTATTCAGTTGTATTTAGTTACGCTTTCAACTTTGTGTCTGACGAGACAGATGGAAGGTTCCCTGATTGGCTGTTCTCAAAGTTCAATGGTTTAAGCTGCTCTGTCTTTTCGCCACCTTTGTTGGGGATCCTCAATGACGTTACGCTTGTTTCTCTGCACTCCGCACTGACATTGGGAACATAGGTATAGTGTTCCTTATGTTTATTTTCATACACACGTTTACATGTAATAGTAATTATCTGTGGTTTTTCTGTGAATTACTAATCGTGCCTTCTGTAAAGGTTACATTCGTTATGGATTCGTTTGTTTACCCTGTTCTATAGCACTGCAACACGCTGAGGATTAAGTGTGAGTGTTGATGCACCATTAACACGTGGTGTTTTGCTATTTACCATTACACCAATACGATTCTCCATTGTGTTATTCTATGTGTTAGTTTAAACCGCTTTTGCCAGTTTTTTTAACTATGTATACATATTTTTGTACATATGTACACCCATACACACACAATTTTTCGATTTTTCTGAACGCAGCTGGTATTATATGATCTTTGTTCTTGTTTTATATAGAGTTTTGTCATATACGGCGATGAACTGATGTCATAGCACAAAGAATACATTTAATATATATTTGCTGTTTGTGATGTTGTTATTTTTATTGCAGGCTCGTTACTACACTGAGACACACTTAGGCACTTGCCTCCGTCCAAATGTACGGAGTTACAATTTTTGTTCATAAAACTTCGAAGCTCTTAATTGAATTCTTTTCAACAAAAAAAGAAGAAATAGTTTACAAACGTAGGATTCCCCATTTTCTACAGAAATGAAAAAAGTCATCAGTAGCAATAATCAATAAGAATATGATACAATTTGTACTATATATTGTAATAGTGTATATAAAAATAGATGAAAGATAATTGTGAAAAGTATTCCATTCGTGATAAAGGCCAGGTTGCCGAATATTAAATGCAGAGAGTTGTTTATTACGAATTTATATATAAATGTAGGTATGCAATGTTTCGTTATGCTTACATGCCCCTGATAATTGTTATAAGAACAAACTTTAAAGTTAATGTAGCAAGTTCATTCTGTAACCGTCGACTAACCATACCAATAAAAATGTAAAATGTTTTTATATATGATATGCTTACGGTAACTTATGCAAATGAATGGCTGAAGACATACAAATACTATAAATACATTTTCCTATTCTTGAGCCTTAGTATCATTTGAATAGAGGATTTCGCATATGTGTCTTTTAATGTTGAATTTATTTAAGGAGTTGAATAAAAGAATTTTATCAATTTTTATTCAACGAGTTTAATAAATTCAATGCGGAAAGACACAAAAATGTAATATTCTCTTTATCACATTGTTTTTTTTCCTGTTGAAACATAAATAAATCTTCTTTATTTAGCTATTATAGACAAAGTCAATTCGACCAACGTCCTCTGTAGTTAAATAGAGAAAAGTGGAAACTTCACAGGTCGCTCAACACGACAAAAACTAAAATGTTGCAGGCTCGGTTTGATTGAGCCTGTTCATGGACGGTAGTGGAAATGCATGATACCGTCCACGCCATCTAGCCCCGGGTTGAGCAGAACTCAACATTTACACATGCTAAAAGTACAAAAAGCAATTTAGAGACATCCGCAGATGTATTCAAACGGCGGTGAACATGGAACCTTCAATGATACAGGTGTTGAGGCGTGTAATTCCATGAAGAGCGGCGTTTGGTCCCCAGATAAAGTAAAGGGTTTGCCCAAAACGAGAAAACAATGGGCAGAACTAAACAAACTGGAATTTAGGAGGGGGATCTGAGGTTATGGAGCCTGCGTATCACAGGAACTGTCAAAAGACAAAATTAAAAAGCAGGCACCATATCCAAGTGGTGATGTAACAATACTCAAGGCTATGAAAGCGGGAGTATTGGAACCACCCATGTTGGTCTTGTTGAGAAACTAAACAGTACCAATAACACAACATAAAAGTCGTGCTGAACGATCTGAGAAGATCGAAATATAACAGCCTTTTACGGCCGCCACACGGCACAAACAACGCTGCTGTGATAATAAAATAGAGAAAACGACGTCTACGTCAAAGCTTTATCACACTAGCATAATACCAAAATTCTGTAATGGCTTTATTTCACTCCAACGTAATAAATCAAATTGGTTCGTAAAACGTATTTACTGTCGGAATTGAACTCAAAATAGTAATATCTTATTTTCACAAACAAAAGCTTTTTTATATAAATCAAATCTAAATCATGACCATGTATTTATGAAGCCTATGATTCATCACAGGCAGACAACTAGCTGATAAGGCAGTTCAGCCTATATAAACTTTGAATAAGAACACACTATATATAAATATTGTGAATACTTTAAGAGTACAAAATTGAACTTGAGTAAAATGATACTTTTGCGATATGCCATTATACATTTTGTCTGGATAGCGTCCCTGGAGGCTGACCAGATCCATTATCCATCCGACGACATCGGGAATGGTCCAATTGCAAGTGACCCTATTATTCAGGATCTCATCAAGCGTGTGGAAGTGCTCGAAGCACGTGACAGGAGTCATGTACAAGTCCTTGAAGAACTGGAAAGAAGCCATAGAAAAAGAAATTGATGAACTTAAGCAAGAGCTTACCAATCAAAAGGATGAAATAAAAAGTTTGCACAAGAAGAGTATCGGACAAGACCGCCTGATATCCAGACTACTGCGGCGTACGAAGGCACGTGCTGGGTCGTCTGCTCCAGCCTCTGAAGACAACGTGGAAGAGGTTCAGAAGATATCTGTTCAAAGTAATGGTATGTGCCTTATGATTTTTTAAACACACATGAAACAAACTGTTTTCGTAATATCTGAATAAGATATTCAGATAAAAAGCATTTTAATGAAAATGAATGTATAACCCATGTCGTAAATATTAAAAGAAACCCATAGAAAGCAACCAAGCAAACATAAATGCAGACAATGGTTGAGTTTGTTCATGAAGGTAATAATATTTGCAACGCTCCTCACGTCCTCTAGCACCGCCTTATAAGGAACAGCATTATGTAAATTTGGAGTGGGCTCTATAATTTCAAATGATCATAAAATACAGTTCCAAAGGAAATGTTTCTATCTGGAAAGAAAGATAATATGCTACGTTAAATGTTACTAGAGCTACACGCGAGTGTTTTAATCATCACAGAAGACCTCTGTCTAGTAGATCTATACTAACTGTCTATTCATCTTTCATAAAACAAACGGTAAGTTATTAATCCTGTCTTATACTTTTTATTATATCGCAATTTCGACATTTAAAATTACGAAACATATTTTTTTTCAGTGAACAGAATTAAGCGATCCATGAATAAGGCGACGGTTGCGTTCACAGCTGGTCTAACACACATTTTTGACCATGCCGGCGTTCGACAAAACATAGTATTCGATCACGTGGAGACTAACCTTGGAAACGGCTACAATCCTCATCATGGCGTGTTCACTGCACCAGTTTCAGGACTATATGTATTTTATTCATCCATTCTGGCCGATATGGATCGAGAAGTTTGGTGCCGAATAGTCGTGAATGGGAATAATAAAGCGTCAGTGAATGCACGTGGGACAAATGGTCGGTATGATCAAGGAAGCCAGGCGATAGATGTTCAGCTTCAACAAGGAGATGATGTCTCTGTGCAAAACGCAGCGGCTGATGATTCCATTTACGGGGACGCGAAAATTTACTCAACGTTTTCCGGATTTCTTCTACAGCAAGACGTTTCTTAATCTGGTACTATTGTAGGATAAATTGAAATGAAATGTGTCTTTCAATAATTGGCTTGAGAATACATTTCGCTTGAAAAAACTTTGTAAAGAATTTGTAATCCCTCTCAGTTTTTAAGGACGAGAAAACAAGATAAACTCTTTGTATTTGGTTACGGTTAAAAAGTAATACCGAATAAGGCCGAATACGATAACACTATTTAAGTATAACTGTAAATGAATACAATAAAGTACAATAAAGAATATGCCTTATTACATTGAATTAAGCATCTTACAAAGCCCGCTTCATGATGGTACGATATTTGCAACGCTCCTCACGTCATCTAGCACGTCTTATGCGGAACAGGATTAAGTAAATTTGGAGTGGGCTCTATAATCCCCAATGACTATAAAAGACAGTTCCAAAGGAATTGGTTCTATTTGGAAATAGTATAATATGCTAGGTAAAATGATGAGGGAGGTGAAAAGTGTTTTATTTATCACAGACGTATTATGTCCAGTATACTCTTCTCGTAGAACATACTGTATGTTTTTAATCCTGCTTTATACTATTTATTTATTTATTTATTTATTTATTACATCTGTCAGTTTGAATAAGAGGAATGAAAAAGTAGAATAAAACTAAGAATACGGAAAATCTGATTGTTTCGGTCAAGAAATGAGAATACATGAAATTGACATAGTACATGCTGTATAAGTACAATAATGACAAATCCAGATGATAAAGGGTTTTGACATATGCTGTTGTCATAATGGCTTCAGGAAAGGGCGGATACATAAATATCACTGGCCAAGCTTCAGGAAACGGCACGTACATTGATTGAACCACTTACCTAGCTTCAGGAAAGGGCGCATAGCATTACATTTTTAAAACCACGTCCGCAGTTACAGAAAGGGGCACGTGCATTTGTTGAACCATTTACACTGCGCCATGAACCTAGATAGCTCCAATGTGAAATTATATATACCTGCTACAAAATTAGTCATAACAAGTATAGTAAGCATATATTCAGATAGTAGAATACACTGAGCTGACGTCCAGCAGACATGGTCCCTCACTCATAACGATTGCGAGGTTTATGGTTGAAATGGCCGAACATGGAGACAGGGGAACAAAGCATCTCCGTATAACACTCGGCATAGACACTTGAGATTTGATATGACCAGAGAAGTCAAGCTATTATTTTTCAACATAAACAAGATAAAAGTATGGCTGTGTACAATCTTTCAGCTGATGACGAATTTCACATTGGTGGGTCAGCAAGATATTTCCTCTGGCACAATTGTTGGATGATTGAAATTATTATTTAAAATAAGTACTAGTAAATTTATTGTAAAAATAGCAAATAAATAACTGTTTTGTAGAAATTAACTAGATGTTTCTATGGTGAAACTCATAAAGTTTGCTTTTACTACTTTTTGATAATTAGCGTGTCTCCTGCCACTACTGGATTTCCTTAGAAATTACCAATGATTTAGGAACAGAGGTTAATCTACTGGAGCCAATTTTGAGTTGATAAGTTAAATATGAAATTAACTCCGGCATATGATATTCACATAGTCATTTTGAAAGACGTTAATTTAATTTTTACAACATACTCTTCAACATCATCTCGTCGTAAATCCTTCTGTTTATGGTAGAACGTCTAAACTGACGTTGACTTTCTCCTAGATAAAGTCCCCCCCCCCACCCCCCGAATATCAACAGTGTCCCTATATAATACTAAACAATACTAGACTAGTTTTGTTTGGCAAACATTTTTTATTACATCATGCACTCGGGAGCGTTTATAGTGTAATTATGGAAGAAGAAAAAAATCTATCTCCTCCTTGTTACTGTTCAAGAATTGCACGTGCATTTTATTACAACTAACAGTACACATTTTAAGCAAAATCAAATCGAAATTATGTAGACAGTCTATAAAAAAACCCAACAAAACAATTCAATGCGACAAGATACGTATGTCAGACAAAATGGTAACCTCTGCCATCATCACCCTGACACACCGGAAATTGACAAAAAGACGTGGAAAATAATGTTGTGATAGGACAGCATCGTAAGGCTTTACAAAAGCCTTTCATAAATTGCTTTGTGAAAAAGAGGGCGTTACTTTTTGAGAAAGCAGAAGGCAATGCCTTGCAGAAATTAGAGCACCGAGAAAAACAACATTAATGACCTGACCGAGCAGACCAGTTTACAAATATCAAACAGCTCAGTACATATGGGCTTTAAGCTCTCATGTAGTTCTCCACCTAATCCGCTAGACACAAAAAGGATTGAACACCAAAATATGCGGCATGTCGCAAAACAGTAGGATAAAGTATAATTTATTTTATACACCTTTCACAGATGTCCATTAAAACTTTTCCTCCATCAGTGTCAACACTTGATAAAAGCAATGTTAACATAAAATCATTCGACTAACATGCGCCTGAAAAATGTTAAAACGTAATAAAAGCAGTTCAATTTGAAAGCAACAACTCCAATGACTTCTGTAGCCTCCAAGCGGCCATTACAATAAAACGCATAGAATAATTCATATACCATAGGATATGCTTTTGGTAACTAAAGCAAATGATTCACTGACTGAAGCTTTGCTTTTCAGTCATACAGGCAAAATAATTACAATTTTCTTTTTTTTATTCTCAGTAGCATTTAATCTGAATTGGCTCATTAAACACACTGTCACAATTGAAGCTTAAAACAAGTCCATGTAAGTAGTTTTATCTTAATTGTACAATCTGATAAGACCGTCATGTATACATAATTTACGCTATATAAAGTTTAAATAAGACCACACTATATCAAACTTGTGAGTACTTAAATCTTACAGAATAGTGCAGGAGTAAAATGTTTTTTATGTTATATTACATTTTGTCTGGATAGCATCCTTGGAGGCTAACCAGAAGGATTACCCATTCGGAGACATAGTGAACAGTCCAACTGCAAACGATCGTATTATTCAGGATCTCATTAAGCGTGTGGAGGTTCTCGAAGCACGTGACAGGAGTCATGTACAAGTCCTCGAACAACTGGAAAGAAGCCATAAAAAAGAAATTGATGAACTTAAGCAAGAGCTTACCAATCAAAAGGATGAAATCAAAATTTTACGCAAGAAGAGCATCGGACAAGATCGTATGATATCCAGATTAATGCGGCATATGAAAGTACCTGCTGGGTCGTCTGCTCCAGATTCTGAAGACATCGGGGACAAGGTTCAGCAAATATCTGTTGAAAGTAAAGGTATGTTGTTGCATGATTACTAATTTGACATATTATTGGTGTAAAAAAAACAACCGATTGGTTTTTTGTCTGCCCCCTAGTGGTCCCCCCCCTAGTTTTCTTACATAAACAAGGGAGAAAAAAAACAACCGGTTGGTTTTTTCTCCCTCCTGGTTGTTTTTCTCCTAGTTTTTGTGAGGGAACAAGGTATAAACAACAGGTTGTTTTGTCACCCCTAGTTTATCCCCCCCCCCCCAGTTTTTTGCATAAACAAGAGAGAAAAAAACAACCGGTTGATATTTTCTCCCCGTTGGTTGTTTCTCTCTCCCCCCCCCCCCCCCCCCCCCCTAGTTTTTGTGCATTAAGAAGTGAGAAAAAAACAACCGCTTGTTTTTCTTCTCCCCCTGGTTGCTCCCCCCTAATAACTAAGTGTTTTTCCCTTGTTTATGAAAAAAGGGGAAAAAACTGACTGGTTGGTTCTTTCCCCCCTGGCAAGTTATGTGAATAATAGACGGTGAAAGGGGAAGAAACTGACTTCTTGGTTCTTTCCTCCTAATATATATGTGCCTGCATGTGTGAATAATAGGCGATGAAGGGGGAAGAAACTGACTGGTTGGTTCTTTCCCCCCAGGTTTGTATGTATGCACATGTGTGAATAATAGGCGGTAAAGGGGGAGGGGGGAGAGAAAATGACAGGTTAGTTCTCACCACCTTAGTATGTATGTATCTACATGTGTGATTAATGTACAGTAAAGGGGGAAGAAACTGACTAGTTGGTTCTTTTCCCCTAGTGTTTATGTATCAACATGTATGAATAATAGACGGTGAAGGGAAAAGAAACTGACTGGATGGTTCTTTCCACACCCCCCCCCCCCCCCCCCCCAGTATGTACAAGTGTATGTGTCTACATGTGTGAATAATAGGCGGTTAGGGGAGCAGAAACTGACTGGTTGGTTCTTTCCCCCTAGTATGTACAAGTGTTTGTGTCTACAAATGTGAATAATAGGCGGTGAAGGGAGAAAAAAACTGACTGGTCTGTGTTCTTCTTTCTCCCTTGTTGATGCACAAAAACTAGTGGGGGAAAACAGACTGCAAACTTAATCATACATAAAATAGAACATTTTGCATGTATTATTCAGACATGCAGATACATCCATACAAGGGGCTAAAAACAACTAGTCAGTTTCTCCCCACTTCACCGTGTGTTATTCAGACATGCAGATATACACATACCAGGGACGAAAGAATCAATTAGTCAGTTTCGTCCCCATTCACTGTGTATTATTCAGACATGCAGATATACACATACCAGGGGGGAAAGAACCAACTAGTCTGTTTCTTCCCCCTTCTCTGTGTATTATTCAGACATGCAGATATACAAATACCTGGAGGGGGGGTGTGTGGGGAGGAGAGAACAAACTACATGTAGTCAGTTTCTTCTCCCTTTCACCGTGTATTATTCAGACATGCAGATATACACATACAAGCGGGGGGGGGGGGGGGGGGGGAAAGAACCAACTAGTCAGTTTCTTCCCCCTTCACTGTGAGTTATTCAGACATGCAGATATACACATACCAGGGGGAAAAACCCAACTTGTCAGTTTCTTTCCCCTTCACTGTGTGTTATTCAGTTCTTCTCCCTTCACCGTGTATTATTCAGACATGCAGATATACACATACCAGGGGGGAAAGAACCAATTAGTCAGTTTATTCCCCCTTCACCGTGTATTATTCAGACATGCAGATATACCAAGTCGAAAGTCAGGAAGTTGGAAGTTAGAAGTGCGGAAGTTAGAAGTCAGAAGTGCGGAAATTAGAAGAAGGAAGTATGAAGTCAAGAAGTTAGAAGTGCAAAAGTTAGAAGTCAGAAGTACGGAAATCAGTTGTCCCTCCAGGGCTTCCATACATGACGGCATACACCAAGCTTTTGCCTGTTCTGTATGGTTTTCATTTACAGTGCGTTGCCGCAATGTTTGACGCTGTGACGTCATAACTGTGATGTACAGAAATGATTTTGCTGCATAATATCACCCACTTTCAGTCTTCTATAATAAGAAAATACATCAAGTCGTGTTAGAATAAATCTATATGTTTTCTTTAGTCAACAGAATTCGACGAGGCGAAAATGAAGTGGCGGTTGCGTTCACAGCTGGCCTAACACATACGTTCTCTCATGCCGGCGCACACCAAAACATAGTATTCGATCACGTGGAAACTAACACAGGAAACGGCTATAATCCACATCATGGAGTGTTCACTGCACCAGTTTCAGGACTATATTTGTTCTACACATCCGTGCTGGCTGATCACAACCGCATAATTTGGTGCCAAATTGTCATCAATGGGAAGAATAAAGCCAGCGCGTACGCACGTGGGACAGATGGTCGACACGATCAAGGAAGCCAAGCAATAATTGTTCAGCTTCAACAAGGAGATGATGTCGCTGTTCAGAATCTTGACGCTGATGATTCCATTTACGGTGACCAGTACATCTATTCAACTTTTTCTGGATTTCTTCTACAGCAAGATTTTTCTCAGTCTGGCAGTATTGTTGGATGAATTGAAATGAAATGTCTGAAATTACCACGATACGTGCTTGTTTCAACAACTTCGTTTTTCTTAACGTGATCTTTTTAACGTCGCACCGACACAACCCTAGGTCATATGGCGACTTTCCAGCTTTGGTGGTGGAGGAAGATCCCAGGTGCCTCTCTGTGCATTGTTTTATCACGAGCGGACAGCTGGGTAGAACCACCGACCTTCCGTAAGCCAGCTGGATGGCTTCCTCATATGAAGAGTTCAACGCCCCGAGTGAGGCTCGAACCCACATCAATGAGGGGCAAGTGATTTGAAGTCAGCGACCTTAACCACTTGGCCATGGAGGCCCCGTTAAAGTGATCTGTTTATGAGGTTAAGGTTAAGTAATTCAATATAAATCGAATATGTTAAAACAAATTTTAACAGCGTAAATAAATAGGAAAATAATAAAGAATATGCCATTTTACATTAAGGTAACGAAAGTGTTACTGGAATAATTCCCCAGAATAGAGTTAAGCTATTGAGTTTCAATGTAAACGAAAACACCAAAGTATCTTCTGATGATGTGAAAGTCTTAAAGAAATCAACTGGCGACTCCGTCGGAAATAACGTCAGAAAAACGACTGCAGCTTTATCATATTCCTTATGCAACAAGATATCATGATTTCTATTGAAGTATTTCAATATACGCCTACATAGATTAGGTAAAAAATGTAACGATCTTTATTCAAATGATAATAGTACTGTAAAATTGTTCAATTCATGATGTAAAGAATTAAACTATATTTTATTGCTTTGTATGAAAAAAAAAATCATCTAGAATCCGAACTGTATCAGATTATGATTAAGAAAGTTGTAAAAATGGGTTCATAGCTTTATTTTTAAAAACTAATAGTTGACCATGAAGTTATTTTTTACGCCGACATGAGTGGAAAAATGTAGCATCAACATACAGCGGCTATGTCTGCTAGCGTGTTTGTATTTTGACGTCTCATTTTCACTTTTTTAAAATAGTTGCAAGCATATTGATAAAATTTAATGCATGTGGAAATTAATCATTAGAAAAAAATCGCTTCACCTTTTGTCGATCCATGGACACAATTTGCGACTGACAAAGAATGATTCTTAATATTTCCTACATAGTCTATTGATGGACTTCATAAATGTTTAAAGTTTATGAGTCATAAAATTAAGTAATACAGCATGTCTATTTTATCAATGGACCGTATATTACAGGGAATGACAGCAGCCATAAGCCAGACGCATAATCATCAGCCATTATTTATTGGAAACAATAGTTAAAGTTATTAATGACTGATAATATCATCATTTCGTTGGCACATGAGTTAGCGTCTGACAATATACGTCTGTCATATCCAATACAACTAAATTATCATTCTAACACGATCTTAAACAAAGAAGGCTGGAAACAGTGAATTATTATACAACAATTCACTGTTCTGACGTCACAGTTATTACGTCATAGCGTCAAACGGCATAGCTGCGCGCTGGAAAAGAAACCGATTGAAAACGGGCAAATATTTAATGAATGCCGTCAAGGATGTACTTTAAAGTCCTTGGTAACGTGTTTGAATCGAAATAATATATCGCATTTTGAGATTTGCTCTTGAATAAATCATTGTTTGTCGTTCAGATGCGTATTATTATATCACTCGGGATATAATACCTTCGCATCTGAACTCCAAACAATGATTTATTCAGCGACATATATTATTTCTTAAGTATAAATGAAAAGTACAACACAGTTTAGTGGTAGAAGGCCGCGACTTTATTTAAAGATTTCTCTTGGCAACTGGCAAGGTGAGATAATGTTTAAATTGCACATAACACACAAACAGTCAAATATGTACATTGAAAATAAACTGATTTCATTTACCCCAGTGAAAATTGCAAAGGAACAAACGAAATACGTTAAATATATAAAATAAAATTTGAATCCAGCGAAGAACAGAAAAATTATCCCCAGCGTTGGCTGCAAAGGGGAAAATTGCTAACGATACATGAAAGTTATTTATGTATTAGAGTACAAAAGTACCTTACTGATAACATAAAACAGTAATCACCAAATAAACATCCTGATAATAGAAAAGCAAACATGAGATACAATGGAAATGTAAATCTTGTTCAGGTATGTACAAATATTTTACGAGATGTCGTCATATCAACAAAGATGCATGCCACAATCGAATCCGTATATCAAACAATACAGTTCAAGCCTCTACATTTTGTTACGAAGAACAAATTCGACTGTATATTTCTGAAACGGAATACGAGCCGCCCATGAAAAAAAAATCCTCCAGGACAAGAAAGAAACGTGTTTCCGCACGATTGAAATGCTCAGACTGTTCCCCGAAATACTGAAAAAAGGAACGAATTCAAACATGCTAAAATATATAACAATATTCTAAGACTATGATTGTTCTTTAATTATTGATCGCCATGTCTTACTTTGCACAATGAGGGAGCAGACGAACACCAAAATACACGTGGATGCATTTTTTATATACAATTTATACAACAGTGTTTATACTTTAATATGAAATAATGCTGCTCATCATAAACAAATGCATAATATAGAGGAAAGCTACGGGGGCAGTGACACACAGGTAATATTGGTACACTTTACTCCTGTCACTGACCATTTACGTAACTAAGGTCACGAAGATAGGTCTGCACTGTGGAACAAAGGCATGTACAGACAAATGAGTACTTCGGGTACCATGGGGCGAGCAAAACATGCGACCCAGACCATACATTGATCAAAGTAACTAAAAACTGATATCAAGTTGAGTCTCCACACTATAGAATCCTACAACTTGGCAATGCCTTCAACCTATGACGTCATCTAATGACTCAAATTGAGGCCATTCTTCGACGTCAGTTAATGAAACAGAATAATGACTTAGAAAGCATACTCAACTATGTTGGAAAGCCTTATTTTAAAAATCAGTTTTAATGAATTCATATTTAAACAGTCTTCTACAAAAATTGACATTTTTAATTTTGTTGAAAAAGGTTCATTCCAAGTTAAAATTATTTCATGCACCATCTGACTTGACAATCCTCGACCGAATTATTTATTGACTTCTAGCTAATTCCGTAGACTATTTACTTCACTACACAGAACACTAACGTAAACATGACTATTCAAATTAAAATTAGATTAAACTATTACTTCCATGTAATAGACTTTTACTTTAATACTTTGGTACTCTTTTACTCCTACAGTGTATTTTCAAATTAGAATCATTATTCTATGAAAAGGTTGTAAAGCCGCGACAAAAATAGTACTGTTAACATGTCTTTGTCTGTTTGAGTTTCTGGCATTCAGTTACATTTACCAACAGCGCTAACACCAAAATGTCTGAGTGTAGGTATTTCATTTCATTTATTAAATACTTCTTCTTATTAAATCAGCAATGATCTCACAAAATCCCTGTCATTATTTTGATTGTTTGTTCTCGACATTATATGCTTCCAAAGAATGATCGTAGACTTTATTACACAACAAAATTATTGATCAGTCACTACATAGCCTGGTGTGTTGTTTGTAGGAATACAACATTCTGTTATTGTCCTGTTCCTTTATAGAGTATGCTGTGGTCTGAAACAGATCTAACATGCAGGAGCCAACAGAAGCAGCAAAGATTTCTGATTCACGATAAAATTATAAACAATATCAGCAAATACATGTATGGGGATGGGTAGACGGGATAAATTCGATAAAAGTCTATGTTCTAATGGCTGACCAGGATTGAAATGGCAAAGCAAACGTAGCAAATCCAGAAAACGAAATTCACGCATATTTCATTACAAAACGTGCACAAAATGCAAAGGGGGAATAACTAGCGCGCGACTAAATACTAAGATACTGTTCTCGTCGCGACCGTCCGTGAAAAATAAACTGGTTTATGCAATATAAAACCCAATAATACGCACAAGAATGTTTGTTTATTCCTGATATGATTAGTTTCTAAAATTTAATCATAGTTATCAACCAAACCAACATTCTTGTTAAGTTTTTTTTCAAACATCAAAATACGTTAATGAATGGCAAAAGCGATAATTTAGAATGGCGTTGAATAAAGCAATTTCAACCTAGTTTAAACCCTTTCTTTTTGAATTAGTTTATTGATCTTAACCATAAAGCGTTGTTGGAAGTAATGTACAATCGTCAATATCCAAAGTGCGGTGTGTTTAAATTGATTTAATTGTATTCATCTTTTATACTTAGTTTTATATCTTTTCGGTCATACGTATTTAGCAGTCTTCTAGTCAGTTCGCTTATTAATAATATTTTAATCATTAAACAGATAACGTGAGAACGTGACTTGTATATAATATTACGGGGGACTATCAACTTCAACTCCATAATAAACACCCTTTGTTCATTATAAACAGTATAAATATTTAAAACTGACTGGCATATCTATTTTGTAACACAAATGAGATTGATTTCTCTAATTTAATGACTATGTTGCTGTCAAATTTATACATCTATAATATATTTTCTAACTGCAAGGACACAACACTGTTCTGTTATTTCCAGTGTTTAAGGAAGTCTCTATTTTATTTCATTTATCAGGGAGTTATTAAATTATGTAATTCACTATGAATAGATCTATACAATTTAACAGAGAGATGAGATGTTTGTCCGTTTTACTAATGGCCATCAGGAAAAGGCTGATCTACGATAGAGATATATATTTTTTGGTTGCGGGTTTATCCCGCAAACAAAGTTAAGTGTATTTCTGACAATCATGTAGCATCTTTATTTGATTCCAAATCACAACTAAAGGAATTTGTTCATGTGCTACACAAAGTAGTCCCATTCATGAACGATGCGGATGAATTATCAATGGTCAAGCATTTCTTATTCATCCTCTATCCATTCACACTGGCCATTTAGATTATATAAGATTTGTCAATGATTAGGTATTCCAGCCTATGGTTACATCACTGACTTCCAGCTGTTTATGTAAGGTCAGGCAGAGTTTATTTTAGATCAAGGCATATTAGTATTTGTTTCTTATACATGTATATTTATAGATTGGCATTTAATATGAAAATAAACCTAGCAAAACCCGCAACCACCAGACATCTCAAGGCTTTGATTTCCTTTAAAATTCAATTTCAATGAAAACGCTCATGTCCGTTTCATATATAACTTGCCAGTTTATCGACCAATATTATTTGAGATATTATTGAACATGAATCGAAAACGGTATTTGAATTAAATATCTATAAAGTATTATAGCCACAGTCCTTATGTGCAGTAAAATACACACTTAGTGTAAATAATTTATTTAAAACTAAATCACCTTTTTTCTTTATTAGAAATAGGATTTCATGACAGTGCAAATTGTTTTTGTTTTTTTTAGTTTTTTTTAATTTTTTTACAGTTTTCGTGGTAAAGACATTATCAAGCGTCTATTTGATTAAATGTAGTTAAAAATACGTCATCCATTTAATTAACAATTTACTCATTGTTGCGTGAGTCTCTTTAAAATAGTAAAACCAGTACCATCCCCACAATATTAACGTTATACGCAATATACGTATATATAGATGATGACAACAAACAAACAACTTTAGCGTACAGGAAGGCATTATATTTATGTATCATTTTCTTCAGTATGTATTTGCGTTACGCATGACGAATATTAAATTTACTTTCGGGTATAAAAGTAGTGTCAAGATTTCTTTTATATAGGTGAACTTTAAGGAAAGTGGGACGTGTATTTGAAAAGTACATAATTATATAGAATGGTAATTTGGCGATTTAAGGTACCTGAGATAAAAAACAAGAATGGGTAGATATATCCAAAGATAGATGTGTCCAAAGCAAGAACGATAATTATGACAGACAAGGATTTACCTGACAATGCAACAGTTTGGCACACAGACTCACAGGTGAGTCAAAATTTGGAAATACAGTTCCTTTAAAATTCAGTTTCAATGAAAACGCTCATGTCCGTTTCATATATAACTTGCCAGTTTATCGACCAATATTATTTGAGATATTATTGAACATGAATCGAAAACGGTATTTGAATTAAATATCTATAAAGTATTATAGCCACAGTCCTTATGTGCAGTAAAATACACACTTAGTGTAAATAATTTATTTAAAACTAAATCACCTTTTTTCTTTATTAGAAATAGGATTTCATGACAGTGCAAATTGTTTTTGTTTTTTTTTGGTTTTTTTAATTTTTTTACAGTTTTCGTGGTAAAGCCATTATCAAGCGTCTATTTGATTAAATGTAGTTAAAAATACGTCATCCATTTAATTAACAATTTACTCATTGTTGCGTGAGTCTCTTTAAAATAGTAAAACCAGTACCATCCCCACAATATTAACGTTATACGCAATATACGTATATATAGATGATGACAACAAACAAACAACTTTAGCTTACAGGAAGGCATTATATTTATGTATCATTTTCTTTAGTATGTATTTGCGTTACGCATGACGAATATTAAATTTACTTTCGGGTATAAAAGTAGTGTCAAGATTTCTTTTATATAGGTGAACTTTAAGGAAAGTGGGACGTGTATTTGAAAAGTACATAATTATATAGAATGGTAATTTGGCGATTTAAGGTACCTGAGATAAAAAACAAGAATGGGTAGATATATCCAAAGATAGATGTGTCCAAAGCAAGAACGATAATTATGACAGACAAGGATTTACCTGACAATGCAACAGTTTGGCACACAGACTCACAGGTGAGACAAAATTTGGAAATACACAATCTTGATTTATTGTTACAGCAGACGAGACATTCAGCAAGTGTTGCATCATATACCATAGGTATTAATCATGTGATTTACCAGTAGTTATGCTCTTTTTGCTCGTGATTCATCATCATTCATGTTCTGCTTGATTTATTAGCAAGCGTGCGCATTCAGCAAAGTGTTGCCTCATATGTCATAGGCATTAATCATGTGATTTATCAGTATCTATGTCCTTTTTGCACGTGGTGATTAATCATCAGTCAGTTTTTTGCTAGCATGCTCATTCAGCAAGTGTTGCGTCATATGCCATAGGCATTGATTATGTGATTCATCAGTATCTGTATCCTTTCTGTACGTGATTGATCATCTGTCATCTCTTGCTTGATTCATTAGCAAGCGTGCGCATTCAACAAGTGTTGTGTCATCATCCATAGGCCAGAAAATCATATCACTCTGATTCTTATTCTTCAAGTGTTTCAATTCACATTTTCTCTTGATTGTTAAGCAGCCGAACTCATTCACCAAAATTTCCACCATAAATCATAGGTATTAATCACATTATTCATTGGAAAGCATGTTAATTTTTCCGTTATTTGCCATATACATTTATCACAAGATTCAGTAATAATTATATCATATTTTCTATCATAAGCCACATATATAATTCACTTGACACAACACTACAAGCAATGTGCTTCAACAAGTGTTGTGTTTTCTTCATAGTCATTAATGACGTGATTCATGAACGTTCATAATTAGTCATAGGCTTAATAAAGCCGTATTCATTCATTTTTTATTGTTGACCATGGACATTAATTACATGTTTCATTGACTGCTCACCTTGCTCATTCAGGACATGTTGCTTCCTTGGCCAAAAACTAATAACTATCCAAGCAGTGAGTATCCAGGTCCCGATTTCACGAAAAACTTAAGTTTGTTAAATGACTTTACTACATTAATTTGCTTAAGAAAATTAAAAATAAAGCAAATCAACATACTTAAGTCAATTAACAAACTTAAGTATTTTCGTGAAATCAGGGTCAGGTTGTGATTTACAGATGGACATATTCGGCCTAGCCAAAGATCACTTTGTAATCATAATGACTACATACGTACACTGTATTTATTTATACCAGACTGTTTTTATTGCATTACGGTATGTTGACATTGATTTCTTATTAGTTCATAATTACTGCAGGGAAAATACATTGTATTGGATGTCATTTGCACTTGCAGTAGACAAGATGACATTTTTTGCTACAAAATTTTTGATTGTAAGAGAATAATGAGCACATTTGAACAGTAACAGTGACTGAGTGATTGTCTCCCGTCACTGTAGGATTTCCTAGTTATCTTATAAAAATGATCTGTTATATTATTGGAATCAGAAATAAATCTACTCTTGAGTTATTAGTATAAAATTAACTGCTACATTTATTATTCACATACTAGTATTCATTTGGACAATCGTTAATTTAATTTCATAACTTACTTTTCAACATATCGCGTCCTTGATGTTTTTTTTGGTAATAGCTCGCTTGCTGTCCACAATATATAATAAAATAGATGTCGTTCGGTCGGAATAATGCTATATGCTACAATGCAGCGGTTTTAAAACAACTTAACCATCATTAGATTATATCATAACTTCCTTCCACAATTGTTTGCTGTGGCCATATAAGGAACATGTTATCTAATCTGGTCATGTTATCTTATATATTACATTTTAGTAAATTAGCTCGATATTGTATCAAACTCATAATTTTTTCACTTGGTATTTCAAGATAAAAGGCTCCAATTCTGTAAGGTTCGAGAAAGCGCCCTACACTGTTTGTGAAAGGAATACTTTAACCAGCAAACAATTCGAGGGTTCAACGCAATAAGGCGTATCTACATATAATAATCATATGTAGATACGCCCTTATTGCGTTGAACCCTCGAATTGAATATTGTAAGTTTGGTACAACTAGCTTTTCGTCGGTAAATGGCATAATAGAATAAACAATTTTGATCCTGTGGGTTTAGCGACTTCTTAAATGAACATTGTCGAATTTATCACTTGGTAATCTAGTCTTATCTAGGGAATGTACGCAGAGGTGTATAGCGTCCAGTGAGGTATGGTACGAAGGGTCGGACGAAGTGTGGAATCTAGATCAGAGATGGTAGGAATGTCATTTCATCAGACAAGTATTTTATGCGTGCAATAATTAATTTCTTTCAGGACAACTCCTAACTCTTACTGAAAGCTTTGTTTTAAAGATATCTACATTCTCTTTAATTGTCTTTATAAATAACCAAAGCTGTTAAAGAATAATCAAAATTAAAGAAATAGATTTGTTTTATACAATTTGACCAATGCTCATTTTTCATTTCCAGTCTAATCGACGAAAAGCGTAGCTGTGTTACACGTGTTTATTTACACTTTTGTGGCAGAAAAGTTCAATTCAGTTCAGAATGTCCTTTTCGCCGTTGTTTTATTAGGTTCGATAACAACTGAGGCCACATCCACTCACTAGGGTAGATCCACAGATCTTCCTCAGAGTTAGGTGATCCTCGAGCAGGCTGTGGTAAGGATCAGTTTATATGGGATAAGACTGAACAGAACCAGGTATACACAGTGAACAGTTAAAGATACGTCTCACATGGCCAATAAAAAATTGCCGTGACAGAACGACTAATTTCAATTCCAAGAAATTTTTCAAAAACGAGAATGGTATCGAGAAATATTGATGACGGAAAACTTGTCTCTATATTCGAAAGAACTATCTTGTCGAAAACATGGACAGTGGGCTTGATTAAACAAAAATGGATTGGAACTAGTACCAAACACACTATTTAGAAATGTATAACATAAATGGAAGATTAGTTAGGCTTTTGGAGAGGAGAATCAGAAAAACCCAAGATCTGAAATGTTTCAGTGTTGCAGCAGTTGAAGAAAACGTACACCCATTGATCTTTACAGCACGACCTACAAATAAGCGTAGACATTATCATTTGACTGTTTGATTGTAAAAGTATTCGTTTTCCGGTTATTCATGACATTTCAAAGAGACAGGAAGCTTGAATAATTGTGAAAACTTAGAAAACAGTCACGCTCAGCCAGTCTAACTTGTGATTAATCAGGGACCTAGCTCAGATATGTCAAGTTGTAGCCAGAGTTCGGACATAGAGGATGTTGTTGAACTAAAAGGCCACTGATGAAAGCAACGCCGAAGATGTTTACAACGCTTTAAAAAATGCTAAAAAAAAAGCTGAATATATTCTTGTGTCTGAACAAGAAGTATTCTTTATCTTACTTACTAGTACATAACATTAAGGACTTCGAACTACATTGGAAGCTTTACAATCACACCATGAAGGAAAACTGTGTTTATAGCTCACACAAGAGTTTTGTTTATTCATGATATGATTATATTGATTGAAAACAAAGAACAAGAACTTACTTATCAAACAATGTTCTTGACAGACAGTAAAATTGTTCAGCAATTAACTTGATTTTCAAGTGGTAAAAGTAAGACAGTCGAACTTTAATCATACATGAAATAAACATTGATTATGTTATGGTGAAAGCAATTTAGAATGGCGTTGAATAACACTATTTCAAACTAGTTTAAACCATTACTTTTTTAAATTAATTTATTGATCTTTCCATAAAGCTAATTTTGTACATAATATACTGTCTTCAATGTCCAGTGTTTGTATTTAATTTGATTTAATTGAATTCAGTTTCATTTGCTTTTATATATGTCCATTTGCTTACTAATGTTATACTTTAGCAATTTATCATAAACGGACAGCGTGACACATATATACATACATTGTAAAGAGAAACCGTCACAACACTATATTATTTTCAACCCAGACGCTCATTATAAATATGATATTTAAAGCCTGACTGGCGTATCTATTTTTACATCAAAGTGGGATTGATTTACCGGATTTTATGACTATGTTGCTGTCAAATTAGTACAGTTTGAATGTATTTTACATGGGTTAGGACATATAAACAATGTTTGTTTTGTACTTTCCACTGTTTATTAAGTGTCTTTTTATTTTACTAATCTGGGAGCTATCTCAATCCTTTGTTATGAACTGATATGAGAGCTATATAGATTCCAAAGTGATGTGTTTTCTTTCGAGTTTTTCTGTGATGCTAAAAGGCCTCCAGAGAAAGACAGATTAGCCTAGCAAGATTGAATTATTTATGTTTGTGATTTATTAATCCATGACATTCAAATTTATTTTAATTAGAACATTTATGTCCGTTTTATATTTTTTCTGGCTAGTTTACCGACCAATATTATTTAATAATATTAGCTTTAAATCATGAATGGAAAAGGGCAGTTATTGCAACACCATGATAAACCACACCATCCGGGTACAATAAAAACAAACGCTCGTTTTCTTAAAACAAATTACATACGTTTTTCATGAAAAAACCGATTTAGTTTACGGATTTTATGAGGGTGTGGTTGTCAAATTGAAACGTGCAGAATATAATTTACAAATATAATGCCATATTAGTATTTTACACTTTTGACAAGACGTAATCAAGTTTCAGGTTTATATTACTTATCTAGAAGTCATGTTATTCATTTCATAAAATATATTAAAATTGATAGCAAGTGTTTGCATGAAATTGTTTTCATTAACCTCTGCCCTATACAGCCAAACGAAGAGATGAGTTCCTCTGTATTAACGTTGTACGCAATATTCGTATATATGTGACCTTAAAAACAAATAAAACAATAGTTTGACCTAGGACGGAATTATATCTAAATATCCTGTTGTATATACGTTTTCTTCAGTATGTATTTACTTTACACATGAAGAATATTTACGATCGAGTATAAGTAGTGTCAAGATTTCTTTTATAGGTAAAGTTTAAAGGAAGTAGGACGTACGTTTAAAAATTAATATGTAGGATGGTAATTTGCCGATTAAGGCACCTTAGAAAGACTTAGAATGGGTAAATATATTTCTTAAATTTGATAATTTATTGTTTAGTATAATGAGACAATATAATGTTTCTCTAATTATAATGTATACAAATTAAAACTAAATGAGAAAGTCTGAAAATAAGTAATATGTTACGATAATTAAATAATCTGCTATAACATTTAATATAGCTACAGTATATTTAAACAACTATAGTGTAAACACACTTTTTCTTTCTCTACCGGTCTTACTCTCTTAAATGCTAAATTATCATACTATATACATACAACGAACTTTATTAGGTGTTATAATTTATGCTTCATATATCACGGAAGTTTGGTATTTACATAAGAAGATGCACTTATTTCTTTTTCAGAATGAAAATTTTCACGTTCGAATGAACTAAAAGATGTAACCTAGGTTAACAATGTCATTTTTTAAAATTACAAATATGTAACTAGAGTGACCAGAAGAACGAGTTATGACAGACAGGGATTTAAATGACAATGCAGCAGTTTGGCATACAGATTCGCAGGTGAGTTAACAGTTTCGTAATACGCATATATGTAGTTGATTTAGTACTGCTTAAACAGACGAGCCGTTTAAAGTTGTTTGACTGCATACAACGTAATCACGGTATTGTCACTGATGTACATGTATGCAAAGTCATGATCTCGTTTTCAATGTACCATATTTTACAAAAAAAAAAGGGAAAAAAAACAAACAAATAACTAAACAAAACATAGTTTTATAACAAACATCTGTCCTAGTTTTCATCATCAGAGAGCGTTATAATGTTGATAAACATAATTAAATTTAAATATGATTAGGCTTAAATGTTAATCATAGCCTACGTCTTTATAACATTTTAATGCATTAAAATGGAGTGATTTAAATTTCCATTTGCAGTTTCGCCTCTCTTCAGAAGAAGACTGTGGCGTAAAATTCTTCATTTTATTTAAAAAATCTTTTGTTGAAGGTTAAATGACGAGTATGGTAACTTCCTTATCAAATTACGACCTTATAATGGGGGTAATTTATACATTATATTACTGCGACTCTTGAAAGGGGCTCTTGTATAAAATGACACGGCTATATCCATTCACAAGTCTGATAATTTACATTTGTATCAGTTGTAAGCATGAATAGGCATGAACTACAGTATTGTTACTTGGTTAAATGAAGCCCAGCATACATTTTATCAAAAGCTTTCTACAACGACGGAAATATATGAAATATCGTTATAGGAGTGATGTTCGGGAAGTTCGTAGACTTCGCCAGTAGTTTTTTTTTTATTTCATAATGTTCCATGGCTTAAACTTGGTATATTCATTGCATTACACGTAATACATACATACACGTAAAGAAACTGCGATCAGAAAAACAAAGCTTTAGTATTAAAAAAGCACGAGAGGTTAGGAACAGTAGAACATCGATAGAAGACGATACTAGTTTCATGATTCTTAAAATTAAATCGATAATAGATGAAGATAGACGCAATACTGTGAGTTCATTTGTCTCTGAACTTGGCTTTGAGCTGTTGAAACACCTACCCTTTAGCCCGTATCTTGCCCCCGAGGATTTTCGGGTCTCTAGCAATGTGAAGGGCATTTCCGGGAGTTGTTGCTGCGCAATCTTTAACGCATTTATCAATCTATTACTTACTGATTCTCTTTTGGGGTTAATATGAAGTTGAATATCGAACAATTCGTGTGAATGGTAAGGAAATGTTTCACTAGGTAAAAACCTTAAAAAACTGGTTTATGTCTAATGGAAAGGCAAATGCAATGAAACACTGAGATGCCTATTAACAAGTAAGAAAACGGAAAAATAATAAATATGCAGCATGTCGTTGAGACTGTTTATTTTTGAAAGATGCATGCATGTTATAGTGATAGTTTATATCTATGTTGTTGATATATGCGTAGGAAATCATATTTAACAATATACATTTGGAGACTATCAGAAATAAGCAGACGAAAAATATTTGTTAAAATGTTTCATCTAGAAATGATTTATTTTTGTAAAAATCTGTCTAAATTCGTGTATTTCATCTAAACAAGAAAAACATTATTACCCATTATTTGTATGTTTTCGTTTTGTTGTATAATATATAAGCCACTTGCACAGTAAAAAATGTTTTCTAATGAAAAATGTTGATAAAATGTGCGATTTTTGTTACAGTTTTAGAATATTATTACGAAACATTTTCTATGAAATCAAAATAAAAAAAAAAAGATTCATGTGAATTTCGGAATTTATATAATTACTTGTGTCAATTACATGTATGTAATATTATATGTACAGAAGTAAATATATAAGAAAATTTGTCAATAAGTCTAATTTCCCATGAAATTAAATGCATAGTTTGCTTCAGTTCCTGATTCTCAAATTTGAATACCAATTTCAAAGTGGTCATACATGTATTAATATAATGTCTATACTTGAAAAACTTACCCTTACTATCGCTGAAATTGATAGATTAAATATCGAAGTAGATGTGTATAAAAATTTAAGAAATTCTGTCCGTAAAGAAATTATTGTAAGAAATATATTTAAGAGTATGCAGCGAGTGTAGGTTTGATAGAGCAAACAAAAACTCATACTTCATACGCAGATAATAATTTCTTCATTTAGTCCAGAGTGATATGTAGAAACATACAATACACGACTGAACAGGTTGAAAAAATGCATACACTACTGTTGAAAGTGATAATTTTGAAAAGGTATGACACTTTGCTGTACCTGAAATCACCCGAGCGTCGTCCGTGCTCCGGATGAGCATTACTTAACCTCTTAATGTTATTGTAAAAGCTATATTGTTTAATGTATGGTTAAGATACTTGCATCATTTGGCGAAGAAAATCCAAATTATATTTCGATGTAAGTTTTGTTTTTGTACCGCATCTAATGTCAGATTTACCGCATTAGTCTACGAACTTCCCAAAACCCCTCGTAGATCTGTATATTTAACACGTTATCAAGGCCTTCGAGTTGTTTGTCGCTTGATTTATCACGGTTCAGAACAGAACAGAACATATGTTTTATTATGACTTGTACATAGTACATCATCAAGTTCAAAATACAATTATATATATACATAAATATTAACAAAGTCATACAGTCAGTTGAAAAGTAAATTGTGCTATATAACATTCTCATTTCTCAATATTGTGTTTAAAGTGAGGATGGCTAATCCACCTCGGTATGAGTAGATCAAGAAGTAATATTTATAATGTTGCTTCTAATTAACATAGCGCCTTTATAGTATAGAGCTAATTTATAAAGTATATTTCTATTTTCTGATTGCAACAGTTCTATAAACTTCACCATACTAGGTCTAACGAAATAATATTTTTTGATAAATCTTTTTCTTAAATCAATATAACATGGACATATAAGTACAAAGTGGTATTCATCTTCCAGGTCAACCGTATTACAACACTGGCAGTATCTTTCATTTTTTGGAATTCTTTTGTAAGCATATCTTCCAGTATGGATTCTCAGAGCATGAGCTGAGATTCTTAGTTTTGAAATAAACAATCTTAAAGTACTCGGCAATAAATCTAAATACAATTCGTAACCAAATATAACTTTACAATTATTATACAATTAAGCATACTACTTGACTCCTTATTTACAATCCAGCCTTGTATGAAACAGTCAATAACACGCTGTTTAAATACACATATAAAGTGATTATAATCTACAGAATCTGGTTCATACCAAACATTTGCAAAGCCATAATAACAAAGTAGTTTTTTAACATTTGAAACCCAGTTTTTATACCCTTTATTACAATCCTCTAGTGATTGCACATATACCTTGTTTAAAATAATATTATCTGTATTACAGATTTTAAACCAATATTTTACAATTCGAAGGTACCTACAAATGTACTTATATACAAAGGGTATCTTCCCAATTCTCCATATACCCCTATAGAACATGTATTATTTCTGACTTTTAACAGCTTTTTGCAAAATTTTAAATGGATTCTTTCCAATTCCTTAGATTTCGTATTCCCCCATATTTCTGCGGCATAGTTTAGATGAGCAGGAATTGAACCAAGAGGACGTTAGTCCAAGTGGTTAAATATCTAAGCATCTGAACGGTGAACCGTGGAAAATTAGACGACAAACCACAAGAAGGCCTTGATTGTTTTCATTATTACATGTTCATAGAAAGCTTTTGATAAAATTTATACTCGGCTCCATATATACGAGTATTAAAAAATAGGACGTCATGCGGCAATTTGACGTCATAATTGACGTCATATTGCTCTCTGACCGGTCCGCTCGTCAACCGTTGTTTATCGTAGAATATACAGAGCCTAATTTTAACTGGCAACCAAGAATAAACACATAACGCTCTCTTTTGACTCGTGCTGACAGTAACAGTGCTTGTTGCAGTATAAACGTTTCAATCAGATTTTGCTTCACCATTCAACAACTTTGTTTAAAACTATGCAAACAGATTTAGCTCAACTTTTTTGTATTTGTGTTTAAACCTTTTGCAACACGTTTTTAGCTTCTGTGTAGTTAATATACATCTATTTAACAAAGTTGCAAACAGTGTTACTTTCAGTAGTTAATATACATGTTTTACCTTTTGCAAACAGTTTCACAAGTTAAATCTCTTGCAAACAGATTTAGTTTCATTCTTAGCTGTAGATCTGCAAATGTTTGTCTAGACATGAAGGATAAAATATAATATGTAATAGTTATCGACTGTCGAAACTTGGAAAGAAAACAGTTGCAGCAATTCAAAACGTCAAGAAATGCTGACGTATCAGACCGTATAAGATTCTTTTATTTGTAAGACCCATTTCAGATATAACTCTATACCTACAGAATATACAAATTAGTCATAACATGCTTTATATTCACAGGTTTCAGACGTACCGTCGATAAACTATGAAGTTTACACAGACGAAGATGCCATTGAGGAACTGCATGGACCTATGAGCTGGACGGGACCCGCTCTGGGAAGTGCAATTTTCTGTTTTTTACCGACAGGACTGATAGATAGCATATTATAATGCTAGAAAGGTATAATCTCCTTTCCCATTTTCATTTTAAAGTTATTTACAGCTTCTGTTTGGTTATGAATTAAAAACAAACAGTTACAATATTCAACAATCCACACATTCCTTCTAGGCCTTTAACTCTGATGGAATAAAATAAAATAAAATTTGATGCTGCCTATCCAATTGGGTAACTGCAGTCCTTTCCTTGGAAATGCTCCTTTCATTTGTTCTCGTAGAAACGGACGATTTGAGAACTGCGTCTTTGTAGAGAAAGATGTGCTGTGATCATTTGTTACAAGTGCATCAAGTGCATGGTTTGCTTGCTTTTTATTTGTCATTCAGTGTGTTGATTGTGATATACGTATGTTGAAAGTGCGAAACTATTTTAAGGCCACATCAATTTAATTAACACTTATACAGAAAAAATTCAAAAGCAAATGAGAAAGCGAGCGATTTGTGTTAAGTGCTGTATGGCGGTCGTAAAAAGTCGCCCCGACTTCATCTCAGTGTTGTTATATTTTCTGGTCCTTCGGGATCATTGATTTCAACTCATTTAGATTTGAAGATTGAATACTGCTTAAGCCGGTGCTAGGGGGCGTGGGCAGTGTTGCATTTTCCATTGCTGCTCATGAACAGACTCAATCAAACCGAGTCTGCAATTTTCACTGTTTGCCTTGTTCTCGGTGCTTCCGAGGGATCTACTTTTCAGATTTTATTTACTTCACAACAGCGGGTGTTAAGTGCTGTGTGGCGGTCGTAAAAAGTCGCCCCGACTTCATCTCAGTGTTGTTATATTTTCTGGTCCTTCGGGATCATTGATTTCAACTCATTTAGATTTGAAGATTGAATACTGCTTAAGCCGGTACTAGGGGGCGTGGGCAGTGTTGCATTTTCCATTACTGCTCATGAATAGACTCAATCAAACCGAGTCTGCAATTTTCACTGTTTGCCTTGTTCTTGGTGTTTCCGATGGATCTACTTTTTAGATTTTGTTTTCTCCGTTTGGATATTTTGAGAGGCTGTGATACTTTTTTCTTACTTATTTAAACTTATTTAATGACACGTTCCAAAATAACACCATAATGCATTCTAAAGATAACTCTTATTCAATTGCTCAACGAGGTATGGCTTAAAGACTATGGAGTACAGATTATATGGAGTTCGCTCTTTGTTACTCAGGAAATATGGCAACCATTCTGTTACAAAAAAAGCTGTGCAACCTAAAGTTGCATTTTTGTTCAAATGCATGAGCAATGACTCTGCTGTTGCTAATTGACTCCAATGTCTTCAAGTGCACAACTACATACGTCTTTAGAATATATATTTTCTTCGATACAAACAACTAAGGATTTCATCAGTCCATTTTAACAAAAGCAAGGACTATAACTTTGTTCTTATTGATGGGATCTTAGCTTGAATATTTAGGTAGACTTTTCTCCAAATCCACATGTGATGGCAAAGTAAACAAAAGACGCATACCCCAACAACATAGCCATACAATTTTTGACATTCTCAAGTAAAGTAATTTTTCTAGACCGTATGCATCTGGCAAGTTTATCTCTGTTAAATAACGATAACATCTAACTAATGGTTGTACAGAACAAAGTGTTAATGACGTTTAATTAAGATGATTTTATATTCAAGTCTACGTCAACTGTTTCAAAACCTGATATTTTGTACACTTTTCAGTTGAAATATACTCAACCATATTCAAAACAGGTTAAAATCAATATTAGTTTTTCATTCTTTTAAAATTCAAGACTAGATTTCTATATCTACATTTTTCATTCTTTGGAATTTTGTAATGTATTTCTGAAAAATTGCATATTTTGCATCCAAATGACGTCACATACAATGACCTTTTATGCAAATGACATAAATTTTGTTTATTAGGACGTAAGTGTGATTAATTCATATTCCAATGAGTCCCTTTGTTTGTTCGCTTTGTCCGCGTGCTGTGGGTTGCGCCATGGGAATGCTGCGTTTTTGGAACGTGGCTCTCCCTGTAGGATATTTTTCCTTGTTTTTTATGATTGTTTCCTAATATAACTTCGGATAATTTTTTCAGGCACAAAAATCATTCGAAGCGGGTGACATGCAATCATGGACACGTTACAGGGGACGTGCACGGTTTCTCGTGTTTGTTACTTGTATTCTCGGAATTTTAGTCTATATAGTAATAATCGCAGTTGTGCAAGGAGTAAAACATACTAGTACCACGTGATTCAGTCATGTGTTCCTGGAATTCTACTTCACATTGCATTATATTCACAGTTTTGAAAGGATTCAAACATACTAGTACCATGTGATTCATTCATGCGTTTTTGGAATTTTAGAGTATTTTGCAATAATTAGAGTTGCGCAAAGAGTCAAACATATCAAAATCGCGTGATTTATTCATGCGTTTTTGGAATTTTAGCTCATAATGCAGTAATTGCAGATGTGTTAAGAGTCAGACATATCATTTCCACGTGATTCATCCATATGTTCTTAGAATTTTAGTTCATATTGCAATTTACGCAATTATGCAAGGAGTAAAAGCAACAATACCACGTGACTCATCGTTTGTTATGATAATATGAGCTGAAGAAGGATATAAACAAACCTGTACCACGTGATTCATCCATGTGTTCTTGGAATTTCATTTAATGTTGAGATAATATGAGCCACATGATATATAACGATTCCAGTACTACGTGAATCGTTTGCATGGTTTAAACTGTGGCTGTATGGACTATGCAAGGTGTCAAGGAATTAAACAATATCATTTACAATAATATTCTGTATTTCAGTAAATAGTCCCATTTAGTAACTTGAGTTACATCTCTCGACGTTCCGAACAATCACCATAAACAATATGTAACCAAGGTGTCTTATTTAATGCTCATTGTCTCATTCTTGCCGCTTTCCTGAAGATGGTTTAAGATCATTGGCTTAATCTTGGACTGAAAATAATTTAAAAGAATTCTTAAATGCTAGCAGCCGAGAGATTATTGCCTTTTATAAAATTTTGGTGACAAGTGTTTGAATGAAAAGTTAACGTGTATGACACATACATTCATTATTATTTTGCTATTTGAAGCCTTGAGAAAACAAATAGGTTTTTATCTGTGATACAAGTACCAGTGGCAATTTATCATGTGCTGCCAAAAAGGATGTAAAAAAAAATGGACAGTGATTGAACAGTTGACATTCTTCAGTGCCATATTTATTCAGTATATAATGTAGTTTAGAATTTATATAAAGTTAACATGATACTATATTTAATAAACTAAAAACATTAACATGTGATTGAGCATCAACAGGACGATGTCCTCACTAGTCATATCTCATAGGCATTAATTCTTAGAATGTTAATCTGATTTCTTTATAGCCGTAGATCAATAATCATGTGATTCATGTGCAGCCATACTCAGTCATAGCCCCTTTATCTCTAGATTCACCAACAATTGTGCTTATCGGCAAGTGTTATGCCATAGGCATTAATCATGTGATTTATCAGTATTTATGCTCTTTCTGCACGTGATTCATTATTAGTTGTTTTCGCTTCTTTTAGTAGTAGCGCGCTCAATCAGGAAATTAAGTGTTCATTAAGTCTTCCGTAATTAGGTATGAGGCCATAGGCAGTACATGATTGAGCATTGTTATAATTGACCATGGACATTAACTACGCGATTCAATGGCCGGTATCCATGCTCATCCAGAGTGTGCTGCTTCATTCGCCAGAAACAAAAGCGCCGTGTAGAAACGTTCATTCGTATGTTGCATCATATAGAAATAGGCACCAATCTCCTGATGTACGAGCAGCCATTTTTATATTGCAAGTGTTGCATCATTAATCACAAGATTTATTAGCAACGTACTCATTCAATTTATTTGTCGCCAGCAAATGGCATTAACCACTTGATTCATTAGCTGTTATATTTAGCCTTTAACTGAATAAGCATTAACTGTTTGGCATTAAGCACGTGATTTATTTGTAGTCGTATTCATTTATGTAACGTGGTCACAACTAGCAGTGAGTGTTCAGTTTGTGAATCACAGGTGGACATATTCCTTCTAGCCAAAGATCACTTTACAGTCATATTTGTTATATAATTGTGTTGTATTTATTTAGATTTACATTTGTAAATACGAATGCTTTTATTACATTAAATGTACGGTGTTTCTGACTCCTTATTAGGTGAAAATTTAGATGTACCAGCATACCCTGCTTTGAAATGCTGCAACAAAATAGAATACTGCCAATGTAACAGAGTATTAAATATAACAAGACGTGCTTTCAGTTGTAATCATTGTTATTTTTGACCCGTAGTACATTGAAATAATTTAATTAATAATTTAAACCACTTGTGATCTATGTCTGTTTGG
Source organism: Mercenaria mercenaria (assembly GCF_021730395.1). Lineage (NCBI taxonomy): Eukaryota > Metazoa > Mollusca > Bivalvia > Venerida > Veneridae > Mercenaria > Mercenaria mercenaria. The sequence goes on from NC_069365.1 coordinate 51,885,023, forward strand.
GAGATAGCAAATAGTTTATGAAATTAAGTGCGTAAAACTAGTTTCCATCAGAGTATTATTAAATAGGACTGCTTGAAGAGCATGGAAGGCCGTACACATACGTTTATGGACATTTTATGTATTTGATACCAAAACGACATTTATTAAATCAAAGCCTTGAGATGTCTGGTGGTTGCGGGTTTTGCTAGAGTTATTTTCATTTTAAATGCCAATCTAGATTCTATAAATAAACATGTATAAGAAACAAATACTAATGGGCCTCATATCTAAGATAAACTCTGCCTGACCTTACATGAACAGCTGGAAGTCAGTGCTGTAACCATGGGCTGGAATACCTAATCATTGACAGATCTTATATAATCTAAATGGCCAGACTGAGTGTAAATGGATAGAGCATGAATAAAAACTGCTTGATCATTGATAATTCATCCGCATTGTTCATGAATGGGACTACTTTGTGTAGCACATGACAAATTCCTTTGGATGTGATTTGGAATCAAATAAAGATGCTACAAGATTGCTACATGATTGTCAGAAATACACTTAACTTTGGTAGCGGGATAAACCCGCAACCAAAAAGCGCTATTAATTTCATATATATAAAATTTTGATTAAATAATAATGTTGTTTTCTTAAATTAGTTAAAGGAATTACTCGTTTAAAACGGCATCTATCGGGTCAGCAAAACGTCACACTGTTAACTTATTCTTTCCAAAGTTAAAGTCCATTAAAAATGCACACATTCTGTGTTTATGCTGGTATGGAATATAAAAGTGAAAATACCGCAGCTCGTTCCATTCCTCGATAAAACTGAACTTGATTAAACATTTAACTTATGTCTTGTTACGTTTTTTTTTAAATTATTATATTTAATCTTTAATCACCAGCTGGTCATAAAATCCATGCACAATATTACATAACATATAAGGTCGTTAACCAAAAGTACACATGTAGTTTTCTGCATACGAGATGTAATCATGACGTCATAGTCGACGAAATAAATTACGTGACGTCATGAAATCACACAGACTTCAGACGGAGATCACTCTAAAAGCTTATTCATTCTTTCATTATTGAGCATCAATGTTGTGCTACAAGTCACTATCCGCTTCAGGAATCCAGCTAAAGTAGTAAATCCAATATATAATATTAAAAATGATAAATGTTACCGGAAACACCACGCGTGATATTTTATCTATTGCACGTGCCCTTTCGAGCCCTTTTAAATGCTTGAAGCAAGGACTGCATTTGGTAACATCGGAGTCCGAATTTGACTGAAAACAGAAAAGTTTGAAACCTTAGTGGTAGATTGTGAATTATTTATCTATTTTCTTTACCCGTAATTTGCAAAAAATAATCAATAACTTGAAGAATAATTTATATAGATCTATATTGTTTTCATTTTACTTTCTTTTAAAGAGTTACATATTTCAAACACTACAATGATAAATTATAACAAAACCAAATAACATGGAAGGAAAAACAAACTTTATATTTTAAAAGAAAACCCTATATAAGCCAACACAAATATTGGAATGTATGTTGATCGAAACAGTTGTCATTGACTTGAACAAAACATCAAAACCTTGAAGTTCGTATATATACACCAGAGACCCAACAAAATAAACTAAAACGACAAAATGACTTGCCTCATTATATCCACCAATGTCCCCATTGCTGCCTTGACCATTCGGAAGCGAAGATGACCGGCTTGATTGATGTACCATAAATTGTATTACGGACTTTCTGCGATTAAGAACTCTACTTTGAACATTTACATATGCAAATTCCAACAAACCAAGGAAGACGAATGTCAGACAAGCTGCCATCCAAACATCTATAGCCTGCAATAAATGTAAGACAGCGATTTGAAGAGTTAGTTTATCATCTTATTCTCTGCACAAATTGAAATACAAATGAATGTATGTTATTTTGTTTTTGCTCCTACGTGGGATTATAATTCTTGTTTTGCCTATGATGAACTGTTTCATATCCTCCTATTCTGATAGCTTTCAAACATTTATATGAAATCTTTTCGTCAGACTTAGTTTACATGTCTAAAATTCACAATTCCTGTCATTAATATATACGGTCAATACATTGATTGTCGACTTTTGAAACATTATTTTTAACACAGAGTTGAATCCCATATTTTGGTTAAGTGGTGATATGGGTTTCAAGGGTGATACGGGCGGGGATGCATCCTCCGTCCTATTAGAAAATGTTTGGAATGTACGCCTCAAATATATAAAACGTTATATAATTTTTAGAATAAATATTTGACAAAATGTTATCTTATAAAAGAACAATGTGACATGTTCATAGCTTTTCAATTCGATTGTCATACAGTTCCGCCATTTCAAAGTTAGTCAGAAAGTTTGACAAAAATGACTGATATTTCAATTTTAAGATTTCAAAATTTTATGCTCCCCGAGTTTTAGGGGTTTGAAAGCTGGCCACCCCCTCCCCCTGGATCAGCCCTATTACCATACAAACTGTTTAGCTATCATAGGGAGTAAAAAGCATTTTACTTCTTTTACAAGATGCAAAAAGGTTGAAAGAGAATATGCTGAAGTAACTAATTATTTCTAAAGTACTTCGGATGTTAAAAAGCTATATAGTTAAATACACGCACATAAGACTTCTACTGTCACTGAAGACGACTTAACTTGAAACTCATAATAAAACTACCTTGATATATGATACCCTTGGAAGATTTGAGCGAGCACCAGCACTCTGCGTTGTCATTGTTAGAACGGTCAACAAAGCCAACGAGACACGACCAGGTACAGAAGTACAGTCCAACCAGAAATTGACCCAAGACAAGATAACAATGAGGATACTAGGGACGTAGATCTGAATGATGTGGTAAGCGTAGTTCCTCTCCAATATAAATTTCAAACCAATGCAAGGAAAGGCAACTGCAAGAGAACGCTACACAATTGTTAAAATAGATCGGCAGAGTAATGGAATATGAGATATTTCTAATCTAATAAAAAAGTAAAACCAACACACTGGAAGAGTAAAAAAAAAATTAAAATGTACAGATAATGTAAGTATAATAAGCGAGGAAATATAATGCACTTAGGTTGCACTATGACGAGTACAAACATTTACATTTATGCATTTTTATAATATATAAATATTGGAAGGTTACAGAATAAATATACATGTAAAAACATAACTCGAGATGTCTTTTCTTTTTCATTTTCTTTTTGTTTCGAGTCTTCTTTGCGATGCAAGGCTCTATGGCTGTGTTATGCGTGCAGCTTTGTGCTTCCGGGAAATCTACCTTTACCTTTTATCTTTTTAACTAATGAAATACAGGGACGTGTTTTAGGTGCGTGACATCTACGCATACTTCAAGCACTACCAGTTATTTTATTTCAAAATAGAAAACAAATCTTTCTCCTATTTGTACTTTCTTTCTCCTTCTTTCACATTGATTTAATTGATCCATTACTGTATACGTTTACCGTTATCGGCGTCTCAAATGAGAAAACTGAGTACGAATGTTGGAACAACAAAAGCTCTTTCGCCGCATCACAATGCACGTGTTCTATATGGAATGTGTGATAAATCCATACATCTCATATGATGACTGATGTATTGACCTCTGGGATGTTCAGCCTTTGGAGCCAATAGATTTCATGACAATTTGAATGTATAATACATGATAAGTGTCGCAATTAGTTTTATATTTAAACTGTCTAGAAATGTTGGTGATTTCCTGCGAGACACAGAAATTGTTCATTATTAATTTTTAAATGCCGATTGATCTTCTTACTAACAATATTTGCTATTGTCAATACAAAATATGAGCAAATTCAAGAGTACCTCAAACAATGTTTAGAAAATAACTCCGCCATATGCCTCATTTATATTTGTCAAATTTACTCAGATGTTTAAAAAATAAAATTACACAGTCCAACATATACATGTATGTTGAAATTATGTTCAGATATAATACTTAGAATTTGTCAATAATTTACCACATCTTTTAAACAGTTTAAAGGAAGAAAAATATTTCGATACGCTGTAAAAATGTGCTAAAGGTGCAGTAATGTATTAATTTGTACTTATCTTTATCTTAAAAGAAATGTCCATTTAATATGAAATACTATCATTGTACGATAACTTGTTTCAATTCGAATAAACCTTAATTGGAAAAAGTTAGAAGCAACAGAAGTGAATTAGCCATAAGAAAAATGTATCTATGTAACAAATATAAACAAATAAGTCGGCATACTTTTCCAACAGCTGTCAAAACTAAATATATGTTAACCTGGACTCACCAGGACTAGACCAGAAAGAAAACATTAGACATGGCAATTTTTACATGTCATACCCCGCTATATGTGTAGTACAAACCAATGGTCATAAATTGGGAAATATTAGCCTATTTCAATCGAAAATTTCTCATTATACAAAAGCGTGCAGTACATATTGAAAAAAAGTGATATTTGTTTTGAATCGTGCACAAGTCATATTTCCAAACTTTACATGTTTCCATTAATGTCCTATATACAGAAACAACATGCAGAGAAGAAAGTATCATGCTATCTCTAACTACAAATAAAATACATCAAAATGAATGTGCCTGAAAGTATGAAACTAAAATGACCACAATATGAGTAGTCCTTTGAAAGCATAGAACGCAAACAAGCAACATAACAGCAGACTCGGCTTGACTGGGTCCGTTCATATTGTATGACTAAACATTCAGAACCGAGATATTGTTTTTGACACACACTGAAAATTGCCACAAATTAAGGACTGTAACTCCAGCCAAAATTACTAGAATTCCGATCAATTGTGGAATTCCAATCAATGGTATGGGAGAAGTAGTACTGACAACATAGAATTTGACAAATCAAGGATTATGTTATAACTCTATCTCTCTAGATATCCTCCATCACGCCTCTTTTCGAGTATTACGTGCAGCTCCACTATAGTCATCAAACCGGAATATGCTAATGGTATGCACAATTACTATCGTGAGGTTTGTTGAAATGACATTCTTTATACAACAAGTATTGTACATAAGCCATCACAAGCCATAAGTCCACAAAAAATCAATGAACCGAAACATGTCGACAATATGCAAAATATAATGTATAAAATAAGGCCTGGCGCTGATCACTTCTGTAATATTTGGTGGCAAACAGCCCAATAATATAAGAGAAGTGACCCAAACATAAAATTTGACGCAACAATGGCCATAACTCCACTGAAAATCTCCGAACCGGAACACACCGACGACATTCACTATTTTGCTTGACAATGATCATTTTTTGGAGGTTTGGTGTAAATCCGCCTGGCTGTCAGAGTAGTTGTACAGACAAACTGTGACATACTCACAGATAGACACGGACAACATCAAAAAAATATGTCCCTCCTACCATGCGAGCTGATTAAACTAATTAACTAAAACGAAAAATAACAAGTGAATGAAGTATTGCCATGCAATACAAAGTCCCCTACTGGAAGGCACCTTATTGTTTCTACTGCAGTATATCATAATGAATTGATATATGTCAATGATGCATAAACAATATTGTACTATATATACAATATGTTATAACAAAACACTTGGATTAAAATTTGCATACATAAAAACCTATAGTTGCTTTCATATGGATTTATTTTGGCCAATTTATGAAAAAGTTATCATATAAGTTATCTATAGTAACAACAAAGGGAAATTAATAAAAAAAAAAAAAAAAAAAAAAAATCTATTAGAAAAAAATATATTACAAGTCCACACAAAACTCTTTACCAGGTAGAGATAGGTCAAGATACATCTAAAAATTCAATGTAACATGCATGTTGTACCACAGAAAAGCCCTACAGCCAGTAATAAAAAAGTAACAATATAATCTATTTATAGTAACAACAAAGGGAGGTAATTCTTAAAAAAGGGTGCCTCATGGCAATGAACATTTGTGCCAAGTTACATCAAAATCCCTCCATGCATGGAGAAGAAATGCTCTGGACAAAGTCATTCTTAAATTTAACCTTTGACCTCTAAGTATGACCTTGACCTTAAACCTAGAGACCTGGTTCTTGCGCACGACAATCCGTCTCATAGTGGTGAACATTTGTGCCATGTTTCATCAAAATCCCTCCATGCATGAAGAAGAAATGCTCCTGACAAAGTCATTTTTGTATCTGACCTTTGGTTTGTAAGTGTGACCTTGACCTTAGACTTAGGACCCGGGTTTAGCGCATGACATGTTGTCTCGTCCAGGGAAATATTTGTGCCAACTGATATTTAAATCCTGCCTTGCATGACAAAGTTATAGACCGGAAAGGAAAAAAAAATCCTATTGACCTTTGATCTCAAAGTGTGACCTTCACCTTAAGCCATGGTTCTGGGTGTTGCGAATATCATGTCGTCTCATCATGGGGAACATTTGCGCCAAGTAATATTAAAATCCCTTCATGGATGGCAGAGTTATGGACCGGACAGGAATAAAGCCCTGTTGACATTTGACCTCCAATTGTGACCTTGACCTTTGAGCTAGGGGTCTGGGTCTTGCGCAAGACATGACGTATCCGCATTGGGAACATTTATGCCAAGTGATATTAAAATCCCTTAATGAATGACAGAGTTATGGACCGGACACGAAGCAGACCCTTTCATGCCATGTTAACATTTGACTGCTAAGTGTGACCTTGACCTTTGAGCTAGGGGTCTGAAAGTTGGGCATGACACATCGTCTTATTATGAGGTGCATTTGTGCCAAGTAATATTAAAATCCCTTCATAGATGGCAGAGTTATGGACCGGACAGGAGAAAAACCCTGTTGACATTTGACCTCCAATTGTGACCTTGACCTTTGAGCTAGAGATCCGGGTCTTACGCATGACACGTCGTCTCCTCATGGGTAACATTTGTGCCAAGTGATATTAAAATCCCTTAATGAATGACAGAGTTATGGACCGGACACGAAGCATACCCTTTCATGCCATGCTAACATTTGACTGCTAAGTGTGACCTTGACCTTTGAGCTAGGGGTCTGAAAGCTGGGCATGCCACATCGTCTTATTATGAGGTACATTTGTGCCAAGTAATATTAAAATCCATTCATGGATGGCAGAGTTATGAACCGGACAGGAGAAAAACACTGTTGACCTTTGACCTCCAACTGTGACCTTGACCTTTGAGGTAGGGGTCTGGGTCTTGCGCATGACACGTCGTCTCATCATGGGGAACACTTGTGCCAAGTAATATTAAAATCCCTTCATGGATGACAGAGTTATGGACCGGACAAGAAATTGTGGACGGACGGACGGACGGACGGAAGGACGGACGGAATGACAGAATGACGGAAAAGCGCATTCCTAACGTCCCCGAAACTGGTTTTCAACCAGTAGGGGACTAATAAAACACTTTCCTTTTTATGCCCCCGAAGGGAGGCATATAGATTTTGAACCGTCTGTCGGTCTGTCGGTCTGTCAGTCTGTCCGCAATTTTCGTGTCCGGTCCATATCTTTGTCATCGATGGATGGATTTTCAAATAACTTGGCATGAATGTGTACCACAGTAAGACGACGTGTCGCGCGCAAGACCCAGGTCCGTAGCTCAAAGGCCAAGGTCACACTTAGACGTTAAAGGTCATTTTTCATGATAGTGCATTCGTGTCCGGTCCATATCTTTGTCATCCATGGATGGAGTTTCAAATAACTTGGCATGAATATGTACCACAGTAAGACGACGTGTCACGCGCATGACCCAGGTCCGTAGCTCAAAGGTCAAGGTCACACTTAGACGTTAAAGGTAATTTTTCATGATAGTGCATTCGTGTCCGGTCCATATCTTTGTCATCCATGGATGGAATTTCAAATAACTTGGCATGAATGTGTACCACAGTAAGACGACGTGTCACGCGCATGACCCGGGTCCGTAGCTCAAAGGTCAAGGTCACACTTAGACGTTAAAGGTCATATTTCATGATAGTGCATTGATGGGCGTGTCCGGTCCATATCTTTGTCATTCATGCATGGATTTTAAAATTATTGGGCATGAATGTGTACCACAGTAAAACGACGTGTCGCGCGCAAGACCCAGGTCCGTAGGTCAAAGGTCCTAAACTCTAACATCGGCCATAACTATTCATTCAAAGTGCCATCGGGGGCATGTGTCATCCTATGGAGACAACTCTTGTTTAACTTATATTAGCACAGTTTAGAACGCTATACTAACTTTCATATATGTTATGGCAAAGGGATCAGATTGAGAAAGGATAACATTAAGTTGAGCAACAGGGTTTCTGCAAGTAACTAATAGACCAAAAATTTCGCACAGAAACTGACTGACCACTAATAAGGAAAACAAACGACTGATGTAGGCAATTACCCCTCGTGTACATTCTAGCCCAACTAAACGGTTGCACTGTCACAAATTACACTGACACAACTATTAGCTTCAAATAAAATCATATATACAACATGGTTATTGGTAACTAAGACTACCTACTAATGGCTAATACTGTATATTGATACTGATAAAGCAGTGACTTTTTAAGGCTGACTTTTGGGCCGAATTTAGGCCCCATCCCAATTGCAAAAATTTGCTTATTTTCCCAATTCTGAGGTTTAAACTTCCCAAAAATCTGTTAAAGAATACCAATTTTGTGGTAGTCTCAATTTTCAGGTTTCCAACAAGTTCATAAGACACACAAAAAAGAAATAAAAGACTTGATGTGATATTCAACAAAGACAAGTCTGAAATAAAGGTTTTATGATGGTTAAACTTATTTTTTGAATTTCTCAATTTTTAGGTTTTACGTGCCATTTTTCCCAATTGTATGTGCCCCGGACCCCAGGTTTGAATCGCTAAAAATCCCTGTAAAGATAAGATATATAATTGTTACTTAGACAAATCTATTGTAAATAAAACACTAAATGGTAACTAAGAATATCACTAATAACTAAGACACCTGCATGCTGAATATTAAAGAATTACATGCAGATGTACTTAGCGGGCACTGACGTTTAGACATACTTCCGAAGTAGTCCTTGTCGCAGTTATATGTCTGTGTTGATATCAGATCGAACTGCGGAAACTTAATGTCTTTTCCCATTGTGAGGGGCACGTCACTCCATTTGAACTTCAGATGTTTGGTCGTCTGCCCATCTGAAATAGTACAGGAAAAGTAAAATTACCTACAGAGTTTTATCCTAACTGTTTTGTTACTTCGAAGAAGGAAAATATCCAGTAGAAATAAGTACGATGCAAGAAAGCAACCTTCCCATGAACATACACATCATACAGTGTAAACCTGATTGACAATTAGACAATATACATAGACAAGATAGACAACAAGGACATGCCAAACAATTAGAGGAAGACAGCGGGGCACCGTTTATATACCAGTTGATGGGGCACACTAAAACTCAGTCCCAGTATTAGCTCCTGTTATGTTTCAAAGTTACAGGACAATTTGAATAAATTGTATCCCCACCAGGCGAATCACTAACACAGAAGAGTGTCCAGCTTTGGCAAGTGTGAACTGTTCGATATTTATAGGCAAGACCATATTACTTTAGATTCTTTATTATAAAAGCAAAATTAAGCTTTGTGACATTAAAGCTCGTATTAGTGTCCGTGTACCACTTTTAAGTAGTTTATAATATTGAAATCATGGACAATGTGGATAAGTTTTTTCTATATGCAAAATGCAATTAGATTTAGTAATATTTATTTTATAATATTCTTTATCTAATGTGCGTTTTGTTGGGTATAAACCACCTGCTGATAATAATGTGCTTTATACCTGTCTTAACTGTCATATTTCAGCGGAAGTATACTTTTATCAATCTACCTCGGCGTTTTTAAGAAACGAACATACAGGCAACCACTTTGCAAAAATCACGAAGGGTAAAGCTTCAAATGTGTCTTTTTTCTTCCTTTTGGTAAGAATTGGACGCTAATAAGTATTATATATTACGAACATCCTACATAGTGTGTTGCATATGTTTGAAGTATAAAATTTGTTCCTTGTCAAGCAAAAGCATATCTTTCTATGAATGTACTTTTGAAGTATTAGCCCTTATCCTGCTAAATTTCTAAAATGGACTGGTCCATCATTCAATTTGGGCAGTACCATTTATTTTTCGAAGGGGTGTTCACTGAAAATGGGGTGTTCACTGAAAATTTACTGACTGAATAGTGAAGAGTGCAGACCATGGCACTGGTCGCAAAGGCAGTATCACTTGCCGCTAGCAGGCTAAAGGTTAAAGGGACTAGCCTCCAGATCGTTCGACAACAAAAAAATATGTTTTTAGATATCTGGAAATAAATGCTATATTTCTTAAGAAGGCTTTAAAACTTAATTACTGACAAACTATATGTTACGGAATCACATGAGAATTTGCTGTTTTTACTACTTTTTACGATGAAAATCGAAAAGCGTTTGTAACGCTTTACTCCGGGTAAACTGTCTCGATTATAAATATCTACATTTTGAAGTCATAATTCACTAATTCCGTTATAGCGCTATTTGTTACGATGACGGGAAAATGTCTTTATTGCCGCGGCGGTCCGTGGTTCGATTCCCGACGCGGTCTTCTTTTTTTTCTTGATTTGGAACTTTTCAAATATTATAGAAACAAAAACTCATATTCAAATGTTCATAATATGACCAAACTTCAATTTGAAAGAAAGATTATTTTTTGCCAAATCTGGAGGTCAGTGCCTTTAAAATGCATTTGCAAATGATACAATGCGAAGTTGAGAAAAACAACCGTCTATATCTGGCATTTTGTTTTAGAGGATAATATTCTAGATTTGCTAATTTTACACATACATAAGTATCCTTATACAAGTATGATATTATTGAAAATTAATTATTTAACATCATGTTAATAAGAAATTGTATGCTATTATCGTCGTATCATTAATAATATATTTTTCAAGAATAACTAACAGAAAACTTACAACTTTCAAACTCCATTTTGCAGTGCTGAGTATCAAATGGGTATCGTCTAAGGTCCATGACACAAAAGAACGATCCGGTCACCCTAAAACAATGAATATTCATTACACCTTTACTTATGAATGATGTAAATATTACATAATTCTATTTATATGATAACTGAGAGGCTGTTTATATGCTCGCTTTGAAATTACCAAAAATTATGACATATTTTCCACCAAAACTTGACTGAAAATAATATGAAGATAGAATAGTCGGGGGCTCTTACATTGTGATTAAAACTCACAGAAACAATTTAAAACGTATTACTTTATAAAGTGCAAGGAATGCCTGACAATAAGTTTATTTTATATGGAAGCCACTCTCAAGGTTTATATAACGCTAAAAGAATTATGGCAGAAAAAGGTAAAGACAGTTCATTGTTCAAATATGTATCTAGACATTTAATAAATCCACCATTTTGGTTTTTGTTGCCTTGGAAACAAAATGGCCACCATTTTGATCAAATATTGAAATGCTCATTACTTTCTCTTATTTTCAGACGATTTTGAAAATACTTCCACTTAAGAATTGCTAGCAGATGGAATTAATATAGAAACAACATTTCTTTGTAGAAATTAACATTATCTATAGCTTGAACTCTTTTGATATTATAAAATTAGCATGTATTTTAAAGCGATATCCGAGCTATTATTCGAGTAAATGTGCCATGATTCACTCATTCTAAATTACAAAAAAAAAATAAATAAAATGAATCAGAAAAAAGGTTGTTTTGTCGAATAAAATGTTGCTGTTGTGGTCGCTGAACGACTACATGTGAAACCGCGAAATAATATGACATATCTTCAAGCCAATAGTTGGACCATCGAAGTCTAATTATCTTATCTTGTCCGTGGCAAAAACTGAGAAACACCAAAAAAAAGTGGAATGTGACATTTTACAGCAATGTTTAGGTGTTAGCCTGACCAAGCATATGTAGGGCATGTTAGCAAAATACAAAAAATAAATAAAAATAAAATATAATAAAATAAATAAATAAAAAGATGAAAACTGCGCGACGTCGAAGAAAGAGACTTTCTATCTATCTATTTTAGCTAAACGTGTCAGTAAAACATGAAAAAATATAGTTTCTACAATGATCTAAACGATTTTAATATTTAATATTTCATCCACATTTTTACATGTGAATATCTTTAATACAGTGTTTGATATTATAAGGTATTATTAGCTTACCTAGCACTATACTGCACGGTACCGTCTGGATAGATATGCACCATCTTATTTGGCACAGTCACCTCGTGAAAGTCTGAAAACTTTTCAGTTATGATAAAAAAATCTGGAACCCAGATGGAATCAAAGAGAGAGGCGTCGAGTTCAAGTCTCGTAAGATTGAGGACATCGTCATAAACCAAACGTTCATCTTTCCATCGCTCCCGGAGGAACATGCTCAGTGAGTAATCCTGTGACAAAAATGATATATGTGTTATAGTATACTCTTTCTGAATGGCGTGCCGCCTAATAGAAACAAATTATAACATGATTCATTATATAATCACCAGTCCTTAGTTTGTGTTACTGACCGGTTGTTATGTCAACTTGAAGTTTCAATACTATTTGTCATTACAGGGTTAACTTCTTAAATGGATATATGATTCAAAATTCAATACTATTTGTCATTACAGGGATAAGTTCTTAAATGGATATATGATTTAAAATGAAATACTATTTGTTATTACAGGGATAAGTTCTTAAATGGATATAATGATTTAAAATTCAATACTATTTGTCATTACAGGGATAAGTTCTTAAATGGATATAATGATTTAAAATTCAATACTATTTGTCATTACAGGGATAAGTTCTTAAATGGATATAATGATTTAATTGTTTGCATACTTCAATTTCGTATATCTGAAACTATGGCAGTCATCAAAGAAATAGCACCAGTAAACTTGAGGATCCAACTGTCAGTTGTTACGTTACAATTTTGCTGGTTAACAAAATTTGTAAAAATTTTCATTTTCAGTGAAGATTTCACGAGAAACTTAAGTCAAATCAGTTAGAAAGCAGTAAAGTAGACGTCTTGTAGTATGAATAAGGAATATTTCCGAAAACACAACTGACATTTTATGAGCGACGAGTGACAACGGTTTGGGTTCAGGGAGACCTGGAACTGGATACTATAAATACATGAGTTTTGCCCGAAATTTATTTACAAAAACATTTGGTAAGAGAAATCAAAAGAGACTTTATCAAAAATTTGATCTTTTTCTACAATATATGACAACACTTTTTATTACAAATAGATGTTCTTATTTTGATATACGTTTAAGCTTAAGATAAAAAGAGAAATAATGTTCTTATTTTGATATACGTTAAAGCTTTAGATAAAAAGAGAAGTAAGACTTGTTGAACAAATTATATAGGTATGTTTCAACAATTTTGTAAGTACGCATAAATTGCAAAAGTCTTTGCCCCTCTCTTTAGACGTATATAAGTAAATATGTTTTTCAGAAGCTTATTTCGAAAAGATATTGAACGTGGGTAGTTAACATTTGTCTATAATTCATTTTAAATGTATAAATGAGCCGTGCCATGGGAAAACCAACATAGTGGGTGTGCGACCAGCATGGATCCAGACCAGCCTGCGCATCCGCGCAGTCTGGTCAGGATCCATGCTGTTCGCTAACAGTTTCTCCAATTCCAATAGGCTTTAAAAGCGAACAGCATGGATCCTGACCAGACTGTGCGGATGCGCAGGCTGGTCTGGATCCATGCTGGTCGCACACCCACTATGTTGGTTTTCCCATGGCACGGCTCAAATAATGTCTGAATCTGTTTGGATAAAAAAGCGGCATCTGACAGTGAAATTATTCACCCAAGCTTTTCCGGGAACTAAACAGACGCTCCAGTCCATATATTCAATTAATTACTGACCATTGAAAAAGACATGACCATATCACTTAAACTGATTGCTTGAAAATATGCAGCATGCTGTGAGCGAAGAAACAGAAAAACTTGATATCTTGGCAATATCCCTTGGACTGATTCTTCATAAGAGACACTAGACGGTTACTTTTTACCTGTTTTAATCGGTAGCCAACAATATGAAGAGGTAGTGTTCTAACTCGTTGTCAGACGTTATATGTTTTCGATATTTTGTATAAAGCAATTTCTGGTGTATTCAAAAATGCTTTCCCATACAGATCGAAAACATTTTTATAGGGTGTATCCATTTACAACCTTCTGCCGACTTCTACATGAAATCGTAACACTGTCTTGCTATTTCAAATTCACTTTCCATGAAAAGTGTTTACCCCAATTTAAACGTTCTAGTTTTGATGAAAACTTTCAAGTGGATAATAGACAAGGGCATGTTTTTCTTACTGTCGGTAATTTTACGAAAAAAGTCTAAATGAAAATTTGCTTTTGCAATGTATCAGATACTAGTAGTTTATACATAACATTTCTTTCTATTCCATTTAAAACTTAGTATTTATTTCAATAGATAATCTTATGGCAGATATCGAAAACTTAGTTCAAACTTTGTTTAAGGGATGGCAAATATTTTTGCAATATTTGCGTATGTACAAAATTATGTAATTCGCATGTATACATACAGAAATATTCTTTTGTATAACCATATAGAAAAAAAACAACAATTATTTGTTTCTATAAAGTATATTCAATAAAAGAAATTTAAGCAATTAAGTGTAATACGTATTAGTTTAAGAAAAAAAAATGAATCATTCAAGATTTGTGTTAAAATAGAATATGTACATGAAAATATAAAATGATAACAACCAAAAGCCTTAATTAAAACTGTATAAAGTTGGTTTACTTGTTGTTGTTTTTTCGTGAAAAGTCAATGGTATTTTTTATAGGAGTACAAGATACAAAGTCAAGTCAAAAGAGAAAGGAAAGAAAAAACAATAGCAATGATCAAAGAAACACCATACAACAGTAGACAAAGCAACTCGTTCACAGATGTTAAATTAAATTACACATACATGTTATTAACATCAAAATGAAGAAAACGTTTTATTGAGGTGACCTAAAATATTATTAAAAATTTCTCCTAATTATTCATGTGCTGACCTTATTTATATCCGTACCAAAATGGTCCCAACTTTAAATTATGGATAAAATGCTTTTTCTGTATAAATATTGCTATGGTTAAAAGCATTTCATTTCATTGTTTTAATACATCTTATGATAGATACATATTTCTATATTCTACAAGCTGTGAGCAATGAGTGTTTGGACATTTCTCCCCCAATCTGTGAATAAGTGACTTTGCAAATGAAATAACCCTGTTAATTATTTTGCAGCCATTTTGTTTTGTGTTATGTTTTCCGTTGCGTCGGCTATGATGTTTTGGATTCGATACCCCGATGAAGGAATTAACAGATATACTTTCAACATCGTCTTTATTTGATTTCTTTATCTGCGAATCAAAAATTAAAATACAGACTGATGATTCAAGCAACCCAGATAACAAAAAGGCATACAATGTACTTTAATAAAGATTATCACATTCAAAGCAATATTCACCCCGTCCACAAAAGTCATTTAAATTTTGAAAAATATCTCAGTTCTGTCATTTTACGGATTCGCCACACCCTCTTAATTAGATAGAAAATAATATTTATATAGTTTTATGTGTTTCAGTTTAGATCCCGTGTAATTTAATCTTTTACACATTTTTCAATGTGAAGCTTACCTATTTGCAAAGGTAAATCTACTTTGTTTTGCAAAATGTTAACGTCATGCTATGTTTTAAATTGATACGACTAATTGTTCCACTAATTTGTTGTATTTCGCGTTAGGAATCGTGTATTTGTGATGTGTCTAAATATATTTCAAAAATGGCAAAGACTTCTGCAATTATGATCTCCTTTACAAAGCATTTAACTAAAGGAGAGATACGTACGTTTTTGCCTCAATTGTTTATATACAAGACATTTACTTGTGCAGAATATACACTGACAAGAGTATGAGACAATGACAGAGTATGGGAAAAAGACATAATTGCATAACACCAAATACCTACCATGTCTATCTCACTGATGGAGAACATTGAAATGATAAATATATTGGCAGTCACTTCAACCACTTGATCGTTGCTTCCTGTGTAAAGTGGAATGTAAACTATATTTTGTTTTAGAATACACTATCAATTAAGTTTCGAAAACATAATATTTTGACGGACTTTTCTTTTAAAGAAATATTATATTATGTTTATGTGAAAATATGTATTTCTACTAGTTTTTGTCAAGATGTTTATAACTCATTTAAAAATGCCCGAAGTGACGTCGCTAGCTCTTAACGTCACTCAACATGGCTCCCAGTGACGAAATGATCAACGTAAAAGTACCCATATTTCCAACTTCAAATAATAATAATAAAAAAATATCACATTAAAAGAAAAATAATATGAATTTCTTTCAAATTTCTATTCAACCTCTGGTTTGTTTTATTGTTATTTTGGCACGGAGAGAGGGGTACTTAGAGATATAATGTCAAAACACGTGACTGTGAATTGACTGTGACGTACCTCTTTTATACTTTGGTGACAGTTTCTTGTCGTATCCATCAAATAACTTGTATAACAATGTTGACCTTTAACATACAAAGAAATAAATGACAATTTAAACATCGCTTAAAGAAAATACATGATTTTACAAAATTGGAAATCATATGTGTAAAGGTAAGAGTTAAAGTGCTAACATGAAAAGTACTCTTGAGCAAAACCAAAAACAAGAGCAAACGCAGTTCAAAGTTAACAGTACTGTGTCGGTCACATTCGAGCATCATGTCTGTTGTGCAACCTAGGACGGTCTTAGTCCGGTCGCTGATTCCTTTGCTGCGATGTCAGCCTAGCAGTCAGACAATAAGATCTATCCCTGACTGGTCTGTGACTTGTATCTTGACTTGTTGGAACTGGTCGTGACTGGTCGTGCTTATAGTTGTATGAAGTCGAGCCCTTATTGGAAGACTTGATATTCTAATGATCAACCACGATAACTTGAGATCACTCAAGACTTGTAACACAACAATCGAATGACATAATAACAACTACGACTAGTTTGGTCAAATGCATGGTTTTGAACATGATAGAATACCTCGACTACCGAAGTATGCCATGCAACTATCTAAGACCATATTAGACCACTCAGGACTTGCAAAAAGGAATTTTCAACGATTCATTGCAGGTTTTATTCGTTACCTGTTGCAAGTTGTCTTAAAAGAATGCCAGTGTGAATTGCGCTTAAAGCAAGGTAGTACGATACAAGCTGGTCAGAACTTTTCATATTTTACTGCCATATCTAGGAGGTTTTTGATCAGTACTGACCAGTTATATCGGGAAGTATAACCATACTACTCTTTGACTTGTAGGTAAAGGAGATAAGCAAATAGAAGAAGAACAAACTGATAATTGTCATCATCATCAGCATCATCATTATAATATATGTCTTGATTTTATTCAAGCTGGGAGATTCAAACGGCCTTCCGTATACAGCTCTCGCGGAGTGATATTGGTATGGTAGCAATATATGGTGCAACAACGTACATATAATACTCCCAAGTCAGAGCGTTATCCAGAGCTAGGAACTTTATACAGATTGAGTATACATGCCCTCCGTATAAATCTCTCGCGGAACGTTATTCGTATGGTAGCGTTATGGTGTCTAACAATCTATAAAACTCCTCAGGGAGCGTTATCCGGAGGGAGAGTTATACTGAAACACACTTGTTTGTCTCTCTGATAAGGTCATTGATTTCTTTAAGACAGCAATCCACTTTCCTATACGAAAACCTCTGGTTTTTATTTTTTTCAGACAGACATTGATATTATATCTAATTGATGCGGGGTAGAGAATTCTAACATGTAAGACGTTATCCAACTGACTTATAGAATGCCTGTATGGCTCCATTTTTGTTTTTAAACCCAACAAAACCAAACAATTGCTCATTGCATTGTTGTTTCTCACACTGTTTAAACTAGAAAATGTGCAACTCACAAATAAAGAACAATTTCCATATTATGTATTTTTCTAACGTGCTTTTATCCCTTTGATCCCTCGATATTGCGTTATATTATTTGCTGCCACTGAATTCTTTGACTGACGTAAATCTAATCATTTTGATATAGAAAATTATAAAAGCGTGATTATTTTCATTCTAAAATCGATTATCTTACCTGAGGCTGGATTAAAACAACTTTAATTCGTTTTATGTAAAGAATATTTAATTTCTCATTTGCCTTTTGAGACCAACCACAACCTAGTGATCTACTCTCCACCTTTCCAAACTGCAGACGAAGGTAATATATGGAAAAATCTAAACGGCTGTCCTCTTTGACTGATTTACATAGGATAGCTTTAAAATGATATTATAGTATACTCAACACAAATAAATACGTTATTTCTTTGGCAAATTAGTTTTCATATAACTGGCTTTTTATCGCTTTATTAAACAGAAGTAGTTCATTTGTTCGTCTTAATTATTGAGTAAAACTATGTTATAAAAGGTCCCTTTAAGCAAAAACGGCATATTTTTGAGTTCAGTCAGATAAAGATGCGTCTATTGTGTAAACCTCAGGATAACATACACAGCCTGCTTTAAACATTTTTACTTTGGTCAAGATTGTTAAATGTGTTTTAATTTCATTTTATGTTATCTGCGATAAGATAATAAAATAGAACAAGTAGAAAACCACCAACACGACATAAACAAAAATGTTGCAAGCTCGGTTTGAGTGAGCCTGTTCATGGACGGTAGTTGAAATGTAAGCTACCGATCAAGCCCTGTAGCCCCGAGTTGAGCAGAAATCAACATTTACACATGTCATAAAAAGGTTAAGGTCTTGTTTATTATAGTATTGAAAATACTATTGAAAGGGCCGGCCTATTTGGCTTATGAGACAACTTTATTGTACGTACAAATTACCTCCCAACTTCTACCAATATTCAAGGCGCCAGGCGGATAGAAGTCGGTTACCATTCGTTTAACTAGCTCGCGGTTCACGAACCGGCCTTTTCGGAACAAGTCCGATGACAAACATTCCCCGAACGAACGCTCCCCATAGGCTACCGATCCCGGGGCAGACGCCTTAACCACTGGGCCACGGTGACCGGTCATAATTACCAGAATATTATTTTCAGACATCCGCAGATGTATTCATATCATGACTATTGTGATAATTTACCGTGATATCTGAATATGTTTTGTATCCTTCTTTACAAGTAGTAATGTCCTTGGGTCTTGTAAATGTTGTATGTGCACATGAATTTCACCTTAAACTGTTGAAATAAAGTCAAAATTATCTTCCCCACAATTGTTTAATAGTTCGCTTATTAAGCCTGTATAAAAACATTGTCTTGTTCCTTAAATATAAATACGAAGCTTTTATACTCACATGTTCATTTCTTCTGTTAGATTCTGCGCGTTTATAGGTTGCAGAATTTCAAGAGAAAACAAGGTCAGAAAGCACAACATTTCTTTCACCATTCTGCTAGGCAGTAGTCATATTCCTAAAACAGCAAAGGAATATTCTGATTTTTTTTTTTAATTTAAGAGCCTCTTTATCAAATAAACATGCAATACAATACATGTACATATTTTCTTTCGCACGTCATTAGTTGATACGCAATAGTGACAGATGATAACATGTTAATCAAAGCCATTTTAAGTATGCATACTGAGCTTACTTTTACTCCAGTTTTAAACCAAAATCTTGACAAAGGACCTCATTTTTTTACTTAAGTTGTATCCTTTTTATATATTTAGACATTTCAATTTTTACCCATGGACCCCATTGGAAATAAGCTTTCAGCTTAATGGGTTATCCATAGGATCAAAGTACAATTTTTCTTAACTTTCAGTAGTCGTCTCCCTTTTGATCATAAGTAAAAGTACGCTTTGAAATTAAGTTTTATATGCAAACTGTCTGACTTGTTTTATTTTTATAATATCTTGTTTTAATGGCGATTCTTAATAATTGCAACTTTCGTCTGTGATACTTAATAAACTGTCTGTTTTGTATGTATTGTATTGTGTACTATGTCCTAAAATAAATAAATAAATAAATAAATAAATAAATAAATAAATAAATATAAAAAAGAAAGTATATTCTCTTCCCTTCTGTTCATATTTCAAACTCGATGCACTCACTTTAACTCTTTCTAAAACACAAACATGGCATTAGGCTCATACTTCAGGAATACTGACATAAAATCTATCTAAAATATATTCCTTAACTTTAATCAAATGAAAATCCAAAAACTGTCACATACACATCCACTTTGCAATAAATAAATGCACGTATTCCTCACAATACATTCTATAGATCTCCGCCACTCATAAACCATATATTTGCCTAGAACTAAATCACGTATTATTTAAACAGACGCAAATATTAGTCGTTATCTTATACTGACATAAAATAATATTTCTCATTCGCTAAAATGGAATTAATCTTAATGAGTCATTCACGAACGGAAATAACAATATTCTCGAAATGAAAATCGCATCATTAGAAATATTCGTTATACCTTAATCTCACTTCATTATTTTGTACCATGGGATCCATTAAATGTTCACTTATGTCAATTTCGCTTAAACAGGTGCTGGAGGGCGCCATGAACTGGCTATATTGAACCGAGCCTGCAATTATGTTACTTTATTTGATCTTATAATAGTTTTGTCAAACAAAATAAATGGTTTTAAAGTCTACAAATCAAAAAGTAAATATGATTACCTTATTCGAAAAACATGTGTTTAATTGTATTTTTGTATATATATACATTATTTACGATTATTACCAAATATAAAATATGGTATAATATAGCATGTATGAAAATAATATATTAATATAATATTATATCATATTATACATAGCGTTATATAATGTAATGTCATGTTAGTTTTGAAGTAAAAAGTATATTTCTGGAGTTAGTTCTTCGCTTTATCTATTTTTAATGCAATGCAATGCAATACAATACAATACAATACAATACAATATGTAATTAAATACAATACTATTAGGTTATTTAACATTGTTCTGTACAATACGGAGATATATTTGATTAACTGAATATTGTATTTCTGCCTTCCTCATTTCAAGACGCATAATTTAACTCTGTACATGGAGCGCATTCTTCACTCGATTTACATTCAGAACATTTTCACGCGTTTCCAACTTTATCGACCTTGTGAGCCGTCCAAATACGGAAAAATACAGGTTTTTTTGTACACACATACGTCCAATAAAGTAATATATTGTACGGTCACGTGTTGAAGAACGAAAGAATTCTAATAACGGTTATTTAGTCGTGTATTAATTAAATCAAAATTAGAATAAAAGCAGTCGATAACAATTGAAAACTTCATGTACATAACCTGTAAAACAAGTTATGTATATTTATATAGTAAATATAATATGGCAATGTGTGCATAGTCCTCAAGGAATGTCAATCATCGAGCAAAATGTCAACCTCCTATAACACTACAAAGACAATAACTTGTTAGACATAAACTCTCACTGTTGGCACAGAGATTTTATTCAATTTCAAGCCCAATTGTTCCCAGACTGATTTAGGACGTATTTAAAGTATATATCACGACGAAATTAATAATAAAACCAATAGGTTAATGAATTTGGGAAAATGTGCGCTTTGTTCATTTTTATCTTAATGATTAACATCAATACAGGGGCTTTCTCATTACCTGTCAAACAATATTTCTAACGACATCTCTAATGATCTTATCTAATTTAAACATATTGTATTGCCAATATATACACAGATAAACAGATAGTTACATCATTCGAACATATATTAGGCAAAAAGTTGACCTTTAAGTTTTCTTACGGACGTATGCTAGAATTCGGGGCGAAAATTTCCCCAATAATAGAACATCTTCGAACTTTGGATATAGAAGGACAATCATCTAAGAAACAAAAATATGTAATAAAAATCATAAGTCACCGGTATTGAAAAAGAGTTATCTGCCCTTCAAACGTCATTTTCTCCAAGAAATGCTGTTTTCAAGGGCAGATAACTCTTTTTCAATACTGGTGACTCAATACCGGTGACCTATGATTTTTATTGCATATTTTTTTTTTCTTAGATGACTGTCCTTCAATATCCGAAGTTTGAAGAAATTCTATTATTGGGAAAAATTTGGCCCATCTCATATACTGGGAATTCTAGCGTATGCCTTTAACATTAATAACGTGTCTTCCCTATAATAATTATTATCAAAGGTATGTATAATATATCAAGTAATATGTTCTACCTTACCTACCCGCAGTCTGTTAGATTTATTTCTTAAAGTAAAACTTGCTTTGGGCAAATACGAATTTGAATCCTGGTAGCACCATTAACATTATTTAGGCTTCTATTTTTCGTTATATATTAAAACAAATTTGTTCGTTTTTTCCAATAAGGATAAGAAAATAGGCACATGCAGAGGGCAGAATGGTATTTTGTCATAAAAATAAAACCACGCAAGTAAGACATAGTGAACAAAATAAAGACAACAGACAGACCGCAAGTTGACAGTGTATTGGAAATAGATAGTTAAAGTGACATTATGCGCATCTTACTGCACATAGTGTGTTTTTGGTGAATGTTCTATAAAAGCAATTTTCGGTTGCTGTGCATTTAAATGTGTTTAATTAGTGATAATACCGCATAAGCATTTGAAGTTGGTGCTTTATAAATAAAGAAATCGGACTAATAAAATAATAGTTCTTTTCTTCAATCTTCTACGCAGTGATCTCCCTTACCTACAAGTAGAGATTTCTGAAGTTGAAGGGAAGCAACTCCTACGTGCAGTTTGACTTTTCTCAAAAAGACTGCCCCAGTCAAAATAAGAAAAGTCATATTTGGAAAGTTATTTTTTCGTACTGGTAACAGGAAGTGTTTGGTATATTGGGTTAAAAGCTATAATTTCCTCCACCTTTTTTTACACACACATCTATTTCAGCTGGATTTTTACTTGAAAAATGCCCATAATTCCATTTTAATAAAATAGCGATTACATTTATTGGTTTCTTTAAAACTGTCAAAAACTCAAAAAATATTTTCAGCTTTAATGTTATTAAATGAATGGATCTGAATAACATACCTGTAGACGACAAAAGCCAGAATAAAAAAAAAACTTCTATCCTTTATTGTATATATTTGACTTCAGTTTAATATTTGATAAAATTTTCTTTTATACATTAATTTACATTTGTATTTACATCAAGGATGTTTTTCAAACATTTAGATATCGATATTGATTAAAATCAATATTGATGTAATTCAATATTACGACTAATTATATGCATCAAATAAATCATTATGCGTGTAATTTATTTACAAAAGATGATGCGTGAATTAACTTTAGGTTATACCATTTTTTGAATGTTTTATTAGATAAATAAGACCTTTTATACTATCTTAAATACCTTCGATTCATTCTGTTTTGATTTGATGCAATATAATCCTTTGTTTAAATATCGTGCATTATACGATTATTACTCAAATCCTCTCCTAAAAAATGATTTGTCGTATTAAAAGTTTTGGCAAACTTAACAATACAACAACAGTCATTAAGTGTCGTGCAGGGGCTATAAAAAGTCTCTCCGTGCTTTGTCTAGATGTAGTTATATTTTCTGGACCTTTGGGATTATGGAAAACATTCAGTTTTACTGTATCAGCCGTTAGGCAGCGGGAGGGTATTTGCACTTTTCACTATCTCTATTGAACAGACTTAATCAAACCGAGTCTGCTTTTATTTTGTTTTGTAGCATTTTATGCTTCAAAATTCTTACTGAGCCTTTTACATACATTTGAGCCACGCCATGAGAAAACCAACATAGTGCATTTGCGACCAGCATGGATCAAGACCAGCCTGCGCATCCGCGCAGTCTGGTCAGGATCCATGCTGTTCGCTAAAGGTTATTCTAATTGCAATAGGCTTTGAAAGCGAACAGCATGGATGCTGACCAGACTGCACGGATGCGCAGACTGGTCTGGATCCATGCTGGTCAAAAATGCAATATGTTGGTTTTCTCATGGCGCGGCTCATTTATCAAACATTTAAACGCAAAATTAGAAGAAGACAAACAATAATAGCAGACTTGATTTGGCCGGTCTATTCCTTAGAGGTAATGAAGCGCTTAACACCCCTCATGTCGCCAAGCAGCGGCTTAAACATGATTCTGCTATCCTTACTGGTAGTAACCACTAAATTGATTCCATAATCATAGATTGCAACCACACAAAATAATAAGATGTTTATTAGAAATAATAAAACGTACGACGCTCTAAAGGATCCCCTAGCACCGGCTTAATCGGAATTTTATCATCCGTAAACACTGAATGGAATCTATTATCCCAAAGGACCAGGATATGAAATAACTCCCGAGCCAAAGTACGGGGAGACTTTACGGCCGCAACACGGCATTGGTGTTGTGATAGTTTATAAAATGTTTATCATACGGAAGCAAATTATAATCAAAGTACTGAGTACAGTACTGAAGGAAAGTGATTTATGTTAGTACGTGTATGAAAAGAATCCATTCCAAAAATGGCACAAGCGCTAACAGCGATTTGATAGTTAACTATATCATCAATATGATACTGCGATTTTGTGTTTTTGGTGATATATACAGTTCTGCATTCAAACCCCTTGTAAAGTAAAAATATGTTAAGTAAAGGCACGCAGCCGATAGTTATTCGTGGTATTTATTCAAGGTATGTTGAACTATTTTTTACTAGGCATGAGTACTTGTAAGTTTGTGACGAAGTCCACAGCTGCCTCAAAGGTGGTGATAGAGTAGGCCAAATTTTCCGGTCTGTAACGATAATGATGGCAGAAGTGGTAAATTATTCCGCACTGAACTACACTGTACAGCGGATAGATACGAAATAGCTGTGAGACAGTAAGTTTTTAAGAGGAATAAGATACCAAACTTCATTAGCCTAAACTCATATATAGCCAAACAAAACCTCAGATATTGATTAAACTTTTCCATGGCAACAGAAAACTGTGCAGTAACCTTTATTACAGCTGTGCCATCTGAGTTTGTTACGTCGAAGAAAAATATGTTTCATGAAGACTATAAAACATAATGTCTCTGAACACTGAGTTTATAAAACATTTAATTATCTGCTTTGGAGTTATAGCGTTATTAGAAACCATGGTTAAATTTCGAAAACGAACGTCATATTGTTCTCAAATAGTATAGGGTTATATTATACGCCTGAAATGGTATATTTAACTGAAATGGTATATTTAATATATTTAACTGAAATGGTATATTTAACTGAAATGGTATATTTAATATATTTAACTGAAATGGTATATTTAACTGAAATGGTATATTTAATATATTTAACTGAAATGGTATAGTTAACTGAAATGGTATATTAAAAGTACTGTTGTTATTTCAAGATAGGTATCGTCTCGAATCTCTGTTTAAAAGAAAAGAAATGTCTTACTTACCATAAGTGAATCATATAAAAGCCATTGTTCAGCCTATCATAATGCTGAAAGGATATTTGCCATCGACTACTGAAAAAGACATGATAGTTTGAAATTTACGAACAATAGCTAACTATGGAGACAGCTATTTTAGTGTGTTTGACATGATTTAGACACTGCTGAATTGTTTATATGGCAGATTTCTTTTTAAATTGATTACCTTTCTAGTTTCTTGCAATGGAGATGTACAGCATGCTGATTTCTTCCGTGTTAGTTAGAAACAGTAGAGAAGTTATTTTCAGAATTAAGAAAATACAGTTCAAATAATTACCTAAAATATTTAAATCGTCATTTTGTTTTATATTGTCATGGAAATATAATGGGTGCCTTTTTGTTCAAATATCATAATGTTCATATCTTAAGCCAATTTTTAGAAATTCCTTGACGGCTTAGATAATTTGAAAATACTTAGCAGGCAGCAGTAACATAAGATCAATGTTAAAATTAAAATACATTCGTTCGTTATTTTCTAAGAATAACCTTCGTTTCCGTTTTCCTATGCAATTGCCCTTTGTTGATCTTTTACACACATATTGGCAACGGTTTGTTGTACTCAAATATCTGCATTGTTTAAAACAGTTAAAATGCAACTCGCGAATGATAATATCAATCTAGCGGGCTGCTGACTGCAGATTGTGTACCGTTTGACTAGCAGTTGTTTAATATCAAGTGATATAATTATTTTTATATAACATGAAATGAGGCTACAGCGCTTTCATTCTCTAATCGATACTTAATCATGAAGTTTTTTTTTTAAAATTAGGATTTTATTTGTTGTAAAGCCAATTAAGGTTTTATTAAGTATCACAACAGCGGTCTTTTATTAAGTGCCGATTGGCGGCCTTAAAATGCCTCCCCGTACTTGGATTCAGTGTTGTTATATTTTCTAGTCCTTTGAGATTATGGAGTCTATTCAATATATATTATACAGTGTAGAATTCAGCTGAAGCCCGTGCTAGTGCGTGAGGGGTGTTGCACTTTCCATTACCTCTCATGAACTGATAAAAAAAATCAAATTGAGTTTGCTTTTATTTTGCTTGGTTGCATTCTGTGCTTCCAAAGAATCTTCTTGCAGATTTTATCATAATTATATTATTACATATCGGACGCATAAGTAAAAAGATACCTGAAAAATAACATATATATTTCTTTCACAATTTGTTTTCACCACGAATCATCTAATTTATTTAATTGTGAAATATATTTTAAAATATCTTAAAACCCGGCCTTTATATCAAAACTTTATTTTATACTTTTCAATACCTCAGCAAAATAGTGCAACTACGGCATAGATCTATGTTGTTTGTTGCTTATCAGGCTGAAGTCGGTTAAACTTCTGAGTTCAACTGAATCTAGATTGTTTTAGAATTAAGAATCTGAATATTTTAAAAGTCTCAAGTGCTTTTAAGTAGTTAGTCCATTTTCTCTTGCTCAATAAATACAGTTTATTGTAACTGGGTTAGATAGAAACACCATCCTTTGCAAAGAGGTGATGTGTGTAAAAATGTTATCCTTGTGTACGTGTATTTCAGATTTTTAATTGTAAAAAAAGCTTTTTATCTCTTTTTTTTTCTGCTGCAAATTTTCTACTGATAAAATCTGTAAAACTGATCTTAAGTGTGAAGGTCAGTCACATGTTTAAATCTTCCGTTAAAGTTTGCGAGTCGGTTTGTTGAAAATGTTGAAGGAAAATATAATGAGCCGCACCATGAGAAAACCAACATAGTGCGTTTGCGACCAGCATGGATCCAGACCAGCCTGCGCATCCGCGCAGTCTGGTCAGGATCCATGCTGTTCGCTTTCAAAGCCTATTGCATTCAGAGAAACCGTTAGCGAACAGCATGGATCCTGACCAGACTGCGCGAATGCCCCTGGCTGGTCTGGATCTATGCTGGTCTTAAATGCACTATGTTGGTTTTCTCATGGCGCGGCTCATATGCTAGAACGCATAACAATTTTTCTAGCATTCGCTTAGACAAACCTCTTCATATTCCAGAAATAGCCGGAGAACACTAAGCTTTTTTTTTATATGCTTTCTGAATATCTATATAAACTAAAACTAGCAACACATACGTACACATGCTAGTATTTCAAAACTTGATGTGCTAAAACAGATTGTCTCTAAAATACAATCATATTTAAGCAAGAGGGCCATGAAGGCCCTGTATCGCTCACCTGACCTATTGACCTAAAGATTATCAAGATTAACATTCTGACCAAGTTTCATTAAGATATGGTCATAAATGTGGCCTCTAAAGTGTTAACTAGCTTTTCCCTTGATTTGACCTGGTAACCTAGTTTTTGACCCCACATGACCCAAATTCGAACTTGACCTAAAGATCATCAAGATCAACATTCTGACCAAATTCCATGAAGATACAGTCTTATATGTGGCCACTACAGTGTTAACAAGCTTTTCCTATGCTTTGACCTAGAGACCTAGTTTTTTACCCTATCTGGCCAAGATTCTAACTTGACCTATATATCATCAAGATTAACATTCTGTACAAGTTTCATTAAGATATGGTCATAAATGTGGCCTCTGCAGTGTTAGCTAGCTTTTCCTTTGATTTGACCTGGTGACCTAGTTTTTAATTCTACATGACTCAGATTCAAACTGGACCTTGAGATCATCAAGATTAACATTTCGACCAAGTTTTATGAAGATATAGTCATAAATGTAACTTGACCTATAGATCATCAAGATTAACATTCTGTACAAGTTTCATTAAGATATGGTCATAAATGTGGCCTCTGCAGTGTAAACAAGCTTTTCCTTTGATTTGACCTGGTGACCTAGTTTTTGACCCTGGATAACCCAATATCGAATTCGTCTAAGATTTTATTGAAAGTAACATTCTGACCAAGTTTCATTGATAATGGGTCAAAATTGTGACCTCTAGAGTGTTTACAAGCTTTTGCTTTGATTTGACCTGGTGACCTAGTTTTTGACCCCAAATCACCCAAAATCAAATTCTTCAAAGATTGTATTGAGGGTAACTTTCTGATCAAGTTTCATTCAGATTGGGCCAAAATCGTGTCCTCTAGAATGTTAACAAGCTTTTCCTTTGATTTGAACTAGTGACCTAGTTTTTAACCCTACCTGACC
Organism: Mercenaria mercenaria; assembly: GCF_021730395.1. Classification (NCBI taxonomy): domain Eukaryota; kingdom Metazoa; phylum Mollusca; class Bivalvia; order Venerida; family Veneridae; genus Mercenaria; species Mercenaria mercenaria. Next base: position 51,913,616 of record NC_069365.1, read on the forward strand.
CAGATTCGAACTTGACCTATAGATCATCAAGAGTAATATTCTCTACAAGTTTCATTAAGATATGGTCATAAATGTGGCCTCAACAGTGTTAACAAGCTTTTCCTATGATTTGACCTGGTGACCTAGTTTCTGACCTCGGATGACCCAATATCAAATTCGTCTAAGATTATATTCAGAGTAACATTCTGACCAAGTTTCATTAAAATTAAACCAAAATTGTGACCTCTTTAGTGTTAACAAGCTTTTCCTTTGATTTGACCTGGTGACCTAGTTTTTGACCCCAGATAACCCAATATGAAACTCGTCTAAGATTTTATTAAGGATAACATTCTGATCAAGTTTCATTAAGATTGAGCCAAAATTGTGACCTATAGAGTGTTAACAAGCTTTTCCTTTGATTTGACCTGGTGACCTAGTTTTTGATCCCAGATAACCCAATATCAAACTCATTCAAGATTTTATTGAGGATAACATTCTGACCAAGTTTCATTAAGATTAGGCCAAAATTGTGACCTCTAGAGTGTTAACAGTCAAATTGTTGACGACGACTGACGACGGACGACGGGCACATGGCGATCACAAAAGCTCACCTTGAGCACTTCGTGCTCAGGTGAGCTAAAAATTTATGTTGCTGAAACAAACTGGCATAAGATTCATATTTCTGAAATGCTGACAGAACAACGCAAAAATTGTATTGCTTAAATTATATCATATGATAAACACATATGATCCGAAAACTAAATCACATAAAATATATAACTATGAAACGCAATTTGTAGAAATCCATTCATGGCTGCCATATTCTTCAAAAACATCACATAATGACCAGATTGGTAGTTCCTGTTTCGTTTGATATATATTTCTAGAACTAAATAACACAGTATTGATCTTGAAGCAAATATTGTCCGTTGTCTTGCAGTGATATAAAATTTAACAAATAAACGCATAAATAAATTTTACTGTTTGTCTATATACAACGATAACAACAAATGAAGATTTCAAAGGTACAAATATTTCTATTAACGTTTTACATTAATTCAGTATTTATGTACATATATATATATAATCCCTGCTCTTTCACCTATACAAAAGAAGAGACTTTTTTCGCGATAAAATTCACATTAATAACTGTAAAACGGAATTTACAAAACATACTTTGTTTGCAGGGTTTATATTTTTAAAGTTCGCTTTCTGTCTTTTAAATAAAATAAAGGTTATCTTTCATTCAGTACATTATTAAGTAAAGCGAAAAAAATCTGTGTAATATTGAATATTTACCTAAATATACGCTATGTACATTAATAGATCAACCTGCCAAACACTTTACATACTTATACTTATAGATCAAATACTGATTAAATACTTCCATACCAAAATGTACATAACTTTCATATATTCGACTAACCCGCATCTATTATTTACATATACCACAATTTATACATTCCAATAATTTCATAATAAATCTAAGTTTCTCAGGTCAGAGAGGAAGAATTTCAAACTCAATTCAAAATCCATGTTTAAACTGAGTATTCTATTTTAAAATTAATTTCACTTATTTTTTACGAAATATTTGCTTTTCAAACACACAATACCGATGTTATTATAAAAAAACTTATACAAAGCAAAGCTAATACTAAAGGTATCTGCCAAATACCTTTTGTGGTTTTCAAAATTCAAAAAGACATTAACTGATTAGCAATCATACAGTAGTTAATATGAGGAAATACATATGAGCCGTGCCATGACAAAACCAACATAGTGGGTGTGCGACCAGCATGGATCCAGACCAGCCTGCGCATCCGCGCAGTCTGGTCAGGATCCATGCTGTTCGCTAACAGTTTCTCCAATACCAATAGGCTTTAAAAGCGAACAGCATGGAGCCTGACCAGACTGCGCAGATGCGCAGGCTGGTCTGGATCCATGCTGATCGCAAAGCCACTATGTTGGTTTTCCCATGGCACGGCTCATATAACAGCTTGTCTTATGAGATTCTCAAACTAGACATTAAAATACACCTGCTTTTTTTTTAAATACGAAAATATAATCATGTATAAATGAAACCAACTGAAAAGCTAACGTCCTTATCATTCAAACTAACTGACCTGAGAAACAAGTTATTCATTCAATTAGCCAGATTCGGTAACATGTCACTCTGTGCATAATTGTCTACTCTTAAAGGAATATAAATCAATAACCAGGAAGTCATATTCCCTTACGAATATAAATAATGGTTATCAGTATTCATTGTTACACATAAACACCAATTACTGGCACATTGAAAATAATCTTATCCAATTCCAAGCCATTTGTTACCGGATTGATTTAAGGCGTTATCGCGACGATATCATTGCTGAATCTGTTGCTTCAAAGAGGCAGCACATAGCAAAAGTATGCCTCCTTTGTAGTTTATGCCACTCTTAATTAATCTATTTAATAGGTTTCCTTGTTTCCTGTCTAACAATATTTCTTACAATATGATCTCTAATGATTGGTATGATAAACATACGCGTTACATGTAGGCAACCGCTTTAATCTACTTCATAAAGTAAACAATGCTTCGATCATACACATAAATGCCTCCAAAAGACATCAAAACGTTGAAATCAAAACGTATATTTTACTCTTTAGCTATAACACTTCATTTCATAGTTCTAAAAGCATTCTCAGATCCTGACAAAAAGTATGAACTGAAAACAGACACTTGCAGAATTGATGGTAACATGGTAACCTTTCTTCCATAGGGTTGATAAAACATAATTTGTGTCTGTAGAGTTGATAAAGCATAAAGATAACATTTGAAATATAGAAAATTACAAATATACATTCAGTTTAATACTGATTAATAGAATAATCTTTATAACATACCTATAGAAGACAAAAGCGGGAAACAACTTTCTGTTTAAATAAAACTTCAATCCGTTATTACACACATACGTCCAACTGTAATTCTACATTTGACCGAATATATATGTTATCCAATTTTATATTTACATCAGTATAAAATTAGGACGTTTTACAATCTTCAAAATAGCGACATTGATTAAAAAGAATAAAATTGTAATTCAATATTTCGATTAATAATATGCCACTGTTAAAGGGTTATGGTGGTTATTCATCCAAAAATGTATGAATTACCGATAGGTTACAGAACAATTTGAAAAATAAAACCTTTCCAAATTTGTTAATTCGTTCGAATATTTTCATTTTGTTTTGTCAAGGCGCATGAGAATCGTATAATCTATTTAACCAAAGTTACTCGCAAAGTTTACTAAATGACCCGAAAATGCATGGACAAAGTTTGCCTCTCCTCTAAAACAAATTGAACTTGTGTTCTTTGATAATGCTATTTGTATCAGTATAATGTGTTACTTCATTTGTTTTTATTTGTTTTATTTTTTATGCAAAATATCATCACCTTTTTCGTTTAGATTTAACAGGTTATTATTTCTCCCACATGTAGTGGGGGAGACATATTGATTAAGTGCTGTCTGTCTGTCCGAGCTTACATTTGCATACTTAGGTGGCTATAGGAACAATAGGTAACTTTACTTTTTCTTTGATGTCATTCATTCCGTAAGCTTTTATGTGGCTATTTTTCTTTTACGTGGCTAAAAACAATAGAGAGAACAAAAGAGTAGCCACATAAATACCCATATGTAGGAACGTCCGTCTGTATGTCACAAATTTGTTCGACACAACTGGACGGATTTACACCAAACTTCATAACAGTAATAACTGCCAAGCCCGCTTGGCAATATCGCCTGCATTTTCAGGTTCGAGCAGAGTTGTAACCCTTGATTCTTCAAATCTTATTATGTTTATGTCACTTATATTATATAGCGGATTTTTCACCAAGCCTCACACGTGTGAACTGTGACAAGCCTCATTGTGCATGTTGGCGGCATGTTCCGGTTCAGTGATGTTCAGTAAAGTTATGGCCCTTGATTTGTCATATTTTACCGTGTCCGGACAGCTGCACTGATACAAGCAAGAGGAATTACACCAAACTTCATAAAACTGAACATTGCCAAGCCTAGTTTTGCATATTGTGGTCATGTTCCGGTACGGTGTTTTTAAGCAGAGTTATTGCCTTTGATTCGTCAGGTTGTATGGTGTTTTAGCCAATGCTCTTACATAATAGGGCGGATTTCCACCAGACCTTACATGTGTGATCAGTGCTGTGTTATATTATGCATATTATCGACATGCTCCGGTTCACTGATTTTCAGGTGAGTCATGGCTCTTTACTTGTCAATTTTTTTAGTTTATGATATTTGGCAACGTCTCTTACACCATTAAGCAGATATCCACCAAGCTTTCCAGTAGTTATCAGTGCCAAGCCTAGTTATACATGTCATCGGCATGTCCCGGTTCAATGATATTTAGCAGAGTTATGATCCTTGATTTATCATTCATATGTTACAGTGTTTACACGACTTGTTGTATATAATAATTACTTCTTCTTTTTGTGTGTGTGGGGGGGGGGGGGGGGGGGGGGGGGGGGGGGGTGACGTCGCACTGACACAATTAAAGGTCAAATGGCAACTTTTAAGATTTGATGGTGGAGGAAGACCTATCATTTCATCACGGGCGGGCACCTTGGTAGAACTACCAAACTTTCGTAGGCCAGCTGGATGGCTTCCTCACATGAAGAATGCAGCTCGAACCCTGTTGTATACAATTAATCCGAATTTTACCAAACCTCAAAGTGATGATTGTGGAGCGTAGCTGTGCATGTTTTCGTCATGCCATGTTTAAATGATTTTCAACGGAGTCATGACAAAATTCTTTGAGTTTTGCTACTTTTCCTATACTACTGGTTGGAATTCCACCAAACTTCACAGTAGTTATCGTTCCATAGCCTAGATGTGTGTATTATTGGAATTTTATGGTTTAGTGATTTTCCCTTGAGGCGTGAACCTTATCTGTGGCATTTTACAATTTCTGCATTGTAAGTGGTGGGATACATACGTTTTTTTTTATGAAAAATCTCAAGTTTCCCACAGAAGAGGAATTTACGATTCATGTCCGATTCTTATATGCACTAACTCAGTAAAACAATGCTGTATGTAATTAAGGAATTGTTCTAACATACACGTCTCATTTCCCTTGTTAAAAATATATACTAATTTCTAATCTACTTGCCTCATGTTTGTTTTTGTTGACATTTTTTTTTCAGGAAAAAAATAGTTCTTTCTCTATTCCAATTTTGTGTAAAACAACAACAACAACCACTACTGCTACTACTACTACTACTACTACTAAAAATGTCCTGCGATGTTAAAATATTTATAAATTGACTTACCGTGACTTTCATATAGCCAGGATTTTTCTAAGAGCTCTTTGTTTTTTTTGGATTCAATTAAGCAACATCAGGCTTCTTTTTGTAAATATTAACAACACAGCAACAACAATTTAGAGCATACTGCTAATATTAAGACTGACTGGATATTAAGATATAAGGTCAATCCGTGAAATATGCAAATCTTGACGTTTTACTCTATCAATTTATAGATATAAGATGAAACATCTATTCCTTTGGGTATCTGCTCTAGTGTCACATCGACATGATCAAGAAATTAAGCGGCTTTATGTATCAATTATATTACTGAAATTTAAAATAACATTACATTCAAAGTGTTTCAAGTTCAAACATACCCGTGATATATCAAACTGAAAAATCAATTCAAATACTGCATAAGGTAAGTGTTTTAGAAACTTTTTCACGTGATCATATAAGTAACACAGTTGATTATAACTCGCAATATGTCCGATACATATGCTGTGAAAAAAAAGACTCCTGCTCTACATTTGCAGACTGACCGAGTACATGAAGCTGGTATGTTAAGAACGAACCAGGTATTGCCGTTTGTCAATACTGATTACATTTAACTTCTCTGAGGTGAAATGTACTTCTCTGCGAATGCAAATATTTCAAAAGCCTTTGCCACCTTTAGAAAAGGGGTTCACTTTTCAAATGGAATGAAGCTCTTCTTTTAAAACACGAAATTATTCTTTAAAATTAAAGAATAGGTTTTAGAAATGAAATCTTAAGAATACGCTATCATATCGTATCATATTTATCGTAGAAAGCAAATATTCACTGAAATACATTCTTTTCATCTGTTTTCTGTAAATGTTAGGGCTTTTTTTTTGGTTAGAATATTACTTATTCGAAGCATTTTGTACCTTCTGTAATAATACTGAAACATTCGCGTAATCTTTCAAATCTTTTGCAATAATGTCTCTAAATCATTTCATCATCCTGTATATATAATTTTCAAAACACCAAGTTGAAAATATGATAAAGTCGCAGTTGTGGCAAGGTTTTTGAGGTGTTCTTTACATGTTTGAATTAAATTTATATGTTAACATCTCACCATCGCACCGATCAGTTTTCTTCCTGTCCAGTTAGTTCAACACCATATTGCACATATTACACATTAGAATAAAATGAAATAGAAATACATACTTTCCTGATTACAATTCAATATATATATACATATGCATAGCTATGAAAAACTGAATGTATTTCATGATCCCAAAGGATAAGAAAATATAACAATACTGATACGTTTTGCAGCCACCACAAGGCATTTAAAGACTGCTTTTAATAGTTACTAAAATCTGTTAGACGATCTATTGGACCGCTACCAAGCAGAATAATAGCAGGCTCGTTTTCATTGAATCTGTTCATAAGAGGTTTTAAAATGTTCATTACCCCCCACAAAGCACAGTAAAAAAAATGACATTTCTATTTTAAAAATGCCTCTCGGATTTATGATTTCTTACTTGAGACTGCAAATATTTTGACAGGTAAATGGGTTTCTTATTCTCTTTTATACCACACACACAGACCAGGCATCTGGCGTATTCTAAACTCTTTTTAGAATTTCCATTAATTTTATCATTTATTCTTAAATGATTTTTTCTATCTGAACAAATAAAAAAAAACCATTAGGTGTATAGAATGACATCGTGTATTGTCTTTTTAAAGGAAAACACTCTACATCGTGTCCGTGTTTAAATATTCACAAGCATGTTATTGTTCTCATTGAAATTAAAAAAAAAAACCACTTTGTACAACGAGTGTTTAATTATTCGCATCCGAACGACTGCTCATATTTTATTAACTGATAAAATTATTGGAACATATTTATTATTTCGATTCTAACAACGCAAATAATTCGCATTTTACAGCACTACATTTTCAGCGTAATGCGTCATTCGGATTATATATGCAGTTACAATTAACCCACATGGTTAGAAAGTGTTGCATAGCCAATGGAACGTATAGATATTTGTTCCTTTTTTATTCGAATTTTGAGAAGTATTTATAAACTAGAGCTAGATCTAGTTATCTAACAGCTCGCAAATTATTTATGAACAGAGTAATCAAAATAGGTTAGTTGATTACAAGCTTAACTTTTGTATGACGTCACATCATTATGACGTCATACTTTATGTCATACATTCATGACGTAATCGCTGAATCATAATTGAGCTAATTGAATTCGCTCGTACAGATCAAAATGTGTTTTACGGTCCTACACATAAGTCAGTATGACTTTTTATCATAATCATGTTTTGGAAATGTTGTTTTCAACCGTTTGGCTCTGAAATAATTCGTATGTAAAGGAACAGAAGTAGAATCTCTTAGGTCACAATCGTAGGGGGTGAAATGTAACAGCCAACCATTTTTTATCATAGATTCATGTATATGCGATTTCGCTATGTGTTATATAGCAATTGCTGCGGATCGTGTTAGAATAATATGAATTAAGGCACCGCCTAGCGTGGGGATTTATCTTTTATATAACTACTTACAAAGAAATATTCAACACCCAAAAGAAACTAACAGTGAAGTTTACATTTAGTGTGACCATACCTATTACAGCGAATATCATACTTTGCATAATTTACGGGAAGCCGTGACGGTGACGTCATTCAGCGTTCTCGCACTGGCTTTAGGATATTTTTGTTGGTTTGTTTGCACTCCACGCAGAAACTTGACGGCCTTTACACTTCCTTACTGTTTTAAAAGTGTTTTTCGTTTGCATGTACAGTTTTCATTACGAAAAAGAAGTAAAAGAATCATGTTGGCCCGGTTTACGAATTTCTGTGACTGATTCGGGGTGCTCGGATGTTCATGCAGACAACCAGTCTGCGGTGTGTATATAAACCGGAACCGGAAAACATCGAAAAAATTGCCTCAGTATATGCAGAGAACACAGACGAATAACTATATACGGACGTTACCGTCTCGGGGATTTTCATCCCCAGCGCTTCGCGCCGTGGATAAATCCCCTATTAAATAGGACACCGTTGCCAAAAAGCCCATTTACGCCACTAAACGTTGAATAATTTATCCCTACAGCCTTTATTACATAACTGATTGCTTAAACTTTAAGTGGACCCCGTCTGATTATATGCATACCGACCCAACCGCCGGTAACACTTTATGATGCATATTTGTAAATGCCATTTTTTTTATATTAGAATAGTAATGAGACAATGCCATTGTAAGACAGTGGACTGAATGTACTTTATATTAATGTCGAAATTTTTAGATCAATCGCTAGGGAATATTTCAGATTTATTTTTATTTTCAATTCTTAACAAAACCGATTGTAACACTTATTTAGGGATTTCCTTTAAAAGAACTTATACAGCTCGAATTAAGTCTTCTAAACAACTCAGACAGTAGTCTGGTTCTTACGATATACAGTTGGTTTCGAAACTCAGTTTATATATTTGAGTTCAAGTGAATCAAGTCGCGTATATTTGATATTTTGGTAAAATTTTGCGAATTTTGTTTACTCTGACAAATATCAGTCTCAAAAAGTTACAAACGGCATCAGACAAAAAAATCACACAATCATGGCATTTCTCAGTGCTGAAATAAGAAAACCTTGTAATAACATAAAGAACATGTTGTATTTCATGAAATCGAAGTATCATATTAGCTTTATAAATGATAAGTTTATTTTGCCTTTCTTTGTGTTTCCATTTTGACAGTGCTTTAATTTATGTTCATTTGAAATAATTGTTTAATATGGAAGCCCTGGAGGGACAATTGATTTCCGTACTTTCCACTTCTGACTTCTAACTTTTGCACTTCTCACTTCCAACTTCATTTACAATTCAGAAATGATAAACTAAATTAGTATTTAGAGACACTGTTAGAATAAAAACAAACTAAAACCACACAATCCGAAATTTAAGACTTTTAAAATGCATTTCTATTATATTCAATTAATAGAAATTCAGTATATTGCACACATTCGTCAATTAAAGTCATACGATTGTAAAGTTTTTTTTCTACACAGTAAGTCTAAAATAAATGTTCCTGGAACTATATCGCATACAATTTAGACTCTAACAAGATTTTTTGTTTGTTCTCTTTCAGCTATGTGATTCTGAATTATCAATGAATAAATGAAAGCGTATTTTAAAGTAATATTACTCTTATATTTGCATAAATAAAACAATAACAATAGTCTAGACTTGACAGTTCTTCCTTTATATATCTCTCAAGGGAAAATCTATAAAAACTTACTGTAGTTGCGACGAATTCCAATATGAAATTCCGTGTTTTTTTTTACACAAACTTGTCAGATAAAATGATATGATTGTAAAACTTTGTCTTCATATACTAAAAGAGCAAAAGATATTTTCCTGAAACTAAATCGCATATAAATTAAATTTTATTCTTATTTTTGTTTGTTATCTTGTAACTAAGTGATTGTAAATGAACAAAAGTGATCCCTGTATTTACATAAGTAAAACAATAACAATAGTCTAATCAAGGCACTTCTGTTTTTATCTATCCCTGACGGAAAAAATTATTAACACTTACTGTATTTGTGACAAATTCCAAAAAGCTAAAGGAAACGGCTTTCTTGCTTAATTAAGGTTGAAATAACACCAAATTAATACATAGAAAATAAATTGTGTATATATGTTCATATAAATTACAAATTAATATATATTTATCCACATAAATGCAATAATGTGTTCGAGACAGTAAGGGATTTATGCTGCAGAGAGAAACAAAAACATGACCTTGAGAATTAATAGTGTCTGGATATTCGAAAAAGGTTATATCCCATATCCGGTTACCAACGAACCGTGTGACGATTCTATCTTGCCGGATACTGTTTACTTCCGTTTATGTTGAATTGCGAAACTTTTAAAACCATAAAAGGACGGTCAGTAACCCGAGATGGAATTACAAACCAGATACGAAAAATATCAGTGAGCAGATGTTGTTTCGTAATCAACCATGAATAAGGCAAGAACAATCCACATATTCCATGACACAACACATCAATAACAGAAATTATTATGTAGTGAATGAACTGCAGCTCAAACATTACTTTCATACGGTAAAATTACTTGCAATACGTTATTTTATTTCATACTTGTATTCATTTACTGGATTGATTGATCGCTATTCTTTCTATCCCGCGACAGTACAGTAGAAACTGGTGTTTATGTTTTTTTCTATCCCGCGACAGAACAGTACAAACCTGTGTTAAGTTCTTTCTATCCCGCGACAGTACAGTAGAAACCAGTGTTACGTTCTTTCTATCCCGCGACAGAATAGTAGAAACCAATGTTACGTTCTTTCTAACTCGCGACAGTACAGTAAAAACCAGTGTTATGTTCTTTCTATCCCGCGACAGAACATTAGAAACCAGCGTTATGTTCTTTCTATCCCGCGACAGAACAGTAGAAACCAGTGTTATGTTCATTCTCTCCCGCGACAGTACAGTAGAAACCAGTGTTATGTTCTTTCTATCCCGCGACAATACAGTAGAAACCAGTGTTATGTTCTTTCTATCGCGCGACAGTACAGTAGAAACCAGTGTTACGTTCTTTCTATCCCGCGACAGTACAGTAGAAACCAGTGTTATCAGTACAGTAGAAACATGTGTTGTGTTCTTTCTATCCCGCGACAGTACAGTAGAAACCAGTGTTATGTTCTTTCTATCCCGCGACAGTACAGTAGAAACCAGTGTTATGTTGTATGATTTAAAATATATATTCACGGTCTTTTTAGTTTATTTAGCAATATCCGAAAATTACAGTCCGTAAATGCGATATTTTCTTCGTATTGGAATAGCGTTTATTTCATCAAGTTGGATTGAGCAACTCTTCATATTACTTAATGCAAAGATTCATTTCGGATTACTTCCCTTATATAGATAAAAATGCGTTTTACCTTAAGTGAAAATAGCCATTGGATATCTTAAAATTCATCATTTATTTGGTAATTCCCATTCCTTACCTATAATAGAGACGGAACAAGTCATTCTTTTACCTTTCTTCCAATCGTTTAATTGAACGTCTTTAACAGTCAACTATTTTTCTTTTTATATGGTGTTTCATGATACAGACTATAATAATATGGAACTAGTTTTGTTTCACTTTCATTTATGTACAATGGAAACAAGGTAAAAAATTTTCTTTGTAATTAAACTAGTTATTCAGATTATTTCAACATATATGTAGCAGTTTGACTATCACTTGCCTATTTTGTTGTGCATTCCCACAGGGAAGATAGAAGATTTGCATTGGTTTCCGACATTTGTTTGTACAGAGCAAGGCGGACATTTTGTATGTATTTGAAATGTATATACCTTTTGGAAGTTACTTTCAATCGTCCATTGAAAAGCAAACTAACATGCATTTATTTAACGTAATCATAGTGTCAAAAGATATTAGGTAAGGGTAGATTTCTCGGAAGCACATGGTACCGCAAACACAGATTCAGAGCCACACATTTGCAAAGTAGGCCCACAACAAAAAGAAGCTGTAACAGAAAAATATTATAGACGGGTCGCTTCAAAGAAGTACTTTTTAATTTTATGCAAAATATAGAAAAAGGGGCGACGAAGCGGTAGTGAGTAGAGTCAAGTCTTCCAGTTTAATACTAGTAATAAGATTATATTTGACTTACATTTTTGTAAGAAGTACTAAAAGTCCATTGATCTATCTGAAGTTTCAAATTTTTATTACAAAAGTAGTACAGTTCTCATAGAATTTTCGTATGATTTTGTCACAAATCATTATCACGCTGTAAGGCTGATATTATCTTTGTCAAAGAATCAGGCGTTAATTTGTGGGATTCATGTGAATGATTAATTTAGAAATGCCATAATTGGTTTTGTGTCAGAAAAGCAGCAAAGTTTAAGTTTGAATGTAATCATTTTTGTAAATCTCAAAACCATCAAATGAAATCGTATGTTTGGGTTTCAATTGTTTCGATTACCTCTTCATATATTGACGGTGTTTCAGTGAAAAGTCATCATCAGAAGGGATGGATTTAATTTTTATCTTTATAGCTTATCCACACAGCTTATATCACCACTATAAATTACAATTTCCTATATCCTTTCCACTACCGTAACGTAGTAAAACGTATTAGATGGCCCTTTCACGCTTCCGTAGAATCAACATTTGTTATACGAAATTCATTTTGAAAATATTTCTGAAATGTTTAGGTCCGCAGCTGCTCTCAGATATGGAAATATCTTACATCCGAGGCATATAATGTCACTTTTAGACAACATCAAAAAGGACGTTTTGAACGTTTTGACGAAGTTCCAAAAACCTCCATATACCCTTGCTCCGTTACGGATCCCTGTGGGATTTGATTTGTCTTTATTCCAACTTCAAATATTGTTTTCGTAGATGAAAAGCTGACATGTCTTGCTAAAGCCCAGGTATATTCAAATCGTTAGAAAGTGCTGAAAATCGACTCCCCGTCAGAAAAAAGAAGTCCACGAGCATACATTTAGATGGGATGACCCTCGCGCGTGACCCCTGATTATAGACCAATGTAAATACGACTTTCGTTTTCAAGTTTAGCCCGTTTACTTTCATTTTCTCTACTTCCGGAAAAAGCTGAAGGTCGTCTGACGTCATTTTCTGTGTTGTCAAAAACATATGTATGACTGGCGAGATTGCATAAAAATGTGCCGGTAGTCCTAAGGATATGATATCAAAGTTATGAATAAAACGAAACCTCTCGTGAGAGTAGTCTTTCCTACCTTTCAACGCAGTTGTAAATCTATCGCTACAACATATACTATTTTAAGATATTAAGATTTTCTTAAATATGATTTATTTATGGATGCCAGTATTTTTTTAGATTTCTGCGTTTCAATGTTGATCAAAGCATTGAACTCTCGCTTAAAATTGGGAATGTTTGCTTAAAGTATACTACCTTTAGATGTCTTGAAATGTTTTTATTTGCTAGTATATACCAAACAAAACATTGTATGTTTGTCAAATCAGTGGTATTAACTGGTTCGGAGTTACACTTGTATACAGCCTTTTTCCTAAGCTCTGCACTGAGCCACTGAAAAATTTTACGCTCTTTAAAGACACACTTATAAAATTTGCTGAAGATGTATTAAGTTTCATGTTGTTAAAAATGCAATTTAATCTGAGGCTAGAGTTAAAGAAGAGCACATCTATCATGTCTGCAAACACCACTATATGATGACCGCATTGGTATTGTCATAGGGATATGATATTAATTTACGTAAGTACATGCTTTATAGAATGTAATGTACATGTACTGTTGTAATAGCAGGACCCTTTGACTGAGAGAAACTGAAGTATAGTTAATTCGGTTTGGCAATGCAATACTTTTTTCATGAATATCTAGACACCAATGCTGCTTTATTTCATCGATTATATTATGCAATTCAGTCAAAGTGATAACATATCAAAATTAATGATCCTCTTTGCGAAAGTCTTAGTTGGCTAATTGCAATAAGTTAGCTGGTTCTCGACTTACCAGTTACTTATTACACAGAACGCAAAGTAGAAATACTCCATAGAACTCGGTAGTTCGTGCGGGCTATCTAGACGTCGATCGTGGGAATTGCAATCGGATACCAGATTTTAGTATCATAATGTCTCTGCCTAAAATGAGACCTAAAATGATTGTTTATGGTGTGTAGATGATGCCAATTGCTTTTTGTCAAAGGTCATAGCTGTATTTGAACAGAAATCATTTTACAAGGGCTTTGGACTAAAAACATCAAGTTTTGTCTGGGTGTTCATGGAAAGTTTATAAACTTTGCCGTATAAAGACCATTCTGTTTAGATAATAGGGACTATTGATCAAAAACTTTTTCATCAGGTCACAGGTAAAGAACACAATTTCTTTTGTCAGATAATATTTTGATACAATAATACTGCAAAGAGAAAAGGGCATAACTATTTAAAATGAATTGGCTTTTTGATTTTGAAAAATAATTGCCCGATTTAATAACTGACAAACTTGGTTTGGATATACGTACATTACATTACTCGCGTATGCAGTGTTCCAATATAATAATCCTACTGAAACTGCATCATTGTATTGTTAAGATGTCGAATGTGCTTTACGTTTTGACATATTAGTGATTTTACGTTGCAGAATCCAAAATAAGATATACATTACAACCTCTCCAGAGCGGCCCTCTCTTAAGCAAAAACCTCTCTATAACAACATCATCAAAATTTCCCTAAGCTGAAATATACTATCAAATTTACCTCTCCAGAACAACAACCTCTAAATAACAGTCATTATTTGTATCTCCCGAAGGGTGTTGCTCTACAGAGGTTGCACTGTACACTTTGCACTATAACAATTGCACGGAAATCCTCTTATTTCACCAGGAAGTGCAACCGCGCATTTCGATCGGGTGAAAAATGGTGACATGATGAGGAGCAGAAACCAAACATATGTCAGAATCGGTCGTTCCCTGCTATTTCCCGCGAATATGTAGCCGACATGCATTGCGCTACATTATATATGACATTCATACAGTGTATTTCAGTCTTTGCCTTTATGTAGGCTACATATGAAAAAAAAAACTGTGTTTGGGAAGCAGCTTTAGAGAAGCTATGATGAGAAGCAGATATTTTTTACTTTTCTCAGTCTTGCAATCCTTGTGAACTTATTTCTTAGTAAAAAAGATATAATGAATGAGTGGATGTGGTAGAAATTGTATTTAACTATAACTGGCACTACTGAATGTTGAAATGTCTTTTTTACATTTTCAATGACCATTCTTTCGATACTCAAGCCAGAGCACGATCTAAAGAAGAAACCGAAATGCTGTCGTTACTTTACATGAACTTATACATGTCATCATAAATGAACTTCATGAAAACAGACATTTTTTTCTTCGTTTTGCTTAATTAATTAAGCCATACCGAACATATCTCCGTCCGCTTTCGAGGTTTTACTGTAGAGGTTTGTGTGTTTTTCAACAGTATTTCAGTTACGTAACGGCAGGCAGTTAACCCAACCTGTGTTCCTGAATTCTGTACCAGAAGTTACCTGTTCTCCGTAAGTAACTGCCAACTTCCCCACGTGAATCAGAGGTGGAAGAGGAAATTACTTCAAACATAGTGTATTTTATCAAATTGTCACAGAGAACATACGCCTCGCCCGAGGTCAGAAGATCTGCGTTGTTGTGCTAAGCGACCGGGCTTATTAAGGAGGTAGAGCTAACATTCAGCTCCTGGCATTTTATCACGTACGTGCGTGCACCTGTCATCGCCTCCTTAACACTTGACCAAAGAACCCATCTAACCTTATTGCTTAAATTTGGTGGATTGCAATACACAGGACTGGAGGTAATTGCATATCCAAACTATAATATTGTATTTACAGTTCTTAAATACGATGCTCAATATATTGAGATTGGTAATTGCTCCTATACAACCGTTGTTACGCAAAACTCGTGTAGACACGGTAAACGTTAATTGTACAGTACATACATAGGTTTAAATCACCAGAAAATTCGTAATTTTGGAAATTATTTTATAATTTTTACATAAATGAATGAGGAATTAAATCCCTTTTAGATACATGTAAGTTGTATTTGAATTTATCTCATATTCGCAAAAAACCCGAATCGGCAGCGATGACAATTTCATCGGAAATTTCCTCCACTATTTTGATCTTTCGAGTGTTTGACGCGAGTGGAGATATTACCCATAAGAAAAATAACTCAATATTTCCAAGGATCGCGTCAAATTAGTTGGACTATGTTCATCACCAGCTTGCCAATTGCGTCATAATCCCCCATTCGTTATTTCTCTAATTATTATGTATCAGCATGTACTTCACTGAAAATCTGTTTTTACGCAAATGTGTAAAATATTTATCGCTGGTTAGACATAAAGAACCACTTATTTTCACGAGGTTCTTTAAGGTGCCATGGACTCAAATTTTATAAAAATCATAGATAAAATGAAATAGTGTAACACTCTTTAACACATTGTTAACATTTGCTTTAAAGAAATGAGTTATGCAAATATTGAAGGTATTGCCCTGAAATTTATGTAACCTGTGCAATGACCAAAACCTTAAAATACATGTTATTTTTGCAAGATTTCATATTATATATACATTTTTGATATAAGTCTCTATTATAACTCTATTCCGGAGTATGGTTACACGCAAAATTCATAATTTCACACTCTAAGTATCATTTCCCAAAAAGTTCTATAATGTTCATACACTTTCACAAGTTTTAAATGATTTAATTAGAAAAAAATATCGTGAAAACCTGCAATTCTTCGAGGCTCTGCCACTTCCATGGTATTGTGACGATACTCGTATTATGTTACATCATCATCGACGACGTCTTTTTTAACTGACTGCATGTTTCAACAGTGTTTGGAATTTCTATGTCTAAAAAAGGCTCTTTTTATGCTTATAAACTTGAATATGTTGATGTTGCGTAATGAGTGGCCATATGTCTCAAAAGACCGCTGTCCCTGGCCTACTTTACATACCTTGAAACATTCCCTCTTCATTTTTCGTGTGAACATTTTGTGTATTTCTACTAGAGAAGTCCTTCCCATATGTGGCAAACACATAACTTTGGGATACCGCCGTCTTTTTGAAGCTGTGTGTACTTTAAGTGGTGTGAATACTGATCAGCCTTGCCACAGCTAAAGATAACGTTCGTCCGCAAATAGGTGGCGATGTAAATTGAAAGCCCTCAACACTCGTGGCACACGTAATTCCCCCCCATATCTCAAACAAAGGTACTGTAGTATGTAAATCATCAAAGAAGTACACATCAAAACTTTATTATGCGAAGTAGTAAATACTTTTCGCGGATAGGTACAATTATAAACTTTATAACGGAATATAACTATAAAACATGCATCTTTATGAACGGAAAGTTACAAGCGTGTTCCGTTATTCAGCTGGATTGCGAAAAATCTGATATATCTGCTCCCTAACGTAGCTTTTATAAAGGCGCGAACAAACATAGCTACTTCATCGGTAGCAATAGAGGCAAAGACTGAGTTAATCTATGCTCTTCAGCTGTATGAATAATAAATATAATATATCATAATATATTTCGCCCATAGATTTATGAAAAATAGCAGGGAACGACAGATTTTGGCATGATTTTGGTTTCTGCTCCCCATCATGTCACCATTTTTCACCCGATCGAAATGAGCGGTTACATTTTCTGGTGAAATAAAAAGAGACGACCCTCGTCTGTGTTCCATGTTGTTCCATCACGTAATAAGAAAATAATCTGTAAAAATGTTACCTGAGCTAAAGGGTTCTTGATACAAATTCTGTCCGCTAATAGCATTTGGTCACGTGGTATGGCCATAGTGCTTAAACATGGACTTATTGTACATTTTTGACTGTAGAAATAAACTCTTTCAAGTCTGAAATTCCTTACCATAGTACATGATTATATTGAAAACCTATTTTGTTCATGCAAACATTATGGGCACTTCCTACTGAAAGTACAGACTGCGATAAAACGCTAGCTATATTAGATATTTTCATGAAATTATTTATTTCTCTTTCGTATTACATATACAATAAATATGAATCAAGTCGAAATGAACTATTATCATCATTATACTATGCAGTAAGCATAACAAGTAATGGTCACATATTTCTATACTCTCGAGTAACCAGTTTCCGTTATGATAAGGAAACAGCGTGCAATTTCGTGAATAATAATTGTATAAGCTCAAACTATTTTACTTAGATATAAAGTGAAAATCTTTCCTCGTTTTATCCCTACAGTTTTAAAACGTATTCTATGTTGCTAACTGATGGGCGCTGCCATTTTTAAACATCAACCGGAACTCATTTAGACTGGTAGAACAGTTTTCGTTACCTTTGCGAAATGTTTGAATTAAACGGAATGAAAGGTACTACAATAGCAGAGACCTTATAACATTCGAAATTTATTCGTTTTCTATCACTTTTTATACAAATATACTGTTATAATTGAATTTGCATACACAAATTAACACTCCCTTTGGCCTTGCCAAAGATAGTTGGAGAATACTGCCTGTATTATCGTTTTGCTAGAGGTGGGCTTCAATAAACCTACAGCAATTTTACAAAAAATGTTTACAATGAACAATCTATCATGAATATGACCGTTACCTGTGTATTGACAAAATGCTTTGATTGAAACAAATGAGCATGACCTTCTTATTAACCAACAACAATACTTCAGGATTGTTTACACTGTACAAAAGTCTTTTCGAGTCTCTAGCCATATAAGGTGGTACCTTTTTCTCTCCATTTCGTTAAATTAATTAAAGCTTTTGAACCAGTCTTCCGAGGCCGTGACCTTCTTGTACAAAATGTAAACAATAGGCTGCAACATGCTATTTTAGGGAAACATCGATGTATTATATATAATTTAATGGAAGCAGTAAGGTGCATTATTGCATTAATATGTTTATACTATTTCACGTAAGTACGGGAAGTAAAACTGTTTTCTCCACCTCCAAGTATTACACGGAACATTTTTTGAGTGCAGAAGATGACTTGACGTTTCTGAAGTTGGCTTCCAGGTTATGACGTCAGAAAACAAAACAGTGCGCGAGCTACATGTAAATTTTCCGGTATCACGAAATGAAGGGTATCACAATTTGAGGTTACTCGAGGGTACGAGTTGTCTCTATTCCTCGATACCAGTTCTGGTGATCAAATTAGGATCGAGTTATAATTTCATTGTTTCCACATGAGAAATTTTTATTCAGTAATAGTTTAATCGTATTTTATTGCATATAATTTTCATTTCTACATATACATAACATACAAAATAAATAATCATATATTGAAAAACAAAGAACAGCAAATGGGTTGGACTTAAAGTTATGCCAACATTATAAACAGTCCTCCCCATTTCGTCAGCATTACGTAGATTAAACCCATGACGGAATATATCTTCAAGTGACAGATGGATAAAAAGAAACATAAAGGAAAAACAATTGATTGAGTAATGGATGAAAGGGAAAAAATTGTTATGTGCTGCTCTGTTCTAAACAAAGTTCTACCGACTGACCTCAACCACTCGGCCTCAAATGCGTTTTCTCTTTAATAGGAGGACTTTACAGGGAATAAATGAAATAAATAAATATTAGGTTGGTTTTAATCGACCTGTATTCTTTATGTATGTTTGTACTTCATTAAATATGGTTTGATTTTCTGCGTCGTTCAAGTTAGCTACACCAAAAAGAAGTTTTTCAGAACTTAGTGGATGGAAAGTGTGAGTGTTACGAAACAGCTGAAGCCTATCATTTCTGAATCTGCTGCATTTGAAAAAGAAATTCTATTCCGTTGCCACACTGGCAGTTGGGATCTTCTCTTAAATGATTCGAAAAAAGGTCATTATTCAAATTGCTACACATATTTCTAATTCTGGCATGATGAATTGTGAAAAATCTATCGCCGTGTAAGAAAAATGATGGTACCTCGGGTGGTTTAAACAGTTTTTTTTTTAGATTTGATTTAAATGACGACAGAGTTGGTGAATCGCGAATATTATTCTCAAGTTCATTCCATAGCGCAAGAGATGATGGAATAATAGATCTGGAGTACATTTCTGTGCGTCTAGACAGAGTTACAAAATTGGTGTCGTTTCTTAAGTTATACGGGGTAGTCTCTCCAACTGAACTTGGGAATATATCGTTTAAAAATTCCGGCAATAAGCCGTGCTTATACTTATAAATTAATGTCAATTTTTGTATTTTTCTGCGGTCTGAAAGTGACACCCAGCCGATTTCGTTTAATAACCTTTCAACTGATACGGAACGCGTGAGACCTGTAACTAGTCTAGCTGCTTCATATTGAATTTTATCTAGCGAGTCTTTATCGTATTGTGTACAGCTGTGATAAGAAAATATGGTATCACTGGAATAAATATTACATAAATCTGTATTAATTCGAGTTAGTTGACTTACAGTTTATTTAGTCTGCACTAAATATCATTCTTTCATCCAACAATTGAGCAAGCAGTTTCCCAAAATTATCTCTCATGAATGAAAATGTTGTTAAATGAAATGAAAACGATTAATTAATTTTATATTAATGTAAGAATAGTGACAATACTCGCTACTTCATGCGTAGATATCTGCATAGTCACAGGACCGAGTTAAATCCTCTTCTGGCCCTTAGAGCTCAAGCTTCAGTATACTCCTTGGGCCTCTGCAGATGTCAACGCACGAAACTAGTACACAAACCCTATATTATCACAATTTTATTTATTACCACGTTACCACTAAAACTATCATGACTATTTTCTTTATGAAACTATATATGCAATGCACTAAAGTGAAAGAACTGTCGGTAAAATTAATTTTAATGTACAAACTCTAACAGCCTAATACATGTCTGCCTTTATTATAATATTACTGAAACTACGTGTGTCTCTTTCTTAGTTTAAAAGCATGGTTCGCATAACTTGCTAAATTCCTAAACTTGTATTATCCGAGATAACTTCTGCAAAGGCATTGAGTACATGCGGATTGCTTTTAATATAAATTTACAAGATCATCTTTGTGTTTTACATAACATGCCTTCTGTTGCCATTGCGTGTGTTAAGGATTCATCTCGCGGGGATAACTTTTATTCACAGTGTCCCGTGACTTTGGAACATGGCGGGGGTAAGGGTGAGGTCAGGTGTACCGTAAACTGGTTTTAGCTCCGAAGTGGTGGTTTTGCCGCTGACCATTCCAAGGCGGTGTCCCGCTGTGTTACTTTATGTGTTCGTTTTGTCCTAGTGTGTTTGCCTTGTGTGAGCGTGTTTGTTGGTAGTTGGTCGTGTGCACGTCCGTGTGCCGGGTTAAGGTTTGAGGAGGCAGCTTGTTTGGAACGTGACTTTCTCTGTTGGATACTTATCCTTGTTTTTTTTTTCATTTTAAACATATTTGGTATGGTTCTGTGAAACATGGTCAATATGTGAAAACAAACCCTATTGCGACCCTCTAATTGTGCGCAACCAATTCACACATCGAATGACCGGATGTCACACTCATGAGATTTAGGACAGATACTAATAAAATTACAGCCATGGAATACTTGATAAATGACCACTAAGTTTGTTGTGCGCGAGGACGTAGACTGTTAGTGCATCAAATCACTACTTTAGAATGTTAAACAGAAAAAAATAAAGCGAATATATGTCAATAAGGTAGTGGCAAGGGTTCCAGTAACCTGATATCTAGACAACCGCCTCAATAACTCAGTGTATCCGTTTTGAGTGCGAAATTAGACAGTTAAGTGCCGGTCCATTGCACAACTAGGTCACAGGAGCTAAAAATAGATGTTTTAATTGAACTTTAAAATCTTCTTGTCTGAAACCACAAGGCCTAGGCCTTTGATATTTGGTGTGTAGCATTGCCTAGATGTCCTCTACCAAGTTTTTTTTGGGGTGAAAAGAGGCCCTGCCCGGGGGCCTCAAGTTTTACATAGACTTATATAGGAACAAACTTTAAAAATACTTGGCAATGCTTGGGCCCAGGACTCTCCAACTAATAGGGAGGTTGTACCTGAAGAGTAGATGACCTTAAGTCAAAGGTCAAAGTCACTGTAACCTTTAGTACCATAAAAGCTTATAACTCTGCAATGCTTATGGCTACGAACCTCAAACTTAGTAGAGATGTTGGTCCTGACCAGTAGATGACCACGAGGGCAAAGGTCATGGTCAAGGTCACCATGACCTTTAGTACCAAAATGCTTGATAAATCGGCAATGCTTGGGACTAGGACCTTTAAACTTAATAAAGAGGTTGGTCCTTACCCGTACATGACCCTGCGGGCAAAGGTCAAGGTCACATTAACCTTTAGTACCAAAAACCTTATAACTCCGCATAGCTTGAGTCTAGGACTCTCTAACTTAGTAGGAAGGTTCTTCAAGTGAGTCAGACATTCAATGAACTTTACCATAACCTATTGAACTACTTTCTGTATTTGAAGCTAAGCAATGGAATTTTGACCACTTGTTCTCTTTTTGCATGATAAGAAATTTGCAAAAATCTTCTTGGCCCGACCTGGATTTGAACTCTGGACCTTGAGTTCTCTAAGCGGACACTCTATCACGTCGTAAGGGAGTAGGAGTGCCGTATTATACCTCTACTACACATGGCCCTCTTGCTATCTACAGTATCTTGAAATCACAGCAAAACTTATTTTGCCTTACAGACATATCTTTTGCAGTCATACTTTGTGTCCTGCATATCCTGGGTTTCACTTTTTGTGCCCAAACCACTCGGTATTAAATTTGGTCTTGTCCTTGCGTTCAATCCTGGGGTTCCACACACTGATGACCAATATTTAAAACAGACATTGCAACCACACTTTTACAAGATGATCATTATATATTTATATAGATGTGCCCTAGAAGGAACTTTTGCTATGCTTTAACTTGTTCAGTCTATAAATTGATTAACTGAGCCATCTAACTGCCGAAACTTGTGAGATGCCTCGATGCAGTTCTTATGTATAAGATACGTGTGTTATTAGATTACCTCCTAGACTATGATATATCTTATTACATTTTTATGATTGAATGTAGTGAACTGAGCCAGTCTATTTCCTATGTCCAATATCATAGATAATTTTAACATCATTCCTCTGTGAAAATCTCTAAAATAGACTGGCTTTTATCTCTATGAAATGGGATTAGACAAAAAAGGGGAACAATGTAGAAATATTATTACTATCAGTCTAGTGGCTAGTCTAATCTGTTATTAACTGCATCTCATTTTTTTAAAGAATGCTTTGGGAAAATAGAGGCAATATTCTACTTAAACTTTACTGTATAGCCATAAGTTATACAGATCAATATAATCACACATTTACTAATCCTATACATATCGCACTTTGTTACAAGCTGAAATGTTTTATCTTCTCAAAAAATACTGAGTGATACTTCATTCTTTTTATCAGATTGTTAAAAGTTTTTATTCAATGAATAGACTCGACAGAAACTGAAGCAGCAGGAATAAATCATACGGATACAAATATATCTAAATTGTCTTGCGGTCAAAGCATTGTGCCATTGTTTCTTAAAATCATTTTCGTTTTCCAATCAATGTGAAGTGCAGGAGAACTTGTATGTACTTGCCTCAGGCAAGAGTTGTCCTTCTTTGTGATCACGGATTAGAACTCCAGTTATTGATATAATCGAAACTTTCATAAAATACAAATTTGTTATGTAAATTTGGTTATTTGAAGGATTTTAAAATCAATATCTCGACTTCATTAAATGTGCCGCGCCATGAGAAAACCAACATCGCGCAGTCTGGTCAGGATCCATGCTGTTCGCTTTCAAAGCCTATTGCAATTAGAGAAACCAGTAGCGAACAGCATGGATCCTGACCAGACTGCGCGGATGCGCAGGCTGGTCTGGATCCATGCTGGTCGCAAACCCGCTATGTTGGTTTTCTCATGGCACGGCTCAAATGTGTTTCTGTCTTTGAAAATTTAAATTCTCTCTCTAAACTGAATGTTTTGAAAAGTAAATGTCCTATGACAGTTTTTATCTTTACCTCTTTAAATCTATAAATGACCTTGTCATTGTATACATATCAAACACAAATTTCTGTCGTCTTCGATTACATATTCTGTATTGAATAGAGTATTTGAATTACATTCGCACACATGTACAACGGTTACGACAAAAATCAATTGACTACTACAATCCCATTTCAATACAGTAGTTCTCCTCGTATAAGACAACTTGTCATCCATTCGGCTAGATTCAGTTTTTAGAAATTTTTAAACTTTCGGTTTTGTATATTGGTAATTTATATCATCTGATATTTAACGAATCACAAATAATGGGACTTTAGCATGTAATATTGAAAAAGAGTCCATTTTTTTTAGTTTATCATTGTCATAGCAGAGTAGGCACAGTTCAAATAATTTTAAAACATTATGGAATCGATGATTTATTTAATAAATTCATTTTTAAATCATTTCAAATAAAATGTATACGTAAAAGTCAGTAAGATTACACTTAAGTTCCAATAGCTCTTAGTGTCTTTTAATGCGTCTGTCACATTTTATTTGTTACGCACATAAAACATGTCTCCCTCTTCTTAAATCCTACGACAATTGTTTTCTCATATATTTGCCCAAAAAAAAAAAAAATTGTATTTTGACCGACGTAGTAGAAAATGTATTTGAATCCAGTTTCATAGTTACCTTCCTTTGTAACCCTAACGGTATTAGTTTATTTTTAATATAGAAAGAAGTTATTAAGTAAATATGTGACTATGCATCTTTTTGGATAGGTGTTTTATCACTTTATCTGTTTTAACATAAAATTAAAAGCCTTATGAAATTTTAAATCAGTTTATCGGACTACCTAACAAACTGTTTAGCCTTTAGTCTGCTGGCAATTGATTTTGCCTTTGCGACCAGTGCCGTGCAGGCTGATCATGGTCTGCACTGGTCGTTGTTCAGTCTGTAAATTTTCAGTGAACACCCCTTCAAATGATAAATGGGACTGCCCAATTTGAAAAATAGACAAGCCCATTTTAGAAATTAAGCAGGGTAAAGGTTAATATAATAATATCTACAAGAACAAATGCTATAGAAGCGGACACGAACAACCGTTTACGAACTTTTTCTTGAATTTTCGCAAAATGAGTTAATATGTAGAAACATTAGGGAGTTCTACTGCGTCGAAAGTATTTGTTTTCGGTTTCTTCCGAAGTTTACTGAATATCTAAGAAAAATAATAATTACTAAACTAATAAAAATCTTTCTTTTTTTCGAAACACTTAAGTATCAATCCGACAGTTGCACATCTATATTATCGGTGCCATTATAAATCAGACGATAAAATGACAACATGACAGACTTGCTATTACTACATTCATTTTACTATTCTTGAATTTCAAACCGTTCGTAGATGATAGAATAAACAAATTATTAATTCTTCACTTCTTCACTTATTTGAAAGATTGTGTTACCACCTACTGTGTTCTAAAAAAAATGCGTTATGTCACCACAAGTGTCTGGTATGAAACAAGCAGAAACCAGCGGCTCAATGTTTAATTGAAATAATATCTAACGGATACGTATAAATATTTTCGATATATTAAACACGATCAGATATTGTCCCTGTTTTATAAATATGAAGGTCGCAACAATTTAGATCAGTGTTAAGTCCTTTACAAACGAAACGCTATTTTAAAATGCGTATATAAACATTGAATTTGAAAGCTTTTTACTTGTACACTCTCTACTATTGTTAATCTGTTCAATTATCTGTGTGCGCGTTAAAATTTAAGCTTGTATAATATAAATCATTTTAGAGTGAAAAAAATAAAGTTTAATTTTAACTGAATGGTTTTATGCCACTGATTTCTTTTTTGGCACATTTGGTAAAATATTTCAACGATGGAGCTAGAGGAAAAGGTATGTTTTTAATTTGCTTTTTTACTGCTACTATAACAAGGTACAACGCAGCGGACTCCCCTTGCAGTAACGGGATTTTGATTCATAGTTTTTCATGATCATTTATTATTAGGTTTTGAGATATTGAAATGGTTTTGAGTATTTCTGCGGGATTTGAGATTAACAACTGCTGATGCTGCAGCTGGACTGTAGTATTAAAATATGGTGTATAAATCAAATTCAATTTTGGTGGCAATTGCCTAAACGCGTTTACATGCGTCGATGCTGGGACCACATAATCTGGAACAGTACAGCGTAGGTCGATATGATCGTTATAGAATCGAATACCTGTACTTATATCTGGTAATGGACTGGTACTGGACAAGCAACTGCATGTAATACGCATTAGCAGGCCTTTGAATAACTATTGAACAATATAAATCTTGGTAGTAAAATAAAATCATTATGTATATCTGTTAGAATGCTTGTTAGTTCCTAGATTTATCTGTCTACTACAGTGCCATGTCCGGTCAGCTATGTAATATACATTTATAAATAATTATACAATAAAGTGTTTCTTGTAGACTTCACAGCCGCAAAGAAGTATATTCAGAATAGTACGAAGACGAAAGACTAGGTTGGTTTACTTGGGTTTACTTCTTCTTGTGTTGGCAATGGTTGTTCTGCTGTGTTATCTTACATACATGGTTCAGAAACTGAGGTAAGTATGTTGAAGATCACTTATCTGATAAATGAACGTGCTATATGTATGCCTGTTTTATCTTAGCTACAATCATGGCTAGTATATCGAAGGATATGAACGTGCTATATATGCCTGTTTTATCTTACCTACATGGTTGGTATATCGAAGGTCACTTGTGTGATATATGAACGTGCTCTATATGCTTGTTTTCTTTTACAAACATGGTTCAAACTGACTAAGTATATCAAAGGTCGCTTGTCTGATATATGAATGTGCTATATATGCTCGTCTTATATTACATACATGGTTCAAAACTAAGTATAGCAAAGGTCGCTTGTCTGAACGTGCTATATATATTTGCTCGTTTTATATTAAATATATGGTTCGAAAACTTAGGTTAGTATATCGAAGGTCGCTTGTCTGATATATGAACGTGCTATATATGCTCGTTTTATATTAAATATATGGTTCGAAAACTTAGGTTAGTATATCGAAGGTCGCTTGTCTGATATATAAACGTGCTATATATGCTCGTTTTATATTAAATATATGGTTCGAAAACTTAGGTTAGTATATCAAAGGTCGCTTGTCTGATATATGAACGTGCTATATATGCTCGTTTTATATTAAATATATGGTTCGAAAACTTAGGTTAGTATATCAAAGGTCGCTTGTCTGATATATGAACGTGCTATATATGCTCGTTTTATATTAAATATATATGGTTCGAAAACTTAGGTTAGTATATCGAAGGTCGCTTGTCTGATATATGAACGTGCTATATATGCTCGTTTTCTTTTCCATACATGGTTCAAAACTGACTAAGTATATCAAAGGTCGCTTGTCTTATATACAATGTATGAACGTGCTATATATGCTCGTTTTATATTACATATATGGTTCGAAAACTTAGGTTAGTATATCGAAGGTCGCTTGTCTGATATATGAACGTGCTATATATGCTTGATTTATATTACATATATGGTTCGAAAACTTAGGTTAGTATATCGAAGGTCGCTTGTCTGATATATAAACGTGCTATATATGCTCGTTTTCTTTATATCAAACGTCGCTTGTCTTATATATGAACGTGCTATATTTGCTCGTTTTATATTACATACATGGTTCAAAACTGACTAAGTATATCACAGGTCGCTTGTCTGATATATGAACGTGCTATATATATGCTCGTTTTATATTACATACATGGTTCGAAAACTGAGGTTAGTATATCGAAGGTCGCTTGTCTGATATATGAACGTGCTATATATGCTCGTTTTATATTACATATATGGTTCGAAAACTTAGGTTAGTATATCGAAGGTCGCTTGTCTGATATATGAACGTGCTATATATGCACGTTTTATATTACATATATGGTTCGAAAACTTAGGTTAGTATATCGAAGCTCGCTTGTCTGATATATGAACGTGCTATATATGCTTGTTTTATATTACATATATGGTTCAAAACTGACTAAGTATATCAAAGGTCGCTTGTCTGATATATGAACGTGCTATATATGCTCGTTTTATATTACATATATGGTTCGAAAACTTAGGTCAGTATATCGAATGTCGCTTGTCTGATATATGAACGTGCTATATATGCTTGATTTATATTACATATATGGTTCGAAAACTTAGGTCAGTATATCGAATGTCGCTTGTCTGATATATGAACGTATGTCGCTTGTCTGATATATGAACGTGCTATATATGCTCGTTTTATATTACATATATGGTTCGAAAACTTAGGTCAGTATATCGAATGTCGCTTGTCTGATATATGAACGTGCTATATATGCTCGTTTTATATTGCATATATGGTTCGAAAACTTAGGTCAGTATATCGAATGTCGCTTGTCTGATATATGAACGTGCTATATATGCTCGTTTTATATTACATATATGGTTCGAAAACTTAGGTCAGTATATCGAATGTCGCTTGTCTGATATAGGAACGTGCTATATATGCGCGTTTTATATTACATATATGGTTCGAAAACTTAGGTTAGTATATCGAAGGTCGCTTGTCTAATATATACGTGCTATATATTCTTGTTTTATGTTACATACATGGTTCAGAAACTGAGGTTACTACATCGAAGGTCGCTTGTCTGGTGTAGGAACGTGCTACATATGTTTGTTATAATTTCACTTTGAATTTTAGTGTAATACATGTATAAACTTCGCATTTCTAACTGTGTTAAATATATTGTGGCTCAGACTTTTTTTTTCAATGGCCATATTTTGGATAAAAATGCGTAAATCCATTTCTGGCACACACATACGCACACACGCACGCCCACGGCTTGATGCATGACATGTGTAATACATTGCACCGATAAATCAAAAGGCAGCCGGCCCATTCAATTTATATGTCACCTTAGTAAAATAATAAAATGTTTTATGAAATACAGTATCAATAATCGAAATCAGCAAACAACCCGCCACAGAGAGGACAGGTACGCTTCACGGGCTACAATGCATTTGCTTGCGAAATGTTGAGCAATTTATAGTGGTATTTTATATTTCTGTCAACTCAGCCACGAAGTTTCTATAACTTGTGATTGAAATATAGTAAAATGATATCGTAAAAAAGATGCTCTGTTTTAAATATCTGCTGAGTCCGTTTCATGGGGATGTTTGGTATCTGTGATTTATGAAAAGATCATACCGCGACACATCTCGACAACTAAACACTGATATTTGATGATACCTTTTACAACGAGTGGCATTTTGCAAATATATGAACTCGTGTTTTCATTATATTTCAAGCAAATTTCGAGGTTTTTATGGAATAAATCAGCCTTGGTGTCCATTTGAACCTTTAAACTAGAATCAAATTCTTATTTATGAATTCTTTACCAATAATCAATTTTAGTTAAAGGACACCGTTTAGTCTACTTGCCAGTTTTAATAACTATGTGAAATTAAATTCATTTTTACCACAAATAACTAAACTTTCCGTAGCATAAGACAGAGCATAATTAAATGTTGAAATTTTACATTTAATGCACGAAATACTTTTACAGCTATAGGCCACCTACTGTATATTAATGGTTTCTCCTATTGAAACAGACAACCAAAAACACTATGCATTTTAGTGCTTCTAGTTCGTCATCGACCAGAGATGAGGTTTCCCCATCCGCTGAACAGCTAGTAAGCGACAGTGGCGATCCTGATGAACTTCCGGAACAAATGTCAGAATCACAAAAGTTTTTCCTAAGTATTGGTACGAACCGGTCAATTTCTAATACATACTTGTAATCTGTTGGTAGTAACATAGTCTCCATATTTATAGTTTTTGAAGAATTGCTTTAAAGCTACTGGAGTAATTTTCTTGATAAAAGTATTCAAATAGTATTTTATTTTTAACAGATACTGCCTAACAATATTTGATCACTTCAGTTAAATAAATAAATAAATAAATAAAACATTTTTCCCTTCTAACAGTATTTTAACAATTTAGTGTAATACACTAAGTGTTTTCCTTCTAACAATATCATATTTGAACAATTTAGTGAGATACACTCAACTATTTTTCCTGTTAATAGTGCTTGAATAAAAAGTATCAAAAGATGCTTGCACATCATTTTTGTGCTTTACATATCGATCCTTTTCTACCATGACCTATGTAAAGACTTCACCTACTGACAATAATGTTTATCTTTACTGGTCGGCAACCCGCCCGCTTCACTCAGTGGGTAGAGCGTCGGTCTACGGATCGCGGGGTCGCGAGTTCGATCCTCGGGTGGGGCGTATGTTCTGCGTGACTATTTGATAAACGACATTTTGTCTGAAATCATTAGTACTCCACCTCTGATTCATGTGGGGAAGTTGGTAGTTACTTGCGGAGAACAGGTTTGTACTGGTACAGAATCCAAGAACACTGGAACTGCCCGCTACATGACTGAAATATTGTTGAAAAACGGCGTTAAACCCCAAAAAACAAAAACAAACTGGTCGGCAACTTTGGACATAGATTATAGATTAACAGTGAGGGCTTGTTTATAATGGTAGGTTAAAATACTAAAGTGAGCCGTTCTAAGGCGGTGCCTCGCTGTGTTTCTTCATATGTTTATGCTGTACTTGTTGTCTATACGTTTATCTCAGTCAATGTAATTTGGCCTAGATGCCAGTCATATTAACACTGCTGTAAGCTATCGGTTTGGAGGAGCTGCGTCTTTTGAACATCACTATTGCAATAAGATCCTTTTCCTTGTTCTATTTATTTCAGTTACACATTTTTACATTGCATTATTTTTATTTACAGGAATAAGACAGGAACGTCCAGTACAAGGTTGCTCTGAAACCCAACTTAAACTTTCTTTCCCGAACATCGATTATGCTTTCCTTGGTTATGATATGTACAGAGGTTATCCTCTTGCAGACTCCCATGACCCTGGATTCACCAACCCCATTTTCAGGGCCGATTACTCTGAAAAGCATCAGTCGGCAGACTGTAGATACAGCATTCCCAACGGTTTCGTTGCAATTTCTGATGTATCATGCGTGGCGTCTTTTTCATCAACGGTGATAGAAACAAAAGAAGAACTTGTAAAAACTTTGTCAACGATGGCTGAATTCAGTCTTGGTTCTGCAAAGGCGGAATTTTCAACAAGTTTTGGATATAAGAAAACGACAAGTTCATTAGCACAAGGAAACTCCGTGTTTATAGTATCATCCGCTCATTGTGACTATTACTTTGTGAAGATTCGTAAAGAAACACCACCAACTTTTGATGATGGTTTTCTGATATGGCTAAGCAAATTGGACATTACCGACACAAATACAACTTATCTTGAATTTTTGGATAGGTACGGTACCCACTTCATAACTGAGGCAACATTTGGTGCTAGATTTTCAAATGAATATAAAATGAAATCCGACTACTATCAATCAGTAAAAGACACAAAGTACAGTGCAAGTGTGCGAGCCAGTTACTCTGGCAAGAAAAGTATCGGTGCTGGGTTTAACTTGGAGACGGGACAGCGGGAAGCTGCCAGCGAATTCACTGAAAATGTAGAAACTCGTACGATCACAGTGGGAGCGGCTCCGCCGTCAAACGGAGATGCGCTGACTTGGGCATCTGAAGTGCAGCAAAACCCTGTTCCCTCAAGGTACACTCTCGAGCCGATTGAAAACCTGTTTGTCAAAGAGTTTGTTGGTCCACTTGGAATTGATTATGAAATGATACGCTTTAACTTGATGAAGTACAAGGATGACTACAAGCGGTATCGGGAACAACAAAGTCCCGACTTTACTCTTGGAAACAATCAAAACAACGAAATAGGTAAATACTTATATAACGAAACAGGTAAAGATAAATTAAACAAACTCTTTAAGATTAGCTAGCATTTATCGTAAAATGACGGTGAGCTGAATAAACAAAAAATAATCAATGTAAACTGTACATAAAATTAAAAAATACCTACCAAGATCGATTACAATATACAAATACGAGTAATAAAGATAAATAAATTTTAGTCTCTCACCTTGTGTTCCATATACATGTATGGTACTTTTTCATATCTTATGTCGGCATATTCTCACATCGGTGTCATGGCTCATAAATTAGCTCTAGCTGTGTTATGAACCGATCGGTTCTAGAGAAATGTTAAGTATGTTCGTTGCCGAAGGAATTAACAACAAAACGTGCGTTATCTCCTTATTGTTCTCCATCTACACACCACATTTCATGAAGAAATATCGGGTATTTTTGTTGTCAGTTTTCGGATGGACGAACTGACGAGATGCAAACTACACCAGGCTAAAAATACCCAGTTAGAAATATAAAAATAAATCATACGTTCATAAGTTAATACAAAATTTCATAACTACTATTCATTAACAATTGTTTTACTGCAATTTCCAATGTACATTTTGTTTAAAAACGCAAACGCTTCTTTCAATAAAGTAAGTTATCAATTAATTATCATGACAATATAAATCAAGAAAATGATTGATTGGGCGCTCAAATAGCAGGACATGCACACACATATATAAAAAAGATTTGATTTACCACTATACTGAACAAAAGCGTGTAGGATTACACGAGGGCGGATTTTGGCCTTTAACTCTTTGCCTTTGGCCCTTACCCTCTAAATGCCTATAATGAACTTGCCCATCTTTCAATTTGGACAGTACCATTGACTGCTAAAAGGAGTGCTTACCATAAACATACTGACTGAATGGCGAACAAGTGCAGATCTTGATCAGACCGCACGGACGTGCAGACGATCAAGATCTACACTGGTCGCAAATGCAGAATTAATCGTGTCCAGCATGATAAGGGCTAATAAGCATTTATTTTTTGGTTCTGAAAAAACGTACGCAAGACTACATTATAAAATATGATCACTACATTTGTATAACATAACTTTTGCATAAATAATTCATTTCTAAGATCTCCGAAAATGATTTAGGTGTATAGTTACTTTCGAAATATGTATATTAACTAATTAAAACATCTGATTATTCAGTTACCTTCTATTTTCATATTGTCAATATCTACATGTATATGATTTACAGTTCTGTGGGAGGTGAAACAGACGCTGCATATCAAGGGTGGCGGCATTCAAGGAACATGGGGTGTAGCAGAATTCTGTCCGCAAGGATCCTTTGCAATCGGATATAATCTTAAGGTAAGGTATAGATCTGCCAAGCAGGACACACGAGTTCGCAAATCTCCTTGACTGTAAATGAACCTTAGTGTCTCCACTTACCTAGTTTTACGCATCTACTGTTGTATACACTGGGAAAACGTTATTCAGCTGATATATAACCCAATACTTACTCAGCAGGTAAATTTGACGGCTTCCACCTTTGATCTAATGTTTTATTAGAGAATGATGTATTTATTCTGTCCCTCAAATATTTATGAAATTTTCATTTATTCATTATTGGTGATGTTTTATATATTTTTGACATTATCAGTATCAATCTATAACACTGTTTTTTATTAGAAGGAACTCTTAGAATCGGTAAGACACACTTGGCTGAGCAATTGACCTCGAAAGCTGTTGTCATTACAGGCTGGCCAATCAAACTCCGTGACCTTAGAAATAACCTCTGACGGTAAAATTATTCTTTCCTAATTGAGGAGACTTTCTGGCTGAACGCGCTCTGTGGATTATATACATGACATATTACTAAACTCGAGGATGGAAAAGTGGCTTTGTTGAAACATGCCAATAACCTTATTTGTCACAAATGTTAACATACGTCGTTATCTTCGAATGCATGGTCAATATGTGAAAACAAACCCCACTGCGACCCTCTAATTGTCCGCAATTAATTCATGCATCAAATGGTACACTACATGGACTGACCGGGTCAATGTGTATAGCCAGTTTTGTTTTCTTAATTGCCGTATACAGTGCAACCTCTGTAGAGCAACACCCTTTGGGAGATACAAATATTGACTGTTATGTAGAGGTTGTTGTTCTGGAGAGGTAAATTTGATAGTATATTTCAGCTTAGGGAAATTTTGATGATGTTGTTATAGAGAGGTTTTTGCTGAGGAGAGGGCCGCTCTGGAGAGGTTGTACTGTATACTCAACTGAAAGTGATAACGGATTTTCTTTGTTGTTGGATTTAACAACTTATGTTAGCGTAAATACTTTGGAAAATGCGGACTTGACATTTTAGGCAGTAGAAAACAACATTGGGTTTTTTTTTCAATTTTTTTTTTATTATTTTTGTACAGAAATAAACGCATCATTGGTGCAAATTGTAACGCCGCCGGGGGCGCTTAAACGGAAGGATACGGAATGTCAATAAGGTAGAATGGTATTGTCCTTGTGTCCGATCCTGGAGTTCCACACACTAATGACCAATATTTAAAACAGACATTGCAACCAAAATTTTACAAGATGATCGTTATATATTTATATAGATGTGCCCTAGAAGGAACTTTTGCTATCCTTTAACTTGTCATTATTATTTTGATTCAGTTCTGCTCGTCGGTTCTTAAGACGTGTTCAATGCGCATTCTTTTAAACAGTAAAAATAAACCATGCGATCAAAATATGATGACAAAATTATACATTTGCTTGAATGTTATAGAAATAGTGAGACAGCATCAGCTTTTGTCTTTGTAACGTCAGCGGTATTTATACGGTCATTAGCAACATGAAATACATACTCGAGTTTTGTATTTCGTATCAACGTATAATCTTTTAGTTTTTGAAAGCTAATATATGTCAAATTGCCAACGATGGCCGCCGACTTTGGTTTTAGATGGATAACAGCGAATTAACTGTACATTTTCTTATCTGATTTGATTTTTTTTTCAAATATTTTGATATCAGAAAGCAGTGTACGTAATATTTTGCAATACTGAATATGTAGTAATGTATTATTATAAAATGTTATTAACTGAAAACAAAATGTATTTTTTTTGTGTTCTATTGTTTATATTTTTGCCAGATTGAACCCGACCAAGGAAAAGGTGATGATACGGGCTTGAATGCTATTAAACTTATCTGTGCAGATCAATATGGCTTCATTCGTGGCAATGAAATTACATCGACACAGGCAATTTGGGGAAGTTACAGAAAAGAAAATAAACTTTGTCCAAAAAGTGGAAAAACCGTCTACTTCCTTACACGATATTCTCTGCAAATGGTAATCCGATAATCGTACTTATATAAAACACATTTTACCAAATCCACACGTGTCCTGTCTATTTCCTTAAAAGAGGGAAAGCTTGTTTTAACAATTGTAAAGACATGAATTGCTGATCTCAAAAAGAGACTATAATCATTTCATTTTGCTATATTACTGGACAAAGTTTAGCAAGTGATGGTTCCCTTTTAATCATACATATATACAACGAACGTTTATAAATTCCAAACCAGTCTGGACTATTTAAATCAAAGGAGCATGAAGATAAGTCAGTTATATCTCCGAATAGTTCTGCATGGTGATAATAGAATTATGGGGAGATTTGAAGAAAAAAAACCATTTACAAATCCCTCACAGGTCTATAAACACCATGCAGACCTATTCCTCGAACAATAACTGTTACTTACATGGGAAAAAATAACGTTGATACCACTTGCATTTATAAAGATATTACTTTATTTTAAATTTCTACAGCATGACTGGGATCACATAGCAGCATCTTTTGTAACATTCAAGTGCCAAGATTTAAATAAAACTAAAGAAGAGCTACAGCTGGAGATATTTCCAGGACATGGTGAACCTTGGGGCAGATACTGGGGCACGAGCGATTCGTGCCCTATTGGGACAGCTATATGCGGTATGTAGCATTGTTTTAATACATTCGTTTTACGTATTGCATACTCTGCAAAGACAACATTCTGCTCTTTAGACAGCTTGTAAAAGAACCGTGTCTCCTCCTTATATCTTGGGTACCTATGCTAACTGGACGCAAGGATTACTAAGTTTACCAGTTTTATGACTATATTCAACGGATTTTTTTTCATGTCATTAGAATGTCTGAAGAAGCTCTGAATGATGTAAAAATGGTCTATTAAAGTTTCTAGTGTTAACTTTAGCAATATGTATTGCAAAATATTTTGCCTTTACTGAAGAATTATCTTCGAAATGTGCATGGGTTTGAAGTTGATGCAGGAATTTCTTATGTACATATTTTCACCATTTATTGAAAATGACCTAAATGTCGTGCAGTTTCAGAAAGTCTGTCATAACTTTATCGAAGATGTTTAGAGATGTGTAAGCTAATAATTCCTTTAAAATTTTTTGCAGAATTATAAACATTTCAATGTAAACTAATGGGAGAAAAAACTGTTGAATCATACATAAAAAACATTGAATTATGTTACAGATAAATTTATATGAAGTGAAGATATATTTCAGGTCTCAAAACAAAGGTTGAGAAGCAGCAAGATAAAGGCCACGACTCTGCATTGAATGATGTGAAGTTCTTTTGCTGCGGTCGTGACGTCATCAATTAAGAAAAAGGACCTTAACTCAAAAAATTATATTGTTCTTGAAATAGGGAGGTTTTTGCGTGATGACGAACATTTTTCTAGAAATAGCAATCTTTTTTGCCGAAAAATAATTGAATTTTGAGAAATTCAAAGAATAAAACTATTGAAAGGATCCTATACGTATTACCAGACTTGATGAATAATTCAAATACAAACTGTAACATCTCACATACTATAACATTTACAGAAACAAGGAGGAGTATCCAACAGGAAAAGCCACGTTTTAAAAACGCAGCGTCCCCAAACGCACACACGACCAACACACGCACACCACACACACACACAAAGCAAACATAAACATATAAAGAAACACAGTGGGGCACCGCCTTGGAACGGTCAGTGGCAAAACCACCACTGGGGAGCTTCAACCGGTTTATGGTGCACCTAACCTCACTCTTAAAGAAGAAGTCAAGGAACAGAAATAGAAGTCAAGGAACAATTTCATTCTTTTTTTGTCTTGGTTTTTAGATTATTCCATATTCAGAATAGAGAATTGACATTATACATGTATTGAAAGCATATGTAAAGACATTTATATATTTTTTAAATATAAGTGATTTTTTAGTCAATTTGGAAATACAGCCAAGCCATTTCTTCTAAAATCACCAATCCGAAACAATACACAACTCGCGTGAAATGACAATTTCTTTATAGATTTTTTGTTAATAAATACCGTCTAGTGTAATCGGACGAAAGAAAATGAGGTCTACCATTTAAATTTTGAATGAAATAAGCCGTCAATGGAAATGCATTCCTGTGCTTTATTTGACATGATCTGGGTTATTATTTGTCTTCTATTATCTTCATAGATTTTTTTCTACTTCAATGGATAAAACATAAGAGAAAATGCTAGTTTAACGACTTATCCACTACCACACAAAAGCTAATGACATAAAGGTGTCTGTTAATATTTATATACTTCTAATTGCAATTAAGCACGTGTTTTTTCATTAATGACGGTTTTCTTTTTGTATATTTTTTATATATTTGACGACATCTTTACAGTGCCATATGACTCATTATTGTCGAAGTGACAAGATCGGCTATCTATCTTGTTTTTTTTTTTCAATCATGGTAAGCTTTTAAGGACAATTTGCAAAAATTCTCTCCCTTAATTATTGGCTGTGTTAAAGCAATTCCCTTCAAATTGGATTGTCTCCCTTACATTAGCTAAAGTTGTGTCAATCATAACCCAAGTCAATAATTCTTTGTCATGGATCTAAAATTTTGCTTTAGGTAACACACGGCAATTAAGCTCGCATGTCACTCCATAGAAAGCAACGAAACATGTTGCCAGTTTTTAATATAAATCATGTTTTATAGATTCATATAGAAATATTATTCTTGTAAAGATATAAAACATTTCTGTAAAAAAAATTATGTTAGCTTACGATATAGCGAAATTCGTGTTGTCATGTAACAGAAAATAAAAAACATTTAGATAAATTTCTTTTCTTTTCTTTTGAAACTTTGAATCCCGCTAAACATTGAAATCCGAGAATTATTTCATAAACGAGCTTTCCCACAAAAGCATGTATAGTAGTTTTCCTCGAGAAAAACGAAACTTGTGTATAGATACATGTATTCCCATTTTGTTTGATTGTTCTTGTCCATATAACGGTACTTTTGTTTAACTTTCATGCCTAGAAGTTTACTAATTAAAACATGATAACATAATGTAATAATCTATGCAATCACTGTATTTGACAGGTAATGGCAAAAAAAAAAAAAAAACCCAAGCAATTTAACAAACTTAAAAAACATACATGTTACTCAAACACGCACACACGTTTGATTAACTGGCCTTGATCATACTAGGTTTTCCATAGAAATCAAGGAAAGAAAGAATCTATTTCATTATGAATCAAGTTTCTGAATTTTCTTATCAGCATTGGTGTATATGTATCATTGAGATCCGAACTCACTTTTTTTTTTTAAAAGCTCTCAGTCACCCTGTCTACTTATTTATAGTGTCTAAGTTACTTGTAAAATCAATGGTATACATAAATCAAATATGCCATTCAGATAATGTGTTTGTACATACTATACAATTCAATCATGAAATCAAATTTATCGTGTAAACTAAAGTCTTTACTATCCGACCAGGGATACCTGACAGTGACGTCATATTGTGTTTACTTTCCAATGTTTACCTTATATTGTACTGGATTGTCATTATGTTTCTTTACCAATAGCCTGTATGGATACGTAGCCCAGAGGATAACGGCGCTGTCGTAATAACCGAAAGGTACCGAGTTCGAATCCGTCGGCGGATTTTTTTCCCGCGCAGTATTTTCTTATTCATCTATATAGTTATCTTGATTTTTTGTGTTTCACGAATTATGCATACAGAATAAATTGTGTAGAAAACGTTAGTCATTTCACTCCACATAAAATGGCTAAAATGCCTATGAACACGTTTTTAACTGTAACGAGCCTTTGGAGAATAATGAGAAAGCAACGTGTATTCTAAAACACAATGGACTGACTGACATATGTTGCATTAGCATTTAGTATACTTCATAATGAAATAAATGGTTGATAATTAAAAAAAAACTTACACGAAAAACATATCAAAACAAAATTTCAACAACAAATCAAGGAAAGCAAATGTAACTGGTCTTTCAAACAGTATATTTTTTTGCTACAAAATAAATATTAAGTATACCTCGCCTACCACTGGTTTCGAACTTACATCGCCCGCATGACAAGTAGCCAACACATCCACTGGGCCATACTTTACTTATAGATTCTGATATGATAAGGACATAGTTCTATTTAATATAAGTATACATCCGTTTGGGGATATTCCATGGTTATTTATAATTTGTTGACAAAATGACGTCACTGTCAAAAATTGTCGGTGGATTAGTAGCTGTAAGGGTGGCTATTTTTGCATGCTTTCTACGAACAAAACCGTGACAAAAATGTAGGTCTTATTAAAGAGATAATCCTACCGTGCAAACTCATGGAAAACATGCTATCATAAATGTTGTTTTGTTTTTTTTTGTTTTTTTTGTGTTTTTGTTTTTTGTTTTTTTGTTTCTGTGTTTTGTTTTGTTTTAAAGCTTTGATTTCATTTCTAAAATAGACACGATATTGCGCGTCTGTTAATTTCACCCTTTCTTTGCACAGCGTGGAAACCATGCTATGTCTTGTTTAGATAAATGTACACATTCTCTCCCCATCTCACCAGCTTTCAATGAGCGCCTAACTTTCAAAATTATTGTTTGACTTAGTTCTTTTCCTGTCGTCGAATGTTTCAATATTCAAAAGATATTTAGCTTTCAGTCGGAAATAATGTAATTTATGTTGATTCGTATTGTTCTCATACCACACAGTTGCAATCACTTAAACAGTTGGGTGAAAAATCAAATCTCTGTTCTATTCTGTTCTGTTAATTTTTTTCTCTACATTTGTCTAATGAGACAAATATGAACGTTATTATTTCCAAAATTTATATTGAATCGTAGGTCATTTGCTGGTATATGACTTCCGTAAATTATCACCGTTTAAGTAACATCAGAACTTAAGAAATCCAACAGTTTTTAATTTCTTGAGACACTTTGACGTTAAATGGAAGCAAGAAGCTTTTACCCTATTACAATTATAAATATACCATTGTATTGTTTATAAAGTCAAGAACACCTGCATATGTGTTAATAAGTTGTCATATTTTGGAAAATATAGTTTATTTGCCTCTAATGTAAAAGAAATTGAAAAGTTTAGTGATTTTCACTTTATGTTCAATATAAGCGATGGTGATACTTTTAAAACAAAATTGGAAGCAAGAAGATGTTCAGTTAGAATAAATATTTTCACATGAAATTAAAGAGGAGAAATTGATGTTTACTGCCATATGTGTTAAAATAGTCACAAACTTAAATTTATATTTGAAATTAATCATTGAAAATAAATTTCCTATATAATATATTGCTTAAAGTGACATCACTAAGTAAACCAATATTGATTATCGGATAATTTTCAAGAGGGACAACCTACTAGGATATGCCAGTCAAATATAATAAAAACTGGGGATGGGAAACAGGGGATGGAGAGAAGTTTTCTGCTGGTATTGACAACAATCTGAGATATATCGCACAAGGACTTGCGTTTCAATGGTATCACTACATCTCTAATAATTGAAATCAAGTTAAATATATATATTATTATTCTATCATCCACCGCAATCTTTTAAATATATATCTGTACGTATACTAGAACAAGTCCATGTATGCATGACTTCATTTGAATGGGTTAAAAAATATTCTACATAAAAAAAATGAAAAAGGTGATAGAGAGTTTCATTTGTAAATAAATTTTGATAAAAACATTTTGCCTTTTTCTGATATTCCAAACTTGATATCACTGAATGAATCAAATTTTTTGCTCAACTCACTGAACGACTGTCAAGACGAGAGTTGTCCGTTTTACTTAAACTTTACCCTGCTAAATTTCTAAAATGGGCTGAGCTATCATTGAGTTTGGGCAGTACCACTTGTTATTCAAAGGGATTGTCACTGAACATTTACTAACTGAATAGCGAACAGTGTAGACCATGACCAGAATGTGCAGGCTGATCTTGGTCTACACTGGTCGCAAAGGCAAAACCACTTGCCGCCAGCAGGCTAAAGATTAAGGTAATATAAATATCGAACATTGATGAAGAAAACATATACATATACTTAACTGATTTTTGCTTTTATATAGATAGATATAGCCTTACAGATATTTTATCTACTGAACTAAAACTCAAGGAGTAGACGGTATCAATTTGGTTCAGTTTTGTAACATTCCAAAACAACAGACTCGCTATATGTATATTATCCTCCTAAGATAACCTTCCCAAACAAATTAAAAAATACGCAGTCTATTCTTGTGCAAATTGTTTTTTCAATGAAATGAGTCATCTCCTCCAGAAACACACGAGAACAAAGGAACGAATAAAGGGACACCTAGGTCACCGTCTTGGAACGGTTAGTGTCAAAACCACCACTAGGATGTTTAAACCGGTATATGGTGCGCATATAGCTTCACTCTTACCTTCGCCATGTTCAAAGTCACAGAACAGTGTACAAAAAAGTAGTCCCCGCCAGGTAAATCCATAACATGATATGGCAACAGAATGCATGACATGTAAAACACACAAAACCGTTCTAAATTTATACAAAAAAGTAAATCTAAAGAACCAAAATCGCATGTACTCAATGCTTTTGCAGAAGACAAAGCACCAAGACAAATACACTTAAGGGCAACACAGGCCAGAAGGCAGATATCCAAACAACTCAGTTAAGATTGGATCAAAAACACCTGCCTGTCATCTGAGTTATAAGTACACTCATATACTCAAATGTACTAAATAACTTGTCTCAATCAGTGCAACAAGAGCATTACTTATAAGGACACGACAAGGCAAGTTACAATACCAAAATCCACTTTGATGGAGTGACAGCTACTGACAAACGTTCTTCTCTGTGATCCTTCTCCTTAAAATCCTATAAACAGGGGCGACTAACTATAGATGGGTTAATTGTGCATTAGATATATTTGCTTTGAAATAGAAAAAGTGGAAACAGGTCGCTCAACACGACAAAAACGAAAATGTTGCAGGCTCGGTTTTATTGAGCCTGTTCATGGACGATGTTGAAATGCATGCTACCGTCCACGCCCTCTAGCCCCGGGTTGAGCAGAACTCAACATTTACACATGCTACATTTACACATACTACAAAAACTGCCTCGGTAGCCTAGTGGTAGAGCGTCCGCTCCGAGATCATGGAACCTTCCATGATACACTTGCATGTAATTCAATGAAAGTGGCGTATGGTCCCCAGATAAAGTAATGGGTTTGGCCTAAACGAGAAAAACAATGAGCAGAACTAAACAAACTGGAATTTAGAAAGGGGATCTGAGGCTATGGAGCCTGCATATCACAAGAACTGCCAAAAGACAAAATCAAAAAGCAGGCACCATATCCAAGGGGTGATTATACAATACCCAAAGCTATGAAAGCGGAAGTATTGGAACCACCCAGGCCGAAATGTTCAAGCTGAGAAACTAAACAGTACCAATGGGCCAATTCGTTTCACTTTTGCGGCGTACGCCGTTTCGCCGCGTGCAACCGGCTAGGCGTTCGTTTGGCTTCCCGGCACTGCCCGCGTCTATCCGGCGTACGCCGATGTGTGCCGGTCTTGTGAGATAGGCAAAGCGGCAAATCATATATTTTCGCGATATAAAATCGGGTAAACATTTGGAAATTTGGGTAAGTACCAGTAGATGTAGAAACATACTGCAAGAACTATTTGCTAACTTATTTGGAACATGCCACAAGAGAAAATCATAATAATTTGGAAATTTATTTTTTGTATTTGCAGCTCACGTGGCCGGCGTCCGCCGAAACGTTCGTTTATCAATAAACCGGAGAGATTTTTTTTCTTGCCGCCCACGTGACCGGCGTGCCCCTGGTTGAGTGAAACGAATTGGCTCAATAACACGACATTGAACGATCTGAGAAGATCGAAATATAACAGCCCTGATTTAATGTACGGGGAGACTCTTTACGGCCGGCACACGGCACAAACAACGCTGCTGTGATAATAAAATAGAAAAAGTGGAAACTCCACAGGTCACTCAACACGACAAAAACGAAAATGTTGCAGGCTCGGTTTGAGCCGAATCATGGACGGTAGTGGAAATGTATGCTACCGTCCACGCCCTCTAGCCCCGGGTTGAGCAGAATTCAACATTTACACATGCTACAAGTACAATTTAGAAACATCCGCAGATGTGTTCATACGGCGGGGCACATGGAACCTTCAATGATACACTTGCATGTAATTCCATGAGACACGGCGTATGGTCCCCAGTTAAGATATAGGTCCATGTTTCGGAAAAAAGTCCGAACGTCATCAAATCATAGAAAGAAAGCATTGTTTTACATGAAAATTTAACAGCATATAAAACGTTTATATTCTTCTACAAAACCATTGTCAATTTACTCATATATTTATTGAATTCTGGAAAGGGACTGCACGAAGGGGCCACATTTCTGGACAGTTCAGCGCCTTTAAAAACTCACCATTTTTAAAAACCTGTTACATGTCTTCGTTTCGATGCAGTTGCAACATCGTACGAGTGTTTAAACTTTACATAAGTAGGTAAAACATCGTTTTTGACCATTTTTTACATTTATTCTCTTTACAAAAGGCATTCTTATTTCAAGGGGGACAACTCCTTTAGAATATTTTGAGTATCCAACTCTGTGGGACAAAACAGTAAAACATGTATTGGACAGATAAGTTGTTGGTCAAGATGCTGTTCATTTACTAAAAAAATATGTTGTTTTGTGATATACTGCTAAAATAGAAAAAGTGGAAACTTCACAGGTCACTCAACACGACAAAAACTTAAATGTTGCAGGCTCGGTTTGATTGAGCCTGTTCATGGACGGTAGTGGAAATGCATGCTACCGTCCACGCCCTATATCCCCTTAAACCTTAAAATAATGGGTTTGTCCTAAACGAGAAAGCAATGAGCAGAACTAAATAAACTGGAATTTAGGAAGGGGATCTGAGGCTATGGAGCCTGCATATCACAGGAACTGCCAAAAGACAAAGTTAAAAAGCAGGCACCATATCCAAGGGGTGATTATACTGAAGTCTCGTTTGGTATATTTACCAAAATTTGATTTAAAAAGTATAAGATTTATTTAGTTTTTAAACTACACTCCGATGATATACGGGGTGTGTAAGACTAATATTAAGAAGGTTTTAAGGTTTTTGTTTTATTTCTGTAAAAGTTCAGAAGTTCAAGCACTTAAATATATAGTGCAAAGGTAGATAATATGGACGAAGCACGAGACAGTAGTTTCATGTTTGCCTTGTTTTAAGATTTTGGCGCTTTTACAAATCTTTTATCGAGACACTTTTTAGGTTTACAGACACTAAATAGGAAAATGACATGAAAAAAATGGTAGTCGCATATTGGCAGATTCAAATAGTTCTCAGTTGTTTTGCTCTGTAGATATATTTTCCTTATTGTCTTTGCATTTATTTTGCTGAAATCACATGAAAGATCTACGCTTGACATTTAGGAAGCATTTTCCTAATGAAATGATAGTAAGACAGAATTTGTCATGGAAACTTAGGTCATACACCACCACTACAATTTTGGGTCTCAGTTTTAGCTGATTTGCAGTTTGTATGTTTGACTGAAAATCTTTTTCTTGCATCAAAATGACTCCCAATTTTCTTTTGATTTTTATTCAGTACTGACAATATTCTTCAAGAAAATTTAAGTAACAGACATTTAAAATGGGTCCTGATGTGTG
This sequence comes from Mercenaria mercenaria, assembly GCF_021730395.1. Classification (NCBI taxonomy): domain Eukaryota; kingdom Metazoa; phylum Mollusca; class Bivalvia; order Venerida; family Veneridae; genus Mercenaria; species Mercenaria mercenaria. The sequence goes on from NC_069365.1 coordinate 51,958,339, forward strand.
CTGCAGCCATTGGAAATTTGTCAATTTTATATAGAATAAAGAAGGCCAGCTATTTAGTGTGTTCATGCCTTTAAGCTAAGTGCAGACATTTTCTTACTGACCAGGGAAAGAAATAGCATGATAAAGATAGCACAGATTCTTCCCATTCTCGTTTCGAATAATTTTAATCTACACGTCGTTGTGCAAATGGTATTACATGCCAAGGTTAATTTTACTATTATTTTGTATGAGTGTAAGGTTTATACTAGTCCAAATTATCGGACGTTTCGGGACAGCGTGATAACCTTTGTGTGACTGTCGCTGTCTCGCCACGTCGTAACTTCTGTGAAGAAATCCCCATGACCTTTTTGAATGTATATTTTGTGTTTTGTTTCTGCAGTTAAGTGTCGTAGACGGTCTGCTGTTTATTGAAACCAGTGTCGTGGCAGAGTCGGGGTAGATATCCCCTCTCAACTGTTTACAACATCGACGATTTAAAGTCTTATTTAGAATCATGCGTTATATTCAACTCACTTGAACTTTCTGTTTAATTTATTTGAGCAAGTTAGTCTAAAAAGTATTTTATATATTTTTTTATTTATTTATTTTTGAATGTCTCGATTTTCTAACAGTAAAATGCAGATAAGGGTAAGGCTTAGAGGGATGGCAACTATAAAATATCAAATCATAAAATAAGCCATCCCGATACGCCGAACGAGTAAGGGTATGTGTATACTTCTTACGGAGGCAATGAGTTTGTGTGGCTGCTGCCAAAAGCGGATACTCATGTGGGTAGAGCCATCCATTCAGCGAGAAATTGCCAGCTCGCTTTGCTAAAATTATATCAGTAATAATTATAAATTATGAATCGTGGAACCGTACGCCAGTCAAAATTAAATGTTAAATTTCTCAAAAAAATCCTTTTCCTACTGAAAATCTAAAAAGAGATGGCATTGTATCAAATATCGATTGCACCATTTGAGATGTACATGCCAACAATTTTCCGACAATGTTTACCCCTGGGCCGCCTTCGCAATTATGTCCTCATTGAACAAAAGTCCAAATAAACTCTTTTAAGTGTCTTACGTTTTTAAAATAACAAAACGCCTAACCGATATCGTACGATCAGTCAGGGGTTTTGTTGAAACCTATTGGTCTATTACACGAAAATTGGAAATGTGCCTTGTATGCGTCATTTTTCTGAAAACAAAGCAGAATAATTAAATGCAAAATTAAGGTCGGTGGCAATTTTTCGAAAAACATACATAAATTGTCATAAACAAAACAATCAATGCTATTCATAGTTTTATGTTTCATGTATAAAGGAGTAAGCATATGAAACATATTTTCAATCGGTAAAAAGAAAACCATACGTTCGTACAGTATTTTTGTGGAATTTATACAACATTTGCTTTTGTAATATTTCGGGGGAAAAACACGCACCGACTATGAGATTACGACCATCAGAAATATTCTATTCTCAAGATTCTATAAGCAGCGAGTTTGATGATGGTACAACAATAGGTGAAACCGTCGACGATATTAACAATGGCATGTATGTCAACTTGCTTTTTCATGTTTTAAAGACATTTTTCAATTTTGAAATTAAACTCAGATATATTTCATCTATGTATATTAATAAAATCTGCTGCTCAGAGAATGTATTCCGAAATCATTTGAATTGAGTTAGAAATTCTTTTTCCTGGTTTCTTTTTGTATAATGATAAGAACCTAACGCTCGTCTTCATTTTTAAGAACCGACATTTCTGAGATACCAAATATTTCGGTGGCCAATATTGGTGGGAAATGGTTTACAGCCGACAACAGGCGACTTTGGGTGTTTCGTAAACTTGAAGACATCGGAATGTGTGACAGGATACATGTTCGTGTAGTGAACAATATACCGTCGCACAAAATGACTACAGAAAATGGAGGCGTTGATATCGAGGTCCGTGGCTCACCGGGAGGAACATGGAACTGAAATCTCAATATTTGACTATAGAAAATATGTTATTACTATTTACCAATTAATGTGTCTGTGATAAAAAAAAACTATTATGCAATATATCACCTGTATATATATATAATAATATAATATAGTGTTAACTATCAAAGAACCGAAAGTACATAATTCATACTTCACATTGTTTGCCTGTTTATTTTTCAAAAATGTTGATCTATTTGTGTCAACGTTTATCAAATGATATATCGGGAACATTTAAAATGCAATGCCCATGTTTAAAGGTATTCAACACTGTTTATCATGTACAGGAATTTTTACATAGATTTTATCTAAACTTTGTTAATAGTTTTAGTCGTTATATGTGTCAATCATTTCAAGTGTTCTTTTTTTCTGAAATTATTGTTATTATGAGACACATTTAGCCATCAGTATTTTGAGATAAATGGCTATTATGTTGCATTTCAGAAAAAGAAATGCACAAAATAAAGTTGCAAAAATTATATGTTTATTGAACGCGTAAAACTGTGGAGAATCCCTTAATTTCTAATATTAGATTTCTTTTTCTTGATATGCAAATTTGTCACATGATGTTAACTCATAAAAGTATAAGTCAACAGTTTATTACTAAATAAAAACAATATAAGACAAAAATTATGAGTGCATGCTATAATGTATGTACATATGGGGACTGTTAAGAAAAGTTGTTTCATCATTACTACCCTTGAAAATGACATTTTTATCAAGATGTTTTCACCTGCCTGAAACGGTTACAATTTCTGACTTTATAAATTCCTGTTTAAGATTTAATAGCAGATTCCTGTTCATGGTACCTGTAAGTGCAAAAAGATATACATTATGTATGTTAATGCAGGATAAAAATAGATAATATATTATATTTTCCGAAAATACGCAACATGTATAAACTGTTTATAAATAGACATTCTTTGCATACGTTATGACTTATTAGTGAATTAAGTGTAGACAGTAAGAGTTCCCTAAAACTAAAAAAAATCGCGTATGCATTGTAAACGACAAGGGACAGAATCATGAGGAAACAAAAGCAAGAAAAAAATATCATTGAAGGAAGGAATAATTAAGATACGAAAAGTAAAGCGCATAATGTGTGTTATTTTTATCAAGCGGGAAAGCACGCTAACAAAATATACATTTGGGGTATTCCAGCGATAAGGAAACTTAAGTTTCTCGGTCAGTTTTGCTGAAAAGCAGAACATAAATAACTCATCTTAATAACTTGACAAAACAACAATCAAAATGAAGTTACGGCCGTCGAAAATACGTTATTCTCAGGATTCTATTAGTAACACTTTCGATATACGAAGTGATCATCCGTGTATTAGGATCGGAGAAACACTAGACGAACTTTGTGATGGCATGTATGTTATTTCTATATTAACCATCTGGCGTTCCTTCAGTTTGATACATTCATTTAGTGTTGTGATTATAATTCTTAACAACCTTTTTATATTGACTGATAATTTTAAATGATATATTTTAGTCACATTAAAATTTGCTGAGTAAGCTATAAATGTCATTTAAAACTTTCATCAGATGATATGTAATTTTTTTTATTTTTTAGAACGGATATTGATGAGATACCAACAATTTCGGTAGCGGAAATTGGCGGGAAATGGTTCACAGCAGACAACAGGCGACTTTGGGTTTTTCGCAAGCTTGAAGAACTTGGAAAATGTCGAAAAATTCCAGTTGATGAAGTAGATGACATTCCGTCTTCGAAAATGACAACAGAAAATCGAGGTGTTGATATAGAGGTCCGAGGATCGCCGGGAGGACGTTGGATTAGAAAACTTGAAGATTCAGATACAAGTTCCGAAGAGGAAAGCAGCGATGATGACGACTTATACGGTCAGTTCGGATCATGGAAAATATGACAAGTGATGCAATGTGTATTTCTACAAAAATTATGTATTTATTATATCAGTGTGTGTATGTGATAACTAGCTGTGATAAGTTTTTGATTTTGTATTAAGTTTAATTGCTTGGATTTTTAATATTGTAGAAACAGTATATACATTTTCATTGTAATAGTTTTAACCAATTTACTAAATAAAAAGAAGTGTTAAATGTTATAGGTCATTAGTGATATATAAGGAACAATGGAATTTTAGAATTTCCAGTTTTATTACTAGCGTATGTTAATGAGCTTTTATGTATACATTTTAGTTGCTTTAACTTGTTATTTACTTATAGTGAATTATCAAATGTCTTTTTTACAAAATATACTTACTTTCAATAACAATACAGTGATCAACAATGTAAACAATTTAGATGATGATACATTCTCATTTGTTTTACAAACTTTTGAAAACCTTCTGGCAAGCAAAAAGTATCACCCACATCTATGTTATGAACGGTCCACCTAAAGACAAAGTTAACGTGCTTATTTTAAAGCTGATGTTTTCGCCCGATTTGTACTCATTTCAGTCGGGCTAGTCGCGCGTGCTTCAATTCGGTACACATGCGAAACATGCCGAAAAGCCCGATTGATATATCACGGCGCATTTCGGTGTACCGATCACGTGAACAGGATAGCCCGGTTCTGTATGAATCGAACCACCTGCTAATAGTTTCATGATGGCTTCAGACTATTCGCTATAACTAAACAACTCACTTTTTCGAAAATAATAGAATTCAGAGATCAGCTTATACATATGACTTTTTATATTTTTTGCCTAAGTAGAGTTTTATCAGTGGTCCATTTTTTTCTGGAAATTATTGTTTGGATGGGTTCGAGTGCTATGCACTCACTATTCCAAATAATGAAATTTCAAACTTCATGAAGATCGGATAGAACATCTGACATCGGAAGTGTTAACAAATTTTTTATATGATTTCACCTAGTGTGAATCAGGTTTAAGCACATATGACCATGTTTCAAACTTGACTTAGCTTTGATAGAGATAAAAATTAAAAGTTTCATGAAGATCAAAGAAGTAACAAGAGTGCCAGAATGTCACAATATACGCCCGTCACAGCAAATTTCTTTACACTAGCACCTGTATTTGCAAATGGAATTTTAATTTTCTAGTTGTTTACAATGTTTGTTTTTTTAGAAATTATTGAAATTCTTTTATTTTTCTAAGTCCACAAAAAATCCTTACCAGGTAGAGATACCTTAAAATGCACCCAAAATTTGAAAGTAACATCAATGTTGTACCACAGAAAAGTGGTCTTGGTTTTTCCCTACGGTCAATTATAAAAAAGTTACAATGTAAGTTATTTATAGTAACAACTAAGGGAAGTTAATCTTTAAAGAGAAAAAAAAAATCAAAAAAAATAAAAATTACAAGTCCACACAAAAATCCTTACCAGGTAGAGATAGCTCAAAATACACCTCAGAATTGGATGTAACATGCAAGTTGTACTACAGAAAAGTGGTCCCGATTTTTCCCTACGACTTGTAATGAAAAAGTTACAATATAAGCTATTTATAGTAACAGCAAAGGGAAGTAATTCAAAAGAAGGGACCAGTGCATGACACTCAGTCACATGATGGTGTACAATTGTGCCAAGTTACATCAAAATCCCTCCATGCATGAAGTAGAAATGCTCCGGACAAAGTCATTCTTGTATCTGACCTTTGGCCTCTAAGTGTGACCTTGACCTTAGACCTAGGGACCTGGTTCTTGCGCATGACACTCCGTCTCATGCTTGTGAACATTTGTACCAAGTTGTATCAAAATCCCTCAATGCATGAAGAAGAAATGCTCCGGACAAAGTTTTCATTCTTGTATCCTTGACCTCTAAGTGTGACCTTGACCTTACCCCTAGGGACCTGGTTCTTGCGCAAGACACTCCGTCTCATGATGGTGAACAATTGTGTCAAGCTACATCAAAGTCCTTTCATGCATGAAGAAGATTTGCTCCGGACAAAGTTTTCATTCTTGTATCCTTTGACCTCTAAGTGTGACCTTGACCTTAGACCTAGGGACCTGGTTCTTGCGCATGACACTCCCTCTCATTATGGTGAACAACTGTGCCAAGCTACATCAAAATCCTTCCATGCATGAAGAAGATATGCTCCGGACAAAGTCATTCTTGAATTTTTCATTCTTGTATCCTTTGGCCTCTAAGTGTGACCTTGACCTTAGACCTAGGGACCTGGTTTTTTGCGCATGACACTCCGTCTCATAATGATAAACAATTGTGCAAACTTTCATCAAAATCCCTCCATGCATGAAGAAGATATGCTCCGGACAAAGTCATTCTTGAATTTGACCTTTGACCTCTAAGTGTGACCTTGACCTTAGACCTAGGGACCTGGTTCTTGCGCATGACACTCCGTCTCATGCTTGTGAACATTTGTACCAAGTTGTATCAAAATCCCTCAATGCATGAAGAAGAAATGCTCCGGACAAAGTTTTCATTCTTGTATCCTTGACCTCTAAGTGTGACCTTGACCTTACCCCTAGGGACCTGGTTCTTGCGCAAGACACTCCGTCTCATGATGGTGAACAATTGTGTCAAGCTACATCAAAGTCCTTTCATGCATGAAGAAGATTTGCTCCGGACAAAGTTTTCATTCTTGTATCCTTTGACCTCTAAGTGTGACCTTGACCTTAGACCTAGGGACCTGGTTCTTGCGCATGACACTCCCTCTCATTATGGTGAACAACTGTGCCAAGCTACATCAAAATCCTTCCATGCATGAAGAAGATATGCTCCGGACAAAGTCATTCTTGAATTTTTCATTCTTGTATCCTTTGGCCTCTAAGTGTGACCTTGACCTTAGACCTAGGGACCTGGTTTTTGCGCATGACACTCCGTCTCATAATGATAAACAATTGTGCAAACTTTCATCAAAATCCCTCCATGCATGAAGAAGATATGCTCCGGACAAAGTCATTCTTGAATTTGACCTTTGACCTCTAAGTGTGACCTTGACCTTAGACCTAGGGACCTGGTTCTTGCGCATGACACTCCGTCTCATGATGGTGAACAACTGTGCCAAGTTTCATCAAAATCCCTCCATGCATGTAGAAGATATGCTCCGGACAAAGTCTGTGGACGCCGCCCGCCCGCCCATCCGCCCGCCAGGGGCGTTCCCATAATACGTCCCGTTTTTCAAACGGGCGTATAAAAAAGTAGTGTCTAGATAGATAACAAGGTTTATGTTTATCAATTTTAGCTAGTGACCTGATTTTGATCCCAGACGGCTCAGTATCAACTTTCCCAAGATTTTATTGAGGGAAACATTCTGACCAAATTTAATGAAGACTGTACCAAACTTGTGACCTCTAGATTGTTAAAAGTAGATTTGTTGATGATCCAGGTGTATTTCGATAGCTAACTTTAAGCCCTTTAGTGAGTTAAAACAGTTTTATAGATATTTTAGTACAAAATGTATTCCAAACCAATCTATGCAAATATACAGTTGCTTTAACTTATTATTATATAGTAAATGTATTCCAAACCAATCTATGCAAATATACAGTTGCTTTAACTTATTATTATATAGTAAATGTATTCCAGACCAATCTATGCAAATATACAGTTGCTTTAACCTATTATTATATCGTCATAGCATGCCAAAATAAATTACACATCTCGGCAATGTTTGAAGTGACAGTACTCTATACCGAAAAATAATAAATATTAAAACTTAGTGCGTTTGTTTTGTTAGGTTTAACGTCACATCAACAAATTTTAGGTAATATTCGATATTGAATTTACTAGAAACGAGAAATTTCAGTAAAGGCTGCTTCTAAATGTTAAAAGCGGGCCAAGCTTTTCAATATTTTGATTGTTTTTACCTTGAGGAACTATTATTATAGGCTATAACTGAAAAAATCCCAAACTGTTGAATAACTGTCAATAAAAAAGTTGTCCGTTTTGCTGTAGAAATTTTTAAAAGTTCATAAAGACTTTATATTTTTTAATACAAAAGCTTCATTTTATATCTTTGATATAAAAGCCTCATGAGTTTGGTCGATTCGCGCATTTTCTTTGGTAATGTTCTCATGATACTCGATGTCCAGATGTTCGGTCTGTATCTATATTAATAACTGCATACTCTGCTTTTAATGCTTGGGAAAGACTCGTATCAAATTCATTCCCTTATATGCATGTGTCCAAAGGTGATCAATTTACATTGACATTATTTTACGATCATTTTATATCAACGTACATATTGAGATTACGGCTTTGTGTGGCCACTGCCAAACGCGGTTTTATTAGATGGCTTTGACCTGGGGCCCCGTCCCCTAAAAACATATTTTGGATAATCTAAAGTTGCGAAGACCTCAGTTATTATAGAACAAATTTCTGCCGCGCTTTGCTCGCAAAACATTACACCAATAGTATTTAAAGTGCTGAACTGGAGGGATCTTTCAACAGTCAAAATAATCAAAAACCCTATCATATGGTTAAAATTGTTGTTCATATGAAAATTGAACTTATATTGGAATAGCAACGTTTGACTTAATTACAGCAAGAGCACAAAATTAGATACCGTTGAATGAGAAGATACATTAGCCACCTTAAAGATAAGCAGTGAAGATTACATTTTACAGACTAAGATCAAACTTCGCCAACTTCGTGAATTTAATTTTCATGAAAATTCTGTATAACCCATGAGAAACTATTTGTCAACGTCGGATGTGCAGCAGACGGTAATAGTTCCAAACATAAGTGGGTGTAATTCCGTGAAATTCATCACTATTCACCGCTTTCGAAAGTTGTTACTATCTACATTTGTAGGAGATTCATTCAGCTGCAGTCCTTTTGGGATTCATTCAGCACTACTAAAGGTAACGGATGTTCAATTATTGCAACTAGTGAGTAATGCCGCCTAGAAGATTGAGAATTCGTAAAAGTGTTGAATTATTGCCGCATCTAAGAACACTTAAACTTACAGGATGGCTTTGCTATCGCTGTTTTTTCCCCGCGCAATTTGTTCAAAACGCTCTACTTCACGGTTCGATCAATTCTCCCAATTTACGGCCATGTCCCTATAGTATAGGGTATGGCAAGTACAATATGTCAGTTTTAACTATATTTTCTTCCTGGTCTTGTGCCAGTGCGTGATTGGCGGCTGGAAAGGAGGCAACAAGTTCGTAAACCTTCCTTATTGATTCTCCAATAACCTAGTTTTGAACACCTGATGTTGTTTACACAGGAAAAATGAAATCGGGCAAAGTTAAGCTAAAATGTGATTTAATTTTGTACTAAGCAGGTAAATGGTAATTTTTTGTCATGTGAAGGGGCATCCGTGGCTAAGCGATTAAGGTAGCTGACTTCGAATCACGTGACTTCCTCATCGCCATGGGTTCAAACCATCGCTTTGGTTGTAGAGTTCTTCCATGTGAGGAAGGCATCCAGCAGCTAGCTAGGCTCAAAGTCTCTTCCATGTGAGGAAGACATCCAGCAGCTAGCTAGGCTCAAAGTCTCTTCCATGTGAGGAAGACATCCAGCATTATAATTCTTTATAAACTCTACCAATATTCTTATTCAAGCATTGGCCACTCGGTTAACTTCGTTAGAGGAGAAGGTTAGATTAATCGATAATATTCACTTCATAGCATCTTAATATTTACATGTCATGCTGTACAGAATATTTATCGTGTCGATAAACAAAGCGTTCTCTATCAGCTTGTTTTCCAATCCATGTATTTGACATGTAAAAATTTGTTGTACATGTTATGTGTATGTTGCTTAAAAAATAATAAAATATTGTTTAAACTAAAGCGTTCTCTAAATTTTCAAGATTCTGGCAGAAATTTTGTAAATGCACTTTGGTCTTGTCGGCGTTAGTTCGAACACTGTTTTCAAATTTTGCTGCTTTGAATTCCTATTTTCTGTAATTTTGAAAGTTTCACGCGTGTTTATCACAGATCGAAAAAAAAAATACATGGCACATATTCTATCAATAAGTTCCTCCTTTATATCCATCGTGTTTCGATATTTGGCGGGGAGATTTGTGTCACATTCCTTTTGTTACATCGGAACAACCAGAACTAATGTTTGCATTTACGCGAAAGTCTACTTTGTCACGTTCTAAACAGGCCCTCAATACTTTGTATAAATGTTCTCGTCCATTTCATCACATGTTATTTGGGAATATAAAAACACGCAATTGCACTACATGCATTGTGCAGCAAGGAAAATTACATTCTCATCAATCTTATGTATAAGCAAATTTGATAGACTTCAGCGATGCTCAGGTGCTGAATGTTTATCCTTAACTGTCCGACAGTATAAATAATATTTCACAATTCTAACTCAAACACAATACATACATTCAGCTCATATTTATATAATAATACAACATCCATTATCTCTCTCCCTATGAGAATGCGATGTTGTATTCCCAATCAGTCTTTCGTTGCTACTGTAGGATCTATCATATGTTTCATGTCGCTGCTCCGGAGCATACCTAAAAGTATATTTATCATTTTCGTTATACTGGAGGAGATCATCAGTTCTGGTTTTAGAGTTGTTTGCGATTTCGCTTCCGCTTGATGAAGAGGATGACTGGGACATAAATGATCTACTTCTATCAAGAGCTAGTCCTGAATGTGGCCCTGATAACCTGCCTGTATTCGACGTTGGTCTTGACTGCGATCCAGATTTTCTAACTGTGTAAGACGATGGTTCTCCTATCGTGTTTTGTTCGTTCCTCCTTATACCAGTGATTCCTCCGTAGCTATCAAATCCCCCTTGGCTAAAATTTGGTGACTTTCGAATAGTTGATGCAGTTGGAAATATGACATCATGTTTTGTAGACACGCTAGTATTCCTTAATGCAGTTGTGTTATTCGGGTTCAAACCAGTTTTATAAGAACTGGTTCCAGCATTTGTACCGTGATGAAAACCATATCTTCCATACTGTGAGCCAGAAGTTTGGCTGAATTGCTCGCCAAAGTTCGGCGACTCTCGATAACTGGAAGAAACAGTAGGGGAGCTGGCGTCGAGTTTCTTGAAGACGTCTGTTTCTCTATAATTTATATTTCTTGAAATGTTGGCATTGTTTACATTCTTTGGACGTTTTGTCACGCTCGGTTTAAGATGCCAGTAACCACCAGGAGACCCGCGAACGCTCACTGACTCTCCCCCATTAAATGATGTAAGTTTTCCTGATGGAATATAATATCCTTTCTGCACATGAATCTTCTCACATTTTCCTAATCTCTCAAGCTGTCTGAAGACCCACAGACGTCTGTTATCTGCGGTTGTCCATTTTCCATCTCTTTCTACAACAGTAATTGTTGGAATATCATTCACTGAGCATCTAAAATAAATATATATTAAAGTTCACATGAATGAATGGAAATACATTTTTGTACATGACGCATTTCTTTTATTTTTGAGGTATTTATGAATAATGCAATATAGCTATAAATACAGATGAATCTTTGCAATATATGAATTAGGTGCAATGGGGGGGGGCGAGAGAGAGAGAGAGTTGTGTTCTTCATGCGGCGCAGATCAAAAATTTCATAGTAATTTAACTGTCTGCTAAAAAGGCAAATTAAACTGTTGAAAAAATCAGTTCTCGTTTTATTAATGAACAGTGAGTTGTTGTTGTTTCCAATGTCAAATATTGGATCAAACAGGATACATTTATAAATAGAAAAAGTGGAAACTCCACAGGTCGCTCAACACAACAAAAACGAAAATATTGCAGGCTCGGTTTGATTGAGCCTGTTCATGGACGGTAGTGGAAATGCATGCTACCGTCCACGCCCTCTAGCCCCGGGTTGAGCAGAACTCAACATTTACACATGTTAAAAGTACAAAAAACAATTTAGAGACATCCGCAGATGTGTTCATACGGCGGTGCACATGGAACCTTCAATGCTCCACTAGTGTGTAATTCCATGAAAAGCGGCGTATGATCCCCAGTTTAAAAAAAATGGGTTTGCCCTAAACGAGAAAACAATGAGCAGAACTAAACAAACTGGAATTTAGAAAGGGGATCTGAGGTTATGGAGCCTGCATATCACAGGAACTCCCAAAAGACAAAATTAAAAAGCAGGCGCCATATCCAAGGGGTGATTATACAATACCCAAAGCTTTAAAAGCGGGAGTATTGGAACCACCCAGGCCGAAATGCTCATGTTCAGAAACTAAACAGTACCAATAACACGACATAAAAGTCGTGCTGAACGATCTGAGAAGATCGAAATGTAACAGCCCTGACTGAATGTACGGGGAGACTTTTTACGGCCGCCACACGGCACAAACAACGCTTCTGTGATAATAAATAGAAAAAGTGGAAACTCCACAGGTCGCTCAACACAACAAAAACGAAAATGTTGCAGGCTCGGTTTGATTGAGCCTGTTCATGGACGGTAGTGGAAATGCATGCTACCGTCCACGCCCTTTAGCCCCGGGTTGAGCAGAACTCAACATTTACACATGTTAAAAGTACAAAAAACAATTTAGAGACATCCGCAGATGTGTTCATACGGCGGTGCACATGGAACCTTCAATGCTACACTAGTGTGTAATTCCATGAAAAGCGGCGTACGGTCCCCAGTTAAAAAAATCGGTTATAAATCGTCATGGAAAATGAATATAAAGTAAATAAAATCTATAAAACATTCTTATGAAGCATAGAACATAACCAAGCACACTAATAGCAGACTCGGTTTGATTGAGGTCTGGTTAGAGTGTCCGCCTACGGATCACGAGGTCTGGGGTTCAGGCCCCAGTAGGGACCTTGGTATTTTCTCTCCCAGGGTTTACTTTAATTGTGTCAGAAGTGTTTGACGGACTTATGCGGTGGGCATGCAGTGTCATTCTGGAGAGCTAGTAAGCTCTGAAAAGTAAAGGGGGAGAAGTGTAGTGATAGTAGCTTTATATGCCACTTCCAATAGCCTAGCTGTTGGGTTAACCCTTCAGTGACGTGGTTAGAGTGTCCGCCTACGGACCACGAGGTCTGGGGTTCGAGCCCCAGTAGGGACCTTGGTATTTTCTCTCCCAGGGTTTACTTTATCTATTATTATAGGGAAATTGAATGGGCTCCATGATCCCAAAAGGCCTGAAAATATATCGTCATAGAATCAAAGTATTGGAAGACTTTTTACAGTTGCAACACAACATTTTAAGACTGTGTTAGATGAGCTATAGCAGCAATTCTTTACAAAACACCTGTGTAGTGGAAAATGTAACACCCTTGATTAACAATAATATCTTTTTCAGTTCGAACTGATTACTGTATCGTCCAAAATATGCATGTACAGTTATTTAAAAACAGTCTAGATGGGTATTAAAGTCTTACTGATATCAACAGTCCTTATACTAAATTATTAACTCAATGCACTTTTATACATGATATGCTTAAAAGATAATTGGATATATACGATTACCTTCCTTCACATATTACATCCAATGTTTCACCAATCGGTTTGTATCGATGATTACACTGTTTGTCAAAAACATTGTTAATCGAATCTTGCGAATAAAATATCTCCGAAGGTCTCAAATACATATTGTCGTTTAACTCTAATTCATTGCACATTCATATCTGTTCTTTCGAATTAACAGTCCTACCAAAATGTCTGAGAAGGTTACTAAAATCTAGCAGGGGCTGTTCAGCTAGGCAAATAATCTGTAACTGTTAATATCCCATAAATCTCCATGGCCTGCTGTGCTGACCGACATCCTCACATTAATTACCTGCTATTTGACCTTATCTTACATGTATTACCGACCACAAGTTTCATGCCTTTTTACTAATCGGCAGAAATTTATGGAAGTCTTATATTGTCTACAAAGCAAGGAATGTTTTTTTTTCATTTCCAAAGAGCTATAAAATAAATTTAATCATATTTGTTATTTTTTACAGGTGAGTAATTATATATTATTTTGTCTTTATCAGTTATGTTCTTGAAACAAAATTTATCTGGCAAAACAATTGACAGTACAGTACAGTTATTTTCGAGAAAGTTTTTTATTATTATTATTATTATACACAATAAAACTAAGAAAATTAGTATTCGTCCCTACCTGTTTCACCTAGAGGGTTTATAGTTTTACTACTTCCATCATTTTGTCTGTCCATGTTTTAATACGAATCGGTACTTATGCTGCTACAGGAGACAATACATAATATTGAATTCAATTTATTCGCTAATTCTTATTTAGTGATTAAAACTTCTTTTAGGTGGCTTAATTCCGTCTACCAGAATGTCCTTCTAATTGTTTCAATAAGTGTACAAAAGAAAGGATAATGCAATTTTGATGAAACTTTCTATATGTTATAAAAAACATCAGGTGAAAATTCATTTTGTTTTTACCTAGTTATGCAAATGTAAGAAACAACATGTATCCTGAAATGACTTAAAAGTATATGGTAGGTTATTGTAAATTGCTATACTGATAGGAAGCACATCATTTAATTTCTGCAATTTTTGTACCTTGTCATGAGAAAACTTAATAAAACAGCTCTTGCAATAAATTGAAAAGCATTAGAGGTAGATCAATTAAGGGACTTTTGTTTACAGAATGAGTACACACATAAGGCATTTGACCATTCCTGTGGGAAAATTATGAAATGCGATAATTTTAAAAGTATTTTGGTTGTATAAAAATAGGGGATATTGAAAAGATAGTGACATTTATGCTCCCATGTATTTTAGCAGAAGTATTTTGTACTTAAAGAAAACAAATTCAGTTTATTTTTTGCATGCAAGTTAAAATCTCTGTAACTACTAAAGATATTCAATTTAAACTTCACGCATGTCTTCAATGTCATTATGTTAGGTCACTGGCTATGTCCCATAACTCTGAACTACATTTTAGCAGAATTAGGCCCTTTTTGTACTTAGAAAATTCTAGTTAAAATTCTGCATCAAAGTACATATCTCTGTAACTTCTAAAGTACTTATAGTACCGCGATATTTACATACAACATAGTCTAATGCTGTTATTTGTCTATAAATGTTTCTTCTCCACTTACAACATGCTTTTTTGTTGATCACTTCTACAAAATAATTACTGTACTGTAACAAGCGATGTACAGAATGAGGTACATACTATCAAATTAAAAAATGTGTACTTCTGGCACGTGCAAAGAGCGTACCATGGATTTTTTGGAAGAATACGCTTTTTCCTTGTGCCTAGTAAGTGTCAACATTACTTGTATGAACCACATCTTCTTGCACAATAGTACAAATATGGGCAGTTCTGTCTTTATTCCAAAATGTACCTTTAAATTGATAGGGAACAGATCTTGAGCGAAGCGATAAAAATCGGGATCGATCCATTGTCGTTAACATGCGATATACCGAATGATATATTTACTGTCGACTTGAAAATTGTGTCCTACGGTCCGTTCCATAATCAGACAGTTCTTTTTAAATGTTATGTTTGATCGATTCCCAGTTGAGGCAGTGCTTTTTTCATATAATCATGAAATGATTGTTTTCTTTTCTAAAGGTCAAGTAACACTTAGGATTAACTTATAGCATGTTATTGTCCGTAAGGAGTGTATATCAAAATCCCCTTGATCAAAATCCCCTCCACTGAAAAATGACTGGGCGTTACAAAATCCCCTTCATACTTTTGCAGGGGGTATCATAATCCCCTCTGTGATTAACATTATAGATATATAGATATCAGTGCTCCAAATTATATTATGTTTGCTAAAGGCATTGATTTTACGTGCTTTATGCAATAGACGTTTAAATTGTATATAGTTGTATTTGAACTTGATAAAATAAGTAAAAATCACAGAGGGGATTATGATACCCCCTGCAAAAGTATGAAGGGGATTTTGTAACACCCTGTCATTTTTCAGTGTAGGGGATTTTGATCAAGGGGATTTTGATTGTCTCCCGTCCGTAAGTATTGACCTGGCACTCATGAATATTCCGTTTATTTCTGTAAATTAATTCTCGGTGTCCGAACATGAATAACTATAAGATATATATAATTCCTTGATAATGTAATGTCACATGTGCAGGTAGCTGTGCGGACAAAGCGTTTAGCTGCCATGCTCAGGGTTGTTGGTTCGAGTCCTACATCAGACCGAATCTTTTTTTATATGTTTTATCTGCAAACTAACCACTTATTGGATCAAACGTATCGTGATTTTTATGGTCCATTTACTGAAGGTTATCATATTTAACCGTTGTAGAAAAAGTGGAATAAAATGGTTTTAGAAGGATCTTATACAAACATACAAAGTACTTGTCACCAGCGTTTCCCGAAAATAAATACTACAAGAGAAACAATTAAAATTCATTAAAATATGATGCATAAAATAGTGTAACAATAAAACAGGCATCGATAAAATTTTATCAAAAATGATTTATTGTGATTTTCGAATCCGTGGTAACATACTTGGAAGTCAGACACTGCGCCACCGTGTCATCCGATAACTGCATCTGTTACTTTAGTAATATAGATATTTTCAAAATACAAATATTGCGTAAATTAACGAAAACGTCCGAAAATATTGACGAAGATTAATGAGTGCCAGGTCAATACTTACGGACAATACCATATATTTTTCTGTGACATTTTAGTTGTCTCTTCATAGAAAACAGTTAAAGACCTGCTCCGCTGCTATTCAAATTCTTTTGTGTGTATGCAACCCATGATTACAATAGGTAACAGCTGTAACGGCCACGTGCCACACTTTAGCAGGCAAAACCACAGGTATTTAATATAGAATTTTATATAAAATAGACTCTATTTTGACAGGAGTCACTGTTCATAGTCAGGATTTTCATGCTTTTTCAGGTTAAAAGGTAGGACTGTTAAAAGGCTTTAACTGTTACCTATTGTAATCATGGGTTGCATACACACAAAAGACATTTCTCTCTGTTTTGCAATATCATTGAAATAAAAATACTACATGCTATATTTCTGATTTATAATTTAAACTTTTAAAAAGCAACGCTAAATTATGTTCTGAGCAAATAAAGGCCAATTTCGTCAGAAAGTTTATAACTTTCTAGGTAAAATAAATGCTGCTTGTAATTAATACATTCAAAGTATTACTGGGCCTTTAAACTATTACTCCAATATGAACTGCTAATTGTAAAGATTAATTTGTTTAACTTTCATAGGTTCATATGCATTACTTGAATTTCAAGTGTGTTAAATTTCCTTCAACATTTCATTCAAAATACAACAATTGTATCTTTTTCTTGATTCGTCATGCAATAAAACCACCTGACCTAATGTTCATCTCAATGTCATAAGCTGACCATGGAGAAGGGTGCCGGTAATTTGATAGGGCTATTAAAAGCCAATCTAAAGATGCTATCTGTAACTCTCTGGCATTCCATGTTATTATAATTTCACGCCAATCATTAACCCTCCGACCAGAAATTCTGGGAGAAATTGAAATCTTGGACATTTTAGTAGGACTGTTAACGGGATTTACCCAGTTTCATTTTCAGAAAACGTTAATTTATGCATAGAAGTCACATGAGTTTCTATAAACAGAACTAAACATATTTATAACAAACATATTGATTACGCATAACGCATGTATGTTGAAACTAAATCTTCCTATTTAAAGTGTGTATGATCGTTTTATATGCAGTTACAAATTATCAACTGTACAATCCCGAGAGTATGCGTGCGTTTGTATGTGTGAGCTTGGAAGTACAATTGATTAGGTGAATGGACACAATTACTAGTTTAACTTAATATAAAAGGTATGAATCAATTTTATGTTTTTATATACATGTGGTTCTGCATAAACATTTCATTCAGATAATTAAATCTATTATAAGATCCTTTGGGAGCACAGAATTCAACAAAGCAAAAGTCTATCACCGTTCTTATGAAAAGATAAGGTTAATAACATTTAGTTGTTATTCATCTATTGTTTTATTGATATACTTGACCTTATCTAGAGAATTTTAAAAGAAAACAAAACGACAGCGCCGAAAAAAAGGAAAATATACAATATAGTAAACTGCTACAAGAACGCATCAAATTTACATGAAAGTATCTTCATTTATGTTCTTTTAAGTATTTCTACAGCATCTTCCTACATATACCGCATGCTTAAGTCTGTTTATCTAAGAATCAGTCTTCTAGTTTCAACTCCCCAGTGGTGTTTTGCCACTGACCGTTCCAAGGCGGTGCCTCCTGTGTTCCTTCTTCATGTATGCTTTTTTGTGTATGTTTGTTACTTCTTTGTTATTAATGCGCTCGTTTGTGTTACTGTGTACATGTGCTCAGTTACTGTGTGCGTGTATGCAGTTGCACATACACATATTTCCTTATGGAGTGTTGTATGGGCGGCTGCGTTCGAATGTGGTTGCTCCTGTTGGACTTTTGTCCTTGTTTTTTCTAACTTTATATTTCATAAAGAAAGTTCATTTTTATTTAGAGACAGAATATTTGTTGTAAACATTCACCACACAAATTGTAAATGCATCAAACTTTCCCTTGACCACCTATTTTCAAGGTTCTTGTAGGTGGTGTAATGTTTGTTGCAATGAAACTGTCAGCTATAATCAGGTACACGTACGTTTTGCTTTATTCAAGGCTCACTCTTCAGCTACCATTGCTTCCTTCCATACAGCGATTTTTGGTTTGCCTTCCAGCTTGTTTCGATGGCACCTTGTGTTTCTTTCGAGACCTTTTTTAATGTCGCGCCCGTAGCCACCACTGTATGTTAAGAGTTCTTCTCTTATTTTCATTGTCTTGTAACTTCCGAACATGATTGTGACTAAGAGTGAAGTTTGATGCGCACAATTACCCGATTTACATTCCAAGATGGCACCCATTGTGCTCCTTCAGATTTCTGTTACGTTTTACTTTGTCTCTGTATTTTGGTGTATATTTCATTATTCTCATCCATACAGACACTGTTGCAGTGTTCTTTTTGAGGAGGCTGTGATTTGCAACGTGGCTTTTCATACTGGACCTTTGTCATCGTAGTCCTGCAAACGATTATAGTTTAGAAATGCCCTATCGCTGTCCCTTGCGGTGTGATTGATTGTAGAGTTACGTGAAGCAGTCGGGAATCTTTAGGGTCAATAGTTTATGTACCAATGAATACCGAACGAAATCTTCAAAAGATAAAAGGTAAGGGTTGATTTCCCGGAAGCACAGATCACCCCCAAACACAGCCATAGAGTCATGCATCGCAAAGTAGCCCAACAACAAAAAGAAGCTATAGTTATGGTAAGTATTGTTTTGTAGAAAACACACGTATTTAAGAGCATTCAAACAAAACCTTTGTGTCAGTGTGATATGAAGAAGTCCTATAATTTTCGATGAAAGTTTATTGAAAAGTGATGATGATTTGTTCGTTCGTTTTGGGTTTAACGCCGTTTTTCAACTGTAATTCAGTTATGTAACCTCAGTGGTCCTGAATTCTGCAAGTAACTGTTAGCTTCCCCACATGAATCAGAGGTGGAGGACAAAATTTAATGATTTCAGACACAAAGTCTTTTATCAAATCGTCACGGAGAACATACGCCCCGCCCGGGGATCAAACTCATGGCCAAGCGATCTGTATATCTGCGCTCTCCCTACTGAGCTAAGCGGGCGAGCAGTGATGATGATCAAGTAGGTTTTTTTGGTGTACATTTCATTATTCTCATCCATACAGACACTGTTGCTGTGTTCTTTTTGAGGAGGCTGTGATTTGCAACGTGACTTTTCATACTGGACCTTTGTCATCGGAGTCTTGCACACGATTGTAGTTTAGAAATGCCCTGTCGCCTTCCCTTGCAGCGTGATTGATTGTAGAGTTACGTGCAGCAGTCGGGAATCTTTAGGGTCAATAGTTTAATGTATGTTTCCTTTATTTCAGATTATTTTGGTGAGCGCAGTCTCCTCAGTTCCTCAGTTACCAGAAGCAAAATTTTTCTGATGTAAAAATAAGTATTCACTTGCCAGAAATTGACAGCATAGTTTGACATTAATGAAGTCTTGATATACTGACAAATGGACTACCTCTTTTTGGTGTTAGACCTTCCAATAGATCAAAGTTATTTTATTAGTCATGGAATCAAGAAATCACAAAGGCGGGTTTGGTTGACATGACGCTTCAACGACCATTACTTCGTCCGGAAGCTGCTTGACAAGTTGGATTTTGTGAGCAGTTGCATTTCTTTTCAAAGATTGTTTTCAAGAAATAAAAAAAAAGCCAGTTGTTTAAACGACCGGTTTGCACTCGGTGCGCAACTTTTATTAATTACCTCCGCATTTTTATTTTTGTTTTGTTTTTAGCAATGAATACCGAACGAAATCTTCAAAAGATAAAAGGTAAGGGTTGATTTCCCGGAAACACAGAGCACCCCAAACACAGCCATAGTCATGCATCGCAAAGTAGGCCAACAACAACAAAAAAGCTGTAGTTATGGTAAGCAAGTTATGGTAAGCATTGTTTTGTAGAAAACACACGTATTTAAGAGAATGGTATGAAGAAGTCCTATAATTTTCAGTTAATGTGTATTGAAAAGTGATGATGATTTGTTCGTTCGTTTTGGGTTTAACGCCGCTTTTCAGCTGTATTTCAGTTATGTAACCTCAGTGGTCCTGGATTCTGCAAGTAACTGTCAGCTTCCCCACATGAATGAGAGGTGGAGGACGAATGATTTCAGACACAAAGTCTTTTATCAAATCGTCACGGAGAACAAACGCCCCGCCAGGGGATCGAACTCTAGGCGCCCAGCGATATATATATTATGTATATATGCGCTCTCCCTACTGAGCTAAGCGGGCGAGCAGCGATGATGATGATGTAGGTTTATTTACCCTCGCAAACGGCGAAATATATTGGCGAGCAGCTTTTTTATTGAGTAGTTTAAGATACAAGTGGATAAAGTAGATAACTAAGGTAGTTATAAGGTAGTTGACCCGTAATGGCAATCGGCAATTTCCGAGCGTTTACGCAGAATATGTAGGCGATTTTGGTATTATAACAATTGGAGAATACCGAAATCGCCTTTTCATTAAGACTGGATTAATTGTGATCACTACAGTGTTAACGACTCGATAAGTGGCGCAAGACGACGGGCGATAGACCATCCAGATTTAATAAGCTCAGCCTGCCCCTTTGATTCAGATGAGCTAAAAACCATGGGGATGGCCTTACGCTCTTGTAAAGTTGTTCTTAATTGTTGATTGATCACTATATGCTTTGGAACAGTGGAAAATATTCTCTCAATTTTCAACAGATTGACAAATATCACGATTGGAAAATCTGCAGCAAAAATCTATATCTAGCAGAAAAAAACTTTAATTTGATGTCTTTACCAGATGTGTACGTGAGCTCTACACTACACTTACAGTCCGCATAATAATTTCAAACGGTGTCTATTCAATCGCAGAATTTGTCTATGCTTCTTTAAAGCTATTCTACGGCTGTCCTCCTGGATAGCGGAGTGTATTTCGTGGAAACGATGCTATGTGTTTATTTCAAATTCTGATTTCGTAAAGCGAAGCCCGCTAAAATACATGCTGATATACCATACATTGTTCTAATATCAATTTTGTTGATTTTTTGGTGTTGATTACTCCAAAACAAGATGATTTCAATCTTCGAGATAATGAGTATAATATAAACAGACACAAATGCAGCGTACAAACCACAAATATGCGAGCTGCACTTCATATGAAAATACTAGCCTTTATAACATGTCCAGTGTTTCTACCTTTCTGATAGTTATTGTAAGGATGCTTTACCAAGACTAGGTAATCATATTGCTGGACGACATTCAAAGTAAATGTTTGGTGGGTTTCGCACCTGACGCTTCTTCTGAACAGCGTCGTTAATAGAATGGCATCAGTCGTCAGAGTCATTAAATGTAAAGCACCTAGCCATAAAATCAATCCTCTCTGATACCACTTTCTGAAAAATTTACGATATCTCTTGCCTCTGTCTCTAACGTGTGGAGATGAGCCTAGAGAGAAAAATGTTTTTCTGAGAAAACATCAGTGTCAGTATGAAGAAATTAATATTATTACAGATTATTTGATCTCAGCAGACTTTGTAAGTCTACGTCGTTAACTGTGTCATGTATATAAAAAATCTTTGAAATTGTTGATGATGAGTTTCAAATCATAAATGACACGAGGAAGCTTCTAGTGAGTTTTTAAGTTTAGATATATGTATAGTCAAAACTATGGCAACACTCTTAATGATGCATTAAAAGATTTGTTAAGTCATATTCCAAAACCATGAGTACAACTTTTAATTTATTTGTTGAACTACAAATCTGAAATGAGACATTACACAACTGCCATCGAATACAATGTAGAATATGAATTCAAAGAATTACGATAGGTCAAAATACGAGTGAGTCAGTGGCAATGGAGGACTTTTGTACTCATTTTAAGAACATTGCGGCTGATAATAATGGTGTAAATCATGATGTAGAGAATTTCTGATGCATTTTGATGACCAAACGATAGTGTCAGGAGATATTTTGGATAATAACAAAAGACGAAATACAGAAAGCTTGCTCGAAATTAAAAAGGAACAAAAGTTGTGCTGTAAATTCAGTATTAAATGATTATTTGATATTCTGAGTGATTCATTAGAACATTTATTCAATAATATTCTTGATACGGTTAATTTTCCAATGTCGTGGACACAGGGTGTAATTGTTCCTTGACTAAAAAGCCATCGGCAGCAGATACAAATAATTATAGGTGTATAACATTAACAAGCTGTTTTGGAAAGTTATTTACAAAACATACTGAATGAGAGAATTAAACAGTGGTCATTACCTAGTGAACGGCTTATTGATGCCCAGTTTGGATTCAGACCAGGCCATAGTACCACGGACGCTATATTCACATGCCATGAATATACTACCACTTTAGATTCCCTACAGTTTGTTAACACAGCGCCGGGTTATAGTAATGAGTACAGCCAGTCTACCTACCCCTCTGATCCGTGACATTCCGTGCAAAGCATAGTTGTAAATACATGTACACTACTGACTAGTGCACAAATTAAACCCACTAGAGCTAATGCGGCTTTATATATTATGTTATTATTAAGTTATTAAGCATATATCTATTTCGTGAATTTTAACAAAAACATTAGATAATTTTAGGTTTTTATTTATTTATTAATAACTCCCTTACATTTTTAAACGATGTTTCAGCAAATAACTTTTTATTTACACTACAGTAAGTTCTTTGATTTTTATGCCCCCGAAGGTGGGCATATTAAAATCGCACTGTCCGTCCGTCCGACCGTAACTTTGTAAATTCTTGTCCGGGCTGTAACTCTGCCATCCATGAAGGGATTTTAAAATAGCTTGGCATAAATATTTACCTTAATGAGACGACGTTTCATGCGTAAGACCCAGACCCCTAGCTCCAAGGTTAAGGTCACACTTAGAAGTCAAACGTTAATAGGGTCTGTTTCGTGTCCGGTTCGTAACTTTGCCATTCATCAAAGGATTTTGAAATTACTGAGCGTAAATGTTTATCATAATAAGACGACGTGTTGTGTGCACAACCCAGACCCCTAGCTCCAAGGTTAAGGTCACACTTAGAGGTCAAATGTTAACAGGGTCTGTTTTTGTGTCCGGTCCATAACTCTGCCATCCATGAAGGGATTTTGAAATATCTTGGCATGAATGTTAATCATAATCAGAAAATGTGTCATGCGCAAGACCCAGATCCTTACCTCCAAGGTCAAGGTCATACTTAGAAGTCAAAGGTTAATAGGATCTTTTTCGTGTCCGGTATATAACTCTGTCATCAATGAAGGGATTCGAAACAACTTTGCATAAATGTTTACCATAATGGGACAATGTGTCACGCGCAAAACCCAGACCCCTAGCTCCAAGATCAAAGTCACACTTAGAAGTCAAGTCAAAGGTTAATAGGGTCTGTTTTATGTCCGGTTCGCAACTCTGCCATTTATCAAGGGATTTCGAAATTACTTGGCATAAATATTCCCCATAACGAGAAAACGTGTCATGCACAACAACCAGACCCCTAACTCTAAGGTCAAGGTCACAATTAGAGGTTAAAGGTAAATATGTCCGTTCCATAACTCTTCCATCGATGGAGAGATTTTAAAATTACTTGGCATAAACGTTCCCTATATTGAGATGACGTGTCAGACACAAGCCCAAGACCCCTAGCTTCAAGGTCAAGGTCACACTTAGAAGTCAAAGATTAACATTGTATGTTTCTTGTCCGGTCAATAACTCTGCCATCCATCAAGGGATGTTAAAATTACTTGTCACAATTGTTCCCCATAATGAGTTGGTGTGTCATGCTCCAGAACTAGACCCATAGCTCCAAGGTCAAGGTTACCTTTGGAGAACTTTTTATTATCTGGTCACAAAATAATTCATACCTAATCTATTCCGGCATATTTTGCGCAGACAACTGTAGCATTCTTTGACACACTTCGGGGGCGTTTGTCACTAACAGTGACAGCTCTTGTTTGAGGTTAAATTTTAAATACTTAGTATATTTTGAGAGTTATATATACTTGTATTTTTCCCTATAAAATGTCAAGGTCAGTAGTGGCTGTTTGTCAAGTTACCTTAAAGACGCACCACAAAATAACTGTATTCTTTTGTATTTCCATGATGGTAATCATACATTTTTTGCATAAGTAACAAGTATCTAGTTACAAATTGACAGTGACATATGTAAGGCTAAGACAATGTGTTTAATGTCTAAATATATTATTAAATTAATGTAGTAGTATGCACGGTACTTCATGGCACTTTCTACAGTGTAAAATAGTTATTATTCTATGTTTATAAAACTATGCTGAGTAGAGAATGACTGAATAAGTTTGCAGATGAAGTTGTGAAAACAGGGCCTAAATTGTCCACCTGTCATCTTGAAGAAAAGCTGTATTATACCAGAATTATTTGCACCAAGTTCATGTGGGAGGAAAAAGTAGGTCACTAGGTCGTGGTGGGTCTTTAACACTTCAAGTAATTTCTTGAATACCGATGGTTAAAAATAAATACTATAGCCTATTTATTAACGGTTAATGCGAATGCGATAATGTTACACACTGATAGCCACACGAGAACTACATGCAGATATAGACTTGTCATAGTACGCTACTGCGGGAAATATAAAGTGGTAGTATTGGACTGGGAATTCATGGCATGATTTTGCAGTCTTTGGTGAATATGTATAAAAGCAAGAATAAGTCCTTATTTGCGGCTTTTATTGACTACCAGAAAGCATACGACAAAATATACAGAAATGGTCTATGGTATAATCTTATAAAAGAAGGAGTTGACGGAAAAATGTTAAGATTACGGTGACTATGGTTTTACTAAAGCGTGGTCAAATTCTCAGTGGTCTAACCAGAATGACGTCATTTGTCTACCACAGTTCAACCCACGTGAAACGGCTAGTAGCTCTAGTTCCAATATGGTGGAAAAGTGAATTGTAGCGATAGTGTGTTTTATTCAACATAGATAAATTCATTGACCATTATTTATGTTACATATCACATGAATATATAAATCGATAACAACGCACGTTATAATAAATGAAAGTGGCTATAAATATGGTTTTCATATCATTGAATCATTAAAATGTACTGAAAATGATGTCTGAAGATTGAAATGTTTATATAAATTCAAGAAGGAGCCCGCCCGCTTAGCTCAGTAGGTAAGAGCGTTGGTCTACGGATCTCGGGGTCGCGAGTTCGATCCTCGGGCGGGGCGTATGTTCTCCGTGACTATTTGATAAACGACATTGTGTCTGAAATCATTAGTCCTCCACCCCTGATTCATGTGGGGAAGTTGGTAGTTACTTGCGGAGAACAGGTTTGTACGGGTACAGAATCCAGGAATACTGGTTAGGTTAACTGCCCGCCGTTACATGACTGAAATACTGTTGAAAAACGGCGTTAAACCCAAAAACAAACAAACAAAATTCAAGAAGGAAATAGATAAGTAGGATTTTACGTATAAAGTACAACATACAACAATTTCGTTTTCGACATCAACTTCATTTGTAATCGACATATTCGACGTAGTGTCGACACGAATTCGGTATACAACTGAAACAGGAATTGAAAATGTCCTCGAGACAGCTGGAATTTTGAGATAATCGAGTTTCCTTCAACTGTACTTCTTCATGCTAAGGTTCTGGGTGTTTAACCTTACCGTTCTGATAGCATGACTAATATTTCACTAATATTCCACGATTTTATCCAATTTGAAACATTGATAAGCATGTGTTTGCTTTAAGTACATTTTTGTATGATGATATAATAATGATAATAATAATAATAATAATGATACAGCATCTATTACATACAGTATATATAATTATAGATACGAATCCGATTAAGATACTGTCTTCATTGTCAATGCAAGATATAGCATACGTTGAAAGTCAATACCTGGAACTTGTCTTTAATACTACTCATCAGTTTCGTTCTACTGACGAGTTCGGCACTGCAGACGTTGGTTTCGGCTGCGAAACAGACGATATGTCAGTATTAGATGTTACTCTTGATTGCGATTCAGATGATCCACCTATATTTGAAACTGTACCTGACCGCAACACAGATGATCTATCTGTATACGACTCTTGTATTCAGACTTCGACACAGATGGTAAACCTGTATTAGACGTTGGTCTTGACGGCGGCGTAGATGGTCTAACTGTATCGATCGTTTGCTGCGGTACGGATGATCTACCTGTATAAGATAATGACTTTGCCTGTTACACTAATGGGTTACCTGTAATAGTTGTTGGTCCTGACTGTTACACAGATGATCAACCAGTACTAGACATTAACTTCGACACAGATGATCCAACTGTATTAGAAGTTGCTCTTAACTGTGACACGGGATAATCTAACTTCATAGTACACTATTCAGACTGTGTATCAGATGACACATATGATATACCTGTATTAGACGTTGGACTGTACTGCAACACAGATAAGCTAGACGTATTAGAAGTTGCTCTTAACTGCAACACAGATGAATCAACTGTATAAGACGTTTGTTCTGACTGCGACACGGATGATCTAACTTTATTAGACGTTGGTTTTTACTGTGACGCAGATGATCTATCCATATTAGATGTTAGACTTGACTTCGATACATATGATCCACCTGTATTGATCTTTTAACTTGACTTCAACACATATGATATACCTGTATTAAGCGCTGGACATGACTGCGACGCAGATGATCGAATAACATTAGACACTTGTACTGACTGCCAAACTAATGGTTCAACTTTATTGCACGTGATTCTGACCGTGTCACAAATGATATATTTATTTTAGATGTTGGACTTGCTTGTGACACTGACGATCTGACTGTATAAGAAATTGGTCCTGAATGCGACACAGATGATCTACCTGTAATAGAAGATGCTCTTAACTGCGACACAGATGATCCAAATGTATTAGACACTGGTACTGACTGCGACACGGATGATATAACTTTATTACAGGTTGGTTCTGACTGTGTAGCAAATAATCTATCTATATTAGACGTTGGATTTTTGACTTCGACATATGTAATCCACTTGTAATAGGCATCGGACCTGACTGCGACACAGATGAACTACCTGTATGAGAATTTTCTATTGACTGCGACACAGATTATCCAATTGTATTAGGCGTTGGTCTTGACTCTGACACATATGATATATCTGTATTAGGCGTTAGACTTGACTGCAACACAGATGATCCAACTGTATAAGGCGTTGGACTTGACAGCAAACATAGATGATCAAACTATATTAGATATTCGTATTGTATGCGACACAGATGAACTACCTGTTTGATAATTTACACTTGACTGCGATACAGAAGATCTATCTGTATAAGACGTTGGACTTGACTGCGACACATATGATATACCTGTATTAGTATTTGCACTTAATGTGACACAGGTGATCATATTGTATAAGGCGTTGGACTTGGCTGCGACACATACGATATACCTGTATTAGACGTTGGACTTGACTGCGACACAGATGATCTACCTGTATTAGAAGTGATCTACATATATTAGACATTATTCCTGCCTGAGTCTCAGATGATCTATCTTTATTAGATGTTGGTTCATCTAGCAATTTATGTTCATTAATCCATATATAAGTATTTCCATCGTAGTCATCAAATCCCTCTTCGCCACAACTTGAGGCTGTTTCAAACTTATCGGACGCTTCTGGTGACCTCAGAGTAGCTGATGAAGCTATCTGAAACATGGCATCAGTATTATTATAAAAACTAGTACCCTTAAATTTAGATGTGTGCTGGGCATTCGTATTATTTACATCAGAATTCGCTCCACCATTTGCGACGTAATAACCAGATCCGACAAAGTGTGAGCTAGAACCTCTACTAAAGTGGTTGCAGAATTCTGGCGACTCGAAATTACTTGAAAATACATTAGGACAATTAGTGTCTGGTTTCTTGAAGACATTAGTAACTCCATATGCTATATCCACTGAAATATCAGCATTTTTGTCAGTCTTCGAATGCTTTGTCACGCTAGGTTGGAGATGCCAATACCCGCCTGGAGACCCACGAACGCGTACTGACACTCCCCCATTGTATGCTGTACGTTTTCTAGCCAGAATAGTATATCCTCTTTGCACATGGATTTTCTCACATTTCCCAAGTCTCTCCAGATTTTTGAAAACCCAAAGGCGCCTGTTGTCCTCTGTTATCAATTTTCCGTTTATATCTACCACAGAAATCTTTGGAATATTTTCCAAAGGGCACCTGAAATATACACTTAAATTGTTTCTAACGTGACACAGAATCTTTCAAATTGATCTAAGAACACTCTTTAAAAAGCATTTAGCAAACTCCTTTTTTAATGATTTGTCAAAAATCGTATGATGCAATTTTATACTTTTTTTGATATATATTACTCTGTCACTCATGGTTATTCTCTGGTGAGCGAAAATATATTACTTCAACACATTTAAAAAGAAGTAATAATGAAATTTGAATTTGTTAGAAGCAGAATTTAAAAACAAAAACAAAAAGCAAAAGCAAAACATTTGTATGTTAATTCTGAAATATGACCACGTTAAAGCTAAAATATCTTAAAAAACGGTAACTGATCCCGAAGACACTTGTGAAATGCTGAATATGTAGAGTGTGTGTGCATATATAACAAGAATCTATCACAAATCACACTTTTTTTGTTACTGGCGTCACAAAAACTTGTATAATAAAAAGAATGCAACAAAAGCTCATACCCAATTACTTTGATCTATTATCATTTATTTTTGAAAATATTATAGAAAAAGTGTATTGCACACTTTTTGTGATATCAACAGTATATACATTTTTAAGTCATCAAATCTTTCAAAAATTCCTGAGTACTCCTTAATAACAAAACTATTTTTCCGCTCGAAAGGTTCACTATATTGTCCAAACTGAATAGTAATTCATTATCAGGATGTACGGATACTAATCCATTACTGGTATTCATTAAATTATATATCCACTGCACTTTCATAGAGAAGATTTCTTTATTCCAATGTAACCTCGATTTATCCTTTCACCCAGTGAACATAGATACTCAACTTTTTCACGAATCTGGTGTTCACGAGTGAAGGCATACAGACACTAAATAGAAAAATGGCGCCAAAAAAATGGTAGTCGCATAATGGCGGATACAAATAGTCCTCAGTTTTTTTGCTCTGTGGAGCTATTTTGCTTATTTTCTTTGCATTTTTTCGGCTAAAATCACATGACAGATCTATGCTTGACATGTAGGTAACATTTTCATAATGACATAACAACATGACAAAATTTTTCATGAAAACTTAGATCATACACCACCAGTATAATTTGGGGTCTCATTTTTTAGCTGATTTTGCAGTTTGTGTGTTTGACTGAAATTATTTTTCTTGCATCAAACATGACCCCCACTTTTCTTTTGTTTTTTAGTTAGCACTGACAATATTCTTCAAGAAAATGTAAGTTACAGAAATTTAAAATGGGTCCTGATGTGTGCTGCGGTCATTGGAAATAGGTCAATTTTATATAGAATAAAGAACAACAACTATTTAGTGTGTTATAACCTGAAAGACATGATTTGATCTTAACAATTTTTCATTATATTAAACAATTTTCGCTGTTAGATTACCAGATCTTTATTTCACACTATCGTTTCAATAATGCATTGTAAAACATGTAATAAAAGATTACCTTCCGTCACATATTTCATCCAATGTTTCACCAATCGGTTTGTATCGATGATTACACCTTTTGTCAAAAACATTGTTAATCGAATCTTGTGAATAAAATATCTCTGAAGGTCTTAAATACATATTTCATTACATATTATTTGATTTACGTAATTAAGAAAACATTCTGGACTTCCCAAGGATCATTTTCAGAAAATGTGCAGTTAAACGCATGTGATAAGAAGATACGGAAAGGTTTTATTATTGTGACGTCATAAGTCACTCATTTAACTAATAGACGGAAACAATTGACAATTGTATAAGTGTGAACTTATATTAACAAGAAAATTCAGAAACCCAAATTCGAATGTTTATCTGTTTCTGATCTAGGGTCTCAGGTTTTGCTATTCGGGCCATTTATTTCATTTAGACAAAGGTGAAAATGTGAACTCTGAGTTAACAGTGTTAAAGGGTTTCTTTTTTGGACCTTGTAACAGGACATTATGGGCTCTAGAGTTTTTTCTATTAGCCCTTAGCCTGCTAAATTTCTAAAATGGACTGGTTCATCATTCCATTTGGGCAATACCTTTTATTATTAGAAGGGGTGTTTAGTTTATGACTTTACGTACTCAGTTCCAAACGCGTTGGAGACTGACCCTTTTCATCTAATGTTTATAACACTGTGTTACAGTTGTGACCACTACAGAGTTAACGATTTGATAAGTGGCGCAAGACGACAGGCGATGCGCCATTCAGCTATAATAAGCTCAGCCTGCCCCTTTGATTCAGTGAGCAGGATGCCCTCACGCTCTTGTACAGTTGTATTTCAATTATTGATCGTTGATCACTATATACTTTGGAACAGTGGGAAAATCTTTTAATTATCTATAGATGAGCTAGCGGGGAAGTCTGCAGCAAAAAAAATCAAGATCTAGCAGAATACACTTCAAACTGATGGCTTAATCACATTTGTATGTGAGCATTGCACTTGCAATCCCAAAACAATTTCAAAGCAATGTGTTTATTTCCAGTTCAGATTTAGTACAGAAATGCTCGTTAAAATACATGCTTATATACCACTAACTGCTCTAATGTCAGTTTCATTGAATTTTTAAGTGTCGAGTACTCGAGAAGAAGATGATGTCAAATTTCGAGGTAATGATTACAGAACAGACACAAATGCATCGTACAAACCACAAATATGCAAACTGAAAAAAAACTAACCTTTAAAACATGGCACAACTAGTAGATTTAGGATGGTGCACTGTTTTCACATTTCCCATAGTTCTTGTAAGGATGCTTTACCAAGACCCGGTAAATAATTTGTCGGACAACATTCAAAGTACAGGGTATGTTTGGCAGGACTAGCGCCGTTAACTGTCATGTACTTCTAGTTCATCACAAATTTCAATCAGGATTTTTAAAAAAGTATTGTAATGACAGTAAATTTCGAACACGAGGAAGCTTCTGTTGAGTAAACTAAAGTTTAGATATATGTATGGACTAAACTTCATGACAACACTCTAATGATGAGTCAGAAGATTTGTTGCGCCATATTTCAGAAACAGTAGCACAACTTCATTTCTGTTGAATTACATTTTAAATGAAATATGAAACGATTGCCATCGAATATAAAAACTGGCAAAGTCCGTATATTTTCATAACCTAAAATGATTATTTTATTTGACATTATGTTAGACGTATTTGAAAAAAAAGACCTTCTGTTATTTCAAATGATTTTCAGTGTTTTCTATCAAATGGTCAAATAAAATATAGGTCCATGTACTTGAATTTTAGATATTTTTCCCAACCTTAAAGGTATATTAGATCCAAACATGAACAGTTACCTCATTTAGTTTATGTAAACATAAAATTAACATGTTTGTGTGTATTACGTTACTATGCATTAAATTTGAAATAGTATACACTGTATAGATAAACACAGTATAAATATGTACTACAACTTAAAAAAAAAAACTGGCTGTTTTTTTTTATCAACTTATATTGCATGACATTTAGGCCTAATCATGAAAAAAAGAACTAATACAATGATATATTTACAAATGTAGTAAAGTTAATAACATTTGATAAGGATTTAATACATTTAAAGTAAATGAAATATTTTAATGAAAGATATCCATTGGATACCTTTAAAGAAAACCGTTGAGGGGTATCTGTGACATCTGAAAATATTTCATGTGTAATATGTTTGGGACTACTTCGTTTCACATTAACGTTCAATTTCATCATGTTACGCTCTCTTGTAGCGAGAGACTGGTATTTTCATATTTGTGATTTCAGAACAACTGGTGTTAGACTAAGTGTTTCTTATAGCTTAATTAGTGTTCTTATACCACTGTCCTTGTGCGTTTCCATTTCTTAATTAAGTGAATGTTTGCGTACGCTGAATTTGCACAGCATAATTTTCAAAAAGTTATTTTTCTCAACATTATATTTTCTTTTTATGTAACATAATATCTCAATATTTGTTTTGATAACAGGACATGTTGTAATAGACGGCTACAAAAATATGTTTTATCATCACTGAAGATAGACCTTAGTCTTGAATGCGACACAAATGATTAACATGTATGAGACGTTGGTCCTGACTGCAAAACAGATAATCTACCTGTATTAGATGTTGATTTTGACAATGACATCGTTGATCTACCCGTATTAGTCTTTAGTCTTAACTGAGACAGAGACGATCTGTCAGCATTAGTCGTTGTTCCTGACAGCGACCCAGATATATATCTGCATTTGATGTTGGTCTTGAATGCGATGGAGCTGTACTTTCTGAATTGGTTGTTGTTCCTCTCTGCGACCCAGATCAACTCCTCGTTTTAGACGTTGGTCTTGACTGGGACGGGGTTGATCTATCTATAATAACTGTTGTTCCTGATACTGTGACCCAGATGATCTCCATGTTTTGGTTTTAGACGTTGGTCTTAACTGCGACACAGATGGTCTATCTGAATTACACGTTTGTCCTGACTCTGACTTAGATGATTTCCTTGTATTTGACGTTAGGAATGATTGAAAGACAGGTAACCTAACAGTATTAGACGTTGGTCCTGACTATGACAAAGATGACCTTCCTTTATTAGACGCTGGTCTTGGCTGCGATCCAGATGATATATCTAGTGAATGAGGCACATATGATCTTCTTGTATGAGACGTTTGTTCTAACTGTACAAGACGCTGCTTCTGCCTGTGACATGGATGATCTACTTGTATTAGAAATTGATCATAAATGCAACGCAGATAATTTACTTCTATTAGACGTTAGTCTTGACTGTGCTACGCATGATCTACTTGTTTAGTCGTTGGAACAGATGATCTACCTGTATTAGACGCTGCTTCTGCTTGTGACATAAATGATTTATTTGTTAGACGTTGATCTTGAACGCCACGCAGATGACTGACTAATATTAGACGTTGGTCTTGACTGCGCTACACATGATCTACCTGTATTAGAGGTTGCTTCTGTCTGTGACCCGGATGATCAACCTGCATTTGATGTTGTTTCTGTCTGTGACACGGATGATTTATCTATATAAGACATTAGTTTTGAATGCAACGCAGACGACTCATTTGTATCAGTCGTTGGTCTTGGCTGCGCTACACATGATCTACCTGTGTTTGACTGTAACACAGGTGATCTATCTATGTAAGACATTCTTCCTTGCTGCGACCTAGATGTTGTAACTATATAAGAGGCTGGAACTGATTTACACCCGGATGATCTAATTGCATTAGACGTTGGTCTTGGTTGCAACACAGATTTATCTGTACTACACGTTGCTCTTGACTGTGACTCAGTTGATCTAATTGTATTAGATGTTACTTCTAGCTGTGTCGCAGGTGATCTGTATTACACGCTGGTTTTGACTGCGATACAGACGAACTAACTGTATAAGACGTTTGCTCTGACTGCGACACAGATAATCTGTCTTAATTTGACGTTGACTTTGTCTGCAACACAGATGAACTACCTGTATTAGGCATTGGTCTTGATGATCTGTTTAAAGAGTTAATCTTTGCATTATATGATTAACAACAAACATCGTATATATGAAAATAGGTTTACTCAAGCCGCTCGCATACACTAAACTGACTCAACATCGCATGCGCAATATACATGTATTACGTACGACATACAAAGCATCATGGGAAGGTTATCAAATACTGTTACATCTTTTCTCTTTTACGGAAAAGAAGATAAAACTGAACTGAATAGCTTAATTAAATAAGTATTTATGATTAAAGTTAAAGTCATCACTTGTTTCTTTGTTAAACAATTTCTAAATTAACATTGACAAAGTCAGTAACAAATCACACTTGCATACGTGTTAATATTAAGAATTCATCGTTTATCAGTTAAATGATAGTCCTTATACTTCAATGGCATTCGTACATTACGACCAGATCTTGTCTGCGTTACCGGTGTTGCAGGTGTTTCTGAATAAGACGTTGGTCTTGACTGCGACACAGATGATCTACCTGTATAAGACGTTGGTCTTGACTGCGACACAGATGATCTACCTGTATAAGACGTTGGTCTTGACTGCGACACAGATGATCTACCTGTATAAGACGTTGGTCCTGACTGCGACCCAGATGATCTACCTGTATTAGACGTTGGTCTTGACTGCGACCCAGATGATCTACCTGTATTAGACGTTGAATCTGACTGGGATCCAGATGATCTTACTGTATCAAACGATATTTGGTTAAAATTTGAGATTATTCCAAACTGGTTAGAATCATCTGGTGACATTGGAGTAGTAGTTGAATCTTTTGAAAACTTTGCATCAGGACTATAAGAAGTTCTCGTCGTTCCTTTAGACAGGTTATTGACATTCATACTATTTTCATAAGGACTCGCCCCAGTATTTGTGTCGTAATAATCATGTTGGCCACAGTGTGAGCTGGAAGCTCGACTGAACTGGCTGCCAAGTTCGCATGACTCCCTATTACTTGAAAAAATATTAGAAATATTGTTGTCAACTTTCTCGAAAACATGTGTTTCTCTATAATCTGTGTCTTTTGGAATATTGATATTATTCGAATCTTTTATCACGCTCGATTTAAGATGCCAATTACCACCCGGAAACCCTCGCACACGCACTGACACTCCCCCATTGTATGATGTAAGTTTTCTGGCCGGAATATAATATCCTTTCTGCACACGAATCTTCTCGCATTTCCCGAGTCTCTCAAGTTGTTTGGAAACCCAAAGGCGCCTATTATCTGCAGTTACCCATTTCCCGTTTTTTTCTACCACAGACATTGTTGGAACATTTTCCACTGAGCATCTGAAATATGTTTTCAAGTTCACATGAATGAAGAGAAAACAATTTTTCTTTTTAGATGTTTTTATATATAAGTCACTTATTAAATAATGAAATTTGGCTTCCGGAACAAAAGAAATATGCCAATATAGTTATTATGCCCCCCTTCGAAGAAGGAGGGGTATATTGTTTTGCAGATGTCGGTCGGTTGGTCGGAATGTAGACCAATCCGTTTCCGGATGATAACTCAAGAACGCTTAGGCCTAGGATTATGAAAGTTGATAGGGAGGTTGGTCATCACCAGCAAATGACCCCTATTAATTTTGAAGTCTGTATGTCAAAGGTCAAGGTCACAGTGACCCTGAATAGTTAAATGGTTTCCGGATGATAACTCAATAACACTTGGGCTTAGGATCATGAAAGCTGATAGGGAGGTTGGTTATGACCAGTAGATGACCCCTATTGATTTTGAGGTCAGTATGTTAAAGGTCAAGGTCACAATGACCCTGAACAGTTAAACGGTTTCCGGATGATAACTCAAGAACGCTGAGGCCTAGGGTCATGAAAGTTTATAGGGAGGTTTGTCATGACCAGCAGATGACTCCTATTGATTTTGAGGTCAGTATGTCAAATGTTAAGGACACAGTGACCAGGAACAGGAAAATGGTTTCTGGGCAATAACTCAAGAACGCTTGGGCCTAGTGTCAAGAAAATTGATAGTGAGGTTGGTCATGACCAGCAGATGATCCCTATTGATTTTGAGGTCATTAGGTCAAAGGTCAAGGTCACATTAGCCAGGAACAGTTAAACGGTTTCTGATCTTTTTGTCCAAAACCACAGGGCCTAGGGCTTTGATATTTGGTATGTAGCAAAATCTAGTGGTCCTCTACCAAGACTGTTCAGATTATTTCCCTGGGGTCAAATATGGCCCCACCCCGGGGATCACATGGTTTATATAGAATTATATAGGGAAAAACTTGGAAAAACCTCTTGTTCAAAACCACAGGGCCTAGGACTTTGATATTTTGTATATGACATCATCTAGTGGTCCTCTACTAAGATTGTTCAAATTATTCCCCTAGGATCAAATATGGCCCCGCCCTGGGGGTCACATGGTTTATATAGACTTATATAGGGAACAACTTTGAAAATCTTCTTGACCAAAACACAAAGACTAGGGCTTGATATTTGTAATGTAGCATCATCTAGTGGTTCTCTACCAAGTTTGTTCAAATTATCCCTCTAGGGTCAAATATGGCCCCGCCCCGGGGGTCACATGGTTCATAAAGAGTTGTATAGGCAAAAAACTTAGAATCTTCATGTCCATAACCTACATCATTCAAATTTGGACCACACGTATAGTTTTGAGTGGCAAGATGAAGCTTGACATGAGTTGACCTTGATCTTGACCTGGTGACCAACTTTCAAGCTACAGCCTTCAAATTTGAACCACATGCATAGTTTTGCGTACCGAAATGAACTTTGATCTTGAGATTGACCTAGTGACCTACTTTCACATTTCTGAAGGTACAGGCTTCAAATTTGGACCACGCGCACAGTTTTGTGTTTCGAAATAAAATTTGACCTTGATTTTGACCTAGTGACCTACTTTCACATTTCTCAAGCTACAGCCTTGAAATTCGAACCCCATGCATAGTTTTGTATACCGAAATGAACTTTGATCTTGAGATTGACCTAGTGACCTACTTTCACATTTCTCAAGCTACAGCTTCAAATTTTGACCACATGCATATTTTTGTGTTCTGAATTGAAATTTGACATTGAATTTTACCTATTACCTACTTTCACATTTCTCAAGCTACAGCCTCCAAATTTGAAGCACATGCATAGTTCTGTCTACCGAAATGAACTTTGACCTTGAAATTGATCTAGTGACCTACTTTCACATATCTCAAGCCACAGCTTTCAAATTTGGACCACATGCACAGTGTTTTGTACCGATATGAAATTTGACCTTGATTTTGACCTTGAGCTAGTCTTGAAATTTGGAACATTCAAAAATGGCTCAGTGTGGGCGCCAAGATCACTCTGTGATCTCGTTAGGTTAATAGGTTAAAGGTCAAGGTCATATTGAACCAGAACGGTAGAATTTTTGTTTACAGTGAGCATATAACTTCTGTTCCTTGTGCAATTACTGAATGCATCAAGGGGGGGGGGGGGCATTTCGTGTTCGACGAGCTCTTGTTTATCACATGTTTGACGTCGCGGGAGTGTAATAAAGCCATTACATAAAAATGATAATACACTAGTGTAATAAAGCTTTGACGTCGACGTCGTTTATATTATAGGAGACGTTGGTCAAACTGACTTGTTTTTATAGTAAAAGAAAGTAGAATTTTTGATGTTTCGACAGGAAAAGTTAACATGTGATAAAAAGAATATTACATTTGTGCCTTTCCACATTGCATTTATTAAACTCGTTGAATAAAATTGATATGAAAAGACACTCATGTCATATCCTCTATATATGTGACAGAGATGAGTGAATTCGACTTTTAAATGCCATGAATTTTATTTTACAGAACATTCGAATTTCACATACGAGTAATGATTCATTTTGTTTGATAATGAAAACTGTTCGGGTTTTGCTTTATAAATAATAAATAAATTGTAAACATATTCCGAACTTCGAATTTTAAAATATAACACTCAAAATGTTATAACTAATCATATTTTGAAATATCAGGCAAAAAGGTCCACAAATTATGGTGGCTGATTTAGGACATTTCGCCAACGCGCCATAACGAACGTTTTAAAGTTTTGTTTGTCGTTTTGGCGCACGCGCCAAAACAACAAAACGAAACTAACAACGTGACATAACGAAACATAGAATGCGCCAACAAGACAAAACAAAATTTATTGTTAATGGCGCGCACAGAACAAAACATTTTATTTCGTCTTGACATGCACTCCAACGAGCCAACAATTTTGTTGATGGTGCGCGCACCAGCACGAATTAAGATGTTTCGTAATGTCGCGTTGTTAGTTTCGTTTTGTCGCGTTAGTGTGTTGCTCACCTTGAAAAGCCCTACCTGCTCATAGTATTTACAACTTTATTGAACTAATCAATTTCACACACAAAAGAACTGTTCCAAAAAATCATATGTCTGTTTAACAATTAACATTTCAAAACTTTAAACTCGTTTTCCGCAGAATGCCAAAATTGTCTTACGGTAATTATCGTGAAGTTAGGTCGACCTTGTTTTAAGTGGACAATAAAAAAAAATCCTGACCAACAATTACATTCTTTGGTGCTCAGTGAAAGACACTTAATCTTAACAAAATTTCCCTTTAACTATTAATTTTCACAGTAAACGTTACCAGATATATTTCATTCTAATGTTTCATTATGCAATAAAAGATTACCTTCCTTCACATATTTCATCCAATGTTTCACCAATTGGTTTGTATCGATGATTACACTTCTTGTCAAAAACATTGTTAATCGAATCTTGTGAATAAAATATCTCCGAAGGTCTTAAATACATGTTGTCTTTTACTACTGTTTGCAGATCAAATTGCCCTTTCGTCTTTTCTTAAATCGATACTTAGTATTTTCAGAAAATGTGCAGTTATAAATCTGCGGGGTTTTTTTTAAATGTTTTTTTGTAAAACGTATTGATTTCAAATTGACAGATAAACAATAATGTATAATCAACTACTGTCACGGCACGCATACTTCTTTTAATATGACAAATTGTACTGTATTGCTTTGCATGGCATAGTATTAAATGCATATTTCTTCTGATATGACAAATTTTATTCTATTGCCTTGCTTTGCCTTGCTTTGCCTTGCCTTGCCTTGCTTGCCTTGCCTTGACTTGCAGTGCATTGCATTACACTGAATTGAACTGTATTGTATTGTGTTATGTTGTGTTGTGTTGTTGTGTTGTGTTGTGTTGTGTATTGTTCCTATATGTGTCCCAGCTCTGCTATAATGTTGCAGCAGTGCAAGTCTGTAAATAACATTATGTGATTTATAAAAAAACAACATGACGAGCATATATTAAATTCATTATAACAAATTATTCAACAGAAAAAAACATGAAGAGATTTCAATAGATTTATTTACTTAAACCAAGAACGTTAGCTCTAGATCATACATTTCCATGATCATACAATATAACTTGATTTTTTTGTAAAAAAGTTCTGTCAACATTTAGCATACTTTCCGCTTATTACAGAAGGAAAATAATGTATGAAAAACAATATGTTAAAACGTAAATCACATGTTACATATAACCGAATAATCATGTTTTTTTTATGTTTTTTTTTTCACAATGTCTATAAAGGGCAAACATATATCTTCAGTCAGTGGGTATGTATTAGAAACACAAACCGATTCCAGACATAAGAATGTCTATAAATATCATTTCCATCAAATTCAAAGCTTCAAGAAAAGTAGCGTAATATATTTATCACGCACATGTTTCGTCATGTTTAGTAAAGTCCAGTTTTAGATTTGTATTTCATATATATGCATGTAACTTAAAGATTAGAGATGCAACATTATCACATAATTTATGTTAATACAGGATAAAAATAGACAACGCAATGCATTTTCCGAAAACGCGCAACATGTTTTAAATTGTTTATAAATAGAAATTGCTGCATTTATCGGTTATGCACATGATTGTGTTTATATTCAACATGCAAAACGTATGGAACGCTGGCACTGTCTTTTGTAGTCATGAAAATCTATTATTATGTCTCCCCCAGGAGACATATTGTTTTTACCCTGTCCGTCCGTCCGTCCGTCTGTCCGTCCGTCCTTCCGTCCGTCCGTACGTCACACTTCATTTCCGAGCAATAACTGGAGAACCATTTGACCTAGAACCTTCAAACTTTATAGGGTTGTAGGGCTGCTAGAGTAGACGACCCCTATTGTTTTTGGGGTCACTCTGTCAAAGGTCAAGGTCACAGGGGCCTGAACATTGAAAACCATTTCCGATCAATAACTAGAGAACCACTTGACCCAGAATGTTGAAACTTCATAGGATGATTGGTCATGAAGAGTAGATGACCCCTATTGATTTTGGGGTCACTCCGTCAAAGGTCAAGGTCACAGGGGCCTGAACATTGAAAACCATTTCCGATCAGTAACTAGAGAACCACTTGACCCAGAATGTTGAAACTTCATAGGATGATTGGTCATGAAGAGTAGATGAACCCTGTTGATTTTGGGATCACTCCGTCAAAGGTCAAGGTCACAGGGGCCTGAACATTGAAAACCATTTCCGATCAATAACTAGAGAACCACTTGACCCAGAATGTTGAAACTTCATAGGATGATTGATCATGAAGAGTAGATGACCCCTATTGATTTTGGGGTCACTCCATCAAAGGTCAAGGTCACAGGAGCCTGAACATGGATACCATTTCCGATCAATAACTGGAGAACCACATCACCCAGAATGTTGAAACTTCATAGGATGATTGTACATGCAAAGTAGATGACCCCTAACGATTTTGGGGTCACTCCATTAAAGGTCAAGGTCACAGGGGGCTGAACATTGAAAACCATTTCCGGTCAGTAACTTGAGAACCACTTGACCCAGAATGTTGAAACTTAATAGGATGATTGGTCATGCAGAGTAGATGACCCCTAACGATTTTGGGGTCACTCTGTGAAAGGTCAAGGCCACAGGGGCCTGAACATTGAAAACCATTTCCGGTCAGTAACTTGAGAACCACTTGACCCAGAATGATGAAACTTCATAGGATGATTGGTCATGCAGAGTAGATGACCCCTAACGATTTTGGGGTCACTCTGTTAAAGGTCAAGGCCACAGGGGCCTGAACATTGAAAACCATTTTCAATCAATAACTTGAGAACCTCTCGACCCAGAATGTTGAAACTTCATAGGATGATTGTTCATACAGAGTAAATGACCCCTATTGTTTTTGGGGTCACTCCGTTAAAGGTCAAGGTCACAGGGGCCTGAACATTGATAACCAGTTCCGATCAATAACTTGAGAACCACTTGACCCAGAATGTTGAAACTTCATAGGATGATTGAACATGCAGAGTAGATGACCCCTATTGATTTTGGAGTCAGTCAATTAAAGGTCAAGGTCACAGTGGCCTGTTCATGTAAAATCATTTTTTGGAAATAACTTGAGAACCACTTGACCTACAATGTTGAAACTTAATAGGATGATTGGACATGCAGAGTAGATGACCCCTATTTATTTTGAGGTCACTTGATCAAAGGTCAAGGTCACAGGAGCCTGAACAGTGACTTGAGAACCACTAGGCCAAGAGTGTTGAAATTTAGCGGGATGACTGGACATGCCAAGTAGATGATCCCTATTGCAGCCAACCAATAGTGTCTCTTTGACTTTCGCTCCTGATCCCTATTGACTTCTTGCATTTGGGGAGACATGCGCTTTTTTACAAAAGCATTTTCTAGTTATGTTTGTTTTTTATTATATTATGTATCGACATCTTTACATGTTGTGCAAACATATTTATGTTATGTGATTATATTGTTATATGTTGTTTTGTAGTAATATTATGATATTTTTTGGTTATAATATGTAGAAACATCTTTACATCACGTAGACAACTTATTGCATTATGTGCATTCTTTACTATATTATGTCCATACTTTATTACATTGTGTCGGTTCTATATTATTTCATGTCATATATTATTTTCATCATTGTTAAAGTCATTAATCTGTTGAAATTCTGCATTTTACGACATGAAATATCTGGTATAATCTTTGGTCGAATATTGAAAACCAACATACAAAGTAATTTAAAACATTTTTATTGCAACATTTAAATATATTGTAAATCTTTCAAATAGAAAATCAAATATTTCAAACTCTCACAAACTCTTTCAATATTCATATCCATTCGTTGGACATATTAAAAATATATATATATATATAACTATCATTTCTCTTAACAAGATTGCATTTTGAAACGGTTCTCTAAATTTAGCGTTGCAGTTGCAATCGGGTCTTGTCGATGCGAGCTTATTCAATGTCTTCAAATCAAAATCATCTTTTTATCATTTTCTTACTGTGGATTTCTATATTTCTGCCATTTTAAAAATCTAACGCATCTTTTGTGATTCCGAAGCAAGAAGAATTAGTATTACACTGATAAAAAATACACCACTGGAAAGATAAGAAAATTAATTTTATCGTAGGTACAGTGATAAATTTAAATATCAAAGCAGAAATTAAGAATGATCGAAACAAAATTTAATCCTTCTATATTTCAATGTAAATCACAGGTCTGTCTGATATCGGAAAGTCTCTGCGGCGGCTGTTCTCGCACCCCGCTGCGGATGGCTTGATAAGACGTCTATGAAGAAAACAGTTTGGTATGGTTTTTATCTCACAGTTTGATTATTATCC
Source organism: Mercenaria mercenaria (assembly GCF_021730395.1). NCBI lineage: Eukaryota > Metazoa > Mollusca > Bivalvia > Venerida > Veneridae > Mercenaria > Mercenaria mercenaria. The sequence continues at coordinate 52,001,060 of NC_069365.1, forward strand.
TATTTAAATTTTTAGTTACGTTGCCAAATATTTATTCCCATCATGTTTTAACATACTGGCGTGGATATTTTTCCTTTAAGAACAACTGGAAAAAGTGGTTGCATTTTCGTGGAATACTACATTATACCACCATAGCATGCGTTCATTCAACCCTTCACCTCCATCCCTTACTTTGATTCCGTGTTGTTATAATATGTTCTGATCCTTTTGAAACATGGAGTCAATTCAATGTTTCTGTATAAAATAAGAGTTCCGCTTAATCGTATGATTTACATGTTTGCTCAACACATTTCAAACCTCCCATGCACAGAATTGATAAAACCACGGAGTCTGCTATTATTTTACTTATATTACATCTTCTACTTCGAAAGGACCTTCTTATAGATTTTATTCATAGATTTATCCCCTTTGACTTCACTGCATTGTGTTTAAAGAAGATAATATACATAACACACAGATTGACTTCTATGTTTTTAGAGGTAACAATTACATTTTCATGAACTGTGTGTTCGAAATATTGTCGGTGCGGTACGTATCGAAAGTCAACAGTGATGCTTAATGACCATTAATGTAATGACAGTATAAATGATATTACCCTATTTTATTCCCATTTTTCAGCGTCGATGCATGTATTGATAGCTTTTAGTTCAATCAATTTGTATCTAGATAATAATACAACATCCGTTATCTCTTCCTGTATCCGAATACGATGTTACTTTCTCAATCGGCCTTTCGTTGCCATTGTAGGATCTATCATATGTTTTATGTCGATACACGCGCTGCTCTGGAACATATCTCGAAGTATATCCATCGTTTTCGTTACTAGCACGGGTTTCACGAGCTTGATTATTGTTTCTGGTTTTAGACTGGTTCACGTTTTCCCGCCTGCTGGAAGAAGATGACGACGCCGGTGATGATCTACCTTTAGATGACTGCGATACAGAAGAAAGACCTGTATTAGAGGTGACTCCCCCAAACATGTTACTTTCGTTCAATCTATGACCGGAATTTCTTCCATACCTATCAAGTCCTCCTTGGTTTAAATTTGAGGTTGTCCCACTCTTATAAGCTACCGGTGGCTCTCGAACTGTTGATGAAGTTTTCGGAAACATGCTCGTAGTTGCATTATTAGTGTTCATACTATTTCCATACGATGTATCATAACTGCCATATCCACCATAGTGTGAGCTAGAAGCTCGGCTGAATTGGTTGTTAAATTCCGGCAATATCCGATTACTTGACGTATTCGATGCAGGTTTTATGAAAGCATTTCTTTCACTGTAATCAAAGTCTATTGGCAAATTGGCATTCTTTATGTTCTTCGGATATTTTGTCGCGCTCGGTTGAAGATGCCAATACCCGCCAGTCGACCCTCGCACACGCACTGACTCTCCCCCATTATATGATGTAAGTTTTCCTGCTGGAATGTAATATCCTTTCTGTACATGAATCTTCTCACATTTTCCTAGTCTCTCCAGCTGTCTGTAGACCCAAAGTCGTCTGTTGTCCGCGGTTACCCATTTCCCGTCTGTTTGTACCACAGAAATTGTTGGAATGTTATTCATGGAACATCTGAAATATATATCAAACATGATACACGGGTTGTAGTTAAAATCTGGTCAAAAATCTCATAAATTCACATGCAACAAAACACTTATTGAATGTTTGTTTATCAAAATGATTTATTTCAACATATAATGTATCAATATCACATGGCAAATAATCATGTACATACATTAAACAATATCAATATATCTGTGATCTTCTGTTTAAGATATCTGCATTAGTCATTAAAATCATCTAAACCTGATTAATTCATAAAAATATATGCAAAACAATTACTGTATAATAAAACCATTATCTCGTTTCAAGGGTACTAGTTCCACTTAATTTGGTTTTGTTGGGAATAAGGTCGCATTGACAAACATATAGGCCAAATGGCGACCTTTCAGCATTTGATCGTGGTGGAAGACCTCTCACCCCACCCCTAGGGGCCCCTCGTGGCATATATTTCAATCACGTGCGGGCATCTGGGTAGGGGGCAGGCAGCAAGATTATACTCAGATACTGACCATTATCTTAATAGTCGTGAAATCAAATTATTTTCTTCATGGTATATTTAGATCATACTGAAACAGAAAAAAAAAGATTACCTTCCTTCACATATGGCATCCAGAGTTTCACCAATTGGTTTGTATGCATGTTTACACCTTTTGTCAAATACATTGTTTATCGAATCTTGCGAATAAAATATCTCCGAAGGTCTTAAATACATAATGTCTTTTGAACTGCTACACCTATACTTTAGAATTACTGGTTACCTGGATTCATTTTCAGAAAACGATAATTTATGCAGCCAAGTGACCTGTTTCTTCTGTAAATAGAACTTGACATCTTATGCATAATGAATATGAAATGCAAGATAGTAATATATAGTAATATAGAAGATAACACGGTCGTGTTTGCTTTACTTTATCTTTGTTTCAAGACCACTTGTCATTTGATAATCATAAGTTTTGGTAAAACATCGTATCGAAACCATAATTCCAGTTACATACAAAATCCAGGACCGTAGCTTAAATAGAGAAACTATGATTTACAAAATGCGTCTTTCACTAAAAGCGCAACCCTTGTGATGTTTTTTATTTTTATTTTTTAATTTATTATTTTTTTTTTTCGTAGCTTAAATAGAGAAACTATACTGGTTGCAAAAGAAAATGTGCACTTAGGTTTTTGTCAATTTAAGTATATTATTTCGTCCAAAAGTATTTTATGTTTGATTTCAACATTTAGGGCAGTTTATGACAAATTTGATGTGCATCGGTTGTTTTCAAAATTTTGACATTTAAGTAGATCCTTGGCTTTTCAAAGACAACAGGGGTCAAAAACAAAAGTTGCAAATCTCTGTTTTATCAGATTATCAAAAACTTACTGCCTGTGTTCTGAATTAATTTCATTCTTCAAAGACAATTTTGTTTCAATATCGTGCGTGACCACCTCTAGTATTGATGCAAGCATTGGTGCGACCGCGCAAAAAGTTAACGTAACGTCGAATGTCGTCACGAGGAATGTTATTCCATTTTTGAGTAAGAGCGTTTTGAAGATCATTTAAGTTGTTTTATCACGCTTCTCGACCAAACTCTGCGACTAATCTCGTCCCTATATCTTCAATAAGAATCATATCTGGCAGCAGGGCAGACCAATGCAACATGTTGACGGCGTTTTGGTTGAGGAACTGTTGGGTGATACGCGCTGTATGAGGCCGGGCAATGTCGTGCATGAACATGGAAGGCCCGTGTCGCTGTAAAAATAGGACTACTTCAGGCCACAGAATCTGGTCGATATACTTGAGCATTAAGGTTGCCCTGTACAACAACGAGATTGGTTCTCCTGGTCCCCTTGATTCCACCCCAAACAATTATGCTGCCACCACCAAATCTATCCCTTTCTAATACACAACTGATTGAAAAACGTTTTCATTTTCGTCTGAAAACACGAACCTTTGCCTGCGCTATCATGGTGACTCAGTTTGAACTTTGACTCGTCGGAGAAGAGAACCCTAGCCCATTACCCCGTCCCCAGCGTAAATGGCGTATTGCCAACTGTAAACGAGTGGCGCGGTGACGCAGTGAAAGTATTGGTCCGACGTATGGCCTCCTTGGTCGAATAGGCAAGCGAGCTTGCCTAAGACGGCAGAAAACAGTGTACTTGCTTATACCGTATTGCCTAGCTGACTTGACGCTGTTCGATAACGTTGTCTCAGGTGCGTCAACGTTATGATGCGGTCCGCTCTAGCGGTTCTCACCAGAGGTCTACCTGATCTTTGGCGATCAGCGACACCACCAGTTTGCTGAATCGTTGGCGCAGAGGAATGCTGACGTTCCTGTGGCACCCGAACGTCCTAATGACGTAAGTGACGGTGTCACCCCGAGCAAGCATTGTTAATGTTTCACTTAAACGTGGCATTTTATTACAGCACATATTTGAAATTTAATGAGCTTATCCTTTCACCAAAGTCAAAAAGAAAAAATGACATAACACGTTTTTATAGACATGTACATTTCCCATGGGCAGTACGTGCAAATCGTGCAAAAGTACGCTATCGCTTGTAACAGTTTTTATCGTACAATTTTCGCAAGATCGATAGTACATGCTTCGAGCATAGTATAGACTGGAGATTTTCAAATTTAAAAAGTGCATACTTCCTTTTGCAACAGAGTATATGATTTACCACACATGTCTTTCACTAAAATCGCACCCTTGTGATGTTATTTATTTATTTTGTTTTGTTTTGTTTTAAAGATTGGACTAAAAAAATCTCAAAAGTAAATTAAGTTAAAAAAAAAACTTTTTTAAAAATAAATTGGAGTCAAAAATCTCAATCTCACTGGACATAGCGAGAGATGTTGTGACTCTCGTGTTTAATTCTGTTAAGTAACAATACATGTATTATTAACTACCATGTATAGTTCGTTACAAATAATCTTTAACTGCTATCTAAAAGACAAGAATTATGTTTTAAAATGGTCAGCGCGTTCAGAGCACCAGTTTTGTAAATATGGTACAAAGCTGACATAAAATTGTGTAAAGTGCGGTCTAAGTAAAGACTTAACTCGGGAACTTTGTAATTGTTGTTTCTTGAGGTAACATAATTTCCAAAGATTTAACGATATTTGAATGGTAAATATGATTTGCTTTGATTTCTGACTTTTAATGGCCTCTAAACGGCTGGAACCGAGATAGCACAATAAAATATCCGTTTTTAATGAGAATAATGTGGTTAAAAAGAGTTCCGTTATTTTGTAGTCCTTGCTGAAATGCATTAGTAGACCCACGTACTATCTAAACGCGTTCCTTCTTCAGCACAGGAACTCGTTCAAAAAACGGTTAACCCTTACCCTGCTATATTTCTATAATGGACTGGTCCATCTTTCAATTTGGACAGTACCACTTACTATTCAAAGGGGTTTTCACTGAAAATTTACTGACTGAATAGCGAACAGTGCAGACCATGATCAGACTGCACGGATGTGCAGGCTGATCTTGGTCTGCACTGGTCGCAAAGGCAGAATCATCTGCCGCCAGCAGGCTAAGGGTTAATAAGTGTGCCATCATGGAAAGAAGGCACAACAAAGCTGTATATTATCCTGTAAGTAATATCACTTCTGCAAGCGGTTTGTGTATTATTATTATTATTCCAGATTTATATAGCACCCATTTCATGATAAACACGTTCAAAGGCGCTTTACATATAGCAGACGCAGCCACACAGGGCGCGAAATCATCCTCTACTAGTACAGACACAGAGCGATCTGAGCAGAGGGACAGAGTGAGATAAAGCCCCCAGAACAGACAGAGAGAACGTTTTAGATACAGACGTGCCCGTAATATATTTAGTAATATATCGATTATCATTTTATAAAATGCGCCCCTTCTGCGCCTTTTAATTGACTTAAGAAAAATAGTATAAACAAAACAAGAAACTATTCATGAAAAAATACATGAATATCTCCTTTTTTCAGTCAACATGCATCTCATATTCATTCAATACTAAATACTAGTACGATGTTCACATGTAGAAAGCGGGTCATTCCAACTGACCTTTCCTATGTAAAATGAATTCTTATAGTTACGTGAGCAGTTCAAAAAAAAAAATAGAACAAGAGTGCCAGACTGTCACAAAATACGCCCGTCATTGAACTTGGCCTAATTCAAGGGGCATAATCCAAGAGTGCCTGGGGCGATTTGGTTGGTTGTCGAACTTGGCCGAGATATTATGCCCACAAACATTGTCAGCAAGTTTGGTGAAGATCGGATGAAAGCTGTTCGACTAGAGTGCAGACAATGCTGAATTCGCAGGTTTTTTTTAGTCATTCAAGGGCCATAATCCAAGAGTGCCTGGGGTGATTTGGCTGGTTGTCGAACTTGGCCGAGATGGTGAAGATCCGATGAAAACTGTTTGACTTAGACAGCGTTCATGCTTTGGACGCCGCCCGGCGCCGCCGCCATGGGTGTTCACATAATACGCCCTGCTCTTTCAGAGACGGGCGTATGAGAAAGACTGCAAAAAACCTTCTTCAATATAATAACACCAATAGCTGCAAATGAAAACAAAATCAGTATCTGCAACAGGAAAAGTTCACATTATATGAATTTATTTCATAGCTTTCAATCAAGAAACCTGGAAATTCCACTAAAACTAGGTTTTCAAACTTTGTATCACGCCAACAGGTTCTGTTTAAAAAAGGGTCATGTTCTATTATACATATCTGTCTGCATCAAATTATGTCATTCAGAAGTACAGATATAAGAAAAGTAGGTGTGTCATTGCCATATGTAATTTATGATTCTTTGGTAAAAGCTATCTAAACAAAAAGTTTTCTGACAATAGGTGTACCTAAACTAAGATATTGAGCATAAACCATTTTTCTACTTTTAGTAATATTTAATGACCACAAAATACAATCCAAAGCCAGTTCTTAGTATAAACTTGTAATACATCAAGTTTGGCAACAGTCAGTCAATCAGAACTACAGGTATAATCTGGAAACCAGCTTATGAAGATTAAAGGTTTTTTTTATTTTATTTTATGACCTTGACCCAATGGCATTATAATGACTATTTCATAAAAAAAAATAGATCTCAGTGGGGTTTGAACCGCTGCTCTTCTGTTCCACAGCACAAAAAGTAGCTTTGGTCCAATGCTCTAGACCACTGCACCACTTATTTTACGTTTTTTAAAGACAAGAGGGCCAAGATGGGCCTTGGTCGCTCACCTGAGTAAAACACCATAACAGTGTAAACATGTTTGACCTAGTGACCCAGTTTTGGACACCACATGACCAAGTTTCAAACTCGTCCGAGTTTCCAAGAAGATAAACATTCTAATCGAGTTTCATGAAGATTAGGGCAAAAATGTGGCCTCTAGAATGTAAACAAGATTTTTCTTCGATTTGGCCAAGTGACCTAGTTTTTGTCCCAACCTAAACCAATTTTAACCAGTCTGATATTTCATGGAGAAGAATATTTTGACCAATTTTCATTAAGATAGGACCAAAAATGTGCCCTCTTGAGTGTAAATAAACATTTTCTTTGACTTGACCTAGTTTTTGACTCCACATGACCCAGATTAGAACTTGTCCAAGAAATCATAGAGACAAACATTCTGACAAAGTTACGTGAAGATTGGAGCAAAAAAGTGGCCTCTAGAGTGTAAAAAAGTTTTTCCTCTGATTTTACCTAGTGACCTAGCTTTTTACCCATGTGACCAAGATTCGAAATTATCCAAGACTGTGATAAACATTCTGACCAAGTTTTATGAAGATTGAATCAAAAATGTGGTCCCTAGTGTAAACAAGCTTTTTCTTTGATTTGACCTGGTGGCCTAGTTTTTGACCCACGTGACCAAGATAAGAAACTCATCCAAGATTTCATGGAGACAAACATTCTGACCAAGTTTCAGCACATCAGATGAAAAATGCAACTCCTATTGCACACAAGTTTTTCTTCGATTTGAAAGTGACCTAGTTTTTGACACCCAGATGACCCATATTCAAACTTGACCTAGATTTCATCAAGAGAAATAATCTATTCAAATTCCACGAATATCCAGTAAAAATGCATATTGCATACACAAGGTTTTTCTTTGATTTGACCAGGTGAACTTGTTTTTGACTCCATTCTGACCAAATTTCACAAATATCCAGTGAAAAATGCAGCCCCTATTGCACACGCACACTGTTTTTCTTTTATATAACCGGGTGACCTAGTTTTTGACCCTAGATGACTCATATTCGACTTAGTTTCTATCAAGACAAACATTCTGATTAAATTCCACAAATATTCAGTGAAAAATGCAGCCCCTATTGCATACACAATGTTTTTGTTTGATTCGACCAGGCAGAGTTATAAAAATAAATAGTGTATTTTATACTTCTTTGGACCAGGTGACCTAGTTTTTGACCTCCGATGACCCATATTCGATCTTGACCTAGATTTCATCAAGACAAACATTCTGATAAAATTTCATGAAAATCCAGTGAAAAATGCAGCCCCTATTTTGTCTGATTCGACAAGGTGACCTAGTTCTTGACCCCAGATGACCCATATTCGATCTTGACCTAGATTTCATGAAGACAAACATTTTGAGTCAAATTTCATGAAGATCCAGTGTAAAATGCAGCCCCTATTGCATACACAAGGTTTTTCTTTGATTTTTGATAAGGTGGCCTAGTTTTTGACCCCACATAAAGCATTCTATCTTGACCTAGAGGTCATCAAGACAAACATTCTGACCAATTCTCGTGAGTTTCAAACTAAAAATGTGGTCTCCAGAATGTCAACAAGATTTTCCTTTGATCTGGCCTAGTGACCTAGTTTTTGATCCCACATGATCCAGTTTCGAACTTGGCCTAAAGATCATCAAGATAAACATTCTGACCAAGCTTCATGAAGATAGGGTCATAAATATGGCCTCTAGAGTGTAAACAAGTCTTTCCTTTCATTAGACCGGGGGTGACCTAGTCTTTGAACCCACATGACCCAGATTCGAACCTGACCTAGAGGTCATCAAGACAAACATTCTGACCAGTTCCCCTGAGTTTCAAACTTAAACTGTGAACTCTAAGACTGTTAACAAGATTTTCCTTTGATCTTGCCTACTGACCTAGTTTTTGACCCCACATGACCCAGTTTCAAATTTGACCTAGAGATCATCAAGACAAACTTTCTAACCAAGTCTCATAAGATTGGGTCAAAACTCCGGTCACAGTAGCTCACCTTGAGCACTTCGATCTCAGGTGAGCTAAAAAGATTTATTAAATGGCAAAAATGTCTAACATTTATATTACAGTTTATCCACTTTTAGTTGAAATATATTTATTTCAAAGTCAGAATTTTACAAGTATACAAACATCACACAAGCACCAATTGGATTAGAATGATAAAAAAACCCTGTTATTCAAAATATATTTATTTTGCATAAAATATGTAAAGATATAATTATACAATACTATACTAGATATAATGCAAAAATGTCAAAATATCAATTTTATTTCGAAACATGTAGGTGATACTGACTAGCAAAACATATACAAGTTTAAAGTCATCAGGACTAGAAAGATGGAGATATTTTTATCACAGAAACAAGATTCCCCATTTGGTTTCAACAATTTTCATTACAAAGTCATAAACTGTTTCAAAGAAAGACAGCTGTCTTCTTCCTGATCCAACCTTTCCTGTATATTTTTCAGAAAAAGTTAAATTTCCTCTATAAAACATCCTGTCCATGTTATTTGGTACCAGTCCATGACTGACATCGGGGCTTACAGTTGCATTTATCAAGGGTTTATCATAAAATGAAATATAGCACTGTTCTTTGTTCTGGCACGGGGATTCCTCCAGCTCTATTAATGCGATGTTATTGGTACCCTTCTTCAAAGCGTATTTGGGAACATACAGTCGGACTTGTGGCCCTTTATGTGGCCAGTATCTTCCGAGATTCAAACCATTCACAAATATCTGACCCTGAAATATATAAATAGCCAACCTATGTCAACATCTAGAAAAAACTTTTCAATTAGCGAATTAATTAAATTTGCCACTTGTAGCTGTCTCCTCATTTTTCTGTACCTAAATGTTAACATATGCAAATTGTACAACAGAGTTCAAATGCTAGTGTTAACATATGAAATCAAAGTTGTGTTCAAAACAATGTAAATGTTTGCATATCTAACCTCTCAGAGCTAACATCTTAACTAGACTAAAAAGGCTGCCTCCGAACTCTTTGTTGGGCTTAATTTCAGGCACAGATGGGCACCTAGATAGAACTTAAGACCTTCCACAACCCAACTGGATGACTTCTTCACATGACAACCCTAGCAGGGTTCAGAGGACGAAATTCAAAGTCAGCAACTTTAATCGCTTGATCAAAGAGGCCCCACCTCAAAATTCAACATGTATACTTAATATTTAATATCTCATAAATCTTGTTGCCTGTAATCCAACATACGTAGATCAGAACAATTACAAACCAAAAAGTAAGGCCGTAGTTATCATGCATAGATCCCCGAATAATTTTACAACAATAATCATATGACAAGTCACAAAGTAGTTATCCAAATTGCAACCACATTTGCTAATACAAGAAATTTGTGGCATGGTAGCCAACAAATTCTGCAGTTCACTACACATGCCCGTGGCAATCAATTATGTATACATACTTTTCTAATTTCTAAAGACAATTCAAACTGGTATATATTAAAGATATCTAGCTCACAAATATAAAACCTGTGAATATTTTAATAAGCAAAATTAATCTACTTTGTATGAACCTTTTCAATACTACTCCTGGACAAAAAATACCATTCTCCTATTTTACCTTTGTCCATAAAGACATGTCTAAATATGTGTCCATTGGCTCATCCATTATCTTCAGTTGTCCCGAGTACACTGAAGGTATGCTATATTCTAAAGCTGGCATTCTTGAAGATGATGACTTCACAATCTGTTTATTTATGATGTCACTTTCAACATTCACTGGGTAGTTTAGCCAGTCTGTCAAATTATCCCCATTCAAAGTAACATTTGAAATTAAACCCTGAAAATAGTAGCAAAACTCTATATACGTTTCGATCTTACTCCAATAAAAGAACACAAAAGCAAATTCATTTTATATCAAACCAGTTAAAAACCTCAAATTTCAAGTGCTCAAAATCAAATTTGATTCACTTAATACAAAAGCAAATGTGACCCCTAATCTATGCTGATACAAAAAAATATTTTTTGGAGAAAGGAATCTAAACTACATTGACACATACCACCAGACTAGCATTAACACAAGAGCTGTCCTGATACAAAAAATATTTTTCGAAGAAAGGACTCTAAACTACATAGAAACAATACCACTGACTAGCATTAACACAAGAGCTGTCAGATTTTAGTGGGAATTAAGATACCAGCTTACATACAAAAACTTAACAAAGAAATGCTAAGAAGAAAAATGTGCATAATTTTGTAAAAATGCAAAACAGAGTTATGGAACTTGTGCCCTGCATGTCAGATCATCACAGTGAGCAAGTGTGTGAAGTTTCAATCCATTCCTACAAATGGGTACTGGGATAGACCTTTACAAACAAAAACTTAACCAAAACTGCCAAGTCGAAAAAGGGCAAAATGGCAAAGTAGAGTTATTGAACCTGTGTACGGCATGTCAGATCATCACAGTGAATAAGTGAGTGAAGTTTCAATCCACTCCCTCTAGCAGTTATTGAGAAACCAGCTTACATACAAAAACAGCCTGTAAAAGTCATTTTCAAAAGTAAGCCAGTATGATTATATTGAAAGATTCTGATTTGATAAAACATTTCTTAAATCTTGCAATAGCTCTACCTATTATTCGAACAGTCGAACTAAGATAGGACAATTCTACTACCTGAATCCAACAAAAAGGCAAAAGTAACACCTCAACACATAATCCTTCTTTTACTGCATGAGTACTTCATGTCTATTACTCAAAATAATGACTTTAAGCACATGTAGATGTAAACAACTGCCACACTATATGATAGCTGGTCAATCCAAATGAAATTTGTTTCTGTATTTTTCATTCTATTTCCAGGTATCTATACCAATGCGAAACCCTAAAACATGACAACAGTCTATACCTTTAGATTGTTGTTCATTTGTCCTCCATAATTAATACGACCTTGGTTCTCTACCAGTATAAACAAACTGTCGTCTGCTCTAGCACTGAAGGTCAAGGTTGCATTCCCACTGTCCCTCTCCACGACTCCAACTGAACTCTGTAAGTATTTGATTAGATATTACTAATCATTATATTTTCAAATCAAAATACAAGGTAAGCATGTGTGATAAAAACATTTTGAGCATCCAGTAGATCAGGAGTACATGTGTATCTTCCCTGTAAAAGTCATTTTCAAAAGTAAGCCAGTATGATTATATTGAAAGATTCTGATTTGATTAAACATTTCTTAAATCTTTTAACTCTGTTTATCTACAATAGTAACACAATTTAGGTGACAATGGCAAACATTCTTTAAGTATCTTACCTACAAATGTGAAAACCAATGTTAGGGCTTTGAGAACAGTATAGATCCAGATCAGCTTGCACATCCGTGAAGTTGTTAAATGGCAAGGCAGCATTTTGTCTGCACCGATGTGCAGCTGATCTGGATCCATACTGTTTGTCTATCAGTTGTACAAAAGTGCTGAAACTAATAAACGAACGGTATGGATGTAGGGATAAAAGAATAGTATGGATGTGAATTGATCTGGATTCTTGACGGTCGCAAACCCCTAACATTGGTTTTCACACAGCAGTGCTAAAATGTACCTTTTCACCTTTAAAACAAAATTGCAAAATTAATAGTCATTTTTTTTCTATTTATACATTGTTGGCAAGTTACATTCAAGATATCACTAGACTACTAGATAAGAAAAAATGTTTTCAATGAACATTTCCTTTATGATTTATCAGATATGAGATTTCACATAGTGTCTGATTATGGCTTTTACATCAAACTTTTATTTGTAAAACAATGGCATTCTGTTTTATTTTAGTTAATAAAAAGCCAAAAGAATGGAGTCTTTTACAATGTATAAAAAAATCATTGAATATCTCTGTGTTACTTTTCTTAGGCTTTAAAATCCTCCCCACAACATAAACAAACTGTGCTTAGAATGAATGTAGTACTACCAAGGTATTTCCAGACATGGTCATGACGTAAGCCCTGTCTCTGGCTCCTGACAGATCTATTCTAGCATCAGTTACTGTCTCTTTCAGTTCATGTGCATACAGTACAAAGCCATAATACTGCAAAATATAAATAGACATATAAAAATTTCAATCATGGATTATTCTTTCCCTTCTCAAACATTCTGAAAAATAAGTATGATAAGATGAGCCAGACTGTGCAAGATTCCCTAGAATTCCTGTGTTAATATTTGTAGACCAAGTACTATAAAATCATTTAATTTCGTGGGCATGAAATGTTTGGTTTTGCCCAAACAGCTATTTCCTGGAAACATAAATTTGTCGACTTTGACCTTTGAACATGAAATGGACAAGAGTTATACTGCTTTGTTGGGATCAAATTTCATGGATGGACTCAAAAACAAAATCTATGAAAATTAGTTCCTCATGAAAATTAACCTTTAGCCTGCTGCCGGCAAATGATTTTGCCCTTGCGACCAGTGCAGACCAAGATCAGCCTGCACATCCGTGCCGGCTGATCATGGTCTGCACTGTTCGCTATTCAGTCAGTAAATTTTCAGTTAACACCCCTTTGAATAATGAATGGTAATGCCCAAATTGAATGATAGACCTGTTCATGTTAGAAATTTAGGTAAAGGTTAATGATTTCAAAGCAGGTAAGGTCCCCTAATTTCATTCTACTGCCCATCACCACTGTTAGTTTTAACCTAGCCAGAACTTGTGACAAAGTGGTCTTTCCAGATTTCACAAGGTTGGAACTATAGGGTGGGTCATCTGATGAGGGCAGATGATTACAAATCAATAGGTAAGAAAAATCAATACCTATGTTCTACATTTATAAGCTGAATTTAGAGAACAGAGTCTAAATGGAGCCTTGCCACTGAACAACTTAAAAAATGTGCTTAGAATCAACCAATCAGATGCTGTAGTTTGGGAAACTGGTGTTCAACCTCAGGTTTATAACCTTTAAAACAGGTAAGTTGATTTTATACACTTGACAGGAGATATTCTCCAATACCAAAGGTTCTATATACCATGTACATAATTTAATTATTAATTAGTTTGCTTCTGCACTGTGCAGTTTTTTCATTAGAATGTTATTGTTTGATAATGCAGTAGATTTTTTTTCTGGAATAAGAGATGGAGAATACCTCAAAATATTAGGCAAGTATAACTTTAAAGGAAACAGAAACACACATACGTGATCCATAGATTCCATGTTTACAGGATATTTAGAACTCAATGGTTTGGATGTCCCATCCACATATGAAACCACCGTTTCAACCTACAATCAAAGTTAAAATCAAATTTCAGATGAAATGTACATGCTCAGTTTCAGCACACGTTTTAGTTTCAATATACACTTGAACTCCATTTCAAAACACATTTCAATTTCAACATACTTTTTTGTTGCAATATTGGCATTTTACAAACCTTCACCCCTATGTGCTTTGCTGAACAATGAGTTTATATTATCAACACTCAAAAATCATAAACAAGAGCACCGCAGTGCGGAGCAATATACGCCCGAAGGCATGACCTTTGACCTCTAAATGTGACCCTGACCTTGAAGTAAGCCATCTGAAACATGCACTCGGCACGTTGTCTCGATGTGGTGAACACTTGTGCAAAGTTTGTTATAAATCCTTCAAGCAGTTCAAGAGTTACAGAGCGGACATGAAACAAAGTCATATGACCTTTGACCCCTAAGTGTGACCTTGAAGTGAGCCATCCAAAACATGCACTCTGCACATCATATCGATGTGGTGAACATTTGTGTCAAGTTTCTTCGAAATCCTTCAAGGAGTTCAAGAGTTACAGAGCGGAAACGAAATTGCTAATGGATGGACAGACATTTGGCGTCGTAACATTATACGTCCCTTCAGGCTTAAAAAAATCTAGTACTTTTACCTTTCAAAGAAACAGATGCTCAAAATTCTTGAAGTCTTTAGTTATGATGATTTTTTTCTGACTTAACAAACTCTACAGATATTTTTGATCTGGTATGTTAAGTTCACATCCTTGTACAAATATTGCTGTGGCCAAGCAAAAAATATATACAATGTACTTACAAATATCATCTGAACTTTCCCATAAGCATACTTTGGAGTAGATGGGGGAATCTTCATTCTTGCCCCTGGATTGTACTGGAAAGAAACTCTAGTGAGCACTATGTACATTTCATATTAAGCTGCTATACGTTTACCGTAATGCCCTTAACTCCTATACTCCTTTAAACTAATAGTCTCCTCATTTTGAAATTTTCTCTTTTATTTTCTCATTACACATTTTAAAAGTATTAAACTCAACCTTCAGTTTACATTGCTGGAGAGCTTAAGATTTTGTGATCATATAATAATATTTCAGCTAGCAGTACCCAATTAACATAATATTTCTTATCAGAAAGTGGTATCTAGAAAATTGCTTTTGAGCTGCATACATATCAAAGGAAACAGTATCTCTGTAGCCCTGCTTCTAACATATATAACTATCAGATAGAAGTTTATTAATAATAAGCATTTCATTAACAAACATTCATCAGAAAACTTTATCTTAGTAATTGTATTTCAATGCAAACAAAGATTATTATAGAGAAGTACAAGGACAATAACCTTACAAAGCTGCATGTACTTCTCAGTACAATGTTTCTAAGCGCATATATAAAGCAGTACCTTTGCCATACATGTATGTCGGTAAGCGGTATCTAAACAATTCTGAGGTTCTGAGGTACATACATTAACCTTCAGCCTGCAAGCAGCAAACGATTCTGCCTTTGCGACCAGTGCAGACCAAGATCAGCCAGCATGTCAGTGCAGGCTGATCATGGTCTGCACTGTTCACTATTCAGTCAGTTCATTTTTAGTGAACACCCTTTTGAATAATAAATGGTATCTCCAAAACTGAATGATGGACCAGTCCATTTTAGAAATTTAGCAGGCTAAAGGTTAAGCAGAAAGCAGCACTTTAGCAATACTGTTTCTAGGACACAGATGATAAAAGTTCTATCTTAGCAATTCTGTTTCTGAAGTACATGCATTTCACAAAAGTACAATAACAATTGCTTTTCTAAGCTACATTTTATCTCTGAAAGTAGTACCGCAAGCTAATATTGCTTTTAAAGCTGTATATTTTGATCAGAAAGCATTACCTTAGAAACTTTGTTCAAAGCTGTATGCAAGTATCAGGAAGCAGAACTTTTGCCACTGGGTTTCTGAGCTGTATAATTATTACATGTATATTGATCAGATAGCAGAGTCTAAGCTAATGTGTTTATTAACAGTATAAATTGATCAGAAAGTAGTACCTTTTGTGTTTCTAAGCTGTATATATCTATTAGAAAGAGGTGCTGTAGCAAGAGTGGTTCTAAGCTGCATATACTTAATAGAAAGAAGTACCTTAGCAATTGTGTTTCTAAGCTGTATATATCTATTAGAAAGAGGTACTTTAACAAGTGGTTCTAAGCTACACTATACGTATTGGAGAGTAGTAATTTAGTGGAGTGTTTATCAGAAAGCAGTACCTTGGCAACTGTGTTTCTAAGCTGCATATGTTTATCAGAAAGCAGTACCTTAGCAACTGTGTTTCTAAGCTGCATATGTTTATCAGAAAGCAGTACCTTAGCAACTGTGTTTCTAAGCTGCATATGTTTATCTGAAAGCAGTACTTTAGCAACTGTGTTTCTAAGCTGCATATGTTTATCAGAAAGCAGTACCTTAGCAACTGTGTTTCTAAGCTGCATATGTTTATCAGAAAGCAGTACCTTAGCAACTGTGTTTCTAAGCTGCATATGTTTATCTGAAAGCAGTACTTTAGCAACTGTGTTTCTAAGCTGCATATATTTATCAGAAAGCAGTACCTTAGCAACTGTGTTTCTAAGCTGCATATATTTATCAGAAAGCAGTACCTTAGCAACTGTGTTTCTAAGTTGCTTCTAAGCTGCATATGTTTATCAGAAAGCAGTACTTTAGCAACTGTGTTTCTAAGCTGCATATATTTATTAGAAAGCAGTACCTTAGCAACTGTGTTTCTAAGTTGCTTCTAAGCTGCATATGTTTATCAGAAAGCAGTACCTCAGCAATTGTGTTTCTAAGCTGCATATGTTTATCAGAAAGCAGTACCTCAGCAATTGTGTTTTTAAGCTGCATATGTTTATCAGAAAGCAGTACCTTAGCAATTGTGTTTCTAAGCTGCATATATTTATCAGTGATATCTCCAGCCTCAGTGAGCGGGGCGTCATAGTCATAACTTGTGGGTACTGGATGATATGGGTAGTTGGCTCCTGAGAACAATTATATAATCATGCATCAGGCAAATCAGGATAGCCTCAGTCTAAGTTAACCTTTAGCCTGCTGGCGGCAGATGATTCTGCCTTTGCAACCAGTGCAGCCCAAGATCAGCCTACACATCTGCACAGTCTGATCATGGTCTGCACTGTTCGCTATTCAGTCAGTAAATTTTCAGTAAACACCCCTTTGAATAATAAATGGTATTGCCCATATTGAGTGATGGACCAGTCCATTATAGAAATTTAGCAGGCGAAGGGTTAATGTGTTCATCTATATCCTGCTTGTAGAGATTTATGTCTAAAAATATTACTGAACAATTTCAAAACAAGACAGCCAAAATGGCCCTATTTCGCTCACCAGTGTTCCGCAGCTTAAACTGGCAAACCAAAAAAAACATCTGCCAATTTATTTAGAAAAACTGGTCTACAGATTCAGTTGAGAAGATTTTAAGTTTTCCATAGAGCATACGTAGGAAAACTAGACTTGTCCCGCACATCCATATTTCTGAGAAATTACTTCAAAATATGACCTGTGGTATAGGAATTGATTGCATGTGCTTGGAGAGTTTTGTATTTTCCGCTCTGATGGACAATGCTTTTCAGAAAATCAGAATAACTGAAACAATCTTGGTAAAGGGTCACCCAAGAAAAATTATTCTATAATCATGCAGGCAGGAAAAGTGACCATACCCTATGGTTGCCATGTTTTCTGACCTATCAGAATCATTTTGACAATCTTGATAGAGAGTCACTAAAGAATCATTTGTGTGACACATTTCAAAATCAGGCCAGCAGTTTCTGATGAGAAAAATTTTACCTTTTCATTCTATACATCTAGAGAAAAGTGACCATGCTCCCCTGGTTGGCATATTTTTCTGACCATTTTATGTAAGATTAATTCTGAAGTAAACCAACAGTTAAACAGAGGAGAATTTTCTATTTTTAGCTCTAGTTGGCCCTATGTGCAACAGTTTGAACAAGTTTGGAAGAGGAACATCTCAGGAACATTCCACCTATTTACTTCATTAATTTCCACCAAACAGTCTTTGGGGAGGTTAGAAGAAAAGTGTAGACTACAGTTGGTGAGTGATCACATCAACTCACCCAAGCACTATGTGTTCAGTGAGCTAAAAATAAAATGTTCAGCAATACTTTTCTTTCTGAGTGAGACAAGGAATCGGTAAAACTGAATGATGCTCCCCGATGCATGTGCTTGTCCTAATATGGGGAATAAAGTATTAGTAACAAAACAAAAATGGAGATAATAAAAAGAAGAAAATTGAATAAAGGCGGATAATTAAAGCAAGGGATATATCATTAAGTGTAATTTTTGCGTCTATCATTTTGTGAAGTTTCAATGAAATATCATTAAATACTTTTCAAGTTATGCTCCGGACAAGCCTTATTTTATATAATAATGGGATATAATTCAAAAATTAGGTAAGGTAGAGTTTCAATTCTGTGACATTGCACTTTGTCTCAATGGCCTCTATGATTATGTGAAGTTTCAATCAAATGCCATTAATACTTTTCAAGCTATACTCCAGACAAAAGTGGGATGGATGGACGTACGGACGAACGGAAGGACGGACAAAGCGGCAACTATATGCTTGCCCTTCGGGGAGCATAAAAATCTGCAAAACATATGTGTTAATGCTAGTATGTATATATCTAAACTTTAATATACAGTTTTAATTTCTTAATTAAGATAAAGTTATCAATGATGACCTACTTTGTTTTAGTTCATGCACTTTTAAATAAAGTTCCAAAGTCCATTTTACATTGGCATACACACTAAATATTTTGGTCATTAGATTTAGGAGCTTGTATACATGGAAGACACATCAACTACATCAATCTTCTGACATCAGACAATCTAGACTCCAGTACTAAACAGTACTTGTGGACAAGGTAAACTAACGGGTTTGCATAATACCCCACATAACTTTTCAATTAAAAAAATATGTGATTTTGCACTCATGCATTTCAGATATGCAATTTACCTTGAGAACAATATCTCTGACAGAGTTGTACTTTTCAGTTATGTCCCCTGCTTCAGATAACGGGGCATCGTAATCATAACTTGTAGGGATGGCCTTAAAGGGAGGGAACTCTGCTCCTAACAGTTTACAAAAATCCAGTTAATAATCTTTCTATGAATTTTAGAACCTAAATCCTGAAAACTTTTTCACAAATATTTTCTAAATATCTTATCTTATACAAACTTAAACAGAACCCAAGAAAAATATATCAGTATAAATGAATATATTTTTTGATGAAATAGGTATCAAAACATTCTTATTTCTAAGTGCAATAGACAGCAATTATTTTATTGTAAATCCAAACAACTGTTAATAATTAACTGCAAATCATGTTTATTCACTGAATAATATGACCAGTCATGACTTTACAAGAGCAGCTAGTTTCAATAAAATGCTTTCTACAGAATATAACACTTTCACTAATCACTTCTTTATAGTCACAAGACACACCCCAGAGCTCCACATAAGCTTTTAGTGCAATTGGGTATTTACCCATCATTTTTTATCTGAATTGGGTACTGGAAATCTGAATTGCGTAAAAAACTATGTATTATTACTCGACTTTTCCAGAAGTAATTGGGTATTTGCTAAAACCAATTGGGTATTTCACCAATCTCGTACGAACAATTGAGTATTTTTTTTCTTGTAGTTTAAATTGTACTGGATGAAACATGCTTACAGCATATATCATTAACCAATCATTTAATGTTTTCTGGGATACTTTTGTTCCATCATGTTTTTTTTGCACTTTGAATGCAGTTGAAGATAAATTCATCCACAATATCCCGAATGATGTGTTCACCGCAATATGTGCTCTCCCGTAAGATGTCAGCCAGTATCAGTGACACTATATCATCACAAACAGATAACGGTCTTTGTTGAACAACAAAATATCTTTCTAATTTGTCTGTTTGTGCTGCAAAAATGTTTTTTCTGCGACTGCGTCCTCTTTTAGTACTAGAGTGTGTGTGTGTGTGTGTGTTCGGGTTTAACGTCTTTCTCAACAATTTTTTAGTCATATGAACGACGGTGTCTACTTGTAGCATTGAGCACAATGCCCAACTTTATAGTGCTGCCTCACTGGAATATCACGCCGCTTTTAGTACTAGAAGCGGCGTAATTAATTGTTTACTAAGCGTCCAAATAACACCCATCAGACTGAATGGTCCTGTGATTTTTCTGATAAATAGCAATCTGTTCTGCCATATCATTATAACCAGTCTGTTGTCTAGCGTTAAAGTCTCGTACCCATTCTATAATATGGAAAATGCGATACGCAAGTGATTTTTAACTAACTGGGTATTAGGAATTTCAATTGCGTTTCAGTACAGACACTGTATGAAGTCAATTGGGTTTTCTGCTACTTTAATTGCATAAATATGCAAATACGCAGCTTATCTGGAGCTCTGCACACACCACAAATTTTACAAATAAAGCAACAAGGAAGCTGTATCCAAATATTAAAGTAAAATTAAAGAAAATCTTACCATTCCAGAAACCAAAGTTTGTTCCACCTTCAAACATATACCTGAATATAAGTTAAGAAAACATAGTATAAACAAGGTTGTACTGAAAAAAAAAAAAAAAAAAAAACGTTCAATGAAGAAATCAACATAAAACACTTGATATTTAAATAAGAGATGTGGAAATTGCATGAACACCAAGATTTTCACCACAAACCATTTGAAGGAAATAAAGCTGCATCAAATTGCTCTTTCAGATTACCAAAATTAGTCCATCATAGGTAAATTTAAATTTGAAAATTTGAACAATCAAAAAGGAAACAAAGCCTAACCATTCAGAGAAATTTGCTCTGGTGGAATTTTTAAAATATTGGGTAAGTATATCCCAGTATTTGGTAATGGTGAACTTGACCTCACTGCCCCCCTATGCAATCTCTTCTTTGGTTTTTTCAATGAACTACCTGTAGGTCAAGTTCCTTTCCTACATATCAATCCAAAGTAAAGTTAATGAGCTGAAACTAGTTTTTCCTATTTTTTAGTAACAATTACCTTGACTCTGATCCCATTACTACTGATATAAGTTTACTGTAGGTAAAATTTCATTTGAATTTCATTAAAATAACATTCAAAGAGAAATTATGCAAATGTATATTTTCTATTTTTAGAATCTTATACATATTATAGGCTAAGTTTCATTTAGATATATATCTCAATTCAAAGTTCGAGTTTTTGTGCAGTGAAGTTTATCCCCATCCCCTGCCTCAACCACCCCACAACACCATCACCCGTCTAATAACATTGTTTTAAATTCTGAAAACCCTGGTTAAATACCGCGCTAATGAATGTAGAATGTTACAAGTTTCAATGTAAAAAACCATACTTTAAAGCTTATATTTAAACTTATGTTCTCTTTACATTTTAAAGTGTTATATCTTGTAATGGCAAGACAATGTAAACTTACATATTGACATTAGCACCGAGTGCAAGCATTAGATCAAGACTCTTGGCCACAGCTGCGGTTGGCACTGTGGAGTGATTCTGTCCCCAGTGGTCCAACCATCCTGTATAATATTCAGAATTTACCTGAAACAAACGTAACATGGTCAGGATCTAATGCTTTTTCATAAAATATTTCAGTTAGGTTAGGCATTAACTTATCCTGAACAGTGCTCCTGGTTTCAGTACCAGTAATACTGTAAAATCATTAAATTTCGTGGGCACGAAATTTCGTGGTTTTGGTCAAAACGGCAATTTCGTGGGGATATGAATTCGTGGATTTCAACTTTTGAACATAAAATGAATGAGAATTTTACTTGTTTGTTGGGATTAAATTTCGTGGATTCACTCAACCATGAAATCCACGAAAATTAGTCCCCCACGAATATTAATGATTTCACAGTAGTTTAAAACAAGAAAGCATTTGCCTCAACATTTTTCTGAGAAGAATGCCAAAAAACAAAACAAATGTTGAAGAATCACTATGTCCCTCTTAATCTCCTGTAAAAATTCCCATGTTTTCCTTGGTCTAGCTATGTCACTGAGTTTTATACAAACAACATACAAATGTATGTTACTTCACAATCAAAGAAGAAAAAAAGCAAAGCAGGTGTCAAATCAATCAGAGGGTCGTGCTTCATTTTTCAGTTACATGAAATAAATGCTAAAAAAAGAGTACACAATGATATTAAATAATCACAGACAATCTGTCAGTCTTGCATTACTGTGAAATCATTAATATTCGTGGGGGATTAATTTTCGTGGATTTCGTGGTTGAGTCAATCAACGAATTCTAATCCCAACAAACAAGTAAAATTCCCATTCATTTTATGTTCAAAAGTTGAAATCCACGAACTCATATCACCACGAAACTGCAGTTTTGACCAAAACCATGAAATTTCATGCCCACAAAATTAAAAGATTTTACAGTATGCTAAATAATTCATGGCAGTGTTGTACAGTTAATTTTTCTTACCAATGGGCCTTCTGGTTCTTTATGTCTCTGAATTGCAAAATTTTTCTCTGGATGATCTGTAAAAGAAAAATTTGTGTCGAACTGACCATACAATGCAATCTCCCTACAAAAACTTACGAATAAATCCACAAACATATCATGGAAATCAAACCATGGTTGTGAATATACGGCCCAAAATACCAGGCTATGCCTAGCGCACACTACTTTAGAAATATTTTTGTTCGCTTTCTGTTTAGTGCCATTTTTCTACAGTATTTCAGTCATTTAATGGTGGGCAGTTCATCTAACCAGTTTCCTGGATTCTGTACCAACACTAAACCTGTTCTCCACAAGTAACTGCCAACATCCCAACATGAATCTGAGGTGGAGGACTAAATGACTTTTTACACAACATCTTTTATTAATTCCTCAGGGAGAACATATGCCCTAACCAGGGATAGAACTCACAGCCTAGAGATATGCAGACTTGCAGTCTCCTTACTGAGCTAAATGGGCAGGCCATTAGAAGTGTAAATACCAAGTCAAGTTATATGACAATATAAGTTTTAAGAACTGCTGTTCCTTTCTGTTAATTATAAGAGGCTGGAGACAAAATTTCAGGATTTCTGTTTCGGAATAGATTCTTAATAAATACTTAATCCTTACCATGCTGGACATGATTGCTTCTGCCTTTGCAACCAGTGTAGATCATGATCAGCCTGCACATCTGTGCAGTCTGATCATGATCTGCACTGTTCGCTCTTCAGTCAGAATCTTTTTCGTAAACACCCCTTTTAACAGTTAATGGTACTGTCCAAATTGGAAGATGGACAAGTTCATTATAGAAATTAAGCACGGTAAGGGTTAAACACAAATAATCCAGTATCAAACTGATGCAGTCAAAATATATTACAAGCTGCTAGTACAATACTCACAGGTAATTCCAAAATCTACTGTAGCATAAACTCCATTGATAGTACCACATTTAAGATATCCATCGCCATCCCCATCTGTGGAGAAAAGAACCACATCTGTACCCAGGTACTTCCAAGCAAGGTCACGTAACACTTCCAGATAGGTATAGTCACAAGCTGGGTAGCTCCCATACTCATTCTCTATCTACAAAAGTATTCCTACTGGCTAAAAAAGTTGCATGAAATAAAACCCATTTTAGAAATGGATACTAATGCTTCCATGCAAGCGTCACAATAATCTGTCACAGTGATTTTCTGTTATGCCCTCAAACTCAGCATCTTTATTCAAATTCTAATATTACTATTTGGAATACAGACAAAACCCCCCCTCCCCTAAATCCTTCTAAATTCAATCAAGGTGGACAAAATCTGCCTGTTCATTTTTAAAAATTATATCCACATCTTCATTTCCTTCCATTTAGATATTGACAGCTGTCATCTTGTTTGATTTCTGTTCATCTTTATTTAATATTCAAGTTTTATTCAACAATATCAAAGTGGGGATTATTTCACTCTATCAAATTGAGCAAGGGGTGGATTTTGGTCTACCTTAAATACAAGTATGAAAATGCTTCTTTGGAAAGTACTTCTGTGTTACAGAGGTCTACAAACATAACTGTGTTCCTTATTTGGTTGGTACTAGCAGTAAATAATTAACAACGTTCATATATGAAAGAAAGTTGAAGGATAAATTTGCTATGTAATATCTTTGGCCAAGTAACAATTTTGCCAAGTAGGAGATATTACATACATAATTGACTGGTATCTCTCCTTTCTGGGATATATACAGGACGGCTTTAAAAATGAGAGTATTGGACTTCTTGAAACATGAAAGGTAAGAGCAAAAATGTCCATGGTTGAGAAAAATCAGTCATACCTGTACAGTTATGATTGGGCCTCCATTCTTGTACAACAAAGGGGAGATAACTGAGTATAACTTTTCCATCCACTTCATAACTGCTTTCAAATAAACTGAAATAAAAAGTATGATATGAGCAAATAATATGACTCATCTTGCTTGTAATACACAGCCTATGACATAACTACAGGTGAATTATCAAAAATACAGAAAAATGGAGAAAAGATACTTTAGAGAAAAAAAAAGTAGAATGATAAATTCGTAATAACGTACTAAATATGTGTTTCAGCATATACATGTACTAAGGTCCATCAAAAAAGTGATAATTAATAAATTCATGGTAATTATAACACAACATGAGGTATAAAGGTTCAGAAAAGATAATAAAACATCTGTAAATGATATGCACAAAGTATTTCGAATTACTTGTTTACGAACAAAGTTGAATCAGAACACAGAAAATGTGCTTGAGAGAACGAATGCAGGGTTCATTGCTTGTGAAATGCAAAGTCTTGCCATTTTGTTATTTTTAAGCTAAATATATCATCAACACCATATGGGTGCTCATTGGTGACCACAAGCTTACCTGGGTCTGTGGTCCTAACTTTTATACTTGGATCCTTCAATAGCCATGCAGGAAGTCCTCCCTGTGAAAAATACAAGTAAACTGAATTTTTCACTTATTGCATGAGTGAGTTTTCATAGACCAATACATTAATCTTGTTTGTAGTAAGCTCTCACATTAACAAGTCTGTCATCTTAACAATAAGCAGAATATTCCTAGAAAAGCCAGGAACCAGAATCTTCTATATTAATACAGGAACCAGTGAGAAGACTGAAGGAATCCTCTGGGTTTCAAAATGCACTCCAGATTTATAGTCAAACCTTGTTCGCTCAAACCCAGATAATTCGAACACCTTCCCTTGCTCGAAGTCACTGTCAGGCCCTGGTAGAATCTCTAATCAATGTCTGTTGTTCAATTACTTGAACTACTGGTAACTCGAACAAATTTTGCCCATCCCGTCAAGTGCAAGCAAGCGAAGTTCTACTGCTTGTTATTATTTTGAAATTTAGAAAATGAGCTGCACCATGAGAAAACCAACATAGTGCGTTTGCGACCAGCATGGATCCAGACCAGCCTGCGCGGATGCTGTTCGCTAATGGTTTCTCTAATTGCAATAGGTTTTGAAAGCGAACAGCATGGATCCTGACCAGACTGCGCGGATGCGCAGGCTGGTCTGGATCCATGCTGGTCGCAAACGCACTATGTTGGTTTTCTCATGGTGCGGTTCATTGCAAATACTTTTAATTCAATGGTTACAAATTACATCAGCAAGACATTTTGAAGAAATTCTGTATATTTGAAGAAGTTTTTTGTCTAAATAAATATCTTTTTAGTCAATAAAATAAGTAGGAAACTCTTAAAACCCTTAGTTAAGCTATTGAAACTTATATCATACACATATTAAAATATCTACTGGTTTATCATTTTCAATATCTAATATCTAATATCAATTGCTAGCTGTCTTGAAAAGTTGAATTTTTGATGTTTATCTGAAGGTATGTCCCTTTAATACATTTCAAAAATATTTGATTACCTCCCTTTCATCTAGAGTTTCAACAACAGGACTGACAAAAGTTAGTTTAGATATTAGTTGCGAGGTAAAAATATATTCAGTCAAAAATGAAGTTATTGAAATATTTTACCAAATATTACATCAATATTACGCAGAAATACATTCCAACCAAATGAGTTACAATGTAATATCAATAATAAGAAATACAAGTATAGCGAACAGTAATAAACCAAATGACACAACATCAAGTTTGCATATACATCTACTACTGTTATTTTCTAACTACTACAAATAATTTGTTGTATCGCCTTGGTAGCCTAGTGGTCTAGCAGCCGATCTGAGTGCAAGAGGCTGTGGGTTCGCTTCCTGGCCGTGTCATACAAAACACATGAAAAGCGGTACTAAGTAGCTTGTTTGCTTGACGCTCAGCAGTAAGAGGCTAGTACTAGGACTGGTCAACCCAGTGTTAGTATAATGTGACTGGGTGGGGTATCACGAAACATGTTTATGGCATCGATATTCCAGTGAGGCAGCAGTATAAAGTTGGGCATTGCACTCACTGCTACAAGTAGACACCAGTGTTTATATATCATTGAAAAATTGTTGAAAAAGACACTAACCTTAACACAAACACAATAATTTGTGCATGTTCAAAAGTTGGAGAAACTTGCAAGTTTGGAATAAGTTTTGAATCTGTTTTGACCACGTTTTGGTACGGATTAATACGAATGACTACTCTGAGGTACGGCTCAGGTACAGATCGATACGGATTACTACGTTTCTGTCCGTAGCTATCTGCGCCGTATGTGTGACTGGGGTATAAAACACTTTTCACCAGGTTAGCAGCAACTTACAAATTCCCACTCTGCACATATATAAGGCCCTGGCCTCAATATCACTGCAAGGTTGTACTTCTGTGCTGTCTTGAAAAATGTCACAATATCTTGCTGTCCCTCAAAGTCATATTGACCTTGTACTGTCTCATGTATGTTCCAGGGTATATAGCTGCAAATAAGATAATTAAATATTAAGATTCACTTCATTGAAAATGTAGGAAAATAAAAGAAAATCAAGCACTTTACTAATACATGTATATATTTGGAAATATTTGTGTTGTTTTGATGTAAAGCAATATTTTTAAACAGGGCGACCAGGTATAACCAGAAACAGGCCATTATGACAGAAAATCTGCTCATTTTGGTCATTCATGTCCTCGTATTATTCCACAGTTTATAAGCAAGCATATAATAGTCTGCCCTGTAAAATTTTGTAACTATCTGAGCCGCGCCATGAGAAAATCAACATAGTGGCTTTGCGACCAGCATGGATCCAGACCAGCCTGCGCATCCGTGCAGTCTGGTCAGGATCCATGCTGCTTGCTGACGGTTTCTCTAATTGCAATAGGCTTTGAAAGCGAACAGTATGGATCCTGATCAGACTGCATAGATGTGCAGACTGGTCTGGATCCATGCTGGTCGCAAAGCCACTATGTTGGTTTTCTCATGGCGCAGCTCATCTTTATTTCTGTTGGGTTTAGAGTCACAGCAACACGATTTAGGTCATAAGGCAACTTTTCCAGCTTTTCATGGTAGTGGAAGACTCCAGGTACCGTTCTGGACATTTCCCGCACAGGACAAGCATCTGACAGAGCCATCGTTTATTCTTAAATTTGCTTTAATTGCTTCCTCATGTGCAGAATTTTAGACCCAAAGCAAGGTTTTGAAACCTACAATGACAACGGGCAAGTGATTCAAGGTCATCGACCTTAACCTCTCAGCCATGGCGACCCCCTTGTTTCTATCTATAGTAATACATATACATAATAAAGACTTCTGTTTTTCACAGCATGAAGCTTTTTTAGACTTTGATGAAGAGTTATGTATGGAAATCTCATCAAGCACACTTGGTACTTACGTCTGTATAGCATTTAGCCCAGCAGCAGCCATCTTGTGAAGCCTGTCGTCCCAGTACTGGTATGGAACTCTTGAATAATGGATACTTCCAGATATATAGCGGAAAGGTTTACCATCCATCACAAATGTGTTGTTGTCGTAGTCAATACCAAATGTAGGGGTCTGCAACAGATTAGAAATAGCCCATTTTATTATACACCTACATAAGTTCTGTCAAAAATACGTCTTGTATTTTATAAGTATTACATACAAACAGGCAGAAAAAATATCTGTATTTTACCTTTTGTATATTGCATGTTGCCAGACTACTTTCATTTAATATGTATGTCCTGCAAAGTTCTATAAACAGTGCAAACAACAAGAGCTGTCACAGGAGACAGCGCGCTCGACTATTTTGATGCTGGATAGTGAAACTGGGCACATCTGCGGAAACTAGAGCTGTCACTGGAGTGTTTAATGACTCCAATATATTGTGGATGAAGATATTGCACAATAGCCTGAGTCTATGTCAAAAATATCAACTTAAAGTAATAAGAGAGGTAAAGATAAAATGTATCAAAACACTATATAAGTATATCCTAAGCAAAAAGGGGCATAATTCATTAAATACTGGTGCCAGAGTTATGCAGCTTGTGTCATATAGTGTGGGTGATGATGCTGAACAACTATTTTAAGTTTGAATCAAATCCATTCAGTAATAACAGAGACAGAGTGAAAGTGCATCAAAACTTTAACCTAAAATTCTAAGTAAAAAGGGGGAATAATTAATGAAACATTGGTGCCAGAGTTATGCACCTTGTGTCATATGGTGTGGGTGATGATGTTGAACAACTATTTTAAGTTTGAATCAAATCCATTCAGTAATAACAGAGACAGAGTGAAATTGCATCAAAACTTTAACCTAAAATTCTAAGTAAAAAGGGGAAATAATTCATGAAAAATTGGTCCCAGAGTTATGCACCTTGTGTCATATGATAAGGGTAATGATGTTGAACAATTGTTTAAGTTTGAATCAGATCCATTCAGTAATAACAGAGATAGAGTGAAAGTGCATAAAACTTTAACCTAAAATTCTAAGTAAAAAGGGGAATAATTCATGAAAAATTGTGCCAGAGTTATGCATCTTGTGTCATATGATGTGGGTGATGATGCTGAACAACTATTTTAAGTTTGAATCAAATCCATTCAGTAATAACAGAGGTAGAGTGAAAGTGCATCAAAACTTTAACCTGAAATTCTAAGTAAAAAGGGGGAATAATTAATGCAAATTGGTGCCAGAGTTATGCACCTTGTGTCATATGGTGTGGGTGATGATGTTGAACAACTATTTTAAGTTTGAATCAAATCCATTCAGTAATAACAGAGACAGAGTGAAAGTGCATCAAAACTTTAACCTAAAATTCAAAGTAAAAAGGGGAAAAAATTAATGAAAAATTGGTCCCAAAGTTATGCACCTTGTGTCATATGATAAGGGTAATGATGTTGAACAATTGTTAAAGTTTGAATCAGATCCATTCAGTAATAACGGAGATAGAGTGAAAGTGCATAAAACTTTAACCTGAAATTCTAAGTAAAAAGGGGAATAATTCATGAAAAATTGTGCCAGAGTTATGCATCTTGTGTCATATGATGTGGGTGATGATGCTGAACAACTATTTTAAGTTTGAATCAAATCCATTCAGTAATAACAGAGGTAGAGTGAAAGTGCACCAAAACTTTAACCTGAAATTCTAAGTAAAAAGGGGGCATAATTCATGAAAAAATGGTGCCAGAGTTATGCACCTTGTGTCATATGATGTGGGTGATGATGTTGAACAACTATTTTAAGTTTGAATCAAATCCATTCAGTAATAACAGAGATAGAGTGAAAGTACATCAAAACTTTAACCTGAAAATCTAAGTGAAAAGGGGGGATAATTCATGAAATATTGGTGCCAGAGTTATGGCCCTTATGTCAGATGATGTGGATGAAGATGAGGAATAAGTATTTCAAGTTTGAATCAAATCCATCAAGTAATTACAGAGATAAGTTGAAAAAAGAGAAAGTGCACCAAAACTTTAACCAAGGTGGGGACGCGGAAAGATGCCGACGCCGACGCTGGGGCGAGTAGGATAGCTCTCCTTATACTTCGTATAGTCGAGCTAAAAAGAAGAATCAGTTCTATTAAAATGTCAAAAAACTGTTAAAACGTTGAAGATTTCGTTCCAAAACAAAACAACAAACAAAAGGTGGAGGTATATGATAAAAGTGTCATCATAAAAGTAGCTGGACGTGAGAATTATTGTATTCAGCTCTCATAGATTTTGCCAGGCCAGATCACAGGAGGCGCGCCTATCCCCTTAAGTACATGGCATATCAGACACTCGTCAGACAACAGCTGGAATATAGCTCCGAAGTCTGCTCTCCATACACAAAAACCCAAATATATCAAATAGAAGCGGCCCAACGAAAAGCAGTGAGTTGGGCTATGTACGACTTTGGCAGCACCTCCAGTGTCACTGACAGTCTATACAGTCTGAACTTGTGTAGGCTATAAGATCTCCAGCACATTGACTTTTGACTTTTTCACCTGTATAAAATCTCTAATATGCTGGTTGCAATGCCCATGGTTCCAAGACTATCAATGAAACAAAACTTGTTCAAATGAATGCTAGACATTTCGACCCAAAGACATTTCAACCCCAAGACACTTCGACCCGAAAATTGAATTTCCTTGGACATTTCCACCCCAAAGACATTTCAACCCCTCAGAAATATTTTTATGCTTTGATCCAATATTACTTTGACTTAGTTTCTGAGGACAATTGACTTTAAAAACACAACTTAGGAAATCTTTTTGGTCAGGTCAAAGAAGTATATTTTATAGCTCTTTGATCAGGTATAACGATTATGAGATTTTTTTTGAGGAAATAATGTTACTGAGTTAGACCATTTAGTATTAATACCTGTATGTATATAAAATGATGTAAAATATATTTTTGTGTGAGTAGTTTGTTAGTACTGTACACAATTAAAAATTCGTAACTATGGATTTAATTTAAAATATAGTTTATTCAATTTAACAATCAACAGAAATGTTTACACCTGGTTGATTAGGTGTTTGAAGCATAGCATATAGCACACACAAATTAATAAAACAAACGTTAATCGACCAGTTCAAGCAAAACTGGCATGGTCAAATGCAGCTTTCAAACAAAGGACTTTTTTATAACAGCTTTAAATATAACTTAGAATACGAAAAATACTTTAATATCCTTTCAACAACAGACTACAAAACGTTCTTCAAATTCCGTACTAGTAATCATAGACTACCAGTAGAAACTGGTCGCTACGACGGAACACCTTACCAAGAACGTATCTGCACGCTATGCAATAACGATTGTATCAGTAATGAACAGCATTATTTATTTAAGTGCGATTATTTCAGTAGTAAGAGAAATATTTACTTAAAAAACTGTAATTTCACCAATAATGATCACTCTTTGCGAGCATTTATGCAGACCGTCGATGAATCTAAATTAGCTGACTTTTGTAAATTGGTAAGAGTAATATTAGCTAAGTTTTAAGAAGTACCACCCGATCATACAAAACTCAGAAAGTAGACGCTAGTATTTATAGAAAGAACATTGCCTACCTTAAGAAGTTAATCCAGTTGTTGACATTCTCAGCACTTCTTTTACCTGTTTTAACTCTACAGTCTAAATATAGCAACGTAAAAATCACTTTTTCTGTTTTTTGCGTGCATATGTAAATGTGTCCTCATTCACAGACCTAATTACATTTGTCATTTGTCTACTCCGCGCAAGAAATAGTTACCCATATTATAGTAAAATAACTTTGCTTATTAGTGCATTGTATACATGTGTTTATAATTAAATATGTGTGTTAATGAACCAGAAATGATCAGATATAATCTTGAATAGAAAGATTACAAGTAATTTGCACCTATGTAAATGATCGAGTTATGAGGTACGAGTATACTGCTAATTTAATAGTTCATATTTTATATTCTGTTGACTGCTACCGGAACAAACAATACATTGTTAAAAAAAAACAAAAAAAACAAACATATTGCATATCCTCATGTTGTATATCATATACCTTGGGTGAATAAAGTATCTGTCTGTCTGTCTGTCTGTCTGTCTGTCAGTTAATCCTTTAACACCTCATTAATTGATCAATGACACGTGTTAACCTTTAAATTGTTAATATTGTCTATTGTGTGGTTGTTAAAGACTTGATCTTTGGACATCAAAGTGGTCTCATTAGGACAGTCCGGAAAATGCAGATATGCTAATAACTTTACTATTTCTTGTTTAACTATCTTCATACTAAAGTATATTAATAAAAGAAAAACATTCTTCGAAATATAAATTTAATGGCATTATGACATTATAATTAAAAACTGATCCATTGATATCTATACCAGTTCACGAACTCTACTCTCAACATGTTAAATATATAGTTTCAAGTTTACTGGCATATTCAGCAAAAAACATTTTGCCTTTCATCATTTACAAATAATAAGCTAGAAATATTTCAAAGACAATAATCACAGCAATACATTAATTACACATGGAAAATATACATGAATAGTTCAGTTTAAGAAACGGCCATAACTTCCACAGTATTTTTACGAACTTCAAAAGATATATAATATATTATAATATATAAATGATACATGTTATACATAACAATGTATTGTAAAATATATACATGCATGAATACTGAAAATGGTAATACCTAGTATACTAAACATACCAATAAATTGTGAGGGTGCAATACATCACATGTAACACTTACAATCTATGACAGTATGTCCAGTTATAACTTTTATTCAAAACACAACCTTTTCTAAATACAACAATTTTAATTTTATATATAGATGTTCAAAATAGTTAAACATATACCCGCGTTTTAATATATTGGTTCTTAATATAACAACCTAATCATTATAATGACAATAAATAAATTATCAGTAAAAGGGTCCTAAAAAGGTGCGAATTTAGTGTGACCAAGTACTCTAATTATATTACTGATTAAATTAAATTTCAATGGACCGGAGCTAAAATTTGTATATATGTTTTAACTACAACCAACAATTTCATTGTCATTGCACATGCCACTACAGTAAAGTATCATTTTATCTTTTACAGAAGAAACTTTGTGCTTATGTATTTTTGTCGTTTCAGTATCATAATATAATGCCAAATATATTTCAGATGCATCCACTTTTATTTTTGCTGATCATTTGATGCTTTATAAAAATGAAAAGGGTTACATGAATAAAATGATACATTTACACTTAGCGATTTTGTTGATATTTAATCTTGTTGATACTTAAGTAATTTCTTACTAAGATATTTATGAGAAATATCAAACGTGTACTGTTTTATTGTGAAAGAAATTGCCAAAAATGTTGAGGGGCTTTAGAATTTTTAATTAGTATATAGAAGTAATGCGCATACCTGAGAAACATTTAATATTTTGATGGTACTTATACATGTTATACCATTTCAATTCCTGGGATCTAATCCTACAACATAAATACATAGGCATTAATATTATCTAAAAGTCACACTTGGTAATTAAGCAGAGGCATTAATATTATCTAAATGGCACACTTGGTAAATAAGCAGTTTTAATTTACTCAAGTATCCTAGTATTAAACATGCATGTTAAAATTTTTCCAAACCTATATCACATTTTAAAAAAAGGAAAGATCAACACAATCCCGTTTCCGTCATTCTATTGCATGTTATACAAGTGATAAATAAATACACCACTTTTCAAATAAGTAATTAATAACATCTTTTAACCTACTAGTCTATGCATATAATAGAATGGGGTCGAAATGTCCAAGGATTTGGGGTTGAAATGTCTTGGGGTCGAATTGTCTCTTGGGGCTGAAATGTCTTGGGGTTGAAATGTCTTGGGGTCGAATTGTCTCTTGGGTTTGAAATGACTCTTGGGGTCGAAATATCTTGCTGAGCGTTCAAATTCATCATCGAAAAATATGGTTTAACAAAAACCATTATTTAATTTAGATGTCAACCTTAATCTCTGAATGGAATATTACCCCACAACAGCCTGAAATATTCAAGGATTTGGGGTGGAAATGTCTTGGGGTCCAATTGTCTCTTGGGGTTTAAATGTCTTGGGGTCGAATTGTTGGGGTTGAAATGTCTTGGGGTCGAAATGTCTTGCTAGCGTTCAAATAATTTCATCATCGAAAAATATGGTTTAACAAAAACTATTATTTAATTTAGATGTCAACCTTAATCTCTGCATGGAATATTACCCCACAACAGCCTGACAATCCCACAATCAAGAGTAATACAGCCAAATTCATCGATTTTGAAGTCTGCGTAGCTGCCATTTTACACTGATCATGTGACACAAGTGTATCATGTGATTAGTGGTCGTTGCGATTAAGAATATATTCCGGAATGTAGATTGCCAGTTAATTTGTTGTTGTTACTGATTCTTTTTACAGAAGCCATCTTAAGATCTAAATTTTTGATATAGATTATGACTACATTAAAATAATCAGCTATAGTCTGTAAAAATAGAAATAATTCAAATTTAACCGCGTTATAACTCGATTAATACTTTTATATTCAGATCTTGAATCGAGCACAGCACAGGACAAAATGGCGGTCGGGTAGAGGATTTTTGATGCCCTCTACCTAAATTTCCCGTGACAGCATTAGTGGAAGCGTTTGAGATATGTGGAGATGGTTACATAGCCTGCCGAGGGGTAAAGCAATTTGACTGATCAACACAGTTCGCGAACATATCTTTAAATTTCAACTAAATTGAAAAAATATCGGATTTTGTTTGTAAACAAAAACCAACAAGTTCTAGATTTTGACACCGACACGAAATGTGACATCATTCTTAGAGTGTTGAATGTTACTTTATTGTCCTGTAACTTTGAACAATATGATTTTTAAATTGGTTACTGAATGCTACCATATCACACAATTATGATGCAATATTTTATACTGGTCTCTGTATACAAATAGTTTTACATCTGTATGACCAACTGGTTGGCGACCCAGAAAATCGAACAGTCGCGTAAACACTTATTTTGGCGTATTTTTTTTATCATTTCTTGACAAGTACATAGACGTTTGCATTATGTCCAACATCATCTGCAATAATTGCAAATCAGTAAGTTAAACTTTCAGAAATGGAATATTTACATTTGTTCACGAAATGTTAATTGTGACAGCTCTCACAGGGGGAAGCTGCATGTGCTTTCAGTGCGCATGCGCATACATGTTTTGATGCCCCAACATTATTCAAGGGGAACTCATCTACAATCTGCTAAATGCCGACGAGAAAATTGCGTGTTATAAAACAAGTATCAATGTTTTCCCATTTGACGTCAATGGCAGATAGATAGATAGATATCTATAAATACTCATTATTGGGTTTCCTGTTTTTGTACTTGTGTCAGTATGCTTTCACATAAATAACCGTCAGATAATTTTTCTTTGGTATACTGTGAAATCATTTTTATTCGCGTAGGACGAATTTTCGCGTATTTCGCGCTAGAACCGATGCGCGAATTAAAGACCGCGCTATTATTATTTTTTATTTTATTTTTCATTTCTAAAATTGAAAATGCGCGTATTAAAGCCGGCGCGAAACAGTCTTTTTTCACATTTGCGTGAAATTTCATGCCAGCGAATTTAAATGATTTCACTAATAGGTGTAAGATTGGGCTTAATATCGGATTTTAAGCTTCTATTGGCAGATCGGGCTAAAATTTATTAAAATAACTGTGACATTATGGCCAGAAAGTGAGTGGTACAGATGTAACCTGTGACCATTCCTCATCTTCAGACATCACCTGACCTCAGTTTGACCTTGACCTCGTTTTGGACTTAGGTTGCTTTGTATCGACAAGGATGCCACTGGGGGCATCAAGCGTTTTTTGAACGCAGCTCCTTGTTTATAGTTAGAAGCCCAGGCCTATTGTATTGGTATTTTTGAAAGCAAGTGATCTGCATTTTTAATTTCGCATCTCTGCCTTTCATTCACAAAATACAGTAATTCAACACAAGAAAATGTAAACAAATAATTGGAAATAATGGTAACCAGTTAGTGCTGAATTTTACTACATTTTATCCTTTATTGCCTAAATATATGATACTTTTAAACTGAACTTTAATATGATTTACTCATACATATTAGAATTACTTTTGTATGTTATTTGTAGTTGTACGTCAGCAGTGTAATGGTTCTGGAGCCTCGGCAGGCATTCATGTTGAAGAACTTAATGACAAAAAAGACTTCAAGAAATCTGAAAGGCATTCCTGTCAGTGGAAGAGTCACTGCAGACAGAAGTAAGTAAATTGACTATTAAAAAGTTTTTTGTGTAATGAGGGTAAAATGATTATGTTGAAAACATATAATACAGAAGTGATACAGTTTGTATCTGGAGGTACGTTCCATATTGAAATAATATTCAAAAGTGAATATGGCATGCGAAGATTCTACTTTGAGTACTTTATATGCCAGTCACCGTGGCAAACTACCTTGCAGTTTTGGGTACAAAAGTTTTATCAATACACTGAGTTATGCGTATCTCTGCATGCTGGAACTAAGTTATGGATTTAGTAATAATTCTTCCTTTAAATGAGTGAAATAATTAGTTTACAGCAAAGCTTTGGTATACAAACATAAAGGAAAAAGAAAAAAAAACAACACAGATTACTCAATTTCAAGATTGCGCTCAGTTAGGTGATTAACAAGTATAGCAGCATTTGTTCAGTTAAATGATACTAGTTTGTAACTTTTGTAAATATTACAGGGAAGATGAGCAGGATGGGAAACATGGATCTCGGCCGGATGCCCATGACTTCTGGAGGATGGTCCATGGTCCACACACCCCTATAGATGCTATTGGACTGGTATGCTGTTCTTTTGTTACATTATATACTACATTGTTTCTATATAATTCTTGAATTTGGTACTACATTGTATTGCCTAATTAATTTAGTCCATTCACATTTTTTGTCTCATGACTTGTGAAGTTTACCTTTTGAATACTACCAATTGTGAATTAAAAGCATATGTGCTTTTAGGTAACAGCACTGCTGAATAGTATGGTTAATGAATTATACTGGTGTAAGGAAATACTATTATTATACTTGTCTTGACATATTTTCGGAAACACTTACACTGAAGTTACGTAGTTTTAATACGAAGTTATTCCTCAAGTGTTGTTATAAACTTGAATACATGTAATAAAAAATCATTAATATTAAAAATGAAAAAGTCCTTTTCAACCTTTGTTGCTTGTTTAGTTTCATTTTTTTAGCTTTTTTTTGTTTACTACAAGGCAGATTAGTTGTATTTATTTCAGGTTGTACTGTTGTTTTTTTCAGGGAGGTGTTGTGGCACTAGGTGTGCAGATGGGACACTTCACATGTCTTCATAAAAAACACAAGGACCCAGTTGGAGCTAGGAAGCACTGCTTATTATCAACAATTGTTCTTCATGCCCTACCAACCACCAGTGACAGTAAACATCCAACAACACAAAGACAAATTGTTAACAGACAGGATGCAACTCGCAGTAAACATTCCGTGGGTAGTTACAGGTTACAAACAGTCGAGGAACATGTGGAAACAGACCGTACTCAAGAGGTAATAATTATGGTTTGGTCTTACACATTTTCAGCAAATGATATGATTGTGATAGCAGTTAGATTAACAAGTAGCCCTTTATTTTGAACAAACAAAGTTCTTATTAAGCAGGTTTTCCAAAACAAACCCTGGTTATTAGAATGGGGTGTGCTGTTTTTAGGGCAGCATGTTGGGTAGCATCAAACAGATCTTTTCGGCTGAGTAACTTTACTTTGGATGAACCTGGAATATGGAGGCAAAGGTTTGGATTATCCTCGAGGTACCAGTTTCAGTGCCCCTAAGAATACCACTGGCAGAATTAGATAAATTCTTGGAGAAGAACTAGTCTCATTTATGGATTACTATAGTGTAGCCTTTCCCCAATTCAGATGATGTAAAATAGAGTGGAAAATCTTTCAGCGAAACAATTTGGTACTGTTTATCTGAACTAACCCTGATCTGCCTTACAGATTTTCTGTGGGACCTGTGTCAGTGGCCCCTACCTTATAGCTAAACTAATCAAGGTACATTTGTAACCAGTAATTGGCCTTTTGTCAATGTTAACTTTCACAAACTGAACAACAAACCAAGTAAAAACAATGTTAGGCCTTGTTCATAATAAAGTACATAGCAAAACGGTTATACTGGTTATGCGGCATAAAAATTCTATAAATTGTAAGGGGGTGGGGTTTGAAGACTGGGCATTATATGCACATTTGTTGGTAATATTCAAACATACTGTGTTGTATTATTCAACAAGATACGTTTGATAAAATATGGAAACACTGGCCACCTCATGTCAACAGTATCAGAAGAGAAAGTTGCTATTTTTCAGATTGGCTATAATTTCTGGTAGTTATAATTAAGCCAATCATGGATTTCAAAGCTGCATATTTCCTAAAAGTAATTGTTGGACTGTTCTATCTGCATAAAAATCAGACAGAAAACAAGATGACATTTGCATCAAAACAGAAAATAAATCAAAATGTTCCTTATAACCAAAGAGCTACATCAGAATTTGAGAGCATAAAAAAGTAATAAGAAAAATGTCTCATAATTGGGGTTACCATGGAAATAACAATGCCGCCAAACTTTCATTGTCAGCACAACATTTTCTTTGAGCGTATCGAAAGCTGAAATGTTACTGTTAACAACCCTACTATAATTAGTTGCCTAAAATATTGCACTTAGAAATGGCAGCAGATTTTCAGAAGGTCACTGAAACAGGTCAGTCACTGAAACAGCTCATCCTACAATATATTTTTGGACACTCGGATCAAGGTCAGCGTTACTGAAAATAGGAAAAATGGTTTCCACACAATACTTAAGTTTGGAATAAGATACTATGGTGAAACTGGGTATGTAGATAGCTTTATTGGGTCAAGGTCACTGAAATTAAAACAGAAAAATGGTTTCTGCTAAATGTCTTTTTGCCTAAATAAAGACGTTATTAGTCATTGCAAATAAAAAGTAAATAAAACACATTCATAATGTTTAGTAATTTCAGTATCTGTATTATATGTGTATACCATGTTTATATGTACAATCATGTGGTTATGGCAACACACTGAAGCGCAAAACACCTGGACCCAGTATAATTTTTATGTCTAGTTTTGATTACCTCATGGTGAAAGATTTGATCTCCAGGAATTCAAGATATTGTTTTAAGTATGTTTTTTTAAGATTCTTTAATTTTATTTTTTTTAATAGAAAATTCTAATTTCTTTAAAAAAAAAAAAAAACAGAAGAAGACACAGTCACAGTTTATTTGTAAACTTGAATTGAAAATAGCCACTACAACAAATATTTGTTTAAGGATCTTTGCCATTGATGTATACAGGTTGTCAAGGAAACGCAGCAATTAGAAAGCTTAGAAGAAGCCTTCAAAAACTTTGAAGATGTTTGTCAGAAGTATACTGCTACAGGCAAAGGGATTATGGGAACACAAGAGGCCCAGCAAGGCAACTTGAAATCTGCTGCTGCATTATGGGAAGAAGCTAGCAAACTAGGAAACACCAAGTCCCGCTTTAACCTTGCTGTTTGTTATGAGACTGGTAGAGGAGTGAAGCAAAACCTTGGAGAGGTATTAGGCATCTCTTAGTTATAAGTTATATTTCTAGCTAAACAAAATTTTTTTCAAGCAGTAGAGCTTTTGTTGTTGCATCTGGTTCCCCAAAGCTTTCGCATCTGGTTCCCCAAAGCTTTTGCATCTGGTTCCCCAAAGCTTTGCATCTGGTTCCCCAAAGTTTTCGCATCTGGTTCCCCAAAGCTTTCGCATCTGGTTCCCCAAAGTTTTTGCATCTGGTTCCCCAAAGCTTTACATGTAAGCAGGTATCTCTAAACTATGAGGCAAAATGCTTTAAATCTTCACACATGAAATCAGCATCAGGTTACCACAGAGAACATGTCACATAATTCTAGATTTTATTTAGTCAAAATTATGTCCCTTTTTCAACTTTGATGTCTTGATTAAAGTTTTAAAATGTAAGCAAGTTTCTCAAAAGCTACTAGGCTACATGCTTTTAAAATATAAACATTTCTGTGGCATCATGAGGTGACCTTATGCGGCCAATGATGTAACTTTAGCTTTAATCTTTTTCAAAATTATATCACCTTTTAACATAGACATTTTGTGGAAGTTTTGCATGTAAGCATGTTTCTCTGAAACTATTTGCCTATTCCATCACAAGTCTTAGAGGTCAAGAGATGACCATACATTGCAGGTTTCATAACTTTGAAAAACAAATATTGTGGCAAAATGAATCCTCTTTGTCACTTAGAAATTTTTATGGAAGTTTTTCATGTAAGCAGGTTTCTCTGGAACTATTGCTATGTTCAAACTCTTCATAAGTTGTTGGGGTCATGGAGTGACAATTGTTAGTAAGGCTCTATCTCTCCTACTTATGGTTACAAAATTATGCCCCATGTTCATCTTATAAGGTTTTATGAAGGCTTTTGTATGTCAGCTGGTATTATGTGGAAGGGTCTCAAATAATTGTGTGTACTGTCATTAGACTACTCATGTTAAAGAAAGTAGTTTAAATGTAACATGCCAAAGTGTTGAAAGTCTCAAACCATATGCAGTAATGTAAAACTCAAAGCCAAGATTAAAACTTTAAGTAACATCAAGATATTCAAAGGCAGATAATTATTAATTGGCTGGCCTATCAGACACTGTTGTTGTCAGTGTGAAATCTGGAAAAGAAGTTGTATATTAATGTACAATGTGTATGGATGTATGTTTTCATTTCATATCAGGCTGTGAGGTGGTATAGACTGGCAGCAGAGGATCTTCACCCTCAAGCCATGTACAATCTAGGTCAGATGTATCTTGAGGGATCTTTACACACACCAAGAGATCCACACAGGGGCATTCAGCTTATCTCTGCAGCTGCCGACTTTGGACTGTCTGAGGTGAGATATGTTGCACACATGTATTAGAAATACTGATAATTAACTGATTTATCTGATGAAGTCAAGTTTGATAGCTTTGAAATAACCAGTCATGCATATCAGATGCAGATTGGAGTATCTCATGTTTTCACTGGTTCTTGCAAAACCACTTTTTATGCCCGTCTCTGAAAGAGCGGGGAGTGTTATGCAAACACCCGGGGCGGGCGGTCGGCATCCAAAAGCATGTACACTCTCTAAGTCAAACAGTTTTCATCCGATCTTCACCAGACTTGCTGACAATGTTTGTGGGCAAGTTCGATAACCACCCAAAATGCCCCAGGCACTCTTGGATTATGGCCCTTGAATTTAAGTAACTGAATATTTAGACGGGCGTATTTTGTGGCAGTCTAGCACTCTTGTTTATACCTGAAAAGGATGAGTCTTGAGTTTTTACCATTTCTACAAAAACTAGTTTTGTAGGATGGCACTGTAAATGACGTCATTACAAACTACATTTATGAATTAATGTGTAAATTCATACACTTTAATAAGAAATAAGTGCTTAAAAGGCAGTTATTTGAGCCTGTGTACGACTTAAACAGTTACCTTTGTGTCAAATATTTCAACCAGAGAAGATTCTTGTATTGTCATTCTAATTTGAAGTATTGGAGGCAAGGTGTTAGTAGGGACAAAAAAGCAACAACAAAAAGTTTTTTAAGCAAGACTGGATTTAATAAGGCCTCATAATGACAGATGTATAAGCATGAGGTAATAGATCTATATCAGATATGTGACTGTGATAAAAGGTTTTGTCTTAAAATTGGGAAGAGGGAAGATTATAGTGTTTTCTATTGCTGAATGCCATGGTTGGTAAATTTAGCCTTTTATTACAATTTTTGGACTGTTGAAATCAGAGTATGATTTATATATAACATTGTTTCAAGATTATTTATATTGTTTGTAGGCACAGTGTTACCTAGGAGTACATTACACAGAAGAACATACAGAGAATGTGTCTAAAGCTGTTCATTATCTCAAACTGGCTTCTAATCAACAGGTAGGAAATTATCGTTTTTCTCATATTTCTGACAAAATCAGTGATTCTTTTATTCAGAAATTTCGCTTCTTTTCAAAATCTACATTCAATTTGTAACAGTTATATGCAGCCCTTAATCAATATGATCCTGTTAGTATCACTGCTTTGAGCAATTTACATTCAATTAGAATGGTACTACTATGTCAACATTCAGAATTTTTCCTGTATTTACATGTAGTATAACTTAGTGCAGGAACAGGCTAGAAAAATTACTTTGAAGTGTAAAACACTATATTGCTGCATTTGATGATGGATGTCTTTGTGATAATAGAGTGAAAATTGCAGCTTAAGACCCATCAAACTTTATATCATCAAACCACTGCAGTGGCTCAGTGGTAGAAAATACAGCAGGTTAGAGCTAGATACTTAACAAGGTCACTTCAAAGGCTTTATGAAAATGATGCTAGTTGCTTCCTCATGTTGTTCTCAGCTAGAAGTTTATAGTAATAAGTACTAATCAGCATGATGTCAATATAATGTGACAGATGGGGAATTATGTGCTCTAATACTATACAATTGGGCATGTTACTCATTGCCTTTAACAAGTACACATTATCTTTATGTGATTGAAAAATTGTTAAAAATACACAAACCCTGAACACACACACACACACACACGCACACACACACACACTATATCAGCAATTTCCAAGAAACCTTGAACATCAGAATCACTTCTTTGTTTGATATATCTGAGGTCTAGTACAGAAATCTGTGTTGAGTGCTGTTTGAAAAGTTTTAAGTCCTTTATTTTAGAACCCTGAAGCCCAGTATTTCCTAGGTCTGTGCTACCAGCATGGATATGGTGTAGAAGAGAATTTGTGTAAGGCTTCAGATCTGTTCAGCAAAGCTGCAGGGAGTGGCCACCCAGATGCCACATACAGTCTGGCTGTTTTCCATCAAGAAGGGCTTGGAGGTAATACAGTATTTTTGTTGGTGTTTAAGTCATAACAACACAATAAAGGTTATGAAAGGATTTTCATGCTTAAATGATAGAGGAAGACCCTAGGTGCCCTTTTGGATAAAATTTCAGGCACACACAAGTACAGTCAGCCAAGTCAAATCTGGATAGCTTCCTTGTATGAGGTCCTGAGCAGGGCTCAAACCCAAAGTAGATAGAGTCAAGTGATTCGAAGTTGTCAACCTTAACCACTTAGCCACATAGTAAGGTTTCTTAAGAAAAAAAGAAAATTTTATGTTTTCACTCTTTTTAATGTCGAAGAATTTACTTCATTCAGATACTGAAAAAAAACAACATTTGGAATGTCTTTAAATGAAAGAGTTTAAGACAAAGTTACTCAGGAAGAAAAAATAATCTTAACACCAAACCACACGTTTTTTGACAGGATTACCCCAAGACAAACACTGTGCTGAGAGGTTGATGAAGAAAGCTGCAGACAGTGGGTGCCAAGATGCGATTAAAGAAATCCAAAAGACTAAGAAACCCGTGAACAACTTGTCAACTGTGATACAACAATCCGCAGGTATAGCCCAGCTTTGTTTCAGTTTCTGTGATAATTTTTAGAGCCCTGTTTGTACGGATTTCATTAATTATTGAAGTAGTAGATGGAAGTTGCAAAACAGAGAGGGGTGGCGGGGAGTGTTACGGCCATCTCATGTAGAGCTTTTTTTGCTATAGAAGGAGTAGCAGGGGCTTCAGAACTCTACAGCAGAGATAAATCCCCATCCCCCACTCCAAACACCTCTGCAATGACAGATATTTTCCTTCCCTTTAGATACTGTAAAAGCAAAAAAATTTGCGAGGGTTAAATTTCGCTATATTCGCAAGGCCATACATCTCGCTAAAATTAATCCTCGCGTAAATATTCATTAGTATAATTCAGATTCAAGTAGGATACCATTTTTACAATTTCGCAAATATTAAACCTCGTGAACATACCCAAAATTTTGAATTTGTGAAATTTTGACCCAGCGAAAATATGTGCTTTTACAGTAGAAGTCTTAGTAAATTACCTCTCCAGAGAAAAAACTCTCAACGACAAACATTTTAGTCTTCCTGGTGGTGTTGGACTGTACCGGCTATTACGACATATTTTGAAAAATAATTAGCATTATTTCATGTAGAAAAGTTAAGAGACACACTTCTAAATTTAAATTACTGCATTGTTAATACATCAGTGTACGTTTGATAAACTGGAAGTAATGGTGTAACGTCATTTATCCAGATAATGTACAATAAAGCCTCGGCTCAGCATACATATGGAAATGAAAATAATTTTAGGAATCAGTGGAAACCCATGATTAAATTTATCAAAATGGCGACATTACTATCTTTTTGAAAACAAAATGGACATATACGTTTTATTTCACCATGCCAGTATTATAGACCACATGTGTATTTATGACTGAAAATTGTCATTAAAATCTACATTGTAGAAGATTTTCTGTTTGCAAAAATGTTATCAAAATTGTGATTTTCCAATTGATTTCCATTATAAAATCTTGTGTGAAGTTCATATTTTCAAAACAGTGTAGCAGATAATCAAACTCACAACCCTAT
The DNA here is from genome assembly GCF_021730395.1 of Mercenaria mercenaria. NCBI lineage: Eukaryota > Metazoa > Mollusca > Bivalvia > Venerida > Veneridae > Mercenaria > Mercenaria mercenaria. The sequence goes on from NC_069365.1 coordinate 52,045,509, forward strand.
TTTTTTTATTTGCTGAAGTTTCTTGGTATATTCTTAAGTTTTAAAAAATCAGGGTTTAAACAAGTTCTACATTGTTGAAAAGTTTTTTACATGAAAGCGCTGAACTACCTTAAGAGGGATTGTTATGTTACATTTGTCAATAAATATAAATTATAATGATTTTTTCCATCCTTTCAGACACATTCTCAAGAAAACTTTACTATGGAGAACAGTCTACGAATGTAACTTATCAGTTTAAATTGAACAGTAGTGTATCGTCCCCTTGCCTTACAGACCTGCTCAGAGAAAACCTGATTCCATTGAAAAAAGACTTGGTTTGTGATCCTGTCTCTGATACAGGGACTCTTTCCAAGCTGTACACACAGCTCATGGTGCCTCGGGGCTTCACCATGTCTCCGTCAGTCACAAAAGTAAAAGAATCGAGGAGCCCCAGTCCTGTAGAAGGTGACTCGGACTCCGGGGTGGTGTTCAAACTTGGTTGGTACACTGAAGATGATGAGGAATGTAGAAGCCGTAGCAGCAGCGAGGTTGATGTTGCCAATCCAGGCACAACATGTTCACTTCTTCATAGAAGGACCTCAACTATGCCAGACCTGAATATAATACCATGTATTTGATTATGGTATATGGGTTAATTATTGCCCATGTATATACACTTCTAAATATGTGTGTGTCATGAAGTTGCCATTGTTTTTTCTGTTGATCTGATTTGATACTCATTGATAAAAAAAAACTTTTAAGAAGATGGTTAATAGGGTGTGTTCTGTCTGTCATATACACTTACAGATATGTAAAGATATAGGGCAAAGTTTGCTATTTTAGTTCATTTAACATTACAGTACACTTGACAAATCATGTAGGGCAGTACTCATTTTGCCAGATTCGTAAAAATTTCCCACAATATATATTTAAAAATGGACAAACTTTCATGAAAATTTGCTGTTAATTTGTGATTCAGAATTGTTAAAAAAATAGTGTCAAGTCATGGAACTATTTATTTTTAAACCTCATCTCATTTCTGAAAAGTCACCAAAAAATAAATGGTCTGTGTCTTTCAACATTATAAGGGGAAAATAAGAGATCTAATGAATTTTTGCAGATAAATGGTAAAATAATGGACAGAAACTAAATTTACCTATTAGATATTGCAGTACAAAGATGTTATTTTGTTTTTTTATGGTTTTTTTTTTTTGTGAAAAAAAATGAAATATGTCTTATTTATAAGTGCAAATTTTATCTATACGTTATATATCATTTATTGACCTTGTAATGAAATTATGTTGTTGGAATGCAACAGTGTGAAAGCCATAACTCAATTCATTAGAATGTCAATAAGTGATCTATAACCTATTTATAATTCAACAGGTAAAATTATAGATAATCATTTACGCAACTGCTATATTTGCTCTCAGAATGATCTGCTAAATGGATTCACTTAATATGTACTGCATAACCAAGCATAGGAAACAGATAAGCGGAGTCAAAAATTGGAAAATCTCTGGATGTTAATTGGATGCTTAGTCCTTATCATGCTGAACACAGTTGGTTCTGCCTTTGCGACCAGTGTAGATCATGATCAGCCTGCACATCTGTGCAGTCTGATCAAGATCTGCACTGTTCAATATTCAGTTAGTATCTTTTTGGTAAACACCCCTTTTAACAGTTAATGGTACTGTCCAAATTGAAAGATGGACAAGTTCATTATAGAAATTTAGCAGTGTAAGGATTAAGCTTGTATAATTATAAGTGTATTTTTGTGACTCTTTAAAAATGAGAAGAGAGTGTAAAAATATAAAACGTACTAATAGTTGTTTGATTTTGTCCAAATGATATTATATTGCTCTACATATTAATCAAACTTGGGATGAACTAAGATATTGGCAAGGTATCAAGTACTGTGTTCTAAATATTTGTGTAGTATATGTTAATCATTTTACTAATGTTAGATATAGATAAGAACAATTGAGCCGCACCATGAGAAAACCAACATAGTGCGTTTGTGACCAGCATGGATCCAGACCAGCCTGCGCATCCACGCAGTCTGGTCAGGATCCATGCTGTTCGCTTTCAAAGCCTATTGCAATTAGAGAAACTGTTAGCGAACAGTATGGATCCGCAGGCTGGTCTGGATCCATGCTGGTCGCAAACACATTATGTTGGTTTTCTCATGGCGCGACTCAATTATTATATTATATATGTATATATAGTTTCAAAATTAAGTTGTTAAAGCATTAGAGATAACAATCATGTGATAAAATGGCATTTTTTGTTGAATTTGGTACAAGAATTGAAAAATACTTTTTTGTCATTGTCATTTAAGTCTTGCATTTATCATTATTTCATGGAAATCTGTCATTTTTTGCACCTCATATACTTATAATATACAGATCCAAGCAACTTCGGCTGATGTTGCAACAGCATAAACATTGTGGGTCTGATTTTGAAATTTTTTGTTATTGCAAGCATTTTAACTTACATTTTGTTAAAAGGTTGTTGTTAACATCTTATTTGTAATATGCTATTAGGAAGAAGAGGGTATCTGGCTGGACAGAGTTTTCTGTAGTCTGGAAAAAAACTCCTCTCACACCTGCGGTGTAGGACGACTCCAAGAGTAATTTCATACAAAGTGCTTAATGTCATTCTTCTCATTTTATTTTGCCCCCCTTAGAAGAAGTATATTGTTTTGCAGATGTCGGTTTGTTGGTCGGTCCATGGACCAATCGGTTTCCGGATGATAACTCAAGAACACTTGTGCCTAGGATCATGCAAATTCATAGAGAGGTTGGTCATGACCAGTAGATGACCCCTATTGATTTTGAGATCAGTAGGTCAAAGGTCTAGGTCACGGTGACTTGGAACAGTTAAACTGTTTCCGGATGATAACTTGAGAACGCTTGGGCCTAGGATCACAAAACTAAATTGGGAGGTTGATCATAACCAGCAGATGACCCCTATTGATTTTGAGATCAGTAGGTCAAAGGTCAAGGTCACAGTGACATGGAACAGTCAAACTGTTTCCAGACGATAACTTGAGAACGCTTGGGCCTAGGATAACGAAACTTAATAGGGAGGTTGATCATAATCAGCAGATGACCCCTATTGATTTTGGGGTCGGTAGGTCAAAGGTCAAGGTGACATTGACCCAGAACAGTAAAATTGTTTTGCCAGATATCTAGAGAATGCTTTGGTCTAAAATCACATTTGATCAGAGGTCACTTATGACCCGTATATGACCCATAATTATTGATTTGAGGTCAGTACATCAAATGTCCAGTGCACAGTGACCTAATAATTTCTGTTCCTTGTGCAGTTACTGAATGCATCAAGGGGGTCATTTTGTGTTCTACGAGCTCTTGTCTCTTTTGTAAAATATGGTATGCATATACACTAATATGTAAAACTATTACAGATACAAAGGTTTGCTGGGTTCCACATCTAATGTATCATAGAAAAAAAGGTTCATACTCGCAGCCTTTAAATGATAACCCTAATTATTCTTTTTTGTGTGATATGTCCCTGACTCACTTTGACCCCCGGGGATGACCCCTTAGGGGTGGAGGATAATATTGAAACTTGGTCGGACGTTAGAGGCCAGTGAGAGGGACCAAAGTTTGTCGCAGATTCCCGGGAGGAGCAACAATTGACAAGACCACGGGGGGTCAAAAATGAGGGACAGGTCACTCTTCAAAATTAGCTCCTCCCGGGAAATTGTGATGCCGATGGGTAGGTCTCGGGGCCGATATTAACTGGCCTTGACCTTGCCCCGAACCCTACACCCAAAAAAAATTTGCCCTGTACCGGACACAAGTTCCGAGTTGGACCTCTGTCCAAGGGTATATATTGCTCACAACAAAAGTTCACTAGATCGGAAGAACCTTTGGTGTGAAATTATTTATAGACCAAATTTGGATATCTTGGTCTCAAAAGTTGCGTACAGACGTACGGCAGAGATCCTGATTTACTCAAGGTCATTCCCTGCCATATAAGGAAATGGTGACAATTTTCCAGACGAAATTTTGTTAGACTTTATGTGTGATATGTCCCTCTTCCTTTTTTGGTCAAAAATTTTAGCCTGGAGTCGTTTAAGATCGGACAACTGTTTGGTTGTGTAGATATCATCAAGACCTTTCGATTGATACCACTTACAAGCCTAGGGACTTAAGGGTTGGGTCAGGGGACCCGAAAAACCTTTAAAAATTTATCTTTTTTAATTTTTTTCCACTTACTTCTGACTTAAATGTAGACTCAATTTGAGCATTTACTTAGCTAAAAAGTACTTGAATCTCGAGTTTTAATCAATACCTAGAGATTAAATGTATTACACAGGTTCCTGGCTCGAACCTTAGGGTCGGTTCGGCTTGTACATAGGCACCCCTCTGACTGGTCAAAATACCGCCTCTTCGTCCGTTTAAGGTCAATATTTCGAATAAATATTGCATTTAAAACAGTGTTTTTGGCACAATTCATAGCTCTGACATTCATCTTACGAAAAAAGTTGGTTTTATTAAGATTCAGAGTGTTTGTCTGTCCGTACGGGTAATCTTGGAACCAAACTTTGGCACTTTTCCGACCTTTTAAATGCAAAAATGTGTTAATTTCTACTGCATCTTGGGAGCTCAAATTTCAATATTAAATTATAATTTTTATATGTACGTGTAGGCAATACATAGATCTTTCCAACAATGTAACATAACTTAATAACGGAGTGTCCGTCCGTCCGTACGAGACCGTTCATCTTTGTGAAAAACACGGAACTTTGCGTAAAGTCGGCAAAAAATGCGAAAAAGGGGTACTTTTAAATGCATGTTTTGAGCTTAATATTTAATATTAAATTATGATTTATATATCTACGTTTAGGCAACAGTTAGGGCTTTCCAACAATGTAACATATATAATTTTAACTGTGTCCGTCTGTCCGTACGAGACCGTTCATCTTTGTGAAAAACACGGAACTTGGCGTAAAGTCGGCAAAAATGCGAAAAAGGGGTAACTTTAAATGCATGTTTTGAGCTTATTATTTAATATTAAATTATGTTTTATATATCTACGTTTAGGCAATAGTTAGGGCTTTCCAACAATGTAACATATATAATTTTAAGTGTGTCCGTCTGTCCGTACGAGACCGTTCATCTTTGTGAAAAACACGGAACTTTGCGTAAAGTCGGCAAAAAATGCGAAAGAGGGGTACTTTTAAATGCATGTTTTGAGCTTAATATTTAATATTAAATTATGATTTATATATCTACGTTTAGGCAATAGATAGGGCTTTCCAACAATGTAAAATATATAATTTTAGGTGTGTCCGTCTGTCTGTACGAGATCACTGATTTTTGTAAAAAACACGGAATCTCGTACGGACAGACGGACACTCCCATATTAATATATTTTACATTGTTGGAAAGCGCTATGTATTGCCTCCACGTAGATATATAAATCATAATTATATATTAATTAATGAGTTCACAACAAACAGTTTAAAGTACCCCATTTTTGCATGTTTCCTTAATTTCATAACATAACTACCTGGACACCTTCTATGGCTTGGCCTGACCCTTAGGGCTACCCCAGGAACCTAGGAATGGTCTTAAAATGTAGCCAGGACCCCCAGCTACACATCCATGTATCATATAGGTATATGCTATGGTCATAGAGGCTCGAACCAGGTTGAAAACCAATGAAAATGGTCAATATTACAAGTTCGAGCTCTACCTCAACACCTTCTATGGCTTGGCCTGACCCCTAGGGCTACCCCAGGAACTTGGGAATGGTCTTAAAATGTAGCCAGGACCCCCAGCTACACATCCATGTATCATATAGGTATATGCTATGGTCATAGAGGCTCGAACCAGGTTGAAAAGCAATAAAAATGGTCAATATTACAAGTTCGAGCTCTACCTCAACACCTTCTATGGCTTGGCCTGACCCCTAGGGCTACCCCAGGAACCTGGGAATGGTCTTAAAATGTAGCCAGGACCCCCAGCTACACATCCATGTATCATATAGGTATATGCTATGGTCATAGAGGCTCGAACCAGGTCGAAAACCAATAAAAATGGTCAATATTACAAGTTCGAGCTCTACCTCAACACCTTCTATGGCTTGGCCTGACCCCTAGGGCTACCCCAGGAACTTGGGGATGGTCTTAAAATGTAGCCAGGACCCCCAGCTACACATCCATGTATCATATAGTTATATGCTATGGTCATAGAGGCTCGAACCAGGTCGAAAACCAATAAAAACGGTCAATATTACAAGTTCGAGCACTACCTGAACACCTTCTATGGCTTGGCCTGACCCCTAGGGCTACCCCAGGAACTTGGGAATGGTCTTAAAATGTAGCCAGGACCCCTAGCTACACATCCATGTATCATATAGGTATATGCTATGGTCATAGAGGCTCGAACCAGGTCGAAAACCAATAAAAACGGTCAATATTACAAGTTCGAGCACTACCTGAACACCTTCTATGGCTTGGCCTGACCCCTAGGGCTACCCCAGGAACTTGGGAATGGTCTTAAAATGTAGCCAGGACCCCTAGCTACACAACCATGTATCATATAGGTATATGCTATGGTCATAGAGGCTCAAACCAGGTCGAAAACCAATAACATGCATGTAAATGGCCAATATTACAAGTTCGAGCACTACCTGAACACCTTCTATGGCTTGGCCTGACCCCTAGGGCTACCCCAGGAACTTGGGAATGGTCTTAAAATGTAGCCATGGTATATTTCTACATGTTTATGTATCATTTATATGTATGCTTGGTAGTTAGGCTTCACATCAGATGACTAACCTGTCAAAAATGGTCGATTTCTAGGAAAATGACCCTACCGGACCTCCATCTTTTGGGTCCTGTGACTTCAATATGTACTCTAGGAACCTGGTTAGGGTCTTATTTTGTAGCTAGAATGTATATCTACATGTTCTATGAATAATAAAAATATATCTAATACTTAGCTCTCAGAATATATTAAAAATCAATCAAATTTGACAAAAAAATACGTTATTTTCGGCACATGTTCATCAGGTCAAGGTCACGTAAGACGGTGTCCAATTTTATTCATCATTATTTTATTTTAAAGCCTAAGGTATATACCTTCAAATGATATCTAAAACTTATCTTAGTATTGCCTTTAAGGGTACGAAAAATGACCCCCGACTTTGGGATATTTTTTTCGATTTTTTTTTTCTGTTTTTCGAAAATGCCCACCCCTACCTCGGTTAACACCCCAGAACTTTAGTTTGGGTTTAGATATTTTATTTTTCGAGGCAGTTCCGTCGATGAAATAGATTGAACTTGATTTCCTGCAAAAATAAATAAAATCGGAGACAAAAAATGTTTTTTCGAAAAATTTCACTAAGGGGTACCATCGTGTGTTTTTTTGGGTGAAAATACTTTTTCTCTCCAAATGGGTCATATCATACATCATTTTTTTGGTCTTGATGAGTACATTACAGAAATGTATATATATAAATACTTATCTTTAAGTTTGAGTGACTTATGACCTACTTAAGTTAAGTAAATGTACCAAAACATGCACCATCTTTGAGCCCCTACATTAAGCCCAAAGCATACAGATGGGGTATATTTTATTTTCTTATCCTTAAGTATGATTAAATACCTTCAATTTACAGCAAAATTGATGTAAATATCTAAAAAAATAAGCTGGTAAATAAATGGTAAACATAGGGTAAAATTGCGATAAAAAAGTGAACTTTTGCTCATTTTCAAGGGCGATAATTTTAAAAGTAGTGTATATCTGAGTTATTGCCCCTGATATGTTGGAGAGGGGGACAAACCCTACTCATATACCAAATTTGGTTAAAATCCCTATATGGAAACGAACTATAATTAAATTTAATCTGAAATGTGTGATATGTCCCTTTTGGGTGTATGCCCAAATTTGGTCATTTTTACAGGGTTAGCTTAATCTTGTACTTTTATGACATTTGGGACCCAAACCCTACCCATTATCAAAATTTGGGCTCTAAATACCCATAAATAAAGATTTGACACCCCTATAAAAGAAACACAAACATACCCGTGTCAAATTTTTACTAATTATCACAAGGGCCCATAACTCTGCATGCATGACTTAGTTATCGCCCTTGAGGTCATACACACTTATGGATGAGTTACCTCCACTTGTTATGCAATATTATGAACGAGGGACATATAACACTACTCAGGGACATATATCACTACTTCAGGGACATATCACACATTTTCAGGGACATATAACACTAAATAAGTTTTTCAGGGACATATCACACATGGACAGGGACATATAACACAAAAAAGTATAACCAATATTTTAATCCTTTGTCCTAGAAATCTTTACAGGAGGCAGATATATTTTGTATATTTCAATTTATTATATACCTATGTAAATTATGCACAAATACAGCTTTTCTCACAAGTTAGTATATTTTCCACAGTATGAACCAGCAGAAAAATTTCTGTATTCTGCCTTTTGTATTGCATGTTGCTGGACTACTTTCATTTAAAATGCATGACCTGGCATAGTTCTATGAAACTACATTCGGTGAGCTGACTTGTCAAAATCCACTTGAGCCAAATACAGCATTCCAGATCAAGCTACTATTATAGTAACCCTATTGTATTGAAATCCATTTATTTTAGAAGTAGACAATGTATTTTACCACACATAGAAAATCACTGTAATTACAAGTGAAATGTTCTATCTTGAAATGTATACTGCTAGACTAGAAGGAAATATCCATTTTGTTGGTTACTGAAAGTTGGCTTTAAAGTTCTAACTTAATACATACCTGATACTACACTGTCATAAATGATTTTTAGCTCACCTGTCACAAAGTGACAAGGTGAGCTTTTGTGATCACGTGGCATCCGTCGTCCATGCGTGCATGCGTAAACTTTTGCTTGTGACCACTCTAGAGGTCACATTTTTCATGGGACCTTTATGAAAGTTGGTCAGAATGTTCATCTTGATATCTAGGATAAGTTCGAAACTGGGGCACATGCAGTCCAAAACTAGGTCAGTAGGTCTAAAAATAGAAAAACCTTTTGACCTCTCTAGAGGCCATATGTTTGTATGGATCTTCATGAAAATTGGTCAGAATGTTCACCTTGATGATATCTAGGTCAAGTTCGAAACTGGGTCACGTGCTAGGTCAGTAGGTCAAATAATGAAAAAACCTTGTGACCTCTCTAGAGGCCAAATTTTTCATGTGATCTGTATGAAAGTTGGTCTGAATGTTCATCTTGATGATATCTAGGTCAGTTTTGGAAACTAGGTCAGTAGGTCAGATAATGAAAAAACCTTGTGACCACTCTAGAGGCCATATTTTTCATGGGATCTGTATGAAAGTTGGTCTGATTGTTCATCTTGATGATATCTAGGTCAAGTTTTAAACTGGGTCAGCTGCGATCAAAAACTAGGTCAGTAGGTCTAAAAATAGAAAAACCTTGTGACCTCTCTAGAGGCTATACTTTTAAATGGATCTTCATGAAAATTGGTCACTTTGATGATATCTAGGTCAAGTTCGAAACTGGGTCAGGTGCCTTTAAAAACTAGGTCAGTAGGTCAGATAATAAAAAAACCTTGTGACCTCTCTAGAGGCCATATTTTTCATGAGATCTTCATGAAAGTTAGTGAGAATGTTCACTTTGATGATATCTAGTTCAAATTCAAAATTGGGTCACATACCCTCAAAAACTAGGTCAATAGGTCAAATAATAGAAAAACCTTGTGACCTCTCTAGAGGCCATATTTTTCAATGGATCTTCATGAAAATTTGTCAGAATTTTTATCTTGATGATATCTAGGTCAAGTTTAAAACTGTGTCACATGAGCTCAAAAACTAGGTCACTATGTCAAATAATAGAAAAAACGACATCATACTCAAAACTGGGTCATGTGGGAACAGGTGAGCGATTCAGGACCATCATGGTCCTCTTGTTTTGTTTTAGCATATTTTTCCAGAGTTGTCATAAAGATATTTCATTCGAAACTCAATTTTATGTTTGTTGTATTTTGTTTTTGATTTTATATTTGAAGTTTGTAATAAAACTGATATAAACATAGCATGTATTTGTCGTGATTTCTTATCATTTACCCTGCTAAGTTTTCTGTCATAGTCTGATCCATCCACTTTGGTCAATACTATTTATTATTCAAAGTGGTGTTCACTGAAAATTTACTGAGTGAAACATGTCCAGCCCCGTGCAGGCTGACCTTGGTCTGCACTGGTCGCAAAGGCATAAGCAGCAGGCCAAAGGTTAATGCTCCAAGTGCAGAAATAATCCGGTACTTAATATCATATTCAATAGTGGAAAAGAAAATAACTGTAAATTAGGTCTAGGTCTGAAGATTGAAGGCTTAGTCGCATCAAAGATAATTGACAATTGTCTGGGTTTTTTAGAGGTCTCCCTTTTTCAGGTAATATTCCAGTCATGAGCTGGTTACAGTGTACATTCATAAACCTTGACATAAAAGTCAAAGGTCAGGTCACAGTAACCTCAAAACTGGAACCTTTACAGTCTATACCTAAAGTGCACTGGGCCGTGTGGCTGTCGAACTTCTTAAGATGATTCATTAGTGCTTATGATCAGTAGATGTACTGTTTTAGGATTCGAAGGTCCAAGTCCCAACGATTTCTTGGCTTAAAACGGGTTTCTGATAAGTGCCTGTAGAACTATTGGGTCTAAGGGTCGCAGACTTCCTAGGCCTTTGTCGATGTTAGACCCCACATCCCCTTTGGGGTCGGAGGCCAAGGTCATAATTAAAACTTATGCTTTATTTTGGGCATAAAGGCGGCCGTTAAATTCAAGGATGAATTCCTATGGCCAGTTGATTATTTAGTGTCGATAGATCAAAGGTCGTGTTGACCAAGACTGAGACTTAAAATGATTTCCGAGCAGTAATTGTAAATCTTTCTGCATGAGTGATTAATAAGAGAATGTTATATGATGGGACTTTTTCACAGTTGTATAGAAACTGGAACAACTGATACGTATTAGACCTTCCTGATAGAAAATATTAGAACAATAGATCCATTGACATCCCTTTGTCCATATTTCAGAAACTTTATACCCATACAATTTCTGCTAGACGGTTGCAGCTACTGGTTCGGAAATAATACATGAAGACAGAAATATCGCTGTTACATCAAGGACCATAACATGAAAAATACGCACCAACCGAGCAGCTTCTAATCGAAATTTCTGTCAGAAAACACAAATATTCCACTATATGTTATTTTTCCTGTTGACAAGTTAAGGCTGCTATTCAAAATGTAGTCTTGGAATAAGGACTTCTTAGATTACTTTCATTGAATATGTACTTGTTGGAGTGTGTAATAATTTGTATCAGTTTTTGACAGTGGGTTTATATAGCAACAGTATTTAATGGTCGAAATACTTAACGAATTTTCTAGATAAAGATAGGTGGAAAAATAGCATATGTGTCTCCCACACTTAGAAATGACAAAAATGCACTGTTTTGCATGTTTCAGCCTTAAAATCATAGCTTTCTGACACATCGGGGTCGGAATGAAATACATCCAAATGCTAAATAAAGTTAGTTTGTACGCCAAAATGACATCTTTTGGTCATACTGTATTCGTTTTTCAAAGTAATATACCGACACAGGAACTTCGTTACACGATTGCCTGTTAGTAGTCTGTACATGACCCGTTTTGTTTTAACGATCTGTAAAATACCATTTTTCCACTGAATTTCCTAGGCCTCTGGTAGACGTCAAAGGCACGTGACCTGTAGCTGGCGCAGATTTTTTAGATCATGCGCGAAATGAAATTTACATGGAATGGGACGGGGTCGGGGATATGTACTTTACAAACCGCTGTTGTTTACATATGCCATTTACGTCAGTGTTGTTATTCCAGTCAAATAGGGAAACCATTACAATTTCATGTTACATTGCTAAAAAATTTCTGGTAAAATTCAATATTCAAGCATCCATAGTTTGAAGCTGTATTTGTGTAAATGTGTTTTCAATGTACACCAGCCTATGCAGAATTACTGAATATTAAAAATGGCCCGCTTGAGTTTGTTGTACAGTTGAAACACAGTTGGACGAAGGGCTCCAATAGCGGTTCACATCACGACTGTATAATTGATGTAAGAGATACCTAAATACTTAAAAGCGGACGCAGTGGTCCAGTGGTAACACTGACTACGAAACCAGGGGTCGCGAGTTCGAGCCCCCACTCCTCCAACTAAACTTACTGAATTTGTGATAAGAATCCCGCTTATGTGTGTTTCACACCTGACACGCCAAAGAACCAACTAAGAGAAACTGTTTTCTGAATTTTACACTATCCGCCAACTAACAATGAACGGAGTACGTAGTCGCCCATATGGGTTTCCGGCGGCGACTAAACAAACCCAAGTATTTAAGTAAATATAAGCAGACGATGCACTGGACAACCAAGAAGACAGATTTCTCAAGTGGCATGAAATAATGGGGATGGAGGTGGGGGGGGAGGGGGGGGGGGGAATGCATGTCACATTTATCTCGGTCCTTGGCGATTTTTAAAACTAAGACTATATAGTTCTGTTTTCAATCGCAAAATTGTAATAGTGTTATTGTTTGATGTCGAAAAGCAGATAATGACCAAGAGCTAATCGTTTATAATTTTTATTCGTATATCTTATATAGTGAACACGTTAGAATATATTGAATCTGAGTATCGTATAATTTGGCATATAAAACAGCGTATGCAAGACATTTATCTACAGTATAAATAGCACTGCAATTGATATTAAAAGGTAAATCTAATGATATTTATATCACAGTTAAAACAAGTTTGGCAATACAGAGGAATCTTTCGATAGTGACCTTGACCTTTGGCTTGCAACCAAGGGTCAAGTGTGTGACACATAGTCACAATCATGGGGAACATTTCTGTGTAGTAACAGAAAAATCCTTCAATTCAATTAAAGTTATGGAATGGAAACAAAATTTTACTTGACCTTAAACAGTGACTGACAAGCATAGATCATGTGTTTGACACATTGTCACATGAAGGGGAACATTTGTGTTTAGCACTAAGACCATCCATCAATGCATATAAAAGTTTTGAAGCAGAAACTATTTTACTTGACCTTCAATAGTGACCTTGACCTTTGACATATAAGCATAAATCATAAACATGCATAATCTACATATTGCTCTCTATTCACAAACCAAGTTTTATGAACCTAGCTTGAATACTTTTTGAGTAATTGCAGGATCCAGATTTGCGGACGGAGGGCATTCCTATAGTCCCCTCCGGTGTTCTACCAGTAGGAGACTCGGTATTCTACCGGTAGAGGACTAATAAGGCAGTTGTGGTACAATATTGCAAGATCAATCATGATCAGTCTTGGTTTTGCGCAAAGGCGGACCTAAACGACAACCAGGTCCATTGATCTCTATGCAAGGCGTATTCTAACAATGTCAAACAGTGAAGTTCAGACTTCGTATGTTGTAGAAATGATATATCCCCAACAGTGATTTTATCGTTGAATAAAATAAACGTTTGGAGTTCAGATGAAAAAGAATTATATTATATCCCTATATAAATTCTGTAAAAACATCGGCCTGAATTTCACAAGTAAATATGAACTAGCAGAAAAAAATCCGTATTGTGTCTTTTGTGACTACTTTCGTTAATATGCATGACCTGACACAGTTCTATAAATAGCGCACATAAAAACTTCACCAAGTTCCATTTTAACATCGATAAACGTTGATGATTTCGTTCAATAACAAAACAACAAACAAAAAGGTGAGGGTCATTATAACAGTAGCGAGATCTGGGATTCTGTTTTGGGCTCTCGTGGATTTTGCAAGGTGGGATCACACTCGGCGCTTGCGCGCCTTGTGAGATCGATCTGGCAAAAATCCACTCGAGCCGAATACAGCATCCCAGATCGAGCTACTATTATAATAACCCTATTATAGCCTGCGGCATGCTAATACGAGGGTTGTCCAATAAATACGTAGACTAGCTTTACAACTTTGTCACCTTTAAATGAAATTTAGTATAACTGATATATTAGAATAGAATGGCATCACACAGTACCTAGAGGTAATTTAATAAGCATATAAACAACGCGCTAGCGGCCCAGGTCTGAAGAAATTGACGTATTAAATCTAGAAACGTCAATAAATGCAAACAAAATTACATAACTTTTTGCAATATCACCATGGATATAATTCTATAATCTCCGTAAAATTCAAAGCAAATTGTCATTCCGGGTTAAAGTAAACAGCATTTTGTCTAGGATAGTCATGCGTGGCCTTACATCAAAATGACGTTACCAAACATCTAGAAATTTTTGCAAAAACTGAATAGTACAAGAACTGAAAACACCGACAGAAACTTTTGAAATACTGTAGAAAACAAGAGTCTTAACTGATATAAATGAAAAGATAGCTAAATCATCCATTAGCATTTTTGAGAGGGCATTATACACCCACAAATAGGCCTATATATTTTTTATGATTTCCAGTAAAATGCATGACAAAATAAATCTAGTATCTACATGTTTCAGTTAAATGTATGTTTTACATTAACCAACAGTGATATCTTGTTGAAAATGAATGGTCTTATTCTTCATCTGATTCATTGAGTTTTAATCACAGAAGTTGTTTAGTATATTTTCAATAGATCTAAAAACATAATTAGATTAATTACGAAAAAAATTATAAATAAAGCCGACATTATGAAGACGTCGCTGACATGCACTTTATATAAATAATCGTAACATAAACAAATACATAATGCATGGTAACAATTTCAGATTTGCAACATACGGAGACTAGACACTATGTTTCAAAATGATACAAACTTAAGACCTCTTTCCTGGCTAGTATGACGTTTGACGCTATTACATAATAATTGTGACGCACGAACAGCGACTTTGTTGCATATTAACGTCACATTTTGTGTCTTCTTTGTTTAATAGGAAAAATCAAATCGGGTCGAGCGCATTAAAACCTGCGATAAACAACTCTTGACGCCTGTTTAAATCAATAACGACGTCAAATAGCACCATGAAGTTCGGTTAAATGAAGTCTGACACAAGTTTTGGCTCCACTATTCGGAGAACAGAAAGAGCTTATTGCACTCACTCAGTTGTTTGCATCGGCGTCGGCGGGCATCAAGTTTTTGTACGAAAGCTCACTTATGGAATTGATTGAAACTTTGCACATTTGTTCCCTGTGATAAATTAACATGTAATATGCAGGTTATATAACTCTACTTTTTTTTTTACAAAATTATGTCCCATTTTCGACATAGCAATTTCTTGTGTAATCTGTTATCTCATTAAGTCTCACAAGACGGGATAGTTTAATGACAAAAATTGTTGCCCATTTTGTACTTGTGCACGTCTATATGTGCACGTCTATGTTTTCATTTTTTTAACTGTTTTAGTGACAAGGCTTTTGAATAGTCCAGCGTTGCTGTCCTCCGAAAGCTCTTGTTATAATGATATGTTAATGAGCATGTGAGAATGAAAATAAAAAATATATAAAAAAACCTTCTTGCAGTTAATCTCCTGATACATCACAGTTCATCGTTCAATTGCTCGGATATTTAAACACTCGGGGTAACGCCGTACTGCCTCTGGTTGAACTACTGCGCGTCTGAACTCTGAACTGAGGTAAATCAGGCATAACCACGGGAAGACGTTTGTTATTTAGTAAATATATCTGCACTGTATGTCTCGTATATTAGTAAATCTGTTTCACTACAGTCAGTTCAAGGAAGTTTAAATTTTCTTAATTCGTAGAACGTATTTCTATATACAAAAACTCGTGTGAATGTCTCTAAAAGGTTAATGCTCAAATAATTTGTAGAACGTATTTCTATATACAAAAACTCGTGTGAATGGCTCTAAAGGTTAATGTTCAAATAATTCGTAGAACGTATTTCTATATACAAAAACTCGTGTGAATGTCTCGAAAGGTTAATGCTCAAATAATTCGTAGAACTTATTTCTATATACAAAAACTCGCGAGAATGTCACTAAAAGGTTAATGTTCAAATAATTCGTAGAACGTATTTCTACATACAAAAACTCGCGTGAATGTCTCTAAAAGGTTAATGCTCAAATAATTCGTAGAACGTATTTCTACATACAAAAACTCGCGTGAATGTCTCTAAAAGGTTAATGCTCAAATAATTCGTAGAACGTATTTCTACATACAAAAACTCGTGTGAATGTCTCTAAAAGGTTAATGTTCAAATAATTCGTAGAACGTATTTCTACATACAAAAACTCGCGTGAATGTCTCTAAAAGGTTAAAGCTCAAATAATTCGTAGAACGTATTTCTATATACAAAAACTCGCGTGAATGTCTCTAAAAGGTTAATGCTCAAATAATTCGTAGAACGTATTTCTATATACAAAAACTCGCGTGAATGTCTCTAAAAGGTTAATGTTCAAATAATTCGTAGAACGTATTTCTACATACAAAAACTCGTGTGAATGTCTCTAAAAGGTTAATGTTCAAATAATTCGTAGAACGTATTTCTGTATACAAAAACTCGTGTGAATGTCTCTAAAAGGTTAATGCTCAAATAATTCGTAGAACGTATTTCTACATACAAAAACTCGTGTGAATGTCTCTAAAAGGTTAATGTTCAAATAATTCGTAGAACGTATTTCTACATACAAAAACTCGTGTGAATGTCTCTAAAAGGTTAATGTTCAAATAATTCGTAGAACGTATTTCTACATACAAAAGCTCGTGTGAATGTCTCTAAAGGTTAATACTCAAATAATTCGTGGAACTTATTTCTACATACAAAAACTCGTGTGAATGTCTCTAAAGGTTAATACTCAAATAATTCGTAGAACGTATTTCTATAATATACAAAAACTCGTGTGAATGTCTCTAAAGGTTAATGTTCAAATGATCCAGTACTGAATATTATATATATTAGAAAAATAACTCTAAATTAGGTCTGGGCCTGAAGATTGACCTACATCAAAGATAATTTAGAGACTGTTATAGTCACATTATGTACCACACCATTTAATTAAGTGTCTCAAACAACATAACGCTCGGCATAACGCTATTGTATCTTAACCAAGTATTTTAACTTACGAAGTACAATAAGTTTAAAAGTCTTCATTAGTTCAATAGTTGTTACTGCAACGTGCTCTATGTGTTTGAAACGCTTCATTATACAACAAACAAGGAAGTATCAAGTTTTGATATTCTGCTGACATTTTAGCTAAGAAAATCAAACTTGGCCTCCTGATCTATCTGTGTATTAACTTCCGTAGCTTTTACAGTAAATTCTGTCCCTCCAAACCCAAATTCGACTTCCACCTCTGCTTTTGCCCGCCATCCACCCATTGGCACATTGATTACAATCTCTCCTAGCTTCGTGCATCCGTGATCTTCAGTACAAAGTAGAGGATATGCTTCCGTTGAAACGTACACCTCGATTGCTAAAGATTTGTCCCGCTCTGTAATGTCATACTTTCGTTTAATGACCTCCTTGTCGCCAGCGTCTGCATCAATTCCAATAAATTTACTAAACGAATCTTTGCAGAAATATTCATCGCCAATCTTGACTCGTTTCTCCTCCGGATGGCGGCCCTCATAAAATGGACCTAGCGCTGCTACACCGTATGTATATCTCACAACACGTGACGAGATCTCCTCGGGAGAATGGCCAAAGATGACTGCTCCCTTCAGGACCGCCAAGCCAGGCTCATCCGGTGCAACAACTTGAATATCAGGAAATGCTGCTTTGACTGCCTTTTTAACGAGGGCACACTCGGAAAAACCACCAACCATCAATATTTTATCAAGCCGTTGGACTTTTGGGCTTTTAATAACTTCTTTCACGTGATCAACAATGCTTTGTATTGAAGGATCAAACATCTCCTTAATTACACTGCCCTGGAACATAATTCGGTCTCTTCGAAAAGTGAGTTTATCTTTCATGTTTGTACCGTTTACAATATCTTGCGGAGCCAATCCCATGTTCTCTTTGACATATTCTACAAATGCAGCAGACACATGGATGTTGACACGTGCACCTTCCTCCTTCACTGTTCGTTTCTTCAATTCAAAATCACGTTCCATATCTAAGTGCTCGTACTACAATACAAAGACATCAACACATGGCATGGTGAATATTGCCAACAAAACAAGAATGTAGATAAATATTGCTAACAAAACAACACGACATTATGACGAATATTGCTTACAAAACAACACGGCATTATGGCGAATATTGCTAACAAAATAACTGGACGTGTAAATATTGCTAATAAAATCTCTGAGAAGCTACGAAATTTCTCAATAAAGGGAGAAATTTTCTTCGTAACTACTCCATTGTTTGTAAACTTTATCTTCTGTAAAACAACAATATCTGAACATCTAGTAAAATTCACCCCAATATGTGTTACAGAAACTGCAAGGTAGTACTTTACTTCTTGGCCCAAGATCAAAAGAAAAGCAAGAGTTTAATATATAGACCTAATGCAGTTAGAAGACTGAAAAAAAAAGATTGCATGACACAGCAATGAAGTAAAAGACTTTCCTACATACGAAGAGGGATTTGAATTTACCTTACAAAAATGTATACCTTATTTTCTTTTTTAAAGTTTTCCATCAGTTCATGGCCAAACAGATTGCTGAACAGTTCAAAATACGACGCATCAACTCTAGTGCCTCCCCATGCACCTCCGCTAGCCTTGTGCAGTTCCTTTAGCTTCCCATTAGCCATCACTTCATGCACTGTTACATCTACTGTACCACCTGAAGTTTTCATATCAAAATCATCTAAAGTTAATTCTGTTCTTAAAAAGATCTGCGAGAAATACGAGTAATGGCTTTTTACAATGAGTCTTCGGATGAGGAAAGTTTATTTGAAACAGAAGTTCGTTTATAACTTCCAACATTATATGCCTGTGTGATAATCCTGGGTTTTGGTCAAGAAATATTTTGCTATGTGTGACTATTTTGTAGAACTCACTGCTTTACACTTAGGACCGAAACTTAGAGAGCATCTTATTAAATACTTTTGGTATAAGTTTCAAACTGATCAAAGGTTTATATTGACTAAACAATACACTTTTCCCGCTTTTGAAATCGAGGTGCTGTAAAAACGAATACATGCTCCTGGATACATATATTATATTTTATTAGCGTTGTAGATATATGTCGTAACATTTAGTCAAAGTTTGATGACATGACAATGAATAGTTTTAAAGTAATCTCGAAAACCTTCCTTTACATTTTGCGAGGTAATGAAAATAATAAAAGTATTTAAAAATTCTGTGCAGGACTGATATTACAATTATGTCAAGTATGTTATTTTTTTTTATTTATACTGAGTTTTGTAGACTTTTTAGAAGCCTTGCTCTCTTGTCATCCTTAAAGGAAGAAGTTATGTCATTTCTTTGTAATTTCTTTGACACTTAAGAATTATATATACATTAGTTTTAACTTCTTGCTATGCTGTTCTTTTTACTACAAGAGCCTAACTTTTAAGCACGACTAAGCTAGCTGCAAGACAAAATCCCACTCCCTCAGTACTTTGCATACTACTACATTTATTTTATAAAACATAGAGATAGTAAACATCTTGTGAACACCTTGTCTTACCCCCTTAAATGTCATTGTCAATTTGTTACTGCAAAAACAAAGCAGGTACTTGAATTCCTCAATTTTTCTGTGCAAATCATTTATAATTACCATCATAGAAACACAATAGAGTACAGTTCTTCTGTAGCGGGTCATTGTATCTGTATTAAATGTAATAACGTCACTATAATTACGAAAGTACGAAACATTTCAAATATCACAATTTTTATAAAGTAATACCATTTAGTAAAGCCGTGCCTCTGTATGATTCAACGACTTACTGTATGTGATTATATGTATAATTTCATGTGATCCATTTTGTAAATTGTAATAAGGCCACAGTAAATTGCCAAAATGACCGCATTTTGTGTATGGATCTTGACAGAGAAATATCTTAAGAAATGGCGTAGAATATCATTTTGTTTCTTGCATTTTATTTACTGCAGCTGTAAGTGACATGTACATTCGTACCTCCAATATCAAGGACGAGGTATCTAGTGCATGGTCCGAACGGTCCAAGTGTATCTGACTGACCATCTTCACCTTGCATACGCTGAGTAGGAACGGTTTTACAGTAAACACTGGCAGCTTCTGGTTCCAATGCCAATTTGAGCTGGTCTGATTTCATACCAGCCTGCAAAGAGATACATATCCATTACTTGCATATTCATATTATAATTACAGTTTTGAGTTATCAAGAAGTTGAGGAGGAAGTTCTTTTGGATATTTTCACACGTTTTTTTGTGTTTTTTTTGGGGGGTGGGGGGGGGGACGGGGGCGCTGTTTTTTGTGTCCATAAATTGTATTTGTAATATCTTCGTAAAATGTTTTGCTACATTCCGTTGTATTATTTACAATGACCTCAACCAGAACAGGCACTACATAACTTGGAAAGAAATGTAATGGCTGAAGAAGAAATGTTAATAATAACACTCCAATATAATACGTCTTGAAAATGTGTAAACCTATCTAAAACTATTCTCTATGCATTTTTTTCATAACTGTGCTGATACATTTCCGAATGTTTGCTTTAAGTTGACATTAATGTTACCATGGAAACAAGATTAAAACCTTACTTCCACTGCCGCCTCCCTCATAAACTGTTTTGCTGGTTCGTTCCAAATAGCAGGTATGGTCAACACCCAAAAAATATCATCCTCATAAAATTCTATACCACGTGCTTCGATCATTTGCAACAGATGGTTTTTTATGAATCTTATTGCAATTGCAAATATCGTCTTTGCGGGCATTTCCTTACCCATGGCATCAGGTATATGTATATCTCTCTTAAGGCCCTAGAAAAAAATGGAGAATAAAAAAAATCAGCATTATTTCAATGTTTTAGTCAGATCACTTGATTCCTTATCGTATGTACTAGAGTGCATCCTGCTTAGAATTCTTAGATATTTTTAACTGAACACCTATGGACTTAAGCTTAACACAGTTTTTACTAAGATAATCCCATAACTTAGAATAAGATACAAGATATGGCGATCCAAAAGGATAATTGAACAAAATAAGACTGTATGGTGAAATTATATTTCTTAACTTTAAATTTAAAGTAGTGGAAATGGAGACTAAAGTATTGGAGACGCAATAATGTTCAATAAGGGGGGGGGGTTAATATATGTAGAAGAAAGCGGTTGGGAGCCACTTGGGGATGGATGTCTGCACTGCTCGCTATTCAGTCAGTAAATTTTAAGTGAATACCCCTTTGTATGATAAGTGGCACTGTCCAAATTGAATGATGGACCAGTCCCTATTAGAAAGTTCGCAGGCTTAAGGTTAAAAAATGATAAAAAACAACATATTACCAGTTTGTTATGCAGTAGCATTTTGAAGCGTTTAAAGAAGTACCAGTCCTGGTGTTCCTCGTTGTCTGCCAAGTCACAATATTTGTCCTCGGCGTCGTAACCGAATGAATCAAAACTTTGGTCCGGCCTGAGCAATACTGTGGTCGGTGTCTTCCATGATTGCATACCCTAGCAAAGTGTGAAACTAGTCCTCTATGACTGTGCATTTTACCTCACCTCACCTCGATAATCATCAATTTCTAATCTGATATTTAACTTCCCGGTCAACAAACGCATATAAACATTGACATAACATTGATATCACAAAAATGTGGTTCATATTTTATAAAGGACAGATATCGGACATTTTGTGGACATCCTCTAGCACTACATTCACTTACCAACATCTGAACTCGGTAATGGCTTGCTCGTTAGATGAACAGATAAAATAAAACGAAAATCACTTCGTATATCATAGAATGTGTTCAATGTTGATATATTTCAAACCATTATCTAAACTAATTAAGTATCAAATGATTATCAATATGATTAAACATATTGAATCCTAGTACGGACATTTTTCGTACTTGGGTACAAAAATCCAGATCAAGAAGCTACTAGATCTTAATTACTTTACATGTATATGCAATAATTTTTACATTTTGCCGCTATTAAATTTTAAGGTGAATGTATTCTTTCATACCTTTCCTTGTGACGATGACCATGCCGTATTTGTGCTAATCTTTAGGGGATCTCGTTCAAAGTCGTGCCGGAAGGAGAAAGCATATCCCGAGTATGTAGTGCCGAAATCAATGGCGGCAACCAAAAGTTTGTTTCTCGATATTGCCTCTTTGCACTTAGACATGTTTTGATCGGAATATCGAACGAAGGTCCTGTAAACATGCAATTTGATAACAGTTTTTATGTAAAAACATGGCTGACTTTGAAAGCTTTCAAACTGAAAAAATGCATAATATTCGTCCAGCACGTGTGGAGTATAATATTCGTCCAGTACGTGTGGAGGATAATATTCGTCCAGCACGTGCGAACTTTCCTTTTATGGTGATCTTACAAGTGTGCATGTCTTACTCATGATGTATTAAAGCTTAAGGACGGAAATTATTAATTGATAACTAGTTTCGTTTTCTTACATGAATAAAACATCCTGCTTTTATTTATGAAGAAAACTGATTTCACGGTTGCACAGATGTCGGATTATATACAATACAGCGAAAAACAATATACAATATACATAGATAAATACTGTTAAATAAATTACCAGATGATTATGAACGTAAGCCATCCAATAATGGTAAATCTATAATATAGATTTACGTTTGTGTGTTTTTACATGCATTGACTATTTGTAATTTAGTTCCTGGTTTTAAAAGGGAACATAATGGCGAATCGGACTTTTTTCTCACTAAGATTTCAATGTCAAAATACAAAATAATTTTAGAACAAATCGATATATCGTTGTTAAAGTCGTGCTAATTATACAATGGTTGTATTAATTACTGTTTTCGGCGGTCTTACACGATATCGAAAATAGGAATGTACAATGTACATGGACTGTGATACGAAAAGTGTTAAGGGTGATTGATTATTCGTTGAACGGGAGTACTTCACGGAAGACGAGTGTAAGGGGAAGTCATATTGTGTTTACATTGGTTTCTTAGAACAGAAAATAGAATTCAGTGACAATTGAGGACAATAATATTTTCGTGGTCATGGAGATATACATTGTAATCAAATATTTGAATTAGAAGTGGGATAAGACATTTGATATTACGAATGGATACACTTTAAAGTGGGACTGAATTTGGATTTGACGTATACTGGTGTAAAGGTGATTATTTAATCAATTTATTCAGAATTTTACTTAACCATTCAAAAAGTTAACTACTGTAGACATTGTGTCACTGTGTTGTAAATCCGTACGTACGTTAGGCTGGCTGTCCCCATAAAACCTGTAGGAGGAATGTTAACGGAAATAAATTTAACTTAACAGGCAACCACGAAAATTACAAGAATTTTTTTTTATGATATATGTATAAGAATCTATTTTATAGTACATATTTAACCAGTTTATTTTGCAAAAAAGAGATACATGAGCCAGCCTGTCAGGCGGTCCTGTGGTGTATCCGACCAAGATCTAGCCTACGGTAAATGGCAAAACTTTTCATGGTAGAGACCACTGAATAAATAAAATTAATTAAAGACACATCTGACAGTTTCCTAGATAATTCAGATAATTCAAGATCAAGCACCGGTACCTATGAATTTTAATACAAATTTCTGTTTTAAACTTGATTCTCAGTCAGTACGCAAAGTTTAAAGAGATTCTGTCTGTAGGAAAATTTTTGCTTATATACATTTAGAAAACTGTCAGATGTGTCTCTTTAATAGGACTTAAAGGTCAAGCTCTAGACGAAAACATAATTGCAAAATTAACAATTGTTTGAAAAGGTTTATGCCACCATGTGTTTGTCATTGATTATTATCAGTTTATTAGCCAAACAAAACTTGAGACAATCGCGCGGCGAGCGGAGTGTGTAACAATAACTAATCAAATTCTCTAAAGGTTTATATTTATATTATAAAATTTCTGACGTATTTAAATTTTGGACATTTATTTAGAAAAAAGCGCATTGAATCAAACACGATTTTCGATTTGCACTTTAGCCCTCAGTGTTCATTGATAAGCTAGTTACCCTAACTAAATTGTTAGTCTAAAGTTAAAATTAAAGCTAAGTTTGATGACGAACAAAGTGAATATTGTAGGTTGAATGGCGGTGGATGTCAGATAATCTGACTTTTTAGTATGTTTTGAAACAATAGAAGTGTTTCAAAAGGTTCAGTAGTAATATTTGCTATTGTTGTATTTAAATGTAAGTTTATAATGAACCATTATATGTATCTACGTATGCACCTAGGCTCGACCCTTCTCACCTGGGTCAAAAGCTCGCGAGTGGTCTTTTTGTGTGATCGCGGTGTCCCGTCGTCCGTTATAAACATAATAGATTTGGATCATGAGCAACTTTGTCCTATTTGTTTATATTCTCTTTTAGCAATTGTTCATTTTTCAGGCGATGATAGTAATTAGCATTTTCCTTTCAATTAAAAGTGTCAATTTATTGCGCCAGCGAGTATTCATATAGATGAAGAAGTATTTTTTCATTATTCAGCTTAAGAATTTAAAACACATTGATTCCACAATTTTCGCACAATGTCGATGCTTGCCTTGAAAAGAAAAATAAGAGAAACTAATTATTTTTGCAGTAAAATAAAACTCTTACATTCTTTAGTTTATGTCATACTTGATACAAACAGTGAACAAGTTATTTCAATTACAAACAGAAATATATTGTTTTATCTTTCTCTTATTTTTCTTTTGAGGTTTTGGCGAAGTTTGTGTAAAATGGGATCCAGTCCCAGTAAGGAAGATAAGACCATTCAGACAAAAAGTAAAAAATCCTTTTCAAGGAAGCAGTCGAATTCTGACCGTAATTATACACTTGATCATCAAAACAAAACTCAGCATTCGAGTAGTAAAGATGGAACATACCTTATAAAAGATCGAGAGAAAGGAAATGGCAGTGACGAGACAAAGAAAGAACATACTGATCATAGAACACGAGAGAACAATGACTCTAACGCGGTAGGTGATGGGGACGGACTGACAAAAGCTCTTCCTCAAAATTCAACTGAAACTTTAGACGTTGACCCACGTTCACCAAATCAAATTATTAAGGCCGAAAAAGCGAAAAAGGAGGAGGAAAAGGCATTGAAAGAGGAAGAAGAAAAGCCTAAGAGGGAAGAGATAGAGAAAGTTAGAAAAGGGAAAGAAATTCAAATTATTAAGGCCGAAAAAGCGAAAAAGGAGGAGGAAAAGGCATTGAAAGAGGAAGAAGAAAAACAGAAGAGGGAAGAGATAGAGAAAGTTAGAAAAGGGAAAGAAATTCAAATTATTAAGGCCGAAAAAGCGAAAAAGGAGGAGGAAAAGGCATTGAAAGATGAAGAAGAAAAACAGAAGAGGGAAGAGATAGAGAAAGTTAGAAAAGGGAATGAAATTCTTCAACGTATGATATCTAGTCTAAAAGACCAGTATGATGACAGTGAAATGAAATATAGCTTACTGAAGAAGGCTGTTACGATGATGAATACTCATCAACATAAAATAAATAGTACAGAAAAAGTAAGTTTTTTTTGTTATATTCGTTTATATTCTATATGCTACTACAGTTACCCATATATGGTTTGCCGCAGATGTGTTTAAAATTATTTGATTTTCAGTGCGTTTTATGCGGGTATAAACCACATTGGGATTTCTTGCAAATCCATGTATTGGGCTAGTAGTTCTTGGAAGATTTGTAAGAAGTCCCAGTGTGGTTTATACCCTTATAAACGCACAAAAGATAACATTAAACCCTTATATTTACATTTTGTACAGTCGCTTGCAACAAAAATAAGTCGTTTGTTTTCCTTGAGTATAGTAGAAAATCCAAACAAATGTATGGATATCGATCTTTTTAACATTTAAATAGGACTGCCAAAAAGACTCCCCCCCCCCCCCCCCCCACGGGCAATTGTAATTCGTCTTCTGATAGAAATATAGATCTGCTTTTTATTTAAAATATTGCTGAATCCAGTGAAAAATTGTATAGTCGTGTCAGTTCAGTTTTGATCTTCACTGTCGGAATTATTAGTTGCAGCTTTAATTTAGTGTTCATTTGTTCAATTTGGAAAGCATTTTTCGAATGACTCCTTCTTTTGTAAATGATGTCAGACTGCGCTTGCAATCTCGCAGAATTGGCCATTCTTGATATCATTACGCCTGTGTTCTTTTAGATGATTTTTTTCTTTCTATACAAAATATATAGATCTAGTGAATGTAAATATTAAGATCTACTAACATAACGTTTACAAAAGATTTTCAGACTCTTTCGAGCATTTCATTTTGCAATCTAATGTTGGTTCAATAGAAAATGTACAGGTATCCTCATTTTATAACTCATTTATCTAATTTCAGCAACTCTTTAAATTGGATAAAGATGAACAGAAGCAAACAAGACTAAGAACTCTAAGACAGGAGAAAGCAAACCTTTTGCAACGGTACGGATAACGTAGTTCTGTAACAGAATACTTCGTTTTATGTGTATTCAACCACGTGTACGATAATTCATCGACTCTTCTCAGTATTTCTAATATCTGATTTAGGGATTACCTAACAGGTGTTTCCACTGATTTCACTTTGTCGTAATACTTAAACACTTTATATCATTCTTCAGTTTTTAAAGGTTAGTAATAGGAACATTTTACCTTTAATGACAATAACGTCTATGAAACTTAAAAAATGGTACAAGAAAGTTCAAAAATCAAAAAAGTTCCTGGTTTTACTCACTAGCCCGTTACCCCGATTATCAGTTAAAATTACATACCAATACAAATCGACTGACTTACTATATATTCTTAGAATATGTACTTTCCAAGCTACATAGACATGTCAACGGTATACAGCAGGTTGTTACACTTTTATTATTAATTGTTTACAGTTTATCTGAGATTGCATCAGCTCGACTGCGGCATAACAATCCCGACATTGCAGATCTCAGTGATGAAAACAGAGCAACAAAACTTGCAGAGAGACTTTCTGAACTATATGATAATGAATGGACAGATCTTTTCGAAGAAACTAAAAAAAGGGCGGGTAAAAACGTCGATGAAAGAACAATTGCAGAAAATCTTAGAGACATCCTTAAGGTATGCAGCCATTAACGTAGGACAACATATACATTAATACATTATGTATTAGGTTAAATCGAAATTTATATTTGTCGGCATAAAGTTTTAATAGTACAAAAGACCAGTAACGAAATTAAATCTCTTACAGAAGTCTTTCTAAATTTTTAAATAGTATCAGTTTATCTCAACTCCTTTAATCCGTTTCAAGTGTACTTTAACACGAAATATGAAATAACCCAGATAAACTGGTACAACATTTTACTTGAATAAAACAAAACAATTGAAACGTGTAATATTTCTGCATTAATCGTGCTGATAACGATTTGCATTTGCAGGTTTGCTATGAAAATTGTCAACGTATCGCTGAGTGTCAGTTAAGTAATTTATTTGGTTGTTTACACATGGACACAAAGAAAGATCTCAAAGAGCCTCCCGCAGAGCTCAGACTTCGACTGAAGGAATTCCAGAAGAATTCTTCGCATCATTCTTTGAAATACGTTCAGAAGGTAAGAATGGTTTCATCAGCGTCACTTTTCTCCATATACCTGAATCATTTTGCGAAAAAAAAAACTGTTGTTTGATACAGACTATATATGTGATAATTATTCACTATTCTATAAATATTATTATATTCTACCAAAATGGTGAGCTGCTTTTAGGGTGGCTGGATATCCGTTACAACTTTGCCCTTTCATCGTCCACAACATCTCATGAACTTCTTCATGCAATTTCAACAAAGTTGGTCAAAAATATCCTGGCACTGAGTCCTCTAGAAATTGTTTACACTAAAAAAGTCATGGCCGTCAGAGAAACATTATAAAAAAAGTCCAAAATTTTGTCCAAAGCAGCCAGACACTAATCTAAGATACTTCACATGTAGCATTCTGTAGTGGTCTCCATCACGATTGTTCAAATCATGTCCTATGGTCAAAATTTACCAATCCCTGGGGTTCACTTATTTTACGTAAACTTATTTGGGAATATTGAATTTCAGGATATATTTCTAAACCTTTTTTCCACATTGAGGTTTAGATCTTTATGTAACATTAGCTAGTTATTCTTTTCAAAATCAATTCAAATCGCGCTCTTTGAGTCAAAATGAGCCACGTCTTGGGGTCATTTGTTTTATTTCCACTGAAAAAAAAAGAACAGAAAAAATGTCAGACACCTCTGGCCTACTTTTAAAATAATTTCATTCGTTTGAAAAGTAAACGTCAATGTTACTTTAACAGAATCACTATTACTTAAAAAACAAAAACAGCTTCACGTCAATAACCAGTTTGAAATGGTACATCGTAACCAATCTTGATTTATGGAAAGTATGGAGTCAGTGTTGTTATTTTTCCTGATCTTTTGGGATCATGGAGTCCATTCAATACCTGTGTAATAGAATTCAAGTTAAACCAGTGCATAGGGGCGTGAGGGTTGTTGCACTTTCCATTACCTCTTATGAAAAAGACTCAATCAAACCGAGTCTGCTATTGTTTTGCTTATTTGCATTATATGCCTACAAAGGTTCTTCCTTTACATTTTATTATACTGATACATAACCTTTCGAGTTAAGTTCACTATCACTGATAATTAAAACCATTGATTGGACTACAGCATGCACCCATTTTGAGTCAGGTGAGCAATATAAGGCCATCCTAGCTCTCTTGTTCTTTAAGGTTTCTCGATATTCCGGATTTAGTTTTTGCTACCATCTTTTGTTGTTACTGTACGTTTAAACATTAATATATTTTATTGTAACCATTATATTCAGCCTTTCTTTTATACTGTTTTATCACAATATCTTATTACCATATATTTATTTTGATTATTTTTAGATCACAATTGATGGTGCCAACAGCCCTATAAAGTTGCTGAAGAAAAACGTAGTTGTAAAGTGTTCTTCTAAGACGAAGATCAAATACAACTTATATGTAAACTTGTGCACTGAAATCACGTGGCATATGCAAATACAAGACCCACCTTTAGTTCTTGATTTCGGCACGGAAACAAGTGAACCATCCCGATTCCGGCCATATACAATATCTGGTCCACAACTTGACTACATATTGTGGCCTGCAATGTTATTGCATGGCAATGGGGCTATTGTTTCAAAGGGCGTGGCCCAATTCAAAAAGGAACTGAAGAATGAAAAATTAAGTGAAGATAGTGATAAACAGCATAAAAATACCAACGCAATACAAGACATAACAGCAAAATCAGACTGGGAGTAGACGGAAATATTCAATATACACATTCTGTTTGGTTTTTTTTTATATAAAATGATTTAGAGGCATTGTGTTATTCCTGTGAGAAATCTATCACGCCTGTCTATATACATATAACAGGGTTATTATAACAGTAGCTCGATCTGGGATGCTGTATTCGGCTCGAGTGGATTTTTGCCAGATCGGATCTCACGAGGCGCGCAAGTGCCGAGTAGGATCCGACCTTGCAAAATTCACGAGGCCCGTTTAATGACCCTTTTATTATATACCTCTACCTTTTTGTTTGTTGTTTTGTTATTGAACGAAATCTTCAATATATCGATATTAAAATGGAACTAGGTGAAGGCTTTATGTGTGCTATTTATAGAACTGTGTCAGGTCATGCAGTATTAATGAAAGTAGTCCAGCAGCATACAATACAAAAGATACTATACGGATTTTTTCTGCCTGTTCATATTTAATTGTGAAATACAAGCCGAATTTTATTTACAGAATTTATATAGGTATGTAATAAAATACTTTATTGCACACAAGCTTCAAATGATCCAGATAAATACCACCCTTATCTTGTATTGTTTTTCCTTTCAGTTTAAAGCAACATAGCACATCACACTATGGAAATTTTAACAATAAAGTTCTAAATATTATTAAAATATATCTTTGCTTGTTTTTTATGAGTATGCTATTAAGCGTGGCCGACAGTTTATATGGTGACTTGTGCTGTACATGTCTTTAGATACTGAACTCACTTAGTCAGCTTTTAAACTACTTTTTATTCTCAGTTGCTGGCAAACGAAAGCATTTTCTAAAGGAAGAATTCTATAGGACTTGTCATTTAAAAAGAATGATTTATAACACCTGTCCATTCGCCAAAGAATTCAATGGTTCTTAGACGAGTTGTGTTTAGATTTAATTTCGATAGTTAAGGAAGTTTACAAATATTTAAAACACATTTGATTTACCGGTATTAACCACATTATGGGTTCGATTTCAGAAGACTGTCGTGACTCGGAGGAGGTCATCAATTTGTACGGCATGCGTATTTGCAAACTCGGTGTACTGACAATAGGACTTGAGACGTCAGTATTTTACGAAGATGTTTTGTGTCATTTTAATATGCTGTAGGTTTAATTTCCCTACAGGCGATATTGTAAAACAATTGCATTTGAGTTAGTTCGATATCACTTTTTTTCATGTATATGAATCCTCATATTGACCGAACCTAAAATGCAACAAATCTTTTATTATCAAATTCAACATCTTGAATGTTAACTGAATTTAGAGAAATTAAATACAAACATAAGCAGATGTTGGCAATTTTGGTCCAGAAAATTATGTACGACGTCTCACTATTTTGACGTCAAAATATCAAAAAATGTCACGATGTGACTCTCATCATATGACTATGCGTAGATCAATGGAAATGACAATTATGCTCAGGCTATATGAACACATCTGCGGATGTATGTAGATTGTTTTAGTGCGTGTAACATGTGTAAAGGTTGAGTTCTGCTCAACCCGGGACTAGAGGGCGTGGACGGTAGTATGAATTTCCACTACCGTCCATGTACAGGCTCAATCAAACCGAGCTTGCAATATCTTCATTTTTGCCATGTTGAGCGACCTGTGGAGTTTACATTTTTTCTATTCTATAGATGTATGATATTAATAGAGAAAAGGAAGGTAATAATATTGGTTTTACATCGAGAAATATGCACTCGTTCTTTCGCGAAATAATATTGTGCTCCGACCGGAAGTTCTGCATACTTTTCGATACAAAGCTAATAGTCTATAAGTATGACACACTCGGGTAAACTTCGTTAATTTACATATATATGTCACTGTATGTCGACATATTTCTGTGCTGACTTGTAAGTTTCATATCAGGTGTGCTACATTATTCATGCGTCTTATTAATATATATTGAAGTATTAAATAGTCATTTTCTTCGCATTCATTCCAAATGTTAATGGGTATTTATAAAACGAGTATCTTTATAGCTTTACATCGGGAAATAAACGCTCATTCTTTCGTTGAGCACAATCTTATGTAACAATCCAAAATCACACAATATCGTTCTAAACATTTCTCGATACAAAGACTCACTCTTTCATTCCTTGGGCATTATTTATTCATGTCTCTGACTCTTTTACATTTCACGTTATTCTTTAAATTAGTATTTTGATAAAAGTTATTTATATTTTATTGTAATGATCACACAAGACATAATGGTAAATGCACATTATGACATCAATATACAGATAAATATATAATATACAACAACAAACAGTACATCAAAACAAAATTACAAAGACATATAATAGTACAGTACATCAATATATAAATACAATAATGCGATAATACAAAAGGTTTGAACCACACATTTTACCAGCATTAGAAATCGGACCGTCCCTTAGTGTCAAGTTAATGCAAGATTAAACTAAATGGCGGATTTTTGTTTGGACTAGATTAAAAAAGAATTTTAAGACAAATTTATTTTGATAGGAAGATACACCACATTGATGATCAATATCAATCACTTCTTAAATGATATTGACTCAATTAGAATCGTTTAGAACTCGTTTCTAGCATATTGTATGTACATTTGTTATATTATTACTCTAACCTGCCTACGCCGTAAGTCTACGTCCGAGTATTTCAGATACACGTATTTGCAAATATGCAAATCACGATGAAATCTAGACTCAAATATCACAGTTACTCTTGTTAATTGTTTCACGTATTTTGAAACTCAAGTAAATTGTAGAGTTGCATCACATTGAACACTTTGTTTGTTAAAGTTTTCAGCTAACAATGACGAACGTAGATGAACAGTTTATCAAAGACCTGGAGCAGTGTCTGAATGCAGCAGATCAACTATCAGAGTTAGACACTGAGGAAGCAAGACTGTTTGTTTCGCAACAGCTACAAGATCTACACAAATTCCTGCAAAAGAAACAAAAGGACGTAAGTGGACACAAATCAAATGTTTCAATACGTAACCTTTAAAGTTTAAACACAATTCCTATTTGATTTTATATACATGTATTTCCAGGATAAGAAAATACCATTGGTAATAGCTTTGAAGCATTGAGAATAACTGTTTGATACTTTAACTCAATAACTGAATATGAATATTTTAGGCTGAAGCTAGGGTTGAAGATGAAATCAAGAAAGAAGAAAACGAAGTAAAGAAACTTAAAGACAGGTTTGACAAATGTCTTTGCAAATACATTTTTAGTGTTGAATTTCTTTTGTTTATTTATGGAAAAATATCAACATTTTCTCTTAAATATAGACTTTTTCAAAATTGAATAAAACGTAGAACAAGTAACTTCAAATGTTATAACTTTATAACGGTCATTAATTTAAAAAATCTCAAAAACATTTGATATTTGAATTATGTATCAAATTCTAGGATAGATCGAACCAAAGATAGTGATGGTGCTAACGAGAGTGATATAGCGTATACAGAATTAGGGCTTTTATGGACCATTCTGAAAGATGAATTCTGGCAGCTTGCGTTCAACGCTTTCATATCAGAAACGAAAGACAACGTGAAAGATATACTGGAGACTCTTATTGCTATTCTTAAGGTGAGATATTAATGCATGTTTGAAGTTTATACAGCGTTCGTCGAACTGACTAGTTTAATTTGCATTAATTGTCGTCAAAAGAAAATATCTGATTTTGTTCTTCGTAAGACAACAAACCTTAGGTCCTCTTATAGATTTCATAAATTATGCAAAAAACTATAGATGCTGTTTTCTTTACGTACTAATAGAATATTTCATAAGCATTATGAATGATCTGAAATAATGTTGTTTGCGTACAGATTTCATAATTCCAAGTCGCATGTGTTAAATATTTTCATTCAAATACATGCATATTTCCAGTCAGATAACTTATAGAAGATTTATACATACGAGGAATCGGTTGCATAAGTTTGTAATGAAAACGATGGCTACTTTCTTCTTGTATGCACGGTAGCACGAAGATATCACTATTAATTATAAATATATGTAGTATCTACGCTTTCGAATACTGTTCACATTCGTCAAGTTCAACGGATGTCACACAGACATCAATTTCATCTGTATATGTTCTGGACTATGCTTTCAGAATAAAATGATATTTTCAGACAAGCTTCAGCCATTGCAAAGAAAGAGCAACTAAAAGCCGTACTGATATGATGTTTCAAGCACACTATCCTGGGGAAAACGCACAGCACAACAGAAATTTAAAGCTTCCAAAGGGAACTGCTGATCAGGTAAATGGCTTTATCATAGTGACGTATCAGTCTAAAAAAAAAGTCACTCGAATTTGTGTCACCTTCATTCAGAATTTTCTAATTGAAGATATCTGAATGAAATTCACAAATTTAAAGAGATTTTAAGTGTTACTCTGAGTATTTGTTTAGGACTTAACACAATTTCATAGTTTTGTCAATTTGTAATGGCGAGATGCCCTAGGAAATCTGTGTAAATATCCTTTGAAAGCATAGAGTTCAACCAAGCAACTTTATAACACTAGCACCGGCTTAAGCGGAATTTTATTGTTATAGTACAAATGAATGTACTCCATGTTCGAACATGGTTGTATGGCGAAACTTTTACATCCGCTACAAGGTACTTTAAAACTGATGTTTTGATAGTTAATAAAATCTGTTAAAAGATCCTTTGGAAGCATAGAACGCAACCACGCAACATAATACCAGACTAAGTTTGATTGAGTCTGTTCATGTTAGGTAAAACAATATTCAACACCCCTCTTGCCCCCTAGCACCAACTGAACCTCTCCTTTGTTCAGCTAACTGGAAAATACAATAGTACGGGTATTATTATACATTTATATTCTTTGAATAGTGGACTACAGCATTTGGCGTCTCTGTTTCTACTTGCAGAATCTGGACGACATATGTAAAACATGTCAGATAAAGTCGACACCTTTTTGCCTACCTTCGATTCAACAGGTATCAATTTTGAATTTTATTCATGTCAATATTTTATGTAAAGTGGTTTATTGTTTACAGCAAGCGGAAGAATCGGTCAAGTATCAATTTAAAATCAGCAAATTCTAAGACTGAAAATAAGAATTCATTATACATTTTTATATATGTCCAAGAACATACCTATACAGCTACTGAAAATAATTGTTTTCTTACATTGTAAATCATGGCAAGAATATTATTCGCTTTTATAGGCTGTAATGGCCGATGTAAAGGCAGACAAATCAATTGCAAAACACTTCAAGTACGAGTCAAAGATTATGAGCAGAGCAATCGATAAATACCTTGAGAAGTGTGTTGAATTCTGTTGGATTGCCTGCTTAGAAGAACCAGAAATTCGCCTTATTACAGCACCCCTTAAAGAGTGCAAGAACATACCAAATGAATTTATAGGGCTCGAAAGGACGACCCACAAATCAAGAAAAGATTCTGCCTATGTAGAATGGCCAGCAATCGTCCAAGATAACAAAGCTCGGATGCAATGGCATTTGTATAACATAAATCAGCCGCGTCCACAACCAAACGAAGTGCGTGAAGAAGCAAGTCAAGATTACCGTGTAACGGGAGTTGTAGGAAATGATGGAATATTACGGGATGATGTTGAAGACAGGATCGCTCAAGACAAGCCGCAAACACCACCAAAGAAGGTCAACTTTGATGATAATAAAACACCCGAAAACAGAACTCACAAAAATGTCTCTAGGAGTCAAGACAAACAAGGTGACGTAAATGGAAAACAACAGAAAAAAGGTCCCAATGCTAAAAAAGCAGACAATAAACCAAGTGGTTATGTTCAGAAAAACGAAGGGCATAAAAACACTCAGTTTTAAACTGAAAATAAAGCATTAGGGTGCTTAACTGAATGAAGGAAAACGTCTATACGTCATTTATTTTCATAAGAATTCAGAACTGAAAGAAATTATTTTTCAGACTTGAAGTTCGTTAGATATGTAATGATAAACTTGTCCAATGTACACTATAAACAAAACGTTTAGTCAATACTTCCATGCAAATATAACTATAATACAAAATACGATTTCGATGTTTTTATAGATTTAACTCTAATAGTCAAAACTAGTAGACACTCCCAACAGACTTTTTTATTCTTTATATAGTCTGGTTGAAAGATATTGCATTTCTGTGTAAAACCTTTGTCCAGTTAAAAACTGAAACGGTGTATATGATATGAGACTTTACATCAAAGACTAAATAACTAATAAAAGAATTAATGACATATCAAGATTGTACCTGCTTTCCGTCTTGCATGATAAGAAGTCGAAAAATTAAGTCCCTTTATATTGGGAAAAGAGAGAATAAGGATGACAGATATCATCATAATGACAGTTGATGTACTTGATTTTATCAACAGTTATGTCTGATACATGCTCAAATTCATTTTCAGACTACGTCTTTGAAATATTATTTCCATGTTTTGGCATACATCTGTCTTTAAATACACCCTGTGGCATTTCCCACGTATTCCAATGCATCTTTACTGACTAAACATTTTGTTTTCATTCTTTTAAATAACACAAACAAACAGATAGATCATTACGTGGAACAATTCTAATGTCATCTAATCATATTTATAATCTTGAGTTTGTTATGAAAATAGTATTAGAGTGTTTTAGTCTTTAATGGATTATTAATAAATTGTGAGCATTGTTGTATGGTTTAACGTCACACCGACACAACTGTAGATTATATGGCGAACTCCAGAATTTGATGGCAGGACCACTGGCACCAGATCAGAAAGAAAATGCCTCCGTACGTGTTATACCCTACCCCTAGGTATTCTATAAGAACCATGGTCGTGAACGGGAAAATATACTAACCCATTTCAATCGCGTATTTCATACCTAAAACACGCACTTCAGTAAATGTGTACTATTGATATTAAACAAGTGGTAATTTATCTTCCGTTGTGTACCGGTCACATTTCTTCAATACTTCTTATCTTGGAAAAACAACGTGTAGTTTACAGTTTTTTCAAAGGTACACAAAAAAACTTGCTTGAACTTCCCTGGTGAAGTTCCGGTCTAGATTACAGACACACTCTGATTGGCTGATGTGAAAATGTATGTCAGTCGTCATTTTACTACACGTGTACGCTAAAATGTTTATATGCAGCATAAATGTGCAAAATGAATTAAATAAACAGAATAGATGTATACCGATGTATGATTTCAAATTCAAAATCATATACAAGATGTATTTCATTCATCATTTCGAGTCTTATCGTAAAGCTGTGAATATATTGCATTCTGTTTTTGTTTGTTTACATTTCGCTTAACATGTGCACACTGCCGTGACCTCTAGACCGGATGTTCATTAGGGGAGTTCACGCAAGTTTTTTCTGTAACGTTGACTAAAGCATAAAATGTATGGAGCATCTCTGCAATATGGAATATTGAGACAATGTGACTGGTGCACGATCGAAGATAAATTATCGCTTGTTTAATATCAATAGTACACATTTACTGAACTGCCTGTTTTAAGTATGAAATACGCGATTGAAATGGGTTAGTATATTTTCCCGTTCATGACCATGGTTCGTATAGAATACCTAGGGGTAGGGTATAACACTAACGGAGGCATTTTCTTTCTGATCTGGTGCCAGTGGGCAGGACCCAGTGTATTATTTCAGGTACAAAACGACACCGGGATTGAACCACCGACATTCAATAAGCCAGCTGGATTCTTCCTCACATGAGAAGATTCTACACGCAAGCGAGAATTCGAACCCACATCGGCCTTAAGCAGTGGATCACGGAGCCCCCCCCCCCCCCCCCCCACCCTGGCAAATTTTATAATGCTGTATATTTACGACAGATTGCCAGTGGTAGCGCATATACCAGTATTATTTATCATTCTAAGTGGAGTGACCGGGCGACAGTCAAAATTAATAATGTCTTTTGCGTGAAACTTAAATTTACAAAGGGTAATTTATTTGTATTTTTATTCCACAGCAGTAATGTTGAAAAATGTTACAAACACAGTTTAAATATTTTTTTAATTTTAGAGTAATAATCCATGAACACAGAAGAAAAACTAACTTTTGTTACCGTATATTTCGGCAGTATCTCACTGCCTTCATCAGCGATGGTGTACTAATTTGCATGACGTGACGATTGAAGGTCACGTGACTGAAGGAGAGTGCTGTAAACTGGAGGTAACTCCAGCCCCTCGTCCCGGTTGAGCGATAGTCGTCTTTGTTTGATGTTGATAGCCTCTTTGACACGTCGTTTAATGTGATGGTCCTCAGATGTTATGACCTGTGTGTTCTCTGGTTTGAAATAATGTCCAGTTTGCTGACAATGTTCATATATGGCCGAGTTGGATCTAGCCATATGCTCTTTCATACGAATGTCTAAAGCTCTTCCAGTTTCGCCCACATAGTCTTGTTCACAATTTGCACATTTTGAGTAGTATATAACGTCACATTTTTTCATTTTGTCAGTTTTGTCTTCTACTTTGGTCAGTTGGGATCTGATAGAATTGTACGGGCGATGATACATATTGACTCCATGTTTTTTAAAAAATTCTATGCAAGGTCTCCGAGGTACCACGTATGTAAGGCATGCCGATGTTAGGTGCGTTTTCTTTGCCTTTGTCCTTGTTAGTGTCTTTTTGATGTTCGCTGATGAAGGCAGTGAGATACTGCCGAAATATACGGTAACAAAAGTTAGTTTTTGTTCTGTGTTCATGGATTATTACTCTAAAATTGACAATCCAGAAGAAGAGATCAACATTCATAGTTGTAATTTAAATATTGCTGTTTATAAATTTCATTTATAAAAAAATATTCTTGCTTTTATAGTCGTCCCTCGAAAACAACACGTTTGACACTGACACATTTTCAAAGTTAAAGTGGAAAAAAATTGTAAAAGTCACAGGCACAATTATGGACACTGATTTGTATCTAACATACTGATCTTAAAAGTTTGTGTAAAGTTTCAGTGAAATGAATTGACAGATTTTAGAAAGAAATGTCAATTTTCAGTAAGTGAAAAGCAGAATAATTTTGTCAAAACAAAGTCCTAGTCATAGGAACTGATATGTGGACATGGTTTATGATCCTTATAGCTTAAAAGTTACACTGCAATCTTTTCATTAGTTTTAGAGATGTTTGATTTTAATATAGTTCAATTTTGACACATTATCCAAGTCAAACAGGGTAAAAATTTTCTTAAAATAAAAAGGCAAAGTTATTAAACTAGATTTATAAACTGTCATAATTTCCTCAAACGTATGTGGGAAGTCTCAGTCAAATGTATGAAAAGGTTTCAGAAATGTTGAAAGAAATGTCAATTTTCCAGTGAAAAGGGGGTATAATTTTGTAAAAACAAACGTCAGAGTTATTGGATATGGATAGTTAATTTATCTTATGATCCAGCAAACATGTAAGTTTCAATATAATAACTGTATGGGTTCCAAAGACAGTACGAGATGGGACGGGACAGCGACGGATGGGACAATATTGTTACTGATATTTAACTTTTGATAACATCTAATATAAAGATGAATAAAATTAAAGAAATATATATGTCCGAAGATAGATCGAGATGGGATGATGGGACATAATTGTTACTGATATTTAACTTTTGATAACATCTAACATAAAGATGAATAAAGTTAAAGAAATATGTCTGATGTTTGATTCACCTATTCCATAGCAGGTTTTTATTTCGTGAATTGAATGGACTGAAACTTAACACACTTGTCACTGTGATGAGATTATATGCATTGTACAGGTTCCATAACCCTGTTTTGCAGTTTTACAAATTATGCCCCATTTTCGACTTAGCAAATTTTGATTAAGTTGTATAATTAAAGCTATTAGATTTAGTGTTGAGGCATACATACACTAAATAGGAAAATGGCGCGAAAGAAAATGGTAGTCGCATAATGGCGGATACAGATAGTCCTAAGTTGTTTTTTTTTCTCTGTAGTGTTATTTTCCCTATTTTCTTTGCATTTTTTCCCGGTAAAATCACATGACAGATCTATGCTTGTCATGTAGGTAGCATTTTCATAATGAAATAACAACATGACAGAATTTTTTCATGGAAACTTAGATCATACACCACCACTATAATTTGGGCTCTCATTTTTTAGCTGATTTTGCAGTTTGTGTGTTTGACTAAAAATATTTTTCTTGCATCAAACATGACCCCAACTGTTCTTTTGATTTTTATTCAGCACTGACAATATTCTTCAAGAAAATGTAAGTTACAGACATTTAAAATGGTTCCTGATGTAGGCTGCGGCCATTGAAAATATGTCAATTTTATATAGAATAAAGAAGAACAGCTATTTAGTGTGTTGTAACCTATAAAAGAATCCGATCTCACCAGTGCCTTTTTGTTATTTTTCTGACCTATATAACAGTTTTTCAAGAAATTTGAGTGTTTGTTTCATCAGAAGGAAGTAGTTACAATCATTAACTCTAGTTATCTCCCTAGACGACCCGACTATCAGGCTAAAATGGAAGTGATGGTACGCAACGAGACGGTTAAGGCAGTCAGTTTAAAATCAGAAATTATACAACTCTTAGAGGATTTCGAGCTTTTTCAAGTACCATATCTGCATTGTTTAAATACTTTGCACTTTCTTCATCGTATATTTTTGAGATGCGAATAACAAAGACACTTTTACGCCAGAATAAATGCTCTTCTGCCTAACTTTTGTGAAGATTTTTGGGGGTTGCAAGACACAACGGAAGAAATAGGGTTTACAGTGGCAAACTGACCAATCAGACAGGCTAGTATTTCCTTATCCTCTTCGAATCTAAATGGTTATCTTCGTGTGTTAGTTTTATTTACCAGTGTACGAACATGTAAAACATCCTCACACTTCGTGTGTGCTTTTTAATTATAAAAAATTAAAAGACATTAAACTATTTGCTTTGAAATAAGTTACTGCTAGATAAATAAACTGTAAAACAGTACTGAAAAAGTATATCTTTTGAAATTCTATCACGCATCATATTCAGAAACGTTCAAAAGTAAAGCTTAAGGAGAAGCAGTTTACACAGATTGGTATTTAGTTATTTCCTGTACTTCAAATCTTCAGAGAATTATTCGTTCTTATACATTTATTCCGTTCGTTAATTAAAGCAAATTACTTAAATGCCTTGTTGAAATATGTGATATTATAAAACAGATTTAACATAGTCGTAGTTATACCATAAGAGCATATCATATTTCACGGTCAATAGGACAGAAATCATTCGTAACGGCTGTTATGAAATTTTTACATTTTGGCACATTCACAAATAAAACTTTATAAAAATGATCCTTTCAAAGCATACAACACAAACAAGCACAGAATGATACTAGAAGCAGACTTGGTTTATGGTAGTAGACCCTTGATGACATTCGGCAATTTCCGTGCGATTACGTATTCTCAATATGCGCTTTTGGCATTTCCGGCTGGTTGCTCATATGAACTGCATTTGCAGCCGGAATATACCGAAACAGCTTTTTTAGAATACGTAAACGAATGTAAATTGCCGAATGTCATTACGGGTCGATTACCTTAATGATTTCTATTCAAGAGAGGATGTGAAGCAGCACTCCTCAAGCCATCTAGCACCGGATTAAGCTGAACTCCATTATGAATACCAATAAACAAACAAACAAATCCATCTGCAAAGCTGGCAGATCTAAATGTCCATATATTTTATTTAAAATATTTATCAATGCTTAGCTTAAATAGGGAAATGTAGTCACTAAAACTTATGAACGCGTATTCGTAGCCCGATCTGCTGTCCTTATTTGTTACATCATAAATATCTATGTTTTTCTGTGATGTAGAAGAAAAATTATTAACTTGATAACAAAGGTTCAAGTGTTTCCCCAAGAAATGTCAAAAAGTATTTACTAGTATATGATTTATGAAAATTTTTATATGAGGTATGGTGATTGCTTCAAATAAGGCATTTTTCTCAACGGACATCAAGAGTTTTGCAATATTGGCATGTGTACAACATTTTTAGCACACACCTGTCTAGTACATGTTGTGTGAAAATAGTTTGCTATTATTGTCCGATTATTTAATATACATTTTTGTAAAGCCGTTTAGAAGCGCTAGTAGTAAATTGGCACTGTTTGCACCGGCACGCTTTACTCCATCTTCGTTTGGTGACCCATCCTCATCGGGTTTGACACCTTCAAACATTGTGTTGCTATGGTAACACAGCTAGGTATCTCCTGAAAGTACACACAAATAGGGCACTTTGAGTCATTTTGAAAACAACACATTATTTATTATTTTCAAGGGAGGCAATTCATCTAGGCTAAATATAGATAATGAAAGTTTCAAATTGCATTTACCTCCCTTTACACATCAGAATCAAATATCAGAATTAACTAGGAAAAATGCAACTGTATTTAATAAAATACTGAGCACTTCCTGCTTTCTATTTAACTTTAGAATTTTTTTCTTTACATGGAAAAACAGTATTAGCATTTTGTGAATTATATTGAAAATGATCTTGAAAGGGGTTAAAGGAAGTTTTTCTTCAATTGTGCTCTGGAATTTGCATTTCTATAGTTTCAGTAACCAAGGCAATTAATTTTTGTTCAATAGGCATGAAGTTTGAAAGAAGTTATTCAAAACTGCGTCAAGTTATCAATTTTAGTGAACATATTTCCAGTCAGATATAACAAGTAAAAAAATCTTTAAACATTTCGTCTTCGCTTAAATTAATTGACTTACTTTCGTAAGTATGTTAAATTTTTCTCAAAAACAAGTGTGATTTGGCTGAGAGTGAGCCGTGGAGGACGTGTTCTGTTGTTGGTCTGACATCTTCCACGACCGGTTTCGTTCGGCAGTTGTGAACTCTTCAGAGGACTTGACAGTATGGATAGGGCAAGGTTTGTTTGTATATGCTATAATGAAGGATCCCTAATTTTCGGCGATATATGGACTTTTTGTGTCGGTTCGCGTAAAATCTAACTCACTCACCCCTAATTTTGCACATTGCATTCAAGGAGACGACTCCCCATTGAAAACACAAGCCGGGGGATTTTCCGTTGTGGAATTAAAG
The DNA here is from genome assembly GCF_021730395.1 of Mercenaria mercenaria. Classification (NCBI taxonomy): domain Eukaryota; kingdom Metazoa; phylum Mollusca; class Bivalvia; order Venerida; family Veneridae; genus Mercenaria; species Mercenaria mercenaria. Next base: position 52,087,934 of record NC_069365.1, read on the forward strand.
CCCACTCCTGTTGCAGATTGTTGGGCAGGTCGGCAAATCTTATCTGTCTTTTAATATTTTTATTAACAGCACGCTCAAGAATGTCTCATAAGTGTGCCATGCATACCAGATCTGGTGATATTTGTGGCCACTGCATCCGCTGAACTCCATGTTGGTTCAGAAAATTGTCAACGATTCTGGCACGATGTAGTCTGGCATTGTCGTCCTGAAAAAAAAAACAATATCACCAGAAAATCCACCGACTTGTGTTTTCAATGAGTCGTCTGCTTGAATGCAATGCACAAAATGGCGGATACATGCACTATTGAAATTCACTCAACAATTTTGCAACTTTTGATCAGGTATCCTATGTGACTTTGAACATAAAATTTGCCGAAACCAGTAATTCAATTTTAAATCTGTTTTCAGTATTTTGTTAAGATTGACTTGAACTTTTATTTGACATATGAATTATACTTGTACGTTCAGTAGTATATAAGTTACAGCATAAAACATGTTTTGTTGCAGACTTTTTGTCGAGTATATATTCTCTTCACTTACAAGAAAAGGGGGAAACTTCTATACTTAATGGATCTTCTCTGTCTTTCATTCTCTTATACACAAAAATGGTATTCTAGCATGCCGTTTATTACGCAATGAAATTAAAGACTCACAATCATTCGGTTTGACGCAGTAGCTGAACTGCTGAAAATAGATTATAGAAAGTTTGAAATTACGACGGACAAGGGATGATAAATTAGCTTTATCCGAAAATTATCAAAGATATGTCCGAGCTTTAACATGATTTCCTCCACTTTAACTCCAGTTTAAATATGTATTTATATTGCAGAATATTTGCAATCATTTTTTTCAATTAATAAGTGACTCGACATTCCGCTGTTTCTTTGCCTATCATTGGTTCACTTTCAAATATTCTACTTATAAAGACGTCCGTGTGCAAACAAAATTATCGCATCCCAGCCCTTGTATGTGTATGATGTATATTTTCTTATTATTTGTATTACATGTAAAAATGGCTGAAACAATACTAGTGATAAAACATTCCAGACGCGATTGTTCAATTAAATTTTACAATGCCACATCCTTCCCATTCCCATGAAATCTAACTGACCCCAAACAGAAAGTTTATTTCAAAGGTCACATCTTTCGCAAGGTTCCTTTACATACGCCATGTCATCATATGAGATATGTGCATTGAAAGCGTTATAAAGTGATGTTGGAACATTTACTCTGTAACACTGGATCAATTTAACAACTTGAATGAAAATATTAGCTACACATTGCTGTCTATGTGTTTCCAGAGTCAATTTCTGCTTTTAACTTAACACCCACCACAACCTAGTGACCTACTTTTTCTCCCGCAAGAACTTAATGAAAATCATTATGATAATACTGTTATAGTACAGGTATACTAGAAGGTGACAGGTGGATAAATTAGGCCTTCCCTGAATTAATGAGTTTGTACAACTTCACATGCAAATTTATTCATCCAATCTCTTTCAGCACAGTTCTAATAACACAAATAAATAACCATTTAACACTGGAGAAACAAAGTGTTATCTAAACTAAACTTAATTTATCTAGTGCTGTGTATACTCAATATACGTTTTTGCACCAGACACTTGTTGACAGTAAATTCATACACGACCAACATTTTTTTTCTAATTTTGAAACAGTTCAACTGTAGTTTTGTTAACAGTCCTGAAAAAAAAAACACTTCTCAAGTGAAAACAGAAGTTTAAACATGAAAAATTAAGAGTTGGAATATTTCTCCAAGTCCTGTCGAAAATTAGATTCTTTTCTAAACTGCTAACTTATTGTCTCAGTCATATTCTGTAGGAGAAACAGATGCTTTATTGTAAAAAATATGTTGAAGGACATGTGGAAATAGCAATCATTCATAAAAGTAGATACTGAAATTGGTAGCATTTTAAAAGACGAAGCACAAAACATGTATTTTCAATCAGATGCCCCAGAGGTCATCTCAATTGTAAGATTTAAAAAACAAATTTCTTAAGGAAGCTCAGCAAACCCCCACCCGCTTTCCCCCGCCCCCGATGTATTAGGAGATTACTCAAACCCTATTGCAAACCCATTACTTTATGGTCAATGTGCCCTTTACCAGCCACCACCTTGCCCATATCAGTTCCTAATATTTAAATAACAAAATAACTATGAATCTATGATCTATAGTTTTCCCAGACAAAGGTGAACAAAATACACCCTGCATTTTTTGGAGCTCTAGAAACTCGCTAATACTACTACACTGATTAAAAAAAAATGTTTAGACATTAAACACATTGTCTTGACTTTATATTTAACACTATCGATTTGCAAGCGGATATTTGTTTCTCTCATTTCGGTCATGCAAAGCATGTAGAATTACAATAATGAAAATACAAAAGAATAAAGTTATTCTGTGGCGCGTCTTTAAAGAATACGTGAAGAACTACGGTACACATTTAAAGCATACGTCTAGATATGAACCAAAAAGAAGTCATTTCCAAACGCTTTCGAAATAATTTAGTTTTTCGCATATGGATCGACTCCTAGTTACCTTATGTAATGGAAATGATTTTGCCCACCGTAATTCAAATAGCTCCCAGTATTTAACATTCTCGTTGGCCGGAATTATATCTTGTTTGAAAATAAAAAAAAAAGATTTACTTATAAAAACATGTATTGAGGCTGCCGCTACTCAGACTTTTTCCGACAGTCTTTAAACATTATTAGTTGCAAAAGTCAAGGTAATCTACTTCACATCTTGGACACCTCCGTTGATTGTTTCAACTAAACATGTACAGAGATAAAGCTAGGCATGACCCCATGTAAAAGTTAACTAGAGTCTGCCTTTTTTTAACAATATTTTTAGCAAAAGGATCTGTAAACATGATTGTATAAAAATGGAATTAAGAGAAATTACTGTGCTCGGAATGATAGTATTATTTACAGGACATAGCAATGCAAGCACGAATGAATGTTTTAAAAATTGTTACTGATACTTAACTTTGGTAACATCAAACATAAAAATGCTGTCTTGACGATGAATACAATTAAAGAAATATGTCCGATGTTTGATTCAACTAAACCGTAGCGGGGTTCTTCGTAAATTGCGGCTTTATTTTTGCAAGATCCAGTTATAACCTATACATATACATCATTCTTAAGGACACTAATGCTGGTAATAAGATTTTTTAACCTTTTTTTTCTTTACCAATATCAATTTAATGACCAAACAGTATTTTTCTCATTATAAAAATCAGACAAAATAACACTTTCGAAAAAAAAGTTTCAGAAATTTTATAGAATTGTTTGATGGAAATGTTGGTTACCTAAGATATCCTGAAAGTATTAAAACAATCCATTTACAAATCCAAATTAATTTTATTTCGACTTTTTGAAGAATATATAGTGATTGACTTGCCCTTTCTTCGGCGTCTCGCTCCATTTGAGTTTTTTATGTAAGCTAGTATCTAAAGTAAGTAACCACTTGAAACTTCAAAAACTTAAAAATTATTTTGATGAACTGACTTGTATTACACAAGTTCCAGAAATCTGTTTTGCTTTTCACAAAATTATGCCCCTTTTTCGACTGAGCAATTTTTTTTTGTGATTTTTTTTTTATGTATATAAGCTGATATCTCAGAACACACAAATGGTAATGGATTAAAATATACACACTTGTCCACTATGATAAACTAACTTACACTTCACAGAATCCAAAACTCTACTTTTCAGCTTTACAAAATTATGTCCCATTTTCGACTAAGCAACTTCTGATCAAGTTTTTGTTTATAAACTTGTATTTCAGAACCTAGTGATGAGAATGGACTGAAACTTATCACACTTGTTCATTCAAATTTTCGATATTCAGATAAATGAAAAAGGTCCAGTTGCCACCCTGATAGTTCTTTAGAATGATACACAATATCAATGGTGTTGCTTTCTACTCAAACAGAAATCAGTGAGTAACCATGTTATGAAAAAGAAGGACAAACAGTAACTGCAAGCCGGTTGGTGAAACCCAAACATCAACAACACTCCTTTTTCTTGTAATGTTTTCTGTTATCTTTAGTTCGATGATACTTCAAATCACTGAAACGTCAGTCACCGTCTGTGCAGTATCTAAAATGACTGATATGTTGCTTAACGTTATTATTACAACTAGTTCGACAAAATCAGACCATAATTTTAACTTATCTGAAAGGCAGTTACCTCGAATTTAAGCTTTTTAGATGATTAAGAGATCTAAACTGCTTCCGACATCTTTTATAGAATTAAAAAGACTGCAGAGGTGTGTCAAAATGACAAATCAGGTGTTCTGCGTAACATGACTCTTAATGCCTGATGTAGCCAAGGAAACGCAAAGACAACGAATCCAATCATTGAAGTCTTTGATATTGCAAAATGATGTCTTTTCGTTTAGTGTTTATATACCCCCATAGATATTGTATAAATAAAGCTATTAGATGGAGGCCTCCGTGGCCGAGTGGTTAAGGTCGCTGACTTCAAATCACTTGCCCCTCATCGATGTTGGTTCGAGTGAGGGGTTCGAGCCTCATTCGTGGCGTTGAATTCTTCATGTGAGGAATCCATCCAGCTGGCTTACGGAAGGTCGGTGGTTCTATCCAAGTGCACGCTCGTGATGAAATAATGCACGGAGGGGCACCTGGGGCTCTTAATGCCTGATGTAGCCAAGGAAACGCAAAGACAACGAATCCAATCATTGAAGTCTTTGATATTGCAAAATGATGTCTTTTCGTTTAGTGTTTATTACCCCCATAGATACTGTATAATTAAAGCTATTAGATGGAGGCCTCCGTGGCCGAGTGGTTAAGGTCGCTGACTTCAAATCACTTGCCCCTCATCGATGTGATGTGGGTTCGAGTGAGGGGTTCGAGCCTCACTCGGTGCGTTGAATTCTTCATGTGAGGAATCCATCCAGCTGGCTTACGAAAGGTCGGTAGTTCTACCCAAGTGCACGCTCGTGATGAAATAATGCACGGAGGGGCACCTGGGGCCTTCCCCCACCAATAAAGCTGGAAAGTCGCCATATCACCTATCATGTGTCGGTGCGACGTTAAATCCAACAAAAAAAAAATAGATTTAGTGTTTGTAATAATCCGGTCACACCAGGGCCTTTTTGTTACTCTTCTGGCCTGTATACCGGTAACAGTATTTCAGAAATTTGAATGTCTGTTTCATCAGAGTTACAATCCTTGACTCTAGTTATCTCCCTAGAAGGTCCATCTATCAGGCTAAAATGGAAGTGGCGATTACGCAACGAGACGGTTAAGGCAGTCAGTTTAGAATAAGGAATTATACAGCTTTTAGTGTATTTCGAGTTAGTTCACGTGCCATATCTGCATTGTTTTAATACTTTGTATTTTCTTTGTCGTATATTTTTGAGATACTAATAACGAAGAAACCTTACGCTAGAATAAACGCTGCGCTACCTAACTTTGTGTGAGGAATTTTAGGATTATAAGACACGACGGAAGAAAAAGGGTTTACAGTGGCAAACCTACCAGTCAGGCTAGAATTTCCTTATCCTCTTCAAATCTTAGTGGTTATTTTCGTGTGTCAGTTTTATTTACCAGTGTACGAACATGCAATACATCTTGACAATTCGTGTGTATTTTTAATTACATGTATAAAAAGATAATTATGGACATTAAAAGGCATTGAAATATTTGCTTTGAAGTAAGTTACTGCTAGATAGATAAACTGTTTACAGTACTCAAAATGTATATCTTTTGAAATTCTATCACTTATCACATTTAGAAACTAGTCTGGTGGTTTTAGCCCCTGAAAAAAGTTTATGAGGGCCGGAATGTTAAAGCTTGGAGATACAGACTTTATTAAAGTTTAAACATCCCTTGTTTATCTAGGTGCTGTCTCTAAAAAATATATGACCATTATATGCAAATTATAGAGGTCAAAAGGTCATGCGTTAAAACTGATATTTTCACATAATTTTTGGCACTGATGCAATGATTCATGAATAATTTCTTATCTCATTATACAGGATTTGATTTACAATATTAGGATTAAATAAACCATACACTTGTATCCAATTAATAAATTATGATAAAAATAAATTACGTTTATATGAACAAAAAAGATTCTAATATTTTAAAAATAAAGTATATTTATAAGGTCCTTATAAAGCCATTAAGGCCCAAAAAAATCTTGTTTTCAGTAACACGCTAAATAAAAATAGGGCACTACAGGTAGGTCGGACTTTTTTCTTTTCTTTATTAAAGGATACTTCTCTGAAATTATTTTAGTGTCAAAAATGAATATAAATAAATAGATTATGCCTTTAGAGCATCAGTAAGTTGATTTATAACATCACTGACCATGTTTAAAGCACTGAAACTGCAGTTTTGCAACTTTTATTAAAAAGTTAAAAAAAAATATTATCCAAGGCTACAAAAACATTAAGGGTCGGGCCAAAAAATTAGGATAGGTCGGGATACTAAGAAATAAACAATTTTGTTTACGCAAAAGCTGTATGTTCTACAGTCCTTCATTACGGTTCAAGTTTTGCTTCTTATGAAACTGCAGCTGCCCGAGTAGTTCATTTTTTTATTTTCAAATCAGAGGAAACAAGAGTCTACTTCAGAAATGTAAGGCTTATGCTAACGATATTTTACGTTCATTTCTAGCCAGTTTTCACCTTTTAAGGCCTATGCTATTTCGACAATGCAAAATTCCTATGTAAAACTGAGATTATCGTTACAACGCGAGAAATGCACGGGGATCAAAACGAAACTAATAATAATAATAAAATGTATCTTCGAGTAAATTATAAAGTATCAATGACACTCAAAAAACATGTCCCAACAGTGCACTGGAAGAAAATGCATAAAAATTTTGGGGGTAAGTATTTGGTACCGTAAGTCTCTCATATATATACAATATTTTTATTCTTCAATCAACAATTTGTCAGTGTAAATGAGCTGAGCGTTAGTTTTCTAAGAAAACGTCGTTAAACTGTGTTACACGAATCACACGTGCACCGCTCTTTTACAAAAATATGCCACTCTGCCTCTCCTAGTATAGCATCTGAACTGACAGTGTTTTTCATGACACTCCGCCACTCCTAGTATTCTGTTTGATTCGACAGCTCTTCTCATGACACTTCTAGTATACTGTTTGAATCGACAGTGCTTCTCAGGGCACTCCGCGACTCCTGGTGTTCTGTTTCATTCGACAGTGCTTCTCATGCCACTCCGCCACTTCTGGTGTAGTGCTTGAATCGACAGTTCTTCTCATGCCACTCTGCCACTTCTGGTGTAGTGTTTGAATCGACAGTTCTTCTCATGCCACTCTGCAACTTCTAGTGTAGCGTTTGATTCGACAGTGCTTCTTATGCCACTCTGCCTCTCCTAGTATAGCATCTGAATTGACAGTGTTTTTCATGACACTCCGCCACTCCTAGTATTCTGTTTGATTCGACAGCTCTTCTCATGACACTTCTAGTATACTGTTTGAATCGACAGTGCTTCTCAGGGCACTCCGCGACTCCTGGTGTTCTGTTTCCTTCGACAGTGCTTCTCATGCCACTCCGCCACTTCTGGTGTAGTGTTTGAATCGACAGTTCTTCTCATGCCACTCTGCAACTTCTAGTGTAGTGTTTGAATCGACAGTGCTTCCCGTGCCACTCCGCCACACCTGGTGTAGTGTTTGATTTGACAGTGATTATCATGCCATTCCGCCACTCATAGTGCTGTGTTTGATTCGACAGTGCTTTTAATGCCAGTGTCCAAGTGTCGTGTTTGACTGGACAGTGCTTCTTATGCCACTACTGCGGCACTCACTGTGTTGCGTTTGAATCGACAATGCTTCTCAGTGCACTATGCCACTTCATGTGTAATATTTGAATCGACAGTGCTTCTCATGCCGCTACGCCACTCTTTGAATCGACAGTTTTCTTCATGGCACTCGGCCACTCCTAGTGAAATGTTATATTCGACAGTGTTTCTCATTCCGATCCGCCACTCCTATTGTACCGATTGATTCTACAGTGCTCCTCATTGCACTCTGCCTCTCCTGGTGTAGTGTTTGGTTCGGCAGTGCTTCTCATATCATGCCGCCACTCCAAGTGTAATGTTTGATTCGACAGTGCTTCTCATGCCACTCCGCCACTTCTAGTAGAGTGTTTGAATCGACCGTGCTTCAACTGCCACTCCTAGTGTAGTGTTTGAATCGCCAGTGCTTCTCCTACCACTCCGCCTCCCCTATGTAGTGTTTGATTCGACAGTGCTTCTCATGCAAGTCTGCCACTTCTAGTGTAGCAATTGATTCAACAATGCTTCTCATGCCACCCCTCTAATCTAGTGTAGTGATTGATTCGACAGTGCTTTTTATTCTTCCCACCAGTCCTAGTGTAGGGTTTGAATCGTCCGTGCTTCAGATGCCACTCCATCACTCCTAGTTTAGTATTTGAATCGACAGTGCTTCTCATTCCCACTCCGCCTCTCTTAGTGTATCGACAGTGCTTCTCATGCCACTCCGCAACTCCTAGTGTTCTATGTAATTCGAAACTGCTTCTCATGCAAGTCCGCCACTCCTAATGCACTGTTTGATTCGACAGTTCTTCTCATGCCAGTCCGCCACTTCTAGTGTACTGTTTGATTCGACAGTTCTTGTCATGCCAGTCCGCCACTTCTAGTGTACTGTTTCATTTGACAGTGCTTCTCATGCCACTCTGCCAATTCTAATATAGTGTTTGAATCGACGGTGCTTCACATGCCACTCTGCCTTTCCTAATGTAGTGTTTGAATCGACAGTGCTTCTCTTGGCTCTCCGCCACTCCTAGTTTAGTGTTCGATACGACAGTGCTTCTCATGCCAGTCCGCTACTCCTAGTGTACTGTTTGATTCAACAGTGCTTCTCTTGGCTCTACGCCACTTCTTTTTGTAGTGTTTGATTCAACAGTGGTTCTCATGCTACTCTGCCACTATTAGTGTAGTTTTTGGTACGAAAGTGCTTCTCATGCCACGCCGCCACTCCCAGTGTGATTCGACAGTGCCTTTCATGCCAGTCCACCACTCCTAAAAATGTTAAAACTCGAACACACACATTCAAACCACAGCCTGTTACAAGTGAATGTGTTGATTTGCTCATTATTACGATATACAAAAAATACAAGGTATTTCGTGTTATTTATGTTAAAACACGCGTTTACATCATGCTTGCCAACTATATTTGGCACCATACATTCGCCTTCCTGTTGCATCTATTTATTTATTTTAATCAGAGCTGTTTTATTTGGGGTTTTATTTCAGTTCTTTCAAATAGTTCAGCACGACATTTATGTTGTGTAAGTGTAATGTTTAATTTTTCAGCTTATACGGCTTGGATGGTTCAAATACTCCCGCTGCAAAAGATCTGGGAATTGTTTAATCATCCCTTGGCTATGGTTCCTACTTTCTATTTTCGTCTTCTTGCAATTTCTGTAATATGCAGTCTCCATAACCACAGAGCCCCTCTCTAAATTCCAGTTTGTTTAATTCTTCTCATTGTTTTCTCGGTTAGGGCAAAGACATTTCTTTATGTGGGAACCATTATACGCTGCTTTTCTTGGAATTGCACTGCGAGCATCATTGAAGGTAACCCGTATAAATACATCAGCGGATGTATGTAAAATATACTATGATACTTATATGTAAATGATGAGTTCTGTTAAGCCCGGGGCTAGAGGGAGCTTGCTCTTCCACTACCGTCCATGAACCGAGCTTGCAACATTTTCTTTCATGTCGTGTTGGACGACCTTTGATTATTTACTTTTTTATTTCATAATCACAGCAACGTTGTTTGTGCCGTTCGGCGACCTAGGGCCATCTTGGCCCTCTTGTTTATTTTGTAATATTTGAAACGATATCATATATAACAAAACCATGTTCTATTTTATCTAAACAATACGAATCGGTTATGCGCCTCGAATTACACACATTTAAGCTACGCCCTCGTAAAATTATTCTGCAGGCAAATAGCCTCTCTAATTGTTTCGATATAAAAAATATGGTTCTGCTATCTGTTATTTTTAAACCTCATTCCGGGAATTATCGAAATAAAAAAGGTTAATCACTGATTAAAAGAATTAAATTCAGGAAGTTCTTGCATGTGAGCTCATTTTCACTTTAGAGTCACATGTAAGCCTGTCATTTCCAATAAGTATTTTGGTCAGTATTAAACCATATGACACCAAATATAGGGCCTCAAATAGGGTAGTATCGGTCATTCCCGTGTAATAATGGACAATGTAAATACTCTGCATCGTGTGCCACCAAAATTAGTTAGTAAATATGTTTTGTGACATGTGGCTAAGCATTTTCGATGTTTCTCTTAAGTTTCCGTATAAAAAATAATTACATTTATCAAATGACTTGTCCAACGACATTCGTATAAATGTTATTTTTGACGTATGTTTCCTTACTAAAAATCGTTATTAAAGAACAATTTATACAACTGAACTTTCCAAAAATCTAGTTTATTCATATATGTAGACATATTCATATATAAACACCAAATATGAAAATCTGTTCTGTTACAAACAATTCAAAGGCATTTCACTTATGGTCTCAATCAGAGCTGTTATATTTCGATCTTCTTATCTTGTTCAGCACCACTCTTTGTTGTTATATTGTGTTATTGTACTGTTTAGTTTCTCAGCTTAAAAATTTCGGCCTGAGTAGTTCAAATACACCCGCTTTCATAGCTTTGGGTATTGTATAATCATCCATTCTGATATGCAGGCTCCATAACCTCAGATCCTCTCTCTAAATTTCAGTTTATTCAGTTCTGTCCATTGTTTTCTCGTTTAGGGGAAACCCATTATTTTAACTGGGGACCAAACGCCACTGTTCATGGAATTTATTGAAGGTTCCGTGTGCACCGCTGTATGAACACGTCTGCGGATGTCTCTGAATTGTTTTTGTAATTATGTAATGTTTTGCTAAACCAGGGGCTAGAAGGTGTAGGCGGTAGCATGAATTTTTACTAACGTGAACAGGCTCAATCAAACCGAGCCTGCAACATTTTCATTTTTGTCATGTTAAGCAACCTGTGAAGTTTCCCCTTTTTTATTTTATGACAGAATACATTCTTCCTTTAGGTCGCATTTCTATAATATACATTTATTTTGTTTTATAATTCTTATATAGACACAAATGTTATTTTCATTTATTTAAACATAATTCTTTAACATGATAGTATTAATTAACATGTAATATTACAAGTATAGAGACCCGAGTAGAAATCATTTAACATATTTGGAGAACTTTCTTTATTAACCATTCTTTAACTTCAAACATTTGAGATGTTATTTCTTTGATTAAACTATAATGTTTAAGATTTAAACAACATGGAAGGCTGAAAATAGATAAACCAGTAGTATATAGACATATATTTGTAGATTACAAAGTACTGACCAGATAGGTCGCGGTCTCCATGTGAAATAGTGGAACGGATGATAACGTCTACATATAGAACACTATCCTGATATATTAACTATATGTCAAGCAAAGCAGGATTTTTTTCTGTACTTGTAAATCCCTTGAAAAAAAATATGGCGGTTAGAAACAGTGCTGTGTTAGGATGTTTAACAGTTTTAGCAGGCATATGCAGTGCTCGAATGAACGTTTTGTTCCTCATGGCTGACGACTTACGACCACAGCTTAGTTCGTATTATGGATCAAACTTTCCGTCTCACATTCATCCAAGGATGCATACACCAAATTTAAACTCACTCGCCTCGAGAAGTCTTCTTCTCAAACGTGCGTATGTTCAGCAAGCAATATGTTCACCGAGCAGGGCGTCGATGCTGACTGGTCGCCGGCCAGATACTACGCACGTTTACAACTTAGAATCTTACTTCAGAAATGTCGGAGGAGATTTTACAACCCTACCGGAATATTTTAAACTTCATGGATATAGATCGATGGGAATGGGAAAGATATACCATGGCACTAAGGAATCTGGCGGTAAAGACGTGCAATCATGGTCAGAACCATATTTTTATGGACACAACTATGTGACGGGTAACCGTAGTTGGCAGGCAATTCCTGACCACGAACTTCAAGACAAACCACTTCTAGATAAACAAGTTGCTGACCATGCCATAAAAGCGCTACGTCAATTTGCACCGAAGGCTAAAACCGGAGAGAAAAATTTCTTCCTCGCAGTTGGATTCCGCAGACCACATTTACCTTTTGTATTTCCAGCATCCATTATGCATAAATACTACCCGAGAAATTCGATACACCTGCCTTCTAATCCATATGCGCCTGCTAATATGCCAAACATAGCGTGGTCTAAATACAATGAGATCAGAGAACAATATGCTGATATAGCAGCATTAAAAGCCAGTGGCAACATCAATACAACTCTACCAGATAATATCACTCTGGATCTAAGACGTGCGTACTACAGTGCTGTAACATGGGTTGACTCCCTGGTAGGCGAGGTAATCGCCGAACTCGATCGCCTCGGTCTGTCTAATAATACGGTCGTGTCCTTTGTTGGGGATCATGGCTATCAATTAGGCGAACACGGAGAATGGTGCAAACATACAAATTTTGAAATCGCTACGCATGCGCCTATGATGATACGCATTCCAGGAATGACTGATCATGGTATAACAACCACGCAGCTGACCGAGTTTGTAGATTTGTATCCCACGATCGTTGAGGCAGCAGGTCTTGGATCTTTACCTCTTTGTCCAGAAAATTCGGCGCACGTTAAAGTTTGCCGCGAAGGAGCAAGTCTTATACCCCTTATAAAACATCCACATGTTACGATTAAGAAAGCAGCGTTCTCTCAATATCCTCGAGGAAAACACATCATGGGATATTCAGTTCGTAACTATCGGTATCGCTACACAGAATGGGTGGACTTCACTTATGCTCCTGTATACAAACCCAACTGGAATAACGTATCTGGAGTAGAACTGTATGATCATGAGGTAGACCCTGACGAAAACTACAACGGAGCTGACGATGCTAAATACCAACAAGTGAGAGCCCATCTGAGTGATCTACTTCACAAGGGATGGAGACAACATCATGGAGGGACAGGTTCAGTAATTGTTGGAAAGCGGGCATAATACAAACTCGTTGAATTTGGTATCCTTATTTAGATAATGAAGTTGTTGTTCTCTTTCTCTTTTCATTTATATTGTATAAAGAACAGAAAATCCTACAAAGCTTTTGGTTTTGAAATAATCATAAAATAGGGCCTACACATGTTTGAACAAAAACGTTTACTTTTACTTACGTGAAATCTGAATGAATATGGAGCGAATTCTCTTTGGCATGAAGCGTCGATCGTGAATTCAAAGTCGGTGGCACAACGTGCAATTTTAAGACGCGAGCTAGGAATCAATCTTTTAATAACATGTTTTCCAGTGAATTATTGAAATATTAGAGTGAAATTCATGTGATATTTTCACACTTTTCACTGGTAAGAAACTATAAAATGGGTAAATTTAAACAAGCATGCAGTAAAAAGAACATTTGTTTGTTTTACATGTAAGATCAAAATATTTTTTACTCATGAACACCATAGCCGTAGCTATGCAACTCGTGAAAATATTACATCTGGTGTTCATTCGTAACTTACATTGCAACAAACAAATATTCTCTTTGACTCTGATTCATGTGTGGACGTTGGCAGTTACTTGCGGAGAATACAGAATCCAGTAACACTGGTTAGGTTAACTGTCGGCCGTTACATAACTGAAATATTGTTGCAAAACGGCGTTAAACCCTAAACGAACAAACAAACAAACAAACAAATCTATATCTTTCGTTTTAGATGACCTTAGTCATATACGCACAGTTTACCTAATCATATAACGATCAACGTTATGAAGAATGACGATTTTGACGTAGCTAACATAATTTGAATGCTGGTTACATGTATAATGTTCTAATATACCACTAGATAAGCAAATGTGTGAAGGCAGACAGTTTTGATTATTGATTTGAAAGACATTCAATTAGTATACAATATATAAGGTAAACGTGCGTTACATAGTACTTTGTTTTTAGATTCAGAATTGCCTCAGATAAAAGGACTGAAATAACAGAATATGTAGATTTTGCTTGCCTACTAAAATAACATTAGTTTATTTCTCAAGATTCTATTTGCGCTTCTGTGCCTTAGGCCTAAAAATTGTTTGTTTCCAGTAACATGCTCACAAAATTAAGGGTAGGTAGGTCGGTATTTTTTTTTGTGTGTCAAAAAATGAATACAAATAAGGGGGTTATGCCTTTAGAGCATCAGTAAGTTGATTTCTAACATCACTGACCATGATTAAAACAAAAAGTGCAGTTTTGCAACTTTTTTGTTAAAATTTTAAAACATAATCTACAAGGCCATAAAACATTTAGGGTCGGGCCAGGTCGGGATACCGGAAACATTTTTTACGCCTTAGCAGTTAATATATTTCTGTCATGAACGGAAAGTAATACAATCAACTAAAATATGGATTGAAACTATGATCTGCCAGACGAATTTATTTGAAACAAATATGTAAATTCATAGAATATTTCAAAGATTAGAAACAGAAAGTTGGACCGCAAAAAGTCCATACATCAAACAGGTAAAACAATAACATATGAATAAGAATGGCCCATGGGGTGGTGGGGTGGAAAGCGGAGAAAAGAAAAAGTTAAAATAGAAAATCTTTTCTGAATTTTGCATAGTTGGAATTCTGCGATCCGAGAAAGAGGCTTTTTATCAATAAGCGAAAAAGGTATTTAACTACCGGTAGATAGTAATGTGCGGAAAGAGCGAAACGGCACCCAATTTAGCATTCGATGTAAAATGACAATAACAAGTAATAGTATTGCAAAAATAAATAGCTTTAAATGTTTCAGTAAATAAAGCTTGTCTTTTTCATTTTCACCTTTATGCCTTAGCAATTTATTTCACAGACACTTGGGGTCAAGTGCCCAATCCATCCAACTATCCTCCGCTCCTGGTTAAGTATAGCGAATATTTGTTAGCATTATAACATGTATTGAGCATAGTTGACGGTCATAAAACGGATTTTGTAACAATTTCAGCGCATTTCAAAAACGCTGAAATTGTTACAAAATCCGTTTGATGGTCATACGTGTTATAAATGCTAAAAAAATATTTGCTAAACTTAACCAGGGGCAGATGAGAGTGGGGTAGGTGGGTGTCCTGACCCCAAGTGTCTGTGGTCTATTTCTGTCATGAAAGGGAAGTAACACAATCAACTAAAATATGGATTTAAAATGTCTGGCACGAGAAATGCCAGACGGATTTATTTGAAACAAATATATAAATTCTTAGAATATCTAAAAGACTAGAAAATAAAAGACTAGAACATAATTCTGATAAATGTGTATTGATGACAGAAAGTTGGACGGCAAAAAGTTAAAAGTATATCGTCCTTAAATTCCTTTATTTTATCCGTAGGACACGAATATAAGAAGCGACAGACTCACCCTCACTCTTTTAGGCATCTCGTTTTATTTCACTTGTATTTACTTAAAGCCAATATTTAAAATACAGCAGTTACTTTTTTCTAATAAAGTCCTTTGTTGGGTTTCAGGCAGTAATTGTGATAAATTAGTTAACAATCCAGCCATTATGTATGACTGAATAGATTAACTAATATTTTACTTTACACTTTTTGCTTACCCTTCTAGGAAAGTTTCTCCTTAGATTTCACCAGTCTAAAAAGAAAGAACTCCACCGGGGTCATGTCATCCGCCACATCTAGTGGACGGTTTGAATGGACAGTGCTTCTCCCTTAATTAGCTCTAGTAAAATAACATATATCAACAGCGCAACGCCTATGACAAGAAGATGTAGAAGCTGCATACACGAACGTCTAAACAAAAGAAAATAAAATGTCTAATTTATATCTATTTATTTTGTTGAGTTTAACATCGCTCTGTCAAACATCTCATGAATAAAAACGCTGATATATTTTATGACTAGGTTCTTACGGTAAAGTCACAAGACACATTACCCTAGGCAATAGGAGTATGGACGAAAATTATTGACTGTAGGGTTAACGCACGTTTTTTCGAGTAACAACATCTGCAGAATCCCAAGGGATTGGTTGGTGCACGAGCCCGTAGGGCGAGTGCACCAACATAGCCCGAGGGATTCTGCAGATGTTGTTTCACGAAACAAACGTGTGTTATCGCTATTCTTGCATAAAACAGAACTAAAGTGCTGGAAATATCGAAAAAACAAGACTATTCAGCTGACATTAGCAGATCGAAGTCGGCCGTTTCAGGTTGTTATGGACACATGTTTTATTTATGCATTTCCAGGGCATACAGAAACAGTGCATATTTTATACATGTCGAACGGACATTCTTGTTGTGGCAATTTCTTTAATATTAAATATATGTAAAATAAGTATGACTCACCCTTTTTCCGATATATCGGTAGGAACTTTAGCTTTAGAGGCTCGGAATTATGAGAAAAGGGCATACACGGCATCCTGTTTTTACACAATTTGCAGGTGAGGTGCCGACAGAACACAATTCTGCTTGGTTTAAATTAATAGTCTGTTCCTTACGCTTTTTAAATGTAAACATTATCGTTTAATAGAAATTGGTATCGATACCAATATTCTTCATATCGTTAAAAATGAAATCTCTAGGCCTATAACGTAGAAAAGTTTGCTTTGCACACCACCCCATCGCGATCAAAGTTTGATAAACACAAAAATTTGAATTTTTCCAACATCGATATAATCAACTTAGATTGGATTTATAAACTCAAACATGGTTGGTGAGATCTACAAATAAATTGAAAAATATATAATAAATACCTTCTGTTCATCAAATGTTCATTAACTATGGAAAAATCCTTCAAACTTTACGCTTCGTCATGTTTATGCTTTACATTACACACCATCACTACATCAGTAGACTGCATAGATGTGTAAAGTAGACACAAACATTTTTAAAAAGTTTTAGTGTAAGATTTAAAGTTAGCATGTCAACGTGTGGCAATTGGTCTGCTGATGCGTCAAGTGTGGTGTGCTGTGTGTTGTGTGCTTGTCACCTTCCGCTTTCAGCCTCCACCGCTGGCTAGCCCTCTGGCGAAAAAGGAGCCGAGTGCGTAAGTCTTCCCTGCCAGTACACAGCCTCTCTGCAGACAAGCCCTTTTGCAGTGCCTCCGAGTTGGCGCCACACGGTAACTGAGCACCTTGCGGCCTCAGGCAGTACTGCAGGGGACTCGGAGGAGGTCTGCCCCCAGACATGTGGCATGCCAGGCCCACCGGTGTGTGGACACGCCCTGATGCCTATGAACAGACCCCCAGCTATGGGACAAATAGCTCCTGTGTTCCCAGGATAGGGTTTTAACTCGGAACTAAGGGTGAGGTAACCCCGAAAGAACCCTAGAGAGTTGAAGACAGAGGTGCTGGGCCATTGGCACTCTCTTAACGAACCACAGCACCATGCAATATCGCTATGTCTACACAGCCATCCGGTATTCACCAACGTGGTGCTGAATCTCTGAGGTCCCTCCAGGGGGATTCAGTGCCGGGCTCTGAGCCTCGACAGAGTCCACCCACAGCTACTGGGGGTCCCTCCTTCAATCCACAATATGCAAAGAGAAGAAGGAGGAACATACCAAGGAAAAGAACCAATCCGCATCAACCTTTCAGGCTGATGCATTGGAATGCGGAGGGTGTCTTCAACAAGAAAGCTGAACTTGAGCATATCCTCCATGAGAAAGACATCAATGTCTGTTGCATTCAGGAAACTCACCTACAGCCAGAGAAATCCTTCAAAGTCAGAGGATACCAGTGTTTCCGCTGTGACAGAATTGGCAGACGAAAAGGAGGCATCATGACATTGGTCAGGAACAACATCAGCGCTGTCCAGACCAACACGCATATGGATGACTCCGAGTTCCAAGTTCTGAGCCTCAGAAAGAACGATTTCAGATTGAAACTTGTGAACATATACTCTCCAAGTGACAAAGCTCTGTCCCTTGACAAAGTTACAACTGATGAAACCAGGTTCATCATTGTAGGAGACTTTAACAGTCACTCACAAAGCTGGGGATATGACCACCTGGATAAACGTGGAGAGGAAGTGGAGACCTGGCAAGATGATAACAAGCTAAACCTCATCAACAAGCCAGATGATCCCCCAACTTTTTACTCCAGAAGCTGGCGAACAACATCAACCCCTGATCTATGTACTGGTGACATACATGGACATGTCAAGCGGGAAGTCAGTGAACAACTAGGAGGTAGCGACCACCGCCCAGTCCAACTCACTATGGACCGTATAGCCTCTACTTCATCTAACATCCCCAGATGGAACTACAAGAAGGCCAGATGGACCTTTTACCAAAGTCTGAGTGATGAGCTCTGTAAAGACATCAGAGTGGAAGGCAGAGACATCAACCGGGTTGTCAAAGACTTCAACACCAGTATACTTAAGGCTGCTTACAGCGCCATTCCAAGGGGAGCAAGAAAGGACTATAAGCCCTACTGGAGTGATGAGTTGGAGAATCTACAGGCAAAGTTATCAGAAGCCAGGGAGGAAGCAGAAAACAATCCCTCACAAGAAAATAACCTCTCTCTACAGCAAGCCAAGGCCAAATTCCTCAGGCACAAACGGGAAGCACAGAGGAAGAGCTGGAGAAACAAAACAGCCTCGCTCAACCTAGAGCGAGATGGCCAAAAGCTGTGGAGATTGACGAGACAGCTGAACGATGAAGAAACAGGAAGAGGCTCAGTAACTTTGGAAGAGAATGGTGAACTGTCGACGGGTAAACAAGCGGCAAACACTTTTGCCTCTAATTACAAAGATGTTTCCAACATCCCCATCAACAGGGAACGGCAAAGGGAAGCCCGAAGAGAAAAAAGGGAAAGGCAGACAAGCCAAGTGACACCAGAATGCATGAAGCAGGGTCTTAAACTGCATGAGCTACAGACAGCTCTTAGGCAGTTGAAGACAAAGAAGTCTCCTGGACCAGATGGAGTCACAAATGAAATGCTGACCCTTCTAGGCACTGAAGCAATTTGCAAACTCCTGGAAATTTACAACTACAGCTGGACACAAGGACTGCTTCCACAGATATGGAAAGAGGCAGTCATGATCCCCATCCACAAGAAAGGGAAGGATCCAAAGAAGGCTGCAAGCTACCGCCCAATCAGCCTAACCAGCTGTGTTGGAAAGACCATGGAGAGGATTGTGAATGCACGCCTGAAGTGGTACATGGAGACTAACAACCTATTTGCAACGCAACAAGCTGGCTTCAGACAATTCCGGTCCACTGAGGACCAGACCACTTATCTATCGCAAGAGATAGAGGACGCCTTCCAAGAGCAGAAAGTCATGCTTACAGCATGGATTGATCTGCAGAGGGCGTTTGACAAAGTCTGGACTGACGGACTCCTCGTCAAGCTGATGAGGACTGGAGTAGGAGGTCACATGCTGAGGTGGATTAAGTCATACCTCCACAACAGGAGAGCAAGAGTCAGTTTAGAACATGCCAGCAGTAGGAAGTTCCTGTTGCGTCATGGTGTCCCACAAGGCGGAGTCTTATCCCCTACACTCTTCTTGCTTTTTATCAATGATCTGGTGTCTGAACTACCGAAAGGAGTTAAGGCTGCTCTCTACGCTGACGATCTGGTGTTATGGTGTAAGGAAGAACATGCCACTACAGCCACATACAGGATGCAAGAAGCCATCAACAAGCTTTCAGCTTGGGCTGAAGATTGATGTGTATCGATCAATACAGAGAAATCGTCAACTACACTATTCTCCCTGTCGTCAAAGCAGAGGGCGGGTAAAATCAAGATGGGAAATACTTCGCTGTTTGAAGCAGAGGAGGCAAAATACCTTGGAGTGACCTTTGACAAACGGCTAACCTGGAAGCCCCGCATTAGTCAAGCAGAAGGGAAGGCCCGTAAAAAGCTTGCCATGATGCGCAAACTTGCTGGAACAACGTGGGGAGCAAATGAGCAAATACTCAAGACAGTATATCAGGGAACAGTGAGACCCCATTTAGAGTATAGCTCAACTGCCTGGTCCACTACTGCCAAAACTAACCAACAGGCTTTAGACAAGGTTCAGAACCAAGCATTGCGGATCATGACAGGTGCTACAAAGTCTACACCAATCTCCTTCATGGAGAAGCTAACAGGCACACAGCCGTTACAAGACAGAAGACATGCAAAGGTTCTGCTTCAGACAGAGAAGTTCAGGTCTTTTCAAGACCATCCCATGAAAGCCAAGCTAGATGGCTATACAAAGAATCGGCTCAAACGTAGCAGCTTCGTAAATGAGGCAAAGAAACTCAACCGAGAGTTCAAAACTGAGCTGAGCATTCCAACGACTCCCTTAGGTAGTGAAGACATCATAAACCCACTAGCGAAGATCTGTCCTCAGTGACTGTGAGACTTGCTGTTCCTCGTCTTGACCGCGGGAAGCAAAAGGATGAAGGCATTCGGAAGAGCCTCACACTTGCTATGATCAATGAAGACTATCCTCCGGAATTATGGACTCATGTCTATACAGACGGATCAGCCACATGCGCCGTCAAAGATGGAGGAGCAGGAGTTTTCATTCAATACCCATCTGGCAAGAGAGAAACACTATATGCAGCCACAGGAAAACACTGCAGCAACTATAAGGCAGAGACTGAAGCACTCATGAAGGCCGTCTCAATGGTTGAAGACTCGGTAGAAGAAAGCTCCTCAGTCGTCTTTTTCACAGATGCACTGTCTGTCATGGAAGCTCTGATCAACAATAAAGCTCCGCAGCTAGCCAGGAGAATGCAGAGCCTGAGTATAACCTGCAAAGTAGCACTTCAGTGGATTCCATCCCATTGTGGACTTGCAGGCAATGAAGAGGCAGACAAACTGGCTAAGCTAGGAGCTCAGTCAGAACAACCAACAGTACCTGTGAGTTACAAGGAGAAAGTCACCATCATCAAGGCACTAACGAGACCAAGGATGGAGGAAGATGCTTTTCATCTCCTTGATCGGTCTGAACAAGTAATGATGGTCAGGCTCCGCTCAGGGCACAACAAGCTCAATGCTCACATGTACAAGAAATACAGACTGACATCATCGCCAACTTGTCCATGTGGTGAAGAAGATCAGACTGCGGAGCATATACTTCAGAGATGTAAAAGGCACGACCAGGAGCGAGCTGCGACTTGGCCAATAGATACCTCAATCCATCAGAAACTGTATGGAGGCATTGAGGATCTTAGGCAGACCACAAGTTTCATCGAGGCTACTGGTCTGAAAGTGTAGATGCGAACGACAAGAAGAAGAAGAAAGCATGTCAACTTTCTCGACTCAAATTAATTTGGAAAACGAAATTGTATTTTTGTAAATGTTGTTTGCCTATCATTTTCAGGGATTAAATCGCGGCGTGTAAACTTACTTTGAGTCAAATACGCGTAGTAATACAATAATACGGAACGTCAATGCAGTGGCGTATCAAGAGAGATAGCACTTATTACAAGTTAAAGTAAAGTTAGGTTGAAAAATGATTTCATAAATCTCGGACCTTTCGACTTCGGCCAGAACTGATTCGGGATCCATAATTTGCTTAAGCATGGT
Source organism: Mercenaria mercenaria (assembly GCF_021730395.1). Classification (NCBI taxonomy): domain Eukaryota; kingdom Metazoa; phylum Mollusca; class Bivalvia; order Venerida; family Veneridae; genus Mercenaria; species Mercenaria mercenaria. The sequence goes on from NC_069365.1 coordinate 52,109,538, forward strand.
GTAATCATCATCATCACTATCATCATCATCATCATCACTTTTACTTAAGCGTTAACAAGCATGAAAAGTAAACGGTTGTAAGACTCTTATCACCGACAATCGCTATTTACGTCCAGTCTCTTGCTATTAAGTATACATGACATTTAGGTCAACCATTTGCAGATAATACGGGACGGTTCTTTCTATACATGCATAGTTGAATGACATCAATACATGAGATAAGTTCAATCTTTAATGTACTATAAGTAGAACAACTCACGAGATCAAACCTTTTATTTTACCCTCGCATAAAGTGCGTTTGTGAAAATGGTATTAAGAATACTTTCTGGCAATACAATACTTATTTCACTGATAACTATAGTGTCATGCAGGAAAAACGTTCTTTTCTTTCTCTCAGATGACTTGCGACCTCAACTTGGCGCATACGATGGATCTTACTTTCCAACTCCAGTTCATCCGAAAATGCACACGCCGAATCTCGATGTACTTGCATCTCTAAACCTTCTTCTCCGACGGGCGTACGTTCAGCAAGCTCTTTGTTCGCCGAGCAGAAGCTCTCTGTTGACCGGCCGCCGACCTGATACAACACATGTTTATGACCTGCAAACAAGTTTTAGAATTTCAGGTGGGAATTTCACAACTTTACCTGAATATTTCAAATTACAAGGCTACAAGACGTTTGGTATGGGGAAAATATTTCACGGTAGACCAGAATCCGGGGGAGTCGACATGCCATCGTGGTCTGAACCATACTTTCATGGAGTTGCAAATTTTGAGAGTAGGAGTAGAAATCACACTTGACGCGCTGTTTCAGACGCTGAACTTAACGATAAGCCGTTGATAGACAAACAGATCACTGATCATGCGATAAAGACGTTGCGAGCTTCAGCTCCGGCTGCGAGGACAGGAGAAACAGAATTTTTATGGCTGTTGGATATAGGAAACCTCATCTTCCCTTCGTTTTCCCAGAATCTTTTATGGAACATTATTATCCAAAGGACTCTATTCAATTACCAGCTAATCCTTATGCTCCAGTCAATATGCCTACAATAGCATGGAGAGGATGCCGTGAGCTCAATAAGTACGCTGACATGAGAGCGTTGAACACGAGTTGTCCTATCAATTCATCCTTATCCGATCAGTTTACGTTGGATCTTAGACGTGCGTACTACAGTGCTGTATCATGGATGGATTCTCTGATTGGTGAAGTCATTGCAGAACTCGATAGCCTTGGCCTGTCGAACAAAACCGTTATATCCTTTGTTGGGGATCATGGCTATCAATTAGGTGAACACGGAAAATGGGGCAAAAATACAAACTTTGAAATAGGCACGCATGCGCCTATGATGATACACATTCCAGGAATAACTGATCATGGTATTGCAACGGACCAGTTGACTGAGTTTGTAGATTTGTATCCCACTGTTGTTGAAGCGGCAGGTCTTGGGTCGATACCTCTCTGCCCCGAGAACTCTGTACACACCAAACTTTGTCGGGATGGAACAAGCCTTGTACCTTAGATTGAGAACCCCGACACAGCAGTCAAGAAAACGGCATTCTCTCAATATTGTCGTGATGGAAATATTATGGGTTACACGATGCGCACGGACAGATACCGTTACACAGAATGGGTAGACTTTAAATACGCACCGGATTACAAACCTAACTGGGATAGGAAAAGTGGAGTAGAGCTCTACGATCATAAAGTTGACCCTGAAGAAAACTACAACGCCGCTGATGATGCTAAATACCAACAGATAAAGGCTGAACTAAGTAAACACCTACACAAAGGATGGCGACACAATACAGATGAAATCAATGAAATTGTTGGATAAATTGTGGAGAAATGCTTTAAAACTGACTTCTTATTTTGATATTATTGAGTTTGAAATAAAAAATGCAAGACCTTCAAAGTGTATTTTTCCACCATATAAACTTTGTCGAATCAGAAAGTGTTTAACAACATAAACTAGATGTCAAATCGGAACAGATAAGGGCTAGACTCAGTAAACTTCTACAAAACAAAACAGCTAACCTACGTACTAGCCTGCCATTTGTTCATTGTAAATATCTTAAAAATTACTGCAATCAAAGGTACGCTCAGAGCAGTATGCTGATGATATCCTTCCACAAAATCAAATCATGTCATGATTTCAATGTACTCATTTTATGATTAATCAAATTTCATCTATAGCATCGTTATAAGGTCCATTCATAAGATTGTTCAAATTAGGTCGCAGCTAGAGTTAAAATAGAAAAGCATTTGAATGAAAATTTCCATTGACCTCTTGATGGATCTTCATCAAACTCGATTTGTATTGTAGCATTATTATAATTTCCTCAACCAACTTTGTCTAATTTGAGGGTCTTGGTCCATTTTGGGGGCTGCTAGAGCTAGAAACAGAAATACCTTTAAACGACTTTAAACGACTTCTTTTCATAACCCGCCTGATTGATATTCATCAAACTTGGTGTGTACCAGCATTGTAAGGTCTCCTATCAAATTTGTTCAGATGAAAACGCTTAGTCCCATGTAGGGCCCAGAACATCTAAAAACAGAAATACATTTAAATGATTTCTTTCAAGAACCAATTCATGAATCTTTGTAGCACTGATGTAAGGTCTTCTCCCAAATTTGTTCAAATATGGATATTTGGCCCTTTTAGGGATCGATAGTGTTAAAAATGGAAAATGAAATCTGTAAATTACATCTTCTCATCAAACGCTAGCTGGATCTTCATCTAACTTGATCTGTAGCATCTTGTAAGGTCCTTTCCCAAAGATATTCAAATGTGGGCATTTAGCCATTTTAGGAGCCACAAGAGCTAAAAGTAGAAAAACCTCCCAAGAACCACCAGATGGATCTTCATCAAACTTGATCTATAGCATCATTGTAAGGTCCTCTTTAAATTTTATTCAGATGGTTCACCTTGACTTTTAGGAAAAGTCAGCGCTAAAAGGTAATAATAAAAATGAACAACTTCTAATCTTGAAGATTGTTCTAATGGTAACGTATTTTGCCGTCACAGCAAAGTAGAGAAAATTCTTTAAATGAATTTTATTTTAATGAACTTCGTAAAGGATGTTCACCAAGCTTGGTCAGAAACAAGATCAGATGGTCAAGATCCTCTTCAGGTGAACGACTTATGCACACTTGTGTCTCTTGTAAAAATCAATACAAATGTTTGCCATATTGGCCCCTATTGGAAATACGCACGTACTGAGTTTACAGTATACTGACTTAAGGCTAGGAGGTTTAATAGTGTACATTCAATGCCGACCTGCTATTATGTGTGTTTGATAGGCTGATTGGTCAAAATGGTTCAATGGTTATAATTATTATCTTTTATGAAAATAAATAAAATATCAGAAAATTTATGAAACATTGTGAAAGAAAACCCTTTCGGATTTAATAATTTGTTATTATTCCTTCTCTTCAGAAGGAATATCTTAATTCAATAAAAACAAAGAAAAATATCAAACAGGGAGCGCCACGCACCAAAAGCGCAGCCTCCTCAAAACGAACCCCCCAGCACGCAAACGCGTGCACCACACACACACTCAAAGCTTACACATCAGGACAAAACGAACAACACACACACACACACACACACACCCAAAGCCAACATATAAGGACAAGACGAACAATAAGCATACACACACGCGCGCACACAAAGTCAACACACAAGGACAAAACGAAGTCACACTTGACTGAGCTACTGATGTCGAAAGCTGTTGTAATTACAAGCTGGCCAATTAAAATCCGTGACCTTAGAAATAACCTCTGACGTTAAACTATTCTTTCTCAATTGAGGCGACTCCATGGATTACACAATACTAAACCCGAGGATGATTAATTGATTCTTTTATTTCCTCCTGAACATAACATGTACATTCACCAGATAGACAAATATCAGCAAATTTAAATGTAAACAACCAAATATTATCGTTACCTTCAAATGCATGGTTAATATGTGAAAACAAACCCCATTGTGAACAATTTATGTTAAACAAGTTAAAGCATAGCAAAAGTTCCTTCTAGGGCATATCTATATAGATATAAAATGATCATCTTGCAAAAGTTTGGTTGCAATGTCTGTTTTATACTGCCAAAAAATATCAGGTAAGTATTTACGCTAGTTATTTAACATAAATTGTTAAATCCAACAACAAATTAAACCTGTTACCTCTTTCAGTAGAGTAAATACGGCAATAAGACATTGACCCGGTCAATCTATTATGATTCGATATTCGTTGCACATAATTAGAGGGTCGCAATGGGGTTTGTTTTCACATATTAACCATGCATTTGAAGGTAACGATAATATTTGGTTGTTTACATTTAAATTTGCTGATATATGTCTATCTGGTCGACTGAATGTACATATGTTATGTTCTTCAAGAATGGAGGAAATAAAAGAATCAATTAATCATCCTTGGGTTTAGTAGGCCTATTGTGTAATCCATGGAGTCGCCTCAATTGAGAAACAATAGATTAACGTCAGAGGTTATTTCTAAGGTCACGGAGTTTAATTGCCCAGCTTGTAATTACAACAGCTTTTATATCAGTAGCTCGGTCAAGTGTGACTTATTGAATTAAGATATTCCTTCTCAAGAGAAGGAATAATAACTAGCGTAAATACTTACCTGATATTTTTGGCAGTATAAAACAGACATTGCAACCAAAATTTTACAAGATGGTCATTTTATATTTATATAGATGTGCCCTAGAAGGAACTTTTGGTATGCTTTAACTTGTAATAATGGATACTTTAAATGTTGTCTGTTTTGGGTATAGTAGCCAGGCTGGATGTTTATATGGAGAAAGATACAGAAAAGAACGTGATCATGGTCATTCAACCTCTGAAAATGAGCAAAATCCCACGGACTCGATATAAAGCATCTGCTGGCTTTATGTGTAATAAAGTTTCTTCTGCAAAATGTGCTGCAAAACTGTATGAGACTTTACGATAGTTTCAAACATCGAACAGCATGTCTATATAAAACTATTTATAGGTGTGTATCCAATGGGCAGTTTGTCATATATTTTTACTGATTGCCATGTTGTAAAAATGGCTTTTTACTCAAGATTGTGTCCGATGCAATGAATTTTTATGTCTTTTTTTTCTGATAAGCAGTGCAAAATGACAGAATTTAATGGACTGAATTAAACTTCAACCGATATCAGTCTTTATATATACATATTTGCCACGTCATGGGAAAAAGGTCACATCCATGCAGATGAATTAAGATTAGAATGTTTTTTTCTTGATACAGAACAAGTCTTCTGCTACTTATTAGCGAACAATGTGGACCCTGATAAGACTGTCCGGATTACGCAGGCTGATCTTGGCCCACACTGGTCACAAATGCTTGAAGAAGTTTCTCGAAGGCCCCTTTTTCCATGACGCGGCTCAATTTTAAATTTAGTATTTAGTCGTAGATCTATTTCTTTATTTCATTTTGATCATTCATATGAAGCAACAATTTTCATCTACCTACCCGTAAGAAAAATAAATATATATTTGGGATTATGACAGGAACAAACACCTTACGACCATATTGAGAAGACAAACACGGGAACAAAGAATTACAACACCGTTCTCACGCTGATAATTTGAAATGAAAATGGTATCAGATAGTGTATATTTAAAAGTCGACGTGCTTTGTTAGCAGTTATTAAACATCAAATATTTATTCTTTAGCGTTAAATTTTAAAACGTTTTCAATTAGTATACCAAAAATGTTTAAACGCTAAAGTAAACTTTTTCTTGTCCAAAATATGTTGAATTTAGTAAAGGAATACTGATATGAGTTTTTTACAGTTCAATTTAGAATAAATCTGCCTTTTGATACGTTGGAAGTAACGTTATTTATCCGGATAACTTAGAATATATAAAGCCCGTACTCGGAATACGAAAATGAAAAAAAAATATGAATCAATGAACGGCAACGTTACACTCTTTAGATACATATAAAACATTATATTAAAACGTTTGGCACGCTCAATAAATCAAAATAATGTCTTGAAATTAGCTTGAAATGTGGTGATCTCTTTAATCATGGGTAAATATCTAAAAAAAACTCCAAAAAAACAGGCACCCATGCATTTTGTTTCATCATGACATTGATACTCCAACGCAGAACACTTTTATTGTACAATGCCTTCTTACACAATTTCAGAGACGTTATCAAAAATGATATTGATAAAAATGATAATGGAATCAACGTATTCGTATTACATTTAAAACACAATTTTACCAACACCGATTGTAGATATAATTTCACATTGAAGGGCAATTCATTTAAATCATTTACTTAACTTGACGATTCAATGTCGTTCATAACATCATTACGCCATTCTTCATTCTAATTTGAACAGCAAAGTTTGTTTGAAATCAAGGTTAGACACAAATACCTGATGAATTTACACACAATTGATAGAATTTATAAAGCATATATCGTCTCAATACGAAATATTCTGTATTAAAAGGCCAATATATCTTTGTAATGTGACATTAGCGTACAAAATGAATAGAGACCGGTTAAAGTTTTTGATCACGTATTTACAGTCGATCGCATTTATATCATTTAACTTTGATTAAACCCGCCACGGGTGAATTCGTTTAAAAGGGGTCTAGTCCTAAAGTTGGCTGAAACAATGCGCTAATGAACTGATAATTATTTATTGATTTACGAATAAAAACATTTGTTCAACATGTATTGAAATTTGGAATATATATAAGTGTGAAGAATAACGATGATCTTGAATGTATTAAAATTCAAAAGTACTTTTTAAAGGAAACCGGTAAGTTCAGTTATCATTAATAAGTCTTTTTTATTAAATGGTGCACTGAATTGAAACAATAACAATTTCATGACATTAATTATAAATAAATACTTTGTCTTTATCTCTCATTTTTCATCATAATTGTGTAACTTATCTTACTTAATTTCTTATTAGATCATGTGCAGTGGGGGATAGGTAGAGCTTTAGGTAGATTCGTGACTTTGAATATCTGTTTATAGACCAGTGTGAAAAGCAAAACATTTGTTAAAAGAATGACTACGTCAGTAAGAACAAAGCTAGGATAAAAAGGGAGCCGAGTGAGACAGCGAAAATATAGAATAAATTTGAACACAAATACGAATAATTTATACAAGCATAAAACAAGATTTCATTACAATCACTATAATCTACATAAATAAAATATGTAGGAAATGAGAGAAAGGACTAGCAAGGTATTAGTTACAAAACAGGACGTTATGGAATTGGTGCGTATGACAATCACAGATGGTCATTGATGAAGACCTAGTAAGGTGCTCACTATTGGTATTTGATATGATCATTGATAGGGTTTTGTGTTTGATACTCCTTCAATTATACGTTAATATCTAATATCAAGAAGGTTATCACCATTTCAAACATCGAACAAATACAGCTCCATGCCGACAGAAATGGAAAAGCTTGTATAAGCCACTTGAAATGCATACGTTCAAATATTGACTAAATCATAAAAAGTGATAAGATCAGCTCAAATAGTTTTACTCAAAATCGTTTTAACATTTTAGGTATGTTATTTCTTATCAAGTTTTCCATTTAAACCCGGGATTAACGTTGTTTCTAAAAAATTCTAAAAGTCAAACAACTATAGCAAAGGTCAAGTTTATTACAAGATAAACCTCATATTCCTATCCACATTTTAAAGGATTTTGTAAATTAAAGCATTATTAATCACACTGGCCATAGCTTTATCAGATCAAGTGGTTCCAACGTTGTTTGAATGGTGAATTTTACGCCGATCAGATGGAGAAATATGGCCGATACTACAAATTTCCGGTATTGTAAGTATGATTTGAAGGAATTTCTACCCATTAAATAACGAATCAAATGAAAACGATGGGTGCACCTGGAGCGCAAATGTGTCTATGTTTTAGCACATGTGTCCATTTAGCTGAGATTTGTGCCGCTTATTCAAACACTTCTGTACAGTCCGGCGCGGGAAGGAGATTTTTGACAGTTTTTGACAATATCACCTGAAATATAGTGTTTAGCGGCAGCAAGTAACTGTTTAAACACTTTTTATGTAAAGGGTTACCTCTTAAAACAAAGCGTGTGTATTTTCATAGAATTATTCAGAGTTGTTTCTGAAAAATCGGCCGAAAACCTGATGCAACGCCGTTTCGAGTGGGTCGCTATGCAACGCAATCAAGTGGATACCGTTCTGTGTCTTACTTGCGAAGTATTATCCGTCTTAAAAACAGTCATTAAAGGCTAACAATGAATAAATTTAGAGAGTTTTATATCATTATAATGATCCCGCCTTTCTAATATATTGTACTTTTACATTTTTATGCTCGCTTAACATTTAACATATTTTTGCGGACACTGTCAAAAAACATCTACACAAAAACATAAAGCATGGATGAACATCGAACAAGATCATTTAGTAAATAATAGTTACAGTTTGTAAAAACAAGAACCAGTTCAAGGATATCTATCTCATCCACGAATGGTACTGAACAGCATGCCAAAAGCGGGTTGACTCTTTAAATCAGTATAGTAACAGTTGGTTACTTTTTAGTCCCTTAAAACCAATACAATGCGATTTCATTACTGATTTGCTGTGCATTTAAGCCGTTCATACAAAATAAATAAAGTTTAGTCCATGATAAAAGTATTGATCAGTTGTTTGTACACATTTTCATTCATATTCCTGGTGTAGCCTTCATTTATTTTCAGAGAGATAAATCACAGAGAACGTTAAAATTGGCCAAGGAAAAAGACAAAATTTTCTATGCCTCCATAAAACAGAAACGACGTAATAAACCTCTATGGTCGCCTTTCAAAAATGAAAATACAAATGAAATACAGACACCAGTGAAAGAAAATAAACGGACTAGCAATAATACTAAGAGAGACGTGTCACAGTTGTACTATTTAACTGTCTGTACCTAAAGAAGAAAATTGATGTTTGCCAAGGGGTACTTATTCGATTTGATAAGAGTTAGAAATATTGTAAAATAATGTATCTTTTGCTTCAGAAAGTTGTCTCAGGACAGCCTTGTCGCTTGCAATGTCTATATCTAAAAAATCTGTCTCTTCCTTTGTTAATTCTTCAAACATTTCATCAGATAAAACTCTTTCTTCTAATTCCTTATTGTGAACAGGGTTTTTTTCTTGATATTTTGGTGCTTGAAGTTGGAATTAGCAGAATTTTCGGGGTTTTTTTGTGTGTTTTTTTATTCACTTTGAGCACATAGAGAAAACGCTTTTAATCGTTTGCTTGGTGACACGTCTCTCTTAGAATTGCTGGTCCGTTTTTTTTATTGGTGTCTGTATTTCATTTGTATTTTCATTTTTGAACGGCGACCATAGAGTTTTATTACGTCGTTTCTGTTTTATGGAGGACAAAAAGAAAATCTTGTCTTTTCCCTGGCCAATTTTAACGGTCTCTGTGATTTTATTTATTTTGTATGAACAGCTTAAATGCACAACAGTAATGAAATCGCAATGTATTGGTTTTAAAGGACTAAAATTTACCAACTGTAACTATACTGATTTTAAAGAGTCAATCCGCCTTTGGTATGCTGTTCAGTACCATTCGCGGAGGAGATAAGTGAAATGGTTCTTGTTTTAACGAACTAATACTATTATTTACTTTATGATATTGTTCGGTGTTCATCCTTGTTTTATGTTTTTTTGTGTTGATGTTTCTTGACAATGTCCACAAAAATATGTTAAATGTTAAAGCGAGCATAAAAATGTAAAAGTACAATGTATTAGAAATGGCGGGATTATTATAATGATATAAAACTCTCTAAATTTATTCATTGTTAGGCCTTAATGACTGTTTTAAGACGGATAAGACTTCGCAAGTAAGACACAGTGACGGTATCCACTTGATGCGTTGCATAGCGACCCACTCGAAACGGCGTTGCATCAGGTTTTCGGCCGATTTTTCAGAAACAACTCTGAATAAATCTACGAAAATACACACGCTTTGTTTTAAGATGTAGCCCTTTACATAAAAAGTGTTTTAACAGTTACTTGTTCCCGATAAACACAACATTTGAGGCGATATTGTCAAAAACTGTAAAAAATCTCCTTCCCCCGCCGGACTGTACAGAAGTGTTTGAATAAACGGCACAAATCTCAGCTAAATGGACACATGTGTTAAAACATAGACACATTTGCGCTCCAGGTGCACCCATCGTTTTTTATTTGATCCGTTATTTAACGGGTAGAAATTCCTTTAAATCATACTTATAATACCGGAAATTTGTAGTATCGGCCATATTTCTCCACCTGATTGGCGTAAATTTCACCATTCAAACAACGTTGGAACCACTTGATCTGATAAAGCTATGGCCAGTGTGTTAATGCGTAATATTAATGCGCAATACAACATATTGTCGATAACGATATCCCTCCACTGATTGACACTGATAAAGGATGTGATCATTAATTTAAATCTCAACATTTTCCGATTTGGGCAATTGGCAGAGCTTTTAATTTCACTGCAGATTGTTGGTAAAACATGAAGCCCGAAGATCTGCCAGTAGAACATCCGAAGATTGTGATTGACGAGCACGATGAAACAAATGGAAAGAAAGAGGAGCCTGAGTTTGTAGCGTCAGAGAATAAACCAACTGACGAAATATATGACGGTAGCGCTGATGGTTTTCATGGAAAACTATTGCCAGCGAAGAACACTGATGATAATGTTGATGATGACGAAGAATCAGATGGAACCTTTATCACAGCTGTTAAAGATGAAAGTGAAGAAAAGAAAATGATTTCAAAAGAGGAAGAAGATCTAGGAATATATGAGGACACCGATGACAACGGAGATGACCTAAGTGATACAGAATTAGAACTTGAAAGACTTAGGGCGGAGAAAAAGAAAAGAGAACAAGAAGAAAAGGACAAACTGAGAGCAGAACAAAAGTTAAAGCAACAAATAGAAGAAGCACCTAAAACGAACGCCTTTGATAAAAGGCAAGCGGAGTTAACACAGAATATAAGATCTTTGACCGAAAGTGCCATTAAACAAATTGAAAAACAGATAATTACGCCACGGACAGATATAAGCATGGACAGTCGTTTGAGCAGCAAGTCCTGGTCTGATCCTAGGTTCTTGCAAGGAATAAGTATTCGAGATTTATATTGGAAAACTGATGTACAAGACATTCCTGTTACAACGAGTATGAAGGCAGAGATTCAACAGTCAAGGTGAGTTATCACTATCATTTGTTCATATTTTAATAATGTAACGTTTGTAATTCATGACTTTCAGTATTTCATTGAAATGTACATGCTTGTCGGTTATATCCTGATAAACTGATAATTTCACTGCTTCGTATATAATTTCCCTGCTACACAATTATATGACTAAAACACAAACTAAAAATAATCTGAATAAAAAAAATCATCTTTGTAAAAGACTACTTAGAGGCATATAATTCCTATAAGTCTCTTCGTATCAAAATGTAAAAAAAAAAAAAACACCCACAAATTTCAGAGATCTATTAAATAATTAAAATGAAATCGTCATAAATAAGGATTAGCCGCGGATATTTTGTAATAGGTTTTCCACTTCTATCGCCATCAGCATGCAGCTGTACATTAATATACTTTCTGTGATGTGCTTTTTTTCTGTCATCTTTAGCCATACATAGCTTTTTCGAATTCCTCCCTGCTTTATATCTCAATGCAATTGTTAGTTTCAGTAAAGGATTCCCGCGAACGTCAAATTTCAATGAAACCGCCGCAAAAATGTCAATAAAACCCGCCGCGAAAATGTCGATAAAAGCGCCGAGGAACGGAACACGTGTAGGTACTGATCTCAAAACATAGCTTTATTTAACGAAAAGGTAATTTGAACTGCTTGGATACAGTTGCAATTTCCGAAAGCGCATTCATTCTTACTGGAGGTAATTTTATTCAACATCAAACCTATAATGATAATAAACTGCTCCCCTACCCCTGATATTGCGTAAACAAAATCATCTATTTTTAAACAAAAATGCTTCCCAACCCATGATATTGCGTAAACAAGATCATCGCCTACTTTAACAAAAAACTGCTCCCCAACCCATGATATTGCGTAAACAAGATCATCACCTACTATAACAAGAAACTGCTCCCCAACCCATGATATTGCGTAAACAAGATCATCACCTACTTTAACAACAAACTGCTCCCCAACCCATGATATTGCATAAACAAGATCATCACCTATACTTTAACAACAAAATGCTTCCCAACCAATGGTATTGCGTAAACAAGATCATCGCCTACTTTGACAAGAAACTGCTCCCCAACCCATGATATTGCGTAAACAAGATCATCACATACTTTAACAACAAACCGCTCCCCAACCCATGATATTGCGTAAACAAGATCATCACCTACTTTAACAACAAAATGCTCCCCAACCAATGGCATTGCGTAAACAAGATCATCGCCTACTTTGACAAGAAACTGCTCCCCAACCAATGATATTGCGTAAACAAGATCATCACCTACTTTAACAACAAACTGCTCCCCAACCCATGATATTGCATAAACAAGATCATCCCCTACTTTAACAACAAAATGCTCCCCAACCAATGGTATTGCGTAAACAAGATCATCGCCTACTTTGACAAGAAACTGCTCCCCAACCCATGATATTGCGTAAACAAGATCATCGCCTACTTTAACAACAAACTGCTCCCCAACCCATGCTATTGCATAAACAAGATCATCACCTACTTTAACAACAAAATACTCCTCAACCAATTGTATTGCGTAAACAAGATCATCGCCTACTTTGACAAGAAACTGCTCCCCAACCCATGATATTGCGTGAACAAGATCATCACCTACTTTAACAGCAAACTGCTCCCGAGCCCATGATATTGCATAAACAAGATCATCACCTACTTTAACAACGAAATGCTCCACAACCAATGGTATTGCGTAAACAAGATCATCGCCTACTTTGACAAGAAACTGCTCCCCAACCCATGATATTGCGTAAACAAGATCATCAACTACTTTAATAACAAAATGCTCCCCAACCAATGATATTGCGTAAACAAGATCATCATCTACTTTAACAACAAACTGCTCCCCAAACCATGATATTGCGTAAACAAGATCATCGCCTACTTTAACAACAAAATGCTCCCCAACCTATGATATTGCATAAACAAGATCATCTCCTACTTTAACAAAAAAACTGCTCCCCAACCCATGATACTGAGTAAACAAGATCATCTCCTACTTTAACAACAAAATGCTCCCCAACCCATGATATTGCGTAAACAAGATCATCGCCTACTTTAACAAGAAACTGCTCCCCAACCCATGATATTGCGTAAACAAGATCATCACCTACTTTAACAACAAAATGCTCCCCAACACCTAATACTAATTAGCTAAAAAGTCATCGCCTGCTTACATTTCTTTTTTGTTTTCACTTTGAAAAATACATAAGAAAATTTAATTGAAGGGATTAAATGTCGTTTCCTTACTTGTTTTTTTTTTTCGACATATTCGGAATTAGAAGATCTGTGGTTGAAAATGAAATATGAATATCTAAAGATACTGAAATGTAAAACTACATGTAGCATGAACTGTCCCGGTTCCAAAACGAGTTTCTTTTTATCATAGATAAGGCAACGTGTTTATTTAGAACACTGTCTTACCATTTCACAATACATTTCATGTTCATATTATTGGTTACCCCCTAATTTTTCATAACCAGAATAAATGTGTATATTTTTGTCGATCAATCACAATTTAAATTTAAACCGTGGTGTGATGATCTTCTGACGTCCTGATAATTCTCCAAATGTGTTACGTTACTGTTCTGTAACAACAAACAAGCAGTTGTCGTCTGTTTCGTTAGTTTGCATGCTCACTTTTATTAGGCATAGAAGTGTTGTTTTTTTTGTTTTTTTTTCGTTTTTTTTTTATTGTTGAGCTGTTTTGGCCCAAGAGTATTTAGTTTAGGCAAAAAATGGGTCGTACAGTTTGGTCGCCAATAGCGGATCTTCCCCAATAGCGGATCACTTTTGATAATCGTTTCTGTATTTTTTAAAAAAGTTTATCAAAGGTAATGAAACTTTGTGGTCATGAATATTAATGTTTTACAATTATGAATACAAAATGTTTATTTGCTTTTTTGGCGTCTTCATAATCAAGGTCAGTGAACCGCTTGACCAAGTATTTGCTCGACACAGAAACCAACCCTCACTTTGACAGTGAAATTTTGCAGACGACCCTCCCTTTTCTTTTCAACGAAATAAGGTGTCCTAAAACCTACACCAACTAAGAGGTAAACCATTATAGACCAGTATTACCAAGTAATGACTTATAATTTGCTCTTAATAAGATGTTGTAGCTATCAAAGCAAATTGTAGTGAAGTTGCCATTAGCGGTTAACTGGTGCACAAGACTCGCCGGCTGCTGGTAAGACAGGTGGTGGTGTTGTGTTGCCATGTAACTACATTTTCAAAAAAGTAGATATATTGATTATTAATTTGCCAAACTCAGTCAGTTGCTTAAAATCATCAAAGCAGGTGGTGTAATGGAACTGGAAAAAATGGAAAAGATTACAGTATTGGTTAGACTAAAAATGGTTTCTTAAAGGTTATTTCCATTTTCTTGTTATTAAAAAAAGCGAAACTTGAAATTTTTTAAGTACGATTCTTCATATGTCTAGATTGTTTATCAAAGAATGAAAAAACAGTTGATTTCTGTTATTTTTATGGTTTAAAATGATCCCCACTCTACACTGGCACGTGATCCGGTATTGGTGAATGTGATTCGCTATTGGAGAAAACACTGATCACTTACAAATCAACACTTCTACACTGTAATGAAATCTTTTAAAATCTTTTTTATTTTGTGATATTAAGAGGATAATAATGCACATCTGAAGACCAGTTGATAAACAGTTTTTGTGAGATGAAATGAATTATCGCTAAAAAACTCGTAAGTGATCCGTTATTGGCGACCAAACTGTAGATGAAACATCGGATTTTTGTAATTACTAATCGACTTAGAAATGTTACTGTACATGCACGTCTGATCCTGATACTGATGATACATTTGTCGTATCAATGGCACAAACATTACCATTTCGATCGTTTCAAAACACTTTACCAGAAAACCAATTCGTTTTGAAAAATGATAATGACAACATTGATTCATAATAGTCATAACCGCTATTTAAATTACATACATTTTGAAGTTGTGAGAAAATGTCTTGTAATAGTGTGACGAAAAATATTTTCGGGGGTCTATGTTTATTTCGTCGCCGTGACTCGACGGCTTTCGTAGAGTGGTGGAGAAATCTCTCAAAGTTGTGGTAACGTGACTAAGGGCTAAGGCTGATAATCTATTGGGGTGGACTATATATTTGTAGTTGAAGTTCTATAATTGATGATCTATCTCTGAAGTCGTAGTTCTCAGTAGTTGCTGTGATTCAGACTAAGACTCAAGGTCTTGTCTTTCTGAAGGTGATGTAGCTGCTGCTCTATGACTAAAATGTCACAGGCTAGAGTCGCAGTTTGAACGCAAATGATTACACCGTATAACAGTTAAAATAATTCATTTCATCGACAATTTAATTCAAAGGTGCATTAATTGCTCAAAGATGAATTAGAAATATGTTCGTTATTCAAAACATAAGCTGTCAGACCTCAAAAATTAACAAAGTCCTTGCGATTTCTAAAGTGACAATAAATTTGGAAAATGCCCCAAAAATAACCGCGCGTAAAAATTTACTAGATGATTTAAACACCTTAAGATGTTGAAGTTGTTAAACTTTACCTTAATTTCTGTAAATTTACGTTATTTTTCTAAGTATTTAAGAGTTAGACAAAAATGCTGCTCTACGATAGGAAAACTAGAAGGCGACTGCCAAGAACTGTTCTGGGCGTTCCGAGCCGGTGACATGCCGCATGGCATGTGCAGTTACCATGTCCGAGCCGATGCACATGCGCAGTGCATGCAACTGAGCCGGTGGCCGAACTTTCAGAGCCGGTGCACATGCGCAGTAACGTGTAAGAGCCGGTAAAGATACCCGTATAATATTTAGCAAAGCCGCACGTTAAAGGTTATAACATACTAAATAGTTGTTGTTCTTTATTCTATATGAAATTGACCCATTTCCAATGGCCGCAGCACACATCAGGACCCATTTTAAATTTCTGTAACTTACATTTTCTTGAAGAATATTGTCAGTGCTAACTAGAAATCAAAAGAAAAGTGGGGGTTATGTTTGATGCAAGAAAAATAATTTCAGTCAAACACACAAACTGCAAAATCAGCTAAAAAATGAGACCCCAAATTATACTGGTGGTGTATGATCTAAGTTTCCATGAAAAATTTTGTCATGTTGTTATTTCATTATGAAAATGCTACCTACATGTCAAACATAGATCTGTCATGTGATTTTAGCAAAAAAATTGCAAAGAAACTAAGGAAAATAGCTCTACAGAGCAAAAAAACTGAGGACTATTTGTGTCCGCCATTATGCGACTACCATTTTTTTTCGCGCCATTTTTCTATTTAGTGTCTGTATGCCTATAAGAAAAACTTTTTTCTCTGACAGTGTGCCAGTTGCATTTGAAATGTACAAGAAACCCAAATGCATGAAGAAATACAATGTTTTAGCTTGATATCACCAGTTTCCAAGTTTTTACGGCATTTTCAGTACCATAAGACAAGGCGTCAGATTTTGTCAAAAATAGCTGTCACGACATAATTTTTAAGCAGTTACCCTAAATTCAGCCCTGTTTTGCCCTGTTTTGACATTTTCTACTCTGATCTGCATGCAAATTACACATTTAAACTGTTATATATGTTCACTTTTACCTCTGATGGCCAGAAAATAGCAATCAGTAGCCTATAAATATGCAATTTTTGAAAAAAATACACCCAAAACAGTGAAAATGTGATATTTTTGGGTTTTATCCTCATTTTCAACAAAATTGCAATTAATTTGTCATTTTCTATCAAATTCTAATCAAACTAGCCCATTCCCACCATCATCTGGCCAGATTTCATTTTTTACCAATGTCATCTTATAGGTTATAACACACTAAATAGTTGTTGTTCTTTATTCTATATGAAATTGACCCATTTCCAATGACCGCAGCACACATCAGGACCCATTTTAAATTTCTGTAACTTACATTTTCTTGAAGAATATTGTCAGTGCTAACTAAAAATCAAAAGAAAAGTGGGGGTCATGTTTGATGCAAGAAAAATAATTTCAGTCAAACACACAAACTGCAAAATCAGCTAAAAAATGAGACCCCAA
The DNA here is from genome assembly GCF_021730395.1 of Mercenaria mercenaria. NCBI lineage: Eukaryota > Metazoa > Mollusca > Bivalvia > Venerida > Veneridae > Mercenaria > Mercenaria mercenaria. The sequence continues at coordinate 52,126,862 of NC_069365.1, forward strand.
ATTATACTGGTGGTGTATGATCTAAGTTTCCATGAAAAATTTTGTCATGTTGTTATTTCATTATGAAAATGCTACTTACATGTCAAGCATAGATCTGTCATGTGATTTTAGCAAAAAAATTGCAAAGAAACAGAGGAAAATAGCTCTACAGAGCAAAAAAACTGAGGACTATTTGTGTCCGCCATTTTTCTATTTAGTGTCTGTATGCCTATACTGACATCGATAATCAATCGACGCATGCGCAGATAAAGACATGTGAAAAATGGAAGTTGACGTTTGTGTACGAGAACAAATTAGCGAAAATAAGTCATTCCACGCGATGACAGTCACTACAAGCGGTCTAAAACAGAAGGGAATAATGAATATTTACTTTAGGTAATACTGAACGCGAGGTCTGAAGATTCATAAATACAAAATAGATGGTAACTAATCCGGTCTGGTAGCTAAAAATAATCGTAAACATTATATAGATATACGTTGTGCATTCGGGCGTAAATGTACTTTTAATATTGAACTAATCCAAGTAAAGGGGTGCTATAGTTTACTGAATATTTATTTTACGCATAAAAGGCACCAACCAATCGCACGAACTAAACTTGTCACGTTGGCGCAGTGGGTTAAAGTGACCGTCGCATGCAGTTTATTAGGTGTAGGTGTGGGTTCGAATCCCGTAAAAGTAAGTCTTTTTTGATAATTATGTCCAACTTTTTTCACGAAAGACGTTTTTAGCGTTGATGATTCAGCGAACGATTCAGAAACAGACACTGCCAGCGAATCTGAGGATTAACCTTATTTATTTGTGAATTTATTTTTTTTTTCTGATATGAAATAAATGTTTAGAGAAAAAAACGTAACAGAAAACGAATGGGAAAACGGATTTGTTTGTTTTGGGTTTAACGCCGTTTTTAACAGTATTTCAGTCATGTAACGGCGGGCAGTTAACCTAACCAGTGTTCCTGGATTCTGTACCAGTAAAACCTGTTCTCCGCAAGTAACTGCCAACTTCCCCACATGAATTATCAGAGGTGGAGAACGAATGATTTCAGACACAATGTATTTTATTAAATCGTCACGGAGAACATACGCTCCACCCGAGGATGGAGCTCGCGACCACGCGATCCCTAGACCAACATTCTCCCTACTGAGCTAAGCGGGAGGGCACGAATGAGAAACATGAAGTAAAATAATTCAAAACAGTAAATATTGAAGTCCAGGCAATAAAATATGATAGATACTTTTTGAATTATGATTCATAATACAATAAAAAGAAATTATGTTGGGGTTCGAACCCACCGGTTGCGTGCACGCCATGTGTCAGGGGCAATCGCACATACCAATACGCTGTGCAGTCTTTGATCGCAACTCGTTTAATTTCTTACATTACATACCTATATCTATTTCTTACGTAAATCATCAGCCGAGATTATCCGAAAACCAGATTCACCTTAGTTAATGAACTCGCCCAAAGGTCATCTTTTGAAGGTCAAAGTATATCTATACATGTATTAGTCAAAATAAGATGTCAGTATTTCTGTAAGACATCCTACAATGTTTATAAATCATGCATGAATATTTGACATGAAACTACGAAAACTTGTAAGTGTGTACCCACAGACGTCACAATATGATACAGATTATAAATTATTACTAAACTTGTGACGTACAAAAATTCATAGCAGACGTCATAATTAATCCCCAGCTTCCGGACTTCATTAACTATTGACGTCATTTAGATTTACAAACGGTAAATATTCAAGTAATTGTAGATGTATAGTTTTATATTTGCTCTGCAAAACATATTCCTAAACTCATTGCAATGTCTAACCTGAAATCATATTGTAGGAACATGTTTAACATTTTGATAGCATTTGTCTTATCCTGAAACAAGTGATCGTCTCCAGAATTCATCGTATTTCACAGTGTGTTTATTTGTATGAAACTATCTGTTTTCTATCCAGAATTTAACCCCACTTTTTTTTCACTTTACTGTTGTTTTCACTCTTGTAAAGCCTATGTATGTGAAAGACATTTTAGAAAAAAACTTAATATGTTAATAGTAGCCCGAACTTTTAAATTTTATATAGAATTTGAAGGCCAGCTGTTAAGTGATTTGCATACATATATCCCAAAGCCACTAGTATTGATTTTTTATTCTGGTGTTCGATCCATTTCATAAATCTTTAAAAAAAAATATCAACATTCAAAATTAAATTCCATCACGTACAGTTCACCCATTTTTAAAAAAATTGTTAAAATCCATCCTAATGAAAACTTGTTAAAATGGAACTGTGTTTTAGAAAAAAAATTTAAAAAGTATAGCAATAGTATCAGTTTGGATATATGATGAAAACTATGACTCGATTATCATAAGCTATGGTACGAAACGCATATATTCCAACATAGGCCTAATATATATACATTCCTCCATGTAAATCTAAAATGACCTAGACTGGGAACGATGGCAACAATCCAAATTAATTTTAAATACATGTATCATATAAAATTAAAGTTTATACCACTCACGCAAAATTACAGTGTGACATGGAATTTGATATTAAAGAATAGTTTAAAATATGAAACAAATGCTGTATAAATGCTATAACAAAGGCTAAAACTTTGTTCTCTGAGAGCGTGTGTGATGATAATGGCACTTAGATTTTTTTCTGGAATTACTTTACTTATTTTACTGAAAACTATAGTACTAAGTTTTGCAAGGAAGAACGTTCTTTTCCTCGTCTCAGATGACTTGCGACCGCAACTTGGTGCATATTTCGGACCTAACTTTCCAACTCCAGTTCATCCTAAAATGCACACTCCGAATCTTGATGCCTTAGCTTCTAGAAGCCTTCTTCTCAAACGTGCATACGTTCAGCAAGCTGTTTGTTCCCCGAGCAGGTCCTCACTGCTGACTGGACGCCGACCAGACACTACACATGTATATGACTTGGCAACCAACTTTAGAATTGTTGGCGGTAATTTCACAACTTTACCAGAATACTTCAAGCAATTGGGATACAGAACGTTTGGAATAGGTAAAATATACCATGGACACCATTTGACAGGAGGTGATGATACACTGTCTTGGTCTGAACCTTATTTTCATGGAGTTGATAATTTTGGTAGTAAAAATCACAGTTGGCTGGCTGTCCCGGACGATGAACTAAAAACTAAACCGCTAATAGATAGACAGATTGCAGATCATGCAATACATACGCTGCGAACTTTAGCACCAGAAGCAAAGAAAGGGGAAACTGAATTCTTCATGGCTGTTGGATTTAGAAAACCACATATGCCTTTTGTTTTTCCAGAATCAGTGATGCAAACATATTATCCAGAGAGTACAATTCGGTTACCAGCTAATCCTTATGCCCCTGTCAACATGCCTAGCATAGCATGGTACCGTTATGACGAGTTAACTCTCCAGTATGCTGATATTAAAAAACTTAATGCGAGTGGTGCTTTAAACACAACTCTTCCCGATCAGGTTACACTGAATCTAAGACGTGGGTATTACAGTGCGGTAACATGGGTAGACACTCTGGTGGGTGAAGTCATAGCCGAACTCGATCGCCTCGGTCTCTCTAATAATACTGTCATATCATTTATAGGGGACCATGGATGGCAATTAGGTGAACACGGAGAGTGGGGAAAAGTTACTAACTTTGAAATTGCCACGCATGCGCCGATGATGATACATATTCCCGGCATGACTGATCATGGTATCGTAACAAACCAGCTTACAGAGTTCGTAGATTTGTATCCCACTATTGTTGAGGCAGCTGAACTGGGGTCCGTACCTCTTTGTCCTGATGACTCTGTTCACACTAAACTTTGCCGAGAAGGAACAAGTCTGATGCCTTTGATAAATGATCCAAACACTGCGATCAAAAAGACGGCTTTCTCTCAATATCCCCGTGATGGAAATATTATGGGTTACACGATGCGTACGGACAGATACCGCTACACAGAATGGGTAGACTTTAAATACGCGCCTGAGTACAAACCTAACTGGGATAGGAAAAGTGGAGTAGAGCTCTACGATCATAACGTTGACCCTGAAGAAAACTACAACGCCGCAGACGATGCTAAATACCAACAGATAAAGGCTGAACTAAGTAAACTCCTACACAAAGGATGGCGACACAATACGGATGACATCAATGAAATTTTAGGATAAAGTCTAATGATTTTTTATCAGCTAATGATGTTATGAAACTGACTGAATTGTTTTATAACTGAAGTGAATTAGTCGGATCTTGAAATGAATAAAGTGGAATAAAAACTAAAGTGGAAACTCGAAGAAAGTTTTTCGATTCATTTATTTTGGTAAGATTTGAAACGCGTCTTTAGGAAATGCACTTCAGACAAATCCAGAAAAATGGCAAAGTGACTGTTTACCATAATTGGTATTATCTTGCCAGTTATCCTTGAAAAAAGGCAACGTCTGCTTTATCTTTTTACTTGGTTAGAACTAATAACTTGCGAGGGTTTTTTTTTTCTTTAAAAAAAAAAGAAAACAATTTACGGAAACTGCATTTTATGTCTAAATTTGAAACCGAGATGACTATATAATGACTTGTCACCCGAAAAAACTAAGTAAATGATTAGCTAAGTCTGTTATTTCAAATGCTTGTTTTTGCCCTTTTTGGTGACATTGGGGCCACAGGTGCCCGTCCAGTCTTGGTGCCCATATGCGTGCCGCCCCCTCAAAAAAAAAAAAAAATTAAAAACACTGTTTTAAGCCTAAAACGAAAAACAATAATTTTTTTTGAAAAAGTTTTTTTTCCCTATATAATTATACTCTTAATTTAAATACTCTTAAAATTTTTTTTTTCGTTTTAGGCTTAAAACAGTGTTTTTAATTTTTTTTTTTTTTTTTTTTTTTTGAGGGGGCGGCACCCATATGGGCACCAAGACTGGACGGGCACCTGTGATTGGGGCCTGTATTATTCCGAAATTAAAGTATATTGTAAAAGTACGGAAAATTGTGCATATTTTATTGCCGAAATTAAAGTATATTGTAAAAGTACGGAAAATTGTGCATATTTTGGAAATGCTTCGGCTTGAATTAAGAAAACAAATTCGTCATTTTGCGCTTCGTGAGCACTGAGAAAGCTCCAAAACTTTTATCCTTTGTTTAAATGCGATTAATATATTTACGATTTAAAGCAGTTTATACATTTTGCTCTGATCACCAATTTTATGATGCCATAACTATGCCCTGCCGCGAAATTGTGTGTGTGTGTGTGTGTGTGTGTGTGTGTTGGGACGTGCGTGCGATAGAGCTGTGTATCAAGACGAAAATGATAACTCCACTGCCGAAAGTACTAAACATTGTAAACAAAGGAGATCCACTCTCATCTAAGGTAGATCTACGAAACTAAATGAGATATATAAAATATGAAATTTAAAAACAAATAACACAGAGATAGCATGCGATAAAGCTTACAAGTGACATACAATTTTGGAATTATCAAAGATAAAACAGTGTGAAATTTAAATAGGACTCTACATTTGATTTTACCGTAGTTCGTTGAGGCGTTGCACTTTCATATTGAAAAATGGAATAAAGTTATTTCAAAATTGCGAAATATACAAACATATAATAATGGCATTAGGAATACGAGTACTGTCAGCGGTTTTAGTCTTTGTTTCACTGTTGACTGTAGTGGTATGCAGCTCCAGGTAAAACGTTCTTTTCCTAGTCTCAGATGACCTGCGACCTCAGCTTGGTGCATACGCCGGAAGTAACTTTCCATCCCCAGTTCATCCGAAAATGCATACGCCAAATATAGACGCTCTCGCATCAAGAAGCCTACTTTTCAAACGTGCATACGTCCAGCAAGCTGTGTGCTCCCCAAGCAGAACCTCATTCCTAACTGGCCGCCGACCGGACACTACACATGTTTATAACTTGGTTACTAATTTTAGAACTGTTGGTGGAAATTTTACAACTTTACCGGAATACTTTAAGATGCACGGATACAGAACGTTTGGTATTGGCAAAATATTTCACGGTGACATTGCATCTGGAGGTGACGATCTACAATCCTGGACTGAACCTTACTTCCATGGAGTTTTCAATTATGCGAATGAAAATGGAAGTTTTCCCAGTTGGATGGCCATTCCAGACAGTGAACTTAAAACCAAACCACTGGTGGACAGACAAATTGCAGACCATGCAGTAAAAACACTGCGAACATTGGCTCCAACTGCAAAAACAGGGGAAACTAAATTCTTTATGGCTGTTGGATTCCGTAAACCACATCTTCCCTTCGTTTTCCCAGAATCTGTTATGCGAAACTTTTATCCAAGAAGAACAATTCGGTTACCATCTAACCCATATGCACCTGTCAATATGCCTAGCATAGCATGGTTCCCTAACCCAGAGCTGCGTTATCACTATACCGATATTATCGCGTTAAATGCGAGTGGTGCAACCTGATCAGGTTACCCTTGACCTAAGACGTGCATATTATAGTTCTGTTACATGGATGGACTCTCTCGTCGGTGAGGTTGTCTCGGAAATCGATCGCCTCGGTCTGTCTAATAATACTGTCATATCCTTTATTGGCGATCACGGGTGGCAACTAGGTGAACATGGATTATGGTGCAAGCATACAAATTTTGAAATCGCAACGCATGCGCCGATGATGATACATATTCCAGGAATGATTGATCATGGTATAGTGACTGACCAGTTGACCGAGTTTGTAGATTTGTATCCCACAATTGTCGAGGCGGCAGGTCTTGGGTCCATTCCTCTTTGTCTTGAAGACTCTGAACACACTAAACTTTGCCGGGAAGGAACAAGCCTGATACCTCTGATAAAGAACCCCAACACAGCAATCAAGAAGGCGGCATTCTCTCAATATCACCGAGGCCATAATATTATGGGATATACGATGCGCACTGACAGATACCGCTACACAGAATGGGTAGACTTTAAATACGCGCCGGAGTACAAACCAAACTGGGATAGGAAAAGTGGAGTTAGAGCTCTACGACCATAAAGTTGACCCTGAAGAAAACTACAATGCCGCTAACGATGCCAAATACCAACAAATAAGGGCTGAACTAAGTAAACTTTTACAAAAAGGATGGCGACACATTCCTGATGAAATCAGTGAAATTTTAGGATAAGCATGCTATGAAATTGGTTAAAAACATATAAAGTGGTGTTAAAACAAAAATGAAAACCGAAATAACGTTTACAATATCTTATTTACTTCAGTTCAGATTCAGCATTTGATGACAATTTCGCTAGAGGAAGTCTTCCCCAACACGTCATTAGTACAAGTATTACGAAGGTTATTTATATAGTCATAGTGACCGTCTTGCAGATTTAGATATATTTGGATCGTTTCCTCTCAAAAAAAAACACTAAGAAATAATATATCTGGTCTTTCGGCTAAATCTAAATGAGGTAAGACGTTTTGAAGAGATATATTTTTAACAGAATAAGCATTTCATGTCTTTAATTGAAACCGATGTCAGTGTTCAGTAATACAAATTATTCCGAAAATCCTTAACATGTGGAGAAAATATGTTTTCCTGTAGATATGTCTTTTACAGTACTTGTAAAAAAATCCGCTGCAAACAGTATACTCCGCTATAAATATAAAGTATTTACAGCGAGTTTTGGCTTTAAAAACATTGCTTAAATTTGCACGATATTTGCGGTGATTGTATTGTGTAAAGTTATTCAGCTTTGGGTAACCGACCGGTTAACATAGATAATTTTTACATTAAAAATGGAGAGTAAATAATATACAGTAGTATTCATGTACGATATAGCTTGTAGAATGCGAAATCATGAATATAGATGTATTATGCTGATGATGTGAACAATGATTATTAATTTCATGATGATAAATATTGATGTATTACTTAACATTATCAGCCATGTGTATTCATACGATAACCCAAGTGCTATATTTACAAATTACAAATTGAATTTGAAATGTAAGTTGTGTTGTGTTTTAATTTCATATAGTTAGGTGACGAAATTGAATTAAGGGAATAATATAGTACTGATCTGATATAAGGGAGATAAATGCAAGTGTGCTATTAATACAACACGAACAGAATTGCTGATCTTGAACCGAGGACCTGCTGTATCGTTTTGGGGAGGTCTTCTCAGAACTTTGTCGCATTGGTATGTTATGTCATTCATAACAACTAGGTCAACAATTGTCAAGGTACAACTATACAGACGTCGACATCGCCCCTCGAAAAGAGTGTTGGTGTGTTTGTATTCTCGTACCCACGACTGTATAGGCAGAATTTCTTTGTTTAATACATGTCTGTCCTAGGGCCTCGGCACACACTGATCAAACAGACAACATTCTCTTATTATCCTCAAGATGGAAGTACTATGGTTATACGAAGTTACGATGTTCACGGACAATTGCAATTATAGGGAATGTGAAGCCAGAATACACACATGGGCATGACATTGTATAACCTATCTGGTACAAGAAACGTGCAGAACAGCGTTCAGTAGCCAGACGAAAATGTTAAACACCGACGCTTCATAGCTACTGATACTTTTGTCAGCATCGTTTCAAACGAATGTCAGAGCTTCTCAAATGTAGACCTAGATCACTAAATGAGAAATTGAAATAACAATACATCTTTAGAATACGATAAAAGCTTTCAAGTGGCGTACAGTTTTGGAATTATTACGAACCGGATGTGTCAAACTTTTAGAAATATGGCTTAACAGAGGTTGTAAAAGTGTATTACCTTATATGGAGAAAAAAAAGAAAACTTTTGATTTGATGGAATAAAGTCTCTAGAAATTACTAATTTGGCAGCTGTGAAATATGAAAATGAATGATTAAAGCAAAGGGTTCTTTTTTGGGGTCGGATTTCCAGATAAAAAGTGACAACCCTTACAGTTTATTTCTACTATATTATCTTCGTTGAACGAGAAAATTTATAAAAACATAGATTCGAGATGTACATATCAAATTGCATCATGTTAACTTAAATTAAAAGAAATGGAGCTATCGAGTTTTAAATGGGTAGCCCTCCTTATATAGTTATACTAACACATACAGGCAATTACCTATTGGCAGGAATGTGACGAATAACTAGCTAACGGGGTTGCGATTAACTAATTAACCAGTATTAAGTAAGGATGTCACGATTAACTAGTTAACCAGTATTAAGTAATGGTGTCGCGATTAACTAGTTAACTAGTATTAAGTAAGGGTGTCGCCATTAACTAGTTAACCAGTATTAAGTAAGGGTGTCGCTATTAACTAGTTAACCAGTATTAAGTAATGGTGTCGCGATTAATTAGTTAACCAGTATTAAATAAGGGTGTCGCGATTAACTAGTTAACAGGTATTAACTAAGGATGTCACGATTAACTAGTTAACCAGTATTAAGTAATGGTGTCGCGATTAACTAGTTAACCAGTATTAAGTAAGGGTGTCGCGATTAACTAGTTAACAGGTATTAACTAAGGGTGTCGCCATTAACTAGTTAACCAGTATTAAATAAGGGTGTCGCGATTAACTAGTTAACCAGTAATTACGTTAGGGTGTCGCGATTAACTAGTTAACCGGTAGCGTTTCATTCAGCATTTTTATTTATTTTATTTATTTATCTATTATTTTATTATTAACTGGCAGGTTAATTACTTGACATGTTATTACATTATGCTATACCACTTGTGTGTTTGTCTTCAAATCGTCGATGAAAGCTACTTTATGTGCCTTAGAATGCCGGGGACATGTCCGTAAAAGAGCACTGTAATAATTTGCTTAGTGGCATAAGATAAGATACTGTCTGACATTCACGTAAATTATGATAAATATTCATAAATTTAACTAAGTTATGATAACATTTTTATAACTGTTCCTTATTACCAACGCTACAAAATATAGAAACTGAAAATGGGTTATAACCCAACCCCATTTTAACTACACACGTATTACAGTCATGTTTTGTGTGAAAGGGCTAAAATTGGTTGGTTCAAACTACGCCATCCTTTAGAACATTAAGTAAGCATATATAATGAGTCAGCCACACGCGACGGGATCTGTTTTGTTCATGAAGACGAACAATACCACAATATATATGCACCAAGCAACTCGAACCCTTTAAAGTAATTAAGGAGGCACGCAATTACCGTAATTATTTAACATTTCCCTTTGTTGTCAATTGAAAGAACAAAAATGGAAAGAAACGGATATACCCAGATTATTAAAAAGGTCCCATCGTTTGTCTGTTAAGGTGCATTTTTAAAGATCAACTTTTTCAGAATGCTTAAAATGCAAATCTAATTCTATTAGATTAAAGTAAGGTTTTGATTATCTACATAATTGTTAAAATTGTACTTAGGCGCGAACGTATGCAGTTATAAATTTGTTTCCATATTTTGTGATGAAAAACGAAATAATCGAATAGAAAACAAAAGAACGTAGTAGCGGATTTTCTTTGTGTGTATTAATTTGGCAATAATCATCGAGACTTTCAATGCGAGGATAATTAACATTCGTTAACAATGGCGGATTTCAAAAGTAGACCAATAAAGATTTCTAAATCTGGGCAAAATATTGACAAAAATGACATAAACTCCACTGATAACATTGAAAATCCAATGACACCACCGGCACGAGAGAATACGGAGGTCGATTTAACAAAAGAAAACAGCGCTGAAGATGATGACTTTGTTACATTTGATAATGCCCCAGTCAACAAGGACGAAAACTTACGGCGGAATATAGAAATTGAATTGGACCTAATAGCTAAGGAAAGAGGACTAAGTGATATTGAATCTGATTTTGAAAACGTTATAAAAGAAATGGAGAAAATTGTTGTATTTGCCGATGATGAGGCTGATGAGGAGTTTCATAATATGGAATTGATTCGACGGGATTATGAGAACAAGATGTCCAGGGTTGAAAGCCGGGCATCATTTACGACGATTACTCCAAGAGAAGACTGGGGTTTTACAACCCGTACCATTCCGGAACTTAATTTTACATGGGGCAGTACGGTGAATAGTACTCAAGGCAGAACGAGTGATAATTCCCGTTACACGAACCAGTATTTACGTAGCACAGCTTCGGTGTTTCCATCCGGTAGAACAAAACGTCAAAGGAAACGTGAAAAGACGGGAGTTAGGTGGAGTAGTCGCATGGAATCTCGTTCGGACGGACGAACACTTTTCTGTTTCGGTCAGTATGAAGAGATGCAGATAGAAAAGGCCTCACGGCCTACGAGTGATAAGACAGAGTTGTCATTATCAAGGTAAGATAGGTGCATGATAATACAACAGTATTTAGTGATTATACTAGGACCAAAATGATGTAATACATGCAGATATTTTTGTCAGACCGCACGATTTGTACGGGAAAGGGAAAAGCATGCTTTGCGAGATAAGAGTCATTAGGCATGCGAGTAGCGGTTGAAAACTGAACAAGTGCAATTGAAGGCTGTCGTTTTGAATAACACATGCACAATTTTAATTTATGATTTTTTATTTTTTATTTATTTTTTTTATTTTTTTTGCAAGTTTATAAACAATTATAACGGTTTAGAATGATTTATGTTATTGCGAATGACAGAATAGCTTTTAAGTGTAGCAGTATTATGATTTGACCAAACAATTGTTACAATACTAATCGTCAGTTTACCAAAAATAAGATATAATTGTGGCTAGCCATTCTTTTCTACTATAGTTGAGTGTTAAAGCAGCATGCCTCCAGATCGTTCGACAACAAATATATATATATATTTTTTAGATATCTTGAAATAAATGCTATATTTCTTAAGAAGGCTTTAAAACTTAATTACTGACAAACTTTATGTTACGGAAACACACGTGAATTTGCTGTTTATACTACTTTTTACGAGGAAAATTGAAAAGCCTTTGTCACGCTTTTACTCCAGGTAATTAAACTGTCCCGATTATAAATATCTATAGTTTGAAGTCATTATTCACTACTTCAGCTATAGCGCTATTGGTTACGACGACGGGAAAATGTTTTTATTGCCGCGGCGGTCCGGAGTTCGATTCCCGGCGCGGTCATATTTTTTTCTTGATTTGGAACTTTTAAAGTATTTTAGAAACAAAAATTCATATTCTAATGTTCATAATATGACCAAACTTCAATTTGAAAGAAAAAATATTTTTAGCCAAATCTGGAGGCATGCTGCTTTAACAAGATAAATGCGGTAATAAACTGGCTCCAAAACTGAGTAAAGAGACTAGTTCCATTAAGCAACCTTCAAAAGTTAAGTTTTAAAATCGATCAATCAGATGCTGCACGGAGTGCTTACAGACTGGTCTTTAGTCAGTTTTATACCTTGGACACAGTGTAAGTCCTGAAGTAAATATCTACCATATCTTAATGGATTTTATTTGCGAGTTTTAAACCTAGTAAGAACTAAGTACTTGTATGTGTATACCTTTAAACTTTGGTGAAGTGTAAGTGTAGAGATATATCAAATAAATGGATTGACATTTCAGTGATTAGAGATTCCTTCTGTATATATGTCCCACAGTCCTGATAGAAATTTGATTCCTAAACAAACAAGATATAATCGTATAAACAAATCTGAATTCGTCCTTTTGCTTACAAATTGCTTTTATATTGAACTATGTACCTATTAATTTTTATTCGTTTTCTTCATTGATAATGTTTATATGTCAGATATGTCACAATCTTGTTTATAAAACAAGATTTTGAATAGGTTCTTTCATATACATGTAGGCATTTATCATAAATTGAAAGTACGTTGTCGGCATGGGTCTTAAAAGATGATTAATGTACTTAAAGTCTTCGCATGCATCTTTAATGAAAGATACATTTTACATGTGATTAGTGAGAAATAGGATTAAATTTTGCATCAATACCTAATGAAATTTGATATTTATGAGTACGTTGTAAAATGCTTTTTGTTATTGCTATGTTCTAAAATCATACGTTATTTTTCTTTTAATGCGGAGAAATATTTATTTTTAATTTTAAAATAGTAATCATATATCAAAAACGTTACTGACAATTTTAATGCAATATCAAGCCTAAAATTGCTTTATTTTGGGCTTTATGTCAAGCAAAAATAATTTCACTTCAAAAGTTTTCGTTGCATTGAATTTCACAAGAAAGGTAACAATATCTTACAAAATCAACAATATCTAGCTGTGAATATAACGTTGATCGATCGAATGTGGGAAATCAGAATGAACAATATTGAATTAAAGATATAATCCTTTTACTGGCATCGTTTTACACGTTAGTTTAATCTGTAAATATAAAATACAATTCCAGATTCGAGTGACTTGAAATTAATCTAGTTAATTTTAACAAGAGGGCTTTACTGACTTCCATTAACGTTACAATTATTTTAAGAACTGTGTGTGGTTATGTGTATAATCCAGTGTGAAATATGACGGACATTAAATGGATGGTCTCTACCAGATTAGGCCTTTAAAAGCACAGCAGAGAGTTTTCAAGTAAGTCTTGTGTTTACCCTATCTTAAGAGTTTTTTTCCAGCTTCATATTGTAATACAAATTATGAAAATATTTTATTAGATTTGGTTTAGGGAATAAAGTAAGATAAAAAATCTCAGTGCTTACTTCAGGATTTTGCAGTGTACATGCGTCGAACTTATTCCAAAGTGTTTGGTGCGAGGCAAGCATCCCATATCCCATCAGATCTCAACCTACCTCACTTATTATCCTAATCAAAATAATGTACCAGGAATTTTTCTAGACGATATGAGCCGCGACATGAGAAAACCAACATAGTGCGTTTGCGACCAGCATGGATCCTGTTCGCTTTCAAAGCCTATTGGAATTAGGGAAACTGTTAGCGAACAGCATGGATCCTGACCAGACTGCGCGGATGCGCAGGCTGGTCTGGATCCATGCTGGTCGCAAACGCACTATGTTGGTTTTCTCATGACGCGGCTCAATTATGATTATGTACATCATGCTGAAGTTGCAAAGTTGAATAAGTGGCGGTCTAGTGGGTTGGGAGGATAGGGAACTTAGATGACTTTATTCAGTTATTTTAGGGGCACTGTCCTTACCTTTTTTCTCCGCTTATGCGCTGTTTGAAACATTGTGGAAGGGTGCTATAAGCTCTGGAACAGGGCTTTCTTGCCTCCACGCCGATTGTTTTCAAGGAGAAAACTTGTTTCTGGCTCTAACTGAGAAGTATTATGGCGATAGCTTTTTAATGAGTGAACTTGGGAATTTTTCCTATTTCTGCAAATGAAAATTTAAGCTCATACGCTGGTCATTGTCAAATAAAGCAATTTTGAGATTCACTAGCCTTGTCAGTCTTATTTTGTATGTGTCAATCTCTGGCAGATGGTTCCTGTTTCAATGGATTTTGCATTGGAGATTTACCGTCCTTCTCAGAATAGTTTAAGGTCTCTTGAAAATATGTAACCAAACGATGTCAAAGTCGCTGGCTTCGCACCGCCTTTCTACTACAGTACTTGAATACAGCGTTTTACAGCTAAAACCCCGCGATTTGCTTGAACCATTGGCTGGAAGGAACCTCTGGTTTTCCTCAACCAATTTTGACTCTGTTCGACTAAAAACCATAAACATTGTCAAGATAACAATAAAACACGGTGTTAAAATTGTCATATTCACAAGACAGACTCGCGGGAAAAGTAACATGTATGGTTTGTCAAATAACAGGATTTGAATTAAAGGTAATTAACATTTCCACGACCTTAGATTTACGCCTTACAATGCCATTATAGTATTTGCAATTCTGTGTGAACTTGTGACTTCTATTGTAGATTATAATCTGCAATGAATGAGGTTCTTCTATGCCTTTTTGTTTAAAATACTTTAATTGGATGTAGTTAAAAAAGACTTTTCGCAGTGAATATTGTAATGATAGTAAATAAGGCTGAAAATATGATAACCAATAAAATTATTCATAGATAATTATCGAACCTTTCAAACGTTTTTATGAATGTAATTTCGTTGTATAATGTGATTATGTTTATTTTTGTTATTCATGTTGCTGACGCTAAATAATTTTCATGCTGCTGATGATGTTGAAGATAAAATGAGCCGCACCATAAGAAAACCAACATAGTGCATTTGCGACCGCGCAGACTGGCAAGGATCCATGCTGATCGCTTTCAAAGGCTACTGCAATTAGAGAAACCGTTAGCGAACAGCATGGATCCTGACCAGGCTGGTCTGGATCCATGCTGGTCGCAAATGCACTATGTTGGTTTTCTCATGGTGTGACTCAAACTGATAATGACAATGAAATTGTCTCCTTCCGAATCTTGGGTAAAACTTTAATGACTCAAGATTGGTTTCTTTCTTACAATAATGGTTAAATGCATGCAGTCACGTAGTATGCATGCACACAAATATAACTTACTGTATATACTATCTCACTGATAATTTTTTAACTACTGCACAAGCCGTTTATACTGTAAAACTGGAACTATAGCACGAGCCATTTAAACTGAAAAGCACGAACCATTAAACCATTACTATAAAGATTGAAACACTGCACGAGCAATTTGTACCGTAAAACCTGAATACATGCATGAGCCATTTGTACTCTAAAACTGGAATTACTGCACGAGCAATTAATGTTTCTTTTGAAAAAAAAAGTATTGAAAGATTTTTTTCCGTACAGCTCAAAATACCTACTACCAAAAATCATACTTTGAGAATGAACAATGCGAAACGATTTTATCAAGGACTGAAATACAAGTACGAAATGGCTTTTCACCCTCTGACGGGCCGTATATAGTTTTATCGCTCTTGCAAATCATTAACAATGAAAATTTCACTGAATTGGCGATTAACTGATCAAATATTATATATTATTAGATACAATACCTGAAGCTGTGAACAAATATTGGTTTAGGAACCGTTTCTTTAAAATACTGAACGGCCTCTGTTTCAAGTTGAAGAGCTATCAGATACTGTTTGATTAAAATATTGATTGGAACAAAATTCGGTTGTTAAGAAAAGTTGGAATTACGAACTAACGACAAATTATTCTGAGGTTTTCCATACAGATGGATCATTAAAATTTTGCTGAATTAGTTTCTATAATAATTTAGGAGAAGTTTTACATTTTAAAAAAGAATGGATACTAAGGGAATATACATCTACTCATAGCTATATGTGTATATGAAAAGAAGTGGAAGTTGAGCGTTATTTTCGGGGAAAAAGGAATTTGTACATTAGATGTATTTACATCCACCCTGGAGAAAAATGTTGACAAATTTCAGGATAATCTTTTATTAAGATAGACACATAATTAGGAAATGTTATGTTTGACCATGGTTCTGCGCAATTACTGACAGTAGAACTTTCTTTATAGCTTGTGCATAGACAGAAACTTCAAGACTGTACTTTAACGCTATAGTTTTGTGTCCAAAAAGGAAATTTGGAAAATAGAGTTTTATCATTGTATCCAAGACACGTGGAAATATATTTTAGCAATGTTCTTGGATATAAACTAGGAAAACCTGATGGGAAAACCAGGTCTCGGGCAGGCTGCCCTCATACCGTCTTCTTCCTACTATCACCATTCTCGGCTACCTTTTATCGACCCCTCGAACAATGGGCTCTTACTGTCCTTGCCTGCCTACCCTACAGTCCGGTCCATGGATCCTGGCTGCACTAACGCCATCAGACCAATAGCAACATCATTTGGAATTAGTGGAAAGTATGTTTAATAGAAATGGTAGAAAATATATGTTTTAGTTTAAAGTTCAAAAAGCAACGTGTCTCCAGCTTGTTGGGTTTTGACGCAAAATGATCGCAAAATAGCCTGTACTTCTGTTAATTTGGATAAATACATGTTTATATTAGCTGTAACTTGATACATTATGTTAAATAAGGCATCAACATGATAAAGTAAATATCATAACATGCTCTCATTTACTTTTGATCTGAAGGCCATTTGTAAAACGTTGAGGAACAACTCTAGGTATATATTTATAGAAATAGAGAGTAGTCCGCACAATATGCAGAAAAGCTATATGTTGAGTTACTCGCACAATAAAACATTTGATTAAAAAAAAAATTCAGATATCAGTCCATTGACACTGAATTGTATCTGTTTTAATTAACAATGTGCTGTAGATCTGGACACATGTCCCGTGCAATTACATATAATATATATGGGATATTCTAAAGCACATAATTCCTGCCCCGTGGGCGGAAAGGTACAACGGATGTTTTACCTCGCTTTCTGTGCGACCTATTGACAAGCTGAGGTGCAAGCTGAGAACAAGCTATTACAATTTTAAACCCAAAGAGGCTGAAAGATGGTTAATATTTCTGCGGTATATTGTTATATTTAATGTCTTTCGGAGTGATTAAAGTTACTACACACTGAAAGATAAATGTAAATCTAAAAAAAAGAGCTTGATCTTTTCGAAAATAGTTTTCTTCCTGGAAGTGTTTCCAATATTTTTAAATAGCAAGCACAGTAATACGTGATATACTTTGTCCTATCTGTATGCGGGGAAAAAAATGTAGAAGTAAAACGGAGAAGTCACAAATCTTGCAGTCTGTGCCGCGGTCACACAACAATAAAACCGAGTCGCCAACCTTGTGTTGTTAGATTAAATTTTTACAATTTAAAACGGGATTTTTTATGTTATGTTTTAATGCAAGATGGGAAATATTTTTGAATTAAACAGTCAAAATCCGTTTCTGCTTTTATGGAGGTAATAAGATATAAATAGGTTATAACTTTTCGTCATTTTCATACTTTGACAAAATATAAATAAATCCGATTTCTGCAACTTATGGATTTTTTTCTTCAAAGGTTTTGGTACAAAAAAAACTTTGGAAATGCTATATATAATATCACAGAGAAACTGTCAGTTTCGAAGTTGCATGCTCAAATTAAGTTGTCAGTATACTCGAACCGATTTTATCACAGATCATCGGAGCGTATTTTGTTATCTAGAAATCATTACTGTTCCATGGTCCACCGGATGAAATTGTAAATTCAATTAAATAATTTGAATGGCACAAATTAAGTTAATTGATTTTGCAGCAGTGTTTGTGCAGGAGTGTAGACACCTTTATCCTTGAATATTGATTTCACTTCAGAATACATACATTTTTTTCTTGAGGTATGGGCGAATTAGTCAGACATTTCTGTTTCCGGAGTTTCTTATCTTAGCTGTTATTGACGTACAGTTGTGCAAAAGAAACACGAGTCTGAAATGATGTAATTAGTTCGTTTGTAAAGATCTCTTTGGTTCTGGTCCGCATTTAGTTTTTTTCTAAAGCTGAAAATAATGGCTGCAATATGTGTTTTGTAATTTGTCTCGCAGTCAGGTCAGTTGCTAAGCGTGCAGCTGAAGTTCGGTCCCAAATCCCTAAGAAAAAAAATGAAGAAAATCGTAGAAAGGTAACGGCTGTTGACACGAAATCGTCTGACACTATGGTGCCTTAAAAATGCCACCGCAGCTTACGTTCTAAAGTGTACTCCGAGTCCTTATTCAGACATCATCGTTTAATTATTGATTTTAAGAATTTAATTATCACGATAGTTTCTGACTTTCTGGTTGAAAAAAAGGAAGAGATATTGTTTTAACAATTACGATATACAGTTCAATTGGATATCTAGAAATAAATTAAATTCGCTATTTTGAATTACGTTGCCGTTGAAACAAAACGGCTTCTATTTTGGTCAAATATTTGAATGTATATAACTTCTTCCAGTACCGTAATAAATTTATGAAACTCTTTCAATATCCAGTACCGTAAATAATTTATGAAACTCTTTCAGACAGAAGGAATATACGAATAGCGTTCTTTTCTCGGCCTTAGAATACGTTTAATTTTCAATTTCAAGTTTTATTACATAACAAGTTCGAAAATATTCAAGTGCTTTGATTGTTTCCAAATACAAACGCGAATGGTTGCATATAGGCTGAGAGTTCGTACTCGTACTGGTTCGCGTGAGTTCGTACTTGTACTGGTTCGCGTGAAGGATCAAAGAACGTTTCAAAACGAAATAACAACCATTCAGCATTAAATTTTGCAAAAATCAGGCCGTGCACAGCTGCTGTAGCAAACTATACACGAAACGTTAGTTTGCTTAAACGAGCTTGCTTCTTATTGCTGATTACTTGCTGATTAAGCTCATTCCCTTATAGGATATTGCGTTGGCGTACGAGCACGCGTTTTGTTATTGTTGTTGTTGTTTGTGTGTTGTTGTTTTTTCGGCGCACGCTTAACACATCTTGACGTGTCATTCTAGCGGGAGCGCCAACGAGAGGCAATGAAACATTTTTTTTTTCGTCTTGGCGCATGCGCCAACAAGCCGAAAGAAATCTAATTGTGCGCACGCAAACGCGGAACAAGGAAATATTTTCTTTTGTCTTGGCGTGCGCGCCAGCCAGGACGACAACATGGACCGCACAAATAACTGAATTCCTGATTCAGCCGCCATAGGAAAGCCTTGGTAGATTATCGGCTGTCGGCGTCTGCGCAGTAAAACAATCAACATTGCGTTTCTAAAGGGTTGTAAGAAGGAAAACTATTAAATTGAACACTTTATACAGTTATTTCCCTTTGACATTGACACGCTCATACTGCTCCTACGAAATCTAGTAAAACAGCGATAGCGGGTGACATTATAGGATGGTAGGGTAGCGATTATATGGTAAAATGATGACATTATAGGATGGTTGTGTAGCGAAAGTTTGATGGTGGGATGACATTATAGGATGGTAGTGTAGCGATAGTTGGATGATGGGATGACATTATGGGATGGAAGTGTAGCGATACTTGAATGATGGGATGACATAATAGGATGGTATGGTAGCGACAGTTGGATGATGGGATGACACTATAGGATGGTAGTGTAGCGATAGTTGGATGATGGGATGACACTATAGGATGGTAGTGTAGCGATAGTTGGATGATGGGATGACATTATAGGATGGTACTAGAGATAGTTGGATGATGGGATGACATTATAGGATGGTAGTGTAGCGATAGTTGGATGATGGGATGACATTATAGGATGGTAGTGTAGAGATAGTTGGATGATGGGATGACATTATAGGATGGAAGTGTATAGATAGTTGGAGGTTGGGATGACATTATAGGATGGAAGTGTATAGATAGTTGGAGGATGGGATGATATTATAGGATGGTAGTGTAGAGATAGTTGGAGGATGGGATGACATTATAGGATGGTAGTGTAGAGATAGTTGGAGGATGGGATGACATTATAGGATGGTAGTGTGGCGATAGTTGGATGATGGGATGACATTATAGGATGGTAGTGTAGAGATAGTTGGAGGATGGGATGGCATTATAGGATGGTAGTGTAGAGATAGTTGGATGATGAGATGGCACTATAGGATGGTAGATAGTTGAACGATGGGATGACATTATAGGATGGTAGTGTAGCGATAGTTGGAGGTTGGGATGACATTATAGGATGGTAGTGCAGAGATAGTTGGATGATGGGATGACATTATAGGATGGTAGTGTAGCGATAGTTGGACGATGGGATGACACTATAGGATGGTAGTGTAGCGATAGTTGGACGATGGAATGACATTATAGGATGGCAGTGTAGAGATAGTTGGACGATGGGATGACACTATAGGATGGTAGTGTAGCGATAGATGGATGATGGGATGACATTATAGGATGGTAGTGTAGCGATAGTTGGATGATGGAATGACACTATAGGATGGTAGTGTAGCGATAGTTGGATGATGGGATGACATTATAGGATGGTAGTGTAGAGATAGTTGGACGATGGGATGACATTATAGGATGGTAGTGTAGCGATAGTTGGATGATGGGATGACATTATAGGATGGTAGTGTAGCGATAGTTGGATGTTGGGATGACATTATAGGATGGTAGTGCAGAGATAGTTGGATGATGGGATGACATTATAGGATGGTAGTGTAGCGATAGTTGGACGATGGGATGACACTATAGGATGGTAGTGTAGCGATAGTTGGACGATGGGATGACACTATAGGATGGTAGTGTAGCGATAGTTGGACGATGGGATGACATTATAGGATGGTAGTGTAGCAATAGTTTGATGATGGGATGACATTATAGGATGGTAGTGTAGCGATAGTTGGATGATGGGATGACACTATAGAATGGTAGTGTAGCGATAGTTGAACGATGGGATGACATTATAGGATGGTAGTGTAGAGATAAGGATGGTAGTGTAGCGATAGTTGGAGGATGGGATGACATTATAGGATGGTAGTGTAGCGATAGGTGAAGGATGGGATGACATTATAGGATGGTAGTGTAGCGATAGTTGGAGGATGGGATGACATTATAGGATGGTAGTGTAGCGATAGTTGGAGGATGAGATGACATTATAGGATGGTAGTGTAGCGATAGTTGGAGAATGGGATGACATTATAGGATGGTAGTGTAGCGATAGTTGGAGGATGGGATGACATTATAGGATGGTAGTGTAGCGATAGTTGGATGATGAAATGACACTATAGGATGGTAGTGTAGAGATAGTTGGAGGATGGGATGACATTATAGGATGGTAGTGTAGCGATAGTTGGAGGATGAATAACACTATAGGATGGTAGTGTAGAGATAGTTGGAGGATGGGATGACACTATAGGATGGTAGTGTATTGATAGTTGCAGGATGGGATGACATTATAGGATGGTAGTGTAGCGATAGTTGGAGGATGGAATGACATTATAGGATGACATTATAGGATGGTAGCGTAGCGATAGTTGGAGGATGGAATGACATTATAGGATGGTAATGTAGTGATAGTTGGATGATGGGATGACATTATAGGATGGTAGTGTAGCGATAGTTGGACGATGGGATGACATTATAGGATGGTAGTGTAGCGATAGTTTGATGATGGGATGACATTATAGGATGGTAGTGTAGCGATAGTTGGATGATGGGATGACACTATAGAATGGTAGTGTAGCGATAGTTGAACGATGGGATGACATTATAGGATGGTAGTGTAGAGATAAGGATGGTAGTGTAGCGATAGTTGGAGGATGGGATGACATTATAGGATGGTAGTGTAGCGATAGGTGATGGATGGGATGACATTATAGGATGGTAGTGTAGCGATAGTTGGAGGATGGGATAACATTATAGGACGGTAGTGTAGCGATAGGTGGAGGATGAGATGACATTATAGGATGGTAGTGTAGCGATAGTTGGAGAATGGGATGACATTATAGGATGGTAGTGTAGCGATAGTTGGAGGATGGGATGACATTATAGGATGGTAGTGTAGCGATAATTGGATGATGAAATGACACTATAGGATGGTAGTGTAGAGATAGTTGGAGGATGGGATGACATTATAGGATGGTAGTGTAGCGATAGTTGGAGGATGAATAACACTATAGGATGGTAGTGTAGAGATAGTTGGAGGATGGGATGACACTATAGGATGGTAGTGTATTGATAGTTGGAGGATGGGATGACATTATAGGATGGTAGTGTAGCGATAGTTGGAGGATGGAATGACATTATAGGATGACATTATAGGATGGTAGCGTAGCGATAGTTGGAGGATGGAATGACATTATAGGATGGTAGTGTAGTGATAGTTGGATGATGGGATGAAATTATAGGATGGTAGTGTAGAGATAGTTGGATGATGGGATGACACTATAGGATGGTAATGTAGAGATAGTTGGATGATGGGATGACACTATAGGATGGTAATGTAGAGATAGTTGGATGATGGGATGACACTATAGGATGGTAGTGTAGTGATAGTTGGATGATGGGATGACATTATAGGATGGTAGTGTAGAGATAGTTGGAGGATGGGATGACATTATAGGATGGTAGATAGTTGAACGATGGGATGACATTATCGGATGGTAGTTTGGAGATAATTGATGATGGGATGACATTATAGGGTGGTTACCATGGTAGGGTAGCGATAATATGATAAAATGATGACAATCATGTCAGTCCATCGTTCTACCATCCTTGTCCTAAAATTTAACTACCATTGACATACTATCATGTCGTCGTCATCCTATGCTTTTATCAGCATACTACTATCATACCATCGCGCTTTAAAAATTTGTGCGATTGGCGAAGGTGGGATAGGAACAAAACACGATTCAGTAAATTTCAACAGTATGTAACATACGTATGCTGTTTTATGTATTTTTATATAGGTAAAGAGTACTGAACTGTTTTAACTTATCTGTGACTCAGTACGGTAATCTTGGCACATTATCGTCTGCCATGTATATGAAAAGTCTAAGTGCCAAGTCAAATAAAAGTCGACAATTAGTCTTTTAAATTTTCCAAAAGTTGAAAGTGTATTGACCTTTAACATGTTTCACAAGCAAATAAGCTTTAAAGTAAGTTATTGTATGCATATTGTTTCGCTTTTTTCCATTAATAAGATCGATACAAGGTTTTTCAAATGTATTTAAGTGTTTCAAAATATAAACCCTAGTTTGTTTTGCTATACTTCACTGCTTTAAAGCAATTAATGCATTAGTCCGTTGGTATGGTGAAAATGGCCCCCTTATGACTGTTAGTTTGTTCATATTAAGCTAAGCTGATACAGAATTTA
This sequence comes from Mercenaria mercenaria, assembly GCF_021730395.1. NCBI lineage: Eukaryota > Metazoa > Mollusca > Bivalvia > Venerida > Veneridae > Mercenaria > Mercenaria mercenaria. Next base: position 52,150,443 of record NC_069365.1, read on the forward strand.
CTCGTTCAAATATAGATGTATGTGTAATAAGTCTAGATAAAAAAAACCGATACTACAGCTGGGCACATCAAACAATGCCAAGTTCGTTTCACTCGGGTAAAAAGATACAGAAATCATTGTAAATGGTTATTTAATTAACCCAAGTAGGGAAGGCAACAAAAAAGGCAAATCAGTGAATTTGGAAATGTTTTCTGAATGCCTTTTTTTTTTTTGACAGAATGCATTTCAAACGTCGGAAGTCTTCCGTTTCTACCACGTATTAGTATGGAATTCGGGGACCGTTGGGTCAGTCCTGTCGGCGTTACATAACTTCAATATTGAAATAGATGTCGTAAAACCATTATCAAACAAAGACGCTGATTCTTCTAACAAAATCAAACTGACCAAAATTGAATTAAGATCTCCTTTTTGTTTGCTTTTAAATACATGTATTGACTTTATTTAAATGCTATTCTAAACTTTGGAAATTTTAAAATATGATAAGTGGTTAAGGTTTATATGAAAATGTTTGTCTTCCGGTGTGGTTGTTAAGTTCAAGGTGTCAACATTGGTTCTCTTAAAGACACTGGGAGAGATGTTTGAATACCTCGTATAAAAGTTCACATTTCGGGTGCAATTTATCGTCGCGCGTGCGTAAATTGACACTTTTCAAACAGACTGTGTTCAGCTTTGCAACTTTGTAAATATCTCGACTGGGTATATTTATCACATAAATATTCAATTATACGACATGGGATTAGTTAATACATATCGATTGTGTCGATACACTATTTACAATTAACTTTCAAAAGGTCCTATATCAGTTAACAAAAATGGGCTTAAGATTTTCAGGGTTTAATGTCGAAATATTTTATTTCTTTCCAATATAAAGTAAATATCATTACGTGTTTTTAGAATTGACATTATAACAGATGTATAGTTTGTTCGTGAAAAGGTGGATTTATTTCAAATCATAGAAAAGTCGCGGGTATTACGTGTGTTCAAGTATAAGCCATATATCAGACGGTCGTACTGGGCTTACATTTTCAATGATTTTGTGAGATTTAGATTTCAATTTTGGATGTTAAAATATCAAGTTCGCATACAAAATCAAAATGTCGGTGTCAAAAGATGTTTTCTGTGTGGAAATAGTATTTAAAGATCCGGAGAGTGAACAAGGGCGGGCGGTAGAGTCGCCCGCACAGGAAACTGAGCACGAAACCTCGAGCGTTCAGATGTCGAGATCGTCCCCAGTTTCCTCGTACCAGGCTTCTCCAAGACATCATCATCATTTTCTTCTAAGGTCGGTATTTCATTAACTATAAGCTTTAACAGTCAACTTTTTCGATCAATAAAGTAAATTCTATTCAAGCACATAATTTTAGTGCGCTAATCTTATGCGACATTGCGTCTACATTCATATAAGATTGTACAACCTTAGGTCATTAATTCCTTTCGTACAATTTTCTATGTCAATAGTTGTAACAAAAAAGAAATTGTTTCACTTATTTTCTAACGAGACAAACCAAAATAAATTATGCATCAAGGTTATCCAAGGATACTTTCCAAATTTTATAACTTCGATGGCTTTGACGCCGTGAAGTCTTTCTTCATTCGGCACCAGGCACGCTGACATTTTGTACGAATATACACCGGAATCTATCACAACCTTGTATTTTCTTTTTCAATGAATGAATCGAATACGACCTTTTCAGCGTTTTTAACAATGCATTACATTTAAGTAATCATTTCTATGGTGGCTGATTTCTGCCATGTCGTGTTGGCGAGGCGAAAACACGACAACATGAAAAATTGACACATTTTACACGAAAACACGTCGTTTAGAGGGCGCCGACACAACATGTGTATTTGTCGAGTTTTCAAGTTGGCGCGTATGTATATGTCGTGTTAGTACCCTTTATTTGTCGTACTATCGTGTTGTGACTTCGACCCGTGCTTTCGTGTTGCCGTGTTTTCGCCTCGTCAACACGCCAACACGACGTGGCAGAAATCAGCCACCATACATTTCATCTAGGTGTAAAATGACCAGTATCTGGACTGACTTCAAGGAATTGTTTATAAATATATGTATGTCAGTGTGCTAAAGTCAAGAGAGTTATCGACAATTAAACGACTGATTTATTTAGAAAGTAACTTCACCCTTTATTTCGTATCAAAAATATCTCGCATGAAAGTCTTTTACAAACTACGGAATCAGCCGCTACCAGCAACGACAGCGCCCCGGACCAAGACGTTTCCTAGGATATGAGTTTCCTTATCAAGGAGTGTCAACATGCGCGTCTCTGTTCTCTTAAGAAATAGATTGAATAATCCGATTAGTATAAGCAATCGTTAAAGCATTTACCGAATTGTTTGACACCGAGGACGGCTGCTAATCCAATTTTCCGCTATTGGTATACAGGAAGTCTGTGTATTTGATCATGTTTAGTCATGGCTTGCTGATAAGCCATAGCGAGCGTCGCCGATATATGTAGAAATGGTTCATAATGCAACAACAAATTTTGACGTACTGTCATTAATGGCTTCCCTTACATTTACATGTATTTTGATTTTTTATAAGATAGAATTGTGAAAATTCTACAAGAGTTGTGTTGTTGCCGTTGACTTTTTCCAAAGGTTTGACGCTTTTGCATAAATGACATTTCTGAATTAAATCATAATAAATCGTTAGACAGGATTAAATAAAATGTCCTATTTCCTATTTTGTAAGTTTTGCACTGATTTTATGGAACTTTTCATGGAATACCGCCCCAGCCAAAGAAAGAAAGAAGAAAAAATACGTCCAGATCTGTAAACTGTAAAGTCTTGGTATTGTTAAAGATGTGGACCTATATTGGTCAGTCATCAGAAATCTAATATTTGATGCTTCGGTGAATATGAAATTAAGTATTATATGCATTAGGTTTAAAATAGTACACATTAAATACATGTACGGTTAAACGCAAGATAAATGTGTACTATCAGTAAAAACGAGAAGTATTTTACATTCGACATTTAATTATTAATGTAGATCTACATACACAATTTATTTATATAGTTAGTAAAGTTAGATACATTTGATGAGGATTTCTACAACTGAAGTAAATGTCTAAAGATAAAATATTTGAGTGAAAGATAGGCACCGGATATCTTTGATTTCACAAATCCAGTTTCATTCAATTAATGTGCACAACATTCTAAATGACTCAAAGAGTGGTAAGGTCACTCACGCCTAAATAGTAGTCCATATATATTCTATATAAAACTGACATCAGAGAACAAATCCTTACCTCATTTTAAAGAATTACGATAAAACTGACATAAAATGAAGAAAAAAGAAGGGGTCATGTATCCTCTAAGAGAGATTTCTCTTGTGTAAAATCACATCAAAATCACACTGTTGTGACCAGGTATAGTACTACACGACGTTTCCCATATTGTTTTGTTGTTTTAATGTGCTAGTGTTGTCAAAGGGATAGTCCACCGAGATTTTTTTTCCAGCATCAGGTGAGAGTGCCTGATATTTACTCGACCAACCTCGGTAACTCTCGGTGAATAAATTAATCGGTAACCCTCGGAATTATATCACTACCGGGTTGGAGTATTTAATTGTATTTTACTATATCAAACAACATTGAAATATTCTAAGGATTTTTGGTGGATAAAGGTTGCATGTCTACCTTGCCTAAACTTTAAAAGGTATTATACAACCCGTCTTATGTGACCTTTTCTCGTGAATCTCCTGAATTTTAATCTCGGACAGTCTATATAACTTACTTACGGGCGCCCAGAGTCATGCGAACGACGCATCAAATAATTGTGTTGAACAGCTTTGCCGAGTTCCTTCAATATCTCTGGATGTATGTCAAAGTTAAGAGTTGCATTGACCTCCAATGGTCCTGCTTGGCTGAATCTAGGGCCGTTATATTATTAAGGTCAAAAGGTCAAGGTCGGATGAGCGACTAAGTTCTATCATGACTCTCTTTGAAATAATATTGTCCATTCGTCAGAAAATATTCTTTTTGTAAATCATGAGATTATTATTAATACCGTTTTGCGTTGGATGTTTACATATAGCCAATGCATTTTTGGTACTACTTTTTTGTAAACTACTAAATTGCGTCGAGTGTAACGCATTTTGGTAGTGCGATGTAATTTATAGACTAGAATTTTACTCCATTGGCGATAAAACTGACAGTATTATTAACGATAACTTCGAAATTCAAAAAGAAAGCCTACCCTCTACCACTAGAGATCTTTAGAAAGATGTGTAACCTCAAATGATGTATGGGTGAAAATAGATAAATACATTGTTACAATACTGTATGTAATCTATTTCAGAAATGCATCTCGCCTGGCACTCGAGTCCCGGGAGGCGATGTTCCGACGAGCTATGTCTTTGCTGTCGGCACGTTGTACAAGCGTGAGACAAGAAACCGACGGCGACAAAGTCACCCTAGGAGCACAGATACCTAAATACTTCTACGTTACTCAAGACAAGCCGCAGCCAATGGAACCTTTAAAGGTATTATTACTTATTCTAATACGCTTGTTTCTGTTAAAACATGCATACGCTAAAATGACATCACGTTAACGGGCGATGACGTCAATGTTTTTGTTGCGCCCGAGGAAGTAAGGCATATTAGAATCAAAATAATGTATTTTGTTTTGTTTTTATTGGGTTCAACGTCGCACCGACACAATTTAGGTCATATGGCGACTTTCAAGCTTTGATGGTGAAGGAAGACCCCAAGAGCCCCTCCGTGCATTATTTCATCACGAGCGGGCACCTGGGTAGAACCACCGACCTTCCGTAAGTCAGCTGGATGGCTTCCTCACATGAATAATTAAACGCCCCGTGTGAGGGTTGAACTCACATCAGTGAGGGGCAAGTGATTTTAAGTCAGCGACCTTAATGACATTTTTCAGTTTTCATATAATTATTCTGTCAAAGATCTGTTTATACTCAAACTACAAAAGCAGGCTAGGTATAACCAAAACCTCGAGTAATTCTAACTAATTTATTTGGCAAAACTGGCTTGATACACCATGACTAGAACAATATGCTAAATTTCAGACAGGTAACATAAATTGAAGTAATTTAAAGTATAAGTCTGGTGTAATCGAGCCAGTCTGCTGCAATCTTTCTTGGGGATTATTAATGAATTGCCGAATGCCCAAAAAGAACCTTCGCGGCCGAATTCAACTAAGACATATACTGTTGGAGGCGGAAGGGGGTTCTGCCCCAAGAAAGTTTTGATCTGTTTAATGAACAAAAAGACCCATTACATAGAGTTGGATCCCTATTGAAAAATGTGTATTTTATTACATTTCCTTAAACTTTGTAATTACTTCCCTTTAATATAAAAGTATTTAAAAAGTGGACTAGATCTATGTCTTTTGATTTCAATATGATTTCTAATTTTATATACTTGCATTTGATAAACAATGAGATATTTCAACAACCTGAAACAAAAGTCAAGTTTTAAAACAGAAAGTAACCTCAGAATTCATCTATTTTTAAGCTACCAAGATAGACAAAGGGAGGTAATAATAACTCTATAAACTTGCATTTCTAATGAATTTCGGCAATATATGTCATTGGCAATTCAAATCTTTGAAACCTTTAATACAGTAGTGTTTATATTCATATTACTCCTTAGGCAGAATATGTTAATATAATTTATACTTATGCTAAAATAACGCTTAGTTGGAAAACCGGGATAGGAAAATCAAATGGTAAAGATACTTCCAGCGAAAATCTGACCGGTGAATATAAACAAGTGCAAATGATCAGTTGATTAAGTTTTGCTCAAATTCATTAGTTGACCAAAATCTGATTAACCACTTTTAACAGGCCCCTGAAACAATGTCTAGCAAAATCGTGTTTTACTTAAAGTAATGCTCGGTTATACGTCGCCAGAATTCGTGTATAAATAACGTTAAAGCACGATTTTTTTCTATATATAACCATCTATCTGCATAATTACGTAAATATAGAATAACATGATTGATAATCTGAAAATTTCTACAATACTTTCCTTCAGAAGTAGCAGATCAATGGAAACGTTCTAGCCTATCATTTCAGGAAATTTCGACATGACAGCTTTAACATTAAATTAAATTTTCTTTCTTTTTAAAGTTAATCGCGTTTCTGTAATCAGATATCAGTTGATTTTGTCTCTGCGTGGGTCATTGGGAAAAAAAAGGAAACCTATTAAACGACATGGTCAAATATTTAGTTTCCCTTTCAATCTCATAAACGCGTAGTACATATATTATTGTTATCGGCATATTAAGATTTAACATACATACAATTCTACCTATGAATCAGTACATTTGATCACCTGGGTTAATAGCATACATTTTTATTTTTAATAAAGCAAATTTGGACAGCTGACGGTGAACTTGATCATTCAAGAATTTCCATTAACCCTTACAATGCTAAATTTCTATATTGAACTTGTCCGTCTTCCAATTTGGACAGTACCATTAACTGTTAACAGGGGTGCTTATCAAAAAAGATACTGACTGAATGGCGAACAGTGCAGATCATGGTCAGACTGCACGTGTGTGCAGGCTGATCATGATCTACACTGGTCGCAAAAGCAAAACAGTCGTGTCCAGCATGGAAAAGATTAAGACTGACCTATTCATTTGATACTTTTGCTTCAGTTATGCTTACCAAGTTTTCTTGTAATCTTTATTAACTGGTGCGTGATAAATCAAATAGTATACGGGTTTGTAATATGCAACGGCCATTGTTTCCGGAGTTTGTTCCTTTAACAATTTATTTTCTTGTACAATTTCTAAAAATAGGAGGGTGAATGGCTCGAGAAATATACAATATAAAGTAAAATCCTCCACGAGACAAATCATCGTGTCCAAGGATCGAACAAAGAGACGTGTAGCGTGTTTGTGTTGTGCTAAAACCCCAACTGAACTAACTTGATGTATAGCAATGAAGCGCCTGACACCATCTAATCTATACTTTTTTCACATTGAGCTTTTAGGGTTTTGTTGCGTGGGTTACGCTAGATCATACAACCACAAACTATTTATGTCACGAATGATTTATAAGTCTATTCGTATTGCGTTAATTCAATTCATGTCCTGTTACATACTAAGGACATACCTTTTTAATTATCATGTTATGCGTTAGATTGGCTAAAATCAAATATGTTACCGTCTTTATGTAAAATTACTATCATCATCATCATCTTCATCATCATCATCGTCATCATCATCATTATTATCATAATTATCATTATTGTTATCATTATTATTATTATTATCATTATTATTATTATTACCAACTTCACACTTCAGGCTTGGCGAGGTTACCATGGCAATATCTATTTCGAACCAATCAATATCAATCCGCTGAAGGGCGATCTGGAGTCAGAGCGGGCAAGAACATCCATCACGCGCAAGGATCCTCAACCTAACCCTAGAACTCGAACCTCGGTACCAAAACTGAGGTCAAACCAAGACAAAGAGAACCGCCCTTTCCAAGAGAGCCGGAGCGAGTCGCGCCAGACCAACAAAAGTTCGGTTGGAAGCAGACGATCATCTACGCGTCCCATGGCTTACCTAGATAAACAGACTGTTCTAAATAGACTGAATGAAAGTATTCAAGAGGATATAGTTTGGTTAGAAGGCACGGAAAACACAGGCAGCCTTGCAGTGCGGCCAAAGTCTTACCCGGAAAAAATGTCTCGCGATAAAGAGAGGGATCTACAATATAATAAAGAAAGAATTAAAAAGGGATCAGTTGCGCATAAATTATATATAGATGGTAAATCTAAACAAAAACCAAAACTGTCAGTCAGCGGTGGAAAGTTTACGCCGCCGAACTCACTGTCGCCGCTCTTACGGACTCAAACCCAATACTCCCTGAGTAGCCAAAGACTAACAACAAATAGTCCGGACCCTTATCACCTTAATGAATCTAAGTTACCTCCCTTAGACCAGATCCGTGCTAGTCTGAAACATATGGACAGTAAACAACCTCGCGGAAAATTACCATACAATAAATCTATGACTATTACAGACGATATGAAACCTTTTGTGAAATATAGCCCGGATGTAGTTGCAAAATTTGCACAGCAAGCTAACATATGTTAGATATTGCGATTAACATGTGATATGAAGTCTTTTGTGAAACATAGTCCGGATGTAGTGGCAAAATTTGCACAGCAAGCTAACATAATAATTATGTTAGATATTACGATTAACATGTGATACGAAGTCTTTTGTGAAACATAGTCCGGATGTAGTGGCAAAATTTGCACAGCAAGCTAACATAATAATTATGTTAGATATTGCGATTAACATGTGATACGAAGTCTTTTGTGAGACATAGTCCGGATGTAGTGGCAAAATTTGCACAGCAAGCTAACATATGTTAGATATTGCAATTAACATATGATATGAAACCATTTTTTGAAATATAGTCCGGATGCAGTGGCAGAATTCGCACATCAAGCTAACATAATTATTATGTTAGATATTTCGAATATCATATATGATATGAAACCTGTGAAATAATCAAGCTAACATATGTTAGATATTGCAGTTATCATGTATGATATGAAATCTTCTGTGAAACTAGCCAAGCTTACATATGTTATAATTATTTTATTATTCTAAACATTTGTTAAATGCAACACAACAAGCAAACATGTTAGATATTATGACAATCATATCATATGGTATGAAACCTTTCTGTGAAAGTATAGTGTAGTGAAGCTAACGTATGCTCGATTCTATGTGAAACGTTTCAATATGCAAACATATTAGATATTACGACTATCATGTGCGATATGAACCTTTTTCGGAATAAAGCCCTAATGCATTTGGTAAACTTTGCATAAGCTTACATTATAGAACTATATTTTGTGAAATGTAATGGCAAGTTTGTGCACAACGGGCTAACTTATGTTAGATAGTGTGATGGTAATGATTCGTACAGAATTATTCTTTCTCACCGATTGAAAACTAGAAGCAAAGGGCATAATAAGGATATAGAAAGTGAAAAATTGACGGATTTAGAATATTTTTTTTTTATTTTATATTTCGAGACTTCCTCGAACTTTACTGAAAAAAGAATGGATTACATATTTTCGTAAGACATTAACACATGATGTTGTGAAAGATGATATCCACATTTCGGGATTTTCTAGTTGTTCGCTGGAGGTAGGGAAATTGTAAAAATCAGTTCTATTTTTATGAAACACAAAAGACTTTTCACCAGGACTTAAAAGAGAGCCATGTTGCCGTAGCAAAATGACAGGCTTATATTCGTGTCAAAGAACTCAAGTTGACTTTTTGCAGGTGCAATTATGAGAACTGATGGGATTTTTTACCATCTCGTTTTGGGGGGGTTTTTTTGGTCCCTTATTTTCGATACAAGCCCCCAAAAAACAGTAAAACTTAATACTGAAACACAATACAAAAGATTTGTTATGTAAGTCATCTTGTGTTTTTCGTATCTTTCTGAATTTTCAGTTTTCGATTTACATCACCGTGTCAAAATTCTGCTAAGATGACTTTGGAACAAAGAATACTTATTTGACTCTACACGATACAGCTACTTGTAGTTTTATAGATCACTATTGTATCATAACGCATCTATTTTTCGTTCTAGGTAGCTATCATGCATTTTTAATATTCGTGCATTTTTGTTACAACATGGCATGTGTATTTTCTTATAATGTATATGTCAGCGGGGATTTTCTCTTTGATCTGACTGTTTGTTCATGTTTTAGCTATCTGTGATAAATGATATTTGAGCCGTGCCATAAGAAAACCAACATAGTGGGTTTGCGACCAGGATGGATCCAGACCAGCCTGCGCATCCGCGCAGTCTGGTCAGGATCCATGCTGTTCGCTAACAGTTTCTCCAATTCCAATAGGCTTTAAAAACGAACAGCATGGATCCTGAACAGACTGCGCGGATGCGCAGTCTGGTCTGGATCCATGCTGGTCGCAAACCCACTATGTTGGTTTTCTCATGGCGCGGCTCATTTCTGTTAAATGTGCCAAACTTTGTAAAGCTTGAGATCTTTTATATATTATTTGAACATGTGATAGGCGTTTATACTTCGTAAAAGAAATACCATGTATATGTTCGTACTAAGGTCAAAAGTAAGTATTGACTTTTAAACGTGACAAAATCAAACATTTTCTATAAAGGTGTATACGATGTTGCAAGGACGGTCAATGCCCACTATTTAAAAAAGGAAAAGAGTATGCTATGTGCATATTTTCCATGACATTGTATATGCTCTCTATGTCGACATTTAGAGTCAAGAAACCCTTTTCTTCTACCTCTGTGAAGTGTAGGCCAATATCAGTTGTTTTAAAATGCAAGTTTTGTTACAATTTTAACATGTTTCTAAAAAGATCCCATTTTACTATCAGTGCTCTATAAAAATGTTTAACGATTACAAGTGCGAGACCTGTGCTATGCTTACAGATACTGGCTAAAAGTTGACGGAGAAAAGAGTCCAGTCCTACGAACCAGAGTATAAGTTCCTAAAGACGAATTAAAATTCAATTTTTAATTGATCGTTTCACCTAAATTTTACATTTATATATTATATACATGTAACTATGTCTCACTGTCCGAAAATTGTACAAATTACTAACAGTTACAACGGGACATGGTCACCTATGATCATTTATATTTGTTACCACTGTGACCTTGATATGTTTCTGATATATCATTATCAGAAATTGTAAAATAAATCCAAAAAATATAGCTTTAAATCCCCTATTAAATCTTTAAACCAAATATTTGGTTTGCAAAACTTTTACGACAACCATTTATCAAATTATTACATTAAAGAAAGGCCACAAAGTGGGAGAGAGATTTATGAGATTATCTAGTACACTATCTGTTAAATGATACTGACATATATATCTGTCTGTATAAACATATACTTAACACATCTTCGAACGCAACACTTGACATTGGAAAAAATATCATAAAAAAAATGAATATCAAACTAGCTAAACATTTTGATAACACGTAAACAGAAATCAGTTATGAATCTGTTACACGATCCTTTATATAAAGCGTCGGTCCATAGTTTGTGCTGTTGACCAGTCTATAGTTCAACACTACATTTTGCTGCGATAGTCAAAACTTGAAGAAAAAAATATGAAAATTTATTTCTGTGATCATGTGAAGTTAAAAACACTACAAGACTTGCCAGTCCCCAGTCAAAATTATTGCAAGGCAAGTTCATTAATTTTACAGTCAACCCATCTTTTAAATGGAACATAAATATACAAAATGAATTGGGTGTGCAAATTTTAAGAAAGGAAAGTTGAAATAAAACGAAAATAACTGTTATCAAATGAATTTATGAAGGAAGTTTTAACTTTGTTTACTTGTATAGAGTACGTTTTCTGAAAAGTCAATTTCTGTTGGTTTTTTTTTTTCGTTTTATTGTACCCCCGAACAACGAAGTTGTATGGGGAGTATACTGGTTTTAGAGTCTGTCTGTCCGCACAAGTGATCAGTAACAACAGTAGTTGTGCATGACGCATGTTAGGTTCTTTCAGAAAAAAAAATTGCAGAGTTACGGGACTTTGTTTTTTATTACTATACTTTATACGGTCTGCATATGCAATATTGTGCGCGCCTAATCTCCCGAACCCTTGCACACAATTTAATGAAACTTAACACAAGTGATCAGTAGTAGTTCTAGTTGTGCATGGTGTATGTTACTTTCTTTTAGGTAAATATTCTGCAGAGTTATGGGACTTTTTTTGTTACTATGCTATATACATTGAGTCTGTATATGCAATCTTGTGCGAGCCTAATATCCCGAACCACTGCACACAATTTAATAAAACTTCACAGTAAGTGAACAGTATCAACCTTACTTGCGCATGGTGCATGTTAGGTTCTTTCAGAAAAATATTCTGCAGTTGAGACTTTGTTTTTTGTTACTATACTATATACGTAGAGTATATATACAAACAGTCCACATAATTTTGCAATCTTGTGTGCATCAAATTGCTATGTACTGTCAGTGCAGGGGGTGGAGGTGGGGTACATGCATCACCTTCAGTGATAGCTCTAGTTAATTAAGAAATTGTCATTCCCCAATGGAATTCAGAGGCAAGTTATATTCCATATTAGGGAAACTATACACTGTGTAACCAATAGTATTAATATGTTAAATACATGTATTTGTATTCACGAAGTTTATAGAATAAATAGTTAATGTTCAAAAAGGGCAGTTTTTGTTTTCCTTTCATTTTGATGGACATGTTACGTGGTTTTTCAACAGGCACGATTTCAGTTATGTATATATCCAGTATCCCTTGATTCCTTGAAAAACATTTTAGCAAACTGCTTGCCGCAAGTAACTGCCAACTTCGTCTCAATCAGAAGTTTGACAACTTCCTCACCTCAGTCAGAAGCTCGCTTCATTCAAGAAGCTTTCCAGCTACTCTAACATACTAGGTGTCAAAGAAATATTGATAGTTTACTCAGAAGTTCTACCTGGGAGGCAGTTTCTCAAAATAACGACACCTGATACTGTAGTTCTGCACCTTACTACTGATCCAAAAGATCTGCTTAGATAAAGCTAGGATATTCTACCCGGGTTTACCTAGAAATGCAGTATTGTTATTGGGCAATTTCTGCTAAGAAGCAACTACTCAAACTGGTCTCCAAAAGTCTCAGATACGAGGAAATATCATGCAACATAAAAAAATGTATCAGTAATTAGGTACACGGGAATACCGTGCAACATCATGTGACAAAGGGAATTGAACGCCATGTTATTTTCTTCTACCGATTACTTTGGACGTACTTTGTGCTAAGGTAGTGGAGTTGAAGTGACAATCGGTAATTTCCGTAGGATTTCGTTATTTTTGTTTGGGGTTTCAGCATTCATCAGACAACAATGTACCTCATATGAGCACCTGGCTGTCCCTTCATACCGGAGAATGCCGAAGTCACATACGGAGAATGCGCAATTGAACGGAAAATACCAATTGTCATTATTGACTCTTTTTCCTTACATGTAAACAGAAATCAGGAAAGACGTTTTTTTTACATTTGTGAAGAGGTTTATTTAAAGTTTAAATTAAACAAGAACCATATACAACTGCTGCTGTTTCATCATATCAAAGATTCACAATAATTTTTCAAGTATGCAAGTTAGAAAGTCACTGCATATAATGTAATCAATATACATGTAAATTTTTTATTTCCAAATAGTCAATAAACAAAGACCTTATAGTTTCTGAAATTTCAAAAATTTCAAATAGGCAAGCTAACAAGCTGACCAGTATCAAAACATCAGCAACTGATTGGTTGTTTCTAACAACGGATTTAAAACTAACCAATGGCTAGCTTGCATTCTAAGACTGGTCCTTAAATTCAGTTTTACAAGCAGTCTGATAGAAAAAGACAAACAAATAACTGTAACAGTTCTACATTTGAAGTATATAAATATAATTATATAAATTAAACTCTATCGTTAAAGCGTTAAAGCTGAATTTGGACGCAGAGAAAAACTAGAATGTGTCTGTAGGACACAGGGTGTGCCCCCACTGGTACATTTGTCACAAATAAGTGGAAATAATTCAAATGTTTGCAGTCTTATAGCCTCAAAACAAAATAATGAAAAGGATTCATTATTCTATACCATATACATTTTGAGCTATGAGCATGACAAACAAAAAATCCACTATTTTGGCTATTTCAAGGGCCATCACTCTGTAATAAACGCTAAAATTCTCAAGAAGAATGCCAAGTGTGCAAGGTCACATTATGATAAAGACTTAAGCAAGGTTTCATTAATTTAAATTAAATACTTTCTGAGTGAGGCATATAATTAGGTGAAAATGTGCATTTTTTTACTATTTCAGGGGCCATAACTCTGGAAATAGGGGGCAGACCCAGATGAAAAATAGTAGGTGCGCAAGTTCATATCATGATAAAGACTCATGCAAGGTTTCATCAATTTATATCAAATACTTTTTGAGCTAGGCGTGTCACAACGTGAAAATGTGCATTTTTGACAATTTCAGGGGCCATAACTCTAGAAATAGGGTGCAGACCCAGACTGAAAATAGGAGATGCGCAAGTTCATATCATGATTATTACTCATGCAAGGTTTCATGAATCTATATCAAAACCTTTTTAGCTAGGCGTGTCACAAGGTGAAAATGTGCATTTTCGACTATTTCAGGGGCCATAACTCTAAAAATAGGGGGCGAAGCCAGACGAATAATAGGAGGTGCGTAAGTTCATATCATGATAAAGACTCATGCAAGGTTTCATCAATTTATATCAAATACTTTTTGAGCTAGGCGTCAAAACGTGAAAATGTGCATTTTTGACTATTTCAGGGGCCATAACTCTAGAAATAAGGGGCCGACCCAGATGAAATATAGGAGGTGCGCAAGTTCATATCATGATTAAGACTCATGCAAGGTTTCAAGAATCTATATCAAATACTTTTTGAGCTAGGCGTGTCACAAGGTGAAAATGTGCATTTTTTACTGTTTCAGGGGCCATAACTCTAAAATCAGGGGGCGGAGCCAGACGAAAAATAAAAGGTGCGCAAGTTCATATCATGATAAAGACTTATGCAAGGTTTCATCAATTTATATCAAATACTTTTGAGAAAGGCGCGTCACGAACTTCGGACGGACGCACGGACACACGGACGGACTCACGGACAAGAGCAAATCTATATGCCCCCACCACTCATGGGGGGGCACAAAAAAGAAATATCACAGTGATAATTAACACACAACAGAAGTCCAAGTGGATGGAATGTAAAACTTAGTGCAACAACACAAAACAAGTCAATTCGTCAACAACTGTCAAATAAGAGGTCAGCTGGAACCACACAGTCCTTGTACAATGTTATCTCTTTCCATATCTCTTTCAGTACTAAAATATATGTTATAGATTTTCTCACTGTCCAGTGTGAAAGGCTATCTTTTTTATCATCTGTATCTTTAAAATACGGGTATATATATTGACAATGTTTAAGTAGTCTTGTGTAATTCTGTCTATGTAAGTGACCTTGACCCCTAGTTGAGATGACCTCTAGTGGGCCTTGAGGAAGAGAGCTGCTCCACACTGTACCCACTGAGACTTGTTTCCACCACAGGGTACATTAAGCTTAGTGATGATACGATCTCTATCGGCACTGTAGTAGATGGGAATGGAAATTGTCTCGTCCACACCATACGGGTCAGGTGTATCATCCTGGAATGAAATAAAAGATGTTTTCACTTAAAATCTAGTGAGCACTCAGTGTGTATTTTCAGAAAAACAATACTGTGAATTCTGTTTATTTCATGGGCATGAAATTCCTTGTGTTTGTCCAAAACAGGTAATTCGTGGGGCTACATATTCCATGATTTTATTTTTTGAGTATAAAAGGAGTGTGCTTTTTACTTGTATGTTGGAATTCAGTTTTTGGGATTTAATCCACCAAGAAATCCACAAAAATTAGTTCTCTATGAAAATTAATGAGTCACAGTATTTTACAAAGCAAGTGTTGCTTTCTGTTTGTTTGATTAACCAGATTGAGTGTGTGTTTCTGTCAGCTAAACTGATTATATTCCTTGCAATAAAAGAAATCATTCAGTAAACATTCCCTCACACATAAGTACAACTTCCCCACATGCTAATCACATGGAGGACTAATCACTGAAGATATAATTTGTCAAGTCCTACCAATATAGAATATATGTGCCTTGATAGAGGTCTGAATATAAGAAACCAACACATAAATAAACTGGTACAACAGCCAAGTGTCTCCCCCCACCACCACCCCACCCCTTCTCCCCAGTCAGTTTTTCACCATGGGAAAAAAACAGCTGATTTTTTCCTGGGGAAAACTAGTTGGGGTTTTCCAAAGGAAAATAATGACTGGGGAAAACAGTGACTGTTACACCAGTTCTAGGTGAGTAAGATACCTTTATCCAAGCCACCATGCAAGGCGGTATACCAGAGATACTAGGTGAGTCACGCTGATTCTCGGAAAGTCTTGTTCCATCAAAACTACAACCTTCTAACTGTAGACCTCCAATCTTAACATTAAATTTGGCCCCTTGTAGAGACCCCTTCCAGCTACAGCAGAACTTCAGACTGTCCATAGAACAGCCAAGCTCTCTGAAAACATAACAAAATCATAAATCAGTTTTTATATAAACAAAGTCTGAATGATTGAGATCATTTTTTTTTCCAATTTCTGTACTTTATTGGCTGCTTTTGTTTTTACATTTTCAATAAAAGATTTCTAATTATTTTGTCCTCCAAAATTAATATCCTCATTAAAAACATTATGGTCTCAACCAGTGATCAGACATAGACCTCCAAACTGCAGGTTTTGTTCTCCTTTACTGAATTTACTGTACTTCTTTTGGTCAATTAAACAATGGTGAGATCTTAAACATTTCAAAAACAAATTTGTTATTAAGAATCCTATTAAGTGAGCTAGACTACTGACTGCATAGTCAAACAATTTTAATTCTTCTATAAACATTGTAACAGTTGCAAGTAAGTTGGGATTTTCAGCTGCGTTTAGAGCAACACTGACACAATTCAGGTCATATGGTGACTTTATCCCCTTTTGATAGTGGAGAAAGACCCCAGGTGCCCCTCTGGCATTGTTTCAGACATGGGTGTGCCCTTGGATAGAATCATCAACCTTATGTAAGCCAGCTGGATGGCTAACCCGCATGAAGAATTCTACACCCCAAGCGAGGTTTCAAACCCACATCAGTAAGAGGCAAATGTAGTGAGGTCTGTGGCCTTAACCACCCAGCCACAGAAGCCCCATAGTTGCAAATAAGTAACTATATAAAAATGCGTATGTTTTTTTTTTTCAGACAAAACACAGTAAATTTTCATGTGACAGAACACTTCCAATGGTGATGCAGTCTGGTAAGTTTTACCTGGCAGTTTGCTGACGTAGAGCATTAAGGAATGTATCTGGTCTGAAAAGTTCTGATAGATCAAGTGTATCACGAAGCAGGGAATTGTTCTGTGCCTTATCAACCCAGGTATTTACAGCTACAGCACGGGAAACCAGACCCCTCAGGTATTGTACTGGATCCTCTGGTCCGTCCCACTTGGCTTGCCAACTCAAGGGAGTCTGTAAAAATGATTATAATAAGCAATTCATAACTACTGTGAAATACTTAATATACGTGGGGGACTAATTTTCATGGATTTCGTGGTTGAGTCAATCCATGAAATTTAATCCCAACAAACAAGTTATATTCCCATTCATTTTATGTTCAAACGTTGAAATCCACGAATTCATATCCCCATGAAATTGACATTTTGACCAAAACCACGAAATTTCATGCCCACGAAACTAAACAAGAAGCAGCAAGTTTAAGTTCTGTTGTGTCATGATATCTCTTAAAACACCATAGTGACTAGTCTTTTTTTTCTGCTAGATGACTAAATAACCCCCAAATTCGGTTAACACAGAAACTTTATCCTTTTTCCGCGACTAATTTTTGAAAATTTCGTGGTTGAATCAATCCAAACTATTAAATTCCAATAAAGAAAGAAATTTCCTATACATTTTCTCTTTACATTTGAAAAATCCACAAATTCAAGCTCCAACAAAATAGCAGTTTTGACAAAAACCACAAAAAATTTATAACGGATTTAAATGATGTCACAGTAATTGTCATACATACAACTTTGTTTAACTCACCTCTTGATTTAACAGGGCGGCAGCAAGGTCCTGTACATCTTTACTAAGTAGCTGAGTTCCTCGTATAACCTTACTGAGAGAGGCTAGAGATTGATGGACGTTCTGCACAAGTTTAATAGCATTATAACGTTCAAGCTGTATGAACGAGACTATGGGTGACTCACTGCCCGACTTCTCAACAGGTGGCGCCACCTTTGTCTGAATTAGATTGATACCCTGAAAATTTTAGACAAAGAGAATTTAGCAAGAACATCTAGGTAGATCTTGTAACAATTTAGAATTTTTATTTTCTAAACGAAGATTTAGCATCTTTTCCATACAAGAATATCATTCAAGGTAATCAGTCAGTTTAATATCAGTCAAGTTGTCAGCATAGACCTTTATAGAGGAATCTTGTTAAAAAAAACATTAAAAAGCAAATGTCTGATTTCCTCAAACTGTTTCAAAGAGAAAATTTTTACCCATGTCCAAAAAACGTCTCAAAGTAAAGAAATTTATGCAAACAAATATTTGAGAACGGATGAAAATCATTGAACATTATAACACGAACAACAAAACATAATGAACTAGGTAACAAGTGACATAATCAAGATGTTAATTCAGGATGTTTTAGTTACCATAGGCTCCAAAACATCTTCCAAAAATGTCTACAAAATTTAAAACAGATTTAAAGAATTTAGTCATCATGAAATCAACACAAAAAACAATGATCAAATACGGACATTTTGACATATTGTTCTGTTTTGTTCTTTGACAAATCCATTCTTTTTATTAATCATTATGTGTGTAAGCAATCAAATCTGTCCTTGAGAAATGGAAGAAGTGGACTTTGTGAACTGAACCTGTCTCAACAGGCACCTGTATTAAACACTCAACAGGCACCTGTATTAAACACTCAACAGGCACCTGTATTAAACACTCAACAGGCACCTGTATTAAACACTCAACAGGCACCTGTATTAAACACTCAGCAGGCACCTGTATTAAACAGCCACTTGTTTTTACACCTATCTTAGCAACTCTCACAAACAGGCTCATGCAAACCAAGTCTGCTATTATTTGTCTTGGTTGTATTCTATGCTTCCAAAAGATCTTTGTACTGATTTCATTATGCAGACTGTCAGCTAAACACCCAAATATTTTTTTCAAATTTCAACTTGTCCCAAGCAGCCACCAGATAGTGTCGCTCTCTCGGCTGGCTGCTAAATATAGGTCTGTTCAATCCTTGGAAAATTGCAAAAATGGACTTTATTGTCCTATATCTGATCAAACTGTCTTGTTTGAATGTTGACAAGAAGAGAAAATTCAACATTTAATGTAGTTTGGAATTCTTTTTCATAACTAAATTATTTACTGTAGATTTTATTCAGGTGTGGTCTGAATTACAAATTTAATTGTAAACAAAACAGCACTCACAGATTTCTAGTCTGAAATAATGTTATCTACACCAGCTTAATTACAACTTCCCAACTATTAACCCATTCTCTGGGAATAACAGAAATTTTCCCAGTGGAATCAGAGATGGTGGACATATTCACCTCCAGTCAATCATCACAGAGAGCAATATGCCTCCCACAGGATTTCAAACCTATGACTCTCCTTATTGAAAGTGCTCATCTTCTACACATTGCCCTAACTAAGCAATATTATCTGAGATAGTATAGACAAGTGACTATGAATTCGAACATGATGGCATCAGTCAATTATCTTGGAGAAAAATTTGTGCTAATTAAAACCCTAAATTGGAGTCTGAAGCTACTTTTACACTGGGCTTGCTAAACATGCCTTATCAAATCAAAAGTCACTTGCATTTTTGATTACCAAAATAATTTGGGTTTTAAAAGTCATTGCATGATTACTGAAATTAATACAAAAAATACATGTTTGAACATGAAAAAGTAAACAGTTGCTCTGTTTAACCAAACTTCACAATGAAACACACAGAAAACAGATTTAACCTTTACCCTGCTAAATTTCTATAACGAACTTGTCTATTTTTCAATTTGGACAGTACCACTGACTGTTAGAAGGGGTGCTTACCAAAAAGATACAGACTAAATGGCGAACAGTGCAGATCTTGATCAGACTGCATGGATGTGCAGGCTGATCATGATCTACACTGGTCGCAAAGGCAGAATCAGTCATGTCCAGCATGGTAAGGGGTTAAAGGGCTGTGTTCTGCATCAATCTCAAATATCCAATTTCAATTACTGTATGTAAAGAAACTGCTGTTACAGTAAATATGTACCGATATGTAGCAGAAGACAGATTACAACAAAACATACAGTGTTAAGTTTCTTCCACTGTGTAAGTAATGGTCCAAGTTCTGTTGCCCAAATCTCCTTATCGAACTTGCTGGCTTTCACATCAGCACGCTGTAGAACCTTGAGCTGGGAGATAACCTGACTACTGATGATACGCTGAGCTGAGCGCTCTATATTCTCTGGCAAACCAAAATACGATGGCTTGTCAAACTCTGGTAAAGCACTGATCACTTCCAAATAATCCTGGATAAAAAGGAAAGATAACTCAATTTTTTCAAATTCTAAAGTTAAAATGCAACCATACCCTTTTCTTAACATAAACGCTGAAGCCTCATAAAATGAAAACTATAAGCTGATCAGATCTGATATTGGGTTTAGCCAAGTTCTTCAACAATATGCCAGTTATATAATGTTCAGATAATCTAACCAGTGTTCATGGATTCTGCACAAGTACTTTTGCAACGTAAGTAAATTTAATGCCAACTTCCTTACATGAATCAGAAGCAGAGATAAATATATTCGGACTTACAGTATTTTATCAAATTGTCAGAATAGAACTAAAAGATATTAACTGATTCTACAGATATCTTGGAAGATACATGTTAAAGAATTATTTAACTGCTTCGATTGTTTGCACTTGAAGAATTTTAATGGAAAGGTAATGTTGTTTGGGAAAATTCTGAACACGAAACTTGTTTCATTCCTACCCTATAGTTAGTAGATGTTGGCAGTCTAAGAGGTCCTAGACGTTTATTTTTAGCTCCTTGGGAGAGTGTCGCTGGGTCAAAGAACTGTAACACATAGGCCTTCATCACATTTATATCAAATGGATTATCTACCCTGCCTCCATATATAGCCAACTCATACAAACCATGGATAAACTGCCACTGAACCTCTTGAGCTGTAAACATATACATGTCCATTAAAAAAACTGCTTTACAAATTTTGCAGGAAAAAGCAATAAAATAAAAATCTTATATCTAAAGTACAACTTGCATTAAGAGACCACCCAATGAATAGACAAAAAAATGGTCTTTTAATACAACATAATTATTCTTTTACACCACAAATGGGAGCTGAAAAAGTGGTCTCTTAATGCAAGTGGTTTCTTAATAGACATGGTCTATCAAGCAAGTATATTTGCATTTAAAAATATGAATTTGCACAGAATTTTTCTGGTTAAGAACAAAGAATAACCACTTAGACTAATTCAAGAGCCATAACTCTGGTGTTACTGGAGCAGTATTGCCCATATTGACCTTGACCGAGATGTAGTCAGTTTAATAAAGATTGCTTAAGAGATGAGGTCTCCAATGTGTTAACAGTAAATCTGTTTTACATATTAGAATACACAACAACCAGCAATGAAAAATGGAAGGTGATCACAGTGGCTCACCTTTGAGCACTTTTGTCTCTGATAAGCAATGAAGTAAATTTAAAACATGCAAAGAAGAATGAAGTTTAAAACAATTCTAAACACAACTTGAACATGTTAAGAACATCTCTTTTTTTAACATTTTCTATATTTAAATCCTATGTAATTCTCACATCAAGAAGTATAAGATCTACAATACAACACAATCACATTACTGACCACAATACTGTGATAACGAAATAGTAAGCTTGAATAAATGAGCCGTGCCATGAGAAAACCAACACAGTGGGTATGCGACCAGCATGGATCCAGACCAGCCTGCGCATCCGCGCAGTCTGGTCAGGCTCCATGCTGTTCACTAACAGTTTCTCCAATTCCAATAGGCTTTAAAAGCGAACAGCATGGAGCCTGACCAGACTGCGCGGATGCGCAGGCTGGTCTGGATCCATGCTGGTCGCAAACCCACTATGTTGATTTTCTCATGGCACGGCTCAAATGTATAAAATATCATGAATTTCAAAATGGACTTACAACCAATACAAAGTCTATCAATAATGTCAGCGCCAGCACGTAGATCTGACAGGGAAAACTCGTAGAATTTTGTCCAACCCTGAAACATAAACAGTAACATTCTTTGTGCTATATATTAGTCACCTTAATGGAGGTGTTCATTTTTACACAGTATGAAGTTTGCCTTGATTTTAGAAGAAACAAAAAAAAGACATTATTATTATTGTTTCATATATATATCAAAAAATATTCACAGTCAGATGCCTTTACGTATACAGTCGACATTGTATTAAGAGACCACCCAAGGGACTGCTCAGAAGTGGTCTCTTAATGGAATGGTCTCTTAATGAATTTCAGTCAGATGAAAAGGAAAGTTATTTTTAACTGTTAATGTAACTGTATTTATTATGAACGTACATATGTGATTTCAAAATCTGTTTTAACATCGTAAACACTTTTCCAAGTCCACAAACCTTAAAAATCATGGCTAGATTGCTTGTCAGTTTGACTGATACAAATGTTAATTGCATTCAGTCACGTGCAAAACGTACTCGCGAATTACACAGATGAAGAAATGCCCGGTAGAATTTTGGTACCCGGTCGCTTAATAGATACTTTTGTCGAATATATTACCTGTTGGGACTACATTACTGTGGTCGCTAGTCGTTTAATAAAAAAGTCGTTTAATGGAATGAATTTATATACTGAAAACGTTCGTGAGGGATTTTGACTGGTCGTTTAATACAAAAATCGCTTAACAGAGGTGGTCGCAAGTACGATGTCGACTGTATGAATCTATGTACATCTAATGAATTCCAATTCTGATGAAATCTATTTACCAAGAGGAAACAATTCATGTTTGTATTTAAAGTACCAGTATGCAAAGTTTAATCAACTTTTTGCTTTTCATACCAAAATGTTGACTTCTAAACTGAAATTTATTCCTTAAATATGTTACATAGCCCTATATAATTTTCAAAGACCAAAACATATTCATGAACTAATTTGCATAAAATTTTACCTGTGGTATATACATTCTTCTCTCCTGTAAAACTGCATGGAACCAGGCAAGGGCAAATAATGCTTGTGAGCGTACAATATTACCTCCCTTGGATACATACTCCGGTGACCAAGATTCGTAAGTTCTCAGCAGATTTCTCTTCACTCCAGGAGGAGCCTGAAGCAATTATTTCATAAACAGTCACAAGCTTAGCTGGTACAATATATACTAGCTTCATATTTTAACCAACATAATTTTTCATGTTTATTGTACATAAGGGCAATGTTGAGTTCCAAATAAACATGCTATTTACATACAGAATAAATAAGTAAAATGCATCTTGCACTTTCTTTTTCTTGTACAAGTTTCAAATAATTTATTAGTAAGTCTGCACCCATATCTATAATTATACCTTCTAACATTATTCAATAAGGTTCTTTTCTGGCAAAAATATATTAATTTTTGTGGAAAAAAACAAACCAACACTTACCTCATAAGTGATCTTCAAGCTGGATTGAAGCAGAATTGTGGGAAATTTCGGATGTACCTCGGCAGTCATCCATAATCTGAAGTCTTTGTGAGGCTTCAATGTGTTAATCTCCTGAAACAAATATTATCTTCATTTTAATTAACTTTCTTTTGATTAACTTTTTTAATTAACTTTTTAAAATTATTTTCTTTCATTAACTTTTTAAATTATTTTCTTTCATTAACTTTTTTAATTAACATTTTAAAATTATTTTCTTTCATTAACTTTTTAAATTAACTTTTTAAAATTATTTTCTTTCATTAACTTTTTTAATTAACTTTCTTTCAATCCAATTAAAAAACATGACTGCTATCTATCTAGTCATAGCTTCTGTGTACTGACATAATGCTGCCGTTTGACTGAGGCTCGATAGGGATAGTTGAATTCGGAGCTCTATGAATAAATCTACTATCTATCAAGATACAAAACGGAAGCCATACAAACAAAACCCAGTCTACAGTACCTAAAGAGTGCGTTATAAAAACTCAAGTTTTATCATCCTACTCCTGTCACCAGGATACAGCAAAATGTGTCCTAATACTTGAGGTAAGTCTGATAAGTAATAACACAGATGCTAACTAATACTATTACATATTGCACCCCCAACCCCGACCCCAACGTGAGTAAAATCTCACAGTAAATGGTCATACCTTCTCTAAAGATGGAAGCCAGGCAGTTACAAGATGGAGATTTTTCAGACACAACCAATCTCCATTTTGAGAACAATCACGCAACAACTGCATCGCAATCTCCGATTGTCCTTGACCCATAGCAACCTAGACAAATATCATTCAACATTTAATGAATGAAATATAAAACATACATAAATTTTAGTACATATATAATATTTCAGAAATAATTTGATTTCAAGGAAAAATTTTAACAATACCAATATGTTATTACTATAACATCAAATTAAGTCAATTTTAATTTTGGCAATTCAACAATGATATAAAGGCTAATTAAATATGTGACTGTGTTTTACCTGATGATATCTGTCATGTCCAACTGTATCATCAGCCAGTTCCTTTAACTCCTGTGAGGGATCAGCACCAGGGGAGATAACTATCAGTATTGGTTCCTCTGGCAGCGTCTCATGTTCATACAGCTTCTTCAGATTCACAGATGGAGGAGACAACTCTTGCATGCCTGAAAATATGAAAAATACTGACTATGAATATCTTTATTAACCCTTATCATGCTGATTCTACCTCTGCAACCAGTGTAGATCTTGATCAGTCTGCACATCCATGCAGTCTGATCAAGATCTGCACTGTTCACCATTCAGTCAATGTCTTTTTGGTAAGCACCCCTTTAACAGTTAATGGTAGTGTCCAAATTGAAAGATGGACAAGTTCATTATAGAAATTTAGCAGGGTAAGGATTAAAAGACATGATTTATAACTCTTGTACAGATTAGGTCTAATTCAAATACTTGTTCTAAGTTGTTGCACCAGATATAGAGTTTTTCATTCTTATCTTGTCATGGGGTGCATTTCATGACTTTTACTTAAAAAGATTTAAAGTAAAAACATTTATAAAGACACAGCTTTCTGTAAAAAGTTCATATTGATTTACTTTCATAAAGTTATGTCCCTGTTTTAATATCAGTAGTGATCCGGACAATTACTATTAAACCAAAGTAGTAATCTGCAATATCTCAATTTATTTTGGAAAAAGACTAAAAAAATATCTCCTGTAAAATTTACAAGTTATGTGAAAGACACAACAGGATTATAATTTACCCTTAACCTTTGCAATCAGGATAAATTAGGGCACATGAGCAGACTAAATTTTCCCCTTTATCATACCACAAAACAGAACTTCACAACTATTGTATGATATAACAGAAGTTGGTCCGTCATCTGTGAAATTCAATTTGAGTAAAGCTCACCTAAAACTCTGCAAGCGAACAGTCCCATGGCACTCTGCAATCTGTCTGGTCTGATGGCCTGCACCAATAATACTTGTTGGAACAGAGAGATTCTTTTCTCTATTGACGATGGAATCTCCTGCTCGCACTGGCTACTCCTGGCAAAGTTTGACCATGTTCCTCCATCCTCCAGGCCCAGAGCATTGTACAGCTTTCCTATGTTAGACTGAAATAAGATATGGTGGCAGCTGTTATCTCTAGTTACATACAAATAAGCATCAATTACAGTCAATGAGTGAATAAAAGTGATGTAAATCTGTACTATACATTTCAAATTACTGTGAAATCAATTATTTTTTAGGTATGTGGTTTGAGTCAATATGGCTATTTCCTGTGTATATGAATTTGAAAGAAAAAGATTTATTCTGGTACCATTTAACAAACTTAATAAAAAAGAACACAAAGAAGTTCATTCACCAACTGAAAGCTTCATGTAACTGCGATTCCTCAATTAGTACATACCGTAGTACTGTAAAATCACACATTTTCAGAGGGATTTATCTTTGCTTAATTACTTCAATACGCTTTACTGTATTGCTGAAAATAAACACCTATGAAAAGTGTTGTTCCTGTTTTAAATAGTCTGACATATTTGGCCCTATATCACCAATATTCTACCTCGCTTAGTGCTCCTGGCTTTGAAAAGAAGCTGACTTTTAGCCTTGGCAAAAAATATCTGATTTTGAAAAAGGTTAAATAGTAAGATAGACAAAAATATGATTACCTTGAGATTTGCTACAGCATGAGCTCTCTCGGGTTCTACCCAGTGTGGTATGCTCTTTGAAGGGTCGGATTTCACATCTGCTACCAGCATACCATTAAATGTCTCCCATTCCTGCACAGGAAATAATTTTAATGTAAAAACATACTTAGGTTTAGCAAAACTTAATACCATGCATTGAAAAAGTAAAGTCTGCTTTTATGTTTATTACATGTCTGAGCATGGAACTGGGTACAGGAATTGTTTACTGGAATACTGTAAAATCATTTAATTTCGTGGGCATGAAATTTCGTGGTTTTGGTCAAAATGAAAATTTCGTGGGGATATGAATTTGTGGATTTCAACTTTTGAACATAAAATGAATGGGAACTTTACTTGTTCGTTGGGATTAAATTTTTGTGGATTGACTCAACCATGAAATCCACGAAAATAAGTCCCCCACGAATATTAATGATTTCACAGTATTAGATAATGTTTACTTTGTAGCTTTTCAACCATTTTAAAATCAGATTCAAGCAATTTATAATCTGGTTATATAATGAGAACTGTATACAAAACTGAAACGCCAAGCACAGAACTAAACAATTTCCAACCTATAAATCTTATCAAAACCAAAATTTTCAAACTTACTTACATTTTCTTCAAACATGTCCGGTTTCATTCCATGCACCATGTGCATTGCAAACATAAGCCTGTCTGCCTTGAACAGTGACCGACAAACGTACTCATACACCAGCTGCTGCAGGTGCGCTACCAGACTCTTGATCCTGTGATCCATTCCACCACCATCCTGGCGTGTGTCAAGGGCACGCTGGAACAGCCGCAGGAATGCTGCCAGACTGAAGCGGTACATGTTGTTGATCTTGGCCAGATCACTGATCACGAAGTACAAGGCACTTCCATTCTCAGCCAGGGGGAGATAAATGTTCCGTTCCTGAAAGGAAATTAATTTTAGCTACAATTTTTTGTTTAAATGGGCATTTGAGCATTAACACAGCCAGTATAATACCTGTATTTCTGGTTTGAAAAAGTAGTCTTAAGTCCTCAACAACATTCTAAGCTTAAAACAGAATATATTTCCATTCCCAGTTAAAGAAAGGCTTCCGTTTTGTTCCAGAAATGATTTTTTTCATGTTAAATTAACCTTTTTTAAGTTATGTCTCAACAAGCATTACACTTGTCTCTCTGATGTGTTATAAAAACAGAAGAATTAATTAGTTTTCAACTCAGGTAAAATAACAACCTTCTGGTAATAATTTACTCAGATGGTAAAAGTGTTCTATGTAGAACCAAACTCAAACCCCTTAGAATAATCATCCTCTACCAGCTAAGCCCCAGAAATGAAGCATATTCTCAGAATAACTTAACTGCTACAGTGAAACACAGCTTACTCGTGTATCATTAACTCAAGCTCAGAGATCGCTTCAGCAAGTCATGTGGTCCCCGACCGTTTTCCTTAATAATATATTTTCTATGTTTGGACAGACCAAAATCTTTGATAACTCATTTTACTCATTCCTTTGTGTACTGGAGTGACTGGTGTTTTCTGTAGCATATATTCTTTAACTTTTAGCCTGCTGGTGGCAATTGATTCTGCCTTTGCGACCAGTGCAGACCAAGATCAGCCTGCACATCCGTGCAGTCTGATCATGGTCTGCACTGTTCGCTATTCAGTGAGTAAATTTTCATTAAACACCCCTTCAAATAATAAATGGTTTTGCCCAAATTGAATGATGGACCAGTCCATTATAGAAATTTAGCAGGGTAAAGGTTAAAAACAAATTTTATTTTCTATATCCTGGTAGGAATATTACACAAATATAAACACTTGGATTATCACAAATCTGAATTATATCTTGATGCAGTAAGCTAGCACTTTACCTGATCTAGCGAGGTTTGAAGCCTGACAGACTCAGCCAGAGAATCCGCTATAGTGATACTGCTGGCCTTTGTCTTGTTCAGAGAGTCCAACAACTCCTTGTTCTCCAAAATATTCCCTTTAGCATTTGCCAGCTCCTACAAATGAGAACCAAAGTATTTACACATAAATAAATATTCCATTGTCATATAAAAATTAAAGGAAAAACAAATAGTTTACCACTGCTTTGTAAATATACAGCTACATGCAAGAGTCAAAATGAGGATACATTGTATTAATTTTAGAAACTTTGTTCTAAACCCCATTTGATTATTAAATATTTTTTGTAAGAAATAATGGATATGATCATGCTAATATCTTCAATTGTGCATTATCTTAAGTATTTAGACTGCCCATATCAAAAACACTGTTTACAAATCTTCAAGATGTATCAGCAACAAGAGCTGTCACAGGAGACAGCGCGCTCGACTATTTCGATGCTGGATAGTGAAACTGGGCACATCTGAGGAAGCTGGAGCTGTCACTGGAGTGTCCAATTACTCCAATGTGGATGATGATATTCAACAATAGCTTAAGTCTGTGTAAAATGTATTAAGTAATAGCAGAGATAGTGAAGTGTATCAAAATATCAAATGAGTATGAAAGGGATATAATTCATGTAAAATTTCTGCAAAAGTAATGCACCATGTGTCATATCATGTGGCTAATTATGTGGAACAACTATTTGAAGTTTGAATCAAATAAGTGAGATAGAGCAGAAGTGCATCACAACTTGAACCTAAAATTCCAGTAAAAAGGGGGCGTAACTCACAGCATCTTGGTGCCAGCATCATGAACATTGTGTCATATGATGTGGGTGACCATGTGGAACATTTATAGTTTTAAGTTTGAGTAAAATCCATTTAGTAACAACAGAGATATAGTGAAAAAACATCAAAATTAAACTGAATTTCTAAGTAAAAAGGGGACTTAAGTCCCTAAATATTTGTGCCAGAGTTATGTACGTTTTGTCATATGATGAGGACGACGATGTGGAAGAACTATTTTAAGTTTGAATAAAATTCATTAAGTAATAACAAAGATGAAGTGAAAGTGCAACAACATTAACCTGCAATTCTAAGTAAAAAGAGGGCATAATTCATAAAATATTAATGCAAGAGTTATGGCCCTTGTGTCATATGATGTGGGTGATGATGTGGTATAACTATTTTAAGTTTGAATCAAATCCGTTTGGTAATAACAGATATAGAGCGAATGTGCATCAAAACTTTAACCTGAAATTTTATGTAAAAAGGGGGCATAAATCATCAAATATTTGGGCTAGAGTTAGGACCCTTGTGTCATATGATGTGGCTGATGATGTCCAACAATTGTTTTAGGTTTGAATCAAATCCCTTCTGTAATAACAGAGATATAGTGAAAATGCATCAAAATTAACCTAAAATTTTAAGTAAAAAGGGGGCATAATACATGAAAAATTGGTGCCAGAGTTATGGACCTTGTGTCATATGATGTGGGTGATGATGTGGAACAGCTATTTTAAGTTTGAATCAAATCCATTTAGTTATAACTGAGACAGAGTGAAAGTGCACCAAAACTATAACCTGAAATTCTAGGTAAAAAGGGGGAATAATTCATAAAATATTGGTGCAGGAGTTATGGCCCATGTGCCAGATGATGTGGGTAATGATGAGGAATAACTATTTTAAGTTTGAAGCAAATCCATCAAGTATTTACAGAGATAAAGAGATAAAAGAGGAAGTGCATCAAAACTTTAACCAAGGTGTGGACGCGGAAGGATGCCGACGCCGGGGCGAGTAGGATAGCTCTCCATATACTTTGTATAGTTGAGCTAAAAACTTGTTCTCTGCACACATAAATCAGATGTATGTACAAAAATCTTCACACTGTCTTTTGTTTTATCATCACAGAATACATTTGCCTTGTCAGAGGTTTTGAACATCTGTCATTTTTTCATCCACAGTCTAATACTGTATTACTACATACAATGCTGTCCATGTAGATTTAATACAGATGTGTATCTATATAAATATTTCAGTAAAATGAGACAATAACTAAATAGCATGTATACCTCAAGGAGGGATTCCTCCAATTTTGCCAGTTCTATTTTTAGATCTTCCTCCTGTTTCAGAAGTGAGGTCTTCTTCTCCTCCAGCTCTGGTTTCTCATGTTGGATAGTTGCAGCAAGGAGCTGGAATTAACATTAATCCATGCATAATATAATTGGTGATCTCAAACATAAACTACAGGCTGGAATTCAAGGAAGCAGTCATTGTGTATAGGTATTGAAAGTTGTAATAACATTCCCTACGATTAATGTAAAACAATTGAATGAAATATTTCATTGCAACCCAGTAGGAAGGGGACTAATTATCTAAACAGCAGCATAACTTAATGATTAGATATCTGTCAATGGGGAGGGGAGCGGTGGTCTAGTGAATAAGGTGTCGGCCACTCAATCCCGGGGTCGTGGGTTCGAGCCCCACTGGGGTCACGACCATGACTTCTCATATGACACCAGTACTGGTTTTCCAGGAAGCGGACTCGAGAGTGGTTCCAATAAGCTTGAAGCTTTCATCACAGTCTAGCTAAAACAAATTAGTATAAACTAATGGTTGGGATCTGAGTCTTACATGTGACATGTTGTCTTGTCATGGGGAACTTTTCTTTTAAGTAATATTAAAGTCCGCTGATGGATTGCAGAGTTATGGACCAAACATTTGACCTCAAAGTGTGGCCATGGCCTTTAAGCTAAGGGTCTGGCTGTTGCAAACACATATCATCTCATTAAGGGAAACATCTGTGACAGGTAATACATGAATCCCTTAATGGATGGCGGAATCAGAAGGCACCAAAAAAAAACAACACTGTGAATCTTTGACCTCCAAGTGTGACCTTGATCTTTAAGCTAGGTATCTGCGTGATATGTGCATGAAAAATCATCTCAGAATAGGAAAAAATTGTGCTAAGTAATATTAAAATTCTTTAATGGATGGCTTCACGAGTGGACAGGTAACAGTCCCTGTAACAGACTATAAACCTTTGACATTGATATTGGCCTACTTACTCATCTTAAGATGAAATGTTTGAAAGCTATTGATTTTAGAGTTTTCAATAAAATAGGGACCTACACAAAAATCTTTACCAACACAAATGCTAAAGTTAAATATATTTAAACTTATTGTTTATATACCTGTCCTGTAAGACCAGCTTTAGTTGTAGTGAAGTTGACTTCAGTGATGACTGATGCAGCATCAGGCGGTATCTCGGGAGCAGGGTTACGTGTTGTCAGGAACAGACGGAACTCTTCATTGTAGTCAATGGTCTTCTCCCCGATCTGTACCACATGTCGTGGACCTGATAGAAAATCATTTATTGTTGAAGACCTTTTACAGATTTCTCAACATGTATTTCCAATAATGCACTATTCACTTATTTTATATATAAGTAGAAATTGCTTTCAACGAGAGTTTATTGATTTTTGTTTATATATAACTCAAATTATGTATGAATGCTATCCTGATCTTGTAAAACAAGATCAGCAGAGAATAACATAGACTTTATTTACAATAAATTACGGTCCCTTGAATTCCATTTTTAATGTACTGTACTTTCCTGTGTATATCTCCAGATTATCTGTGATTTTAGCTGGTTATCCATGTACACACAGAATATTTTGTTCATTTTTTCTGATTAATGCAGATTATAGAAAGAATGCTGGTTAACCAAAGTTGCGGGTTATCCACAGGTCTAAAATATCAGTAAATTTACATATCGCCCCTGTAAATCCGAACACTAATGAACGGCTGCCTTTAACTACCCACCTTGTGATACTAGGTCTCCTCGAAGTAGAGGATACAGTACCGGCTCGACACCATCAACTTCCTGAATAATCAATGTCTTCCCAAACCTCACGGCAAGCTCTAGTGCAGTACTGAAGTTAGCATCCTAAAACAGCAAAAATATCTTGTGAAAACAAGTTAATACAGATCCTCAGTAGTGATTTGCTGATTAATCAAACAGTCAATATGTAAAGTTACATATGCCATATAATATGCAGCATTATATAAAAGGCTAGAGTAATAAAACATTTCCTCATTTAGAAACCTAATGTCTACACAACTTAACAAAGTTAACTGAAACAATATGTTTGGTATTTTACTCTCTCACACAACATACTGTGAAATCATTAATATTCGTGGGGGACTAATTTTCGTGGATTTCGTGGTTGAGTCAATCCACGAAATTTCATCCCAACAAACAAGTAAAATTCCCATTTATTTTATGTTCAAAAGTTGAAATCCACTAATTCATATCCCCACGAAATTGCCGTTTTGGCCAAAACCACGAAATTTTATGCCCACGAAATTAGATGATTTCACAGTAACCAGACTATACCTGTTGATTGATGACCTCAAGTCTACTTTCTTTCAGATGAGTTTTAAGCCAGTCAGTGGCCCTGGATGACGGATCTACCAGGAACGGTCTCAGTGTACTCTGCGAAAATACAAGTTTACTTACAGTGACATAGATAACATTATGTACATTTCAACTATTTACCTCCAAAAACCTTTATCAAGATCAAAAATAATGTGGAGGGAACGTAACATGCAAAAACTTAAAAAAAAAAACATTTAAAGGTTTCATTTTATTACTACAAAGTTGAGGAATACATTCCATGCTTTTTTAAACAACCATAAAAATATCTGAAATAACTATAGCAAAAATTTTAACTTTTGAAAACCACACATCAATCTGTTTGTAGGGAAAATATTTCATCGTACTGACAACATTCTCAAAATTAATATCTAAACTATATGTGCAAAATGGTGGCATGCAAGTGTATACAAATAAAAAATCATACAGCATGCTTCATGTCTGTAGGAAGTGTTCATGTTATTACCATGCTATAAATACAAACATTTAAGTGTGAATTTTTTAATTCAGCAAAAACAGCAGTTTTAAAGAAGTCCTTCTGAAGTGTCAGTGTGTTCAAAAGGTCATTTTTGTTAATTTTCTCTTTATTCTTGCGATAAACCACTTTTTTTCACTGGATTCAGCCATGTATTAAAGGCTCATAATGCCTTTGTTTAAAATGTGGCTGCCATATTTTCTGTTAAGAACATTAAAATACATTAATTTCTTGTTAGATCCTATTTCTGAAAATTGCTTTCTTTAACATTTGTTAAAGGTTTGAATATTACTGAATATACTACAATGTTTTATTGAATCTATTGGTTTTTTTTATTACCTCCCTTTATGGTTTTAACTATAACAGTTCATGTGCAATAATAAAAGTTGTGCTTTTCTAACCATGTAAGTATGCATAACATCTATTTGGAAAGTTGTTTCTTCTGTTTTTAAGATAAAAATTTAAAGCATTATGGACCTTTAACCAGCGAAAAATCATTGCATTAACTCTTACCCTGCTAAATTTCTATAATGAACTTGTCCATCTTTCAATTTGGACAGTACCATTAACTGTTAAAAGGGGTGTTTACCAAAAAGATACTGACTGAATGGCGAACAGTGCAGAACATGATCAGACTGCACGGATGTGCAGGCTGATCTTGGTCTGCACTGATCGCAAAGGCAGAATCACTTGCCGCCAGCAGGCTAAGAATTAAGCAAACAATTAACATCTCAGTAACCAACAAATCATGCGGGCTTCTACAGATGTTAATACAAAAAAAAACACATGTATTATCCCTATATACATGAAAAAAACTGACAACAAAAAAGAAAAAATGTATGTGCATGGCTCTCAATCTCCACAATCTTCAGTGATTTGTACTTCCAAAAACTTGCAACGAGGTGAAATGGCATTACAAATTCTGACCTTTAAGCCTTATTAAAATTAATACCTGTACGCATAAATACTCAAACTTATTAACCTAAATTCTAGGAATGAAAGTGGCACTACCCTGTGATAACTAAATACCTTAGTCAGCAAATGATCAAAAAACAGCAATTCATGCTATTTGGACATTAACGTATCTTATTAAGTACCGGTATGTGATAAAAAATCAGCAACTTATGCTACTTGGAGATCAACATCCCTTACTAAACAAACAAACAAAAACAGCAATTCATGCTACTTGGAGATCAACATCCCTCACTAAACAAACAAACAAAAACAGCAATTCATGCTACTTGGAGATCAACATCCCTTACTAACCAAACAAACAAAAGCAGCAATTCATGCTACTTGGAGATCAACATCCCTCACTAAGCAAACAAACAAAAGCAGCAATTCATGCTACTTGGAGATCAACATCCCTCACTAAACAAACAAACAAAAACAGCAATTCATGCTACTTGGAGATCAACATCCCTTACTAAGCAAACAAACAAAAGCAGCAATTCATGCTACTTGGAGATCAACATCCCTCACTAAGCAAACAAACAAAAGCAGCAATTCATGCTACTTGGAGATCAACATCCCTCACTAAGCAAACAAACAAAAACAGCAATTCATGCTACTTGGAGATCAACATCCCTCACTAAGCAAACAAACAAAAACAGCAATTCATGCTACTTGGAGATCAACATCCCTCACTAAGCAAACAAACAAAAACAGCAATTCATGCTACTTGGAGATCAACATCCCTCACTAAGCAAACAAACAAAAACAGCAATTCATGCTACTTGGAGATCAACATCCCTCACTAAGCAAACAAACAAAAACAGCAATTCATGCTACTTGGAGATCAACATCCCTCACTAAGCAAACAAACAAAAACAGCAATTCATGCTATTTGGAGATCAACATCCCTCACTAAGCAAACAAACAAAAACAGCAATTCATGCTATTTGGAGATCAACATCCCTCACTAAGCAAACAAGAGCTCATCGAACACGAAATGCCCCCCTTGATGCATTTAGTAATTGCACAAGGAACAGAAATTATATGCACACTGTAAATAAGTATATGTAAACCATGTGACCCACAGGGCGGAGCCATATTTGACCCTTGGGGAATAATTTGAATAATCTTTGTAGAGGATCACTAGATGATGTCATATACAAAATATCAAAGCCCTAGGCCCTGTGGTTTTGGACAAGAGGTTTTTCAAAGTTTTTTCCTATATAAGGCTATATAAACCATGTGACCCTAGGGGTGGGGCCATATTTGACCCCAGGGAAATAATCTGAACAATCTTGGTAGAGGACAACTAGATTTTGCTACATACCAAATATCAAAGCCCTAGGCCCTATGGTTTTGGACAAGAAGATCAGAAACCATTTAACTCTTCCTGGCCAATGTGACCTTGACCTTTGACCTAATGACCTCAAAATCAATAGGGGTCACCTGCTGGTCATGACCAACCTCCCTATCAACTTTCGTGATCCTAGGCCTAAGCGTTCTTGAGTTATCATCCGGAAACTGTTTTACTGTTCAGGGTCACTGTGACCTTGACCTTTAACATACTGACCTCAAAATCAATAGGGGTCATCTGCTGGTCATGGCCAACCTAACTATCAATTTTCCTGACACTAGGCCCAAGCGTTCTTGAGTTATTGCCTGGAAACCATTTTACTGTTCCTGGTCACTGTGACCTTGACCTTTGACATACTGACCTCAAAATCAATAGGGGTCACCTGCTGGTCATGACCAACCTCCCTATCAACTTTCGTGATCCTAGGCCTAAGCGTTCTTGAGTTATCATCCGGAAACTGTTTTACTGTTCAGGGTCACTGTGACCTTGACCTTTAACATACTGACCTCAAAATCAATAGGGGTCATCTGCTGGTCATGACCAACCTCCCTATCAACTTTCATGATCTTAGGCCCAAGTGTTCTTGAGTTATCATCCGGAAATCGTTTTACTATTCAGGGTCACTGTGACCTTGACCTTTGACATACAGACCTGAAAATCAATAGGGGTCATCTACTGGTGATGACCAACCTCCCTATCAACTTTCATGATCCTAGGCCCAAGCGTTCTTGAGTTATCATCCGGAAACGGATAGGTCTACATTCCGACCGACCGACCGACCGACAGACCGACATCTGCAAAACAATATACCCCTCCTTTTCCAAAGGGGGGCATAACAAACAAAAACAGCAATTCATGCTATTTGGAGATCAACATCCCTCACTAAGCAAACAAACAAAAACAGCAATTCACGCTATTTGGAGATCAACATCCCTCACTAAGCAAACAAACAAAAACAGCAATTCGTGCTATTTGGAGATCAACATCCCTCACTAAGCAAACAAACAAAAAAAGCAATTCGTGCTATTTGGAGATCAACATCCCTCACTAAGCAAACAAACAAAAACAGCAATTCATGCTATTTGGAGATCAACATCCCTCACTAAGCAAACAAACAAAAACAGCAATTCACGCTATTTGGAGATCAACATCCCTCACTAAGCAAACAAACAAAAACAGCAATTCACGCTATTTGGAGATCAACATCCCTCACTAAGCAAACAAACAAAAACAGCAATTCACGCTATTTGGAGATCAACATCCCTCACTAAGCAAACAAACAAAAACAGCAATTCACGCTATTTGGAGATCAACATCCCTCACTAAGCAAACAAACAAAAACAGCAATTCATGCTATTTGGAGATCAACATACCTTACTAAGCAACTGATCAAAAACAGCAATTTATGCTCAATGGAGATCAATATACATTATAAAGCAAATGATCAAAAAAGGCAATTCAAGCTATCTGGATATCAACAAACCTTATAAAGCAAATAAAAATTTTAAAAAAAAAAAAACAGCAATTCATATTATTTGGATATCAACATTTATTTTATGTTTTCTAGTGAATTACAGAGTTTTCTCAGTGAAATAAAAGTGATAATCCACAGTTTTGAAACAGTAGATTATCATTTTTATTTTCACTGTTTTTGCCGAACTTGTTCCAGTCCTCCGTCGCAACTGAAGTCAAATTGTATACCGGGCGTTATGAATACCGGGGACCATAATGACGATGACGTCGATAAAATGACGTCATTTGTATTATGCTTTCTGTTGATCTTTCCCGTGATTTTCGACATTTTTATAAATAACACAACAAAAATAGAGTTTTACACATGAAATAAAAAGAAAATGTGTTTGTTTCAGTGAAATATCAATTTTATTTCACTCGTGAGCACCAAAAAAAGTCATTTTCACTCGTGGCTATGCCACTCTTGAAAATATCAGTTTTGATGCTCACTTGTGAAATAAAATTGATATTTCACTGAAACAAACAAATATCCTCTATACCTCAGTAAGGAAATTATAAAAAAATGGCAATACATGCTATTTGGAGTAATAAGGGAAGCCAACAGTAGCAAAAAATCAGGCGAAATAAGCATAAATCATTTGACATAGATCTAGAAATAAAGCATCTGCATGATTTATCATAAAAATGATAGAAGCATAATTCAAGAGATTTAAAATGATCCACAAGGCTTCTAGTGGGACACTGATGCTACATAACATGCAAAGACATTAGCCTATATCAAAGAGAACAAAATAGATTTTAATTCTCCTCTCACCTGTCTTCCTCATTATTATATATATGGAAATTTATAGTAAAGAAATATATGACTTGAAGACTTTTTCTGCACAGTTGCAATAAAATACCCAAATTTATGCAATAGCTGAATAAATTGTAACCATAAAAGTACTGTAATTTGCATATTCATGATCATAGAAAATACAAATAGAAATTCAAGTTAAATTTAAGAGTGAAGGAAAAAATGAGAAGATATTTAGGATCAAATGGAAATGCTTGCTTTTTGCCTAGCAAACTGTTTTTCTAACCTTCAGGTGAACTGTCTAAAATTAAAAAAAGAAATACACTATAATTATGCCTCCATCAACTATTTTTTCTTTGATATTATGCATAAACTGTGACACTTTAAAGCTGAAAGACAAGTATCTTTAAACCCAACAACATAAACAATGAATAGGTTCACTTTAAACCCAACTTCATTCCCTCAGGTACCCAAGATCCAAAGCATAAAAGCTGAAAAATGGTGGGAAACACATCACACACAATATCAGGGTTGGGTAAAGTTTTCTCCTGGGAAGTTTTCACAACAAAGTGACATTTTCTTATATGATACCACAACATTCTGATACATATATATAAAGTCTTGACAAAATCTTCACTTAAAGAAATATATCTTTAAAAGACAGATATAAACAAGAGCTATTTGCAAAACATGTATGCCCCCTCCCTCCATGACGGCCTGTTTCATTTTCAGTCACTATATCACTATGGCCTTGCCCTTTTATCTACTGACCCACAACACAATAAGGGTCATTTACTGACCATAAGCAATCATCTTATGAAGGCCAAAGTATTCTTCAGTTATCAAGCTGAAACTGTTTTAGTCTCAAGTTAATTGTAACCTTAACCTACTGACCCCCCACACCCCTTCTCTCCCCTCAAAATAACAGAGGTCATCTATTGACCACAGGCAACCATCCTATGAAATTTGAAGGCAGTATGCCAAGAGGTTCTTAAGCTACTGAGCTGAAACCATTTTCAGTCTCAAGGTCACTGTGACCTTGACCTTTGACTTACTAATGGGTCATATACTGACAACAAGCAATCAACATATGAAGTCTGACAATTGTACGCCAAAGTTATTGCGCTGAAACTGCTTTCAGTCTCAAGGTAATTCTAACCTTAAAAACTAAAATGGTCATCTACTGACCACAGGTAATCACCCTTTAAAGTTTGATGACTGTAGGCAAAAGCATTCTTTACTTGCATAGCAGAACCATACGGTCTCAAATCACTGTGACCTTGACCTTTGACCTATTAACTCTCACAACAGTAGAGGTCATATACTGACCCAAGGCAATCATCCCATTAAGTTTTGACTTCGTAGGCCAAAGCATTCTTTACTTATTGTGTGGAAATTGTTTTCAGTCTTGAGATTACTGAACTCTATGGCCTTGACCTTTGACCTACTGATACCCTAAATGAAACGGGTCATTAACTGACCACAGGCAATCTTTCCATGAGTCCTGATGACTGAAGTCTAAAGCATTCTTTAGTTATTAAGCAAAAACCATTTTCAGTCTCAAGATCATTGTGACCTTGATCCCTCATAAAAATTGGGGTCATCTACTGACCACAAGCAATCAACCTATTAAGTTTGACCATTTTGAGACCAAGCATTCTCTTGTTATTGATCGCAAATCAAATGGTCTACTGGCCGACAGACAGGCAGTCCAACAATGCGCAAAACTATATACCCCCTCTTTTCCATAAAAAAATGACATTCTGCTTAAATTATTTGGATGCCAAGTTTTGCAAACTCATAATGTTGCCTCACACTTATTTTTCCGCAGCGTTTGTATCAAATGTCAAGTTATGAACGTTCAATGGTTTATAAGCAGTAATTTCCTTTTTCTAATTCAAAATACAGAGAAACAAAACTAAGCTAAAAGAATGTAACATATGTACTCATGGTTTTAATGCATATATCTGACTTTATGATTTTGCACTGGTTGTATGTGCCGATCAAAATATCCAGCTTGAGGGTAACTGTTTCAGCAGTAATGAAGCTCTACAAAGTAACCAGCAAAACAGTTACCCAAGGACTTAAAATGATTCATTGTATAACCTTAACATGTTGTGATACCATACAACAAAATCTGAAATAAACAAGCAGTGAAGTCACACAATGAGAAAAGTGCTGAATTTTGTGACAGTATGTGGGATCAAAACACGTTCTTACCCCTGGAGATATGTCGGTAATCTGCATGCACAGTAATTTGTCGCATTTATTTACTTCACATATCATAACATATTATTTCTGTGTCATGCACACTAACTGGTCACATACATTTACGTATAATTACACCTATTGTTGTATTTTCCCCACACATGCAAAGGAACTGGCCAAATATTTTTACATTATACACAATATATTATTTCCCTTTCAGGACATCTTTGCACTGTATATTGGATACTTTTCAAGAAGGCTTTATCTTGATAGCCATTTCACAGTTGGCAGCCTCATTAATGGTATTAAAATTTGTGAAACATGACTGCTTAAGTATTAGGACATACTGTGAAATCATTTAATTTCGTGGGCATGAAATTCGTGATTTTGGTCAAAAAGGCAATTTCGTGTGGATATGAATTCGTTGATTTCAACTTTTGAACATAAAATGAATGGGAATTTTACTTGTTCATTGTGATTTAATTTCGCGGATTGACTCAACCACAAAATCCACGGAAATTAATCCCCCACGAATAATAATGATTTCACAGTAACATAGATAAATATTCACAAATAGTTTGATTTTGCAGGTGGTATTATTTGTAGATATTAGTCCTTACCTTGCTAAATTTCTATAATGAACTTGTCCATCTTTCAATTTGGACAGTACCATTAACTGTTAAAAGGGGTGCTTACCAAAAAGATACTGACTGAATGGAGAACAGTGCAGATCATGATCAGACTGCACGGATGTGCAGGCTGATCATGAGCTACACTGCTCTCAAAGGCAGAATCAATCGTGTCCAGCATGATAAGGGTTAGTGAAAATAAGCTCATTGCAGACACTACCCAATCTATAGTAATTCACCCAATTATACTAAATGTCATGTCTTCTACAAATAGCCCACACATGACATTCTTTCATGCAGAGTCACTTGACACATTATAGACATATCTTATTCCATCTCATCTCTACCTTGGGTAATGACAATATATAGGTAAGCTATTTTTTTCATGCATAGCAATATATTCAAAGCTGCAATACACATATGTTATTATGTTTTATATGTCACAGTTTTAGACTAAAAGAGAACATAGGTATCAGCATTAAATAAATGATACACATAATATATATATGTAAGCTAGTAATAATTTAGAATTCAGATTTAAAACAGTGAGAATTTTGATTAAATCCAGAATTTTATATTTTATAAATTGTAAGTATTTCAAAGCTTAGTAGAAAAAGATCATTTACAAGTAAAAGACAACGGGTACTCTCACTCAAAATTTTCTAAAACTGGGTTAGTCCATTATAGCTCAAACCCTGACTCACCTGCAGAATGACAATGGCATTTTCCACTGAAAGGTCATCCGAGGGCAGACCTTCACCTTTCCAGATAAGCTGCTCACTCTCTGTACACAAGAAGCGTCTCATCTCAAAAGCATTGATCCCCAGAGCTTCGCGCCAGTTGGTAAGGCATGAGTGGCGCACATCTTCAGAGGCCTGAGACAGGTATGCCACAAACCCTGATGCCAACAAAACCCTCTTAGGGAGTTCCTTTAGCTCCATATCTAACTCTCCCACCTAGATATAGAAAAAAAACATATATACAGGTGATCCTAAAAAAATTATTCACTGGGAGGCTATGCCGAGCATTTTATCATTTTTATTCATGTTCAATGAACACAATGAGGAAAGACACAAACGTAAGATTCTCTTAATGAAGTTAGTTTTTCTGATTAAACAATGATATTTGTTCTCTTTCCCTGATATAGATAAAGTCAATTCAACTAATGTTTTCTATACTCGAGACAACATAAAAGTCAAAATATAACTATGCTTATGTAATATCAAATATATTACATGGCTTTATTTCATTCCTGCTATTTCAAACATGTGATAAATACTGTACTGATCATACAGAAGTTATTTATGTGTGTGCATGCATGCAGTAAACCCCTATTTAGTTACATATAAAACTGAGCATGAACATGAAATTTTTTTGTCAGATTTTTCAAACTCTTTCAAATGCCGATTTATAAATTTTAAAAGTACCTGACTGTTCCAGCGAGTGTACTCTCCATCAAGTTTTGAGACAAGTGTCTCTGCAGCTATAATAGTCTCATTCTCCTTGTCCAGTTTGATCTTCAGCTCTGCCGCTTCCTTGGTGAGGGTCTCAAACCTGTGTCTGTACTGAGCTACCTTCTGGTCTACTTCATCCAGGGCTCGACTCAGCTTCTCCATTCTTGACTCAGCCTTATGCAGATTCCTACAGTGAAGTTTGTTATTTTTAAAAATTCCAAGTCTATGTATTTTACGGAAATTATCAATTGTTTATCTGTTGGGTTTAACGTTGCACCGACACAGTTATAAGTCATATGGAAACCTTCCAGCTTTGATGGTGGAGGCAGAACCCTGGTGCTGTTCCATGCATTATTTCATCATGAGCAGGCACCTGAGTAGACCCATCGACCTTCCGTAAGTCAGCTGGATGGCTTCCTCACATGATGAATTCAATGCCCGGAGTAGGCTCGAACCCACAGAGGTGAGGGGTAAGTGATTTGAAGTCAGTGACCTTAACCATTCGGCCAGAGTTTTTACCAGTACAGCATCTAATGAATCAATGAGCTCTTCAACAGTTCCAACAACTGTGATTTAATGACTGGCCTTCAGGGATAGCAGTCAAATTATGATACTTACCATGACTCAAACGTACAACCTTCATGTAAACAGTCTAACACTATTTTTAAGCTACCGATTCACAGTAGCGGTGAAAATTTTATATACCTTCATTTACACAGAGTTTGATATAAAATGTAAATCTCAGGCTTGATAAAACAAAATACTGCGCCATCATTCAATTTCGTGGACATAAAATCTTGCGATTTCAGCAAATGCAACCATTTCGTGGGAACATAAATTTATGGATTTCAAACTGGTTGAATTTTTTTTTATTTGTCTGGATTTAATTTTGTGGATAGATGCAACAATGAAATCCATAGAAATTAGACATCCATGAAAATTTTTGATTTCAGTATGTGGAAAATGGTGCTAAATGAAAGTAAAAACCAAAAACCCAGAATGCATGCTTTTTTTACCATTTAATAAGCATCTAAAATCTTTGCTCTTGAAGTAAAGTGAAACACCAAATACTAAAGGTTGCAACAAGATGAGTATGCTCAAGTTATCCAGGGATCCGAGCATTCAAAACACAGATAATATAAGGAAAACAGCCAGGGACCAAACTAACTGTTCAAGCGGGTTTTGGTGCATGATTTTTTTTTGTTTTGTTTTGGGCTTAATGCCGTTTTTCAACAGTATTTCAGTTATGTAACGGCGGGCAGTAAACCTAACCAGTGTAACCGGATTCTGTTCCAGTACATACCTGTTCTCTGCAAGTAACTGCCAACTTCCCGACATGAATCAGAGAAGGAGGACAGATGATTTCAGACACACTGTCTTTATCAAATCATCAAAGAGAACATACACCTCCCACGGGGATAGAACTCACTACACTGTGGTTTGTAGATATTCGCTCTCCCTATTGAGTTAAGCAAACAGGCTCTTTAAAGCCTGAGCCACTAATACACAAGCAAGTGGTATATCACTGTATTGTTTTTTTCCTTCAAGAGAATATTTTGCCAAAATATGTACAAAAATTATTTTACACAAAGAGACCATTTTTACAACACAAATACCATTTTTATCATTTAGGAAGTGTGAGTCAGACACTTCAAATAGCTTAGTATTTGAGCTCCGCTGTGTGAAAGCCCAACATTAGGGCTTTGCAACCAGTATGGATCCAGATCAGATGGCACAGATGACCATACTATTGGTTTATCAGTTGCATGCAAGTGCTGAAATTGATAAACATACAGTACAGAAGCGGTGATAAACATACAGTACGGAAGCGGGGATAAACAAACAGTATGGAAGTGGGGATAAACATACAGTACGGAAGCGGAGATAAACATACAGTACGGAAGCGGGGATAAACATACAGTATGGAAGTGGGGATAAACATACAGTACGGAAGTGGGGATAAACATACAGTATGGATGTGCACTGATCAGGATCCTTGCTTGTTATAAATTCCTAACATTGGTTTTCGCACAAGCCATACCCGTTAACAAATAAATGTTATAACTCACTTCTTTAGGTCATTTTGTTCCTTCTCCAGTGGCTCAATCTTCTCCAGGACATAGGAGTACTGTACATTGGCTCTAACCCAGGCAGCAAGAGGTTCTGCTGCCACAGAAGCCCTTCTTGCACTCTGAAATATACCAGCACAGCAATAAAGTTACAT
Source organism: Mercenaria mercenaria (assembly GCF_021730395.1). NCBI lineage: Eukaryota > Metazoa > Mollusca > Bivalvia > Venerida > Veneridae > Mercenaria > Mercenaria mercenaria. The sequence continues at coordinate 52,194,384 of NC_069365.1, forward strand.
CTCCATTCCAACTTGCCAGAATAAGGACCACACCTCTGAGCCAAACAAGTTATAAATATCTAAGTTCCGTTTGCATGCTTCTTTGAGAGTCAGATGAAAGTGTAGTCTTCTTATGGGGCCCTATTTTGACCCCAAAATAAGGGCCCTAGAATTTGAACCATCTCTACCATATTAATGAAATAAAAGTTTAACAAACTAACATTAATATGTACCAACAGGTAAGACAAAGACAGAAACACAAATCTGATCCTTTCCCCAACTTTGAGGAAGGCAAAACAAAATGATTATGTTATTCTCAAAAAGGTTTCATCTACCATGCAACAGACAGCATAAATTTCACATACCTTACTGTCAAAGGAGTCCTTGTTTTTCTTCAATAGGACTTCAACATCTTCTCTAATTTTGGGATTGATACCTCGTGCATCAAACGTCTGAATCTCTTCCTTCACTCCTCTCTTTGCCAGGAAACTGTTAAATAAATGCAAAAATATAATATAAAATATCTGAACAGCTTGTAGTTCAAATATATGGTATAACCTTTGTTAGCTACACCTCTCTAAACTTCTACACAACTATTAGATTTCAGTTTTCCAAGCAACATTGCTCTTCAGAACTGTTGTCTTAGAAGAGAAATCTAAAGGTATTTCTAGCCCTGAAAGAAATCTTATGCTGCTCTGAAGGAACTTTTGACCATGAATCAGATGCAAGGATGTTATAAGCAATTTTAGTGCAATTTATTAGACTGTTCATAAGCATTTGTTCCCATTCATTTGCTGAGAAACATAAGACAGGATATATCATGTATCTAAAAGTCTCCTCATCAAATTAAAGTTTTTTTCTCCAGACAGAACCCTTAAAAATCAATGACCCAATCTATAATATATTTTGTGATAAACTTTTAACATAAAAGCAAACTATAGTACCTTTTCATGCTAACCCAGGATGTATCATAGATTCCCATGAGTCTGAGAACACCCTCCAGAATATCCCTGATAACTGGCGGAGGAGCACGGAGAGACCTGATCTCCGACAGAGATTCCGTCTTGATGTTGCCGACAGCTTTACGTGCTTCCTGCACGAGAGGTTCGACTTCGGCAAGCTCCTTGTCAATAGCTCTCTTCCGTTTATCCAGTATCTTGTTCTCCTCAGCTGCCTGCTGTTTCAGTACTTCCATCTCGTTCTTCTGCTCATTCGCATTCTAGAAAGTAAAACATGATAACATATTGAAACAGCAAGAACATATTAAAGTCAGCTTTAACACATCTTTATTGAGTTGTTTCTTTCCTCCCTAGCAGCAATTAAGAAGCAAATTTTAGCTGCAGCATTAATTTTTCATTTCTCTTTTTTATTTTACAGCAACTTTAAGATAGTGGATCTGCAATGATACTCAGCAATTTCTGCGTGATTGCTGCTTCACATTAACTAATTCAGCATTTTTTCAATCCCAACTGTAGCTTAACGCCTACATTGTCTTCCATAGAAAACTGGAGAATGCCAAAATGGTATATGGAAAATGCGTTATTTGCCGATTGCCATTACCAGTTCACAACCTTAAAACAAGTTGTGACAATATATATTAAGCATCCACGATGACTGCCTCTTTGATTTCTGACCAGTATTCAAATTTATCCAAAAACTGCAGGCAGATCAAAGTTAAAGCTCTAATGTCCAAGTATAGGAGCTCTTTTAACTTTCACTGATCTAAGAAATTAGCAGAATAAATGTGGCCTCTAATAAGTTAAAACAGTGTTAAGGTTGTATGTCAGATCTCAGTCACTTATCCTTACAGACCTAAACAATTCTGGGATAATGCACGTTTTTTCATGTTATAATATCTGCAAAATTTCAAGGGAACAATGTATCCTTGAGGGATTCTGCAGATGTTAGAACATGAAGCAAATGTGCAAAAAAATGCTATTCTAGCATTTGAGGTATAACTAGATGCCCACGGGCAACATGTCGAGCCAGCCCTTTGAGCCCTAACTGTGACCTTGACCTTTGAGACAGGAACCTGGGATTTACACATGACATTTCGTATCACTGAGTTAAACATTCATGCCAAATATAAACAAGATTCCTCAATGCAAGTCAAAGTTATGGGCCGGACAAGATCTGATATGACCTTTGACCTCTGTGACCTTGACCTTCGGGACAGAAACCTGGGATTTGCACAGGACACTCCGTATCACTGAGGTTAACATTCATGCCAAATATAAACAAGACTGCTCCATGCATATCAAAGTTATGGTCCGGACAAACAAATCCGGATGGACGAATGCACCGACGGACGCACACACGCACGCACATACACCGAACAGCCATTTGGATGACTATGTCTTTGCTTCCGCAAGCGGGCTTGACAAAGAGCTAAAAATATATACTGTACCTCAAAGTCATTTAATGTTGTGCAGGAATGTCAGCACTGTTTGATCCTATCAACATCATTTCTAATTATGCATTATCGGGCCATAATACATTTACGCTTTGCCTGGGAACAGGCAGAGGTATAAAGTTATGTTAGCAGAGTGCGAGCATGAGAACCTCTCTGTTAACATGCTTACTCTCCCATTAAAAACACCCCTTTGCTAGAATTAAAGTTTGAGTTTATGAGTACAATTAAGATTTGACCTGCAACTCAGTCTGGTTTTGTCTTTGATAACTTAAGTGTTTTACATTCTATTACACTCTACCTGCATGCTCTCTGTGATATGTGAGAGTGCCTGGTCAGCTTCATTCTGTTTCTCTGCCAGAAGCACACTCTGTTCACCGGCCTTTCTCTTCAACTCATCTACCAACTGCTTAGCTTCATTCAACTTGGAAACACCAGCCTGAAATATCCATCAATAAAGTCTTAAATAATATTTCTCCACATAACAAATTCTACAGAAGTTTCAAAGTTAAAAATCATCAAAAGGCAACAATTCCTTGAAAAATCAAAGAATCAGAACATGGCGAAAATACGTGTAACAACTCTTTATTATTTATTATTGCATATTGTTGATGTGAAGTTTCCTCAAAATCAGACAAGTCATTTAGAAGAAGTGTACTGACAAGATTTTGTGACACCCAGACGATAAGGCAAACAAACAGACAAGACATGAACAATAAGTCTCCCTAATAGGAAGAGACATTAAAAGTATAATTTAAATCATTCTAAACAACTGACCTCAGTAAAAATAGCAAATAACTGAGCACACTGGATGACTAGGTGGAACTAAATATTTAACAACACTGTTCTAACATTTCTTCTTTCCTATGAACATTTTTCAGATAAGTCAGAGGAAGATGTACCTGTAGATGGTGCTGTCTGGTCTCAATGCCTCTTTTCTTGTTACTATACACCTGCTGGTACGTGTTAAGGAAGGCAATGTATCTTCTGGGTGTGGCCCCCATATTAGCTTGGGCAGCAGATTCGTGCACATGCAGAAAACCCTTTAGTAGCTCCTCCCCTCCGGAGAGTTTACGTTTGTGTTGCTTTGTCTCTCCAATACTTGCCCCTTCTATCTTTGGTGGTTTGGTTAGCAGCATGTATGGGATCTGTAAACAAGAGGACCATGATGGTCCTGAATCGCTCACCTGTCCCCACATGACCCAGTTTTGAACTGAGTATGACGTCGTTTTTTCTATTATTTGACATAGTGACCTAGTTTTTGAGCTCATGTGACCCAGTTTTGAACCTGACCTAGATATCATCAAGATAAAAATTCTGACCAATTTTCATGAAGATCCATTGAAAAATATGGCCCCTGGAGCGGTCACAAGGTTTTTTATTATTTCACCTACTGACCTAGTTATTGTCGGCACGTGACCCAGCTTTGAATTTGATCTAGATATCATCAAGGTGAACATTCTGACCAATTTCCATGAAGATCCATTCAAAAGTAAGGCCTAAGAGGTCACATGGTTTTTCTATTTTTAGACCTACTGACCTACTTTTTGATTGCAGTCGACCCAGTTTCGAACTTAATCTAGATATCATCAAGATGAACATTCAGACCAACTTTCATACAGATCCCATGAAAAATATGGCCTCTAGAGTGGTCACAAGGTTTTTTTTTATTATTTGACCTACTGACCTAGTTATTGACTGCACATGACCCAGTTTCAATCTTGACCTAGATATCATCAAGGTGAACACTCTAACCAAATTTCATGAAGATCCATTCAAAAGTATGGCCTCTAGAGAGGTCACAAGGTTTTTCTATTTTTAGACCTGCTGACCTAGTTTTTGACCGCACGTGACCCAGTTTCGAACCTGACCTAGATATCATCAAGATGAACATTCACACTAACTTTCATGCAGATCCCATGAAAAATATGGCCTCTAGAGAGGTCAAAAGGATTTTTTATTATTTGACCTACTGACCTAGTTATTGATCCACGTGACCCAATTTCGAACCTGACCTAGATATCATCAAGGTTAACATTCTGACCAATTTTTATGAAGATCCATTCACAAGTCTAGAAAGGTCACAAGGTTTTTCTGTTATTTGACCTACTGACCTAGTTTTTTACCGCACATGACCCAGTTTCAATCTTGACCTAGATATCATCAAGATGAACATTCTGCCCAATTTTCATGAAGATCCATTGAAAAATATGGCCTCTAGAGAGGTCACAATGTTTTTCTATTTTTAGACCTACTGACCTAGTTTTTGACCGCACGTGACCCAGTTTCGAACTTGACCTAGATATCATCAAGATCAACATTCAGATCAACTTTCATACAGATCCCATGAAAAATATGGCCTCTAGAGAGGTCACAAGGTTTTTTTATTATTTGACCTACTGACCTAGTTTTTGAAGGCACGTGACCCAGTTTCGAACTTGACCTAGATATCATCAAGGTGAACATTCTGACCAACTTTCATGAAGATCCATTGAAAAGTATGGCTTCTAGAGAGGTCACAAGGTTTTTCTATTTTTAGACCTACTGACCTAGTTTTGGACCGCACGTGACCCAGTTTCGAACTTGACCTAGATATCATCAAGGTGAACATTCAGACCAACTTTCATAAAGATCCCATGAAAAATGTGACCTCTAGAGTGGTCACAAGCAAAAGTTTATGGACGCACGGATGGACGGACGGACGGACGACGGACGCTGCGCGATCACAAAAGCTCACCTTGTCACAAAGTGACATGTGAGCTAAAAACATAAATTATGTAATGTTGTCTTCAAACAGCAAGCATATCTCTTTTATCCTTTTGAGGTGCAAGAAATCTAAACAATTCCACTTCATCTGAATTTTATGACGTATTTCATAACTTCTATAATTTGTTATAATTTCAATACATGTACTGACAAAAATATTTCATAATAACATTTTCAACTGAAGTACTAATTCCAAACAAAAATGTCAAATTTGGTCATTTACAATGTAGCTGTCAGTTTAAGGACAAAATTTGGAAATATTATATTACTGAAAAGATTTTAAAAAAGATGGCCATCTTTTTTATGAAACAAGTCTTTTGGATTAAAATGAGTTTTATATTACTGATGAGATCTATAAGGACAAAAGAAATGAGCCGTGCCATGGGAAAATCAACATAGTGGCTTTGCGACCAGCATGGATCCAGACCAGCCTGCGCATCCGCGCAGTCTGGTCAGGATCCATGCTGTTCGCTAACAGTTTCACCAATTCCAATAGGCTTTAAAAGCGAACAGCATGGAGCCTGACCAGACTGCGCAGATGCGCAGGCTGGTCTGGATCCATGCTGGTCGCAAACCCACTATGTTGGTTTTCTCATGGCACGGCTCAAATGACATTTCAGTAGCAACACCCTCACCTTGATCATGCTGTCCCTACTCCAGCCTTCCATCCATTGTACAGCACACTCCTTGTATAGAGCTGGGTTACTCTCACAGTTCAAAATAAACTTGTTGTTTGTACAGTCCATAATCAGTGCTATATGAAGGTTGGCTTTGATCCCTGAAAAAGCATAACACAGCTAGGTCTATAAAACAGCAAATATCTTTTCTAAGATCTTCAGATTCACTGAAATATGACAAAAAATATTTAAAGTGGAATTATGGGTATTTTCAAGTAAAAATCCAGCTGAAATAGATGTGTGTGTAAAAAAGGTGGAGGAAATTATAGCTTTTAACCCAATATACCAAACTCTTCCTGTTACCAGTACGAAAAAATAACTTTCCAAATATGACTTCTCTTATTTTGACTGGGGCAGTCTTTTTAAGAAAAGTCAAACTGCACGCAGGAGTTGCTTCCCTTCAACTTCAGAAATCTGTATTTATAGGCAAGGAAGATCACTGTGCAGAAGATTGAAGAAAAGAACTATTATTTTATTAGTCCGATTTCTTTATTTATAAAGCACCAACTTCAAATGCTTATGCGGCATCATCGTTAATTTAACACATTTAAATGCACAGCAACCGAAAACTGCTTTTATAGAACATTCACCAAAAACACACTATGTGCAGTAAGATGCTCATAATGCCACTTTAATATGCTACCACTAACTCAATTCCATTAATACATGTTAGATGACATTCACACTGGACCCAATCTTGCTTGAGGTTATGTAAGACTTTTAACCCTTAGCCTGCTAAATTTCTAAAATAGACTGGTCCATCATTCAATTTGGACAATACCATTTATTATTCGAAAGGGTGTTCACTGAAAATTTACTGACTGAATAGCGAACAGTACAGACCATGATCAGCCTGCACGGATGTGCAGGCTGATCTTGGTCTGCACTGGTCGCAAAGGCAAGAATCACTTGCCTCCAGCAGGCTAAAGGTTAAGGTTATGTAGAACTGTTTCTGCAGCTACAGCACCAGAATTCGTCTACAAATGTTACAGATGTGTAAATAAATTTCAAAATAGGTCCTCACTGTGAATCCAATACAAGCAAATGGGGCATTTGTCAGTTTGCCTGGTCAATATTTTAGGTACTAGCCATGTCACAAACAATTCATCTTCATCCCATAGAGCCAATCATTTAAGCAAAATGACTTTTAGGGATGTTATTCCTCTCTTAAATTAGTACCTGATAACTCTGCGCAGTTTGCTGGTTGTTAGCTCTGCTACATTTCAGATATTCTCTATCAAGGAAGTAGCTTGAGGAAGTGGTCTTATAAATATCAATATTCTATGCATAGAACTGACTTAAAAAAAAGATAACAACATAGAACCACTTACTCTGGGCAAAGAAGTTGATTAGGGTGCCTCTAAATCCTGCCTCTGACGCCATGTCTCTCAGTGGGTTCAGTATGGGTTCGAGCTCCTCCGGCGTGTACAGTCCCGGTACCTCTCCAGCAGACAGAAGGCTGTTGACCAGCTCCAGGAAGGTAGGATCCACAAAATGATGATCCTCCAGTAGCAAGACAACTTGCTCTCCATCTATTCCTGCTTGTTGCATCACCTGTTTATACATGTCCATGTTAGATAATGTAATTTTTTGTCTTTGTTGTTTTATGTTTTGTAGCTGATTTGATTAAAGTCGTGTGAAATCATTGATATTTGTGGAGTATTAAACTTTGTTGATCTGATGGTTGTGTCAAGCACAACACTAAATCTCAATGAACTAGCAAAATTTCCATTCATTTTGTGTCCACAGATTCAAATCTCCAAGAAATAGCAGTTTTGACCAAAACCACCAAATTTTGTGCCCATGAAATTAAATCATTTCACAAATTTGTGTTACATATAATTCTAATAAATCCAATCATGTTTTTAGATTCCAAACCAGTACTTAAATGTTTCTGTTAACTGACTGTCAAACATACACTTTAACAAACTGAAAATTCTTAATTTTTTGACAGTGTTCCAAAATAAAAGTGACAGTCTATTAATCTATCCAGTTTTTTCAGCTTTTGCCTTTCTTAACAAGGGCTGTCCGTAAGACAGCGTGCTCGACTTTTCTCAGTGCTTGACTCTGAATTAGAGATTTGCCAGTAAAAAAATTCTAAGTTAAAAAGGGACATAACTCTGTCAAAATTCAAATCAGAGTTATGCGAATTGTGTCTCCTCGTGTAGACTTTGATAGTAAATAACAATTTTGAGTTTCAAGTCAAAAGCTTTAACAGTAACAGAGATATTTGACTTTTAACAAAAAAAGTTAAAAAGGGGCATAATTCTGTCAAAATTCAAATCAGAGTTATGGATTTTGTTTCTCCTGGTGTAGACTTTGATGGTAAATAAGTATTTTAAGTTTCAAGTCAAAAGCTTTGATAGTAACAGAGATATTTGACTTTATCGAAATCTTTAACCAAAAATACTAAGTTAAAAAGGGGCATAATTCTGTCAAAATTCAAACCAGAGTTATGGGAATTGTGTCTCTTGGTGCAGACTTTGATTGTATATAACCATTTTGAGTTTCATGTCAAAAGCTTTAATAGTAACAGAGATATTTGACTTTATCAAAATCTTTAACCAAAAATACTAAGTTAAAAAGGGGCATAATTCTGTCAAAATTCATATCAGAGTTATGGGGATTGTTTCTCCTAAGTTTCAAGTCAATAGCTTTGATAGTAACAGAGATATTTGACTTTATCAAAAACTTTAACCAACGGCGACGCCGACGCCGGGGCAAATGCAATAGCTCTACTTTTTCTTCGAAAAGTCGAGCTAAAAAGCCATCAGGCATGAAACAGGAAACAAGTGGCCTTCTAGAGGACTATTCAAACAACCACATTTAACTGCATTTATAGCAGAGTGGTGCAGTGTCCACTTCGAGTGCAGGAGGTCGTGGGTTTGATCCCTAGCCATGTCATACCAAAGACATAACAAGAGCTGTCGGAGGACAGCAACGCTCGACTATTCAACAGCCTTGTCAACTGAATGAATACAGAAGTTGAAAAAGGGGCATAATTTTGTAAAATACAAAGTAAAGGTATTGAACCTCTGTACTGCATGTCATATCATGACAGTGAACAAGTGTGTGAAGTTTCAATCCTTTCAAATTTGTGGATACTGAGATACCAGCTTACATACAAAAACTTAATCAAAAACTGCTGAGTTGAAAAAGGGGCATAATTTTGTAAAAATGTGAAGTACAGTTGTGGGACCTTCACAGTGCATGTTAGATCATGACAGTGAACAAGTGTGTGAAGTTTCAATCCATTCCCATTAGTGAATACTGAAATATCAGATTACATACAAAAATTTAACCAAAAACTGCTAAGTTGAAAAAGGGACATAATTTTGAAAAAAAAGAGTAGAGTTATGGGACTTGCTTAGTGCATGTCAGATCATGACAGTGAACAAGTATGTGAAGTTTCAATCCATTCCCATTAGTAAGTACTGAGATACCAGCTTACATACAAAACCTTAACCAAAAATTTCTAAGTCGTAAAAGGGGCATAATTTTGTAAAAAAGCAAAATAGAGTTATGGAACCTGTGCAATGTAGGTCAGTTTATGACAGTGAATAAGTGTGTGAAGTTTCAATCCATTCCCACAAGTGGTTACTGAGTCACCAGCTTACATACAAAACCTTAACCAAAAATTTCTAAGTCGAAAAAGGGGCATAATTTTGTAAAAAAGCAAAATAGAGTTATGGAACCTGTGCAATGTAAGTCAGTTTATCACAGTGAATAAGTGTGTGAAGTTTCAATCCATTCCCACAAGTGGTGACTGAGATACCAGCTTACATACAAAACCTTAACCAAATTGGGACGCCGACGCAGACGCGGACGCGGATGCCGATGCATGGGCCTACTAGAAGGCCTACTATTCTATGAATAGTCGAGCTAAAAAATGATAACAGTATCCTTGCTTGGAGCTTAGCATTTGAAAGGGAAAGTCGCTTTTCTCTTGTACCCTCGTAATGATGGATTCCATCATGAATGAAGTGTCAAGAGCGATTAATACAAGTGTTAGAACTTGCTTCACAATCGAACTTAAATAAATTAGTATAAACTAAACAAACACATCAATATTATAAAGCTCCCAACTTATACTACGAAAAAAAGGTTTACTATTAGTCAGTGTATACTTTCACTTACAGTTTTGAGGTCATTTTTGAAATGTTTGATGGCATATCCTCTTGATATTTTTGGTGTAAACAGCTGCATCTGATGCATATGTGTTACCAGGGAGACGGCTGTCCGACGTCCAACACCACTGCGACCTGCCATCAAGAGTGAGCCGCCAGGCTTGGTAAGAACACGATCTACTCTGGCCATGGTGTCCAAAACCTCATGGAAAATCAAAATGTCTAGGTCACGATTATCTCGCTCTGAAAATTTATAAGGAAAATAATTTGATTAATTTAGTCAATACTGCATACCAATTAACGTAACATTTTGTATAAAACAGCATCCTGCAAAAAAGTTTTTGTTTGTTTTGGGTTTAACACCGTTTTTCAATAGTATTTCAGTTATGTAATGGCAGGCAGTCAACATAAACAGTGTTCCTGGATTCTCTACCAGTATAAACCTGTACTCCGCAAGTAACTGCCACATGAATCAGAAGTGGAGGACAAATGATTTCAGAAACAATGTCAGAAAACATACATGCCCGGGGATCGAACTCATGACCCCACGATCTGTACATCTGCGCTCTCCCTATTGAGCTAAGCAGGTAAGTTGAATTAACTTTCACATTCTGAACATTAACTTGGTTGCATCAATCCATGAAATACAATCCCAACAAACAAATAAAATATTTATTCACTTTATCATTAAATCAACGAAATCAAATCCCCATGAAATAACTGTTTTGGCCAAAAACCAAGAAATTTTATCCACACGATATCAAATGATTCCATAGTAAAATAAAAAAAATTAAATGTTTACCATAGAATCTGATTCCCTTCTCAATGATAGCTTTGAGATCTTCAGCATTCAGTTTTCCCAGGTGCTTCCCACTAGGCGGTAGAGGTGCCCCAGCAGCAGACGGAGCAGATGAATCTCTCCGCGCGCCCCATGTAACAAAGAATTCTTCTGTAGTGAATAAATAATACAATATCTGAGTTTATTCTTTATAAAAATACATTCAGAAGGTATACAAATGTGAAGCAACTTTCATACATATGATTGTAATTAAATGAAAAATATTTGAAAAATTAGTTTTGCACTCGGGGTTCACGTCATACAAGGAATTGTTATAAAAATGATATTAACTTGAGGAAATAACAATTTCAATCAATCACAGGCATCTTCTGTCTTATGATAGTGTCAACACACTTGCAATATATTTTTCAAGACATACATGACATGAGCCAGTTCATTCGTTTTGTTGGGTTTAGAATCACACTAACATAATTTAGGTCAAACGGCAACCTTTCCAGCTTTCGATGGTGGAAGAAGACCCAAGTTGCCCCTTCAGACATTATTTCATTAAGAGAAGGCACCTAGACAGAACCACCAATGTTCCATAAGCTACCTGGGTGGCTTCCTCAAAAGCCAGGTTTCAAACCCACATCACTGGGGGGATGATTCAAAGTCAGCGATCTTAACCACTCCGCCGCCCCATGGACCAGTTCAAATCCAACAGGTAGAAAGAAGTTACTTACTTTCTAGATCATCAAATATGTTTGCAGACCAATCACCCCTGACAACATTCATGAGAATATTGTCAAACTTGTTCTCCCCATCCTGTCCAACAATACGATCTCGGAACAATCTCCGAGCTTCATAAGCAAAGACCTCTAGCACATGATCGCTGGTGTTTTCCTTGGCTCCACCAGTCAGGTCATATCTAAGGAAACTAAGCACCCAGGTTGTAAGGTCACGAGGGGTGAACAGGTAGTGACTGTAGTCATCCACAGTGAACCTTGACTTCAGCTGTCAAAAATAAACAATGCAAGACATCATCGTACTTGTACTCTCAAGCCTTCATTAAAAATTCCCTCTTTTTGCCTCTTGGTACCAGTATCCAGTAAAATCACTTCTATTTATGGCCTTCTTTACCACTTACAGCTGTTTCTGGTACAAAAATGTTTTTACTGTGAAACAAAAGATGTATATTAACTTTAAATTTCCTAGACCTTTCAAGCATAATCTTACTTTTAGTTCCCCACCCCACCAAAAATTTTTTTTTGGGGGGGGGGGAGGGGGTGAAGGGCACTTATAGTTGCCCTTATTTTTGTCAATAGCTTAACTTGAAATTCAACCATTATATAACCAGATACATTGTTTAAATTCTTAGTATAATTTAATATTTTTTTTTATATTTCTATCTGTTCAAAAGAATTAGTATCGCGGGTTTTAAACTCTCCCTTAAAAGTCTGAACTTATTACCAAATCACTTGCAATAAACAATTTCTTTAATCTGTTAAGTTCTATGAAACAGAATTACATTACACACCTCATCATACAGTTGTACCATAGATCCTGCTAGGGCGTGTATCTTGGAGTTGTTGCTCCAGACCGGGTGGCGGGACAGCTGGCGGTGTAAGATAGGTTTCAGGTATGAACTGTAGATAGACTGTAGCTGCTCTCTGTCTGGATATCTGAAATTGTTATCAAAAAACGACTTAATATGATATCATATGTATGACATAATATGATATGGTACATTATGTAAAGTGTGTGTTTGTTTATTATAGTGTCACCCCTACTGAAAGGGCCAGCCAAGTTGGCTTGTGAGACACCTACATACATTGAACAGCATTACTTCCCGGTTCCTATTTTTTTAATGCAAGGCACTAGGCAGGTAGGCAATCTGTAACCATTATTTAACCAGCTGGGAGCTCACCAACCGGTCTCTCTTCAGTAACAAGTCCCGCCTCTGACAGGGCTTGAACCTCCGACCTCCCGATTGCGGGGCAGGTGCCTTATGCATTAAGCCACTGCAGCTCATTATGAAATAGTCCGCCTGCTAAGCATAGTAGCGAGAGTGCAAATCTACGGATCACAGAATAGTGATTTTGATCCCCATGTGCAGTGTATGTTCTCCAAGATGACTGAAGACATTTTGTCTGACATAATTTGTCATTCATCTGTTATTCAAGTCGAGAAGTGGGCAGTTCTTTGTGGAGAACAGGTAAGTGCTGGTATAGAATCCAGTGAAACTGGTTTCAGATTAACTACTCACCATTACATAACAGAAATGCTGTTGAAAAATGGTGCTTAAGCAAAAGCAAACAAACGAAAGCTATGAAACAATACAATACACAATGTAATACAATGTGAGATTATATGATATGACACATGATATGATCCTAACATTTATGCTAACTATCTTTCATAAAGATATGAATCATATGAGCCGTGCCATGGGAAAACCAACATAGTGGGTTTGCGACCAGCATGGATCCAGACCAGCCTGCGCATCCGCGCAGTCTGGTCAGGCTCCATGCTGTTCGCTTTTAAAGCCTATTGGAATTGGAGAAACTGTTAGCGAACAGCATGGATCCTGACCAGACTGCGCGGATGCGCAGGCTGGTCTGGATCCATGCTGGTCGCACACCCACTATGTTGGTTTTCTCATGGCACGGCTCATATAAGAAAGGATGTTTACCCAATGCAGCAGATCCTGACAACTGATGTGAATCTCGGTGTCAGTTTGTGCCGTCCCAGGGATGTTCCAGCATTCATACTGGCAACAATTTGTACACCTTCTAACCCCACCCACTCTAAGTTGCTGTCATAGAAACCATTGTATGTCACAACCTGTAATGACACTCAGAAATACAGTCACATTCACATTTACAAGTACATACACAGAAGGGAACAGTGCAATGACTTGACGTTTGCTTATAAACATGGCATTTACAAAAATATCATTATATTCTTTTACTGACAAGAAAACTGGTCCTTAATAACACATTACCTGTTGCAAGAAAGCAATGAGCTGACAGGTTCCCCATTTGTCAGGTTTAGGAAGGTTGATATCCTTCAGGTATAGAACCAGTCTCTCACAATCCTTGGGTCTGTACACCCTCCCAGTATTGGTGTTGAGCACCATACACGTCTGACTGAGTTTCTGCAGCACATGGGTGGGGCTGGTCTGAGCACTACAGTGCACAACAGCCACCGAGGTGGAGCGTAACTGTTCAAAGCAATGCTTCAACATCATCCTGAAAATAAAAGAGAACTATTAATAAAGCTATTCAAAGTCTAACATAACACGCATACTTATAGTCTTAGCTCACAAGTAACATTTTTGTCATGATTTGATTCTGATTGGTTTATATTCACATCAACTCAAGTTTAGGTCATATGGGGACATTCCATCTTTTGACAGTTGAGAAAGACCCCAGATGCTGCACCGAGCATTATTTCGGGTATGGACGGTGCCTGGGTAGAACTACCGACCTTCTTTAAGTCAGCTGAATGGTACCTTAGATGAAAGAATTCTACAACCCTACAAGCTTTCTAACCCATAATGGTGATAGTCAAGTGATTTGAAGTCAGTGACCTAAACCACTCGGTCAAGGAGGCCTGATCAATTATGAGCTCCTGTGTTGATTGTTTGTTCCACTTTTCCTACTTTTATACAATTATGAGCTTGTAATATATATAACAGAACTTTGATTTTCAATTCCTTCTCAAATATATGCCGAAACTCAGCACCCCTAACTGTTAAGCTGCTTTGTCCTGCCTTCCATTTTTCCTATAGCAGTAAATCAGTAAGCATAAATCTGCATGTAGACAATCAAAAGCAAAGGGATTTTATTAAGTTGTATAAGATTTGAAAAAAAAATCACAAGTACCTTGTGAATTCAAACATCTATTTAGTTCTTAATACAAAAACATAAAGAATGTAAAACTGAAGATTTCAAAACATCCAAATGCCTCTGCAAACTATAAATAATAAATAAGAGCACCGCAATGCGGAGCAGCATATGCACAAAGGTATGACCTTTGACCCCTAAGTGTGACCTTGACCTTGAAGCCAGCCATCCAGAACATGTGCTCTGAACGTTGTCTTGATGTGGTGAACATTTGTGTAAAGTTTCTTTGAAATCCTTCAAGGGGTTCAAGAGTTAAAGAGCTATACCTTTGACCCCTAAGTGTGGCCTTGACCTTGAAGTCAGCTATCCAGAACATGTGCTCTGCACGTCATCTCGATGTGGTGAACACTTGTGTCAAGTTTCTTTGAAATCCTTCATGGGGGTCAAGAGTTACAGAGCGGACACAAAACACACTCATATGACCTTTGACCCCTAAGTGTGACCTTGACCTTGAAGCAAGCCATCCAGAACATGCGCTCTGCATGTTGTCCTGATGTGGTAAACAAATTTTGTGTCAAGATTTCTTTGAAATCCTTCAAGGGGTTCAAGAGTTACAGAGCAGACATGAAATTGCTAACGGACGGACAGACGGCCGAACATGGGGGGTATAACATAATACGTCCCTTTGGGCATATAAAAATATGCATACCCTTTTCCACATCCCTCAGGTCCAACCAGTATGAAGGGCTGTTTGTTGTCTGGAGCCAGCCATGGGGAGAAAAAGTCCATTGCTCTCTGTACATCAGAAGTCCTGATAACAGGTAGTGAGGTACTGTTGTTGAAGTGGTCAGGTGACAAGTCAACTGCTGTCTGCAAAATGGTTGGTAAACATTCTTATTAGCCTCCTATACTGTTATATCCAAGTAGGTTATATAATAATTCTATTGAAGCAGGCAGTCAGACAGTCACAATATAATAGCGAAAAAAAAAAGAACTATGAAAAAAACAGAAAGTAGTATTTTTTAAGAGAAAGAATAAGGCAAATTCTTCCATTACTGTTACAGTTAAACTTCGTTCACTCGAATTTGGATAATTTGAATGCCACCCTTTGCTCAAACTCACCGACAGGTCCAAGCAAAACCCCTAAACAATGTATAATTTTTTATGGCTCGATCTAAATGATAACTTGGACAAATATTGCATGTTCCGTTGAGATCGAGAGAACAAAGTGCGACTGTACATATTACACTGTAATAACATCAATATACATGGGGGGCTAAGTTTTGTAGATTTCTTGGTTGAAACAACCTACTAAACTTGATCAAAACACAAAAGTGAAATTTAGATTCATTTTATCTTCCAGTGACAAAATCCACTAAATTTTGGTGCCCACAAAATTAAACGACTTAACATGAGTAAAAAAAAAAATCAACTTATTTGACTTAATAAAGACACAAAAACTAGATAGCAAATTAAATAGTATGTCATATAAAACAGTTTGTCATCTTTGTGTTTAATATTAAAATATTGTTAAATAGTCACTGTCTATTATCATTTCAAATTTTACCGAAATTGGCTAACTTCTCAATTTTTACCAGTTTTCCATTACCCTTTGTAATCTGATCAAAGTTGTACAAATCAATGTAAAACATTTTGTATGAAATGAATTATAATCAAGCGATATTTCTGTGAGGTAACACGTCCATAGCATTAGAAAATGATTAAAATTAACAGCTAAATTTTGAAAACATATACAAGCGCCACTGTGAAAAAACCAACATTGGGGCTTGTTAACCAGAATGGATCCAGATAAGCCTACACATCCGTGCAGTCTGATCTGGATCCATCCTGTTTGCTTATAAGTAGAACACATGTTCTAAAACTGATAACAATTGGTATGGAAGGGCACTGATCTGGATCCCTGCTGGTCGCAAAGCTCTAATGTTGGTCTTCACTTACTGGTGCTTGTTATACAGACAGAATTAGTCTAAGGCCAAGCATTTTTTAAATTCTACAACTAACTCCCAGCTGTATTTTTGGAAAACATACACATTTCCATGGACTAAGTTAAAGACACAATTTACCTGCCCAACATGTCCTTTCAAAAACTGTGTTTTGCCCTTCAAAATTAGAACAGCTTACAATTTCTAGCATATACAGAAACATGTACATGTATATCATAACCCTGATGCTGCTAAATTTTTTTAAAAGCGATCTTGGTAATCATTTAAAATTGGATTTACTGCTATAATTGCCCATTATGTTCATTAAGTTGGCAGAAAATGGATTGGAAAATACTGTGAAATCATTAATATTTGTGGGGGACTAAATTTCATCGATTTCGTGGCTGAGTCAATCCGCGAAATTTAATCCCAACGAACAAATAAAATTCCCATTCTTTTTATGTTCAAAAGTTAAAATCCATAAATTCATATCCCCACGAAATTGCCGTTTTGACCAAAACTACGAAATTTCATGCCCACGAAATTAAATGATTCTACAGTACCTCTTTATCTTTTACAATTGGACAGTAATCCATCATCTAAAAATTGCTGGGTATTCTACTTGGCATCTGGCAAACTGGTTGAGAATATCAAAGAAAGCCTACCCTAGGAAGTAGGGCTGTCTACCATATGACCAAAAGGAAAACTGGCATAACTAACCAAACTTAAAGAATAATTTATGACAGTTTACTGTTAATCTAGTACACTTACAAACACGATAATCCTTTTTTTGTTTTTAATCCCTTCAATACCAAAAGTTACCCTGTATATCTATGCACAGAGGAGCAAATAGACATATCAGTTAATAGAAATTCTAATGGCCTGAGAATTTTAATAATCTCATAATATTTAGAGTCTGAAAACAGAATGCTATTAAATGTAGAATCTCAAATACACTGACGAGATAAAGAAACGCCTCATTCAAACTCGGTATACAATTTTTCGTTAACCGTGATTCAAAATTAGAAAAGAACAATTCCATTCGCAAATTAGATGCTTTACAAGAATTTATGGTCAATAAGAAATCATTTCATTGTCGCATTATGCTTAAATCTTGAATTTTAATAGCCAGGTCGGAGAAATTGCATTAGAAAAATCAGTAGCGCGTGTGCCCACCTCTGCTAGCAACCACAGCAGCAAGGCGACGCCTCATAGAGCCGCACCAGTTGCGTAACAGATACCATGGGATTCTGGCCCACTCCTGGTGCAGCGCTGCTACCAGTTCCCGGACGTTTGCTGGCTGGGGTTGACGTTGGCGTAACCGCCGTCCGAGATAATCCCACGCGTGTTCAATCGGATTGCAGTCCGGTGAACACGCAGGCCAAGGTAAAACATTAAAGTTTCTAGCCTGTAGAAAGTCCCTAGTGACGCGTGCAACGTGAGGTCGCCCGTTGTCGTGCTGATAGACTAATCCTTGACGTTGACGGAATAAAAGGACAACTACATGACGTAATATCTGGTCGATGTAACGCCTGGCTGTGAGATTACCTTGGCAAACGATGAGTTGGGACTTAAACCTATGGTTGATTGCTGCCCACACCATTACTCCACCTCCACCGTAACGATTGTGCTCCAAAACGCAATTGTTTGCGTAGCGTTCATGGCGTCGTCTATAGATACGGATACGTCCGTCGGCGTTCCACAAGTTGAAACGCGACTCGTCACTGAACACTACGTTCTGCCAACGCTGGCCGCGATGGTTGCGGGCCCAAATAAGACGTTGGTGACGGTGGCGTAACGTTAGAATTAGACCGCGGTAGGGCCTACAACAGGTAATTCCGCATTCTCTGAGTCGATTTCTCACTGTATGTCGATTAATTGGACGTCCACGGTTACCTACAACTATACGTGACATAGATTGCGCCGTCACAAATCTGTCACGTAAATGACGCTGACGTATATAATTATCCTGTCGTACTGACGTTACACGCGGTCTACCTGAACGTGGTCTATCGATAGATGTTCCCGTCGAATAAGATGCACAATTGTCGAACGAGAGCCGTTAAAACGTCTAGCAACTTGTTCCTGCGTTCGCCCACATTCAAACATAGCCAAAACCTGAGCCCTCTCTTCAGAATTCAGCCTCGGCATTACGAAAACTAATGTTTTTTTCAGAGAATAGCTGAAAATATGGTTGTGTGTCATATTACACATGTACATGTGCAAAAATAGTTCAATCAAACCACATGGTTTACATGCACGGACTGCACGAGGAAATCATGACCAGGTACATGAAGTGAACAATTGGCTGAATGAAATCGCGCGAGTTTTTGTTCACTGTGTTTGTCGGTCAGAGTACATGTAGATTTACTACATTTCACAACAATTAAAAGCGTTAGGAAAAAAATAAAGCCAAATTTCAATGAGGCGTTTCTTTATCTCGTCAGTATATATTCTCATTTATTCACAAAACTGATGCAGACATAAATCATGCTGCCTGGTTAGCACTGTAATTTATTCTCATAACTTGTATACTCTTTGTGTATAAGAGTTTGTCTAGATGTACAGACAAAATTCAAAGCCACAAAAATGTTGGGATTTTTTTGTAGAAAGTCACGTCATTTTGCCCTAAATGAAACAAAATTCAAATAATAGAATCATTTCCTAGCAACTGTTACACTGAAAAAAAAATGCAACACTGTGCTGTCCTTCACCACAAAATGAAATTTTCATTCCAACCATTTTTTCAAGATGCATGAAAAAATACTGCAATACTGACAGTGCCAAAGAGACTATACTGATGCTACAATAACATACAGCAGCTCTATACAACTAAAATATTCTGATATATATACCTAGTAAATAATTAAATGCATTCTTGCTAAAGAAGCAGTTACTGTCACTTTAATATACAGTTGAAACTCAGTATCTTGAATTCCAGGGGAGCAGGCGTTTTACTTCCAGATAACTGAACTTTGACTTAAAATGATATTTTGTGCAAGTGTTTTCGGGACGGAATTTGAAAATGTCGTCGGGATAGCCGGAATTTTGAGATAAGCGAGTTTCAACTGTATATACATGTTACTTATAAAAGCAGATACAGTTAAACACTGCTAGCACGAGTATCAATGATTAGAGCACCCATGGGGTCTGTCGCCGTCTTTCTTACGTTTTTGTGATTTTGGATCACTCCATACTCTAGATAACTATGAGATTTTTGCACATCCCCTTGCCACTTTAAGCAATTCGTGTTTTACTTTTTATTACATTGAAAGATTTACTGACTGATTTCTGGTTAGCAGGAGACCTGAATGAATGACTGTTTGTTTGTTTTGGGTTTAACGCCGTTTTTCAACAGTATTTCAGTCATGTAACGGCAGGCAGTTAACCTAACCAGTGTTCCTGGATTCTGTACCAGTACAAACCTGTTCTCCGCAAGTAACTACCAACTTCCCCACATGAATTATCAGAGATGGAGGACTAATGATTTCAGACACAATGTCATTTATCAAATAGTCACGGAGAACATACGCCCCGCCCGAGGATCGAACTCACAACTCCGTGATACGTAGTCCAACGCTCTTACCTACTGAGCTAAGCGGGCGGGCGAATGAATGACTGATTTATCAAACTGATAGTGTTTATTTTTATGACTAACTGTATTTCAGTCATATTAATTATGGTGATCAGGTTTACAGAATTTCATTGATGTGGATGGCTTTCAGACAAGAAAGCAAGTTAATAAGATAATTTTCATCAAACCAAAATCATAAAAATATTTATCCTAAATTTGGTCATCATTTCATTTGGAAAGGGAACTCCTGACTGAACGGAGTACAGAACCTGGCTTACTTAACTGACAGTTTCTATTACCTTATTGCTGGAAAAATAAATATTTTGTCATTAAACATATCTAATGAATGCCTTTGCAAAATATCTTTGCAATGAAAATGAACAGAAAAATAACATTTCTTGAATACTTGAAATCAAAGTGGCATAGAAAATCCCATTTACATATAATAATTTTTTAAACTGCATACATTTAAAAAAAAACAGAATGGTTTTCAATGACTTTCTTCACTGTCTTAAAAATTCTGAACAAGAGCTGTCTCCGTAGGATGACACATGTCCCCGATGGCACTTTGAATGAATAGTTATGGCCGATGTTAGAGTTTAGGACCTTTGACCTATGGAGCTGGGTCTTGCGCGTGACACATCATCTTACTGTGTCACACATTCATGCACAGTTATTTTAAAATCCATGCATGAATGACAAAGATATGGACCGGACATGCCCATCAATGCACTATCATGAAAAATGATCTTTAATGTCTAAGTGTGACCTTGACCTTTGAGCTACGGACCTGGGTCTTGCATGTGACACGTCATCTTACTGTGGTACACATTCATGCAAAGTTATTTGAAAATCCATCCATCGATGACAAAGATATGGACCGGACACGCCCATCAATGCACTATCCTTTAACATCTAAGTGTGACCTTGACCTTTGAGCTACAAACCTGGGTCTTGCGCACGACACGTCGTCTTACTGTGGTACACGTTTATGCCAAGTTATTTAAAAATCCATCCATCGATGACAAAGATATGGACCGGACACGCCCATCAATGCACTATCCTTTAACGTCTAAGTGTGACCTTGACCTTTGAGCTACGGACCTTGGTCTTGTGCACTGCACGTCGTCTTACTGTGGTACACATTCATGCCAAGTTATTTGAAAATCCATCCATCGATGACAAAGATATGGACCGGACACGCCCATCAATGCACTATCCTTTAACGTCTAAGTGTGACCTTGACCTTTGAGCTACGGACCTGGGTCTTGCGCACTGCACGTCGTCTTACTGTGGTACACATTCATGCCAAGTTATTTGAAAATCCATCCATCGATGACAAAGATATGGACCGGACACGAAAATTGCGGACAGACCGACAGACTGACAGACCGACAGACAGACAGACAGACAGACGGTTCAAAAACTATATGCCTCCCTTCGGGGGCATAAAAATATCCAAAATCATGCATTGAAAAGATTATAGACATGTAAATGAGATCAACCACATTGCCATAATTATAATAAAAAATATAATATTGGAACTACAATAAATGTGCATAAATGAACTCTCCTAGCTTTAATGCTGTGTCTATAACATACCCCACGAACAAAAGTTTGAATCTGAAACAAAGCCAGTTCATGCAGCTTGTATTTTCACTACATAATCTTAGGATAAAATTGTGCAACATATAATTTCACAAATATTATATGAGAAATTAGATATAATCTGAAGATAAAATTGTGCAGCTTCTAAGTGCACAATATAATCTAAGGATAAAATTTTGCAGCTTGGAATTTCACAATACAATCTAAGGATAAAATTGTACAGCTTGTAATTTCCATGCAATCACAGGAACAATGCAATCAGATACTTGAGAAATATAATCTGAGGATAAAATTACGCAGCTTGTAATTTCACAACTATAATCTCAGGATAAAATTGTGTTAAATGATGTAATTACTTTGTTGTGTACATCTTAGGATATTAAAAAAAAAATTAGAAAATTTACACAAATTTTTCATAAAGCATGAAGAAGTCACCAAATTTCTGTTCTCAGCCAGAATAAAGAGCAGCTGAGAATAATGAATATTCTTCAAGTAATGAAGTATATATAAAGACATTTCTGAACATAAATTTGTTTCATTCATAGGAAGTCATGATTGGTTACACCATTTAGCAAATTTTACAGTCCTTATAAATTATTTACATGGAAAAAGCTACTAAACCTAAATTTTAAAATGGTAAAAAAAAAACACAAGAAAAAAATAAAAAATAAGGAAATATTTATATATCCACAATATTGATCACAATATTGAAAACAAGAGGGTCATGATGACCCTGATTCGCTCAACAGAGTAATATGAGCCACATGTTTCAAATGGCAAACTGATGCTAAAATATTAAGAAGTCACATTCATGGTCACTGAAAGTCAGTTTTAAGATCAGTGTGCAAAACTGTACATGTCATCCAAATTTCAAGGCTGTATCTTAAAAGACAAGAAAGTAGGTCAGTAGGTCAAGGTCACAGTAAGGTGACCCCTAATCACTTGGGGTCATCAGGTAATTATACTCAAAAAGTCTAGGAAATATGGTCAGATAATTTTCGAAGTAATTTTTCCTATATAACTCATATAACAAGCGACCCCCGGGGCAGGGCCACTTTTCACCCCAGGGGCATAATTAGAACAATCGTGTTAGAGGTCCACTAGGCAATGCTACATACCAAATATCAAAGGCCTAGGCCTAGGCCTTGACCTTTCAGACAAGAAGATTTTTAATTTTTTTCCTATATAAGTCTATGCTAAACTTGGGACCCCCAGGGCAGGGCCTCTTTTCAACCCAGGAGCATAATTTGAACAATTTTGGTAGAGGAACACTAGGCAAGGCAACATACCAAATATCAAAAGCCTATGCTTTGCAGTTTCGGACAAGAAGATTTTTAGTTTTTTTTCCTATATAAGTCTATGTAAAACTTGAGACCCCCTGGGCAGGGCCTCTTTTCACCCCAGGGTAATAATTTGAATATTGTTGGTAGAGGACCACAAGGCAATGCTACATACCAAATATCAAAGGCCTAGGCCTTGTGGTTGTAGACAGGAAGATTTTTAAAGTTTTCTCCTATATAAGTAAATGTAAAACTTGGGACCCCCGGGGCGGGGCCTCTTTTCACCCCAGGGACAAAATTTGAACAATTTTCATAGAGGACCATTAGATGATGTCACAAGCCAAATATCAAGGCTCTACGCCTTGAGGTTTTGGACAAGAAGATTTTTAAAGTTTTTCCTTTCGGTTGCCATGGCAACCAGAGTTCTCCGTGGAATTCAATTCTTTAAACACTTTTAAAAGGGGGCCACCCAAGGATCATTCCTGTGAAGTTTGGTGTAATTCTGCCCAGTGGTTTTCAAGAAGATTTTTTAAGAACATGTTGACGGACACAGGACACACGACGCATGACGGACATTGAGCGGTCACAAAAGCTCACCATGAGCCTTTGGCTCAGGTGAGCTAATAAAAGAAAACATGGAAGAAAATATTAGTGTCACTGAAAACTAAATTTTTCCCTTCTTAAGAGTCAGTTTGTAAAGTTAAGACCAAATACAGTATGGCTAATCAAAGAGAACTGTATTGTATAATCATTTTTTCATGAAGATCTTAACTCAATATTGAAACTGCCGATAAACAAGTCTCCACTTTAGTTAAGTGGTAGTTAAGCTGCTACTGTTTTCAAAAGATCCACTTCTCAGAAATTATGGTTTAGAAACTGCTTTATTGTAAAGTATGTTCTCTTTATAATTATAGGATTAAAAGGTATTTCCTCAGAAATAGTAAAGTATGCTTTGAATCATAATACATTTAGCTGAAATAATTGGTTAAGAACTTTTGTAAGTAACCATACCTCCAAGCTGTATGTCTGTAGTCGACCCATGTCCTCGTCATAGTAGGTGTCCAGTGGGCGCCGAGAGTCGGGCGGCGTTTCCTGACACATATGGAATACCTGTAATATACAAACAAGAATAAACAACTGATAAAATCATATTCTGGAATAACAATAAGTGAAAAGTTTTTAACCTACAACTGTCATATGATGTGATATAAAATAACTATTTCCTTTATTTCGTTTTAAGTCATGCTCACACAATTTTAGATCATATGGCAACTTTCCAGTTTTTGATGGTGAAAGAAGACCCCATGTGGTCGCGAAGGCAGAATCACATGCAGGCCAGCAGGCTAGAAGTTAAAAGTAAAAAAAAAAGTAAAAAGAAAAAGTTACCTCTTTAGCGAAGTTTTCCCTTGAAGCCTCATTCAAGTTTCCTCCCAGACCTCTGATGAGACAGATAGCAAAGTGTGACTTGTTACGCACATGACTGAGATGTGACAGTCCATTGAGTACCACACCAACCAGGCTTGTCTCCACAACAAAGTCATTCTATTCAGATAGAGCAATGTCAATATATCAATGGCTATCTAGTACTTTGGACCGAGTCAATACCGATATACATTGTAAGTAATAAATTCTACACATTTCAGTATCCCATGTGTCCAACTGTATCTATTTTTGTTTGCTAGTATTTTGGCAGACAACAATTTATAATGTAAAAATTATTGTTTGATATTTTTTTCACACAGCACAGATATTTCCTTTTCTTACTGATGCCAACTACACTTTAAAAACAAGAGGGCCATGATGGCCCTATATCGCTCACCTGTTATCATTGCACTTGAGGACAAGAAGGTCCTCAGAAAAAATATCTAAGTCCAAAGGACAGTAACAACAAAGGGAAGAAATTTAACCAAAAAGAAAAAACAATTCTTATAAGGTACAGATATGTCAAAATACACCTAAAAATTGGAGGTACCATCCATGTTGTACCACAGAAAAGTGGTCTCAGTTTTTCCCTACGGCCAATAACAAAAAAGTTACTAAAAATAAGCTATTTATAGTAACGTAAAAGGGAAGAAATTGAAATTTTTTTTTATTGTAAGTGAGCAAAAGAAGGATCTGCCGAATAAATCTGTTGACATAAATGAAATTTCAGATCAGTATCTTCATTAGTTACGGAGATATACCCATTTTAATTTGAATTAAAGGGAGGTAATTTGACATAAAATCAGTCCATAGTTATCTACCCTGATTGGCTCAGTCCAACTAATGACAATAATGAAATTTCAAATAAGTCCTATAAGTACTTACTAATATAAATCCATTTTGATTACAATCAGGGGAGGTAATCAGATATAAAATAACTCTGAACCTACGCTTGGATCTGATTTGTCATGGAATCCAAGAATTATTGTTGTTGAAGTTATTTTGGAAGTTTGTATCAAATAAAACCATAAATGAAGTCTCTATATGGCTGCAAAAGCCAAAATAGCCAATTTTGGACCTTTAAGGGGCCATAACTCTGGAACCCATGAAGAAATCTGGCCAGTTCAAGAAAGGAACCAAGATCTTGTGGTGATACAAGTTGTGTGCAAGTTTGGTTTAAATCGAATCATAAATGAAGTTGCTATTGTGCAGACAAGGTCAAAATAGCTAATTTTGGCCCTTTCAGGGGCCATAACTTTGGAACCAATTATGGGATCTGGCCGGTTCAACTAAGGAATCAAGATCTTATGGTGACACAAGTTTTGTGCAAGTTTGATTAAATTCAAATCATAAATGAAGCTGCTATTGTGCAGACAAGGTCAAAATAGCTAATTCTGGCCCTTTCAGGGGCGATAACTCTGGAACCTATAACGGAATCTCGCCAGTTCAAGAAAGGAACCAAGATCTTATGGTGATACAAGTTGTGTGCAAGTTTGGTTAAAACAAAATCATAAATGAAGCTGCTATTGTGCAGACAAGGTCAAAATAGCTAATTCTGGCCCTTTCAGGGGCCATAACTCTGGAACCCATAATGGAATCTGGCCAGTTCAAGAAAGGAACCAAGATCTTATGGTGATACAAGTTGTGTGCCAGTTTGGTAAAAATCAAATCATAAATAAAGCTGCTATTGTGCAGACAAGGTCAAAATAGCTAATTTTGGCCCTTTCAGGGGCCATAACTCTGGAACCCATAATGGGATCTGGCCAGTTCAAGAAAGGAACCGAGACCTTATGGTGATACAAGTTGTGTGCAAGTTTGGTTAAAATAAAATCATAAATGAAACCACTATCGTGCAGACAAGAAATTGTTGACGGACGGACGGACGGACGCACGCACGCACTGACGGACTGACGACGGACGACGGACGAAGGGTGATCACAAAAGCTCACCTTGTCACTATGTGACAGGTGACCTAAAAAAAGCTGAGTGATATTTCTCTTAAATAATTTCTAAAATTTGATGATGAACAAAGTAATGAAATCTTAAGCAAACGTGGAGAAGTATGATATCATAATGTAAAACTTTAAATTAAGTTCACTTTTTATGAAAATTATAAGCAAGTCAGAGCATTTACAGCCAAACCATTTCAGGTAAGGTATGTGATGTAAGAAAAATGAAACAAAATTTTCTTAAGTTGTTTATATGCAAACAGACTTCGTGCAAAAAAAGGATGTGAGACTATGCATTACTCTAGGCTGAAAATAATGTTTTAAAATATACTCGCTATAAAATAGACAATGTGATTAAAAGCTGAAATTTGTGACTATAGATATTTGTTTTCTTCAAAAAGTGAAGTGATTGTACTAATATATTATTAAGTCCTTCCTGTAATTAACCTATCCATGCAAAACTAATGAGCCCTTCATTTAAAACTTGTTCTTTGGAATAAGGTCAGTAATTCAGTTAAATTCAACTGCCATGGTGTAGTTGAAAGTAGTCCAAAGAAATAGATCCTTTTTTTCATTTTTTTTTTATATTTTCATTTACAACGAGTGCTTCCATCACACTTTTTCACTACCAGAATGTATTCTGCACAGAATGAGATGGCTTTCATATTTGTTTGTTATATTTTATTTTCAATGCCAATGATGGCAGGTTTCACAGATTGAAACCAAAAGTAGGGGTTTAATTTGCGGACAAGAGCGAATATGCATCTTTTTCAGGTAGCAGACCACTATTTCATCAGAAATTATTCCAAGTACCTATCTTTTATGTTTTTGACAATTTGTAGTAAAACTTTCATTAAAAATAGGTGCAGGAAAAATTAATGTTTGCTAAAGATACATAAATCAGACCTGAAGTGGTCACTTGTTGTATAAAAAGAAAAGATCTGAATTAGTGACCTTTAACCTCTTAAATATGTGACTATTTTTGTAGACTTATATCTCACCAATGTCTTCAGTAAACAAGAAAAAGGACGACTTTATATGAGCCGTGCCATGAGAAAACCAACATAGTGGGTTTGCGACCAGCATGGATCCAGACCAGCCTGCGCATCCGCGCAGTCTGGTCAGGATCCATGCTGTTCGCTAACAGTTTCTCTAATTCCATTAGGCTTTGAAAGCGAACAGCATGGATCCTGACCAGACTGCGCGGATGCGCAGGCTGGTCTGGATCCATGCTGGTCGCAAACCCACTATGTTGGTTTTCTCATGGCACGGCTCATATATAAGACAAAATCAACCAAAAAGAGTTATTCAAAACAACATCATCTACAACAACAACAGTACATTGTACATTTTCAAACAACACTGCTGTCAGATCTTACTGCAGGAAAGTAGAAATTAAGACAATCAAGTAAATATTATAGCACATTTAAAAAAGAAAACTTTGCCCTTTTATATATTTCTTTAAAAAGGATAGAATTCTAATACATGAAATTTAAAAGGATAAGTAACATATGTTGCTTTTTTGTTCAAACTCTAGGTTCACAAAGTCCTTATAGAAAACAGAGATAAGAAAAATAACTTCAGATACAACTAGAGTTGTCACAAGAATGATGAATTATACCCCCACAATATGGCCTTGTCACAGAACTAAGCCAATGTCAAAGCCGAACTTGCTTGACCTTTGACCTACTGACCACAAAATCAACAGAGGTCATCTGCTAGTCATGATCAACCTCCCTATGAAGTTTCATGATCCTCCGCCCAAGCGTTCTCAAGTTATTGTCCGTAAAAGGTTTAAATGACCTTTGACCTTTGGAACTCAAAATCAATATGAGTCATCTGCTTGACATGACCAACCTCCAGATTAAGTTTCCTGATCCTAGTCCCAAGCATTCTCAAGTTATTGTCCGAAAACTGTTAAAATGTTCCGGGTCACTGTCACCTTGACCTGTGACCTAATGACCTCAAATTATTAGGGGTCATCTGCTAGTCATAACCAACCTCCCTATCAATTTTCATGATCCTAGGCCCAAGCATTCTCAAGTTATCATCCGGAAACCGTTTAAATGTTCCAAGTCACTGTAACCTTGACCTTTGACCTACTGACCTCAAAGTAGAACTTGCCCTGTATTTCATGATGTTACACCTGTGTACTAAAATTTATGATCCTTGGCCCAAGCGTTCTCAAGTTATCATCCGGAAACCATTTAACTGTTCTGAGTCACTGTGACCTTGACCTTTGACCTACAGACCTCAAAGTCAAACTTGACCTGCATTTCATGATGTTACACCTGTATACCAAAATTTATGATCCTAGGCCCAAGCGTTCTCAAGTTATCATCCGGAAACCGTTTAACTGTTCCTAGTCCCTGTGACCTTGACCTTTGACCTACAGACCTCAAAGTCGAACTTGACCTGCATTTCATAATGTTACATCTGTGTACCATAATTTATGATCCTAGGCCCAAGCATTCTCAAGTTATCATCCAGAAACCATTTAACTGTTCCGAGTCCCTGTGACCTTGATCTTTGACCTACAGACCTCAATGTCGAACCTGACCTGCATTTCACGATGTTACACCTGTGTACCAAAATTTATGATCCTAGGCCCAAGCGTTCTCAAGTTATCATCCGGAAACCATTTAACTGTTCAGGGTTACTGTGACCTTGACCTTTGACCAACTGACCCCAAATTTGAACTTGACCTGTATTTTCTGATGTTACACCTGTGTACTAAAAATTATTTCAATTGGTCAATCCTTTCTTGAGTTATCATCCGGAAACCATGCAAAACCAACGGACCGACCGACCGCCAAGCTCACTCCTATATACCCCCCCCAAACTTCGTTTTGTGGGGGTATAATAATTTGGTGAAATATTACAAGAAATATGTTCCCTGACCCATAACCTCTACACTGGAGGCCGACACATTACACTGTGATTAGTCTCGGGAGATTGTATTGGGACTCTAATTTTTGGTTTTGGTAAATTGCCATTAACATCAGTAAATTAACATCAGTACATTAACCTCAGTAAATTATTTAGGGAAATTTCTGCTGAACAAATTAATCTTCTTTTGAAGTAATTATGTTAAAAATATTTCTATTATTATGGCCTTAACTAAAGTATACAAAAATTCCAATAAACAATCAAACATTTCTAGTTGAACAATCACAAAAAAATCTCATCACAAAATACTAAGAACATCTTCACAAAGGACGGCATCAGCAAAGCAATATCAAACTGAAAACACACAACTTGCTGAATGATAATTCAATTAGGTTTCACTCTATATGGAATTGTTAGAAAAGAACAAGAGCTGTCTCCGTAGGATGACACATGCCCCCGATGGCACTTTGAATGAATAGTTATGGCCAATGTTAGAGTTTAGGACCTTTGACCTACGGAGCTGGGTCTTGCGCGCGACACATCGTCTTACTGTGTCACACATTCATGCATAGTTATTTTAAAATCCATGCATGAATGACAAAGATATGGACCGGACATGCCCATCAATGCACTATCATGAAAAATGATCTTTAACGTCTAAGTGTGACCTTGACCTTTGAGCTACGGACCTGGGTCTTGCGTGTGACACGTCGTCTTACTGTGGTACACATTCATGCCAAGTTATTTGAAAATCCATCCATCGATGACAAAGATATGGACCGGACATGCCCATCAATACACTATCCTTTAACATCTAAGTGTGACCTTGACCTTTGAGCTACGGACCTGGGTCTCGCGCAGGACACGTCTTACTGTGGTACACATTAATGCCAAGTTATTTGAAAATCCATCCATCGATGACAAAGATATGGACCGGACACGCCAATCAATGCACTATCCTTTAACGTCTAAATGTGACCTTGACCTTTGAGCTACGGACCTGGGTCTTGCGCACTGCACGTCGTCTTACTGTGGTACACATTCATGCCAAGTTATTTGAAAATCCATCCATCGATGACAAAGATATGGACCGGACACGCCCATCAATGCACTATCCTTTAACGTCTAAGTGTGACCTTGACCTTTGAGCTACGGACCTGGGTCTTGCGCACTGCACGTCGTCTTACTGTGGTACACATTCATGCCAAGTTATTTGAAAATCCATCCATCGATGACAAAGATATGGACCGGACACGAAAATTGCGGACAGACCGACAGACTGACAGACCGACAGACAGACAGACGGTTCAAAAACTATATGCCTCCCTTCGGGGGCATAAAAAAGAGAGCTATATGAAGAAAAAGCATTAACTTTGTATGATTTTGGTTTAAAGTTTTTAGGTCACAGAGTCACAGTTTAGGTCATATTATGGAGACTTTGCAGCTTTCACTGGTTGAGAAAGACCAAAGGTGCATCTGTAGGCATTATTTCAGGCACCGGCATACACCTGAAAAGAACCACAACCCTGCCAAAAGCCATCTGGATGACTTACTTCAAACGATTACATGGAAATGGCTCAAACTCAAAAAAGAGGGACTAGTGATTTTAAAGTAGTGACGTAAACCACTTTATGACACAGAGTGTCTTCTCCCCCCCACCACCCACATACACACTGTATAAAAAATGATCTATACTCAAAAATGTTATGTTATATTTCCATGTTAAAAGTAACACAGCTGCTACAGTCTATTTAAACCAAATATCATACAAAGTATTATTTGTTTTTGCAAGCTAAGAAATAAACTCAAATCACTCCTTACTTTACTTTTCTTAAGGAATAGAAATGCAATATATTATTCAGGTAAATAAAAACAGCTCAAAACACTGTCATAACTTGTGCTTACTTAAAGAAATACCCTCAGTTAAAACAAAATTGAAAGAAAAACATAAAATAACTTCACCTTTCACATAAAAAAGATACACTTCTTTAAAACAAAACTTAAGTCATGTCTCAGATTCATCTCCTATACTGGGAAATCATTTAATTTCGTGGGCATGAACTTTCGTGGTTTTGGTCAAAATGGCAATTTCGTAGGGATATGAATTCATAGATTTCAACTTTAGAACATAAAATGAACTGGAATTTTACAAGTTCGTTGGGATTAAAGTTCGTGGCTTGGCTCAATCACAAAATCCACGAAAATTAGTCCCCAGGAATATCAATGACTTCACAGTAATCTTCTTTCAATCATTTGGTAATATACTAACTGGGTTTAACATTACACTGACACAAATATAGGTCATACAGTGATTTTTGGAGGAAGTCTCCAGGTGCCATTCCTGGCAATATTTCATCAATGGCGGGCACCTAGGTAAGAAGCACCAACCTTCCGTATGCCAGCTGAATGACTTCTTCACATGAAAAAATTCTACACATTGAAGTGAGGTTTCAAACTCACAGAGGTGAGGGGCAAGTGATTCGAAGCCAATGAACTTAACCACTCAGCCAAGGAGGACCCCTAAGTAATAGCATAAAAATCAGAATGTATGTATACCTGTTTAAGGACCCAGTCAAGCGCCTTGTAGAAGTAGTCCTCAATATAACCAGCCAAAACTTGCTGCTCTGACTCAGGTACCTCACTGATCCATGAATGTATCAATGCCTTCACATCTGTATCCTCATCACTGAGTAAAAAAAACATTTAAAATGATTTTTGCTTTTAATACATTTAAAATTCTTTCACTTCCATCAAGTTTGAAGTTTATCTAAAAGTTCATCTTCACAAAGGTTGAGACTGAATACAAAACTCAAAATTGAACTATAAGAAATGTAAATGGTAAAAGTCAATGCATACTTTTTTTTCAATGTCATTTGTATAAAACATTCATTAAATGAGTAACCTTGGGTTAAAGTAAGAGTGTTTTTCCATTTAGTAATACATGATAATTCTATCATACATGACATTAATTAAATATTAACTCAGCATGGACACTACTACTATTTACCAATGAAAAACATGTGAAAAGTTTAACTCCAGACTTGCTGTTGTCAAACAAACTTTATATAAACATTCTTCGCACACTGTTTTAGTAAAATGTCTGGCTGCCACTTTTTTTATCTAAACTAAACAGAATTGTATATCTTGTATACAAGAAAGATTATTACCTCAGGAAGATCATTCCCATTCTGGAGATTGTAGCCGGGGATGCGCAGCTCAGATCGTGTGTCTCAAACAGGAAGTTGACATTCGGTCCAAACTGGATACGCTCTCCCGATGGCATGGTGAGAAGACGGTTGTCATCAAGGACAGAGTTCAGGGACTCAATCCATTCGGGATCGATGTCTCCATCACAAATAATCCAAGACTGAACCTCTACAAAGAGTTAAGAGAGCTATGACTTAAAAAAATGTATAAAGACTTTACTGCCAAATATATATCTACTGGCAACTTTTGTTACAGAGAATGTAATGCTACCCAAGACAAATATTGACAAATCTTTGTTTAAAGACATGTTTTAGTTTGTATGTGGGTAAAAATAAAGCAACTTATATTTATTTGATGGTGACACGCTCATGCAGCCTGACACTCTTCATCAGCAATAACTTAGGTATTAAGTGATTGAAACTTACTGAAGATGCCAATATAGTCATGTACATAGGTCTATATTATCATATGCTAGAAGTTTATTGGTGTTATATTTCCCGTTTCCGTAGAGAATTTTTTGGACCTCTGATGGTCAATGATGAGTATTGTATGCATCTCTGAAGTGTCATATACTTGTATGTTGATACAGTAAGTTCTCCATATCTATAAAAGTATTGTACATACCCTGAGGTTCTTTCACCACCTGTCTAGCACTGTAAGTCAGTACACCATCAGTCCATTCTCTCGTATCCATGTCAATCTGACCTAGCAACTGGGTCCTCGGCATTGCCTTGGGATTCATGGTATAGTGCTTTACCGTCTTGTTCAGTTTGTGAAGTCCAAGCCTTAAAATGCGCCACAAGGTGGACTTGCCAGAGCCACTAGGACCAACTACCACCACACCAGTCCTCTGTCTAAGCTGTTCATACAGTTCTAGTGCTTTCTTGATCTGCAACATACAACATATTATATGAAGATTTCTAACAATGCATTATCTATTTAAACAGTAACTTAAAATAACTTAAATAAGTAAAGAAAGCCTTTAAGGAGGTAGGTTACCTTGTTACCAGGATAAATTCAAATTAGTTAAACCGCAGTAATTTTTAGTATTTTGTTTAATTTAATTTTTTAACTGCTACAATCTCAATTTTGTTTATCTCTGGCCCTTCAAGTACAGTTTTTATACAGGTTTGAAGAACATGACCCTCCAAAGGTATTTTATAAAGAAAGAAGAAGGAAAATACATATATTTAACAGTTTTCAGTGTATTTTGGTTTCATTGTTATCCGTAGAAGTCTGCATAATTAATAATTTTACTAGTATGCGCGTTAACTTTCTAATAAAAGCTTAAAATGTATATGTCGAGGGGCTCGTGTTTCCATGGTAACGCATTTTCTCTCATTTTTAAACAACTATGTATGAAAATGGGTTTTTTCTACGGCTTCAGTGCCATTCTGTTAATGACCAACATGGAATATTTGGGTAATATTAT
This sequence comes from Mercenaria mercenaria, assembly GCF_021730395.1. Taxonomy (NCBI): domain Eukaryota; kingdom Metazoa; phylum Mollusca; class Bivalvia; order Venerida; family Veneridae; genus Mercenaria; species Mercenaria mercenaria. The sequence goes on from NC_069365.1 coordinate 52,228,273, forward strand.
TAGCAAAATACCAAGAATTTTACATGGTACCCTAAGTTTAAAGTGACCATGGCAACAGAGATGTTTAAAATAGCTTATATCTTGCTTTTTATCCTAATTTCTTATTAAAAATATTAAATAAGATTATATTTCTTGTTAATGTAGCTTTAAAACATTTTATTTCTAACGTAAGTAATATTTTCGTGTTATTTGCATTTATTTAAACAAATTTCACAGCTTAAAATACTTACAGCAGTACCCCTCGTCTAACATTTTTTATGGAAAAATCGTTCTGCATGCTGCTATTATTCTCATGGATATTGTTGAAATGCAAATAAAAAGCCGAAGCTGTATTCCTTAAATAGACCAGTGTCAACGCTTTTGAATTTTACATTTAGATATATAGGTTACGGGCTTCGTTTCCATGGTAACATCAATTTAATTCAAGAAACCACAATTTTCTACTGAAATTTGAACAATTTTAGAGCTTAGTTTTAATATATAAGTAACAAATTATCAACGGAAACTGAAAAATAGGTATTACAAATCAAACTGCCCAATTTTTATTTGAAAATGGCCGTATTAAGTAACCTTTCACCCAGCTATATTCCCAATAACATTGGTTACCATCATCCATGTTCTTACATTCCGCATAACATTTCAATATAACTACATAAAAGAAGCAAAATATTGATTATTATTCAGAGTGAAAGACACATAAAAAATAATTCAGCAAATAATGGCTGTTTAAAAATAGTTCATATAAAGAAAATGCACAGAATTACGTACTTTCAAAATAAAAGCTATTAATTTTGCGCAGTAACAGACACGTAACGTCACGACATCAATGACGTCATTTTAAAGCAACAATGTTTTGAAGCGTTTCTGCGGCAATTTATTCATTATTTCTGCATTATTAAACCATTAAGCATCAGATCGGAGACAGGTTCATGATTTTTTTTCTGAAGAATGGATATACAAACACATTTAGTTTGTCGTAAACGTCGTCGTAAATCATCACGTTAGCTTCCAGTTGGGCATGCGCACATACAAATATTAAGGTAACCTACCTCCTTAACAAATACCACTGTAGTTATCTTAAGAAACTCTGAAATGTTTCAATTTTATACTAAGCATGCAATTTTAATAGTGAATACAGAATTGAGAAAGATATAATCTTTTGTGTGTAAAAGTGGAAAACAATTATACCTGCATTTCATTGGCTACCAGATTTGTTTCCTTGCAAACCGTTCTTATTGCTTCTGCCAGGGTCTCATACTCTATGTCCTTAAATTCTATGTTGGGGAACACATCCCTCACCAGAGCATCAAACCTACAGTATATACATGTAAAATATTTATCATTGTGTCCAATTAAACACTTTAACAATCTGTTACTTTGACTCAAGAGTGATTTGAATAATCTTTCATCACCATTAAGCTAACAAATAAGTAAAACAACTGTATCAAAATTATTGGTTAAAGATAATTTTCAATGTACCAGTATTTATATAATGACCTAGAACTGTCCAAACCACACATGAATAATTCACATCTTATATAAACATGCATGAACACTTAAATAAACTAAAAAAAAAACCAGAAAACTTTTTAACCATGCAGTAACTTAGAAAAGCTCGTAGTTCAAATCTCTTTCAACACTGTGTTGCCTTACTATTAGATATAACAAATATAATAAAATCATACAGGTTTAGAATTTAATAAAGGAAATCTATATCTTCTAAGCAATTTTACAAAATTAGGTGCTTGTACCTGACACTGTCTGAGAAAGTCAGTTTGGAGATGGTGTTGATCCTCAGTGCCTGCACAACCAGTTTGGCTTCCATACCACCATCTATCTTCCCTGAAACAATTAAACCATGAAAATATGTAAGTTACATTAACAGCCAGTCACACAGAAAACAACAAGATAGTGTATAAATTAATTCACTGTAGAGAAGAAACTATATGAGCCGCACCATGAGAAAACCAACATAGTGGCTTTGCGACCACCATGGATCCAGACCAGCCTGCGCATCCGCGCAGTCTGGTCAGGATCCATGCTGTTCGCTAACAGTTTCTCTAACTGCAATAGACTTTGAAAGTTAACAGCATGGATCCTGACAAGACTGCGTGGATGCGCAGGCTGGTCTGGATCCGTGCTGGTCGCAAAGCCACTATGTTGGTTTTCCCATGGCACGGCTCATATATGTAAAGTAGTAACAGTTCAATTCCCTATCAAGATATCTCAGTGTAAACCAAATATCGCAAGGATGTATAGCTTTGCGAATTATGGTCTTTTGAACAATTCTTTCACTGAGTCAAATATTTTTGCAAGTTTGTTCCATGCATGACCATGTTACAATCCAGACAAAATCAGGCATAACCTTAGACCTCGGTGTCTGACCTTGACCTCATAGGTACCTGGATCTTGCATGTGACACGCTGCCTCATTTCGCCAAACATTCCTGCCAATTCAACATTGTTCAATGTATGCCAAAGTTTCAGGTCAGACAAGATCAGACATGACCTCTGACCCCAAGTGTAACCTTAACCTTTGAAATAGGCATAAGGCTCTTGTACACAAGCACTCTCATTGAAGCAAACAAGAAGACTGTACAGAAAAAAAATCAGACTGAGGGACACAAACACTAAAACATCTACTGATAAACCACTTCAATGACTAAAGTTCAACATGTCACAATATGCAAACTCAACAATATATATATATATATATATATACTGAATGTATATGAAGAATTCCATCAGATGTAAATAAACTGCAGGTTAAAGTTTATTTATATTCATGTTAAGAATAAAATTCCAGAATATAAAGCATGATTTCCATGTTAAAAGTTTTTTCCTCTATCTGTTTTAGACAGTAACCACTTTCATTATATCTAAGCAGTGGTCAATGAAATAAAACAACATACCAGATTCTGCTTTTTTCTTCATCTGTAGCAGGTTTCCACATCCTCGTAGTACAGTTTTCAGGGCTCTCAATCCCCAGTCATAGTGCTGCTGGGGTGATAACAACTCTCTGAAAAACAGTGGTTTTGTTTACCAGTTTATAACTTTTTTTTCCGGTTTGGTTCAGTGTCACATGGTGACTTTTCCAGCTTTTAATGGTGGAGGAAGTCCCAAGATGCTCCTCCAGGCATTGTTTTTAGGCATGAGCAGGCACCAACTTGAAGGTAAAACCACCGACATTCCATAAGCCAGCTGGATGGCTTCCTCACATGAAGAATTCTGTGCTCTAAGCAAGGTTTTGAACAAACATTGGTAACAGGCAAATGATTTGAAATCAGCAACTTTAAACACTTGACCATAGAGACCTTTCACCAGTTAATAAAAAGGTTTGATGGTATTTCAGTTCTTCCACAGACATTTAACATGTTAGTGTTATGGCATTTTCCCTGTGATATTGAAATTCATCCAAATATTCATTGATAATAACATCTCTCTCCTACAAAATGAGAATAAACTACATGTGATAGCCTCTCTTTCTTGCAGCACACAAATATCATTGATATTAGTGAATGATTTGAAATTTTGGCGATAATTTTTCACCATTTGCAAAAATGAGAGGAAAGGAGTTTTGCAAATAATCCCATGGTTAATTAATATCTTAGCATGTTGAAACTTGAATAAACATCTAAGGGTATCAATTAAGTGGCATATAAAGGATTGAACTATTCCAGCGAGGGTAGTACTTACCTAGATAGGTTGAAGATGGCCACCAATTTACGACCCAAACTCTTGGCCTGTTTAAAGCCCTCAGAGAACAGGATGACCTCACCAATCTGTTCGTTGTCAGGTTTAGACATGGCCACAGGACGGAACAGCTGTTTCAAGTTGTCCGGCAACTTCTGTCTACCTCCATAACCTTTACCCGCTGGGTTCATTGTGATGAAGATACCAGAGTTGTGATCAATGTTCACCTGTATCACAAAAACAGACAGTAACTGTTAATAAAACAGTAAAACATTCCGCTTTTCATGTCTTTATCAATTTCATATCTTCCTGCTCATCTTACATTTTCTAAATACATAGCAGACCTATAGTGGTGTCATTAATGTTCAAATCTGTTTTTACTTCAATAAGCAACCAACTCATATTCATTTAAGATATAAGACCATTAATGATAAAATGTAATTTCCTTTCGATTATGTTTTTTTCTGTACATGTATGTGGTTTCAGCATTTTCCATCTGTAACAGAACCAAGTGCTCACATGAGCTACCTATATGACTGAAGAATGTGAAAATAACAGATGAGAATTAAATAACGCACAAAAACTGTCGTTCGTCATTATGGGGCCAATACCTTAACAGCCCAATGTGACTCAGTAGGTAGAGTTCAAGTCTATGACTCATGACGTCTCGGGTTCAACACAAGACAAGGCATATGTTATCCAGAACATTTTTAGAGATGGCAAAATGTCTTCGAGCCATTCAATATTCATCCCTGGATAAGGTTGTGAAGTTATGCTACTCACAGAAAACTAAGTTAGTACTGACCTAAAATCTAGGAGCATTGATTAGGCTTACTGGCCACAGATACAAAACTGAAATGTTGTTGATAAAATAATGCTTCTAAATCAAACATAAAGAGTCTCTATTTGACAGTGAAACAAACGTACATTTCTGCCAAGCAGTTCGGCATGAGGAAGTCTGTTCTTGATGGCATCCTGAATGACCTGGATCTGCATGGATACTGCTGACAGCACGGCCTCCTCTAACCTGTTAAACTCATCAAAACATCCCCAGGCACCACATTTCACCAGACCAATGAAGATACGACCCATAGACTTCACATCTATACCCTGATAATATTTATACAAACACATATTAGTAATTAAGCTTTTCTAACACCGTAAAATTCCTTTCTGGGAGCAGTGGTATTGTGGTTTATGTATCAGCTGCTCAACTCAGAGGTTGTGAGTCTGAGCCCCAATGGTGTCGCAACCACACCTTCTCATATGACATCAGTACTGGTTTTTCTAGGATGCAGACTGAAGTGTTTCAAATAAGCTTGAAGTTTCATCCCAAATAAGCTTAAATAAATCAGTATACTAAAATCCTTTCTAATGTCTAATATGCTTCCAAATTATTTTTTAATAAGTGTTAAATATCAACTGAATTCTGATCATTTTCAAAGGAAAATGTTACATTACCTTGTCAAAATTTAAATTGCACTAACAAAGAATTTTTCTGATTTTCATGAGAAATCAACATACTACGTACTATTAATTTATCATATGAGCCGCGCCAAAAGAAAACCAACATAGTGGCTTTGCGACCAGCATGGATCCAGACCAGCCTGTGCATCCGCGCAGTCTAGTCATGATCCATGCTGTTCGCTTTCAAAGTCTATTGGAACTAGAGAAACCATTAGCGAACAGCATGGATTCTGACCAGACTGCGCGGATGCGCAGGCTGGTCTGGATCCATGCTGGTCGCAAAGCCACTATGTTGGTTTTCCCATGGCACGGCTCATATGTAGTGTTTACAAATTTGTGTTTTCAATTATGAGTTAGCACATTACCTCATCACAGTTGAAGACCAACACTTGTCTACCAAACAGTCCACCAAGGGCTTTCACAGACTCAGTCTTTCCTGTACCAGCAGGTCCGTAAGGGTTACCGCCCAGACCCATATGCATACCTGGAGTGAAAATACAATTATCATGGTGAAACGAAGAAAGAAATAAGTACATAGAAAGAGGACTAAAATTTTAAAGACTCTTATTACTCATTTTAATATTCATATTTCATATTTCAGATTTTTTCATAAATATTTGATAATGATTTGTTAATTTAAATCAGAACTATCACTACATACCTTGTGTAAGTGTGAGGTAACATTTGTCCGTGAGTGGAGTATGCACAAGTTTCTGTGCATTCCCCTGGTACTCATATGTATACTCAAACTCTGCATCCACCATCCTCATGATACAGATATTGTCTCTTCTCATATAGAACCTACAATACAAAATAACAACTTTTATAATGGCCTTAAACTTTTGATAAAGAATATAATCATATCAAAGAGTTATGAAAGAAAAACGTTCTATGTCGTCCTGAATTAACTACTAAGAAGTGTAAATGTAAGGAGTAATCTATAGTCAATAGGGTTTTAATGAAAGTACTTCTTTTAAGGTAAAGGACCCGTAATGACAATCAGCCATTTCCGTGCCATTACGTATCTTCCGCATGCAATTTCGGCATCCTTCGGCCATAACAGAAAATTACTTTTCACAACAACTGGAGAATGCCGAAATTGCAGATGGAAAATCCCTAAACGAGCGGAAATTACCGTTTGTCACTATGGGTCCACTACCTTAATTTCAAAAGCTACAGAAATATCTTTTCAATAAAAACAGCAGTTATCAGTACAAGAAGCATTTCCACGAAGCTGCAGAAAACAAATTATAGGCTGGAAAATAAACATTTTCTACATTTCATGGATCATTCTAACAAAGAATGAAGGAATTTGAAATTATTATGTCCTTGTTTAATTTCAAAATAAATGTTTCTAACTGACTCATACAATGATGTGTCATATTTCTCAAACATTTTCTAAAACATATCATAATTAATAGCCAAGTTGTCCCAAGACTGTCCATAGAAGTTTAATATACATGAAATATTTCACTGACCTGAGTTGTTTCTGCCAGATCCATTCGCCAGCATTCTTGATGTTGGCTTTGAGAAGATGATGTATCACGTCCATGTTGTGGATCGTGTCTAGGATCAGTGCCTTAAGCTTCAGGTCCAGTACCAGAGCCTCCTCATCGGCGCCAACCTCTCCAAGGTCAACACTGGTGTATCCCTCAAGCTGACCTTCAACCTCCCTGCCAAAGTTCATCAGATTTCCTTGTTTGATAGCTGCTTCACAGTTCTCACTGAATCTGATTTGTTCAGCTAGACAGAGAATCTGTAATGAAATACATAAAAATGTTTCTAAAAAAAATAATGGCTTGTGTAACTTTAAAGGGTATTTATAAAAAAAATCACAAACTGTCAGACTTTACTACAAAAATTACATTGTGAAATGTTTTTTATCCAAATCACATCATTTTAGGTGATTTGTAACAAATTTCACAAAATGTCTGACATACCTTTTAATTTTCTAAAACCCGGCACGTGTAAAGTACAGCAATATTGCATTCATTCTGTCAGAACAGTGTATACATCAAACAGATAGAATACCTGTGAAGGATATTTGTTAGGGTCTAGTCCTCCCTTGCTCTGTTTGGCGTCTCTCAGACATTCATTCAACAGTTCCTTCAGTGTGTCCTTCATCTCCTCAGACAGTCTTCCCAACCAGGACTGAAAAAGCAAAATGCAAATACAATGTACATTACTATGAAGCATCAAGTGAACATGGCATGAAAACAGATAACTGTAAGGTCATATGGTGTTGTTTCTAATAAGCATGGAGGCTGTGCACATTTTAATAAGCAAAAATTTCATTCCCAAAACCAACATTCATATCTTATTTTAACAGTTTTACTTTCTTTTTTATTCTCAGAATTTAAATTTATCTACTACTTTTTCTAGTAACTTCAAACTTTAAAAGGTATTCTTGCATAAAAACTACTTTTTTCACTGGATCCGCCCATGTATAAACGGGAGAAAAATCGTGTGCAAACAAGGCAATTCACGACCTGTTAATACATAGTTTTTATTTTTGAAATGCTTTGCCAGGGACGTATGTATGTATTTCTGCGCAGACTGATATTTGGCATCTGCATCTTGTTTCTTCCATAATAACCTCTTCTTGTAGCATTATAGATACAATGTAATGCATAGTATGTTTAGCTGTATCAGTTTCCAACCCCAAACGTACTGCCCCCATCAATGTACGCACTAGCTTCTCTTAGAGTTTACTCCCTTTACAAAGCGTCTGTTCAGTTATTGTAAATAACTGTGAATAAATAAGTTTCGCGTGTAACTTGTGCTATTGCCCGTTTTTAGGTACCGGTATATATTAATGATTTTTGTTAGTATCAGTCGGTTTGTTTTTACCTGATTGTTCGCAGAATTCATATAATAAACCTCGAAAGCTAGTCACTAGCTTCGTACTCATCCGTACTGTTTGTTCGTACTCAAAATAATTCGAATGTAAAGTTGTTATTATTAAAATAATTGTGTTCCTGTTTATCAAATTGTTTAGTTATATGCAAAATTGTGTGTAATGTAACATTTGTAATAACTAAAAATAAAAATAAAATGCTCAAAAACCTTCAAATCACGCTTTTAGTAGTGTCGTTGTTATGTGTGCCTCAGTTATGGATATTTAAAACTTGTTTACCGTTTCCAAAAAGAACAACAAGAATTGTAAATAAAAAATGTACCGGAATCTTCAAGTCATCACATATGAAAACAATGCATTTAGTCATCGTGTAATGTTTTTTTTATGCAAGAATAGCAACAATACACGTTTGTTTTGTGTATTAACGCCTGCAAAAGCCCTTGGGATATGTTTGTGACCTCGACCTTCGGTCTCGGTCACAAACAATCCCGCGGGCTTCTGCAGACGTTAATATACAAAAAAACTTGTATTATCCCTACAAAAATCCTCAAACTGCAGACTTTTGGAGCAGCATTTATTCAGAAATTGCATGACAATGTACCAATGTCCAATCCATACTAAAAATCTTACATGATTACAGGATATAAATAAACAAGCCTGAACATTCAAAATCTATGACCTTGGAAATGCTCCACTTTTAAGGTCAATGTAATACATATGATCCGCGCCATGAGAAAACCAACATAGTGCCTTTGCGACCAGCATGAATCCAGACCAGCCTGCGCATCCGCGCAGTCTGATCAGGATCCATGCTGTTCGCTTTCAAAGCCTATTGCAATTAGAGAAACCGTTAGCAAACAGCATGGATCGTGACCAGACTGCGCGGATGCGCAGGCAGGCTGGTCTGGATCCATGCTGGTCGCAAAGGCACTATGCTGGTTTTCTCATGGCACGGCTCATATATCGAAACAGTTGCTGTTTAAGAATTCAAGAAAGGAAATGCAATTGTTTTTTAAGCAAGGGTATACATATCTAATCCAGCAATAATATCAAATGAAATGTGAGAACTATTTTTTTTTGCCTATCATACACTGAAAAAGCAAAATATTAACAACAAGATTTCTTGTCAATTAAGAAAACAATATTTTACCTCAACCTCTGGCACAATCTGTACTTTCCTCTTCAGTGGAACAACCTCACCTTGTAGTGATTTCATAGCTACGATATGTTTACAGTTGTCATCAAAGTTGACACTGTGTATTCCGGCAAACAACTTCTTCAGATGGGTCTGGATAACATTAGGGTTTGTTGACTGTCCAAGGATCTCCAACAAGTCATCATCTCCGATGAAGTAGAATCTGGGGAACAGTGATCTCTTCTCCTACAGAGATAAAGTGAGCAGTTTATATGAGTCTTCAGAAGAACCTAATATTCATGGGAAACTTATTTTCGTTGATTTAGTGATAGTGTCAATTTACGAAAATAAATCTGTACCAACATAAAGTATAATTCCCACTCTTTCTAGGTTCAAAATCCACAAAATATATCCCCACAAAATAGCCATTTTGGCCAAACCACGAAATTTCATGCCGATGAAATATTATGATTTCACATTACCTTTTAGAAATTTGAGCTTAATTTGTTTTTGTTGTTGTTGTTGTTTTTAAGTTAATGCTGCATATTTAAACAAATTTGGTTACATATTGACAGTCAGTTAACCAACTTGTAATTCTAGGATGCATACAAGTATTCATATGCAGTGTTCTTAAAAAGGAGATCTTTTTCATCTGTCTGGCTTGCAAATTGCATTTTACAAGTACATTTTACTAAAATACGACCCCCCCCACCAACCCACCCCTGTAAATGTAATGTCTGTTCTTAATGGTAACCAAAAATATCTTGCCTGGTGAATAAGCCTGCTGAGCTGGTACACCTGCTTTATAAATTACCATTTTTAATTTTCATTATGGCTTACAATAATACATGAATTTATTTTTACTCCTACTGCTAGTGGACTGCGCTGTAAGGAAATAAGAACTTGACGAATACTGGTAAAGATAATATATATAAAAATATTCCAACCTCGAGGAATTCATTGAGTGATTTCTGGCATCTCTGTAGCTGATCTAACATAGTGGTCAGCTGGTTTCTGAGGCCAGCCTTGTTGACAAGGGACAGAACTCTGTTGTCTCGTCTAACATCCTTCATAATGGCTCTGAAAACAAATTCATTTTTCAGTCAACCGGAGGTGCGAATTTTTTAAAACAAATTTATCTCAATCTTTTTTCTATTGGATAACAACTATACTTAGTCTAGCAGTTAAGATCATATAATATCATTAAACTTCTTTAACACAACAGCAGTGGAAAGGCATAGATTTGCACCTAACAGGGCTGCCAAACTTCTGAAAGCCAACAGAATTACTTAACTTAAAACTTTTAGCTTACCAAAGCTCAAATCAACAGCAGTTTGAAGATGAGTGATTCATCAACTTCAACCAATCAGTGAAAAGCTGTCTAAATCTACCACTTAATGTCCTTTTAATGCTGTGTAATTCTAAAAATGTCTTTAATGTACGCTTAACAATTATGATAACACAGACTACAAGTTTACAGACAACAAAATAATGAAAGCAATACCTGTAATCATCATCCACTCTCTTAAATCTTCCTTGCTCCTTGGGGAGAGCTCCACGTCCAAAGATAGGTTCAAGGTAAACCCACTTTCTCTGGATCTGGTTGAGATTGTGCAGGTACTCATCCAGGTCAGCCAGTCTTTGTTCCCACACCGAGGCCTTGTCCTCGAAGCTCTTGTAGTAAGGGGAATCCTTCAGAGACTGCAGCAGACTCTGGTTGTCTCCCACCTGTAAGGCAATTACTTTTTGTTAGTTATAAATAGCACTGTTTCATATACCAGTTTCATATAGTCAAATCTGTGTTAACCCTTAGCCTGCTGGCGGCAAGTGATTCTGCCTTTGTGACCAGTGCAGACCAAGATCAGCCTGCACATCCGTGCAGTCTGATCATGGTCTGCACTGTTCGCTATTCAGTCAGTAAACTTTTAGTAAACACCCCTTCAAATGATAAATGGTACTGCCCAAATTGGAAGATGGACCAGTCCATAATAGAAATTTAGCATGGTAAGGGTTAAGCTGCCAGCCAAGAATGCAACACAATCTGGCTGCTTAAGGCAAGCTGAAATGATAAGAAAGTTTGTATGCAAAGTTAGCTCCCTTGGCTGCTTAAGTAAAATGGCTGCTTAATACAGGTTTTACTGTAACAGCACAGTGCTTAAGCTATTGTTTCTATTCAAGTTTCCAATACTTCATTCAAACGCAAGTCTAGATCACATATGTGATGATTCTGGTTTGCTAACAAAAACCAAAACTCAAAAAAACTTTCCCCACATGAAAAGAGGTTGAGAACAGTCTTCTTCAACCTAATTGTGAATATCTTCAATGTTGTGAGAGCCAGTCTAGATGTCATAACTCAAGAAGGTTTGCAATTCAACCATAGAGACAAATCGCGTACATTTTTGACAAAATGTTTGGTATAAAAGCACAAAATAAATTTCAAATTTTTCTAAGAACCTGATATCATATATATACCTGGTTAACAAGATCTTTCCAGTCTTTGATTAGATGTATCACATTCTTGTTACTGTCCTCGTACTCTGTCAATGTGAACTGGGCTGCTGCTCCCCACAGGTCAAGTTCCCGGATGGCCTCCCTGATAGTCACCTCACCCTGGGCTCTCTGGTTCAATTCCTATTTGACAGAAAATGATAGTATAACCTATGGTCTGATTTACTTTAAAGTATCATGTTTTACCACAACAGTAAAATCATTATTAATATCTGCAAGTGAATAATTTTCATGGATTTCATGGTTACATCAATTCAAAATCCCCATTATTTTCAAAAGCTGAAAACCATGCAATTTACACCAACAAAATTAAATGATTTCCATGTTTATGAAATCAATAGTAAACTAAGGAATGCTAAGTAGTATCAGGATATAAATGAGGAAATACTGAAGAACAACTTGCTGTTACATCTAATGTGGTGAGGATTGGGTTTGTTGGTCATAAATGAGTGAAATCCAAAACAAAATCCCTGATGCACAACTTCACATGCTGAATAATTATCGTATAATGTTTGATGACTCTCTGGCAAATACATTCAAAATATGGGAAACACAAATTTGTCAGACATATGGGTAGACAGAGGCAAATGTGAAAAGCACACCCCCTACCCCACCCCCCAAAAAACAATGTCTTACCTTGAGGGCATCAGCATTAGCTATAATATTGTCACTGGCATTGAGGACATGTCCAAATGTAAGCTTCTCCAGGGTGGTGCCACGTGGCATCTTCAACATTCGGAACAACTCCAACCAGTGGTCCTGAGACAACGGTTCTCCTCGCACCCATTTCAACACTGGCATCACATTCTGAAGCAAAAATACAATAGATATGAAAAATGGATTACATCTGGTACTCAATTACTGCAGGAAAAAATTACTTCAAAGACAAAGTTGTATGTAAGATCAAAGAAAACAATGTTATTTTTCAACGAGGACTGACCAAACTTAGTACTGTAATCATACATTCTATGTTTTTTATTTTTATGCAATATTTTCATTCGTTTTAGGCTCAAGTAAAAAACAAGTAAGTGGAACTATATGAAAAAAGTCTTTATACTTATAGCTTGATCTGTGACCTTTTCGGGTCTTAAGAATTTACCTAACCCAATCAAAACTGGTGTTTATCCAGACATGGCAAATTACCCTTAAGCCAAATACAACATCCCAAATCCAGCTACATTTGTAATAACCCTCTGTTATCAAGTATCTTCTTTTTTTAATGCAAGTTCTGATTCTCTATACACACAATTCAATGGTTATCAAAGAGAAATAGTCATCCCTCTTACATACTGTAAAAGTTTAGTTTTCTTAAAAGTCTAATGTGGGCAGAATTTACCTTGTATGTTTCAATGTCCTTGTGAAGCCTCACAGTCATAGTGGTGGCCTCTCTTTCCTTCAACTTCTCGTACCACCCACTGAGGAACTCTTCAAACATGTACGTCTTGCTTCTGTAGTGTTACATGTACACATAATGCAATAATAAGTGGCTTGCTATTGGTTATTCAAAATGATCACATTTTAAATTGAGTAAAATTCGGTTAAGTTAAATGTTATTTCTAATTTTCAAAAGAAGTGTAATGACAAAATTTTTACATTACTTTGTAAGACTGTGAACAAAAAAATATTTTAAGGATGTACGCTACAATCCGGGGCGAAATTTTTCCCAATAATAGAATTTCTTCCAACTTTGGATATTGAAGGACAATCATCTAAGAAACAAAAATATGTAATAAAAATCATAGGTCACTGGTACTGATAAAGGGTTATCTGCCCTTGCGGGCATTGGGGAAAATTGGGAAAAATTTCGCCCATCTCATATACAGGGAAGTCTAGCGTACGCCTTTAAGAAAAATAATCTAGACGGAAAATATTTCTCATTGCACAGAAAGGTGCAACATTACACAGTAGTAAGTCAAATTCTCCGTGAAATATATCAAATTCATATGCAAACACTAGAATGGTTATCAAAACAAAGGTTAAAAAAAGCTAATTTAAAAATAAAGCTTCTTCTATTAACAATTGAGCCGTGCCATGAGAAAACCAACATAGTGGGTATGCGACCAGCATGGATCCAGACCAGCCTGCGCATCCGCGCAGTCTGGTCAGGCTCCATGCTGTTCGCTTTTAAAGCCTATTGGAATTGGAGAAACTGTTAGCGAACAGCATGGATCCTGACCAGACTGCGCGGATGTGCAGGCTGGTCTGGATCCATGCTGGTCGCAAACCCACTATGTTGGTTTTCTCATGGCACGGCTCAATTAATGGTTTGAATATAAAAACACTTCCATCAGACTTGTAAGATACTGGTCCAATAATGATGTTATAAAAGTCAAGATTTTTATAAAATGTTTCCTACCTAAATGAGATCCAGTCCTCCTTAGCTAGTTCCTGTAGCCCACTGTTAAACTCTTCTAGTAAGAACCACATTGCCTCAAACTCTGATAGATCCTTGCTGATCTCATCTGCCATGTCAAAGTTTGGAATTGCCATGTCAAAATGTTCCAGATCAGTGCTGAAAAAATATTAGATAATTATACTCCTCAGAAATACTGTGAAATCACTGATATTTGTGGGCAACTAAACTTTTGTGAATTTCCTGGTTCAGTAAATCAAGGAAAATTAAATTTGACTCAACAAGTAAAAGTTCCATTCATTTCATATTTAAAATTTGAAATCCACGCTTTCAAATCCCCATGAAATAGCCATTTTTTGATAAAACAAACAGAATGTTGTGCCCATAAAATTAAATTCACAATATCTGCAACATAACAAATTTTGATAAAGGTCTGCTAAGTCTGCCCATAGCATCTTTTTCCTTTACCTAAAATCCACATTTTCTGAATTCTTTTTTTCACGTAAGATTCATTTCAAGGAAACTTGGTTTTCATCAAAACCATTTGTCAAAAAAATAATGTTTCACAAATCATATAGAGTGGAGCATTTTAACTGTATATCAAGAACTAGCAATAACATGAAGAATTTATAGATTCTTTCGTCAAATTTGTAATTTATTGTCTTAAGTGTGCATGTCACACATTTATCACAGGACGAATGAAATATTCATCTTTTAAAAATTTATCTACTGATAAATGCTACCAAATTTCTGACTCAATTACATTACACATGGCCTAAAATAAATTACTGCTTGTTTCTGCTCCCACTACCTACTTCTAAAATTGTCCATACCAAAAATATTTTATCAAAAATATGAAATCAATATTACTTTTAAGGATGTGTCTCATTCAAATTCAGTGTTGTTACTTTCAAATCAAACTGATGATAAATATTATAGAGGTGATTTTGGCTGTAAAAGTAGTTTTATTATAATTCAAATGCAGGAGGCACAAACTGATTCTATAGCATACATTATATATTTTTACAGATTGCTAATTTGAACTGTATTAAACAAAAAAGATGCAAGAAAAATATTTTCCCTACCTACCTACCCAGCCTATACTGGCATGGGTCATGTGAGAGGAAACGGATATTTTTAAGGTTGGCCCACATATACAGTGTAAAAAATAAACATACACAATTTTCTTCCTGTTTTCTTCCAGTTCCTGGAATTCTTGTCTTTTCTCTTTGATGATCTGTATAGCTTGCTTGGTCTTCTCTTTGTCACCCTCGAGGGCATCATCACCTGGCTTCAACTGGTGCCAACGGGCAGCAAACTTTTCCATGTCCTGCTTGAAGGCCTTCACCCTGGAGTCTACATTACCTTTCATTACTTCAACCTATATTGAGAAGACATATTATAGAATCACATAAAACAAATTTTATTTCTATTTTTTGTTGTTAGTCTTTAAATTCCTGACAGTCAATGTCATTAATTATTAAATCATTTCATTTAATACCACAGATTTTTTTTCTCAGCAGATGGTGCATAGAAAATTACTTCCTATCCACAACTGTTTTTGTTCTGTCCTCTATAAACCTATATTTCTGAAGTATTTCAACTGTATATTCCACGTTCTCTGCAGGTAAATGACAATATATTCAAGAGGTAGTAGACAAAAAAGTTTAGCTGTAATTTCTTATATCAAACCATCACAGAGTACAATATCCTAACCTAGAAATCTACTGTGTTAAATGGGTCAGTCTTCATTAAGATAGACCACACATTTCCTGATTTACCTGTTCTTTGACCATGAGTTGATGACTTTCCATCATGAGCTCAAACTTGTCCCATCTTGCTAACAGGTGGTTCAGGGAGTCCACACCACCACCAGCTACTGTACGTAGCAGCTTGTTCTTTGCTTCAGCTTTGTCAAACAATGGTTTGATCTATAGATGTAAAATATATTTAATATTTTTCAAAAACTAAAATCAAGAACAGTGAACAAGCAGCATCAAATTTGGTCACTATGTCGGAAAAAAATCAATGCTACTACTAAAATATTTTGAAAATCTAAACCAACAGAAATCTTTTCATTAATATGCAGACGACATTCTCCAAATTTCTTTTCCAAGTCAAATTCCATTCCACACGTTACTAATTTAAAAATCAACAACCTTTCACGACAGTCATTCACTGCCCTATCACTTTAGCAACTTTACAAATTATGTAGGTGTATTTAATTTTACGACAATTTAGTCACTTCAAAAGCCTATTCAAACAGGCTATATAGACTTTACAATCACTGTCAAAATTGTTTCAGAAAGTATAAAGCAGTCACTATATTCTAAGTAGCACCTTGACCGACCTGTTTCTTGGTCTTGGCAAATTCAGCATGTTTGGCATTAGCCTCGCCAATCTCCTCTGTGGTCTGTGGGCGTTTGGAGAGTGTCTCCATTGACATGTTGAGGAATGTCTCTATCTCTGTCACCTCCTTGGTGATTGCCTTCCTCAGCGAGTTCATCAACGAATCAAACAATCTCTGTATGTGGTCATCAATCACAGCCTTCACTGGCATCGTGTTCACCGTGATACAGTCAACCTTGATCTCACTGTAATCACCGGATTCCATTAGTCACATGATTACAAATACAATTAATTTCATGAAAATATCCTTTGTTTATTAGTTTTTTATTCTTTAGCCTTGATTACCTGTCTCTGAACGTGTTTCTATTTGACAATGTGTGAAATAAGTTTCCTTTTTGTTTTGAAATATATTTTGGTTATATAAAAGTGCCAGTTAACAGGACTATGTTTTTACACAGGTGCCAAGTATTAGTTTTTCACCAAAATGTTACCTGTCAAATTTCCAGGATGAAATTATAATAAATAGAAGAAAACTGACTTCAGATCAAAGTCTTCCATCTACTGTGAAATCATTTGATTTTGTGGGCATGAAATTTCATGTTTTTTGTTTGTTTGTTTTTTGTTTTGTTTTTTAAATCAACTATTTTATATTGACATGAATTTGTGATTTCAACCTATAAAGGTAACATGTATAGGAAATTTTGCTTGTTTGTTCGTATTTAAGTTTTTGGATTGACGCAACTACAAAATCCAAGAAAATTAGTCCCCAAGTAATAATTCTGCTTTAACCCTTACCCCGCTAAATTTCTGTAATGAACTTGTCCATCTTTCAATTTGGACAGTAACATTTAATTTAACTGTTAAAAGGGGTGCTTACCAAAAAGATACTGACTGAATGGCAAACAGTGCAGATCTTGATCAGACTGCACAGATGTGCAGGCTGATCATGATCTACACTGGTCGCAAAGGCAGAATCAGTCGTGTCCAGCATGATAATGATTAACAGTAATTCTTATGTGAAAAAAGACATCAGTGTTCAACCAGCTGATCAAACACACAATCCCATATTATTCCATCTATTTTTGAGTCACATATATCTACAACGGAAGTAGAAGTAGTTGATACAAACATTTGGCACTCATATTCAAATGGTACTGAAAAGTTAATACCAGTACTTACTTTGGCAATTTTTCAGCATTCTTGCCTCGCATTTTGAGAGCCTTGAAGTTCTTCTCCCAGTCAGACAGTTCTTTAAGATTCTCGTCAATAAAATCATCCAGGTCTATTGACCCGAGAACAACCCACTCCTGAAATATCAAATATTTAATAATACGAAGTGCCAATGTCTAAAATCTGTTTCCTTTCAAAGAGCACCACAAGATCATTTGTAATCTTCAGATATATTTTTTTAACCCTTAGCCTGCTGGTGGCAAGTGATTCTGCCTATGCGACCAGTGCAGACCAAGATCAGCCTGCACATCCGTGCAGTCTGATCATGGTCTGCACTGTTCGCTATTCAGTCAGTAAATTTTTAGTGAACACCCCTTCTAATATTAAATGGTATTGCCCAAATTGAATGATTGACCAGTCCGTTTTAGAAATTTAGCAGGCTAAGGGTTAATTTGTTCTTTGTTTTGTTTTGGGTTTAGGTGGAGGATGGTTGATTTCAGACACAATGTCTTTTATCAAACTGCCACATAGCATATATATCCCAGCTAGGGATCAAACTCACAACACTGCAAACTGTAGATCTACGCTCTCCCTACTAATCAAAGCAGGCAATAAAAATTTGAAGAAGAGATTGCTTTGAACAAGAATAAAGTTAACTCCATTACATCTTATATCTTTGGAAATATGTTACTCAAAACTTTCAAATGGATTCAATGTTTTGAAAAATGGTTTAGACCGCCTTTGTTTAACTATCTTTATTACCTCATGTTAAGAAGACAGGTATGATAAAAACACTCCTATCTATGTAGAATATACTTTTCTGACAGTGATATAAAAACCATTCTTTACTTGAATGATTTCTTTATCTTTACCAAATATACAGTCCAACCTGTCCTAACAATCACCTTGAATAAGAGGCCAGCTGTTGTAAATTGCCAACTTGAAGAATCCCTTGACCAATATTGTTCTATAAATGGCTTTTATTAAATGGTCACCTACCTTCCACAGTCCTGATTTCACTTTTAACTGCATATCTGACCCTAATTGATGGTCACTTCACATCTTTTCTCAGCCAATAATTGGTCAAGGATTCAATCTCAATCAGCAGTTTGCAAAAAATACATGTCAAAATTTTTTAAAAAGTCGGAAAAAAATCCAAACTTGCATTAAGTGGTCACCTTTTGGCCATTATTCTTGATTGGTTGCTTAACACAGATTGGACTGCATATTTAAAACCATTCTTAGACTTCAAATCTTGAAAACCTATCTTTTCTTAGATAGACCTCAGTCTTATATTCAGCCAAGTTTTACATACTTTTCAGCATATGAAAATATCAAATGTAAGAACCTTGAACTGTTCCAGGATACCACTCAGTCTGGTGAAGAGAGCCTCTCCTTTCTGGTAACAGCCAAAAAATCCCTGGGCATTTCTATCAATGATTGCCGGGAATATCGTCTTCTCAGTCCCATCCCCTACACCTCGGAACACATTTGGGATCCCAATAAATTTCTTCAACTCACGGAAGTATTTAGCCTTCACCTCTTCGAACGCTGGGTTGAACTGTAGATGTCTTTGTCTGTAAAATTGTAGAATATGCTAATGATAAAAGTAAGATAATTAAAACAATAAGAATGGTATAGTAATAAGAACAAGAATCAAACACCACAAATGTTTTGCAGTATACATTATACATGTTATTCAATAAAATGTCTCAACTCAATACTAATATATCTATAAATATTTTTCCTTTTTCAAAACCCTTACATAAGTTAATGGACTTGATAATGACAACTTCAAATTTCCATTTGATTACATAGTCTCCAGAAGACATTTCTGCATTGTCCAGTTACCAAAAGCCATGTGTTTTATATGCTACATTAAGGTAGTTGACCCGTAATGACAGTTCCCGTGCAATTACTTTATATGTAACATTTTTGCATATGATCGATTCCACATCCTTTGGCAATTACAGAAATATGAGCCGCGCTATGGGAAAACCAACATAGTGGCTTTGCGACCAGGATGGATCCAGACCAGCCTGCGCGTTCGCGCAGTCTGGTCAGGATCCATGCTGTTCGCTAACAGTTTCTCTAATTGCTATAGGCTTTGAAAGCGAACAGCACGGATCCTGACCAGACTGCGCGGATGTGCAGGCTGGTCTTGATCCATGCTGGTCGCAAAGCCATTATGTTGGTTTTCTCATGGCACGGCTCATATTTTTTTTCTATAACAGCCAAAGAATGCCGAAATCACACACAGAGAATAAGAAACCAAACAGAAAATGCCGACTGTTATTATGGGTCCATAACCTTAATAGCAGATGAATGTCAAAATATCATGCAAGAAGATAAAATCACAAAGAAATTGTGATATGTAATCATGGGTCAAGTAAATCAAAGCAAAATTTAAATTTTTTGTTTAAAAAAAATATTCAACAACTGCAATAACTGACAAAGAGAATAGAACTCCTGATGCAACAAAATCAATAAAAACATCTGAAACTGGTAACATAATTTAGACAGGCATTTGTTTCTTACCTTTTGCTAAAGAAACTTCTACTACGCTTGTTCTTACTAGGATTTATGAAAGAAAATTTAGACTGATTATGAATATACTTTGGAATCTTTCAATTTTGTAGTTTCTGCACAAAAAAAACTATTTTATGTGAACATGAAATTTTGAATTTCAAATTCACCTTTTTAAAATCAACAGAAGTTAGCCCCATTAAACCAGACTGATCTCATAGTGACCTTGATCTAAGTCAAAATATTCTGGCTTTGAAGAACAATTTTAATTATTAAGAGACATGACACACATATTTGCACTCTGTTTCATTTGATTTTGTTTTCTTTTTGTTGGGTTTAATGTCATACCGACATAATTTCAGTCATACAGTGACTTTCAAGCTTTTCCTAGTGGAGCAAGCTCCAATGTGCTACTCTGGGCAATTTTCAAGCACAGGCCAGCACCCAGGTAGAACAACCAACATTTTGTAAGCCAAGTGGATAGCTTACTCACATGAAAGAATTTACACTCCAAGTGAGGTTTCAAACCCACAGAGATGAGGGGCAAGTTCTTCAAAGTCAGTAACCTTAACCACTTGGTCATGGAAATCCCCTTCTTGTTTTAAAATACTGCTGGATAAATCTACTACTGTACATCAAAAGCAAAATGTTCTTGCTAATATGAAGCTCACATTTACCACTAGAAACTCTCTTTAATCATGAAAGAAAATATTTTCTGCATTATCCACATGAAAAACAGTATATACAGTGTCTCGTAAGAAAGGTTTTCTATAATAGAAGCTTAATCTACCTGTATGTAAGATCCACTCTGATCTCAGGCAGGTTTTCATTGAGGGATTCAAGCCCCATCTTATACTGGAACTCCAGGGCCTTGTACAGCTGTCTGTCCCAGTGAGATTTCCATGGAGCCATGTGCTCTGGAGGGATGTTTTGCTGCAGAAGACAAGATTATGAGCAAATGCTCCACAGGATATAAGTACTGCTGCCCTTAACCCATACCCTGCTAAATTTCTATAATGAACTTGTTCATCTTTCAATGTGGATAGTAACCATTGACTGTTAAAAGGGGTGCTTACCAGAAAAATACTGACTGAATGATCTACACTGTTCGCAAAGGCAGAATCAATCGTGTCCAGCATTATAAGGGTTAGACATCAGTTTATACTGATCACTTTTAGTCAATTTTCAGAAATACTTGCAGCTTATTTGAATCTTCTTTGAATAATAGAAGTGGTATCTAATCAGGCATATTCATGAACACATAAAGCAATAGAAAGAGCAACCCTTATGTTAAGTGGTAGATGCTCATATCAAATTTTATTACAACTCCATTCTTCTTGACTAATAAGGTATCAAAAACGAAAAAAAAATACAATGAGCATGTTTAAAACAGCAGGATGTAGCATAAAAAATACACTCCAGTACAGTTCCACTTTTGTGGCACAGGCTTTGAATTTCAGTTTTAATAACAGACCTGTTTCTGCTGAAGATGACTATGTAGCATAAAGTTTGTAAGCTCACATAAGATATAAAGTATTTTTACCTTTGCTGTGATTTCAGTCATAGAGTATCTAATGTCTGTCAATATCTCCTTCCACTTCTTGTCCTGTCTCAACAAGTCTACACTCATCAACTGCTGAACCTGTTAAACAGAAGGATGTTACATGGTTAACTGTCAGATACTGTAAAATCATTTAATTTCGTGGGCATGAAATTTCGTGGTTTTGGTCAAAACGGCATTTTCGTGGGGATATGAATTCGTGGATTTCATTTTTTGAATATAAAATGAGTGGGAATTTTACTTGTTCATTGGGATTAAATTTCGTGGATTGACTCAACCACGAAATCCACGAAAATTAGTCCCCAACGAATATTAATGATTTCACAGTACCTATTAAACCTATTTTAAGATACAGCATGGTTTGTTCGAAGGTAATAAGCAGGTCTGGCTTCATGGTTTAAAAAAAAAAATGGAGATTTTGGAATTTCAAGACGGAGCAAATTATTAACTAATCAGATGCTGGAATATTGAGGCTGGTTTCCAGTCTGTGTTTTTTAACCTTGGGCCAACAATATTAGGGGAGTAGCTCTGCTACTAAAATAGGGTTATCTGGCAATCATTCTATTCTTCACTTAAGGCACATTGCTCCGGAGTTATGTATTTTACAATTGGACCTGCAGTTTGAGAAGATATTTTCTTTTAAGTTTTCCAAATAGGAAAACTAGCCCCGCTCTCTGGCAACCACATCTTTAAACGAAATAGAATGATTTGAAGGAATTCGGTAAAAGGTCACTGAATGAACAACGCTGTCACAATATTTCCCATAAAGCCATATAGAGAAAATTAGCACCACCCCCTGGCGGCCATGTTTTCAAACAAAGGGGAATGATTTGAAGAATTTTGTTAGAGGGTCACCCAAGGAACATTGTTGTCAACTTATTTTGAAACTGAGACACAGCTTTCAAAGGAAAAGATTTTTAAAGTTTTCCATATAGCCATGTGGGGAATATTAGCCCCTCTCCTGGCAGCCATGTTTTTCAAATAAACAGAATGATTTTGAAGAAATTTGATAGAGTGTCACCAAAGGGACATTTTTGTGAAATTATTGGTATTTCAAATCAGGCAAGCAGATTCTGTGAGTTTTAAAGTTTTTCCTTTTGGTTACAATGGCAACCAGAAATCAACATGGACAGCCAAGATTTGAAGGAATCTGAAATTGGATCATCCAAGGAACATCCTGTGAAGTTTGGTTGAAATAGGCATAGTTGTTAAAGAGACGTTTTTCACAGAAATCGTGAACTACGAACAGATGAAGGACAGACAACAGATGGATGATGGTCACATGAGCACTATGCGCTCAGCTGAGCTAAAATGAAAAACAAATTCACCATTTGTTTTACACTGCCATGAAACAAAATGGCTGCAAATTTGATAAAATTTAACATTGAAAATGTTCTCCTTTTTAAGCCGATTTTAAAATGCTTTCCCTGCCTAATCCTAGTAGACAGAATGAACATAAAACAAAGTTGCCTTTCCCTTAACGTTTACCCTGCTAAATTTCTAAAATGGACTGTTCAATCATTCAATTTGGGCAGTACCACCTATTATTCAAAGGGGTGTTCACTTAAAATTTACTGACTGAACAGCGAACAGTGCAGACCATGATCTGCCTGCATGCATGTGCAGGCTGATCTTGGTCCGCACTGGTCGCAAAGGCAAAATCATTAAAATAAAATCACCTTGTCATTTATATCAAAGTGAGATTTCCGGAGTTTTCTGTTCATTGTTGTAAGTTTCTCTGCTGCGGTTTGCAGCTTCCTGATGTAGATCTCTAACTCCTCTGGGTTGTCCCACGTCACCAACACATCCTCTCCTTTTACCTTAGCTCCTATCAATATCATAATGAATTATTGTTTATTATCATTAACATTATAAAAGAAAAGCATAAAAATATATATCAGTTATACATGTAAAACAGTTTCTCATCCCATAAGTTCAGCTGGAAGTGAATTTTATTCTAAACCAGATGTCCAGGAGTATAATACAGACACATTCTCTGAAACAATTTCATCATAACAACAAGAGGGCCATGATGGCCCTATATCGCTCACCTGTTATCATTGCACTTGAGGAAAAGAAGGTCCTCAGAAAAAATATCATAGTCCAAAGGACAGGAACAACAAAGGGAAGAAATTTAACCAAAAAGAAAAAAAATTCTTACAAGGTATAGATATGTCAAAATACACCTAACAATTGGAGGTACCATCCATGTTGTACCACAGAAAAGTGGTCTCGGTTTTTCCCTACGGCCAATAATAAAAAAGTTACTTAAAAAAAGCTATTTATAGTAACGTTAAAGGGAAGTAATTAAAAAAACAAATATTGTAAGTGAACAAAAAAAGAAGGATCTGCAACATAAATCTGTTGACAAAAATGAAATTTCAGATCAGTATCTTCATTAGTTATGGAGATATACCCATTTTAATATATTTACAATATTTGAAATAAAGGGAGGTAATTTGACATAAAATCAGTCCATAGTTATCTACCCTGATTGTCTCAGTCCAACTACTAACAATAATGAAATTTCAAATAAGTCCTATAAGTACTTACTGATATAAATCCATTTTGATTACAATCAGGGGAGGTAATCAGATATAAAATAACTCTGGAACCTACGATTGGATCTGATTTGTCATGGAATCCAAGATTTATTGTTGCTGAAGATATTTTGGGAGTTTGTATCAAATAAAACCATAAATGAAGTCTCTATATGGCTGCAAAAGCCAAAATAGCCAATTTTGGACCTTTAAGGGGCCATCACTCTGGAACCCATGATGGAATCTGGCCAGTTGAAAAAAGGAAGCAAGATCTCGTGGTGATACAAGTTGTGTGCAAGTTTGGTTAAAATAAAATCATAAATGAAGCTGCTATTGTGCAGACAAGGTCAAAATAGCTAATTTTGGCCCTTTCAGGGGCCATAACTCTGGAACCCATTAAGGGATCTGGCATGGATCAAGAAAGGAACCAAGATCTTATGGTGACACAAGTTTTGTGCAAGTTTGATTAAATTCAAATCATAAATCTTGGGCTGAGCGCGAAACTATTGTAACTGTATATAAGACTTATTATTTTTGATTAAAAAATAATAATATTTATTTCTGCGGCAGAAACGTTTTTGTTGAGTTATCACCATAAAAGCCGAGGGGATCAGATTGTTGTTTTGTTCCTATTTCGCTGACTTCCGGTATAGGCTAATAAATACCGGTCTTCGGTTTTCTCCATCCTTTTCCGTTCTGATCAGCTGATCGAGAGTCGTCATACTAAAAATTTATAAATCTTGAAACATCGTTCTTGTTAATGACTAAAAATGCCAGGCAGAGGTAGAGGCGTAAAGCGGAAGACAAGGAGCGACAGCCAAACTGCAGATGATGGTTCGAGGTTGCTTCAACCCGACCCAGGTAATTTATGTGCAGATACGCCAAATTCTAGTTTGATTGATTTTGAAGAAATAATGAGAGTTTCAGGTTATATTCCTTCTAATCTGTCTGATAAAGGGTGTGGTGGCAAATCTAAAACGACCCGGCAAGTGTCATGCACTGAACCGAATCCAGCCTCTGAGTCTAACGAGGTCGTAGAACTGTTGGATGAAACTGATAGAAATATGCAGGATGACTCGCAACACAATCTAAATCTTTCTAATCCTTTTGATTTTGGCAATGTAGTAAATATTTCCAATGCCCCTGAAATGGTACCTTTAGCTGATGATGATATTGCGGCGCACGTGCCAGCAACAATAAAACGGCAAATAGCTAGGAATGAGTATGTAAATATCGCACTGTTGCTAAAGGGCGCCGTAGAATTGTCGGAATACAATAATACTGGACTGCTGAGCGTGTCGCTCGATGGCAAAATCGAGGCACGCACAAATCAATGTAAAGAAAAAGTTCCAAATATTGAAAAATGGACAGATGCATTCATAATTTTTGCCTCTATTTACCTTTCTTCTCATGCGGACAAAGTATATGAGATGTTCCATTACATGTGGTTTATAAGAGAATGTGCCGCGCGACAAAGTGGCACGGGTTGGAGGGAGTATGATGAACAATTTAGGCTTAGGCAAGCGTTACGCCCATCATCATGGTCACATATTAATAACGATCTGTGGTGGAGATGTGTCCAAACGCGGCGTGTCGCCCCATTTTCTGGACCATCTACGCTCCGCTCATGTAACCAATTCAATCAAGGCATTTGTCGCTGGAGAATGTGTAAATATCCACATATTTGCTCGGAATGTGGTGCTCATCATCC
The DNA here is from genome assembly GCF_021730395.1 of Mercenaria mercenaria. NCBI lineage: Eukaryota > Metazoa > Mollusca > Bivalvia > Venerida > Veneridae > Mercenaria > Mercenaria mercenaria. Next base: position 52,254,142 of record NC_069365.1, read on the forward strand.
AGCAGCACAATGTCCCAACAAAAATAATCGTAGATTTGATATGCCTACATTTCAAACAAACAATGCGCCAACATTTCGGAGAAGGTTCTTTCAAAATTCACAAAGAGCCAGAGGCTGTGGATTCTTCAGGGGCACACCTTCCAAAAATCAGTAGCGACCCAATTGATTTAGCTTCCATCCCGAACAATTGTGATGTGCTGACTTTAGCAAAAACACCAATAAATAAGGATGCTCTATACAGAAATTTAGCAAATTACAATCATAAGGATGCTTCAGTTTTAGCAAACGGTTTTAGGTTCGGTTTTGACATGCATTACTCAGGTCCACGTTTGACACGGGAATGTAAAAATTTGAGATCAGCTTTAACAAATCCAAAGATAGTTCAAGAAAAACTTAGCAAAGAAATTTTGGCCGGAAGAATGGCCGGTCCGTTCAGGGTTAAACCTTTTAAAAACCTCATTGTTTCACCAGTTGGTTTAGTACCAAAGAAAAATCCCGGCGAGTACAGATTAATTCATCATTTATCCTTTCCCGACGGTGAGTCGGTAAATTCCTATATTGACAGAGAATTTTGCTCAGTTACATATACGAATTTTGACGAAGCTGTGAAAATGATTCAAAATTTGGGTAGACACTGTAAACTTTTTAAAATGGACCTGAAGAGTGCATTTCATTTGATTCCTATTAGACATCAAGATTTTGAGCTGCTAGGTATAAAATTAGGTGATTTTTATTTTGTTGATAAGGCTCTCCCATTCGGTGCAGCGGTAAGCTGTAAAACATTTGAAAAATTTGCTACGTTTTTGGAACATGTCATTAAAAGGAAAATGACTTCGGGCCAACTTATTCATTATCTGGATGATTTTTTAGGCGGCGATAGGTCTTTTCAATTGTGTAGGTCAAATATGAACATTTTTAATGACTGTATGAAAGAGCTGAATGTCCCGCTGGCAGACGAAAAAACAGAGGGACCGTCAGAAATAATAATATTTCTCGGGCTCGAACTTGACTCGAACAAGATGCAGGTTCGAATTCCGTTAGACAAAGTCAGTGAAGTGGTCAGAAAAATAAATGACATATGGTCTAAACAGAAAGCAACGCTAAAGGAAATTCAGTCATTGATTGGCTCATTAAATTTTTGTTGTAGAGCCATTACCGCCGGCCGCCCATTTTGTCGTTGGTTGATTAAGGCAACGTGCGGTCTGTCTAAACCATACCACCATTTAAGAATAAGTAAGGACATGCAACTCGATCTGGAAATGTGGCTTTCCTTTTTTAAACACCACAATGGTATTTCCGTATTTCACGACAGGTTTTGGGTGTCAAATGATGAAATACAATTATTTACGGATAGTGCTGGAGGCCCAGGTTGCGGGTTCGGGATATTTTATAAAGGTCATTGGTGTCAAGAACTTTGGCCTAAGTCGTGGCGCCAACAAAATATTACGGCTGACATTACAGTTCTGGAACTATTTCCTATTTTAGTTGCGGTGGTCATTTGGGGTCAGGAATTGGAAAATAAGAAAATAAGATTTAATTGTGACAATGAAGCGGTTGTGTGCATTTTGAATACTTTAACATCTAAATCGGAGAAAGTGATGTGTTTGGTTCGTGCGTTAACTTTGAAGTTGTTAAACTTAAACATTTTGCTCAGAGCAAGTCATGTTCCCGGCGTGAATAATACCATTTGTGACGCTTTGTCCCGTTTTCAGAAAACAAGGTTCAGAGAACTAGCCCCCGACGCCGACAAGTATCCAGTTCAAGTACCAACGTACCTTTGGAACATCTTCGAGTCACAGCAAATAATCTAATAAAAAATAGCCTAGCTGGAAACACATTAAAAACTTACAGTACAGCCCTAAATGCCTTCAACAAGTTCAGGAGTACTTATAAATTATCAGAAAATTGGCCTACAAATCCGCAGCAAATTTTATTGTTTGTCGCCTATTGCTATGATAAAGGATTATCGTCAAGGTCAATCAAAACGTATGTAGCGGGTCTTGCATATTTTCACAAGATCAATGGCTGGTTAGATTTTATGGACAACTTTATTATCACCAAACTTTAAGAGGGATGCTCCCGATTAAGAAAGTCTAAAGATAATAGGGCACCAATAACAAAAGCTATTCTCCATAAAGTCATCCAGGAACTGCCAAAAGTGTGCAAATCTCAGTATGAAATAACATTATTTACGGCGGTTTGGGTATTAGCTTATTTCGGTCTTTTTCGAATTAGTGAATTGGTAGCTTGTTCGCCTATTGGTTTAAATTATAATATTAAGGCTGATGACGTAACAGTGTCAAGAGATAATCATTCAATAACTCTTAAACTTGATAAATACAAAACTAAGCAGTCTGGTATACCCACACTTATCAGGATTCCAGAAGAACGTGATTTAAATTTATGCCCTGTTAAAACTTTGAATAAGTTTCTATCTATAAGGCCCAAAGTAGGCGGTGCCTTGTTTTGTCACGCCGACGGTAAAACTGTGACAAGATATCAATTTACAGCTATCTTGGAAAAATGTATTGTAAGAGCAGGCTTGAACATAGATATTTACAAATCCCACAGTTTTCGTATAGGCCGGGCAACAGACCTAGCAATCGAGGGAGTGCCTGTATCTGTCATTAAGCAATTAGGGCGCTGGTCTTCAGATTCATACAAAAAATATATAAGGTAGTTTAAACAGTAAACGTAATGGTGAAAATGGTTCTTATTACTTTTCTACAGATATCTGGATACTGGGTGACTCCATTCCACACTGGGCTGGAATTAGGGCAAAGGAGACAGGCAAGACAAATTTACGAGCCCCGGGTGGAAAGGTCATTGGTTGGTGGGGCATCAGGGGAATGTCATGGAGTGATTTCAGGCTGTCTATCCAAACCAACGTTTTACTGTGTAAGCAGCCAGAATTGGTTTTCATTCATTTAGGGGGCAATGACCTTCGAACACTATCTGTAGCCCAAATGTTTAAGATTATTAAAAAAGAAATTAATTACGTAAGCGAGGCATTGCCAAACAGCACTTTGATTTGGATTGACATTTTGCAGAGGCTCTCTTGGGGAGGTTCGGATGCAGAAAACATCCGAATGGAAGCAAAGGGCAGACGAGTAAATCGTTGGGGCTATAAGCGTGTGTCACGTCATCCGCGCTCTGATTTGTTAGTTATTGACATTGATCATAAAACGCAGGGTTTTTATAGACGGGATGGGGTGCACCTGTCTGATGTGGGGCTAGAATTCTATTTAGACGCCTTAAAAGACTCAATTACGAAGAATCTCTCTCGTTAAGTACTTGTTAAGTTATAGTCTATTTTCACATTGTTTTAACGTCAAACAATTTTAACTGTCAAAGTGATCTGCTTCCCTGAATTTTTGGGGAAATAAATTTTAGCAAATTTATTGTGGCGGAAAAATTCAGCCGGTCGTATGAGCAGGCAAGCATATGTTTTGTGATTTACGGATAGCTCATAATTTTTATATACACAAAGTTTCATTAAGTGAGTTGCGGCTCGTGGCTTCACTTAAGGTGCTCCTTTCAGGACACAGATCTTGGGTAGCCCAATGCCGTTATTCACTTGCTTATACATCATTACAAGTATTTTCAATCGTGTTACGAAGTTGACGTACTCGTTATCATGTCGGTATGTCGGTTTACTGTATACGGCATCAGTATAAATAGGTTATGGTAAATGTAAGTTATCAATTGCTCGCCACGGTCGATTCTAGTCATCGGTGTATACGTTGACTGTATAAATTGTTAATGTTGGTTCTAGTCAATCAGCAATTGACTGTGTATGTAGTTATCTTGACGAGTTCCATGTTCATGAGGAACCGTGTGGCCGGTTCTAGTCGATCAGCGATTGACTGTTTAATAAATCCATGATCATGAGGAATCATCCACTTGCACCCTGTGGACGGTTCTGATCGATCTGCGATCGATCTGTTGTCTGTGAAACTAATATTATATAATGTACAGGTGATATCGTGGTGAAGTTTTGTTATTACCCGTTTACTATAATTTTATGCGTCCGTGGTATGGTTAAATGTGTTTGTAACGTAATTTGGTTTTATGACATGGTTCGTATCGTTGTGAACTAGGTTTTGCCCGTAAATAGAAACAATCTAGCGTAATTCCTAGTGTCACGATTTAAATGTTTCCATTAAAACCTTGAATCTTGAAGAGGTGAAATAACACATATGCTTGCTTGCTCGACGTCGTTTTTTACAATTTTGATATAGCCTGGGGTTTTACAATTTACGAAACATTATCCAGCATATCATTTCACACGGCCATATCTGCCACTTACTAATAGTAATACTAGATTGTCTTACTGTCTGACTATTGGTGCCAATGTTGATGTTAGGTAAATTAAACTCAGTAGTATCGTTAAAGGTGTTTATTCTCTTTTTAATTCTAGAGTCTTAAAATAAATAAAGAACAAGATACAATAGTTTCGTGCTCAGCCCCCGAAAAGAAGCTGCTATTGTGCAGACAAGGTCAAAATAGCTAATTTTGGCCCTTTCAGGGGCCATCACTCTGGAACCCATAATGGAATCCCGCCAGTTCAAGAAAGGAACCAAGATCTTATGGTGATACAAGTTGTGTGCAAGTTTGATTAAAATAAAATCATAAATGAAGCTGCTATTGTGCAGACAAGGTCAAAATAGCTCATTCTGGCCCTTTCAGGGGCCATAACTCTGGAACCCATAAAGGAATCTGGCCAGTTCAAGAAAGGAACCAAGATCTCGTGGTGATACAAGTTGTGTGCCAGTTTGGTATAAATCAAATCATAAATAAAGCTGCTATTGTGCAGACAAGGTCAAAATAGCTAATTTTGGCCCTTTCAGGGGCCATAACTCTGGAACCCATAATGGGATCTGGCCAGTTTAAGAAAGGAACTGTGATCTTATGGTGATACAAGTTGTGTGCAAGTTTGGTTAAAATAAAATCATTAATGAAACCACTATCCTGCAGACAAGGAATTGTTGACGCACGGACGGACGGACTGACAACGGACGACGGACGAAGGGTGATCACAAAAGCTCACCTTGTCACTATGTGACAGATGAGCTAATAAAACCTATATCTAAGGCCAAGTGTCTTAAACAATTGTTTTAGGTAGGGAATGTGAGGGATGCTTCCTGAGAAGGAAGTTTGTACTGGAAACTAGACACCACAAAACAACAAAACACAATTCAATCTAGCCATGTATCAAATGTGTTTAATATAAAGAATTTTTTTTTTCCAGATCTTATGACCTGAATGATCAATCAGTGAACAGAAAATGCGATCAACATCATCCTATCTGTTAATAAAAACTTATTTGGTAAAATTTTAACATTTTATATCCACCATTGGGTTAAGTACGTAACCAATCTTACCAGTTTTGGGATTTTTTGCCAGTTTCTCAAACTGTAAGGCAGCCTCTAACATCATTGTTTTCTGACTGGGAATCATCTGCTGATCAATCGTGTTATAGAAATGAGCAACCTGAAACATCAAACATATTCACAGGTCACACTGGCTCAAAACTTGATTCAGCCAAATTCCATGCAAAAGTAACGTATGTATAGCATTACATACACTTTGTAAGAAAATATCTTCATTCTGAATATCAATCGATATATCTTCATCTACACAGCATGAATACTTAACAAGCAAAATATCATTGTTATCTTTAAATTCAATAAAAACAAGAGCTGTCTGTTGACAGCGTGCTCGACTATTCGAAGAATTGATGGAAGTATAGGGTCAAAATATTACCAGAGATTTTCGGACAAAAGAAAATTATTAATAGATAAGACAAACAATGTACCTGTATTTGTAGATTTGGGAAAGTCTTGCACTATATGGCAATGTGTAACCATGAAGGTAAGCAAGTGTTCGAAGTTTCAAAGCCATATATCAGTTTAGACAAAATATGGAATGGTATGCGATACTTAACTAATTTCAATGTCAAATAAGGGCCATAACTGAGCTAAAGTCATTGTCCTAGTTATGTAGTCTTGCCTACATATGTAGACTATGATGGTAAACAAGTGATCAGAGTTTCAAAGCCATATGACAAACAGGTTAGGCAAAATATTGACTGGTATGAAAAATTTAACTGATTTCTAAGTCCAAAAAGGGCCATAATTCAGCCAAAATAGTTGACAGAGTTATGTACTCTTGCCTACAGATGGAAATCATGACGATAAATGAGTGTTCAAAGTTTCAAAGCCACATGTCAAATAGTTTTGACATAACACTGACTTGTACGAAAACGGAAACAATTTCCCAGTCCAAAAAGGGCCGCAATTCAGCCGAAATATTTGACAGAGTTATGTACTCTTGCCTATAGATGGAAATCATGATGATAAACAAGTGTTCAAAGTTTCAAAGCCACATGTCAAATAGTTTTGACAAAACGTTGACTTGTACGAAAACTGTACCAATTTCCAAGTCCAAAAAGGGCCATAATTCAGCCAAAATAGCTGACAGAGTTATGTACTCTTGCCTACAGATAGAGACTGTTATAATAAACAAGTGATAAAAGTTTCAAAGCCATATGTCAAACACTTTACACAAAATATGAACTGGTACGAAAAACTTAACCAAGATTTGTAAGTTAAAAGGGGCCATAATTCAGCCAAAATCCTTGATGGAGTTATGTACTCTTGCCTTAAACTGGACATGGTGATGGTAAACAAGTGTTGAAAGTTTCAAAGCTTTATCTCAAAAGACTTTGTCAAAATGTGGACTGGTACGAAAAACTTAACCAAGGTTTGACGCCGACGCCAACGCCGTGGTGAGTAGGATAGCTCTACTTATTCTTCGAATAGTCGAGCTAAAAAGTGAAGCAAAAAACTAACTGATCTATAGTTTATCATTTGTGAGACTTATCTTAATTCTATACACAGCAGTAATGAAAAATCATTAACTGAGATTACATTGACTTACCTGCTTCAGAATGCATCCGTGCCTGTAGAATTTCTGTGCTGTGGATGCAACATGTTGTATCTTGGCAGGAACAGCAAAACCAAGGGCAGATAACTGCCTCACTTCCCTCATCAGTGTGACCAGTCTGTCACCATAGTTCACTCGCAATTCTCCACTCTTTGTGTCCAACTCCATCAGTCTACCATTTGTCTCCAAACTGTAAATATAGGAACAAATTCCCATTTACTAAACTGTTTGTGTATAACAAACCTTTACATAATTACACATATGTATATCCTTTTAACCCTTTTCTTGCTAGACACGACTGATTCTGTCTTTGCAACCAGTGTAGATCATGATCAGCCTGCACTTGCATGCAGTCTGATCAAGATCTGCATGGTTCACCATTCAGTCAGTACCTTTTTGGTAAGCACCCCTTTTAACAGTTAATGGTACTGTCCAAACTGAAAGATGGACAAGTTCATTACAGAAATTTAGCATGGTAAGGGTTAAATCATTACTATTCATGGGGGACTAGTTTTCATGGATTTCCTGGTTCAGCCAATCCACAAAGTTTAATATCAACAAACAGGTAAAATTTTTATTCATTTCACATTCAAAATTTAAAATCCACAAATTCCCATCCCCATGAAATAGCCTTTTGACAAAAAACATGAAATTCCTTACCCACTGTATCAAATGACTTCACAGTTGAGCTCAAATCATTAAAACAAAATGAAAATGAATCACATTGTTTCAAAACTGAAATCCGATACATATCATCAGTTTAATTAAGGATCCATTTGGCAAACTAGCTACAAAACAGGAATCATTTGTGCATGTGTACAAAAGACAATGAATAGAATGCAGCTTCTTTACCTCTCTAAAAGGACAATTAAATGTTTATAATAAAAAGAATTCTCGGGTTGTAATCAATGTTTACAGGGATCCAGCCTGACTAAACAAAAACACACTGGTACCTAAGAGGTTTTTTCGTGTCATCAATGAGCGCCTGTATGTCACGTGACCACTCATCAAAAGCCTCCTGTCTCCAATTGACCATCTCATCAAGGAACTCAGTAGCATCCTTTCTAAATCTCTGGAATCCACTCAGATCACTGAGTAAACTTTCTGCAGTTTTTATGTTCTCTTCTAGCTGTAATATAGAATAATTCATGCAGTATCATGAAAGCATGAGGCCCATTTTGGGTTAAATTGCTAATCTAATGAGGGAATCATATGTTATTGTAATCTTGGCTCAGCTAAACATTACTGGAAAAGACACGATGAAATATGCATGAACTAAACAAAAAAATGTCACATTGCAGAAAGTATTATACAACAATGAGCATTTTTAGGTTTCACAAAAATGTATCTTAAAATCACAAAATCCACTGAGCCTGAATACTGAGTTTAGATAAACTTCAGTATATAGCACCTTCAGCTGATTCAATAATGCAAGGCTCAGATTCTCTAACCAAAACCTAGTTTAGCTTTTGCTTAATTGAAACCAAACGTTTACTGCATATTAACTGCTTACAAAGAGAGATAACTCTACTTGTTAATACCTTTGCTTCTATCTGCCTCACATACACAATGGTGTTGACAAACTCAGGCAAGTTCTTTCCCTTGGGTGCTCTCCCACCACTGGCGTCACTGAAGTTCTGTTGCAATGACTTCTGATGTACAGTCAGCTGGCCAAGCAATGTCTCTCTGTAATATACACAATGTCATCAAGCTCAAGATAAACTCCTGAAAGTTATACACTTAAGTAAAAATTCCATATTTTTTTCCAACTTTCGAAGAGATATTTTGAAACGCTATGTCCAATTAAACTGACTCATATCCTGGTTTCACATTCAAATCAGTTTGAAAAACTTTGAATAAACTATTACCATACTAAAGTTCATTAATTTTATCTGTATCTAATTTGTAAAAGACCTACAGTTGTCCTCCTAGATTTCATATCAGCAGTCAATGAAGAGAGAGATAATATGAGAATTTCTGTCAGAACCATTTAGAATATATATGGCAATATTTAAGTTTCAACAATGATGCTCTGCATCTACAAAACTATGAGATTTCTCTGGCATGTTAGAATGAATTACAATAGAACTGCCCACTCAAGCATAAATGGGCAGAGTAAAAAATCTGGCTCGATCAAGCAATCAATTAATGTAGTTCCCAGTAATTTTCCTTATAGTATTTTTGTTTGAATTACTCGAAACCATGGATAACTTGAGTATTTTGCCCATCCCTTGTAACTTCAAGTGGTCAGTTCTTTACTGTACCCTAGCTCCACTGAGATCAAAATAGTTTCAACCGGAATACCATCAACACGGCAACGATGAGGAATAACTATTTCAAGTTTAAGGTAGTTCTGCACGTTTGGACTGAAATTATTTCTACAATGTAGAATTCGATTAAACACTGATTTTTCAAAACTTCCGAATATACCTAGAAAATTAAGCAAATAAAAAAGATAGGGTCGTGTGCTTGATTTCTTGCTAGTCCGATTTGAAAAATAGGGACCTCACGCAATATTTCATAATGGGAGTCTATGGGAAAATCTTAACTTTCATAACAATTCTGCGAATAGAAATTGTTCTACAATGTAATTTTGATGAAACTTCTCACAGTTGTAAATAAAGACATGGCCTATAATTTGATGAAATAAAATATGTAGGTCCTTGTGCTTATTTTTGAGATATTTGACCATGATTAAAGTAAACCGGGCATTTCACGCTAATTTTAAGACGTTATTTTGAATTATTTAACGAGTGATATGTTTTAATATCAAATTTTGACTTTACAATATAGTAACAGTGCCATTGTAATAAATTTACTCACAGGTTGCAATTAATTTATAAAATGATTTTCTGTTCCGTACGCCGAATCCAATCTTTATTCTACGTTTTCCGGAAAAATGGCGTGACGCCATCACTTCCGGTTTATCAAACGTGCAGAACTACCTTAAAGTAAATCCTTTGAGTAATTACAGAGATAAAGAGAAAGTGCATCAAAACTTTAACCAAGGTTTGGATGTGGAAGGATGCCGACACCAGGACGAATAGGAAAGCTCTCCATAAATACTTTGTATAGTAGAGATAAAATTACCTCTCTCCAACCATTTCTTTACTGATACCTGGTCTCTTGATGAGGGATTTATATCTCTGGAATTCTCTCAGCAACTGTGACAAAAAAAAAATTTGTACATATATCTTAAAAATCGAATTTACCAACTGCCTTAAAACAGATACTTGCTAGCATGTTGACACGCTCAGACATCAAGATCATCAGTTGATGCATTATATATATCTTAACATAAGAGTTATATTACACTTTCAGGTACACAATATGTAGGTATACCTTAAAAATCTTCTTACATAGATGTGTAATGAAACATTCAATTAACTACATACAAGGAAAGTCTATATGTGAATATACGTGTTAGATGAAGTAGTACAAAATCAAATCAAATCAGATAGTTTAGAAAGATACCCTACTAGAGCTGAAAATTCAATGATAAAGGACTGATCAAGATGTAAGCCCATTAAATTGTCAAGTGAAAACTAAAATCCACTTCATCTATATCAAATCAAATTTCATATAAAAAAAATTAGACTAAATATCAGGTGTGCCATACTTGCTGGGGATTCCCCTCAAGTTGTCTAAATTGACCCCTGAGTTTGGCAACCGTTTTCTGTTCAGCTGGTGCCATACTTCTCTCATACTGACTGACAGCCGCCGCCCACAGTGGGGCAGTATAGGGGTTGTACTGCAGAGGATTGAGGCCCATAAATGGCGCAAAAGCATCATCTACTCTCAATTCTTTCTGTTCCTGGGACGTCATCAACCTCAGCTGCTGGTCATGTACAATACGTAACTCGAGAATCTGTAAATTTAAAACAAATTTAACTCATATCAGCTTGTAGCATTAGTTAGGAAGAAAATAAACCAAGTTCCCCAGAATTACTTTAAGCTAAAATATCACTTTCTAATTTCCTTTCATAGTGTTTCTTCTTGGAAAATTTCAAAATTTAAAGATTTTTAGCTTGTTTTTAATTCAACATTTTCAGAAGCGTGCTCATTTACTCAATGTTGTCAGTTCATCTTTCCTTAATATTAGATTTACCAAAAATAATCATTATCAGCTAGAGATGGAAAGAAAGATATACATTGTAGAGTTATTCAGTATTTCATAGTTTTAGCTAACATTTTTAAACTACACAACGTACCTCCTCTATTCTGGCACCAAGTTTCTTCAGACCTTCCGGGGAACATTTCTCTCCCTTCCATGGGTGGAAATTGAATCTCTTCCAAAACTGAGTTGTCAGTGTCTCACATGATGCTATCCAGCGTTCACAGATCAGCTGCCCTGAGCGCAACGCCTCCTTGATAGTACCAAACTGCCCAGACCAAAGATTTTCTTCCGACAACTTCCTTTGCACATAACGCCCAAGGGACCCAGCTGTTATTATTGAGAAGAAAAACTTTGAACATTTACCAGCGTCCTTTCCTTTATTAACAAAAGTATCATTTCATAAGATGGTTTCTTCAAACTGCATGAAATTGGCATGATTATGTCAGCGGTACCCCCTAACATTAACACAAGTTTTACCCTCACCCAAAAATGTCCTTTTTCATAACTTTTGTTTACTATCACAGACTCTTACATCTCATTAGTTTCAACAAAAAGTGGGCTTATTTATTCATGAAACTAACTGATGTAAATATAAATCAAAGTAGAGTGTCTATTCAATATCTATGTACCGGTAGGTACATTGAGCAATTTTGTAATTAACCCTTTCATTTGCATTTAAAAGCAATATACAGTTACACTTCAACAGTTCTACATACTATACAAAAACTTATTTATTACAAACCTATACATTCCATAAGGTGTCTCATCCTATTTTCTGGATACACATCAAACTCAGTCTGTCTCCACACATCATCCAGCGTATCTTGTGTGATATCTACTATCTCCATAGCATCTTGTAAAGACATGGCGTCCAGACCTCCATAGTCCTTCGATATAGGTTTGAACAATTCAACAAAGTGTTCAGCCCTCTCCCTGGCATCACCCTTACCCACACGTGCATTGTCTGCCCAGTAATCAAACTCATCGACTGGGGTTAGAATACCTAAATGATAAAAAAAGTAAGACGATCATTAAAATGGAAAGTATTTCTAAACCACTGCAAATATGATACGATCACTGATACAGTAAAAAAAACAACATTTCATGTGTTGAACCTTATGTATGTGAACATTCCCAAACATATACATTTGTTATATGAACAGTATGTGGGGAGTTTATATACCATACATAACTCTTACCCTGCTATATTTCTATAATGGACTGGTCCATCTTCCAATTTAGGCAGTACCATTTATCATTTGAAGGGGTGTTTACTAAAAATTTACTGACTGAATAGCGAACAGTGCAGACCATGATCAGACTGCACGGATGTGCAGGCTGATCTTGGTCTGCACTGGTCGCAAAGACAGAATCACTTGCCGCCAGCAGGCTAAGAGTTAGTGAGAATAAAAACTGCTAGAATCAGAAGTATACTGTTTTATCGAAATTTGCCCTTGTCAACATTTTCTTACCAGTGATATACGTTTCTTTTAATATCAAATATCATACATACTTCCTAAGTTTTCCTCCCCTCCATCTCTACCCCTGAATGTGGGGTCCTGTTTCCTGAGGGCACTTCCGAGCCCTGCCTCCAACTCTCCAAGGAGACTTTGTAGTTTTGGGTCTATGTTCTTGCTCCACTTTCCATCTTCACACAGCAGTGGAGCATATACCTACATAAAATAACATGTAGGCATTCAGGGAAGATATTAAACCAATATAATAAATATGAGGAAATTTATATAATTAAATATGGGTTCATTCCACTATGATAAAAGAGTGATTCCATTTAACCGAGCAAAACCAAATTTCTAAGTTAAAAAGGCAATAATTCTGACAAAATACAAGAAAGAGTTATGATTCTTCATTTAATTATTTTCAATCAAAGATTATAAACAAAGTTCCAAAGTTACTGCTTATAGTTTTCAAGTATAGTGAACCTAAACAGAAGTTAACCGATACAAACTCCCATTGCCTCCATCATCTATAATATGTAAGTGTTCCTTCTTGACTATTATTTTAACAAGAGCACCGCCTTGCGGGTGCTGACGCTCATCTGATTTTTTTTAGTGTAATAGAAATATTGTCCTACCCATGATTTTCTAAGTCTAAAAAGGGCCATCATTCTTGCAAAAAGCAGGATAGAGTTATGTTTCTTGATGTACAGTGTCCACTTATGATGGTGAAAAACTGTTGCAAGTTTTAAAGCAATAGCTTTGATAGTTTATGAGAAAAGTTGACTTAAACATAATACTCAACCAAGAAAATGATTTTCTAAGTCCAAAAGGGGCAATAATTATTGCAAAAAGCAGGATGGAGTTATGTTGCTTGCTGTACAGGGTCAGCTTATGATGGTGAACAAGTGTTGCAAGTTTCAAAGCAAAAGCTTTGATAGTTTAAGAGAAAAACTTGACCTAAACATAAAACTTAACCAAGAAATCTGATATTTTCTAAGTCCAAAAGGGGCCATAAATCTTGCAAAAAGCAGGACGGAGTTATGTTTCTTGCTGTGCAGGGTCAACTTATGATGGTGAACAAGTGTAGCAAGTTTTAAAGCAATAGCTTTGATAGTTTAGGATTAAAGCTGACCTAAACATAAAACTTAACCAAGAAAACTGATTTTCTAAGTCCAAAAGGGGCAATAAATCTTGCAAAAAGCAGGATGGAGTTATGTTTCTTGATGTACAGGGTCAGCTTATGATGGTGAACAAGTATTCCAAGTTTCAAAGCAATAGCTTTGATAGTTTAGGAGAAAAAATGACCTAAACATAAAACTTAACCAAGAAATCTGATATTTTCTAAGTACAAAAGGGGCCATAAATCTTGCAAAAAGCAAGATGGAGTTATGTTTCTTGCTATACAGGGTCAGCTTATGATGGTGAACAAGTATTCCAAGTTTCAAAGCAATAGCTTTGATAGTTTAGGAGAAAAGCTGACCTAAACAAAAACTTAACCAGGCAACGCCGACGCAGACCTCTCCGCATACTTTAACTAATGCTGATTAAATGTTGCATACTCTTGAAGCTATAGGTCCTTAAAATGATATAAGTGTCAACCAGGAGATTATTTCTCAAAGAGGAGAAGAGATCTGCACATATGATTAGAGAACAAGAGCTGTCTCCGTAGGATGACACATGCCCCCGATGGCACTTTGAATGAATAATTATGGCCGAAGTTAGAGTTTAGGACCTTCGACCTACGGAGCTGGGTCTTGCACGCGACACATCGTCTTACTGTGTCGCACATTCATGCATTGTTATTTTAAAATCCATGCATGAATGACAAAGATATGGACCGGACATGCCCATCAATGCACCATCATGAAAAATGATCTTTAACGTCTAAGTGTGACCTTGACCTTTGAGCTATGGACCTGGGTCTTGCGTGTGACATGTCGTCTTACTGTGGTACACATTCATGCCAAGTTATTTGAAAATCCATCCATCGATGACAAAGATATGGACCGGACACGCCCATCAATGCACTATCCTTTAACATCTAAGTGTGACCTTGACCTTTGAGCTACGAACCTGGGTCTTGCGCAGGACACGTCGTCTTACTGTGGTACACATTCATGCCAAGTTATTTGAAAATCCATCCATCGATGACAAAGATATGGACCGGACACGCCCATCAATGCACTATCCTTTAACGTCTAAGTGTGACCTTGACCTTTGAGCTACGGACCTGGGTCTTGCGCACTGCACGATGTCTTACTGTGGTACATATTCATGCCAAGTTATTTGAAAATCCATCCATCGATGACAAAGATATGGACCGGACACGAAAATTGCGGACAGACCGACAGACGGTTCAAAAACTATATGCCTCCCTTCGGGGCCATAAAAAACTAAGCTTGGGAATCCAAGCTCTTAAATGATGAACCTAATCCTCTGAATCAACCAGATGCTTTCTCGTCATGCTCGTTGAACTGAGATTTCTGATCAAAATAGAGCAGACTACATTTTATCTTTAAAACGGGAGATGATTTCAAAAGCTTGTTCTGGTAAGTCACAGGAAACAGAAGTATTTATAATTCCCGGGATTAAAGAATTATAAATACTTCTGTTTCCTGTGACTTACGGTGTATTTAAAAGACTGAGAAAAAAATACGAAAACAAATTTTGAAATCATCTCCCGTTTTCGAAGATAAAGTAGCCTGGTTTTTCATGATACCGGTGTACTAAACATGCGCTAAACGAACGAAACTAAAGAAAACAATTCACCTGAATTGTTTATTATTTCTTTGCTGCTTCCTACATCTTTCCTCATTCTTATAATGAATTAAAAACTTTAATAATCTGATTATTGTTTATTAATTCCCGCTGAGTATGATGCCATGTTGTAATCTGACTAGTCAAAGTTGTTTCCCATGATACCGGTGTAATCATAAAAAAGTGTCAACTATGGAAAGCCTGATACACAATTATATTAATATTTCCCAATACTTCAGGTGAGTTTACAGTTTATGATTTCAGACAAATTTCAAAAGTTTTTTTCAACACAAAAAGACGTACACTGAGCAATCTTACACTTAGCCTGCATATTACCAAAGATAAACCTTTTACAAGTGATACCTAGATCTATTCTTTTAGACCTAGATCTATCTAGGTCTAAAATTTTGGAAAGAATTTCACCAGCTACCATAATCAAAGAATAGCAAAGTTATCTTGTGAGAATATACATTAAAATCTTTTTTAAATGACAGACCCATATATCAAATGCACAGGTTGTACAGGAGCTTAACTGGGTATCGTTATATTTCGCATACTGATGTAATTCCATTATTTTTGCCTTAATGGCTTGCCATACTTTCATTTCTCAGAAATGTCCTAAATATAGAAACAACATGGCTTCCGGTTTAGTGACGTCATCAGCAATCTGTCAGACGATATTTTCGCTAAAAATTTAAGACAATAAACACTGTTTATAGGAAATATAGAGGATTATTTGACACAGGGGGTGGGGATCAAAGGTAGAAAATCATGTTTTAAATGGCTTTGTCTAAAAAGGTAAACAACTCTCCAGTAAACCTGACATTTTAGCAAAAAAATGTGTGATACCGAAGAGAGGCTTCCGTTTTGCTCCAGTAATTATGTCAACAGCTGATAGGCGGGGCTAACATAAAAGTCTCACGAGAAAACTGTTTACACCGGTATCATGGAAGTCCCGGTACCATGAGAAAGGAGTATATAGTCTCCTAGCTCTTTGTAAATACCGTTCTCAGCGTTCATATTGATTACCGGACATCTAGCCTGCCCTGTACGGGTAGTCTAGAGGCTTTGTGGGTAGTAAACGTCTGGTAACTGGACCTCTAAACTCGGGGTCTAAGGGTCAGTTACCAGACCCCTAGCCACTTCCAAAAAAAACATGCTTCCACGGGGCGGAGGGATATTTTCTGAAACACAGAGGCAAGATACTTCAGCCATACTAAGTTAGGGCATAAGACTACCATTCAATTGATCTATTGACTACAGTTTATTGCAAACTGTAGAACAAATTCTAACCACTCCAAAAATATTCTTACCCCACCCACTTTCAAACAAATTCCTGACTAGTCATGACATGAGAGCGAAAATGTACCACTATAACATAATCAGGAACTAAGAAATTATTCATTATCGAAACTATAAAATTCGACGACATATCAAAGCAATAAATTAAATGAAACACTTACAGCTTAAGGTTATAGAACAGAATAAATCAGTTTGACATTTCCCTGTCGCAGATCACTCAGGAATTCCGACAGAAGTATTAGTAAGGAACCTTTGATTGGTTGTTGCAGACGCTTTCACGTGTAAGCCAATCACATTCTAGTTTACAAAACTCATTCAAAGTCTAAAACCCGATATCGGAACCCGGGATCCGGAATGGAATTTCTTCTTTTATTTAAGGCCGACAGGTGGGTAGGCCTAAAGTGCGAAAATAAGGTTATTTTCGCGAAAATAAGATTTTTTTACGAAAATAAGCCATATATTTTTTATTATATATCTAATTAAAATTTATTTTATATCATTATATAGAGACGATCATTTGTCACTTATAAAACAAAACTAAACGAGTTTAGTCCAACAATTAGGAAATTATAGCGATTTTAATTAACATGCGTCAAAATCGCTTGCGAAAATAACTTTTTATGTGCGAAAATAAGCTATATTTTATTTATTTATTACCTAAATGAACTTTAGTTTATATCATCATAAAGATACGATCATTAGACACTAATAAAGCAAAATTAAGTGATTTTAGTCCAATAATTAGGAAATAATTAGCGATTTTAATTAACATGCGTCAAAATCGCTTGCGAAAATAACTTTTTATATGCGAAAATAAGCTATATTTTATTTATTTTTTATCTAATTCAATTTTAATTTATATCATTATATATATACGATCATTAGATACTTATGAAGCAAAAATAAGTGATTTTAGTCCGATAATTATGAAATAATTAGCGATTTTTAATTATCATGGGTCAAAATCGCTTGCGAAAATAACTTTTTTTGTGCGAAAATAAGCTATATATTATTCTTTTAATATCTAAATGAACTTTAATTTATATTATTATAAAGACACTTATAAAGCAAAATTAAGTGATTTTAGTCCAATAATTAGCGATTTTAATTAACATGCGTCAAAATCGCTTGCGAAAATAACTTTTTATATGTGAAAAAAAGCTATATTTTATTTTTTTTTTATCTAATTCAACTTGAATTTATATCATTATATAGATACGATCATAAGACACTTATGAAGCGAAAATTAATGATTTTAGTCCAACAATTTTATGAAATAATTAGCGAAATTTATTAACATACCTCAAATCGTAACGAAAATAACTTTTTATATGCGAAAATAAGTTACTGAAATTTGGTAGACTAATGATAAGATAGTGATCGATTATATGAAGAAAGAAATATTTTCACAATAGTCGTACTTTTCTTTGAAGTATATACACCAAAGCGTTACCCGATGTCAGCACAATGCGCATTGCAGATAATATACACGTGGTTTATATAAACAAACAATTAATCAAGGTGTGATAATCCAATCAAAAGTGATATGTTGTTTGTAGTAGCAATTAAAGGGAACAATGGAGAGAAATATTATTATATACCATATTATTTCAAAGAGACAGAAGTCGTTATTTTGTATGATATAAACTATTTTTCTATGTATTTTACGGAAATTTCACCAAAAAAAGTAATTCTTATTCCCGTTTATTAAAATGCGAAACCTGCATCTCTCTGCATATATAAATATATATATATATATATAACGTTTTCCTGATTATGATTGTAAATATTAACATCATAAACTACTTTGAATAACATTACAAATATTTATATTTGGATGAAACCCATTGAAATGAGATGCATGTATCATTCATAAAAAAAAATAATAATAAAAAGAGATTTAAAATATGTAACTTTATTAAAGTTATTTTAGTAGTTGTACTTGTGATAACTGTCTATCTATATTTCGTTATTGCTACACCCCTCTTTCGAGCGAGTGTTATGATGATTAAGTAATGAACAGATTGTGGCTATAAAGTTGATAATAAGACAAGATGCAAGATACAAGAAGATTTTATTTAAATCGGATAAGTACAAACATATAACACTAGCTTAGAGCTATTTTCCGACAAACACATGTAAATAAGCTCAACATAAGTAAAACAGCTGTAATAAAATGTATACATGTTAAAGCACATTAAAGCAAATAAAACATATCTGACTCTATTAAAGCAGATAAGAACAAATCACAAATTGTCACATACATGTTAAAGCAACATAAAAACAACTTAAAGCAGCTGACGAAGACATTTGCATATCCAGCATACAGCATTATGTAACTAAAGCTAAAAGGGAAAACAAGGATTACACACAGAGAAATAAAAAGTACATTTAAAACCACTGGTATTATATAATACATGCATTACAGATGACAAAGCAAGCAAAGCACAAAAAGAAACTAAAACAAAAACTAAGAAAAAACAAGAAACGCGGCAATGCCACGAAACCAGGTTTTCAACACTTTTCATAAGAATAAACAAGAGTGCCAGAATGTCACAATATACGCCCGTCACAGCAAATTTCTTTACTCTAGCACCTGTATTTGCAGATGTAATTTTAATTTTGTGGTTGTATAGTAGTCATTGTAATTCTTTTGTTTTTCTAAGTCCACAAAAAAACTCCTTACCAGGTAGAGATACCTTAAAATACACCTAAAATTAGAAAGTAACAACTATGTTGTACCACAGAAAAGTGGTCTTGGTTTTTCCCTACGGTCAATTATAAAAAAGTTACAATATAAGTTATTAATAGTAACAACTAAGGGAAGTTAATCTTAAAAAAAAAAAAAAAAAAAAAAAAAAAAAAAAAAAAAAAAAAAAAAAAATACAAAAAAATTTTTTTTAAGTCCACACAGAAATCCTTACCAGGTAGAGATTGGTCAAAATACACCTCAAAATTGGATGTAACATGCATGTTGTACTACAGAAAAGTGGTCTCGATTTTTCCCTACGTCTAGTAATGAAAAAGTTACAATATAATCTATTTATAGTAACAACAAAGGGAAGTAATTCTAAAGAAGGGAACTGCGCAAGACACTTCGTCTCATGATGGTGTATAATTGTGCTAGGTTACATCAAAATCCCTCAATGCATGAAGAAGATATGCTCCGGACAAAGTTTTCATTCTTGTATCCTTTGACCTCTGTGACCTTGACCTTAGACCTAGGGACCTGGTTCTTGCGCATGACACTTTGTCTCATGATGGTGAACAATTGTGCCAACTTTCATCAAAATCCCTCCATGCATGTAGAAGATATGCTAACCCTAACCCTAACCTAACCCTAACCCTATTTTTAGTAACAATGACCTTGACCTTGATCCCAGAAACCCCAAAATCAATCCCAAGCTACAACTTTATATAAGTTTTCTATACACCAAGTTTCATCATGATAGCTCATTCCTAAGTTAAGTTATTGACTGGAAACCCTTTTTCTATTTTAAGTAACAGTGACCTTGACCTTGACCCCAGAAACCCCAAAATCAATCCCAGCCTTTGTCTTGATATAAGCTACATACATACCAAGTTTTATTCAAATACCTTTACCGCAACGAAAGTTATTGACGGGAAACCCTTTTTCTATTTTAAGTAACAGTGACCTTGACCTTGACCCCAGAAACCCCAAAATCAATCCCAGCCTTTGTCTTGATATAAGCTACATACATACCAAGTTTTATTAAAATATCTTTACCGAAACAAAAGTTATTGACCGGAAACACCAGTTTGACGCCGCCGCCGCCGCCGCCGCCACCGCCGCCGCCGCCGCCCGCCCGCCCGACCGACATTTACCCCAATCTAATAACTCAGGTTTTCGTTGAAAACCTGGTTAACTAAGACACACAGGGGAAGCAACTAAAGCGGAACTATAAACACGTGGCACATTTGCATTTGGGGCCAGTCCAGGTGCGTACCAGTCTGACAAATTCCTTGTAGTTATCAATGGTCCTGATTTCATTTGGCATTTATTAGAGATCTTTAATTTTCTTGTGACATATTGTGAATTAATTTAAATGTTTCAGTGGCAATAGTTCTGAGCCTACCTAAATGAAGTGATGTCATATCAACTTTGTTTAGTAATGTGTCGTATGAGGAAGAAAAATCGTTAAAAACAATCCTAAGTGCTCTGTATTGAATTTTTTCTGTATTACTTTTGCTACAAAAGTGCCAAATTAACGGACAGTAATTAAAGTTGGATTAATAAAAGTTTTGAAAATAACTAATCTAGTATCAAAATTTAAGAATTTACTTAACCTTTGTAGAATATTTAGTTGTTCTGCTGCCTTTTGACATAAATTAATAACTTGGCTATCAAGATTTAAGAGGTAATCAAGAATAATTCCTAGAAGTTTAACTTCATCTTCACATATGATCTCATTTTGGTCAATTTGAAAGGATTTTACTGACTTATTTGTTTTGCTTCCTACACATATAGACTGAAATTATTCTGGATTTGCCTGCATATGGTTAATGTCAAACCAGTTTATTAAAGATTTACTTTTTGTTTCTAAGGTGTATTTGAAGGTGTTTAGATCTGCATGACTGAAGGACTAAAACATCATATTTAAAAGACAGTGAATATTTCATGAAGTTTTTTATACATCTCATCTGAAATTATACTTTAGAAAGGAGAAATACTATTTAAGCAACATCTTTTAAACATTTTTTACTTTTCTTATATTCTATTAGAGATATTTAAGTAACAAAAACACCACAACGTAGTATTAAAATCCAGTAACAAATCCAGTGTCTTATCATATTTTTTTTTTCGGCGACGCCGTCTAAATTCGTTTTCGTTACCTATGCAACGTGACTTCAGTTTGCAAATCAAACTACTTGATAACGCATTATAGATAATTTATCAAAATAGAAGATTTATGCAACACGCTGCCTGATTGGACGAGAGTGTCAATTTTTTTTCACTCTGTTGATTGTGCTACGCTGAGTGAAATGTAGACAAAGCGTTTATTCTAAACGACGCTGTTCGCAGTTTTAAAGCTAACTTTGGCTCAGTATATTTAACAAGAATATTGATATATCTCAAAATGATAAGTAAGTTTAATAAATATGATAAAAACCTGTTTAAATACCAACATATATCAAATTAAAGAAAGAGCTGAATACGGTCTGCGTATCACATGAATAAGGGTGTGATAAGAGTCTTTTATGTAGAGAAGTGCTTTTTAAAAGATTTTCCTTGTTACAGTTGACGTCTGTATATGAAAAGGTTTCTTGCTTTTGTGACTTATTCAGATTGCATATTAAAATGAGTACTTGTTTGCTTTGACATATTTGTTATAAATTATTTAACTGATTTATTATATATGAATATTTTTCTTTAGTATGGTATGCAAATATTGAACTCAGTTGAAATCTGTTTTATTATATATATGCTATATAATGACTGAATCTCATTACACTGAAATGAAGGTACGCTGCATACAGTTTATCTATGTGATACGACTACGGTAAAACTTCGCTTATGAAACAGAAATATTGAAATAATTACAATTGTATGTTGTGCTTGACCTTCACTTTTTTTTTATAGGTGTGACGTCATTGTCCAAAGATTCATGAATAGCGAATATGCATTTGTTAAAGCGGGATCAGTTGGCTTATTTTAGAAATAAATAAAAATAATAAATAAAAAAAATCCTTTCATTGATTTTTTCTCATGTATTCTAATCAAACTTGATTTGTAGCATCTTTATTAGGCCCGCAGCCAACTTTGTTCAGCTGGGACATTTAACCCCTTTTAGGGGCTGCTAGAGCTAAAACTAGAAATGCCTTTATACAGCGTCTCATGAACAGCTTGGTGGATCTTTGTCATACTTGGTCTGGAGCATCATTATAAGGTCCTCTTCCAAATTTATTTATATAGGAACTTGGGCCCTATTAGGGACCACTATAGCTAAAAGTAGACATGCCCTTCTTCGCATTAACCACTAAAATGTAATGGATTTTTATCAAACTCGATGTGTAACAATATCGTAAGGTCTCCTGCTATTTTGTTACAAATGGGGATAGGGACCAATTTAGCTAAAAATATAAACACGTTTAATGACCTCTTCTCATGAACCGCTTCATGAATCTTCATCAAACTACTGCTGTAATTATTAGTCTAAGGATAAACGAAACAAAATTGCAACCCTACGAAACCTTTGCGAAAAATTAAAAGAGAACCATTTAAATTGTTAAAGTGCGGTGTTTAGTTTTGTAATTTGAAAAATGTTAGATGAAAGATGAATGTTAGATGAAACATTCATAAACTTCTTTCCTTATTACAATTCGCCGACCATCATTTTTAAAGATATTTCTTGTTTAATTTGTAACTTATCTACCCCCCCCCCCCCCCCACACACACACACACACACACACACTTCCCTTTAAAATGTAATACTTTAAAAAGCTTAGTATTTCTTTTTATTGCAATATAATTTCAAACTTAACATTTGCATTTGATAGATATTGGAATATTTCAACAACCTGATCCAGAAAGCAATTTTTTCCATCCTTAGGACATGCTCATGCTCATTATACAGGATTGTCCCACAAGGGACACAGCCTGATGTTTAAAGTCAATCAGGTGTGACACAAATTTGATAGACATGTACGAAGGCTTTTCAACCCCTTTAGGAAACTGGCACAGCTTCAGAATGCATTGAACGGGCGGGATCAGACTGTGCAACTTTATTTGAAGTACTGTATCAATTTTATGCGTGGCTGGTATCCCAGTGTCATTGCAGCAATGGGCGAGAATACTCGGTAAAGATATACTCAGTGAAACTAGTTTCAGCTGAGCTGTAAATACTTTATAAGATATTCAGAAGTCTTTGAGGAATCTAGTTAGCTGTGGAATTATGTATATTTGTTATCATTTCATAGGCATCATTAATGCTTATGCCAAATAACTCTATGTTGGTCGGGTAACCAGGATAGGAAAATCAAATTTTAAAAACACGTAGATTTCGAACAAATACATTACTTTACCCACATCTGAATAACCGCCTTTAAGTAAGAATAATAAATATCAGGAATTTTTGGTATGATTTCATTCCAGGATTTAATCATCACTTCATAATTTCTTTATTATTTTAAAACGTGTGTATTTCCGCATCATTATATTGTCAAATGTTGTGTTTTAATGTACATATGGCTTGACTATCATCAATTTGATTTTTTACGTGTCACTCTCATGTTCCGTCAAGAAATGCACTTGCACGATGAGAACATATAATAAATATGAAATGAAACCACTACGTTTTTTGACACACCATTTATGATATTTAGCCAGGTCGTGTTATGATATACTTTTTTTCCACGACTTTTAAGGAACGGAAAGAGACACATATAAATGTCTAGAACTTATATACTAGCGAAAAGGAGAAACAATGAAAAGAAGAAAAATCATTTGATGTATAACCTGTTATATGCAGACTTTATAAACAGGCAATATTAATTAAACATTTATGATATATAATTGTATTATGTAATATTATTCAAAATGTGTGACAGAGTGTAAATTAATTATAAATAATCTTTGGATCAGCAAATCCTTGAAGTCAGTCACACTCTCCATTTTGTTACATTTTTGTTTGTTTCGTTGGTAATATGTAGGTTTTCTTATAAAACAAATTATATTGTATTTATGATTCATTTATAAACGAAGATTTTTTTTCCTGCTTCATCTAAAGATACACACAATTTTATAATAGTGCAATTGTATCTATTTTAACTTATTTGCTTATATTAAGCTTTTTTATATTAATCATTCCGACATTGAATTTGGCACTGAAAATATTATTTCTTAAAGCATAATGAAGTGGGTATTTTTATTATATCATAGTTAAAAACGAAATTTAAATTTAAAAATAATATCGAAGGTGTTTCATTTCATGTCCATGTAGTCCATGTAGAAATCGACACCAGAACTCCATTTTATGCTTCTTAGGCCCTTTAGTTTTTTATTTGTCTATATTGGTACATTATTATTTTAGATTTGTTAATAATTTCTTATTCGTTTCTTTCAATGTTTATCTTCCTTGTTATAAATATTCTGATACCTTGGCACCCAAAATCTTTCAATTTTGTTAGTGTTTTTTTCCCCTACTTTCCTTTGGTTGTCATTACATATTTACATTGCACTGTCTCCACATATTTACACATAGTGCGGCCATTATTTCTACCAAACATCTAATATTCTGTCCTTTCTGTCGGCAGAACAATTCCTGCACAACAGATGGTTGTTCACTATTTCATTCATGAGATGATATTTTGATATTGGCAGAACAATTCCTGCACAACCTCAACTACACATTTTTTAACTTTTAAATTATTTCTATCGCTGTACATTTTGGCAGAGCAATTCCTGCACAAAATCACACATAATCATTTACAATTGAGGTAGTTATTTGCTTGTATTCTTGCATAGGGTGTGTAACAGTCTGTCTCCTGTCCAGTGTTTGTTCAGTCTAGCTTTGAAGGAGTTTATTGTTGGTGTCCCTATTACCATTCATGATAAAAATACAGTTATAGTTTTTAAATTGTATTAGATTTTATAATATTTCCTGCTATTTCTGACTGTGTTTACACTCCGGGATCTGTCTATCACCAAAGTGTCACCACAGTGAGTACCGTGGTACATAAGCCGGGATGCCGGGTTTTAGCCCTCTTCGTTGCGCAGGCGTATTGAACATTTCCGGGAAAAGCAACATCTCGGTAAAAATTCAGCGCAAAAGGTAAATACGCGAACGCATTTGTAAATCTTAGGGTTGTAAATGTTTGCTTTAATAGCATGTGTTGCTATTACTAAATATGTATTCTTGTTTTGTATCAACCCATTGTTCTTGACAAGTTTTACGCTTTGAATGTAGATCTACAAAGTTGATAGTCAGAAATTTTCGATCACCGAAAATTATTCCGATGCAAATGTCGAAATGATTTGACTGCGGACACACACTTTGTGGTCAAGACCCATCCCTTCTTGGAGGGCTTGACCTATCTCTATCTGTCACAGGGTGAGAAAAATATTTAGCCAGACCGTAACTCGAACCCCGTGAACCCAGGGCCTCCGATGCTCAACCGACTGAGCTACCCGGTCGCATAGTTCTTAACTACTATAACTTAACGGACGCTGTTTTTATATTCTGATGGTCGCATCCATGAAGATATAAAATAATAGCAACATTTTTAAAACAATTATTTTTGATGGAAAATGAAAAGAAAACGAAAAAACGGGCCATGAATTGAGCTGGCCCTAATGACAACGATATTTCCGCATGCTACCATTAATATATCGTTCAAATAAATTGCTATTTTAAGTGAAATAAGTATGTTTACAACATCATTTATGCAAGTCCTAACATACGTTTGATACCTCTTTTTAAACATACTTCCGTAATCCTGGAATCTAAAGCTAGGTTTACGGTACTGTAATCCTAGCCACTGCCACCTTCAAAACTACAAAGGTCCAAAATAATTGAGGATAAATCACAGTACACAGTCATGTAAATTTTTGTTTTATCGCTTGCGCATATTGCCGTGTAGATGTAGTAAATGTTAATCGTGTACAGTACATACATAAATAATAGGTTAAACCACTAGAATATTTGTATTTTTGGAAATAATCTGATAAATTTTACGTAAGTCCAGGCCTCAACGTTTAACAGTGTCCCGGGATCCCAAGGATCCCAAATTCTAGCAAAGGACACCCATTATTCAAAGCTAGGTGTTCCTCCAGGATACCTGTTTTCAGTAATGACAATGTAATTTCCACATGTAATACCGAGTTACATTCAAAGATTTCTTAATTCTAATACCGGTATTCAACCAAAAAAATATGAAACAAATTAATGTTGCTTTCATCTCACAAAAACTGTTAAATCTTGAATCGTATTTATTTCTTTTCTTGCTTCAATTTAAATTCAGGAACGACCTGTATTGGTTGCAGCAAAATAAAGCAACAGTTATTGTTGCTGAATTCAATTTGAAACAAGAAAAGAAATAAATATGATTCAAGATTTATCAGTTTTGGTTGAGTACATTTTCATCCTTTCAAACTGGAGGGATCTCTTGTATTGGTGAGAGACACCAAATTCTACAGGTAGGGGCCCTCTGGGACACCACTGAAAAATGTAAAGTGTTAAGGCCTGAAGTCAGTGAGGAATTGAATCCCCTATTGATACATCTATAGTGGGCAGAACATTGCTTGGTGCATACCAGTGCACGGCATATATCATGTTTCTCTGGGAAATTCTCGATATATATTTAAAATATCATCTCTTGTGAGTCCCATTTCATTTGTTTACACCACGCATGTTTTTATCCAAGTGTGGTTTATTTCCGGTATGGCCACGTGATCACAGTAGAGCAGACGATGCAAGGCTAAAACCGCAGTTTTGTGTTCTACTCTCGTTAAAAACAGTTTTTCTGGTAAAACAGGTATTGAAGAAGTAGCTTGCAGGTGGAATTTAGGGAAAAAAACCCATTTTTCTTTTTGGTTATTTTATTTGTTTTAATTACATAAACTATAAACCCTTATCATGGCATTTTATATGGACCCACTGTACTTCACTTTTCTGTAGCTTATGCTGTTCAAGTATTTGATAAACTATGTGGCCTAATGGCATTTTTGAATAGATTTCCTAGAATAATGGAAATATATCATTAGCTATCGTCAGTTATTGATTTCATGCAATTAGACTCACATAATTGTGACAAATCATCTTCAAATGAATTCCTTAAGATAATTGTTGTATAAAATATGTTTATTCAATATATAGATGCAGAATAGAGAGAGGGGTAATTGGGTTAAGCGATATAATATAGTCTTGTGTTAGATATGTCTTATACTTCACTTTAATGCATAAATAGTTCAAAATTACAACCTGCAGATTAATATGCCGTACGCCGAGTGTTGGTATACTTCCACATGAACTGCACCAGTTGTACTGGTACTATTTTTAGCTCCCGCCTATTACGTCACCGTGTGACTAGAAATATGTAAACAATATGCCAGGTTGAATACTCAAAGATCGTTCTACAAAGTGACAATAAAGAAATACCATAAGTTAACCCTTAGCCTGCTGGCGGCAGATGATTCTGCCTTTGCGACCAGTGCAGACCAAGATCAGCCTGCACATCCGTGCAGTCTGATCATGGTCTGCACTGTTCGCTATTCAGTCAGTAAATTTTCAGTGCAAACCCCTTTGAATAATAAATGGTACTGTCCAAATTGAAAGATGGACCAGTCCATTATAGAAATATAGCAGGGTAAGGGTTAATGTTAAATCATTTTTTACATTTAAAATGTGTAGTTTTTATGCCGAGCATTGGTCTGCCCACTCTAAGTTTTATTTGAATTTATCTCATATTTGCAACAAAATTCGCATTTAAACCAAAATGACAATGACAATTTCATCGGAAATTTCCTCCACTATTTTGGTATTTCCAGTGTTTGATGCTAGTGGAGATATTAAGAAAAATAACTCAGTATTTTCTAGGATCGCGTCAAATTAGTTGGACTACCTTTCGACAATGTTGGCAAAAAGCCGGTCAATATGAGTATTGACCGGGCCGGTGGTCAATACTGGTTAAAACCGGTCAATACCGGTCAATACTGGTCGATTCAATACTAGGGTTATTCTTGATCGGTCAGTATTGGTTTATTCAACGCTTTTATACATTGTACATCCACAGATTAGCACAGGCTGTAATAGTAATATAAAAATAATAAAGCAATTTGAATAATATAAAGTTTTGTTCATTAAAAAGTATAGTGGTCAATACTGGTCGATTCAATTTTGGTCCTTGGCAGTGTGTCCTGGTCAGGCTCCATTTTGGACAATATACTTAGACTGGTCAATACTAGTTTATTCAATGCTTTTATCTTCTTACAGTTACCTTGATTTTAAATTAATTAAAGGTTCTATTACTATAAATTACACTCAGTGAAATGGACAGTACTGGTCAATTCAAATTTGGGTCCTATGCAGTTTTCCTGATCAGTACATGTACTGGTCAATACTGGTCAATTGAATATAATGATGGCATTACTTATTATGTCTCCCCCAGGAGACGTATTGTTTTTGCCCTGTCCGTCCGTCCGTACGTCACACTTCATTTCCGAGCAATAACTGGAGAACCATTTGACCTAGAACCTTCAAACTTCATAGGGTTGTAGGGCTGCTGGAGTAGACGACCCCTATTGTTTTTGGGGTCACTCCGTCAAAGGTCAAGGTCACAGGGGCCTGAACATTGAAAACCATTTCCGATCAATAACTAGAGAACCACTTGACCCAGAATGTTGAAACTTAATAGGATGATTGGTCATGAAGAGTAGATGACCCCTATTGATTTTGGGGTCACTCCGTCAAAGGTCAAGGTCACAGGGGCCTGAACATTGAAAACCATTTCCGATCAATAACTAGAGAACCACTTGACCCAGAATGTTGAAACTTCATAGGATGATTGGTCATGAAGAGTAGATGACCCCTATTGATTTTGGGGTCACTCCGTCAAAGGTCAAGGTCACAGGGGCCTGAACATTGAAAACCATTTCCAATCAATAACTAGAGAACCACTTGACCCAGAATGTTGAAACTTCATTGCATGATTGGTTATGAAGAGTAGATGACCCCTATTGATTTTGGGGTCACTCCGTCAAAGGTCAAGGTCACAGGGGCCTGAACATTGAAAACCATTTCCGATCAATAACTAGAGAACCACTTGACCCAGAATGTTGAAACTTCACAGGATGATTGATCATGAAGAGTAGATGACCCCTATTGATTTTGGGGTCACTCCGTCAAAGGTCAAGGTCACAGGGGCCTGAACATTGAAAACCATTTCCGATCAATAACTAGAGAACCACTTGACCCAGAATGTTGAAACTTCATAGGATGATTGGTCATGCAGAGTAAATGACCCCTAACGATTTTGGGTTCACTCTATGAAAGGTCAAGGTCACAGGGGCCCGAACATTGAAAACCATTGCCGGTCAGTAACTTGAGAACCACTTGACCCAGAATGATGAAACTTCATAGGATGATTGGTCATGCAGAGTAGATGACCCCTAACAATTTTAGGGTCACTCTGTTAAAGGTCAAGGCCACAGGGGCCTGAACATGGAAAACCATTTCCAATCAATAACTTGAGATCCTCTCGACCCAGAATGTTGAAACTTCATAGGATGATTGTTCATGCAGAGTAAATGACCCCTATTGTTTTTGGGGTCACTCCGTTAAAGGTCAAGGTCACAGGGGCCTGAACATTGATAACCAGTTCCGATGAATAACTTGAGAACCACTTGACCCAGAATGTTGAAACTTCATAGGATGATTGAACATGCAGAGTAGATGACCCCTATTGATTTTGGGGTCAGTCACTGTCTATTAAAGGTCAAGGTCACAGTGGCCTGTTCATGTAAAATCATTTTTTGGAAATAACTTGAGAACCACTTGACCTACAATGTTGAAACTTAATAGGATGATTGGACATGCAGAGTAGATGACCCCTATTTATTTTGAGGTCACTTGATCAATGTCACAGGAGCCTGAACAGTGACTTGAGAACCACTAGGCCAGGAGTGTTGAAATTTAGCGGGATGACTGGACATGCCAAGTAGATGATCCTATTTGCAGCCAACCATCAGTGTCTCTTTGACTTTCGCTCCTGACCCCTATTGACTTCTTGCCTATAGGACTTTGCATTGGGGGAGACATGCGCTTTTTTACAAAAGCATTTTCTAGTTTTTAAAATAAAGTACCATGTTTAAGCATTGAGAATAATACAGTGGGATTATTGATCATGACTGCTAATTAGTGACTAGATAAACAGGCCAGCAACATCTATTGTATATTGTAAGACATGTGTCAATTAGGCAATATGACACTGCTCTCAAAACACAAAACACTTCCATGAAAGGGTCCAGGTGTCCACAGCAATTTTTCATTAAATTATTTATTCCAGTAAGAATAATTAGATTTCATCACTTGTGAATCAAACACTTACTGCAACAGTTTATAAAATACTTTCAGTTAAATTAGAAGCTTTTTCACTTATTGTGACAATTTTGTTGAAAAATAATATATCTTTGTTATTTAATCTTTCAGAAAATGTTCAATGACCAAAAAATTCAACCAGTATTGACCAGCCGACCACTTCTTACCAATTTAGGAATACTGATTAGGTTGCTTTAACTAAATAAAAGTGCCTGCATTCACCATAATCAAGCCCCAAATGCTCTTAGACAGTCATTATTGAATTGTTCATAAACTTTGCAAAATATTTCAACAGTCAGTATTGACTAATTGACCAGTATTGACGAATCGACCAGTATTGACCACTTCAGGGAGTATTGACCGGGGCGATTTTAACCGGTTAAAACCGCTGGATAAAACCGGGAGCGGTTTTAACCACTCAACATTGCATTTCGAGGACCATAGACCTCCAAATGTCTGTGGGCGCACCTCGATTTGGCTCATTTTCAACTTGAAGAGCTGCCTATATTTGACTGGAAAACCTGTAGTCTTCTCCATAAGTTGTTCTCTCAGCTCATACCTTTGGTATACTCTTGTCAGTCTCAGTCTGCATCGGATTAATTTCATGAAATTTAGGAATAATGAAAATCTTCAAAAATATATCTTAATTAAATGTACTTAAGGATTTTTTCAGTTGTCATTTGTGTCGTAGCGCCAGACTACCGGTAATTACGCAAAATGTAAAATCTTGTGTAAATTTTAATCGTACATAATTATCAATCTGACTGAAGTACATCTCCTATTACGCTACGCATAGGATCTGAGAACGACCTATTCATAGCCTCGTTCTGACGACCCTTTCGCTAGCCAATCAGAGCCTAACTTACAACATCTTGCAAATCTACCTGTAGCCTTGACTTTTGATATTTACAATTCTTATGTCGTAATGTATCAATAGCCGGCTAGCTCAGTTGGTAGGCCACTTGCTTTGTAAGCGAGGGGTCCCAGGTTCGAGGCCTAGAATAACTGCACATTTTTCTTACTCTTTGACATTCGAACAAGTCGTCTGATTGGATAAAATAAAAATAGCAATACTGGAAATCCAAAATATACAGAAGACGAATGTAAATGGGTCGTTCTCAGATCTTCGTTTAGAAGATCAAGCACTTTAGTCAGATTGCATAATTATGTATTTAACTTCATGTCTTTACAATAGTTTTAAGAACAGTTTACACATTTTGTCCATGTAACATCACAGGTAACTTATTGTCATGCGATCATTGCAGTCAGAGTGAAGTTTGGGTTTCCTGTAACCTGTATAAAAAGGATATTGATTTAACGTGTATTGTTAATAATGTTAAGAGTATTTCACCAGAATCTATAATTCTTTTTTTTTGGTTTTAGATTGAAATCATCAAACTTTAAAGCAGTGTTCACAGTTTACATGGTTTAGATACAGAAAAAAATATTTTGGTAATTTACATTTCAGTGAATGGTTGAGGGAGGTACCATATAAACATCCTGGAGGCAGAAGATAACCAGGCAACTGGCTACCTCTTTACAAGACTAAACTCTTTAGTAAGTCTTAAAAATTACAATATGTACATTCCCGTAATCAGCCAATTGTCAGGGTTCCCATGCAGCCAGGATATTTGTAAAGTTCTTGGGGGTTTTTTTGTCTTGTTTTAATGAAGGGGCCTCCATGGCCGAATGGTTACGGTCGCTGACTTTGAATCACTTGATCCTCACAGATGTGGGTTCGAGCCTCCCTTAGGGTGTTAAATTCTTCATGTGATTGTGAGGAAGCCATCCAGTTGGCTTGCCAGCAACTTTTTTCCTAAGTGGTACCGAATATCGGACCTGTTCACAATTGCAAACGGTTTTTCACAATTTTCACATTGGGTCCACCGTACCCATTCACAATTGGTGAGAAAATCTGTAAAATAGTAGAAAAACGTTAAAAAGCATTGAAAAACTAAAGACGTTTGTTAATACTTTTGCCAGTAAAAGCGTCTGATTGATCAAGATTTGCTATGTTCGTCACCCTATATTATCGACCCTTGAACGTTAATTCTTAATGCGATTAGGTACGAATCTAGTAAGAATCATTTAAATGGTTCCATTACACAGTTGTTTCATACACCCCATTGAATGACATAGTATATCAGGGGGCAAAGGTGTATGAAACAATTGAGGATGAAATATTTCGTAATCAAGCATCTGGATGATAAGCGATCATGATGTCGCGAAACAGTAAATATTACACAAAAACTTAATAACAATGCCTAAAGGCTGCCAGAGAATAGATGCTTTGTTTTTGAGTCAATCTTCAGACGTAAATGAGTCTGCACTGCCAGAAAGCCAAGAAAATGATTTCTGTTCAAGACTGTTGGTGTTGCTATCAAAAATGGAAGTGGCATGTCAGCTGCCGATGAAACTGACAGTTTAAAACCGAAAGTGGAAATAATCAAAATAATGTCATAGATAGTGTTGCTCTGCCTGTCCCTAATGTAAATAAAAAATCACAAGGGGGAAAAATTCATATTTTTCAGAAAAATTACTCTAATTTTCACAGTTTTTCTGGTACCGGACCCATTCAGTTTTTTTTTTTAAAAATCAGTGCTTATGGAAGGTTGGTGGTTCTACCCAGGTGAGGGGAGCGGTGGTCTAGTGGATAAGGTGTTGGCCGCTCAACCCAGGAGTCGTGGGTTTCGAGCCCCACTGGGGTCACGACTATGACTTCTCATATGACACCAGTACTGTTTTATCCAGGAAGCGGACTCGAGAGTGGTTACAGTAAGTTTCCATCACAGTCGAGCTAAAACAAATTAGTATAAACTACCCAGGTGCCTGCCCATGATGAAATAATGCATGTACATGTAGGGGCACCTGGGGTCTTCTGCCACCATCAAAGCTGGAAAGTCATCATATGACATAATTGAGTTGGTGCAACGTTATACCCAACCAAAATTTTTAATTAAATTTCAAGGCCTGGAAAGTTTTTGAATTTTAAAAAGAAAGCATCAAATCAGAAAAAGTTCTGGAACTATGCTTCCCTGATAGGAAGTTTGGAAGTGTTCAGGTGTACTGACTCTTGATTATCAAAGTACAGATCCTCTTGACAAGTCAGTTGGGGATTGTCTTGGAGCACAGACCTTTTTTATGCCTAGGATTGTCAGTCAGCTTGTGGGGTTTTGCACTGGGTGTTTTAATTAAGATTTCTAAAAGCCACACCAGAGTTGCGATCCTTTACTAGTCAAAAGAGCCAAATAGTTTGTGTCACATATATCTGAAAAAATATTTTACCTAGGATTATGAAACATAATAGGAATAATATTCAGGATGTGAAGTTGTGCACCTTTGGTTTTGTGAGAGATTTCGATCAGCCAGACCATAAAAAGAACTTCCGGTTGTGATAAACCCTGTACATTATTTTGTTGCAGCTGTTGAAGCTATATGCTTTATTATCACTGCATATTTAATTACTATATCTTCTACAGAGTCTACAAGACCAGTCTGGTTTCCAGTGCGCTAGTAGCAGTAGTTCCCAGGTAACACAATCTGAGATGCCAATCAGACGGAAACGATCCTCCCCTACCATGGAGGAATCTCGGTCAAAGAGAGCAAAATACACACAGTAAGATATTATGCATTTGCATCTGGAGTATACCATCATTTTTGTTTCAAGATTTAGAGTGTTAAGTATTTGCGAATGATTAGTATATTGCAAAATTTATGAAAATATTAATTTTAATATAAAAATTATTCGAAGGCAGAATGATACAAAGTAATTCTATATTCAAACAATCAAATTGTGCTAGAAGCTTTATTTACCATAATCTTGGGTCTAAAAATAGTTCTAAGATGCTTTGATTCTGAGGAAGCCATCTGGCTTACAGAATGTTGGTGGTCCTACCCAGGTGACCACCCGTGATGAAATAATGCCAGGAGGGGCTTTTAGCTGGAAAATTGCCATGATTTTTAATTGTCAGTTTGACGTTAAAACCCAATAAAACAAAACCTATACTTTAGTTTAAGATGTTTGCAAGATAATGTGAGATGATATACAGAATGTGATACTTTATTGTCTGTTACTATTTCAGATCCCGGAGAGGACAGACTAGTTCCACAGAAGCATTTAGTGCTAAGCAATGTATAGCATGGTTTCATGAATACACAGGTAACACATGTTTTTTTTGTGAATATTTTTCTTCGTAAATATTTTTCTTTGTGAATATCTTTCTTTAAATATGGAGTGTCTAGAAGTTCATAAGTGATCTTGGAATATTGTTTTACTGCTTGAGCATTAGAAATTGAGTTTCCAAAATTTTACATAATATTGTTGAAAAGTTTTAAGTGGTTATGGAGTAATGATCTTGAGACTGATAATGCTAATTACCCTGGTTTCCTCGGTCAACGAGGCTGAATGAGTACAAAGTATAAACATGATATAAAAATTCCATTGGTTTGTTAAATGTGTGAATGTATCATGTGGATGATTTGTTTCATGCAGATCCTGATGAGGATGTATTGGGACCAGAAGGTATGGAGAAATTCTGTGAAGATATAGGAGTGGAACCTGAAAATGTAAGCATGAAAATTGTCAATTCTGTACATAAATAAATTGGAAACATCTTCATTACTTTCATGAAATAGCTAAACAATATTTTGATACATGCCAGCACCTTTCCATTCACATGAATGAAAGGATATAGTTGTACACTCGTACCTACATGTAAAAATCATGTAATAGGCGATAAATTGAGTTTTAAAATGTTCCTATTTAGTACATGTGCACTGAAGTACTTAAATAGAAATTGATATTGTATGTTTTTGTTTCAGATTGTGATGTTGTCTCTAGCCTACACATTAGATGCTAAATCAATGGGCTTCTTTACTTTAGCAGAATGGCTTAAAGGCATGTCAGAATTACAGTAAGTTAATATATTACTGGGCATGCTTTTGATGGAAAATGTTTACTTAAGAGTTAAATTTATTTGCTGTAAATAAAGAGGTGGCAGCACTTTTTCTCTGTGATGATTTGATGGAACATACCAAGGCCTTGCATCACTGCCTTGATTTCGTATGGGGTTGCAGCCGTTTTGCACGTAAGTCTCGATATGTGAATTTTCTGAAGTTCACCTCTGATTCATGCAGAGAAGTTTCAAGTTGCTTGTAAGTATGTGAGTATGTGACAAAAATGTCTAAAGTTTATAGTTTGGTCTGAAAGTCTCTTAATACCAATCATTCTGGTTATCTTTTTTCTAAGATTTATTCAATACAGTTTGCAACAATTTTGTGTCAAATGATTGTTGTTTTGTTTCTTTAGATATACCACTAACATTCATAGTAAATTTTTGATGTGTGAATAATAATTGAGCCGTGCCATGAGAAAACCAACGTAGTGGGTGTGCGACCAGCATGGATCCAGACCAGCCTGCGCATCCGCGCAGTCTGGTCAGGATCCATGCTGTTCGCTTACAGTTTCTTCAATTCCA
This sequence comes from Mercenaria mercenaria, assembly GCF_021730395.1. NCBI lineage: Eukaryota > Metazoa > Mollusca > Bivalvia > Venerida > Veneridae > Mercenaria > Mercenaria mercenaria. The sequence continues at coordinate 52,290,254 of NC_069365.1, forward strand.
ATAGGCTTTAAAAGCGAACAGCATGGAGCCTGACCAGACTGCGCGGATGCGCAGGCTGGTCTGGATCCATGCTGGTCGCAAACCCACTATATTTGATTTTCTCATGGCACGGCTCAATTGTTTTAGCTCATGAAAACCAGTATTATTGTTTTTAAATTTTTTGAAGCTGCCTAATCTCTTATCTTTTCTTATTATAGGTGTGATTGTAGCAACAAAGTTCAACAGAAATTAGAATATCTTAGAAATTTGTTAGAAGATCCTGTACAGTTTAAAAATATCTACAGATATGCATTTGATTTTGCAAGGGTAGGTTCTGGTTCTTAGTGCTGTTTTTCCAAATGCTTTGTGCAGTCCCTGTGTCCTGGTCAAGAATGTATGGCAAATATGGATATTTTTTGGTTTCCTGACTGTATAAATGGCAAAGCTTTTAACTTTATTCAAGAAATATAGTACATCTTGTATTACATGTACTTCATTGGGTTATAGACAAAAGAAAGATTAACTGTAAACAAAGGCAGTGGAACTTGGCTGAATTCTTTAAAGGGGCAGGTTTATGCCTTCTTTATGTTGCCTTCATTTTTTCATCACATTTACCAGTCTGAAAATTATTTAATTTGTTGGACTTGAAATTTTGTGATTTTAATTCCTTAATTTCAAAGATAGTATGATGGAAAATTTACTTAATAGTTGAGGATATAATTCTGTGGATTGACTAATCCTTGAAAATTAGTCATGCATTAAATTAATAATTTCGCAGTAAATTTGCTGAAAGTAACATTACATGTATTTTAAAGTCTGTTTAGGACACATAATTAAATAGAATTTCAGAACCATAATTTGTTCAGTAAAATAAATGGATAATTATTTCCACTTTCAGGATAAAGACCAAAGAAGTATGGACATGGACACAGCGAAAGCTATGTTAACATTGTTATTGGGTAAAAAATGGCCACTGTTTCCCAATTTCCATCAATATTTAGATGTAAGTAACATTAGCAGTAAAGAGATTAGTAAGTCTGATAAACTGCTTGGTTTGACTGATAGTCTGTAAAAGTTGTCTAAGTTTGCATAGTATTACACACATTTATAATGTACGCGGGATATTTTACTGATATACTTGTTACAATTTGTAACTGTTTAGGGCTTTAATCTTGTGCCCCCCACTCCCCTACCTTCAAGCCGAATGCCCAAGTTTGTCAAAAAGTATTTGACCTAGAGTCATTTAATATAATGGGATAGTTATTCAGCATTTGAAGTTGTGCAATTTGTGTTTTGCTTGGGATTTCAATCTGTAAGGCCAGAGTTTTGGCCCTTGACTGTCAAAAATAAGCATATAGCGCCAAAAGGTTTTGTTATGTATCTCAAAACGTATTAGACCCAAAGAATCATGAAACCTTATAGGAATATAATTCATCTTCAGAAGTTGTGTACTTGGGTATTTGTTTGGGATTTTATTCAACCGGACCCATATGGTCCTTGACTTGGTCAAAATTATGCGGTTATGGCCTAAATAAAAGATTGTGTCACATATATCTCAAAATATTTTACATGGAGTCATGAAACATTAGAGAATTGTCGTATAGCATATGAAGTTGTGCACCTAAGGTTTTTTAGGCTTTCACTGACCACAGTTGTGGCCCTTGCCTGTCTAAAAATATGCAGCAAGGCCTAAAAGTTGTCTCGCACTTGTCTCAAAAAGTATTTCACCTAGAGTAATGAAACATTAGAAAATTTTAACATAGGATGTGAAGTTAAGCACTTTGGTGTTTGTTTGGGATTTCACGCAGCCTGATTTGAGATACAGGTCATTGCTTTAGTCAGTAATATGTATAAAGGACCTAAAAAGTTTGTGTCACATTTATCTCAAAAAGTATATGATGTGAGTCATGAAACTACAGCTATGTTGTTCAGCATGTGAAGTTAAACTTCACAAGTTTCTTTAATCTTGCGTGTAATAAAGTTATTGGTGAACTGCATAATCAAGGATTTTCTCAAGAGTTTATATTTGAAAGTACATGTATTATTTGTTTATTTTCAGCAATCGAAATATAAAGTGATCAACAAAGACCAATGGTGTAATATACTTGAGTTTAGTAGAAGTATATTTCCAGATCTTACTAATTATGATGAGGATGGTGCTTGTAAGTATAGATAGTTGGAAGGCTACTTATTGCCCATACTGTTTGCGTGTAAACTTAAAATTGGTTAACCATTCAGTTGTCCGATTCCCTATTGGTAAAATCAGTAACTGGATAATCACATTCTTTAATTCAATTCATTGAAGAAAAAAAATCAACATTTAGATGTGATCATAGTGTTTTAAGTGAATCCATCTGTTTGATAGGTGATAATCACTGAAATTTGACCATTGTTCCACTGTCTGGTTTCTGCCTCAAATTGAGCAACAAGGCAGTGTACAGACTATTAACTAGTAAGTTTCCTGACTTATGACTGGGTGTGTACCAAAAATTGGGGCCTCCGTGACTGAGTAGTGAAGGTCACTCAGGGCCTCCTCTGCCAGTCGCCAATGTAGCCAAATGCTACAAATTCAAAGAACTGGCTACAGATTTTTGAAAGCAGTTCAGCTTCAATTTGGCAGTTTCTCTCAAAAAGTGGCTACAACTTTCTGAGGCCCAGTGGAGGCCCTGTCACTGACTTCAAATCACTTGCCACTCACTGATGTGGGTTCAAATCTCGTTTGCTGCATAAATTTGTTCATGTGAGGAAGACATCCAGCTGACTCATGAAGTTTGGTAGTTCTACCCAGTAATAATGGCTGTGAGGGCACCTGGGGTCTTCCTGGACCATCAATTGCTGGGAAATTGCTATATGTCACATAAATGTGTTGATGTGACCTTTAGCCCAACAAACAAAGTACCAAAAAATCAGGGGAATTTTATGTGAATGATTGGTAATAAAATGTTATTAAACATACTCAAATAAAATTTCTGTTCATTTACACAGGGCCAGTATTGTTAGACGAGTTTGTTGATTGGTTCAAAGATCAAAGACAGATGAGCAGCTGATGTAATGATGGGACCAAAACGAGAACATGCAGAAAACAACAGAGAAAATCATTACACTTGATTTTGCGCTTAAATTGCATAATTTTTACAAGGACTTGGAGAAAAATATTCTAATGGAGTAAAGTTTTTAGTGATGTTAATTAGGCAATCAGTTTTTCAGAAATCCTCAGTAGTTTTAAATTTGGTAGAATTCAAAGTAGTACCAAATTAACGGAGTTAGCTGATGTGATAAAATGTCTTTCCATTTTAATAAATCATGCCAGTAAGATGGGTTTTTGATCACGGGTCCTCATTACATGGGTCTTTCATAGCTATTAGTAAAGGTGTGTTGATTGCTTACATTTCATGTGTTCATTTGTAACATAGACTTTCATGAAATAGTTACAGAATTAACTTGGCATTAAATATCTACAGTATAAATAAGATATAAACTACAGGGCCGATATTCATCAGCATTTAAAGTCTGAAACATGGACTTAAATTCTTGCTTTTGTCAAATTAGCACAGAGGGTAATGAAACTTTGCATGAATGTTCATTCTGTGGCTGTGGACAGCACTGTAAAAGTTACACAAGGTAGTGGATCTGTAATGATATTCGGCAATTTTTGTACGATTAGGTATCTTCTGTATCCGATTTCGATATTCTCCAGCTTGATGTTTGCACAACCTGCATTAGTAGCCAGAAAATGCCGATAAGGCATAAGAAGATTTGTCATATGAGCGGCGCCATGAGAAAACCAACATAGTGCGTTTGCGACCAGCATGGATCCAGGTCAGCATGCGCAGTATGGTCAGGATACATGCTGTTCGCTAATAGTTTCTCTCATTGCAAAAGGCTTTGAAAGCGCATAGCATGGATCCTGACCAGACTGCACTGATGCGCATGCTGGTCTGGATCCATGCTTGTCGCAAACTCACTATGTTGGTTTTCTCATGGCGCGGCTCAATTATGGAAATTGCTGCCTGTCACCTCAGGTCCATTACCTTGACTTTACTATAAACAAATTTATGGCAACATGAATATTTGCCCATTATTAAGTGTCAACTTTAAACGTTGATTAATACGGACACTAGTGCAGAATATTCATTACTATACATGTATGTTATGTTTTACTGCAGTAGAGAGGGAATTGTATTTGGTGGTGAGAATATATATTGATCATTTATTGTCACTGTAAATGAATGTTTAAGCTACTGTTTTGATGATATTTATAGATCATTAAATTTGTTTGGAGAAAATGGCAGACATTGTGCGACAGCGGGCACAATATTCTTATTTTAAAAGGTCAAAGTTACTACCGAAGTGTTCAGTTTTGGGTTTATCTGGTTCAGAAATAAGTAAATTTATTTGAGCAAAGTACAACACATATTGATAAACTTGCTGTCTTTTTTATAACAAATATGAAATACAGAAATATTACATTACAGTAGAAAGAAGTGTATCAATATTGATGCAGTTCCAATTTGTAATTTATATATTATGTAAATGTTTAGCTATTGTTTTTGAGAGCTGCTAATGTTCTTACCTGCTCATTGTGCCATGCTTAAATGTGATAATAGCCTGGCCTGATCTTGATGTTTGTTTTAAACCAGATTTTATACAGTAGACTAGAATATCAAAACTCTAATAAATATACGGTGGGGAGAAAAAATTATTCAGTTTTTTACACACTAGCAACTAAACTGGTTCTGAAGACTAGAATATCAAAATGAATGAAGAAAGGCTAAGTTGGGGAGGAAACTTATCAGTTTTTCAGACACTAGCAACTTAACTGGTTACTTTTTTATAAGAAAATAAATATTTATTAGTAATAGATAGTTATAGGCAAGTTTAAGATGATCAGATGATAGGAAATTTACATTAACCCTTAGCCCACTTAATTTTTATAATGGAATGGTCCATCATTCAATTTGGGCAATACCATTTATTATTTGAAAGGGTGTTTGCTGAAAATTTACTGACTGAATAGCGAGCTGTGCAGACCATGATCTTGGTCTGCACTGGTCGCAAAGGCAGAAATATTCACCGCCAGCAGGCTAAAGGTTTAAGAATTATTGGGAAGTTGAAGCTAATATGAATGCACTAAAGGAAAATTCGAAATTTATGGGAAAGTTTTAAGATTATTTGAAATCTACTTGAAGAATTATGATGAAGTATAAGATATTGAATTGGAAAATGTTTTCAAAAAATTATAGGGAATTTTATGGAAATTTGTACATAAAAATGAAGTCTTTCAATTGCATTGGTTACCTTGAGTATAGAAATGAGACACAGTCTTTTTTTTTTGTTATTTAACAACATTTATGATTATGGGTGTGAGAACATCACTGCTGCATGTGGTTCTGGGAGGATCTGTGTATGAAAAGAATTGGAACCACTGCCTTACCTTTGCATGATCGTAAGAGGCGACTAATAGGGTCTGAACACTTGGTTTTGCAGTTTCTCTGTGATTCCAGCAGGTATGCAAATTTTGATTCCATACCGCATATTTTTATTTCGATGTAAATGAGAGGTGGAACCAAAATTTGTAGTCCTGTTTGGCGCCATATAACCTATACTGTGTTGGTGCGCCGTAAAACCCAAATAAATAAATAAATAAATAGATTATGAAGAATTTGTCTGAAAATCTGTTATGTTATGTATTCTAAATGAAATTGTTTTCTTTTGGAGTAAGTTTTAGAAGTGCTATTTTTTATTTAAAGGAGAACTTTGTAATTATTATTTGATGTGTTTTAAGTTGTGTGTATATGTTAATTTTACTGTGTTTGTCCTACAACGTGTTAATGAACCTCGCTTGAGACATACTTACGCTTTTTACACTGTTAAATTAAAGCCACAGTGAAAACCCTGCAATTTTGATATTAAAATTCGAAAATTTCAAAGGGCTTTGGTTCATCCATGCAGAAATATAAATCTCTGATCAAAGTTGAAACTATAATGCTGAGTACATCCCTGTTCTTTGGCAAACCCGCCCGCTTAGCTCAGTAGGTAGAGCGTTGGTCTACGGATCGCGGGGTCGTGAGTTCGATCCTCGGGCGGGGCGTATGTTCTCCGTGACTATTTGATAAACGACATTGTGTCTGAAATCATTAGTCCTCCACCTCTGATTCATGTGGAGAAGTTGGCAGTTACTTGTGGAGAACAGGTTTGTACTGGTACAGAATCCGGGAACACTGGTTAGGTTAACTGCCCGCCGTTACATGACTGAAATACTGTTGAAAACGGCATTAAACCCAAAACAAACAAACAAACTGTTCTTTGGCAGTCTGTTCTTGATTGTTTTGTATTCAAAAATGTAACATAGCTGGGCGTAAATGAATATTCAGCAATTGTTTGAAAGAAAAAAAGACAATTATTTAACAGAATGTAGTAGTAATTTATCATGTCTGTAACTGATAGTGATTGTACTAAATAGTATGTAATAAATCTTCCACGCATTATAATCTTGTAGATTTGATGTTTTATGATACATACAAGCACATCTGTATAAAGATACCTCATCTCTCATAAACCATCTTGTTGATATCTGATAAAACACCAAAAGTAATAAACAATATTACAATTACTTTGTTGTTTGTTATTATTTAACAGTAAAATGAAATAGGCTATTGCACATTTGCTTAAAATGTAACATAAAGAGCGGCATATCTTAGTGATATATTACCAGTATAATCAAGTCATAGTATCGTCAGATGGAAGATTCAGTAATTTGTTCATTACCAATAATGTTGACTAACAGTATGACCGCATGTGGAATGTACTGTTCCATATTAAATATCAATGTATGTAAGGTAGGTCGAAAAAAATCTGTTAACTGGGCTCCTGAACAGTATAATGACAACGAGCCTCTACGAGTTCTACAAACAAACCAGTTTTATGATCAGGGTGTCATTGGGAACCTAAAGTGACGACCTTTCCACCAGTGCGTTACATTTGGCATTTGAATACAGATAAGCGATAGTAAAACGGCAACAAAATCTGATAAGAACGAATCAGATATCAGTAGGACAGATGTGCAAGAATCTTTGTCATATTGACAGATGCTTGAATATCAAAGCAAGTAACTCGCAAAATACATGTCTACGTGTATCATTGTGACTGAACATAAGCTCCACCATTTCAATTTACAACATGTTTCTAGATTTTAGACACACTTTCATAGCATATCCTCTCCATAGTCGTAACGTACTAAAACGTATAAGCATCTGGTGGCCCTTTCACGCTGCCGTAGAATCAACATTTATAACAGGAAATTCATTTTGAAAATATTTCTGAAATGCCTAGGTCTACAGCTGTAAAATACGAAAGTATCGGATATCCGAGGCATAAACTGACATTTTTAGACAACGTCAAAAAAGACCCTATGAACGATTTGACGAAGTTCCAAAATCTTCATACATTGTATACCCGTAACAGACCCCTGTGGGAATCGTGCTTTTTCCGAGTGCAAATAATTATCTTAATACACAGATGTATTTTCATTGCAATATAGAAACAAATACTAAAATTACTAAGGCTTGTAACACCGTATCCGGTTCTCATTTGCGTTGACCCGTATAAGAATGAGTTTTGTGAAACAATTCAACCAGCACCAACTGTATTTAATTTTGTCTAAATTGATAACGTGAATAGAGCGACAAGCAGTTTAGATACAGTATGGTCAATTGATTCACCGTCAGTTTCATGTATCTGAAAGGGGTATATAGATCAAGTGCGCAATTAAGATCTACAAATGAGTGAAATTCTGGAAAGCGAACCAGAAAAAACGGTGTTAGAATGCTACGCGTATACATAAAGAGCGGCATATCTTAGTGGTACATTGCCCGTATAATCAAGTCATAGTGTCGTCAGATGCAAGATTCAGTAATTTGTTCATTACCAATAATGTTGACTAACAGTATGACCGCACGTGGAATGTACTGTTCCATATTAAATATCAATGTATGTAAGGTAGGTCGAAAAAAATCTGTTAACTGGGCTCCTGAACAGTATAATGACAACGAGCCCCTACGAGTTCTACAAACAAACCAGTTTTATGACCAGGGTGTCATTGGGAACCTAAAGTGACGACCTTTCCACCAGTGTGTTACATTTGGCTTTTGAATACAGATAAGCGATAGTAAAACGGCAACAAAATCTGATAATAACGAATCAAATATCAGTTGGACAGATGTGCAAGAATCTTTGTCATATTGACAGCTGCTTGAATATCTAAGCAAGTAACTCGCAAAATACATGTCTACGCGTATCATTGTGACTGAACATAAGCTCCACCATTTCAATTTACAACATGTTTCTAGATTTAAGACACACTTTCATAGCATATATCCTTTTCATAGCCGTAACGTACTAAAACGTATAACCATCTGGTGGCCCTTTCACGCTGCCGTAGAATCAACATTTATAACACGAAATTCATTTTGAAAATATTTCTGAAATGCATAGGTCTACAGCTGTAAAATACGAAAGTATCGGATATCCGAGGCATAACCTGACATTTTTAGACAACGTCAAAAAAGACCCTATGAACGATTTGACGAAGTTCCAAAATCTTCATACATTGTATACCCGTAACGCACCCCTGTGGGAATCGTGCTTTTTCCGAGTGCAAATAATTATCTTAATACACAGATGTATTTTCATTGCAATATAGAAACAAATACTAAAATTACTAAGGCTTGTAACACCGTATCCGGTTCTCATTTGCGTTGACCCGTATAAGAATGAGTTTTGTGAAACAGTTCAACCAGCACCAACTGTATTTAATTTTGTCTAAATTGATAACGTGAATAGAGCGACAAGCAGTTTAGATACAGTATGGTCAATTGATTCACCGTCAGTTATATCGGGTGCGGTTCTCATTTGCGTTGCGCCGTACAAGGATGAGTTCACTGACGAACTGAAACAATTCAACCAAAGCCGTGTATCTCTCAGATGACATACATATAAACCTTTGGAATGTATGGGATTGATTGTTGTCTAAATTGATAACGTCATCCTGCCCTAAGCACCCAAGCGATTAGGCAGAGAAACATCAGTAATTGTACTTCGCAGACTTAATACACAGATGAATTTTCATAACAATACAGAGACAAATACTTAAGTCATAGTGGCCATATCCTTTCCGCAGCCTTAACGTACTAAAACGTATTAGCGTCTGATGGCCATTTCACGCTTCCGTAGAAACAACATTTATTACACGTACGAAACTTATTTTGAAAATATTTCTATAATGTCTAGATCTGCAGCTCTCAAATACGGTTATATCTTACATCTGAGGCATATACTAACACTCTCAGACAACATCAAAAATGACATTTTGAGCGATTTGATGATGATCCAAAATTATCAATGTACCCTTGGTCCGTTATGGATCCCTGTGGGATTTGTGTTTATCCAGAGCTCAAATATATTTTCATAGATTAAAAACTGACAAACTGTACTAAAGCCCAGGCAATTTCAATTCGTAATAAAGTGCTGAAAATTGGCTCCCCAAGAGCAAAAAGAAAAAAGTCCACGCGCATACATTTAGACGGGGGTGACCCCTGCGCGTGACCCCTGACTATCTACGAATCAAAATGCGGCTTTCGTTTTCAAGTTTAGTATTTCTACTTTCATTTTATTTACTTCCGGAAATAGCTGAAGGTCGAGTGACGTCATTTTCTGTGTTGTCAAAAACATACATATGCCTGGAGAGATTGCATAAATATGTGCTGATCGTCCTAAGGATATAACACTAAAGCTTGTATTATCGTGTCCGGTTCGCACAAGCGTTGAGCCGTATTAAGATGAGTTCTTTTACAGAATGAAACTATTCAACCAGCGCCAGATATATTTTAAAGGTCATGTTTATTAACATTTGCTATGGAATATATTATTTCTTATCAAAATTGAGACCCCTATACTGTCTTTACCACTGGATCATTCAGAAACGATGCAGCTCTAATGGTAGATCACAATCGTAGGGGGCAAGGGACAGTGAATTTGAAAATTCCACGAATCTGCGCTGATACCATGCAGTGCCAAGAAAAATCATGAAAAATCTAATTTTGAGAAATTCCCGGGAAGTGGTGTGCGGATGTATTGCATATATTTAGCACTTTATCATGTGACATTTTCCGTCTGCCGATTCCTTTGTTTCTATGATAAAACGAGCAAAACTCCGGTTTCAGTTTGTATCATTATGTAGATAATGTAGTATACTCACAGCGCATGCGTATATTTTATACACACCCAGTTTGGGATGTTGTTTCAGCAGTTGTTAAGGCGCACTCATATAATAAACATATACTTATAGTAAGAATACTGTGTTGGTCATTCTTTACAATAAGACATGGTGTCAGAAAATTAACGATTTTAATACATCCGCATTTGTCAGGATTATTAACAATCATTGTGCATATAGTGCATATAGTGTATCGGATTCAAATAATGGATTTAACCGGTGTACCGACGCCTACAATGGACTGGGACAGTCCGAATTTGTTGGAAACATTCAAAACCTTTAGAGGTCACGCGGAATTGATATTCCAGGGTCCGTTAAAGGGGAAAGATGAACCAGTACAAATCACATACTTGCTCTATGGATGGGACAAAAAGAAGAGAAATTTATAAAACTTTAGTGTTGACAGCTGATCAGAAAAATCAGTAAAAGCTACCGCCGACGCATTTGAAAAACACGTTCAGCGAAATCAAACCCCAGTATTTGCGCGGTTCAAATTTAATAATGAAGTGCAAGGTGAAAATACCATGGAACAATTCATCACACGACTTAAGATACTTGCAAATGACTGTTCTTATGGCGAAGCCTACAAGGAAGATTGATTAGAGATCGAATCGTGTTCGGTGTAAAGTCGTCCAAAATTAGAGAGAAGTCTTTTGACAGTAGGTGAGAAACTAACATTGGCGAAAGCTGTTGACATATGTCAAACTGTAGAATATGCACAAGAGCAAATGAATAACATGCAAGAATCGTCTTCTATTAACTTTGTACGGAAAACTACTCACAAAAAAGAGGAATCGAGAAAACGAGATATAAAGTGCAAAGGGGGTCGCGGAAATCAACGGAAAACAGCCCGATGTCGCGCACAAATCGTGCCAAACTGTGGTCAATTCCATGGGGACAAACAGTGTAAGGCGAAGGGAGTGCAATGCCGAAACTGTAAAAAATGGAATCACTACGCGAGGGTGTGCAGGAGTAAACGTGTCATGAAGTGAGGGCTGATGATTCATCTGAGGTATTTACATTGATACAGTAATTAGTGCTGTGGACAAGATGTGCAATCAGGCATTTGTGGATATTAAAAACTGGACCTCTGGGAAACAAATTTCTTTCAAGATAGACACTGGCGCACAGGTGAATTTTACCTCATTTTGCATTGCAACAATTAGGTGTAAAAACCGCACTCTGTTCCTCTGTAACGAAGCTCACAGGTTATAATGGCAACCCTTTAGTATGTCTAGGTTCCATTACCCTGCAGTGTAACCCATGAACCTTCTGCACAGACCAAGTATGTAGAATTTCATGTAGTAGACACCCAGTCACCACCCTTGTTTGGTTTTCAGACTTCCATAGATTTTGGCCTAGTTAAACTCGCACATGCTGTCACTTCCAATTATGTATCCTCCCCGCTTAACAAAACAGCAGTGCTGAATGAATATTCCCAGGTTTTTAAGGGCATTGGCTCTATTCCAGGCAATGTTCTATTTATCTGAAACATGATGCTAAACCTGTGGTTCATCCTCCACGTAGGATTCCTGTTGCTTACGAGATAAATGCAAGAAGGAGCTAGATAGATGGAGAAATTGGGGGTCATTACAAAAGTAAGTGAGCCTACTGAGTGGGTCAATTCAATGGTGACAGTACAAAAAAAAATCAGGTGACTTGCGAATAGTACTTGATCGGGTGACTTGAACAGAAACATTCAACGTCCTTTCATCCGACAAAAACACTGGATGACATACTTCCCCAGCTAAACGGTGCTACATATTTTTACAAAAATTAGACGCTAGTCAGGTTACTGGGCCATGCATTTGACAGAGAAGTCTTCCATGTTGACTACATTCAATACCATATTTGGGAGGTACAGGTATCTGAGGCTTCCAATGGGTATTTCGTCTGCCATGGATCTGTTCCAAAGAAATAGACGAAATATTTGAGGGTCTCCCAGGGGTAGCTGCCATAGTAGACGATATTTTAGTATATGACAAACAAGGGAGGAGCATGATGCGAATTTGAGAGCAGTGCTCCAAGGTCACTAGAACAAGGTATACGCCTTAATCCAGATAAGCTGGAGGTTGGGCAGTCCCAGATTAGTTATTTCGGTCATGTGATATCTAAACAAGGTCTTAGCCCAGATCCAGACAAGGTGTCTGCAATTCGAGAAATGCCTATCCCGGAAAATAGGTCACAACTCGAAACGGTACTTGGCATGAGTCAGTATCTCGCTAGATATGCACCTAGGCTATCTGAGGTCACTTTGCCCTTACGAGAATTATTGGCGAAAGATGTAGAATTTCTCTGGGGTGAATCACAGCAGCAAGCTTATGATCAGATGATTGATATCATAACGCAAGTCCTGTCCTTGCTTTCTATGACCCGGCCAAACCCTTAGAGATGCAAACCGACGCAAGTAGGTCAGGACTTGGGGCCACACTCCTTCAAGAAGGTAGACCTATAGGTTATGCCAGTAAAAGTCTTACGCCAAGCCAAATGAACTATGCTATGATTGAGTTAGAGTGTCTTGGACTGGTATTTGGCTGAAGAAATTCCACCAGTGGGTGTATGGGAAAAAAGTCAAAGTAGTTACAGACCACTTACCATTGATAGCTATATGTAAGAAACCCTTATTTGCTGCACCTGTTAGGTTTACAGCGGCTGCTCTTAAACATTTCACAGTATGATATAGATGTCACTTATAGGAGGGAACTCAGATTCCTTTACCAGATACTTTGTCTAGATTTCCGGTAAAGGATACAGATCCGTCCCTGACGGAAACTGTAGAAGTCCAGTTAATATGGTCAAAAGAAGCTTACCGGTAAGTGACCGGAAATTACAAGAAATCAAGGTCAGTACTGACAGGGACGAACAACTTTTGTCCCTGAAGCAAGTCATTATTGAAGGTTGGCCAGATGAAAGAAATCACTGCAAGTCAGAACTGCTAGATTTCTGGAATTACAGGGATGAGCTTACCGTCATGGATGGGATAATAATGAAGGGTCACAAAATTGTTATTCCTCAATCCCTAAAGGCAGACTTATTGTCAAAACTACATTCTTCAAGTCATATGGGAATAGAGAAAACAATAAGTAGAGCAAGTGATATTGTTTTCTGGCCTAGAATCACCCAGGAAATTAAAGATCTCGTTCTGAAATGTCCTGTATGTTTGCAACACAGAGACTCAAACCAGAAAGAACCGCTTGTCTACACCCAAGTTCCAGAATACCCATGGCAGGAAGTTGGAACAGACCTATTTGAGTTCAATGGCAAAGACTTTTTGATAGTCGCTGACCATTATTCACATTACTTTGAGGTCAAAGAGCTGCCTAACTGTAGAAGTTCGACAGTTATAAGTAGGCTCAAGGGCATATTTGCTAGATTTGGCATACCAGAAATTGTAAGTATCTGATAATGGGCCATGCTATGCATCTCATGAGTTTGCAAACTTTGCAAAGCTCTGGGATTTTACACACCAGACCACAAGTCCTTACACAGCTCCGGTAATGGTTTTGCGGAAGCGTACGTGAAAATTTGCAAGCGCATTTTTACGAAGGCCAGAGCATCAGGCACCGACCAATGATAGGAATACAAGAATATAGGGTTTACAAAAACTTAAAATAGGTTTTTCACCCAGTGAAATTATGTTCCAACGTCAAATTAGGTCAGTGTTGCCAGTTGCTAAGTCACAATTACTTCCCCGGCAATCTCACACAAGGTCATTCGTGAGAAATTGTCAGCAAACAAGGAAAGGGAGAAAGTGTATTATGATATGACAGCCAAGCATTACCACCATTAGAAATAGGAGATTCGGCACGAATTCAGCAGCAATAAAAATTGGAGTCCTGCAGTAGTAGTGCAAAAAACACCATGATAGGTCATACTCTGTAAAACACCTGACGGTAACACATATCGTCGCAATAGGAGGCATTTGTTACAAACCAATGAATCAAAAGAGTGCATACCTGAAGCTGACATGCAAAATGTGGAAAATAACAACCTTTCGGCGCCTCAAGAAAATTCTGACTGTATTTCACAATTCTCTGATAAAAGCAATAAAAGGTCAGATAATGAAAGCAAGTGAAAAACATATATGAGTAGATCTGGCAGGGTAGTTAAACTCCGACAAGAATAATTGAAACAATGTAATATGATAACATTAGATAGCGGAACACGCGTGCTATGTAAACAGTGAACAGAGATAATTAAGTGCTGATAGCAAAAATATGCCATTCATGGAGAAACAGACTTTATGAAAGAAATTTTTACGTTATAGTAAATTTGGAGTATTTTGATTTATTTTATTTTAGCTTTCAGAAATTGTGTTCCTTGTCCTTTGCCAAAAGGGGAGATGTATCATTATGTAGATAATGTAGTATACTCACAGCGCATGCGTATATTTTATACACACCCAGTTTGGGATGTTGTTTCAGCAGTTGTTAAGGCGCACTCATATAATAAACATATACTTATAGTAAGAATACTGTGTTGGTCATTCTTTACAATAAGACACAGTTCACTGAATTTTGAGGCTAAAATGGCCCAAAAGGTACACCTTGCGCGACTTGTACCGCATTCTCTGCAAATCACAGACCTAAAACACATGTATAGTTTTAACGCATTTGACCAAACAAAAATACTGGTGTGTCATAACCGTTTACTTTTTTCACCAAATTTGAGCTGAATCTGGATGGATGGATGACCGTTTCTATTTCGTCTGACTTCCGTTACCTCAGGTTAGATTTTAGACCCGGCTGTCTACATGGAGCTAGGAAAATCGATTCAAGCATTTATTTATTTTACACAATAATTACTCGTACGCAGGAATCTTTAGTTCTATGAATACCATAAATAAACAGTTGAATATAAATGCCTTTAAAGTACATCTACCTATTTCATTTAAAGAACGTACCCGGGCCAATACGAAACTGGCCCCTGCCACTTTAATACACAGGTCTATTTTCATTGCAATAGAGCGACAAGCAGTTTAGATACAGTATGGTCAATAGAATCACCGTCAGTTTCATGTATCTGAAAGGGGTATATAGATCTTGCGCAATTAAGATCTACAAATGAGTGAAATTCTGGAAAGCGAACCAGAAAAAACGGTGTTAGAATGCTACGCGTATAAATAAAGAGCGGCATATCTTAGTGGTATATTACCGGTATAAATCAAGTCATAGTTTTGTGAGATGCAAGATTCGGTAATTTGTTCATTACCAATAATGTTGACTAACAGTATGACCGCACGTGGAATGTACTGTTCCATATTAGATATCAATGTATGTAAGGTAGGTCGAAAAAAATCTGTTAACTGGGCTCCTGAACAGTATAATGACAACGAGCCCCTACGAGTTCTACAAACAAACCAGTTTTATGATCAGGGTGTCATTGGGAACCTAAAGTGACGACCTTTCCACCAGTGTGTTACATTTGGCATTTGAATACAGATAAACGATAGTAAAACGGCAACAAAATCTGATAAGAACGAATCAAATATCAGTTGGACAGGTGTGCAAGAATCTTTGTCATATTGGCAGATGCTTGAATATCTAAGCAAGTAACTCGCAAAATACATGTCTACGCGTATCATTGTGACTGAACATAAGCTCCACCATTTCAATTTACAACATGTTTCTAGATTTAAGACACACGTTCATAGCATATCCTTTCCATAGCCGTAACGTACTAAAACGTTTAAGCATTTGGTTGCCCTTTCACGCTGCCGTAGAATCAACATTTATAACACGAAATTCATTTTGAAAATATTTCTGAAATGCCTAGGTCTACAGCTCTAAAATACGAAATTATCGGATATCCGAGGCATAAACTGACATTTTTAGACAACGTCAAAAAAGACCCTATGAACGATTTGACGAAGTTCCAAAATCTTCATACATTGTATACCCGTAACGGACCTCTGTGGGAATCGTGCTTTTTCCGAGTGCAAATAATTATCTTAATACACAGATGTATTTTCATTGCAATATAGAAACAAATACTAAAATTACTAACGCTTGTAACACCGTATCCGGTTCTCATTTGCGTTCAGCCGTATAAGAATGAGGTTTTTTGTGAAACAATTCAACCAGCCCCAACTGTATTTAATTTTTGTCTAAATTGATAACGTGAATAGAGCGACAAGCAGTTTAGATACAGTATGGTCAATTGATTCACCGTCAGTTTCATGTATCTGAAAGGGGTATATAGATCAAGTGCGCAATTAGGATCTACAAATGAGTGAAATTCTGGAAAGCGAACCAGAAAAAAACGGTGTTAGAATGCTACGCGTATAAAAAAAGAGCGGCATATCTTAGTGGTATATTGCCCGTATAATCAAGTCATAGTATCGTCAGATGCAAGATTCGGTTATTTGTTCATTACCAATAATGTTGACTAACAGTATGACCGCACGTGGAATGTACTGTTCCATATTAAATATCAATGTATGTAAGGTAGGTCGAAAAAAATCTGTTAACTGGGCTCCTGAACAGTATAATGACAACGAGCCCCTACGAGTTCTACAAACAAACCAGTTTTATGATCAGGGTGTCATAGGGAACCTAAAGTGACGACCTTTCCACCAGTGTGTTACATTTGGCATTTGAATACAGATAAGCGATAGTAAAACGGCAACAAAATCTGATAAGAACGAATCAAATATCAGTTGGACAGATGTGCAAGAATCTTTGTCATATTGACAGATGCTTGAATATCTAAGCAAGTAACTCGCAAAATACATGTCTACGCGTATCATTGTGACTGAACATAAGCTCTACCATTTCAATTTACAACATGTTTCTAGATTTAAGACGCACTTTCATAGCATATCCTTTCCATAGCCGTAACGTACTAAAACGTATAAGCATCTGGTGGCCCTTTCACGCTGCCGTAGAATCAACATTTATAACACAAAATTCATTTTGAAAATATTTCTGAAATGCCTAGGTCTACAGCTCTAAAATACCAAAAAATATCGGATATCCGAGGCATAAACTGACATTTTTAGACAACGTCTAAAAAGACCCTATGAAAGATTTGACGAAGTTCCAAAATCTTCATACATTGTATACCCGTAACGGACCCCTGTGTGAATCGTGCTTTTTCCGAGTGCAAATAATTATCTTAATACACAGATGTATTTTCATTGCAATATAGAAACAAATACAAAAATTACTAAGGCTTGTAACACCGTATCCGGTTCTCATTTGCGTTGAGCCGTATAAGAATGAGTTTTGTGAAACAATTCAACCAGCACCAACTGTATTTAATTTTTGTCTAAATTGATAACGTGAATAGAGCGACAAGCAGTTTAGATACAGTATGGTCAATTGATTCACCGTCATTTTCATGTATCTGAAAGGGGTATATAGATCTTGCGCAATTAAGTTCTACAAATGAGTGAAATTCTTGAAAGCGAACCAGAAAAAACGGTGTTAGAATGCTACGCTTATACATAAAGAGCGGCATATCTTAGTGGTATATTGCCCGTATAATCAAGTCATAATATCGTCAGATGCAAGATTCAGTAATTTGTTCATTACCAATAATGTTGACTAACAGTATGACCGCACGTGGAATGTACTGTTCCATATTAAATGTCAATGTATGTAAGGTAAGTCGAAAAAAATCTGTTAACTGGGCTCTTGAACAGTATAATGACAACGAGCCCCTACGAGTTCTACAAACAAACCAGTTTTATGATCAGGGTGTCATTGGGAACCTAAAGTGACGACCTTTCCACCAGTGTGTTACATTTGGCATTTGAATACAGATAAGCGATAGTAAAACGGCAACAAAATCTGATAAGAACGAATTAAATATCAGTTGGACAGATGTGCAAGTATCTTTGTCAT
This sequence comes from Mercenaria mercenaria, assembly GCF_021730395.1. Classification (NCBI taxonomy): domain Eukaryota; kingdom Metazoa; phylum Mollusca; class Bivalvia; order Venerida; family Veneridae; genus Mercenaria; species Mercenaria mercenaria. The sequence continues at coordinate 52,308,353 of NC_069365.1, forward strand.
ATTGACAGATGCTTGAATATCTAAGCAAGTAACTCGCAAAATACATGTCTACGCGGATCATTGTGACTGAACGTAAGCGCCACCATTTCAATTTACAACATGTTTCTAGATTTTAGACACACTTTCATAGCATATCCTTCCCATAGCCGTAACGTACTAAAACGTATAAGCATCTGGTGGTCCTTTCACGCTGCCGTAGAATCAACATTTATAATACGAAATTCATTTTGAAAATATTTCTGAAATGCCGGTCTACAGCTCTAAAATACGAAAATATCGGATATCCGAGGCATAAACTGACATTTTTAGACAACGTCAAAAAAGACCCTATGAACGATTTGACGAAGTTCCAAAATCTTCATACATTGTATACCCGTAACGGACCCCTGTGGGAATCGTATTTTTTTCCGAGTGCAAATAATTATCTTAATACACAGATATATTTTCATTGCAATATAGAAACAAACACTTAAATTACTAAGGCTTGTAACACCGTATCCGGTTCTCATTTGCGTTGAGCCGTATAAGAATGAGATTTGTGAAACAATTCAACCAGCACCAACTGTAATTAATTTTGTCTTAATTGAGAACGTAAATAGAGCGACAAGCAGTTTAGATACAATATGGTCAATTGATTCACCGTCAGTTTCATGTATATGAAAGGGGTATATAGATCTTGCGCAATTAAGTTCTACAAATGAGTGAAATTCTGGAAAGCGGACCAAAAAAACCCGGTGTTAGAATGCTACGCGTATACAAAAAGAGCGGCATATCTTAGTGGTGTATTACCCGTATAATCAAGTCATAGTATCGTCAGATGCAAGATTCAGTAATTTGTTCATTACCAATAATGTTGACTAAAAGTATGACCGCACGTGGAATGTACTGTTCCATATTAAATATCAATGTATGTAAGGTAGGTCGAAAGAAATCTGTTAACTGGGCTCCTGAACAGTAAACTGAAACTGAAACTGCTTTATTTGATTAAACGCCTAATTTTACACATAGTATATTCACCGGCGTTGTACATTAAATTATACCAGATTTATATAGCGCCAAAGGCGCTTTACATAGTTCAAATGCAGCCACACAGGGCGCATAATTCATCCTCTACTAGTACAGACACAGATCGATCTGACCAGAGGGACAGAGTGAGACAAAGCCCCCACGACAGAGAGATCAGAAATCAGATACAGGCTTATCCGGCTAACTTAGCCTAGCTCGTTTCGAATAGACAGCCTGGTTCTTTAACGTGCCCAGTGTATAGCACTGATGCACGCAAGGATTGCCTGGGTTCCTGACCAGTACACCTCTAGTTGGGTGGGAATCACTGAAAATCGTTTCTGAAAATTCCCGAGTAGCTGCCGGGGATCGAACCCCGACCTCAGGATTGGAAGGCCAGTGTGCAAACCACTGAGCTATCCGTCCACCCAACAGTATCAAGACAATGAGACCCTACGACTTCTACAAACAAACCTATGATCAGGGTGTCATTGAGAACCTAAAGTGACGACCTTTCCACCAGTGTGTTACATTTGACATTTGAATACCGATAAGCGATAGTAAAACAGCAACAAAATCTGATAAGAACGAATCAAATATCAGTTGGACAGATGTGCAAGAATCTTTGTCATATTGACAGATGCTTGAATATCTAAGCAAGTAACTCGCAAAATACATGTCTACGCGGCGCTGCCGTAGAATCAACATTAATAACACGAAATTCATTTTGAAAATATTTCTGAAATGTCTATGTCTGCAGCTCTAAAATACGAAAATATCGGATATCCGAGGCATAAACTGACATTTTTAGACAACGTCAAAACGGACCCTTTGAACGATTTGACGAAGTTCCAAAAATCTATATACATCGTATACCCGTAACGGACCCCTGTGGAAATCGTGTTTTTTTTCCTAGTGCAAATAATTATCTTAATACACAGATATATTTCCATTGCAATAAAGAAACAAATACTAAAATTACTAAGGCTTGTAATACCGTATCCGGTTCTCATTTGCGTTGAGCCGTATAAGAATGAGTTTTGTGAAACAATTCAACCAGCACGTACCAAATGTATTTAATAGGTCATATGTATTAACTTTAGCAATGTCAGATTTTAATTTTGTCTAAATTGAGAACGTCATCCTGTCCTTACCACTGCTCCGATTCCAAAGCGATACATCTCTTATTGTAATTCACAAGCTAAATAGACACGAAGTAGTGCGACAAACACTTAAGACACAGCGGCCCGATAGTACTAAGGCATGTTATATCGGGTGCGGTTCTCATTTGCGTTGCGCCGTATAAGGATGAGTTCACTGACGAACTGAAACAATTCAACCAAAGCCGTGTATTTCTCAGATGACATACATATAAACTTTTGCAATGCAATGGATTGATTAATTGTCCAAATTGATAACGTTATCCTGCCCTAAGCACCCAAGCGATTAGGCAGAAAAACATCGGTAATTGTACTTCGCAGACTTAATACACTGATGAATTTTCATTACAATAGAGCGACAAACATTTAAGTCATAGTGGCCATATAACACTAAGGCTTGTTTTATCGCGTCCGGTTCGCACAAGCGTTGAGCCGTATTAAGATGAATTCTTTTACAGAATGAAACTGTTCAACCAATTTTATATAAGCTAACACAGAAGAAACCTAACTCTGTACTAATACAAACACACTTGAAGCCTTGCACACAGATGAGCGCTTTAGGGTCAATGACTCTCTTGTTCAAATTTATCACGTTTTCGTGAAATGACTGCCAATAATACTTTTTACATACAAAGGTATTCAAAATCATCGGAGTTAATGGATAGTCTATAAATGTTAACAGCCGAGTTCAGCGACAGCACTAGCGGCCGTTTTCGACAGTCATATTTTTTTCACCTATTTCTGTTTAACGGCTAATATAATTTTTCAAAAAGAACGTAGAACCCGGAAATTTCACACAGGTGCTCCGAAAGGACATGTCTGTTAAACCAGATGATAAAAGTTATCACAGATTGTTCATAAACAAAGACATTTGCGCAAAACTTTAGATTTTTGTTCGATTTTTAAACTGAAGAAATTGTCAGGGAATTTCTAGAAACATAGAGATCGTTTTCAGCCCAGAATTTGTAAATGTAAGTCATGTCCATTCCTTAACAAAACTGTCAAGTTGATTTGCAAGAATTGGCTTAGTATCAATAGAAAAACATGTAAAACGTTACCTACCTATTTACAGCGGGGTTACTTTTCTAGTGGTTTTTTTTTTCGTACAGCGAGCGTCAGGATAGCCGGTTATCCAGTGTATTTATTATATAGCTTTATGTTTTAAAACGGTAATTGCGTACTCATCCGTGGTCGCAGGAAAATGTTTATTGCCGGGATGACCCGGGTTCGATTCCCGAGTATGGCGTATTTTTTCTTGATTTGGCATTTTTAAGATAGTTTAGAAACAAAAATAGTTTAGAACCAAAAACTCATGTTCTAATGTTCATAATATGATCAATTTCAGATTTAAAGAAAGATAATCTTTAGCCCAAAACTAGAGGTCAGTGCCTTTAACTTAAAATGTATAAGTACTACCATCAGTTTTATGTTATATTATCAAGCTCCAGACACTAGTATATTGTATTCCTTTATTCATGAGACGGCATTTTGACATAGTTTCAATTTTTACTTTTTTCTTAATCATATGATATATCAGACTGTTTTTTTGTTTTTTTTACATTTTTGTAGAAAAAGTGTCTAATTTTTAGATATGGCCTCGGCTTCGGCAGCTGCGGCTTCAGCAGCACACTTTTCCCAGTTCTCCTTACATATTAGACATCCATCTAGGAGGGGCTGTGTGGCAGGTATAAGGGTTGCTAGAGTGGTGTACATCGGCTTGCAGATAAATCCAATAAATCCAACCTGTAAAACGAATGTTGACATATATAATATGTCGAAATTAAGACAGGTGTACGAGGTGCCAAAATAAACGGTTTCGGAGATGAGGAAGTCTTATTTACAAGTTCCACAGAATTTGGGAGCATTGGCATAAAGAGTATTTATTGCATTTCTATGGTGGCGTATTTCTACCATTTCGTGTCTTTGGGGCGACGGCAAGAATTAAGATATGACGATAACTTCTGATTTGTCGTGTCTTCGTGTACTCGCGTGTCAGGACGAAGGCAAGATGCCAGACACGAAACAGTGAAACTTTATAGGCGGACACACAAAATATTCTACGTGCAAAATGTCCTGTCGGTGGGTATAAAAGGTCGTATCGTCGCTCACCCTTTATTGTCTTATTGTCTTCGCCCTGACCGCGCGAGAACACGACAATTCTGTCGTTTTTTTATGTCCTTGTGTATTTGCATCTACATGCACGAACTCAAAGACACGACAAATCGGCAGTATGTCGTCCTTTGGTGTAGTCGTGTATTCATCCTGAGCACACACGATAAAAAAAAATAAAAAAATCGTCGGTCCATAGTTTATGCTTTTAATCAGTGAATTGTTCAACACAAGTTTGCTGTGAAAAAGTCAAAACTTGAAGAAATGAAATCAGTGAAAATGAATTTATGAAGCAATATAATAAAACACTTATTGAATGAATTGTCGGTCAGTTAGTGTATACTATATAACACGCAAAGAAAAGCAGTTGAGTTGTTTAAATGCTAAATGCGTTTGGCCGAGGAAAATGCTGAAAATATTGGTGTTTGTTCGTTTTCCGTAGACAAAACACAAACTAACGTTTGGACATATAACTTTTGATGTACATGTATAACTCACTGTCAACCACATTACCTGCATTTTCGGGATGTCTTTTTCATTGATTCTGTCCATCATTGGTATAGGCTGTATTCCTCGCTTCTTCTCCTCGTCACCCTGAAGTGCAATTACATATTGATTTTTTTGTGTGGGTGGGGGCGCATTATTACATACCTTATTATTAATAGTATTTAAAAGTCGTCGAAAATGACCACTATGGCTGCTGTTGGCGGATTCATAATTTCCTGTGCCTCAGCGCCAAAATCATACAGGCCCCGAGTAACTGGAATGTCCGCGCGTTCTGACGTCAACGTCATTCAGCAACGTCAAAACAGTGGATGCGAGTGTGCAGAATCATTTTCATATAGTTACATTCACAGATACTGATAGCATTGTGGTTGAAAAAAGATTGATACGTTTAAGTGCGTAGAAAATATGAAAACAGAAAATACCAAGATAAGTTAATAGAAGATATATGATAAAAAGGTCAATACACGGCTGGAGTGTGCTTTATTGTCATAATAGCAAATCCTCTCGGGGTTAATATAGCGCAAGGTGTGCCATTATGGCAAGAGGCAAAACCAAGTAGTTTATCAACCTCATAACATCCATGTAAATACTACGTATTGTACTTGAAAGTTCAAGGAAATATTTTGGTAATGCACAAGTGTAATAATATTTTATCACATGTTTGACGTCGTGGGAGTAAAATAACGTCATTGTATAATTTTGGTGTTACACTAGTTCAATAGGAATCTTTGACGTTGACTTTGACGTCATTTTAATTAAGTACAGAAGACGTTGGTCGAATTGGTCGAAATGATTTGGTCTATAATAGGTAAAGAAGTATAATAGGTAAAGAAAGAAGAAGTGTTGATGTTTCAGCAGGAAATGTTTACATGTGATAAAAAGAACACTACATATGTGTCTTTCCACATTGAATTTATTACACCCGTTGAAATAAAATTGATAAAATTCTCAGCAGAGCGTCGAAATAAATTGAATATGAATAGACACTCATGCAATATCCTCTATGCCACTGACGTTGCCTCAAGAATAAAACACATGGTCCAATTTGACTCTGTCTACAATAGGATTTCGATGTTTTAGCAGAAAAAAACTTACATGTGATAAAAGGAATTTTACGTTTTGAATTTATCAAACACGTTCAGATACGTATTTTATCAGACTTATTTATCATACGCATAAAATTGCCAAACCTGTATGTAGAACTCCTCGTAAATCAGCCTCGCAGTTCTCTTTTGTGTTGACCACGGTTTGCAAATGGCACACAAATCCGCGGCCGTCATCATAAGCGATAGTAGGCCGTCATGGTGACTTTGAACTTCAAAGTTGAACTCGTTCTTTTCAATTAAACCAGAAAGGAACTTCTGGTTTGGAAAATACAGCGCCAAATCCGTCGCTGTTATAAACTTCCTGTCAATAAAATTTAAATGTTCTATTATATACCATTCCAACGAAAGTACAGCATGTATTTAACTTACGAATAAAATCCTTTATGCAGCTGCTCCCATCGAAAACGGAAACATATTCAATGGATGGTATACTTGCTTTAGTTTTGACGTCAAATATGCCATCAGAAATAACTGAATGGTGGCATCTCGACGTTCCATGTGCCAAAAGGTTCATCATTTCACGCAAGTTTCATTTCCTTTTTATAAAATTCTAATATGCTTATGTAGGGATAACGCATGTTTTTTCGTGTTATAACATCTGCAGAATCCCGAGGGATTGGTTGGTACCCGAGGGATTCTGCAAATGTTATCACACGAAATGAACATGCGCTAACGCTATTCTAGCATAAAACGCGTAAAAACTGATAAATGGACACAATGTCTCTCAACGTCATTAATTTTTCGAGAAATGCGTGGGAATGTCTGAGTTGTTTTTTACGTTGACGTCATTTCGTTTTGAATTATCCGTTTTGGGGCCGAATGACGTTTACGCTTTGCCACGGAACGCGCATATATAAAAAGGTGTCTCTGTTAACACACGTTTTCTCTCCTGTTAAAACACCCCCGAAAAGTGACAAGAACAGCAGTTTTATGCTAGAATTTCTGTTAAAACACACTTACGCGAAAATGACGTCCCGTTAACGTGCGATGACATCAATATTTTTATTGCGAACAATTAAGAGCTCTACTATATTTTATCCACAGTTTTAGATTAAGGGCACATTAGCATCGAAGTATTGTATAGCAATATCGTGTTTTACCTAAATTAATACACTCAAAATCGGTTATACGCCGCCAAAATAATTGACTCGGGCTACGCCCTCGTGATATTATTCCGCTGATGGATCGCCAAGCCGCAGTTACAATCAGAATCGGTGTTACCGTTTGAGCGTGGGGCTTAACAACACTTGATTTAACAATATACCTGATTAACTCTAGAACATCTTTATGCTCGCTTGATGACAAACACGAGAAGATATCCTGTCCCTCCGAGTGGAGAATCGTTATCGTCTGCTTGTAGTGATGCTGCTCCATCACTGATGTCGTGTACAAGTTTGCAAGGGGTAGATTCAATTTCTTGAAGAAATCGTTGTTGTAACCGCGATGATCGACGTCATGGCAAACCCCGCCCACGATCAGCGCCATTTTTTCTAGCCTTGTGAATTTCAGACCGGAAGTCTCGATAATTCTCCACACACAGTGCGCAACATGGAAGCCATGCTGCCAGTTGTGGTACACGACAGGTCGGTAGTTTTTCTTTATTGTCAACACGAAGCGGCACAATTTGTTCACTTCAAAAGTATTCTTACCTTCGAACAAACAAAGTACAGATTTAATTTACTCTAATATTTTATGTTACACGTTAAACGACCCTATTAATAACTTTTGAAATAAATTCGTTCGACCCGTGTTTTTAATGGTGAGTTGCAGACTGAGGTTGGTGGGGAATGGGTCTCGTAACGAGAACACGCAACAAAAATGCGACCAAAAAAAATGACTACCATGTACACCTACTGGTCAAACTTAGCTTAAAACGAACATGGAACAAGAGCACGGTGGGGAAACCAAGAATGCAACGTCATCAAAAAGCAGCGCAAATGAGCTGGCCACACACAAATTTACGTCGATTCAGGTAAGAAAAGTCTTGTAACTTTTTTATTACTGCAGCTTTCGACTCGAGATAAAGAGCACCGTACCCGGCCTGGAGTATACTATTCTGTGGTAGTGTTCCATATTGTACGTATAGCTTGGTTTTGCTGGAAAACGCGAACAGTTGGCAAAGAGGTATGAGCTGTACCACACTTTTGTCTAAGAAAGTGAGTTTTGACCGTATTTTCGTGAAATGAGGACAGATTTGACGCTCATTTAATATCAGTGACGAGCATAAAAGTCAACCATTGTTTTATTTTGCTATTTACAAGGATATCTGACGGTATTTATTCAAAACAAACAACATTATTAAGATGAGAACATCCACACTGACGACTTTGTTGGAGAACATCCACACTCTTAATTACCATTATTGCAGTTATGCTTCCTAAAATCTATGTCTTAGGCAGTCAAGCTACGTTGTTCAACACCCAAAAGTCGTCTTTACATACAATCAGCAGTTCTAACCATTTACCGCGAGGCTATAGACCAGTTAAAATAGATCTGCCAAATCATATACGGCTTTGGCACATGTTTGGCTAACTTTAAACTCGTGTATAGGTGGCATAAGGGCACGGTGTTAAGTTGATTCATTTTTGGGAAAAAAAATTATTTTCGTCCATCATTGGTATAGGCTGTATTCCTCGTTCTTCTCTCGTCACCCTGAAGTGCATTCATATTTATTTTTTTGTGTGGGTGGGGGGCATTATTACTACCTTTTTATTAATAGTATTTAAAAATCGTCGAAATGACCACTATGGCTGCTGTTGGCGGATTCATAATTTCCTGTGCCTCGCGCCAAAATCATACAGGCCCCGAGTAACTGGAATGTCCCGCGCGTTCTGACGTCAACGTCATTCAGCAACGTTTAAAACAGTGGATGCGAGTGTGGGAGAATCATTTTCATATAGTTAAATTCACAGGGTACTGATGCATTGTGGTTGAAAAAAAGATTGATACGTTTAAATGCGTAGAAAAAAATGGAAAACAGAAAATACCAAGATAAGTTAATAGAAGATATATGATAAAAAGGTCAATACACGGCTGGAGTGTGCTTTATTGTCATAATAGCAAATCCTCTCGGGGTTAATATAGCGCAAGGTGTGCCATTATGGCAAGAGGCAAAACCAAGTAGTTTATCAACCTCATAACATCCATGTAAATACTACGTATTGTACTTGAAAGTTCAAGGAAATATTTGGTATGCACAAGTGTAATAATATTTTTCACATGTTTGACGTCGTGGGAGTTTAAAAAAACGTCATTGTATAATTTTGGTGTTTTCACTAGTTCAATAGGAATCTTTGACGTTGACTTTGACGTCATTTTAATTAAGTACAGAAGACGTTGGTCGAATTGGTCGAAATGATTTGGTCTTAATAGGTAAAGAAGTATAATAGGTAAGAAAAAAGAAGTGTTGTGTTTCAGCAGGAAATGTTTACATGTGATAAAAAGAACACTACATATGTGTCTTTCCACATTGAATTTATTACCCCCCGTTGAAATAAATGATAAAATTCTCAGCAGAGCGTCGAAATAAATTGAATATGAATAGACACTCATGCAATATCCTCTATGCCACGACGTGCCTCAAGAATAAAACCATGGTCCAATTTGACTCTGTCTACAATAGGATTTCGTGTTTTAGCAGAAAAAAACTTACATGTGATAAAGGAATTTTTCGTTTTGAATTTATCAAACACGTTCAGATACGTATTTTATCAGACTTATTTATCATACGCATAAAATTGCAAACCTGTATGTAGAACTCCTCGTAATCAGCCTCGCAGTTCTCTTTTGTGTTGACCCCGGTTTGCAAATGGCACACAAATCCGCGGCGTCATCATAAGCGATAGTAGGCCGTCATTTGGGGACTTTGAACTTCAAAGTTGAACTCGTTCTTTTCAATTAAACCAGAAAGGAACTTCTGGTTTGGAAATAACAGGCCCAAAACCGTCGCTGTTTTTAAACTTCCTGTCAATAAAATTTAAATGTTCTATTATTTTCCATTCCAACGAAAGTACAGCATGTATTTAACTTACGAATAAAATCCTTTATGCAGCTGCTCCCATCGAAAACGGAAACATTTCAATGGAGGTATCTTGCTTTAGTTTGACGTCAATATGCCATCAGGAAATAACTGAAAAGGGGCATCTCGAGTTCCATGTGCCAAGGTTCATCATTTCACGCAAGTTTCATTTCCTTTTTATAAAATTCTAATATGCTTATGTGGGGGTAACGCATGTTTTTTCGTGTTATAACATCTGCAGAATCCGAGGGATTGGTTGGTACCCCAGGGATTCTGCAAATGTTATCACAAAGAAATGAACATGCGCTACGCTATTCTAGCATAAAAGCGTAAAAAAACTGATAAATGGGGCACAATGTCTCTCAAGTCATAATTTTTTCGCGAAATGCGTGGGAATGTCTGAGTTGTTTTTTACGTTGACGTCTTTGTTTTGAATTTCGTTTTGGGGCCGAATGACGTTTACGCTTTGCCACGGAACGCGCATATATAAAAAGGTGTTCTCTGTTAACACCGTTTTCTCTCTGTTAAAAAAACCCCCCAAGAGGACAAGAACACAGTTTTATGCTAGAATTTCTGTTTTAAAACACCCCTTAAAGCGAAAATGACGTCCCGTTAACGTGCGATGACATCAATATTTTATTGCGAACAATTAAGAGCTTTTACTATATTTTATCCACAGTTTTAGATTAAGGGGGACATTAGCATCGAAGTATTGTATTAGCAATTCGTGTTTTACCTAATTAATACACTCAAAATCGGTTATACGCCGCCAAAATAATTGACTCGGGCTACGCCCTCGTGATATTATTCCGCTGATGGATCGCCAAGCCGCAGTTACAATCAGAATCGGTGTTACCGTTTGAGCGTGGGGCTTAACAACACTTGATTTAACAATATACCTGATTAACTCTAGAACATCTTTATGCTCGCTTGATGACAAACACGAGAAGATATCCTGTCCCTCCGAGTGGAGAATCGTTATCGTCTGCTTGTAGTGATGCTGCTCCATCACTGATGTCGTGTACAAGTTTGCAAGGGGTAGATTCAATTTCTTGAAGAAATCGTTGTTGTAACCGCGATGATCGACGTCATGGCAAACCCCGCCCACGATCAGCGCCATTTTTTCTAGCCTTGTGAATTTCAGACCGGAAGTCTCGATAATTCTCCACACACAGTGCGCAACATGGAAGCCCTGTGCCGTTGTGGTACACGACAGGTCGGTAGTTTTTCTTTATTGTCAACACGAAGCGGCACAATTTGTTCACTTCAAAAGTCTTCTTACCTTCAAACCCAAACAAAGTACAGATTTAATTTACTCTAATATTTTATGTTAACGTTAAACGACCCTATTAATAACTTTTGAAATAAATTCGTTCGCCCGTGTTTTTAATGGTGAGTTGCAGACTGAGGTTGGTGGGGAATGGGTCTCGTAACGAGACACGCACAAAATGCGACCAAAAAAAATGACTACCATTGTACACCTACTGGTCAAACTTAGCTTAAAACGAACATGGAACAAGAGCACGGTGGGGAAACCCAAGAATTGCAAACGTCATCAAAAAGCAGCGCAAATGAGTGGCCACACACAAATTTACGTCGATTCAGGTAAGAAAAGTCTTGTAACTTTTTTATTATGCAGCTTTCGACTCGAGATAAAGAGCACCGTCCCCGGCCTGGAGTATACTATTCTGTGGTAGTGTTCCATATTGTACGTATAGCTTGGTTTTTGCTGGAAACCGCAAAACAGTTGGCAAAGAGGGTATGAGCTGTACCACACTTTTGTCTAAGAAAGGGGTTTTTGCCCGTATTTTCGTGAAATGAGGACAGATTTGCGCTCATTTAATATCAGTGACGAGCATAAAAGTAACCATTGTTTTATTTTGCTATTTTACAAGGATATCTGACGGTATTTTATTCAAAACAAACAACATTTTTTAAGATGAGAACATCCACACTAAACGACTTTGTTGGGAACATCCACACTCTTAATTACATTATTGCGTTATGCTTCCTAAAATCTATGTCTTAGGCAGTCAAGCTACGTTGTTCAACACCAAATGTCGTCTATAATACAATCAGCAGTTCTAACCATTTACCGCGAGGCTATAGACCAGTTAAAATAGATCTGCCAAATATATAGAAATGGCTGAGCACTTTGTTAGGCAAACTTTAATCTCTGTGTATAGTGTGGCAAAAGGGCACGGTGTTAAGATTGATTGCATTTTAGGAAAAACATTATTTTAAGATAACAAGACAAATTTGCATAAAAGTCCTGCAAACAAGTTTAAAGAAAATAGAGGGATGGGAATAGTTATTGTATTGTTATTTTGTTTATAACTATATCCACCCAAAGTGCATAAAACACGGATAGTTAGTACTTTAACTAATATTATAACTGTAAGATTTTTTAACTTTATTTCAGCAAATGGAAGTCTCTTTCAAATATCAATACAATCAACCTTAAGGTGATTATGCACATTTGAAAAAACCCGGGCAGAAAGGCATACAATGTATTATCATTACGTAGACTAAAGCCTGGGTTCTGATACGGAACCGAAATTCATTATTGAATGACAATCCCATGACAACAATATTATATTTCAAAAGATAAAACGTGATAATAAAATTGTTAGAACATTAAATAGTTCTAAAATAGTGTCTTTAAACCAGCTTAAAATGCGTGATCTCTTAAAATAAAAGGCAACGTCTAAAGCCTAGTGGTAGAGCGTCCGCTTCGAGCGCGCGAGGGTCGTGGGTTCGATCCCGGCCGCGTCATAAAAAGAGGTGAAAAATGGTATCAGTAGCTCCCTTTCTTGGCGCTCAGCATTAAAAGGGAAACTGGCCCCTTCTCTCATACCCTCGTAGCGATTGATCCTATCAGGAATGAGGGGTCGCGAGTGAATAAAATAAGTTGTAGAACTTCCTTCACAATCGACCTAAAATGAATTCTGTATAAACTAAAATAAAGGCCCCGTAAGACCGTGCTATATTTTCGTTTAGAAGGGTTCATTAAAAGCTTCTTTGGGGACAATTTACTTTGAAAAGATGATTTCATATAGGCACTATTACAAAAAGTTACTTAAGGTCAAAACATTTGTTAAGCAGAAAAAAACACATGACACTATCAATTTACATTTGCCAAAAGTTGCAAGTTTATTCTATAACTTGGGAAAAAAAAATCGGAGTTTAAACAAATTTAATTTAGTGAAAGAAAAAAATGGATCCGACTTGTAGAACTATCTTAGGGCATCATACGGAAAAGATTTTCTGTGACGCCTTCAAATTTCGTCAGTATTTATACACCTTTCCACTCCTCACATTTCTTGGTTTTCTCTCTCGATGTGTCTGTCTTAAGTGTTCCGCAGAGCAGGTTTTCCGGTTAGCCCCTAATATCGCATTTCAATCAAATGTGATTTATTAAAATTTAAATTTCCATTTAAATTTTAAATGTATTGCAATGCCATTGGGCAAAAAATAATTTTAAACACTAAATACTGTTACAACTGTATTAATAAATTTACTAGTTGCGGACACCTATTCACATTAGCAGATCTTAATAATTTCAAACTGTTTTATAGAGCTTGAGCGTATTGTCCCTTAATAGTAGTTCAGCCCGGAAAATTGTAAGGGTGTTTAAGTATAGGTTTGTTGGTTTGGCAAAAGAATTTACATTTACTTTGTTATCTCGCATATGTAATTGGTGCAAAATTATTTAAATGGAATGAGAAGTTTTATTTTTCTAATTTTGGCTAACCTGTTTAGTGTTTAAAATTATTTTTGTTAACAATTTAAGCTCCGCGTACAGTATGTGAAACTTACCGGGTTAATAAACGCTGGAAGTAAATGTTGATTTACCAAATTAATTCCAACGACATTTGTTGTTGAGCAACGTAGCTTGACTGCCTAAGACATAGATTTTAGGACGCATAACTGCAATAAAGGTAATTAAGAGTGTGGATGTTCTCCCAAAAAAGTCGTCAGTGTGGATGTTCTCATTTTAATAATGTTGTTTGTTTTGATAAAATATCGTCAGTATCCTTGAAAATCGCAAAATAAAACAATTTATTGATATTATGCTCTTTACTGATATTAAATGAGCGTCAAATCTGTCCTCATTTTACCGAAAACGTCAAAACCACTTTCTTAGACAAAGTGTGGTACAGCTCATACCTCTTTGCCAACTGTTCGCGTTTTCCAGCAAAAACCAAGCTATACGTACAATATGGAACACTACCGCAAAATAGTAACTCCAGGCCGGGTACGGTGCTCTTTATCTTCGAGTCGAAAACTGCGTAATAAAAAAGTTAAAAGACTTTTCTGACCTGAATCGACGTAAATTTGTGTGTGGCCAGCTCATTTGTGCTGGGTTTTGATGACGTTGCATTCTTGGTTTCCCCACCGTGAAGAGCTTAAGAAATAAATGCGCCTTTTATTAATACAGTATTTGTTATTTTATAAGAATCTTATAATAAATGATATGAAATAAGGCACTTCCTCAATAAGGAATCGATCCGACTTAAACTCATCCCATAACATTTGAAAAGTACTGTCTAATGACAGCACAGACCGAAGGACACATTTTTCAAGTCGACAATAAATATCTCATTCGGTATATCTCATGTACCCGTAGATGGATCGATTCGTTGCTTCGCACAGGATCGATTCCCTATCAGTTCAAAGGTAGATTTTGGAATAAAAAGAATACTGCCCATATTTGCACTGTTGTGCATGATGTTGCGGTCCGGACAAGTTATGTGGACGCTTATTAGGCACAAAGAAACAGCGCATTATTCCAAAAAATCCTAAGTCAGGCGCTCTGTGCACATACAGGAAGTACACATTTTTTAACTCGATAGTATAGATCTCATTCGGTATATATCGCATGTTACCGTAGAGGTATCGATCCTACCGATTTTCGTCATTGTAAGTCAATGGGAGTAAAATGGAATGTCGCGAAAATCGGGATCGATTCCCTATTATATTTTGATCCTGCAAGGTGTAAGACTCATTCCATTTTACTCCCATTGACTTACAAATGAACTTATTAAAAACATTTACATTTTTGATAATGAAAAATAATTAAATTATACACACCACGTAATATACAAACAAACAAAAACAAGTAAAATGTACTACCAAATGTATACTCGATCATCTTTATAAACAGCCGGGGAAGAATATCTTCATGTTCATAGCAAGTGAAGTCGTATTTGTCAAAAGTTGCGGGCACCTGATCGGCTCTGAGGTACGGGTTATCTTGTAATGTCTTTGCTTCTTCTTCGCTGCATGTCAGGTGAAAGTGCAAAACTTCCATCGCTACCTTAAAGTAAAAGTTAAAAACAATGTTTGCGAGCGATTCTTACGTTTAAAGCATTTGTACGCATGCGTTAGAATGTCGATAAACCCATAATGTCACAGTGCGCAACTTAGGTCTTGGTGCGTGTTTAAACAACTCAGAATGCAGTCTATCATTAGTTAATTTAAAAACATTGTGTTCGGAATCCAGGGTTACGTTACAAAACTGAGTTTGAAACCAATCTCAAAACCCCGGTATCTTATTCGTTGTTCCTGAGTACCAATTTCAAATTCACCAATGGCAATGCTGCATTCTGAAGTTGATCTCAAAACTTAGTTTTTAACGGTGACGTCGTTCATGACTCGCCAAGAAACGAAGAACTCGGTACTGGTTTGTAAAAATATGAAAGTGTCACATAGCTAAGCGTTTACGTCTACTACTGGGATGAACCGCCGTGTTCTGGCTGAACTGAGTCGTGAAAAATATCTGAGCCGCGCCATGAGAAAACCAGCATAGTGCGTTTGCGACCAGCATGGATCCAGACCAGCCTGCGCATCCGCACAGTCTGGTCAGGATCCATGCTGTTCGCTATTGGTTTCTCACATTGCAATAGGCTTTGAAAGCGAACAACATGGTTCCTGACCAGACATCGCGGAGGCGCAGGCTGGTCTGGATCCATGCTGGTCGCAAAGCCACTATGTTGATTTTCCCATGGCACGGCTCATCTTGCTTTTGGGACTAAAAGCACAGAAGAACGACAACTTCAACTAACTTATGGGACTGGGAACTGAACACGTTTACATCATGGCTAAAACGTCAGAAAATTAGCTCACACCCAGCAACGTTCTAAGCATTTAGTACAAAACCTTAATAGATGAATTCTGTTAGACTGTGCGATCTATGTTACAACAATCAGTCTCTACTAATAAGGTAAAGTTTAAAAAAAAAAATTTGCCATTCAATAAAGGTAAATTGAATTGAAAGGTGAACATTTAATATACTTAATCTTGCCATAGAGATGTTAGGAAAGCCCTCCAGACTATAGTCGATGCATCTATTTCCAGTAAAAGGCTGTCTGTCTGTAAATGGGTCAAGCGAGAGCACCGAATGAATTTGGTAGCACTGATAAATGGGTTGATACTGAAAGATAAACAAACAACTGACCTTGTATTTCATCTGCTGATGTGCTAGCATGTTGTAGAGTCTAGAATAGTGTAATGCAAGCGCACAGTACACAGCGAACAGTTTGAACGCGCTCACATCCTCGTTCGTGAAAAAATCACCATTCTTTCTGAAAGAAAATACTTGTTTGTTTACATTCTAATTAAATATTTAAACTATTATTGAAAAAAACATGAATTTGGATGAAGGAGCAAAATCTTATCACAAAATCAAAACTCGAACCAAACAATTCAACAAAAAATTTCCATTTCTTTCATATTTTATATTCAAACAAGAGCTGCCGGAGGACGCTCAACGCTCGACTATCAACAGCCTTGCCAATTGAATGAATACAAAAGTCGAAAAGGGTCATGATTTTGTAAAAATACAAAACAGGGTTATGGAACCTACACAGTGCTTATCAGCTGATGACAATGAACAAGTGTGTGAAGTTTCAATCCATTCTCTTTAGTGGATACTGAGATACCAGCTTAACATACAAAAACTTAACCAAAAACTGCTAAGTCGAAAAAGGGCATAATTTGGAAAAAAATGCAAAGTAGAGTTATGGAACCTGCACAGTGCATGTCAGATCATAATTTTTAATCCATTCCCATTAGTGGATACTGAGATACTAGCTTACATACAAAAATTTAATCAAAATCTGCTAAGTCGAAAAAGGGCCTAATTTTGAAAAAAAAAATGCAAAGTAGAGTTATAAGACCTGCACAGTGCATGTTAGATCATGACAGTGAACAAGAGTGTGAAGTTTCAATCAATTCCCATAAGTGGATACTGAGATACCAGCTACATACAAAAAGTTAACCAAAAACTGCTAAGTCAAAAAGTAGCATAATTTTGAAAGTAAAATGCAAAGTAGAGTTATGGGACCTGCTTAGTGCATGTCAGATCATGACAGTGAACAAGAGTGTGAAGTTTCAATCCATTCCCATCAGAGAGTACTGAGATACCAGCTTACGTATAAAACCTGAACCAAAAATTTCTAAGTCGAAAAAGGGGAGTAATTTTGTAAAAAGAAAAGAAAATAGAGTTATGAAACCTGTGCAATGTAAGTCAGTTTTTCACAGTGAACAAGTGTGTGAAGTTTCAATACATTCCCACAAGTGGTTACTGAGATACCAGCTTACATACAAAACTTAACCAAATCGGGACGCCGACGCCGACGCACGGGCAGGTCCAATAGCTCACTATTCTATGAATAGTCGAGCTAAAAATAATTAGAATGCGATCAGTTAGAATATTAAAGCAGAACCTTTCACTACCTATTCTAATTATACTGGCTTTATATTTCAAGTTACTCAAGGGGCAACAAATACTGTTGGGATTAGAACATAAAAAGTGACGACAACACTTCCCAGTGAATGAGATTTCGATAAATGTTAAAACGAGATACAAACAGACATGAAAAGTAATATGTATAAATATGTTCGCATGGAAATCAAACAAAACTTCAGATGTATACTTACCTATTTATCATCTGGACCACACCTATCACTCCATTTTTGCCATTGATTGGCATGCAGAGGATATTTTTAGTACGATAACCAGTCTTCTTGTCTATTTCTGTGTTAAATCGTTCATCACTGTACGCGTCTTTGATGTTCACCACCTGCAAGTGCATTCCAGGAACGCAGAGTGAGATAAAGTCCCCAGAACAGATAGAGAGAAATCATTCAGATACAGGCCTGCCCGGCTAACTTAGCCTAGCTCTTGGCGAATAGACAGTCTGGTTCTTTAACGTGCCTTGTGTATTAGTACAGTAAAATGGTGTAAAAATACTTCAGAAAATGGGAAAAGCATGAAACTTGGTACATAACTACTTTAGGGCAAAATACTAAAAATGAGCATGAGACCCACTCCGAAAAATCCAATATGGCCGAAAAATCCAAGATGGCTGCCATATATGTATATATTTTCAAAAATACATAATATTATATATAAAATTTCTATTGACACTTACAGTCATCAGTATTATAAGCTAAAACCACCTGCCTGAATAAATCCAAACATATTATATTAACAAAAATACCGCTCTTCCAACAAAAATGAAAAAAGTTGTCTCCCTTGGATAGAATGTGCTATTAAGCAGAAGAAAAGTCATGATGCATTTATATGAATCAAAATTAAGTATAAAATGGTAATTGGCATATCAAGAATGTTTAAAATGGCAACAGTCCTGTGCAGAACTTTACAACAATTGTAAATTAATTAATTATAAATACATTCGAACTTCGGTAACTGGAAACCATCAGGACTGACTAAATTTATTCGAATTATCGGTAGTATGAGTGATCGAAAAATATATTATAAAGGAATTTGTTTGGGACCTGACGATAGATTAATTGAAGAATGGTGTTCGAATTATCAGAGTCTGAGCAAACGAAGTTTTAGTCTGTAATGTGTATTAGTGAATAAATGACATGTGTTTCACTTTGTCATTAGTTTTCGTGACTCAGAATTTGTAGGTGTTGCTGTATTCATTTCAATTTATTTACACTAAGAGAACTAATGACACTTAATAAAACTATATAATTCATTAATTATGTTAGTGTGATAGACCATGTGAACATCCCTGGTCTGTCAGATCATCATGATTTCTTTGGGAAAAGTCATTGCCGGTTGATCAGCGTAATCAAATTTACATTTGCATGTCCCTGTAATATTCTGTTTTTGTCAAATTGTAGCACATTGTGCCATAACAATGGTTTTATAGTTTAATGTCATAAGCATATAATGTACAGTCACTAATGCACTGATCACTCTCAGGCAAAGACCATGAAGGTCATACTGCTTCCTGAAAATTTTGACGCGGTGGGGACGGGGAACAAACTCGAAAAATGTGCAGTTCTAAAGTTCATACTGCGCGCTTTTAACATCCTTGCCAGGTTCTCACGGCATCTAACACGTTCACACTAATTTTCTTACCACGCGCTTCTTCACGTCCAGTGTGTTCTTACTACATTCTTAGTACGACCAGTCAGATTGCACCTCTCGCTTACCATGCTTTAACCATACGCTTATCACCTTCTCACTGCGTTCGTCGGCTAATTATAAATACTACGCCACGCGCCTCTTTTTTTTCCATTCCTTCTGCAAATCATATTGACATAATTGTGTCCGCATCTACACTCAACAATCATAAATTACAATAAACGACGACCCCCACCCCAACCCAACGCCCCAATGAAGAAAAAAGAGCAGTCTTATAGAGAGACTGCGGTGGAATAAGCAAAATCAGTGTGAAGGATATACGGAGGTCCAAAAGTCCACTACAAGCTGCCAGTGCTGCTGAGTCCATGATTATGTGGCAATTCCTGATGATGTTCGATACCCATTGCTGATTGAAAAGGAAGTGATTGGGAATCGGATCCAGTATTCATACTTAATTTTCAGAATCTGAACCAATTATGGCGAGAACCTGCTGCAAACGTGACATAGATGTGTTAAGAACCGAAAGAACGTATTAATACCCTTATGCGGTATACTACAATGTGGCATGCACGTAGCATGGTCATAGCACACAAGCGTAGATAAGTTGTAGTAAGGACTACATTGACGTAGCAAGAACGCAATGATAACCCAATGACAGCGCAGTGAGCACGCCATGCAGCCTTTCCCGTCCGCACCACGCTTGTGCTATGTCCTACTAGGTTTTAGTTAATCATTACTACGTCCTTCCTGCTTCCTGATTAGACCGCGTTCTCACTACATTTGTTTTGAACATGTCCAAAAATTCGACCGCGTTCTCTACACTCATATAGACCATAATTATTAATTATCATGTTCTTATCGGAGTCTACTGTATTTCTTCTACATTGTACAAGTTCTTACTGCGTCCTGCTAGTTTTTACGACGTAGTGGGAACGTGGCTGAGTGTAACGGAGGTACAAATTAAGAGCAGAATCTATCATTTCTACAAGAAAAATGTGCTCTAATATCTATTTCTGGACATTTTACTGAAATTAAAATTAAATGTGAGTACTTGAGGATTTTTCTTATGAGCACAGGTACATTCGAAACACAATTTTAATACAAATTTAAATTACTAGTTTTATTTTTGTTTTTTGTTTTGGGTTTAACGCCGTTTTCAACAGTATTTCAGTCATGTAACGGCGGGCAGTTAACCTAACCAGTGTTCCTGGATTCTGTACCAGTACAAACCTGTTCTCCGCAAGTAACTGCCAACTTCCCCACATGAATCAGAGGTGGAGGACTAATGATTTCAGACACAATGTCGTTTATCAAATAGTCACGGAGAACATACGCCCTGCCCGAGGATCGAACTCACGACCCTGCGATCCGTAGACCAACGCTCTACCTACTAGTTTTAAGATGACAGATTTTATCTATTTACCATTTGCACTTCCAGTTAAATAGTCCAATGTAAGAATAACACTGTCTTGTCAAACAAAACTAACCAGTACAGCTCGTGCTTACCGGTGAATCAAGCTTTTAAATGCATTTTCTACATCTTCCTACAAGCAAACTGTTCGTATTATATTTCTGGGGTATAAATGGAGGCTTTCGATACTCTTCTTTACAGCAAAACATGTCAAGTAGCTTGATCAACCATCTGTTCACATATAGATTAGGGCTATAATGTGCATTCCTGCATCGTCTGCTACACCTCTTGAACATACTAAAAAAAGGTTGCCCATTGGGTCGGGCACATATGGGTGTCGGGTGTTCTATCACTTTCCTAAAATTCCTAGTCAAGATAAATAAGGCTGACCAGAGAGATCTTTGATATATTGGAACCTTTCCAATAGTTTTTGTCTCAAGTACCCGAGTCTCGTACCAATAGCTCCTCAAGTGCATTTGCAACCTCGATAAAGTCTGTCGAGGAAGACGTAATTTGTCAAACGTGCTGAAATGCTCTGCACTGCCTTATGCAAGTTAACTAAAGTTGTCTACAATCTCGTGCTTGTGTGTACTGACAAGAGTATCTGACATGTACCTTATTTCAGATTTCAGCTCACTGTTCAGAGTAATATATTTCACAGAATAGTTACTAAGTGTTGTCCATGAAAGCAACTTTTATATTTTCAGCCTTACTCTTCTTTGTTACACAGTTAGCAATTTATTACGCAGACATTGTGACTGCGGGTGCATAATAAGGAACATTGTTTCATTTGATCCTACTAGCCCATCGCTATAATCTATTCTTGCATTTCGAAGTCCCAAACTGAAAGGGGTAGTTGTCGTACTTTGTGTCAAAGAAACTACAATTTTATATAGCAACTAAGTTAATTGACCTTCACATTCTCCATATTACTTACCATCTATAAACAAGGTTTCATAAAGAAGTCTTTAGAATTTGCAATTTTGAAGTTATTGAAGAATCCGCCATTTGCAAATGATGGACCGACATACAGACGGACAAAATGATGTACAGGAGGAGAAAATAAATAGCAAGCATGTTCTCAGTTTGTCCCTCTGTCTATGTAAAATTTCTCAAGAAACAATCTCTCTTGTTTTGAAGAAATGCAGGATGACACTTTGTGTCATATTCGTGCACTATTTGTTGCCATAGCAACAAAATTTGTTGCCATAGAACAAATTTAAATGACACTGGCATTCTCTGCATTGCCATCTATCCATGTACCAACGTATCATGAAAAATTCTGCTGTAGTTTCAAAGTTATTGCAGTATCCCACTCTGCATGGCTGACGTACTGACATGCATACAGGGGCAACCCAATAAGCCCATCTGGCTAAATACTGGTAAGGGAATAACAACAATGTTTCAATATGCTGCTGTGAGGGAATTCAAGTGAAATATAAATTACATATATTAAAACAAAATATTCTTTAAAATATGAAAACTACACAATGATAATATTAAACTAAGTTTTAAAGGTTAGATTTTTGCCATTACCATGGAAACAGAAAGAAACTAACATCATTTGAATTGTTATTTTTGCATTTGATGCAAATTTAGGATTTATTTTATTATATACATTTATATTTAGTGCATTTTGGGGGTGAATGTAAATATAATGACCTTTCATTAGAATCTTCTAAGGTAAATATTGAGTTTTGGCGGCCATTTTGGAAAATGGCCGCCATATCGGCCATCTTGACAGATATCAAATGGGTCCCATGAAAAAAATGTTTTTAATGCTTTAATAAATAGCTGTGCCAATTTTGGTGCTTTTCCCATTTTCTGAAGTATTTTGGCATTTTCTGTTACGAATTGATCGCACTAATAGCACCGATACACGCGAAGCCGTCTTTCCTGGGAAGAACCAGTACAGGCCTCTTAGTTCGGTGGGAAACACTCGAGCATCTAAGAAATTTCCAGTGCCTGGACCGGGATTCGAACTCCGGACCTCTGGATTGACAGTCAAGCGTATTACCACTTGACTAGTTAATTAGGAACCCATCTCCAATTTGATAATGGTGACGTAGCGTATAAATTAGGTGAGGTTGAACGTGCAAGAACAAATACGACGGGGAATATAGCAAAACATATTACTGAGCAGTGGCCCTTGATTTCTGCACTCCTTTGGATTTACGGAACTAGTTACCATAGTTTGAACAATGCACCACTGCATGATCTGGTTCGAACCAGTGGTTAAGACAACAAGACAACAGACCGCATTGTAAGTCCCAAATGAAAACGCCCTAATATACTGAAAAAGAGGTAACACTATTTCGAATTTTGCTACACAACTGATAGGTATATGTTTCCAGTGGATATACCCTAAAAACCTAGAAACTGTCTGAAGACAAAACATGAGATATCTACATACCTCGCCAGTCTGGGCAACATAACCGGCTATACCCCGATCCTTTGGGAATCGGATTTGTGACTTCTTAGTAAACACAGGAAGACCGGCTTCACTTTGCTTTCCCTCGTCAAAGTAATCAGCAAACAGCTCCTGTCTGTGGGTAAATAAACAAGAGGACCATGATGGTCCTGAATCGCTCACCTGTCCCCACATGACCCAGTTTTGAACTGAGTATGACGTCGTTTTTTCTATTATTTGACACAGTGACCTAGATTTTGAGCTCATGTGACCCAGTTTTGAATCTGACCTAGATATCATCAAGATAAAAATTCTGACCAATTTTCATGAAGATCCATTGAAAAATATGGCCTCTAGAGAGGTCACAAGGTTTTATATTATTTGACCTACTGACCTAGTAATTGACGGCACGTGACCCAGTTTCGAATTTGACCTAGATATCATC
The DNA here is from genome assembly GCF_021730395.1 of Mercenaria mercenaria. Lineage (NCBI taxonomy): Eukaryota > Metazoa > Mollusca > Bivalvia > Venerida > Veneridae > Mercenaria > Mercenaria mercenaria. The sequence goes on from NC_069365.1 coordinate 52,331,930, forward strand.
AAGGTGAACATGCTGACCAAATTTTATGAAGATCCATTCAAAAGGATGGCCTCTAGAGAGGTCACAAAGTTTTTCTATTTTTAGACCTACTGACCTAGTTTTTGACCGCAGTTGACCCAGTTTCGAATTTAACCTAGATATCATCAAGATGAACATTCAGACCAACTTTCATACAGATCCCATTAAAAATATGGCCTCTAGAGAGGTCACAATGTTGTTTTATTATTTGACCTACTGACCTAGTTATTGAAGGCACGTGACCCAGTTTCAAATTTAACTTAGATATCATCAAGTTGAACATTCTGACCAATTTTCTTGAAGACCCATGCGAAAGTATGGCATCTAGAGAGGTCACAAGGTTTTTCTATTTTTAGACCTACTGACCTAGTTTTTGACCACAGTTGACCCAGTTTCGAACTTGATCTAGATATCATCAAGATAAACATTCAGACCAACTTTCATACAGATCCCATGAAAAATATGGCCTCTAGAGAGGTCACAAGGTTTTTCTTATTATTTGACCTACTGACCTAGTTATTGAGGCACGTAACCCAGTTTCAAACTTGACCTAGATATCATCAAGGTGAACATCTGACCAATTTGTTATGAAGATCCATTCACAAGTATGGCCTTTAGAGAGGTCACAAGGTTTTTTTCTATTTTTAGACCTACTGACCTAGTTTTTGACCGCACGAGAATCAGTTTCAAACCTGACCGAGATATCATCAAGATGAACATTCAGACCAACTTTCATACAGATCCCTGAAAAATATGGCCTCTAGAGAGGTCACAAGTTTTTTTTCTATTATTTGACCTATTGACCTAGTTTTTAATGGCACGTAACCCAGTTTCAAACTTGACCTAGATATTATCAAGGTAAACATTCTGACCAATTTTCATGAAGATCTTGTGAAAAATATGGCTTCTAGAGAGGTCACAAGGTTTTTCTATTTTTAGACCTACTGGCCTAGTTTTTGACCGCACGTGACCCAGTTTCAAATTTGATCTAGATATCATCAAGGTGAACATTCTGACCAATTTTCATAAAGACCCCATGAAAAGTGTGACCTCTAGAGTGGTCACAAGCAAAAGTTTACGCCCGCACGAACGGACGCACGGACGGACGACGGACGCTGCGCGATCACAAAAGCTCACCTTGTCACTTTGTGACAGGTGAGCTAAAAATGACGGAGTTCGACCCGCTACAAAACATTGCAGCTTTTTAAAAGTATTCGTAAAATGACTGAAATCACGGTAAATCCGCTCTCATGATAAAGAAAGAAACTGGAGTCTCCTAAATTGTTTACAGTTATTATCTCAGAAAGTTTGACAGATTTCTTCAAGAAATTTTCAAGGAAATAACACAAGATAAACGTGCATATATGTATCTTTCACAAAGAGCACCTGTCTTTTTTCATTGATCGTCTACATCCCTCGCCCCACCCACCCACCTACATACACACATACACGATTTAATCATTATTAGAATTGCCGCCATTCACGAATTTAACATTAGGTACGACTGGAAGTAATGAGGATCGTTGAAAAAGTTAACCTCTCCTCGTCTACCAGAAACAAGGCACATCTGTCCGCTGTAACAAGGTCCTTAGTGAACGTCATGATATTTGTGACCAGTGTGTCTATATCTTCCATGTCATCAAACATTACTCTTGTTGTCTCCAGAAGGAAGTTGTTCAATGCGTCTTGCAGTTTTAGCAACTAAATAATAAAAAATTTCAAACTTGTTCTTTCCCTGACTCAGTACTATTTTATTAACAACTTAACGACACTGTGAAAAGTGCAAACAAATTATTTTAGTCCATAAACTTCAAATCTGATTCTGAGTAAAGATGATTATAAAAAGTAGAACTTTGAATCTTTTTGTCTAAATTTTGAGACCCAAATTTTTACAGACACGTAAGGGCTAAATAGTAAATGTATTTAGATCTATCATTTACCAAAAAAAAAAAAATCAATTTACATACCTTGTTCAGTTTCATCTTCTGCAAACACGCCATAACCCATGTCATAACCGCATTTACGAGTTCAAAATGAAACTCACTGAATGTAGAAGACGCTTGGCTCCTTAAGAACTCTATGATTACATAGGGACTTCCACATTCAAGAAATAACGGAATGCTTATTACATGGCCTTTGTTGTATTTCTCTATGCCAACACCTTCTGGAAACCTTGAATCATTTTCAAGATATTTTATGTTCAGCGGAAGTTTTTCTGTAGCGACATGTGCTGCTACTGTAAGATTTCTTCCGATTTTTCCGAAGCGTATACAACCCCTTTCCGGCTCATACGTGGCTATATGTGCCTGGTCATTTTCCACCGCAAATAAATGAAAGTGCTCGGCATCAATGGCGGTTTCGATAAGTAGACATAATTCATAAATTCGTTCGTATATGTCTTCGTCTTTGATAGAGCCAATTATTTTTCGGCTCATCGCCCGTATTCCGGTATCTGTATAAATTGTTGACCGCAGGGGTCTCTGTGGATCTTGAGGTTTTGCAGATGCAGCAAAATTATCCCCCGCCTCCGCCCGCAGTTTTTCCTGCAAGACATTTTCGATAAAAGATTCAGAAGCGGAAGTCACAAGATACTCCTCCACTACCTTTGGATGGCTTTGAAGATATTCTTTTATTTCTTTTTCTGTCAGTTGCGAACCCATTTTTAGCGGACTGGCACAGGACATGTTTTCAACACATATTGATTTACCACTTTCATGACTTTCATTTCCGGTACATTTTATTTCGTTGACGTTATGGCAGCGTTACTACATAGTTGACGTCATTTATGATTTGCAATTGCACAGCATTTGACGCCATTTTGCAAAACGTCAGTTTGTTACTTCTACTGAAACTGTTGTGTTTTGTATGGTGGCGGACGGACAGGTGTAAAATTGGGCTGACGAAGTCTTAGTCCATGTAAAAACTGATTATCGTAATTTGCCATAAGCTGTACTAGGTGTAATAAGATCGCAGAGGAAACTCTCTAATATGAAAAAGGCAAAGCCTCTGAGCCAGCGTAGCTTAAACGACAAAGAAACTATTCACTGCTTAAAACAATTCCGAGAACCTATTTACTTGAAAAGAAACAAAAATTTAGTGTCATTATACCTGTAACAGCGAATATCATACGTTGCAAAATTTATGGAAAGCCGGTGTCACGGCATTACCTGTTTGCGGCGTTCTTATGGCTTTATGCTTATTTATGACATTTTATCCCATTTTCTGGCCAATGCTTGATCTTTTAAAAGAAAATCATATTTTCTTTCTACCAACTGAAAATCTTTCTTGCATTATTTTTGAGTGATGGATAATATTCAGCAATCAAATGAAGTTCTGTATTCACTGCCAACAAAGCATTTCCTGTGAGCACCTGTCCTCTAGGGACACGCACTTCGTAAAATAAAAGCAAAATTGAAATTATTTCCATAACATAACTTTTTTAAAAATAAAGACACCTAATGAACATAGAGATTGTAACTCAAATAATATGAAATAAGGCAAAGCCTCAAAGCGAGCTCAAAGAAATCGGATTTATCTAAAAATATTATGCATCATTTATTTGTCACAAAGAAACTATTCACTAGTCACAAAAACTCAGGAGAACCTATTCACTGAAAAAGTCTACATTTAGTGTCACCATACCTATAACAGTGAATATCAAACCAAAAAAAAGTGTGTAACATGTGTAGCAGGAATGATATTTTAAAGTACATACCTGTCAGTATATTCTTATTTCAACTGGTATACAACCACCTTAAATCAATTGTGCATTCTATTTTTTTCAGTACATTTTCTCCTTAAAGGTCCATGCCATATAGTGATACTGTTTTATATACATGTATAATGATGGTCACTTTTTCTAAATCTTATTTAAATGATGTTTTGTACCTATTGGGACTTCACAAGCTTAGTAATTAGTAATTAGGTGATAAATACTTATGTTTGCCTCCTATTTGAAGGTCTTTTTATTGCAGTTTTGATTGCATATTGTACCATCTTTTAAATAATTGGTTTGCACCTTTAAACTATCCAGTATTAGACTGTATCTTAATTCATAATTTTTTCATGATTCTTGCTTTTTCGCTGCAGTCGTCAGGGCAGGGTTGGTCAATAGTTTTAATATTTCAATTTACCATATTGATTGTGTACATGGTTTCTAGAACTTTCATAACTTTTACATTACTTTTACTATGACCCTCGTTTTTGGCGGGAATGTTAGGCTAATACATAGGCAGGTTTGCATAGCAATGGGTTTGTTCTGTGCTTTGTCGCCGAAACGAAAGGTAAAGTGTTTACCTCAGTAGTATAAGAAAGGATGGTGCGAGGACATATCTGACCCCACTTGACATATAACCCTTGACCTAAACCGACCAATGCTGACCAATTTCAACAAATTTAAAACAAATTTTAACAAATTATTGTTAAAACCTATAGTAAAATATGATTAAACACTTCCACCAAATATTTGCCAAAATCCTGCCAAGTGGCAGCAATGCGACAATGTCTGCCAACTTGGCAAACTTTTGGCAGAATGTTGGCAAAGTTATTTAATGTACTTAAATTTGATAAAACATATATATTTAAATTTCTGCCAAATTTCTGCCACGGAGACAACAATGTGGCAGTGTCTGCCAACTTGACAAACTTTTGGCAAACTTTTGGCAGATTATTTTTATTGATAAAATGTAAAGGTATTTAAACTTATTTTGAATTAATAACTACATTATTAGTCTTTAAATAATTTTAAATACATATGATATAGATGAGTTTACAGAATAAAATATATTGTTTAAAAGAAAGAAGATTAACTGATAATATAAATCCTCATTATGTTATAACAAAAAACGGGAGAAAAATGATAAAGGCTACTTGTTCATCTTGTGGAAAAATGAAATCAAAGTTTGTTAAAAGTACAGGGGGTAATTTAGATATTCACAAAGCAATGTTACCTTTATTACCTAAGAAAGGTTTAACACTTCCAGGATATAATTATTGTGGGCCAGGAAATCCCCTAGATAATGGACCCCCTGTCAATGAACTGGATGCAGTATGTATGGACCATGACTTTTGCTATGACAGTGGTGTAAAAAAGGGTACATGTGATAAGCAAATGCTTTCCAATTTAAATAAAACTAAATCAAAAACATTTGGAGAAATGATTGCAAAACATTTAGTTGTAAAACCAGCTATCAAAACGAAATACACACTTGGTCTCGGACAAAAATCAAAAAACGGGAAAAGGGGGTAGAGTATACCCCCGGAATCACACGGAGCGATGAATTAGCAGAAGAATTACACAAACCAATTAAAAGAAAATTTAGGAAACGAAGAGTGATAGTTAATGATATTGATGATACTTGGTCAGCTGATTTAGTTGACATGCAAGCTTTTTCAAAATATAATAAAGGAGTAAAGTACTTGTTAACCGTTATTGATATATTTAGTAAATATGCTTGGGTTATTCCATTAAAGAATAAAACTGGAGAATCTGTTACTGAAGCATTTGAAAAAATAATATTAGAAGGACGATTACCAGTAAATTTATGGGTAGATGAAGGAAAAGAATTTATAATAAAAAGTTTGAATCATTTTTGAATAAAAATAAGATTAATATGTACCATACATTTAATGAAGGAAAGGCTGTAGTAATAGAAAGATTTAATAGAAGTTTAAAAAGAATAATGTGGAAATATTTTACAGCAAATAATACTTATACTTATTTAGATAAATTGCAGGATATGGTTGATAAATATAACAAAACAAAACATTCTAGTATAAAAATGACACCAACCGAAGCTAGTAAAAACTTAAATAAAGGTACTGTTTACTTAATTTATATGGTGATTTAAAGATACCAAAGAGCAAAGCAAAATTTAAAATTGGTGATCGAGTTCGTTTAAGCAAACTTAAAAGACATTTTGAAAAAGGATATACACCAAACTGGACAGAGGAAATATTTATAATTTATAAAATTAATAATACAAATCCCAGAACATACACTATTAAAGATTTAAATGATGAAATAATTCAAGGTTCATTTTATGAACAAGAACTTTTACCTACTACACAAGAAGTTTTTAGAATAGAAAAAGTTATTAGAGGAGACTATAAGAAAAAACAAGCTTTAGTAAAATGGAAAGGTTATAGTGAAGAATTTAATAGTTGGGTTCCGTTTAGCGATCCTGAACAAATTTAATTTAGAAAATAAAAAGTTTAATTATATAAATGAGTAATAAAAACTTATTTCTAATAATAATGGAATAGAAACAATAGATCAGTTAATCATTCACTTAACTAAACTAGCTGCTGCTTACAGAAAAAGTTATAAATTTTGTGGAGAGTAAGTACCGGATTATATATTACAGCAGGTGTCTTTGGTTGTTCAGCTGCATTAGCACTTGTTCCAGCTATTCCTATATTTGTAGCAGTTGCTGGCGCTTGTTCCATCAGTAATTACCATATTTACTAACAGACTAAAACTTGACGACAAGAAATTTATTTTAAAAGCACATCATCACAAAATAAAACAACTAATAACAAAAGCACGGATTGGAAAAGTAAATAAAGAAGAAGAGAAACAAGTTATTCAGGATATTTTTACAATACTATTAGAAATGCAGAAAGAAAAAAAATATTCAATGCCTTTTGAAACGTATATGAAGGAATTTAAACTTAACGGATATAAAAGTAAAAAAGAAGAAGAGCTGTATTAAATTTTACGTGTGTTTTTAGAGATTTTTTTCTATAAGTATATTATATATAGATGGTTAATAGAAAGGTAGATAGAATGATTATGTCAAAATTATCTAGCACTTTAGGAGAAATAATGAATCCAGATAAAAATTCATATAAGAAAGTTCTTAAAAGAAGAAATGTTATTAAATCAAAACTTAATCAAATAGTTAGCGATGAATATAAAAATCATGTCATTGATAAATTACAAAATGTTATAGATCCTTATCTTTTAAAAAATAATTTATTTGAATGGAACTGTGGTTGTCTATTAACTGAAGAAGAAAATGCTGTACCCTCGAGTACTAAAACCTCTAGTTTTAAAAAGTTATGTGATTGTCCCAGACCAAATAATATTCGAAACAATCCTAAAAAAGTTATTGCAACCGATTGTGACACTAATGAAGAAAAAACATATAAAAGCACTTATGCAGCATCCAAAGACCTTAATATTAATTCAGGGTTAATAACAATGTGCTGCAAAGGAAAAAACCAAGTTAAAAGTGGAATATCAAAAACCAGCGGAAAAAGATATAAATTTAAATATTTTAATTCTTCTTAAAGATAATTTAAAACTTTATTTATTTTATTATTTTTTAATTATTTTTTTAATCCTTTTTTCCTTAGTGATTTTTTTTTCTAAATATAATATATAGATGGAAATCGAGAGATCTTCAAAACAATATTATAAGAAATTTGAAATTAAAATTACATATAGACAAGATCCAAAGAATCAATTATATTTAACTATAAACGACTCTTATGAAATACTTAAATCTGAACTTAAAACTTTAAAAGGTATAAAAATAAACGTTGTTTTAAAAATAACTTTTGCAAAAATGGATAAAACTGATACAATATATAAATCAGCTTATTTTCAATCAAAGGCTTTAGAAATTATTAACACAAATGAAATAAAAAAAAACTTTACATCAAGCTTTTGATGAAATAATAAATAGAATTGGTAATTGGATTTCTGAAGGAAGTGGCTGGAGAATAGAGTCAGTTGATGCTCATTATATAAATAGATATAAGTATAGTCCATTGGCTGCTTCAAGTTATTTAGAATTACCAAAACCATTACAAAATTCAATGAAAGGATTAATAAATATAAAGAATGATGATAACGAATGTTTTAGATGGTGCCATTTAGCTTACAAATTTCCTGTAACAAAACATTCTGAAAGAGTTTCAAATTATAAAAAACATATAAACGATCTTGATTATACTGGAATAAAGTTTCCTGTTACATTAAATCAAATACCTAAAATTGAAGTTTTAAATGAAATATCATTTAATATATTTGTTATGAAGAAAATAGTATTTATCCATTGTACATATCAAAATATCAATACGAAGAACACTGTGACATGTTGCTAATTACTAATGATAAAATAAATGATAAAATAAATGATAAAATAACTGATGATGACTGTAAGCCCTCAAGAACTGTAGTCCAACATTATGTTTGGATAAAAGACTTTAATAAATTAATGTTTAACAAAACAAAACATGCAAATAAAAAACACTTCTGTAAAAGCTGTCTGCAACATTTTTCTCAAGAAAGAATATTAAATGAACATATTCCAAATTGTTTAGCTATTAATGGTACCCAAGGTGTAAAAATGCCAAAAGAGGGAAGTAAAGTACAATTTAAAAAATTATCATAAAGGTTTAGCAGTACCTTTTGTAATTTATGCTGATTTTGAATCAATAACTAAAAAAGTTTTAACTGCTTTACCATCAACTGAATCTTCATTTACTGAACCATATCAAAATCATATAGATTGTGGTTACGGCTATAAAGTTGTTTGTTGTTATGACGATAAATATACTAAACCAACCCAGATTTATAGAGGCCCTAATGCAGTTTATAAGTTTATTGAAAAAATGCTTGAGGAAGAGGAATATTGTAAAGAAATATTTAAAGAACATTTTAACAAAGATTTGAGAATGTCTAAAAAAGATGAAAGTGAATTTAAAAAACAAAAGTTTTGTCATATTTGTGAAAAAGAATATATAGAAGATTCAATCAAAGTAAGAGATCACTGTCATATAACAGGAAAATTTAGAGGAAGTGCTCACTCAGAATGTAATATTAATTTTAAACTAACACATAAAATTCCTGTTATTTTTCATAATTTAAGAGGTTATGACGGTCATTTTATTATGCAACAAATAGGAAAATTCAAAAAAGAAATTAATGTTATTCCTAACAATATGGAAAGATATATGGCATTTATGATTTCCGACTTGGTCTTTATTGATTCATTTCAATTTATGTCTCAATCATTGGATAACTTAGTAAAAAATATTCCAGAATTTAAATACTTATCTCAAGAATTTGATTATATTAATTTATTAAAGACAAAAGGTGTTTATCCATATGATTACATGGATTCATTTAAAAAATTCAAAGAAACAGAATTACCTTCTAAAGAAGAGTTTAATTCAATTTTAAATGAAACACATATATCTGATAATGAATACGAACATGCTAAAAATGTTTGGAATAAATTTAAAATTAAAACAATGGGAGAATATCATGATCTATATTTAAAAACTGACGTATTACTTTTAGCTGATGTATTCGAAAATTTTAGAAAACTATGTTTGGAGTACTACAAATTAGATCCTTGTCATTATTTTAGTAGTCCTGGTTTAGCTTGGGATGCAATGTTAAAAATGACTGGATTAAGTTAGATTTAATAACTGATATTGATATGTATCTTTTTATTGAAAAGGGACTGAGAGGAGGAATAAGTTATATTTCAAACAGATACAGTAAAGCAAACAATAAATATATGAAAGATTATAATTCAAAAGAAGAAAGCAAATACATTATGTACCTCGACGCCAATAATCTTTACGGTTGGGCTATGTGTCAACCTTTACCCTCTGGAAACTTTAAATTTATATCCGAAAAACAATTTAAGAAATTAATTGCAAAAGGTAAAACTAACTTTATAGTTGAATGTGATCTTGAATATCCAAAAGAATTACATAAAACCCATAATGATTATCCTTTAGCTCCTGAAAAAATTAAAATACCAGATCAATGGCTTTCTGATTATAGTAAAAATATTAAAACAGAATTTGAAATAGGAAAAAGTAATGTAGAAAAATTAGTTCCAACTTTAATGAAAAAACAAAATTATGTAGTTCATTTTAAAAATCTTGAACTATATACACAATTAGGGTTAAAAGTAACAAAAATACATAAAATATTAACTTTTGATTCATCTCCTTGGTTAAAAAAATATATTGATTTTAATACTCAAAAAAGATCTAAAGCAAAAAATTCATTTGAAAAGGACTTTTTTAAGTTAATGAACAATTCTGTATTCGGTAAAACGATGGAGAATTTACGCAAGAGGGTTAATATTAAATTAACACATGATGAAAATATTTTATTAAAATACATAGCCAAACCTTCATTTGTTAGTTCAACGATGTTTAACTCTAACCTTTTTGGTATTCATAGAATAAAAGAAAGTTTGTTATTAAACAGACCTTGTAATGTTGGAATGTGCATTCTAGATTTATCAAAATATTTAATGTATGATTTTCATTATAATTATATTAAGGAAAAGTACGAGGATAATTGTAAATTACTATTCACTGACACTGATTCATTATGTTATGAAATAAAAACCAAAGATGCATATGAGGATTTTTATAAGGACAAAGATTTATTTGATAATAGTGATTACGATAGTAATTCAAAATTTTATTTTGATAATAATAAAAAAGTAATTGGAAAATTTAAAGATGAAGCTGCCGGCATTCCCATTGTTGAATTTGTCGGATTAAGAAGTAAAATGTATTCTTATTTATTAGAAAACGAAGTAAATGTTAAAAAATGTAAAGGAATTAAAAAACTTGTTGTTAAGAAAACAATAGTTCATAAAAATTACAAAGATACTTTGTTTAATTCAACCCAAATTAATCACACCTTTAAAGTTATTCGTTCTAATAAACACAATCTTTCCAGTTATGTTATAAATAAAACATCTTTATCATGTTATGACGATAAAAGATATATTCTTGATAATGGTATTGATACATTAGCTTATTCTTAAATTAATTCTTAAATTAACTCTTAAATTAAAACTTAAATTAATTCTTAAATTAACTCTTAAATTATAGAACCATAAATTGTTAACTGAATATTCATAACGTTTAAAGAATTAATATAAATAACATCATTTATTTTAAATTCATTTGCATAATTAATAGAAATAGATTCATTTTTTCTATTATTTTTTGCATTGTAACTTTGAAGAATTACATTTTCTTTATTTTTTATTTGTAATTTAGCTTCTCCTTTATCTAATTTAATTGCATCAACAAGAATAATTAAGATGCAATTAAAATTAATTCTTACATTATTACCATTTTGAACTAAACCAGGACTAGCATTTACAGTTTTCCATTGAAATAATCCACCATCGGTATCTTGGGTATAACATGTTAAAAACAATGGAGGTTTTCTTATTAATTGTCTTTCTATTTTATTTACTTTTTCATTTATATTATTAAATATTCCCATTATATTAATTATTCCAGTTAATTTACATGTCCTTATTGGTTAAAATAATTTATAATAGTTTGTTCATTTTGTTTTACATTATTAATTTTTAGTATTTTATACAATAAATCATACAACGGTACTTTATCTTGTAACATTTTAATGAAAAATAAATAGAGCCGAGCCGGATAAACTTTCTCAATCTTAGGCACTAACCTATTATTCTATTTATCTTGTCATTACTTCATTTTCCGATATTTGGCAATTTATTTTACAAAAATAAGTGTGGGACAACCGCTTTAATGACGTCATATTCGTAATGACGTCACTTATATAATGACGTGATTACCGGCAAAATCGCAATAACTTCTTCGTTTTTGAATAAAATCTCATTATTTGACCACTCATTTTCTTAGTTCGGACATTTCCTACACAATGATGATGGTTTCGTTGCAAAATTTCTTATGACAATAATATCGACCATAAGGTCACATGATCAACTGACCGTATATCACTGGTCACATGATCAACTGACGGTATATCAAGAAAGATATACGGCACCCTGATATCGGGTCGAAAATACTGCAAGTGACAGGATAAACAATAATATCCGCAAAGCATACTTGTTTTGTCTTGATATTGAACATTGTTGTATTTTACATTTGGTATATACTTAAGGTGGAATGCGCCCCAAATTTTTTTTCCGAATTTCGTCCTGAAATTTATACTGTACAAAATTCAGGATATATGCGATTAGGTTCCGGTTTTACTTTGTCGCCATATTGTTCGAGTTTTTTGCTATTGTGTCACAAACATGGCCCCTGACGTCACTTTTCGTGCAACGCCCAGTTTCGAATGCTCTCGGCATTTTTCCTTTCCTGCGCTCTGAATGTCATAATAATGAAAAATACAAATTATCACTTTGCGTACATAAAATGCTACTCAATGGTACAAAATTCAGCGAAATAAGATTGATGCTTAAAACGTCAAAGACGATATTGTGACGTCAGAACGGAAAAACTCACATCAAGTTTGCTATAAATTATGCCTTAAAATCCAGTTTACAAAAAATCGGCTCGATAAAAAAGTGTATAACTTTGGTATGTTGTTTCACAGTATGTGGTCGTCTAACAGACACATAAATACTTAGGGGTCACCGACTTCTATTTTTCGCAATATAATATAACTTTACCCCCACCCCCACATGGTTTTAGGCTATATGACGTTAGAGTTAAAAAGAATGCGTTTTCAACTTGCACAACTTACGTTCGTGTTAAAAACGAGATGTATTTAATATAAGAAATGTTCACGATATATTCGATCTGAACTGCAGAAGAAAAGAAAACAACTCTGAAAACAAGAGCTGTCACAGGAGACAGCACGCTCGACTATTTCGATGCTGGATAGTGAAACTGGGTACATCTGAGGAAACTAGAGCTGTCACTGGAGTGTTTAATGACTCCAATTGTGGCTGAAGATATTGCACAACAGCCTGAGTCTGTGTCAAAAATATCAACTTAAAGTAATAAGAGAGGTAAAGATAAAATGTATCAAAACACAATATAAGTATATCCTAAGCAAAAAGGGGCATAATTCATTAAATATTGGTGCCAGAGTTATGCAGCTTGTGTCATACAGTGTGGGTGATGATGTTGAAAAACTATTTTAAGTTTGAATCAAATCCATTCAGTAATAACAGAGACAGAGTGGAGGTGCATCAAAACTTTAACCTAAAATTCTAAGTAAAAAGGGGGGGAATAATTAATGAAAAATTGGTGCCAGAGTTATGCATCTTGCATCATATGGTGTGGGTGATGATGTTGAACAACTATTTTAAGTTTGAATCAAATCCATTCAGTAATAACAGAGACAGAGTGAAAGTGCATCAAAACTTTAACCTAAAATTCTAAGTAAAAAGGGGAAATAATTCATGAAAAATTGGTCCCAGAGTTATGCTCCTTGTGTCATATGATAAGGGTAATGATGTTGAACAATTGTTTAAGTTTGAATCAGATCCATTCAGTAATAACAGAGACAGAGTGAAAGTGCATAAAATTTTAACCTAAAATTCGAAGTAAAAAGGGGAATAATTCATGCAAAATTGTGCCAGAGTTATGCATCTTGTGTCATATGATGTGGGTGATGATGCTGAACAACTATTTTAAGTTTGAATCAAATCCATTCAGGCAGAGTGAAAGTGCACCAAAACTTTAACCTGAAAATCTAAGTGAAAAGGGGGGATAATTCATAAAATATTGGTGCCAGAGTTATGGCCCTTATGTCAGATGATGTGGATGATGATGAGGAATAAATATTTCAAGTTTGAATCAAATCCATCAAGTAATTACAGAGATAAGTTGAAAAAAAAGAAAGTGCATCAAAACTTTAACCAAGGCGGGGACGCGGAAAGATGCCGACGCCGACGCCGACGCCGCCGCCGGGGCGAGTAGGATAGCTCTCCTTATACTTCGTATATTCGAGCTAAAAATGTATATACTTTATACTTTTGTCCGTAAGTATTGACCTGGCACTCATTAATCTTCGCTGATATTTTCGGGTGTTTTCGTTACTTTACGCAATATTGTATCCTGAAAAGATCTATTAGCACACAAATAACCTTTATAGTTAACCGTCTGACTTCCACGCACGTTACCGCGGGTTCAAAATTACCTCAGACCATTTTTGTATATTCAATGTACAAATGTAATGTAGTGTTATCGTTATTGCTTGTATTCTTACATTTCTTTGCGACAATATTCACGCATTTTAATTTGTTTTCACTTGTAGTATCAATTTTCGGGAGTAATTTGTCTTTTTATCTAAGATACCTTTACTCGACACATTCTACAAAATATCTTGAATACAAGTGTATTTCTTTCAATAAATGAACCATAAAATTTGATCAGATAAGTTTTAATTTTCCGGCCTGTAAAATTTGGAAACAGATTATCAGACAGAGGACTCGAACCCACAACCCCGAGATTGATGGATAATCGGTTTGTCACCGCAGCTACTTGTACATGCGATATTTTGTTTATCATCAAGAAATATTTAAGCTATTTAGGTCCGGACACGGAGAATTAAATTACGGAAATGTACGGAATATTCATGAGTGCCAGGTCAATACTTACGGACAATATCCACTATTTACTATCCATTGTTTATTTCCTATTGATGTTTTCAAAATGCAAATTCAAAGGTTGAAGAATAGTTTAACGTTCAACACAGTCTCTTGCAAATGCTAACTTAGCTTTGTAAAAAAGCTTGTATGTGGTCCGTTGTCGATTTAATATCGTGAAAATAGGTACTTTAACGTGTTTTTAACATTTAGAAAGTTCGTTCAAATGTAATTTTATGAAATGAGCATTTGCCTAATTTTACCAGAAATATCTATCGACGCATGGCAGACGGTTGCTCCACTTTACATGTATAATCAGCACGAAAATAGTATATCGGATCCTATATCTGATAGGAAATTATTATTTTTTACACTAATTAATTTATGGTGAATCATGAAATAAATTCTACTAATTTAGACATCAATCTCCACATCTCATTCATGCGAGATTACGAGTTGAGAAAAGAGTCTATTCTATCCGCATAAAACTGAGCAAATGGTATCATTTTTCACATCTTGGTAAACGACTGGCGATCAAAGTCATGATATTTCGCACCGGAGGCGGACGCTCCAGACAAGATGACTTCGCTGAAAGTGGAATCGTGTGCAATTATAGCTCAGTGGAAGAGTGTTCGCCTCTGGAACGCGAGTTTCGGAGTTTGAGCCCCACCGGAGAGACAGAGAGAGAGACAGACAGACAGACAGACAGACAGACAAAGTGACAGAGAGGTCACAGTTAGGCAGAGTAGCTACTCCAGTGAAGAGACTTTATTTCTGAAAGACATATCTTCAGTTGACGATAAAGTATTGCAGCTGGTCAGACGCAGAGAATTTATTCTTGAGACAGTGTCTTTTTATTACAATTAAGCACAGCTGCAAGTCCGATGCAAAGAATTCATTTCTTGGCGGAAACCTTTTAATCAAGTGCAGTAACAAACTCTTAATAAAGTAATTAATACTAGAAAAGATGTTATAAAACCCTCACCAGTTGCAGCGTTCAGATTTACGGAGTACGGAGATTTAGTAAAAGTCCTATCTGTTTCTCCGAATGTCCTGGATGTAGAAATTATAGTTTCGTGTTCACATTCTGAACACTTAAACTTAACCAATGAACAAAGTCAACAAGTTTTTTTTAGCGATGATATCCTTAGTTACGACATGTCGTTAACATGATTTACACCCTTTATCAAATATCTCACCAAGATATTTCATATCTACAATTCTTCTTTTCGGAACATGTCCGTAATCACTGAATGTTTCAATTTATTACATGTTTTAAAAAATCTGACTTTTTCTTTAACACTTTCTTTGCGAATCTCCCCTTATGTCTCTCAATACTTTCCGATTTACCGTTGATACATGCAACTTCACATACTATTTAGATTTTTTTGTTAAATAAAACACGATTTAGCGTGAAAACACGATTTAGCGTGAAATTTCTTAATGGGGTAGGGGTAAAATATCGTCAAATACTGAAAAATAAAAGTCGGTGACCCCTAAGTATTTATATGTCTGCTAGACGTACACATACTGTGAAACAACATACCAAAGTTATACGTTTTTTTATCGAGCCGATGTTTTATAAACTGGATTTTAAGGCAAAATTTATAGCAAAACTTGATGTGAGTTTTTCCGTTCTGACGTCACAATATCGTCTCGGACGTCTTAAGCGTCAATCTTATTTCGCTGAATTTTGTACCATTGAGTAGCATTTTCTAAATGCAAAGTGACTATTATTTTGTATTTTCCATTTTTATGACATTCAGAGCGCAGGAAAGGAAAAATGCCGAGAGCATTAGGAACTGGGCGTTGCACGAAAAGTGACGTCAGGGGCCATGTTTGTGACACAATAGCAAAAAACTCGAAAAATATTGCGACAAAGTAAAATCGGAACCTAATCGCATATATCCTGAATTTTGTATAGTATAAATTTCAGGACGAAATTCGGAAAAAAAATTTGGGGCGCATTCCACCTTAATTACTTCTTTTGGGGGAGGAAGCCAAATGGTCGAAATACATTTTTTTTTAAAAGTAACAAACCCCAATGTGTTCCGGACCAAAGATCGTCCAAATTTTAATTCCACACTCGCCCCTTTTATTTTTTAATTTTAATTTTGGTAGACCTTGTCTCCGAGAGTTTCACTTTGGAAATTATTTCTACAAATACACCCCAAAGTTTTTTAATTTTAATTTTTTTTACCCATTTTTCAATTTCAAAGTTAAAATTTTGGTTGTTTATAATTTTTTTTTTCTTTTTATTAATTTTTTTTTTTTTTACTATGGGAATTCGTCTGAAGGTCTCCGGGGTGAATAAATCTTAGTCCTTTTCCCTTAAAAAGATGAAATCAAGGTATTCCTAGACTAGCAGCCAAAAACCCTAAAAACCCACCTCTTGTTTTTGTTTTTGTTTAAAATTTTAATCCCCTCCAACCACTTTTTGCTTTCTTTGATTGGGTGTATTTTGGGATATCAATTTTTTTTATCATCTCTAAAATCTCCTTTTCCAAAGTTTTTCTAAACCAGTCGGGCTACCCGACAAAGCGCCAATGCCTGGGGGCAAATTTTTTTGGGAGTATTTTTGCTGCCTTGGGGTTGTTTTTTCCCCAAACCCAGCGTTTCCCCTTTTTGCCTTAAGGCTTTTTTTTGTTTTTTGTAATTTCAAATCCTTCTTTTTCCAGCTTTTTTTTTGTTAATTTTTTTTTTTGTTAATAGTAAAGGGAATTTTCCCAGTTTTGTTCATTTTAAAACAAAAAAGTTGGGAATTTTTTTTTGTGGCTCGGGCTAAAATTTTTTTTTTTGGCCTCGTAAGGTTTCTTTTATTCAATAAAATTTTGATGTCATTATTATAATTTATATTATTTTATTTTTTTTATATTTTTTTTTTTAAAACAATGAAAGTCATTTAAAACAATAACAATTCTTTTCCCAAAAGTATTTTTTTTCAAACTTTTTCCTCATATAATACAATTGCGTAAATCGAATCTTGCAGGGGGTGTTATTTAATTTAATGAAATGAAATTTTTTAGGATCTTCTGTTATTACTTCCTTTTTAATTCCAATTAAAATGAAAAAATCCATCAAACTTTGAAAATTAAATCTTTTTAGCAGACTTCCAGTGTCTTATTTTTGTTTAAATAATAATTAATTACATCATTTATTCTTGTATACTTGGTATTCTTTTCGGATAAAAAACACCATTACCAACTTCAAGACACAAGAACTCAAAGTACAAGCATAAATTGCTGCAAACTTTAAATGTATCTAAAAATGGGGTTATTTTTTGATTATTATTTTGTCAGGTCGTTGTAAATAAACAAAATACATGTTGGGGTTTTTGTTACCCCGCCGTTTATTCTAAAAGTTTATTAATCTTTTGTGTATCATTTTGATTGCGTCATCTTTTCCCCTAAGGAGACCATCTTGCTTTTGAAAATCTTTCAGTAGCAATTAGATCAAACCCAAATTCTTTAAAAAAATAAAGTGGAACCCATAAATTAATTTTGTTAAAATTACTCTACGCATAAAACAGTATTAGCTCAAAAAATTTAATCTCATCACTTTTAAATGCGTGTTTTTTTGAATTTGACTTGGGGTATAATTTTTAGTTTCTAAACCTTGAAAAAAAATAATTATTTAAGGGAATCTTAGCTTTTCCCTCTTTATTATCCTGGTTTTAATTCCTTAAAAATTTAAAAAACCTGAATTTTTATCGCGACAGCGTAGCTTTTATCAAATAAATATATTCGTTTTTCCATTTTGTTTTGCTAATCTTCAGAAAATTCAACTAAACCCTTTTACATTTATTACTTTGTAAAATTATTAAAAATCATATAAAATTTTTTTCCATTTTGTTTAACCAAAAACTGATCAATTAATAAGCTGATTTTTAATTTAAGAAATTTGGGCTCCATTATCCCTAGTACCATCAGAAAGCTTATTATTTTAAAAAATTTATTCAAAATAACCATTAAACCAATAAAAATTAAATTTTCTACATTAATTGAAAAAGTGATATCCGTTTTTTTGTTGCTTAAATTTTTTCCCGGACGATATTAAAGCGAAAAATTAAAAGGGAGTTAATTCATTCTTTCGCATATGTTTCGTTTAAAAACGATTTTTTTAAATATTTTTTTTTTTTTTATTTTAGTTTTTTTAAAGTTTAAAACTTTAGTTTTTATTAAAGTTAAATCTTATTTTTTAAAAATTAATCTGTTAAAACGTTTACCGTCCCCGATCCTGACAATAATCTATTTAATCTTATTTTTAATTCCCCTCATTATCATTATTTTTACTTTATCTTTTCTTGAAATTTCCTTAGAAATTAAATTACCAATGCTGGAGCGGTTTTTTTTTAATTTTTTCAACAATTTTATAAGCTAAATTTCCAACTTCTGTCCCCTTTTTTGTTCCACTTTCAAGTGCTGCTTTTCCGCTGTTTCCAAACTTTTTTCCAGCTGTCCCAAATTGAAGATGAAAACCTCCGCTTAAAAACAATTTCTTTAAATTCAAAGATACCTGTTCCATGTAGATTTTTTTTCCCCGTGTGAGCTCAACATAAAAAATTTTCCCTTTTTATTTTTGTCAAAAAACTTTTTTGTACATTTTTAAAAAACTAAATTTATAATTTCATTTTAAATTTTAAAACTTATTTTTAAATTTAAAATTTCTTTTAAAATTAGGGTAAAATTTGTTTAACCCATTAAATTAATTATTTACCCGAATACTCTGAAATTATATTCAATTTGAATTTTTTATATTTATTAATTTCAAATACCAATCTTTGTGTTCTTTTGTAAAGGGATAAGCTCTTGTTAAATCTGCATATTAAAAGCATAGATAAATCACTGAAATTACCATCAAAAAGTGAATTATAAATAAGATCACAATGAATGAAATTGATCCACAGAGTGTTTATTTTGTTTGTTCCCCTTTCTATTTCTAAATCCCTTTTTTCTCAACCCAAGCAATTATAAAAAATTTGAATTTTTTAAATCCAACTAAAATTACTGTAATTGAAATAAAAAATCTTAAAACTACTTTTCAAATTCCAAACTTATTGGAGCAATTTCTGTTTTATTAAATTCAAAATCACATTACTTTTAAGTTTCCCAATTATTATAAATTGTGAAACTGTAAAGACCTTTTGAAATTTAAAACTTCCTTCTTCCTTTGTCGAATTTTTTATTGTCATATTCACACTAATATATGCCAAGAGTAATTTAATGTTAATCTACCAACCAACAACTAATTTTTATTATTCTAAAATTAAAGAACGACAATTAATTGAAAATCACTCGGTTTATTTTATTATTTTTAACTTTTCAAAAATTAATCTTTTTTTTGTTCCATTATAAGTTTTTTAAAAAATTCTTTTTTTTAAAAAAACTAAATTTTTTAAAATTTTAAAAAAATTTTTAAATTCAAGAAAAATAATTTTTATAAAAACATTTCTTTTGTTTGGTAACAATTTTTTCATTTTTTTTTTCTCAATTATGCTAATACCTTCTTTTTTTAGTTCCTTATTTTTTCCAGCTCAATTGAACCACAATTTTAACCCAAGCATTCAACTTTTGGAACACCCCCGCTAACTTTGTCCCCAAATTACTTTTTAAAAATTTTCTAGACTTTTTTTGAAATGTTTTTTCGTTAATTCTTTTAAATTTTTTATTGAAGAGTTAAAAGTTTTTTTTTAAAATTTAAAAATCTTTTAAAAAAAAAAAAAACAAACTTTAACTTTAGTGTTTTACTTCTTTTCCAGTTATTTTTCCCTTTACAATTAATTTGTTTTTGCCCATAAGTTTTTTTAAAAGTAAAAATTAAATTACCATATTTCCATTTGGTGAAACTTTATGGTTATGATATCTTATTCCTTTTCCCTTTTAAACTTTTTTCCTTTTTTTAGAAATCAATGATTGCGTCTCTATTTTTGTTAAAAATTTTTTCGACTTAGCTTAATTGCTTTCTTTTGCTTTAAACAAGATTGTGGATTTTCATTCTGGATATTGCACCAGATTTATTCCCCAATTTTTTTATATCCTCTGATAATTTTCTATGATATCCTTACTTCTTCCCTAGTCTTTTTTTTATAAAATTTTTTCAGATTCGTGTAAAAAAAAATCAAACACTTCTTGGGGTGTGTTATTTTTTTCTTATCAAAAAATTTTTTAAAATCAATATCTTTTTTAAAAATTTTAACTGTAAATTTGGGCTTGCTCCCAATTTTCTTCTATTCTTCAGGAAATCTTTAGTGTCTTCAACCATCATCTTCACATCAAACCCATAAAACTTCCGGCGGTATAATCGCATTGATTTTGGGAAAGCCCCTTAAACCCATAGTTCTTCCGCGGTAAGGGTTGTAAGTTGTTGTAGTCCCGGAGGTGGTTGTTTTTCCCTTATTTTCCCCAATTTTTTTTGTTGTTCTACTTTTTTTATTTTATAACAAAATTTTTTGGGAAGTAAGCAAATTTGCTCCTTAATTCCAGGTTGCTTTTCTGACTTGATAATTTTTTTTTTTTGATTTTCTATTTTTTCAGAATTGGTTTATAAATTCAGTTCAACCCGTTTTTATTTTTTCTTTTTTTTTTTCCTCTCATTATTTCTTCTCAAAGATTTCTTCTTTCCCCAACAATTTTTTTTTTATTATCTTTCATTAAGTTTGTTCTTTTTAAAATTAATAATGAAAGAAAAATGTAAAAAAAATTAAAAAAAGTAAAATTATAAAAAAAAGTAAAAAAATGTATATTATAAATAAATTTTCCAAATTATGAAAAAAAAATGATAAACCCAAATAATTTTTACACAATTTATCCTTTTATCCCAAATTTCTTTTTTAGAATTTTAATATGGGATCTTCTGGACGGGAAAAAAACAAATACTTAAGCTATACTTCAAAAACCTCTTTTATATTATATAAATTATACTTGTACTAAAAACCAGAAAAATCAAAAATTTCAAGATTTAATTAACAACTTAACAAATTGGGAAAAAAAAAATTAAAGTAGATCCAAATAAAAAACTTGAATATTCAGCTGACCCCAACCAAATTAAACCTTTGGAGAATCTTGAATCAGAAAAACAAAAAGTTTTTAATTTGATGATTTTGTAGTGGTAAAAATACAAAATAAAATACAAAAATTTTAAACAAGGACTCACAAAAATGTTGGTTATTTATTTAAGTCAGCTTACTAAAAAACACCAAAAAAATTTTGAATTAACGTTCACATAATATTTTTTTTAAAAAGTCCAGGAAAACAAAAAATGATATGATTTAATAACAAATTAGATCGGATACTTTTGCTAATCAAAAAATCAAAAAAATGATTTCTTATTTTTAAAAAACCAAAAATTTTTAAAAAAAACTTACTTTTAAATAAAAGGGGATTTTAAAATAAAAAAACTAATGAACCTAAATTAAGAAATTAAATTTTGATTTGATTAAGTAAAAAACTAAAAAAAAACAAAAAAAAACTTTAAAAAGGACATGGAATCATATCTTACAGAAATAAGGAACTTGATAAACACAATAAAACAGGCTTTAAAGGGATTTAATAAAAAACAACTAAAAAAAAAATCCACCGATAATTTTTCAAGACGTTTTATGTTTAAAAAAGTTAAAGTGTAATAGATAACTATAAACTTGAAGATGTTAAAGTATAAAACAGACATTAGAAGCAAAGAAAAGAATATTAAGATTAAACAAAAGATTTTAAAAAAAGATTTCATTATTGATAGTTAAAATACAAGGTAAAATGAAGAAGAAAATGAAAGCTATTTTTTATTCATTAAGAACTTGAAAGAAATAGATTTGACAGATGATAACTAAAAGAAGTATTTTCGAGTTAATTTAAACATTTATTTAAAACCCAAATTCAAGAATTAAAAGTAGTAAGATTAAACAGAAGAAACTAAAAACAAGATTATTGAACTAAAAAAAAAAGTTACAAAATATGAAAATCAGTTTAAAATCAAACAGAAATAAATAACAAATACTGAAACTGAAAAAAAGCATAAAGATTTATAGAATTAATTTTCAAAAAAACTTCAAAATATAAATCTAAATTGGGGAAAAGGCAGCTTCACAAAAGGGTGAAGATAAAATGACCAGCAAAAAAGGGATTTTAAAAAAAAAAAAATTAATTCTAAAATGATGACTTTAAAAAAAAAATTCGAAATTGGTTATTATTTTTGACAACCGTCACAATTTAAAGTATGCGACTTAATAATTTTACAAAAAAATTACAAGCAGATATGCCCCGCAGAAAATGCTAAATTTTGAAGAAATAAAAAAATGAACTGGATTTTGTAGTTGAAAAAATCTTTTTAAAAAAGGGAATTTTAATTTGCTAATCTGAAGAAATTTTCTGCTAATACGAAGCTTTTAACACAGTTAATAATCGATAGAAATTTGAAGGGAAACAACTTGTAGCCCTGATTAAAAATGTTAAAAGCACGTCACAATACAAGAGAAGAGTTAGTAAATTTAAAGGTTTTTTTAAAAAAAAGATTTAATGAATTTAAGATAAAATTAAAAAAATAATAAATGATCTTAAAACCTGCAGTTGAAATATCAGCTAAACAAGGGAAAAATCAATCACTGTTTTAATACCCAAGAAATTCTGCTAAAACTAAAGCAATAACCGCAAATTTCGGAAATTGCTATAATGATAAAAAATTTTTCAAATAATTTGGGGAAAAAATTTATAGAAAAAAAAAGTTTTCTTAAAAAAGAAACCAATTAGCTGAAAAAAGGCTTTTTGAAAATTTTTCTGTTTTCTGAATTGCTACAACAAAACGAGTTATGATTTTGCTAAAAAAATTCTTAAAACTTAAAAAAAAACGGGGAAAAGAAAAAGGGGGAGGGAAGAAAACAGAAGGGTTTTCTTTTTGAATTTTAATCAATTTTGTTACATACAAATAAAAAGATTTGCCGCGTGGGCCGGGGAAAAATTCAATTTTTAAAAATATGGCCATTAAACTTTTTTTTTTAAAATTTGCCTGGTTTTCGTTTTTTGTTTTTTAAAAAACACAAAAAAATAAAAATGAGTCTTTTTGCTTTTGGGGGTGGTTTTGGGAAAAAAACCGGAACTTTTTAAAATTTTAAGTTTTATTGGGTACGACTCTTGGGCCCAAAAACCCGCCAAAAACCCCCTTACTTTTTTTAAAAGGGGCCCGGAAATTTCCCAGGTGTGTTATTTTTTGTTTTTTGTTTAAATATAAACGGGGCGAGGGGCTTTCCGAAAATTTTTTAATTCAGTATAAAAAAAAAATTTTTTAAAAAACAAAGGAAACCATTTTTGTATTCTCCTTAGAGGATTCACATTCAAAGAAAACATTTTTCTTTTGATTGGTATTACATTAGATTCTACATATCGGATAAACCCTGTAAAATTTGAGGGAAACAGACTTTGGTTTAAAAGTTTAATTAAAGTTTTAAAACTATTGTACCCTAAAAATTACTCAATTTAAAATAAAATAAAAATCCTTTCATTTTTCAAAAAAAAACTCCCAAATTTTTCCCAATTTTCCCCAAAAAGTTGCCAAGTTGGCAGACTTTTGTCGCTTTGCTGCCATTTGGGCAAAAAAAAAGGGCAGGCTTTTGATGGTTGAATTTGTGTTTCCCAAACTTTCTGCCAAAAGTTTGCCAGTGGCAACGCATTTTGCTCCACTTGCAGGATTTTGGAAAATTTTTTGGGGGAAGGGTTTTAATCATATTTCTTTTTTTTCAAAATTTTTTTTAAATTTTTTTTTAAAATTTGTTGAAACGCGCAGGGGGTCGGTTTTAGGTAAAGGGTTTATATTAGTGGGGGCAGATTGTCCTGCACCATTTTTTCTTTACACTTACCTCCTTTCACTGACCGCCTGAACCACCCCTCTCCTCTTCTCTCTCCCCCCAATTTTAATATAGGAAATTTTGTTGCTTTTTTGGTTTTTGTTAATTTGGGGAAATTGTTATTAATGAATTGAACGTTTAACTATTTGAAAGGGAAAACAATAAAAGATGTGTGAACTGTGTTTGTTTTTTTTTCTTTCAAATTATTCCGAAAAAAAAATTTACAACCTGGGATTTAGAGCTAAAATTTTGCCCCTCTACACAGAAAAGTCGTACAGACTTTCCTATATTGCCTCGTGGTCAAAGCGAGTGTTTTAAAAATTTTGTCTATGCAATTCAATACGTTACTCTAAACCAAGCAAGAATAAAATGTGAAACTCAAAATTTTCCCCCGGGTTTAAGGAAACCTACATTCCAAAACTAAAATACAAATTCTCAAAAGAAATAAGAAAAACCACAATCATGTAAAATTAACTCGGTTGATTATCAACTTCCCCTGTTGATTTTATTTTCTAAACACACATGACCACTAAAAACTACAACTGAAACTCACTCGCGCGGGTAAAAGGGATTCCCGTCCATCCACGAGAAAATTTCGGCAACGGCAAGCAGCACCATCCGCAGCAATTTTTGGGACACCGAATAATTTGATGGGAATTTCGTCCCCAGGCAAACGCCTAAAAATTTAAGCCTTAGGTGACAAATTGGAAAAGGGACATTTTGTAAAGTGTTCCCTGTTGCAGGGGAAACTTCAAAAAATATTAGCCCTATATAAAGACTGATTTCAAAAAAAAAATAAAAACAAAATAAAATTGAGCCGCCCATGAAAAACAAAAATTGCGCCAGCAATCAAGACCAGCCGCGCACATCGCAGTGGTCAGGCCCGCTGTTCGCTAACTTTTTCTCTAATTGCAATGGGTTTTTGGGCAAACAGCAGGGACCTGATAGACTGCGCGGATGCGTGGGCTGGTTTTGATCCTGCTGGTTGCAAACAAAAAAAGTGGTTTTTCCCACAGGGGCGCGGCCATTATTGTAGCAGATCGACAACAAACGCAACAACAACACTATATTTTAACTAAAACAGTTTAACTGCAATAGGGATCTGAATGGCCAATTTGCAAAAGAAGTGATTTACTAGTACATGGACACATTGTGTAAAACATTACTTCCAAATATTCATAAGAAATCTAAACTTTTAAACAAAAAGTTACTTACAAAATGTATTTTAATGTAAAAAATCATATATTAATATTATTTCAGTTAGCTAAAACCTTTTATTTCAATTCACCTTTTTTTTTACTTCTGACAAGAAATTTATTTTCATAGCTCTTTGGACAAGTGTACGTCTTTTTTTTGGTTTTGAACAAAGAGAAATACATCCCGGGGCATGAGCAAAGATTGATCGCTCCAAATGGGGGCAGAAATACGCCCCTTTTCAAAAATTTTTCTCGGGGGTTTTTTGGTTTTTCGTTTTGTGGGTATCAAATTTGCACCTTTCGCTTTAAATTTTTTTAATAAAGAAGGTTGGGCCCTGTGTACCCCAAAGTCTTTTTAACTAAAGCCATTTTTTCTTACTCTCAAAAAGGCAATTCGTTCTTCCTTTAAAAGTGCTTGTTTTTTCTTGCTTTTAAACTGGAGAAGTTTCGAAAAACACCGACACCATTTTTACTGTATTTGTTATGATCTTACACCCACTTTTAATATTTATATTTTTTTATTTATCACCCCCAATTTTCAATGATGCTGTTACCAAAGCAAATTTTTGCCAATTTTCTGTTAAAATTTCACTGAAAAATCAAAAAGCAATCGCGAAACTTAAGTTCAAAAAAAATGTTGTTTATGTTAGTTTTAGAAAATTAAATTAACCCCGCTCCCACCCCACCCCCAAAAAACAACAACAACAACAACAAAAAACAACAACAGAAAACGAATTACGGCCATTTTAAAATACCTTTAGGAAATCTCGAGTCCTGTTGTAGGTCTGTGATATTGAGTGACTTCTTTTCGTGAGCGACATGCGCCGAGACGGTCATATTCCTTCCAACCTGACCTAAGTTCCTAAATTCCTCACCAGGCTTGTAAATGGACACTTCTGTTCCATTATCTCTGATAAGATACAAACCGAAGTATTCAGCTTTGATATGGTACCCAATCACTTGACATATTTCGTTGAAACTTTTCCTTTTAATCCTTCTCACAAGTTAAAAAAAACTCCCACGAACTCCCGGTTCCTTTTTCAGAAAAAGTATTTTTTTTTTTTACAATTTTTTACTGGTTGGTTAAGGTACCCTTGTCTTTGATTTTTCCCGACCCTTTTCAGAACATCTTTCAAAAAAAACCACGACACGTTTTTCCTTAAAAAAGTCTTCTAAAACGTTTTGGGTACCTTTCCCAAATTTCTTTCACCCGTATTCCCTTTAAATCCTGTTTCCCTTCTGCATGCCCCTCTCTGATGCCGAATGAGACAACATCCTTTCTTTCCAAGCAAATTTCTCAGAGGGAAACTCTAAAGTGGGGGCCTTTTTAAAAAACCCCCATTTTTGTATGGATGACGATTTGCTCCTTTTAAAGTACAAACAAACCCCCTTGCAAAAGTCAAAGATTAGATCGTCGCCAACGTCGTTTCGTCAGAACAGTAGGTTGCGTTCTTTCACTTCCGGTTTAAAAAATGCCATTTCCAAGATTTTTTTGTTGAAAGTTTGACACATTCGCGGCAAATTTTCTGCATTGTTGTTGCGAATTGATTAATACGAAATCAAGTGTTCGACAAACGGGAATGTGAAAACCTGAAGTTTTAATGCTAAATGTCAACTTTTCTTAGTGAGATCTCTTTCTGAAAAGTTGAAAACTTGAAGGTTTATACTTGATTCTTATCGCGTAAAATGCGCTTCTCTCTGCTTTTGTGTTATACTGATAAATCGAAAAGTTGACGGCAAAATTAGATTCCGGAAAATAACACAACTCTCTTATCCCACAAAATCAAGTTACATTGCCTTGTACTGAAAATGCATGCGTTGTATCTACACACATGACTAAAAAAGGTGACAATCTAAATTTTTTAAAAACAAAATGTTTGAATATCCGATATCTTTTTTAAACCATATGCAATGGTTCCTCCCCAGATTTGCGACACCACTTCCTTCCTAATATAAAAAATTTTTAAAATCCCTCCTTTTAACGCAAAGCTTGGTTACAGAACAAAAAATTTAAAAATTTTAAAAAAAGGGGTTTTTTCCAAGAGAGTTTTAACCATCGTGTTTTTTTCAATAAATGTTCCTTCATACAGAATATTGGATTTTGTTTTTGCGAAAAAGGGAAAAAAGACGGATTTGCGCATTCGGGGTTGCGGAATTTTGTTTTGTTAGTCCTCTTGTCTACAGTGTTTTTGTTTAGCCCAAACAGAGAAAAAACGCGATAAATCAAACTTCGACTGCTCAACAAACAAAGCCTAACACATAATATCATCATCATCTATAGGTCAGAGACCACCAGTTCAAAAATGTACAAGGGAAATTACGGGAAAAAGGTAAGTGATACTGGAATGGGGCCCTTTTTATTGGGCATCAGTTAACAAACCAAGAAATGATTTTTTTTTTTCAAAATTGATTTTATTTAGCATTTCAGTATTTTTTTTATACGTAAGGGTCTGTTATATTTTTCTAAGTTACTGTAACACCATTAATACATGAACTTTTGATGAATAATTGAGGAAAGATTACATGTACTTACTGGGAAATTTATTTTGAAATCCGTGCCATGAATGATCTTTACAAATATGATCTCTTACCTTAAAAAATTTCCATCGGTGGAACGATTAGAAATGAACTTTTTTATGAAAACCACAATAACATTGTGAAATACTTTCCTTTTTTACAAATTTTTTCAGTCTTCTCAGATTTCATTTTTACCAAAATTTCACGGGAAATATTTTAAATCTTCCCCCTTCAATTTTCTTTTAAGATTTCCCTTTATATCAAAATTTCTACCTAGGAACAATTTAGATCGTTTTATTTGTAATTTGTTGTCAAACACCAGAAATCCTTAACTACCATTTTATATGAAATTTATCGTCATTTTTTTATTTTTTTTCGTGGTGCATTTCAAAAATGGGGGGCTGCTAAATGCGGATTTCAGTCTCGGAAATCCTCTATCTTTGATGGGGGATCTTGGGGGGATTTCTGGGTTTTACTGTTTTGATTGGGGATTTTTAGATCAAACGTTTTTAAAAGCCGGGAAGAAAACCTGGCTAGCTCTTTGGTTTGACCCTTTAAAAGGTCCATCAAAAAGTGCAACAACCGCCAATTCAATTTTACTTTTATAAACAACCCCAAATCCCGTTTTTTAAGTATTTTTTAACCCCCAAAGTTAAAACACTGTTTTACTATAGAGAAATTAATAAAACCCAAGAAAAGTACTTTTTTAAAATTGAAAGAAATCTTTATTTATTTTCTCGGAAACCCGACAGATTTTTACAATACTTTTGACAAAGTTTTATAAACGAAAATTCCCCCCCTGCCAACGATTAAACAGGGGTCGCCATCACCGTGGGCGAAAAAATTTCTTAAATAAAGTATCACTACTCATGTTTTTTTTTTTCGTCCGATATTTTGGGGGGAACAAAAATAGTTCTTGAAAAACAGTTGATTAGTACCTTGATTTTTGGAAGGGCCCTACCCCCCATAAAGTGCAAAGGAAGTCTATGGGAAAAAATGGGGTTCCCCAAACCCCATGTTTTTCTCACACCATCACTTTCGTCATTTCCATTTCCTCCTCCTCACATCTTCTTCCATAATTTTTTGTCACATAATACGTAATAAGGTAAACGTGGCTTTCCAATAAGCCCGGGAGAAAAAAATTGTATCGACGGAATACAAAGATGGCACGCTTCAGGTTCAGCTACAGTTCTTATCCTGTAAGATTTGGGGAAGAAGTAAAACAAAAACCTAAAGCAACGACTTAAACACACCAAGTAAATCGGTTCGGCTATCAAAATGTCATGTTTGTGATGACTTTCCTTGAACATTGGAATGGTATCATACTAGGAACTCTAACGCAGTACAGAGACCAAATTGTTTTGAAGTTCCCCGTAAGATACTGAAATCGGCTTAAACAAGAAAAAACGGTAATAAAAGGTTCTTGCACTTTTGCTAGCAGTCGAAGTAAGAATTAATAATTCTAAAAACCTTGGCTATCATAAAATTTTGGGCGAACTTTTACCGTTTTTTTTTTTACTAAAAACGTTGGGAAAATGAAATTGAGCAGGCTCGAACATTAAACTCCGTATAAAGCTCCCCTAACTTTTTACGGGGTAGGGAAAACTGACTCGGTAAATTTTCGGGAGGGATAAATGCGTGGTCAAAAAATGCATATGTCAAGGGTTAAAACCATTAATAAGTAAAAAACATTTTAAAAAAAATAGTACCATTTCGCTTATTTTTTTATTCCCCATACTTGCAATTTTCCGTGTCACTTTTGTCTAGTTTAGCTGTCTTCAGTATATTTGAAGTAGTTTTATCGTAAGTAAATTTTAAGTTTAAAATTTTTCCGTACTCCGATTTAAGAAAAATTTTTTGACGGTTTCCTTTCTTTACTAACTCTAACACGTGATTTTCATAACCAAAGTTTCTTTCTTTCACGGGGACCATTATTCTTACAAATAAAAAAACCCATTTTTTTTGCACAAAAAAAAGCCATTTTGTAGTTATCTTTTTTATATCTACAGGGAAATGATTGCCTATATTGTTTTTATATTTTTGCCAAAAAATATGTAATAAATTTTCTTATTAGTTTTCAAAATATTTTGAGATATTTGGGTTTGAAAAAAGTGGGTCATTGTTTGCTTTGTCCCTAATTCATTCGTCCACACCCCAAATGTCAATTTAATAACCACATATATTACATAAAGAAAAAATTTTAAATTTTTTTGTTTTCATTATTTGTTTAAAGGGCATCAAATTTTATAGAATACTCTTTGAGTAAAAGAACCTGCTTTGTTAGAATTGATTTAGACAAAAAGAAAAACAAAAATTTTTGTCCCAGCCTGCCTTCCCCTCAAAGGCTAGCGCGGCCGTCGGCGACACACGCAGCAATGTTTTCCAAAGTAAAAAGAAAAAACTCAGTATTGGGGAAAATTTCCCCCAGGGTGATGATTTGTCAACAAAATCCGCCAATTTACCGAAGACACAATTTTTTTTAGCTTAAACCACCCAAAGACACCATTACGTCCCCACCCCCTTTAAAAAGCTCCGCTTTCACCTAAATCGAGCGAAAATAATTTGAAAAGAAATAAAAGTAAACAACGTTTAACCTAGTTATGTGAAGTTTCAGCACTGGGACATTATTTCAAAGCATCAAAAAGAAGATGTAGAACATTTTTGAAAATGGTGGTTTTTTATAGCGTTCAAATGCCGAAAGTATGGCCCTTTTCTGATCCTTTTCCGGGTTCAGTTATAATTTGTAAAAGAAAATTGTCTTATAATAAATTTTTTTAAAGGGGATGGTAGAAATATTTTAAAAACAGTAAAAGTGAAACCATAATTTCAGGAGCCAGATAGGACATCATGCACATGCGCACGCAAAAGTGAATTAATTTTCACATGTTCAAATAATCACGTTTTCCAAATAGTTCAAATTAAAACTTTACCCATGCATAAATTTACTTTACACTTTTTGAGAAAAAATTTTACTTTTCTGATTTGTCGCGTGGGTACTCTTTGAACCTACACGAACGTATGCGACCTCGCACAAGTACAAAATCGCAACCTCAGTGATTTTAGGAGGTTCACTAAATCTAAGACAGCCGTTGCACGACGTCAGTTCAAATATTCTAAAACTATTCTTATTATTATTCACAAACAATAAACACAAAAAGCTAGATGGGAAATGGTCGCAACTTTATTTCATTGATATTATGGCATATAGCATGTTTAAATTTTTGAAATAATATGAACGAAGAAAAAAACCCTACTAAATACTTTGAACTTTCACAACACAATTACATTTTTTTAGAAAAAAAAGAAAAAGGAGTTGTATTGGGAAAGGGAAAATCAATTTTGAGGAGTAGTCTTCCCGCACAGCGGTTTTTTTTGATTATTTACTAAGCCAAAATCTTAGAAAATATGACCCCTCTTTTTCCTTTATTTTTAATATCGTTTTATCATATCCTTTAAAATGAGGTAGGTTTGTTTCCCGAAATGGGTCCAGCATGTTTTGGGAGCTCTGTTTTATAATATATAGGGAAAACATTTATGTGTGTGACCCATAGTAACGTTTTTATTATTTTCTAATGGAGGGGCTTAATTAGTTTTAAACGCAAAAGGATATCCGTGACTGGTCTATAATGTTAGGATTTACAGAAGGAAGAACAATTTAATATTCGGGCAAAGATCTCAAAATTTTTATCATTTTTAGATTAATTCGCCGGCCCCTTGTAAATAAACAAGCTGGCTCTATTCCCAAAGTAAAGAAATAATTCCGCCCTAGTAAACCCAGACTATGTGCTTCTAATAGTTTTAGTTTATTCTTCATGAAAATTACATTTGGAGTTTTGTCACTCCACAAAGAGCTGCTTGCGGTTTCTTTTTAAAAAAATTATGTTGTGTTCTATTAGGATTTGAACCTGAGATCTGTTACAGTCGCCGACACGTAACAACTACGTCATGTGTGTGTTGTTGTCCATGCCTCTGTACAGTTGTATACTTTAACAATAATAATCAACAAACATGCAATGTCTTTAATGTAATTTATTTACAGAATGCGAAGTGATTCATATCAAAAGGGTCAACACAGGGTATAGCGTCTGGTCATGTGTTTTCCCTAGTAACCATTTCCCACTTTCTTGATCGATTCTTCCGTCCGCAATGCCCGTTTCGGACATGCCCACAGGGGTTTTGTACAGTTGGGGAAGCAAAAAATTTTGATAAAAACCGACCTAAAAATTTCAAATTCAGAAAGGAAACACGTTAGTCTTTTTTTTTATTTGGTTTTACGGCGCACCAACACAGTAAAAGGTTTTAGGCGCCAGCAGGACTACAAATTTCAATAAAAACAGAGGGATGGGAAACAAAATTTGCAACCCGCTGGAATCAAAGGTACAGCAAAAACCCAAATGTCAAGACCCTATTATCGCTCCTTTCGATCATGCAAGGTAGGAGTTTTTCCAAAACTTTTCATACCAAATCGTCCCAAACCACAGGGGCCAGTTTAAATCTGTAATCGAAAATAACTGAAAAAGCATGTGCACTATCTTTTAACAACCACGGGAACTG
The DNA here is from genome assembly GCF_021730395.1 of Mercenaria mercenaria. Classification (NCBI taxonomy): domain Eukaryota; kingdom Metazoa; phylum Mollusca; class Bivalvia; order Venerida; family Veneridae; genus Mercenaria; species Mercenaria mercenaria. The sequence goes on from NC_069365.1 coordinate 52,364,425, forward strand.
GGGACTTAGTTTAATTTTTTTAAAGATGTAAAAAAGACATTTTGCCAACTTTAAAAACCAGCTTAGAAGCAAAAAAAATGCATCTGTGGGTTTTAAGATTGTGCCATAAACAACAGATCACTGCTGAGTTATAGACTAATGTCCAAGTTAATTTTTTTGCCTAAGGCAACGGTTAATGATAATCAGTACCTTTGTTTTTGGGAATTCGTCTCTGTATAGTCGGTCCCCTCATCCGTAAGGTTGTTCCCTTTTAGCTTCTCCTCGTCTCCCGGGAAAACCCTATCAATAAAGTAAATTGCATAAAACCACTGCCTTACAAAAAACATACGATTTTTTCGAACCACCTTACACAAGTGTTTTTTTAAAATTTGCCCCTTTTATAAAAGCTGATTTTAACGTTCTACAATAAAACAAAGACATGTTTACAGTTCAAACCAATTCCTTTCAAATGGAAAACAAACATTAAACAAAGCACCCGCGGGTGCTGACGCTCATTGATTTTTTTTTGTATAAAAAAAAAATTTTCCTACCCTGATTTTTTAAGTCCCAAAAAAAAAACCATAATTTTTTGCAAAAAGCAGGAAGGATTTTTTTTCTTGATGTACAAGTCATTTTTGATGGTGACCCCCGGGTTAAAAATTTCAAAGCCATAGCTTTAAATAGTTTTTGGAGAAAGCGCCTAAACAAAAAAACTTTAAACCAAAAAAATCGATATTTTTAAGACAAAAGGGGGCCTAAGTCTTGCAAAAGGGCCAGAGTTTTGTTTCTTGCTGACATAGTCACTTATGAGGTGAACAAGTTTTGCAATTTTAAAGCATAGCTTTAATTTTTTTGAGAAAACTGACTTAAACATATAAATCAACCCAAAAAACTGATTTTCAAATCAAAAAGGGGGAATAATTCTTTAAAAACGGATGGAGTTATGTTTTTATGTACAGGGTCAGCTTATGATGGTGAACAAGTGTTGCAAGTTTTAAAGAAACTTTGATGTTTGAAAAAAGTTGACCTAAACATAAAAATTAACCCCGAAATCTGATAATTTTTTAAATCCCAAAGGGGGGCCCGAATTTGCAAAAAGCGGGTGGAGTTTGTTTCTTTCGTCATAGTCCTTATGAGGTGAAAAATGTTTCAAATTTTTAAAGCAAAAGCTTTTTAGTTTAGGAGAAAAGCTGACCAAAAAATAAAACTTAACCAAGAAAACGATTTCTAATCCAAAAAGGGGGAAAAATTTTTTGCAAAAAGCAAGATTGAGTTATGTTTTTTGAGTACATCGCTTATGATGGTAAAAAATGTTGCAAGTTTTCAAAGCAATACTTTGATAGTTTTAGGAAAAAGTTACCTAACAAAAAATTAACAAAAAAAATTTATATTTTAAGACAAAAGGGGCCATAAATTTTAAAAAACAGGGGAGTTATGTTTCTTGCTGTACGGGGCCTTATGATGGTGAACAAGGTTTCAATTTCAAAGCAAAAGTTTGTATTTTTGGGAAAACGACCTAAACATAAAAATTAACCAGGGAACGCCGCGCCGAACAAGTGATGACCAAAAACTCATCATTTTTTTTTTCAAAAATGTTGAGCTAAGAAATCTTTTAATTTTCCCAAAGTATTTTTTAAAATATTACTTTGCTTCATTTACCTCTGTATTTAAAAAAAAACATGTAATTAAATTTTTTGATCGGAAAAAAAATTTTTTAAATGCATCCGAAAAATTTTATTAAAAAAAAGAAAATTTAAATTTTTACTAGTCCTGAATTTTGGAAAGTTTGACCAGGACTAGTTTGAATTGCTTTTTTTATTTAAATTTAAATAAAAATTTTGAGAAACAAGTCGAGGTAGCTGTTACCATTAATAGAAATTAGGAAAATTTCCAAAGGGATAGATGACTTTCTGTTACAACAACATGAATTTCAAAGATTTATAGGCTATGTCAAAATTTCAAACTTAAAACGTTGAATACCATATGCCTAGAACATCGCATTTTCCAAGTTGGATAATACTAACCTGTATCCAGAATTCCTCATACAGACATTCTGCCGTATGCTTCTGAGTTTCCCACGGTTTTGGCACGGCGCACAGGTCAGCACCGGTCATCATCAATGCTATAAGAGCATCACGATGCTCCGGGATATCCATGCTGAACTCCTCTTTCTCCAGCAGGTTTGCTAGATACTTCTGGTTTCCAAAATATAATGACAGATCTGTTGCTATGATGGTCTGCCTGCAAGTTTTAAATATCTTTTTTTCATAAAAGCAATTAGCGGGGATACAAACGTTTTCTTGTTTTTAAATAAGCCCAGAAACAACTTGATACTAAAAATGTGGTTCATGAAATGCATTTTAACATTTCATTTTGTAAAACAATTGTAAATTTTTGAGTAAATTTCCTAGACTAGTTTCTGAAACCTGGATGCAAAAGATCAGAATAATGTAATTACGATTGATGTTTTTACCTAATTTTATCAAGAACTTCTTTATGTTCGTCTGCTTTCAGGAATGAGAAGATGTCATGTCCCTCCGCGTGCAATATTGTTACCGTCTGCTGATAATGGTGGCTTTCCATAATTGAAGATGAATACAGGGCAGCAAGCGGAAGATCCATTTTCTTGAAGAACTCATTGTTGTATCCACGATGGTCAATATCGTGGCATATTGCGCCTATAAGGAGAGCAAGCTTTTCATGAAGAGTGAATTCTTTATCCTTCGAGGTTTGTATCATCCGCCAGATGGCGTGAGCGACATGGAAGCCATGTTCCCAGTTATGGTACGCGACTTGACGGTAGTTTTTACGGACAGTGAGTGTAAATCTACATAATATGTCTATTGCAAACCGATCCTCTCCGAATGTGTCATGAATCATCTTGATAAAGAGATGTGGCAGAATTTCAGCGTAGCTGTATGCACAGAAATCAAAAGAAAAGAAGTCTTCAGGAATCTTGTCATCTTGCAGGCGGTATTCTGACTTCAGTTTAGCAACGCTTTCCTCTGTACAGGAGATGTGGAATTCAAGGACTTCCATTGCAACCTATGTCAAAAATGTTGTTTTTGGTAAGTACACAGAGGAGATTTGATGGACAACAATATCACAGAAAGGGATTTTACTGAGATAGAATAGTTTAATTAATTAATTAATTAAGGTAAAAAAATTACACGCCCAACAAAAGGCATTAGTGCGATTTGCAATACCTAGCTGTGTTTTTGTATTTACTGAAAATTTTAACAGGGCGTGTAATCTTTAATATGCAAAACATTGCAAAGTCGGACCATATATGCAAGATTTGATTTGGGTACATCAGTGCTATATTTGAGCCGCGCCATGAGAAAACCAACATAGTGCGTTTGCATCCGCGCAGTCTGGTCAGGATCCATGCTGTTCGCTTTTAAAGCCTATTGCAATTAGAGAAACCATTAGCGAACAGCATGGATCCTGACAAGACTGCGCGGATGCACAGGCTGGTCTGGATCCATGCTGGTCCCAAACGCACTATGTTGGTTTTATCATGGTGTGGCTAAAATGATAAAACACAAAAGTGAGACATTCTTTCCAGTTGACTTTGTCTATTTCAAATGTGCAAAAATATGTAATTTGTTTTGTACCTTGTGCATTGTCTGCTGTCGAGTAAGACTGCTATAAACGCGGGAGTAGTGTAATGCCAGGGCACAGTAAACAGCGAATAACCTGAAAGCATCCTCATCGTCTTGCGTGAAGCAATCCCCGTTGATTCTGGAGAGAAAAAAAAACTCCAAGAGTAAAGAAACTATTTCAAAGACTTTATCATGACAGAGGACGAAACAGTTTTTATTCCGATGCATTTAAAACAGTAAGGTCAAACTAGCCTAAATAGTATTTCCTATATATTCAATACAAACAATTTTCAAAGTGCTGCCACACATGGCAAGACCCATTTCAGAGAACAAATCCTTACCTCATTTTAAAGAATTTTGATAAAACTGACATAAATGAAGAGAAAGGTAGGGGTCATGTATCTTATAATGCTTATTGTAAAATCACTTGAAATCACACTGCTGTGACCTGGAATAGTACTATTCGTCGTGAGGGACCTCCGTGGCCAAGTGGTTAAGGTCGCTGACTTTGAATCACTTGCCCCTAACCGATGTGGGTTTGAGCCTCACTTTGGGTGTTGAATTCTTCATGTGAAGATGCCATCCAGCCCGGTGGTTCTACCCAGGTACCCGCCCACGATGAAATAATGCACGGAGGGAAAGTCGTCACATGACCTGGTATGATAACTAATCTTATCTATAGATCATCCGCCGACCGCTCTTATAAAATTATGTTTTCAAGAAATTAAAATGCACGTAATGTTCTTACCTGTTAATCATTTGAACCACTCCTATAACGCCGTGTTTTCCGGATATTGGCATGCACAAAATGTTTTTGGTATGGTACCCGGTCTTTTTATCTATCTCAGGATTGAAACGAGCGTCTTTGTAAGCGTCTTTGATATTCACGATCTGAGAAAATTTATATAACAATGTTTTTAAGCGTTTGACCCTAACATGAAAAAATAGCTACTTAAAATACTTTACATTAAAATGAACTTCTTTCTCATTATTGTCATCTCGATTCCTATTTTGTTCTTCATAGTAGCAATTTACAAATTGTAAAAATAAGCATTTCTTTCTTACCATGAAATTCAGCCCTTATGAAATCTCATGTTTCCCATTAAATTTTCTGGTGCACAAATTCATTTTACAGAAAGAAAAGCACAAACCTCGCCTGTTTTGGCAACATGTCCTGCAATGCCTCGATCTCGTGGGAAACGAATCTGAGACTTCTTTGACACCACTGGAGTACCGTCGTCTGCTTGTTTGCCCTCATCGAACATATCAGCATACAACTCTTCCCTACAAAATACAAGACGTAGTCAACATTTATTTTCAATGTATATTTTTGTTTGATTAACCCTTACCATGTTCTGCCTTTCCGACCAGTGTAGATCATGATCAGCCTGCACATCCGTGCAGTCTGATCATGATCTGCACTGTTCGCCATTCAATCAGTATATTTTTGACAAGCACCCCTTCTAACAGCTAATGGTACTGTCCAAATTGAAAGATGGACAAGTTCATTATAGAATTTCAGCAGGGTAAGGGCTAAGTTAGGGATCTGTCATATGCTGAGATGGTGAGCAAGTTGGTTAAATTGCACAATACATCTTAAGTTTTAATGGTAGGGACATCATGAATAGACAGTTCGAAACATATGAAGTTTTAACATGAATATTAACTCGTAGTGAGTGACTCGATTAACTTTTCGAACAATTTAAGTAGGAGCTTTATATTAGTTACTTTTTAATGGGTTTTCTGCAAGTCAATGCACGCGTCTTGAATACACTTTATAGATTATCCAAATCAACCGTGTATCTATCATACCTTTCCTCGTCGACCAAGAAGAGAGCACACCTATCAGCAGACACGAGATTTTTCGTGAAGATCATGATGTGGTTGACAAGATGGTCTATATTGTAGATATCGTCAAACATCACTTTGGTTGTCTCTAACAGAAACTCGTTCAATGCCTCGTGAATCTTCATCAGCTGATAGGAACAATAGAAAATCATGTAGTGTACTTAATTTCATATGTTATTACTGAATTCGTTTATAATTTTATGTAACAGGCTGAAAATACTTCAGGCCTGACCGGGAATCGAACCCGGGACCGATGGTCTAGTGTTAACATGCTTGACTGTCAATCAAGAGGTCCGAGGTTCTAATGAGATGCACTTGAGTGTCTCCCACCTAACTAAGAAGCTAGTACTGGTTCCTCCTAGGAAAGACGGCTTCGCGATATCGGTGCTATCAACCGGAGACACGTTAAAGAACCAGATTGTCTATTCGCAAAAAGCTAGGCTAAATAAGCCAGACATGCCTGTATCTAAAGGATTTCTCTCCCTCCCTCTCTCTCTGTTCTGGGGGCTTTCTCTCGCTCTGTCCCTTTAGTCAGATCTCTCTGTGTTTGTACCAGTAGAGGATGCATTTGGCGCACTGAGTGGCTGCCTTTGCAGTATGTAAAGCACTTCTGAACGTAAAATCATGAAGAGGGCGCTATATAAATCTCGTATGATCATAATAATGAAACGAGTATTTTATAATTGTTTTATAATGTTCCAGTATTTAAAGAGTTGAAACAAAAAGAAAACAAAAAAAACTTTTAAGTCGATTTTCTCGAAATGAACTTTTCACCTGGTAGAACATTTTGGAACAGCGGGGGCTATAGTGCAAGTCACACAAATAAACAAAAATGCATTAAACAAGTGGGATTTTCTTACAAAACATACCTTGTTAATGTTTATTTTCTGCACACAAGCATTTATCCAGCAGAATATGGCGTTTGTCAGCTCAAATGCCGTGTCTTCAAAGCGAGCCTCGGTCCAGCCCCTCGAGAACTCGGCCACGGCGAAACACCGGCCGTCTTCTAACACTATCGGGATGGCCATAACATAATGGGCACTCTCGTCACCTAAAGCTATACCTTAAAATATAAATAATTTCTCGGATAAAATGGTTTTTCTTTTTAAGAGCTTTAGTGATTTATTCTATATACTAACTTTATTTATAAAGCCTGTGTAACTGGCAGCGTCAGTAAAATAAAACGCTACTCTTCTTTTATTTCTTTTATCTATTTATTTATTTTTTGTTATTGTTTTTGTTATTTAGTATTTACAATGACAAACTGGTATTCGTTATTTACCGTTGTTTTCTACCAAAGTTTGTAAAGAATTTTGATCAATAAAACTTTCAAAAAATTTAAAACAATAATTAATATAAATTAGAATCAACCTTAAAATTTGCACATAAAACAGTCTTACACTTTAGTTAATCGGATCTTGAGGCCGTAGCATACTGGCACAACAAGAGTATATCAGAATTCTATAAATTTTAAATATATTTAACAACGAATAATAGATTGATAAAAATTAACTTAACATTGTGTGTTCATCAGCACCTTTTGGAAATCTTGAGTCTTGAGGTAGATCCATAATATTAAGTGACTTTTTCTCGACAGCGACATGAGCCGACACAGTTAAGTGCTTTCCAACTGGGCCAACAACTTTAAACCCTTTCTCGGGTTCATATAGTGCCAGATCTACACCGTTCGGTCTCGTGACATATAATCTGTCTTTGTCCGAATCGACAGCGTGTCCGACAACTTGGCATATTTCGTAAATCCTCTCGCAAATTTCCTCATCTTTTGTACACGTGATTATTTTATGACACAGCTTGGCTATTCCCATTTCTGAAGCATATTTAATGAGTGAGCTTGCTGCACGACGCTGTTTATATAAAGATGTTCTCTTTGTCGTTTTCCGTTTCTTTAACAATATGCCTTGTAGGTACTCTGCGCTGACATTATTCTGCAGAAGAAAGTCCTCTAGTACTGACGGGTATCGAGCTATGTACTCCTTGACCTGGTTTGCCATACATTTGCTGCTTGAAGCCCATCTCTCTGAAGCTCTGAATCGAGGAAATGGTGACCGCCTCCCAGACGACAAACTACCAAAAGGTGAACTCATTGACCTCTATTTGTTACACAATCCAAATTTTTATTTCTACTTACTTAGAAAATTACTAGTTACATAAACTGTGGTCGCTAACGTAATAGACGTCGACAACGACGTCATAGTTGATATAAACCGACGTCATATGGCGTCATAATATTCCTGCTTTCAAAAATAGTAAATAAAAGAAAGAAATGTACTCAAGTACTGAACCGAATGTCTATATATAAGACTTCATTGCGTACATGTATAGATATAGGTTCCAGCTCTGTTTTTGTATTCCGTTCAGTGGAGTCAGTTTTTCTTAAATGATAAAAACATTAGGAAAATAAGATAACTTATTTCAAATAAGAAATAATTACAAAATCTATTAATGAAAGTAATTCGATTGGTCATACATCGATGAAGACCTTCTTTGTTTTATTTATTTTTGGGGGCAATGCCCCCAGATTTAACAAACCGTCTTTCAATTTTCTTGTCGAGCAAAAAATATGACCAAACTGACAACACACAGAAAACAAGTTCCAAAGTATTTACCAAACATAACTTTCATATTGCATTTTGCAATTATATTTTCGATCCAGACATGATTAAATAGCTCTTCACATTTTATATTAACAACAGTATACTGCATTATAAATATAAATTATAATAGATCTTCTTAAGCGTAAGAATAATAAAGACGCTTGATTTGATCACGTGATCGATTCTGAAACCGACACTTGTTTTGATCATGTGACCTATTCTGAAATCCAATAACTAGTTTCAATACGCTCAAAAAAATGTATTCATGATTCTGCGTGAAAATAGCAACTACCAAGGAATTGCAACGCCACTGATAAGCCGATAGATTATTGATATTTTTCATCACCGTGCCTCGACACTGTTGTGGATGTGTATTATGGAGAAACTTTATCAGTTTGCGGCGATCAGTACGTACCGTTTATCAGTAGGCGAATCTATAAATATGCGGCAACATCCTATAGATCCCGATTCGCAATCTGTTAAAATATCTTTTCTGTGCAGGTGTTATTTCTAAAATATTATTTCAGAAAATAGAGTGCTGAAATGAAATACTTTTCGCATGTCTAAGAAAATATTTTCAAGAGATATGTTATTTATAAAAATTAATACTATATAAAAGATAATAATAATAAAAATAATATAAAAAACAGTGGTTTACTTGAAATAGAATAGGTAGAAAACATTCATCACTTATTCGTCAGTTTGAATTTATGACTTATTTGGTTCGGGGGAGGGGAGCGGTGGGGGGGGGGGGGGGATTAATTTGACAATTTGATTTTTTGTAATTATTATCTAATCTAATAATCGTCAGTAGATTTTTACTCTCATTGTTCGAATTCGTAAAATCAACTATGAACAGATTACTTCTGTTTTACACCAACTATTAAGAACATTTTAAAGCTTAAAGGCATATTTATGTACTTGGTCGGACCGTCCTTATTCGTGATTGTTTATTATGTATAATTATATATTTTGATCTCGAAATCAGCTGTAAATCGTTAATCAAAATGTCTTGTCCACAGAAGTTGCATAAAAATGAATTGAATTTCAAAAAGTTACTAAAATTTAATACACAATTGCACGGTGCATATCCATATTGGTGGACTCTTTGCGAAATATGGTTTATCGGCGGTTTCTTGCGTCGGCACCGGCGATTCTTTGCTATAAACAGGTTGGCAGTTATAAAAAGTCAGATAAACACACCAAATTAATTAAGCTATAATGTTTCCAGATAGTCGTTAGCCTAGAGCCTGCCTGTGCATAAAAAAAAACACAAAAACAAAAACAAACTGGTATGCAGAGAGACCGCCGGTGCCACGACAAAACCGAAAGTAAGTGGTTTTGAAAAATTCCATTTACATTTCGGCCTATTTATCTTTATTATTTGGAAGAATATTGATAAATGAATACAAATATTGCGCTTGATATGTATGATATCAAAGCAAAAACAGGGTTAGTGTTCCATGTCAGTACACCATCAACAAATTCCATCGAGTTGCGAGCAAAATCGCTGATAATTAAAAAGTAAACACTATAAAATATAGAAAAGACAATCTTATGTCCCGTGCTCTACTTATTTTTGAGCAGCATACCTATGATCATGGATGGCAGCTCGATTTTTTCGCCTCCCATACCAACCTGGGCACTGTTTATAGCAAAAAATAGCCGGTGCCGACGCAAAGAAACCGCCGATATAGCAGATTTCGCAAAGAGTTCGACGATATGGATATGTACTGTGAATTGGAGAGAGCATCTTGAATATACATGTCATCTAGGGAAGAATCCATGGAGATGTTGTCAAAAGTTATGGCATCAGAATCTTGCGGGCATGCAGTAATTTCAATTGGAACCACCACGCCACCGCAAACCAGGAGAGATATTCTTTTTTTACTTTTTCCTGAAATCCGACCTCACAATAGGCCCAATAGAAACGTGCTTATTCTGGAAAAGTACAGCATTTCCCAAACTGAACATGTGCCCGATTCTTTAGGATAAAGATCAGAACATTATGTATATGACGTGTTTAACATAATTATAATGTTCGGGAAATCCTTGAAAAAGGACCGAAGAAAACATTCATTCCCAGATTTTTATTTAAAAAAAAAAAACGCCATATACGCTGATCAAACTGGTATTTATCTGCAGGAAAATTATCGTTTAACGTAAAAAGTGCGCTAAATACTGTTATAATTGCGTGTACATATACGTATTTCATCATTTTTCAGGCCGAGTAATTTTTGCTATGGGAGGTAATCCACCACTCCGCGATGATAACTTGCCACAGGTGCCCGTTATATTTTGGCCTCATTTTCTTGGTAATTATCCCTGCAGATATACATTTATGTTACCAGTTTAATGTATTTCATCTACCTGAGGGTGCAAATGGTATCTGGTGGTGATATTCGAAGGCAGAACCACCAGAAATCTTGTTCTTTTTCCACGGGCGTTTCGTATCCTAATTTACTCGAACCTAACTGTATACGCCAGTTCGGTAGGTTCATTGATATGACGAATCACGGTTTTCATAGTGTTTAATGTATTTCTTATATCATGATATTGATAGTTTGAAATACAGGTGTACATTAAATAACCTAAAACTGAAAAAGACAATGTTATTTTGATCAACAAATATAACAAACAATATGAATAATAATATCATCATATATCATGTATGTTTTTTATGAAAACAGTTACTGAATTTTAGCAATAGTTGGAATAGAAAAAAGGTAGATCTATAAAAATATTTTTTACAGGTGTTTGTGTGTTGACGACTCCTTATTAAAATGATGCTTATTTGTAACAAAAAACATTCCTGATTTTTTTAATTGATAAGTATTGTACACATTAGAAAACATAGCCTAGATTTTTTCAATGTCAGTTCAAGAAAATCCTGTTCCTTTAAACTTTCACATATTGGAATATTTTGACTTTCTTTCCAAACTTTCATAAAGTGTTACAAAGTTTGCCTGTTTCTGTTAGACTGTCAAGAACACATGATGTCAGGACATAGAGTGCAAACAGAAGTATTGAAGAAATTGAAACACATTGTATAGCTTTATCTTTTTCATTTTATCAAACCTGGCAATGAAAGGTTTTTGTTTGTCGATGAACAGCTGCTACTGAACAAGACTAGAGTTTTTATCTTTACCTTTTGAACAAAATATAGAAGTGTATTGAACACTGCAAAGCATTGCCCCCATCAGTCCTCTCAGTACTTTGATTTTGTATTCGTGTTGCGTCAATGCCGAAAGTGATAGTTCTATTCCTGAACGTATCATAGAAGAGAAGAATGAGGATAGATCATTTCCTATCCGATGGTCATGTTTTCCGATTCATATTTTGATAAATAGATGTGTACGAAATTTTTTACGGCCGGTGTAACATTAAATATTGACCCTGTTGAAAATTAACCCCATTGATCAAAATTTAATGTTGAAATGTTGACGGGGTCAATTCTCAACGATGAAAAAGGACCTTTTGATCAAAATTTAATGTTGAAATGTTGGCGGGGTCAATTCTCAACGTTGAAAAGGGACCCATGGGGTCTATTTCAACGGGGTCAGTATTTAATGTTACAAGTAGGTTTGACCTTAGTCTATTCTCTCACTGGTTTGGTGATGGGAAGACAAGGGAAAATAGGCACCTTTCTCAATTAAAAAATGAAGGTTTTCCAGATATGTCATTCACGGTTGACAAAACAAGAAAACAGAGCATACGATTTTACATGATTATGTTTTAATGCACAAGTTAACAAGCATAATTCATTCAACTTATGAGCTTTGGAGATTTAAGAATCCAATATTTGCTAAAACCTGAAAAAAATAAAAAAATACAATTTCCCCCTAATATCTAATTCAGGAAAATGATATGGATATATATTTTTTTTAAATCGTATGAATATACTATTTTCTAATTTTGGGATGATTGAAATGTGACTATTGAAATGAGGTTCTCGCTTTTGTTTACTGGCAGTTTAACTTAAAGTACTAGGTTTTTTAGAAAGGTATATGCTAAAATTGTCATTTACTCCTATACATGTATGTTATATATTACAATGACATACACAAGTTAGATTTCAGTGCATTTTACCTTATCATAGTAGACCTCATACTCTTGCAACGTTATCTCGCCGTTTTGGGCTGAAAAAAAAATGCAGTTACTGAATTAAGATATCGTACAAGTCTCTAAGTAAAAGGTCAAGGTTGCTTATCGTACAAGTTTGTAAGTACAAGGTCATGGCGGTAGAGGTTGCTTCCAATATTTAGCTAATTTTATGTTAGACAAATCCACATATGGGCATTCATTCAGATTTTATCTCTCTCTCTCTCTCTCTCCCCCTCCCTCTCTCTCTCTCTCTCTCTCTCTCTCTCTCTGTCAGCGAGGTTTGCTAAAACTGTCAATATCTTAAGAGCTGGTCGGCCGACGCCTTGCCCACTATACCACCATTTCTATATCGGTATAATGAAATTTTAAAGCATTTTTGGTTTTGTTTATTTTACTTACGATTTATATCTACTATATGAAATTCGTCTACCAAGTCTGGAATTTCTAGGCAACTGTCTTGGTTGTGATCAAAATGACTGAATAGTGCCCACTCCATTGTCAAAGAGTCACTGGAATGCGCAGCAAAAAACTCAGTCATGCCCACACAGCCATCGTCTGCAATATTCAAAACATTTATAATAAAACTGCTTCAAAAGATATTTTTGGTAAACATACATATGAATTGTGGACATACTAGAGTTTTAAACATACATTAAAAAACGGAAGACTCGGACGATAAAACTAGTACATTTAGCATAGGAAACCAAGCATGTCTTAAAATCAATCACCCCATCAGAATAGTTCGAAACTAAAGCAAAATACTTTTAACCGAAAGCCAGCAGAAAGACAATTTTCCTCATCACGTTTTGACAGGAGGACCCCATTTCTCGTGTTATTCGTCCTTCACCTTTAAATCATGTGGCAAAGTTGTCAATTTCTTGCGAAAAACAGCTGATCCTGCTATGTTATTTGTACTCGCTTTTTAGGCTAAACACATGATTACATAAACCACCGGTCCATATTTTGTTCTATTGATCTGTCTATTATTCGACACAGAATTTTGCTGGGCTGAAGTCAAAACTTGTAGAAAAAAAATATGACCTCGGGCAAGAGGTTGACTATTGGCCGGCAATCCACTCAATAAGTATACATAATACATAGCGTAAAACCGATATCAACCAAATTCAACAATTACATTTCTGCAAAATCTAGAAAACAAATAGATGAGAAACGTAATAAAAACAATTGACAGGATGAAAGTAGAAGTAGATTTTTTTTAATACAAATTGTCATTAACTCATTTCGTTACTAAAGTAGATTGATTAATTTTTCATTACTGTCACGGTCCCAAACATTTAAAATGGCTTCAAATTCTTGAACATCAACCGCATTATTTTTGTTGCGATCCATGTGATGGAACTCTTTGTCTAACTCAAAATTCACTTCAGTCAGATTGTGCTGGGCTTGTGCAGGCAATACACTGAAAAAAAAGAAGAGAAATAACCGCTGTTTGTTTTTTTTTCAACACAGACAATTGAACTTTATGTTGGAATAAACTTTAGAAAGGCTTTCATGAGCACTTTGAAACTAGTAGGTTTATAAATAAAACGGAATTAACGTTTAACAGTGATTTATTCGTATAGAAATCTTAAAAAAAAAATAAAATAAATAAATATGACTTATGTAGTCAATTAAATGGAAATTACAGGATATTTAGATATTTAAAATAGTAATTTTAAGACATAAGGAAAAACTGTACCTGCTAATAAGCACGCCAAAGATAAACAACGCTGTCATAATTCTGGCCTGAAATGCAATTACATATTTACAGTAATTTATTAGCCTACATTTACGGACTTTTTAATCTAAGATACAGAGGGACTCGGCATTAGACACATGATCACCTTAACATATTGCCGGTAATAGAGAATGATAATGATATAAAGATAATAATAACGATTAATGTTTAAAATTTAGGTATGTTTTAAAAAAATGTTTACCTTTTTCGGATGTCAATTTTGAATTGTTGACTTGCCAAATTCATTTATACTCAAGGACACGGTCTTATATGGAACGCCTCCGTTGCATTTCTTTGGTGGTTCAGTTGATACTGGCGAATACTACCATATCTCCAAAACTCGCTATGATAAAAAAAAAAATAAAAAAAAAAAAAAAAACTCGCGGAACTAAAAAAAACAAAAACGATTTTCTTATGCATTACTACAAAAATGTTAAACTCTGTTTCAATAAATCTCTTTTTTAACCATGTTTCGATTACATTATTTAGTGTAAGTTAATTCTTCTTCAAAATCAGTGGAAATAAACCGTCTGCAGGTTCATCAAGTTTTTATTTTACAAAAATGAAATATACATCATTCAAAAGATATATTCATTGAGAGTAAGAAATCGCTTGCACCTTAGCTTTCATATCAATGTTTTTTTACAAAAAATTGCTTTAAACAATCGCATATATGTGATTTTTACACATTTTGTATAGAAAATAGAAGGGGAAAAAATGACGAAATGATAACATTATAAATCGTCGCGTGCGTCAATCAAAATTAAAGATAAAATTTATTTTGAAAATAGCGTGTGATGAAACAAATTTGAACATGGATATATTTTTTTTTTTTGCACCTAAGGATTCTTATTTTTAGAATTTTTGTTATTAAGTAAAATGTGTACATGTCCATCTTATTTCTAGATAGAAAATCTGACCGCTATAGATTATTGGCCGGAGGAATATTCTTCCGTATGCCTTATTTGAAGTTAGGCGTTGACGATTCAAATAACTACGCTTTCAGATCACAATCAAATAACATTCTTTCACAATACTTTACAGGTGAACACGGGACACCAACTTTATTTTGAAAACTAAAATATTACATTTTGAATGATGAAAGAAACGATATCACGTTAACATTACTACACCTATTTTTCAACTGAAGTGTCAAAATTACGTCGACAATGAATGTAAAACAAAAACTAGCCTTAATTCTAGACCACTGGGGCCACCCAAGTGAGAAATTGGTGCTCAGTAACTAGTCTGCATGGTTCCAGCGCTGGTTCAAGTTATGCCTATAAGATAAAATGTCAAGCTTTTCTTTTAGTTGCACATGTTCTTAATTGTTCCTGAAATGTTCTAGGTCCCTGACGTCATACAGAAATACTAACAGTTCAGGTTTAAAACAAAGCTAAAACTTCAGACGTCGCTTTGCACTCGCAGAACTGTAAAGACAGCTTCAAAAAGTACTTATTTTTCTGTCCTTCCATCATAAAATAAACCGCCTGGAGATATGGTTGTACTCTTGTTAAAATCGGGTCACCTTGTTAACTTTATAATATGTGTTTCTCTTAAATATATGTGATAATTCTAGACATTTATTCAAAAAAATATATATCTTTTGCTGCAAACATTTGTGGTTTTCATTCCATCCGACAATACCCTGGTTTACCTTAGTTTGTTATATAGAAAATCTTTTCATTTTGAAATTTTGTAGTCTTGTCTTTGCCCTGTAGTTTTCATTTTTGTTGTTTAAGTCACTCTTTCAATACTTTAGAACTCTGATTATAAATGAACTTAACAAATCACCAATAATGATAAATGAACGTCCACATAACAAATATATACGTTTGCTAATGATATTCTTTAAAGCGCACACATCAAATTGTGATATGTGCGCGACAAAACAACAACGAAGAGTCAGCGGAGGCGTTCCATAGTCGTGCCGCTTATCAAATCTCGTAGACATTTGCACTGTTCCACATTTACTGAAAGCACGCTTAATTTAAATACGAACTGTCAGGTCACTTACCGATCTTGTTTTCGACTAACTTAAAAGTACAGATAGTTTCTGAAATTTGATTCCATCCGTGGAAGCGTCGTTGCACAAGGGCGGAGTTTGCCAGATCCAAACATACCGGGAATGATCTGGACTTATTTGGTAGTCTGCATATTTGCTTTTAATCATATGTAACACTGGATGCTACTTTTTAACATTATTATACCAGATTTATATAGCGCCCTTTTCATGATAAACACGTTCAAAGGCGCTTTACATATACTGCAGCCACACAGGGCGCGAAATCATCCTCTACTAGTACAGACACAGAGCGATCTGACCAGAGGGACAGAGTGAGATAAAGTCCCCAGAACAGACAGAGAGAACTTTTCAGATACAGACATGTCCGGCTAACTTAGCCTAGCTCTTTTCGAATAGACAGTCGGGTTCTTTAACATGCCCGATGTACAGCACCGACACACGCGAAGCCGTCTTTCCTGGGAAGAACCAGTACAGGCCTCTTAGAGTCTAGTCAGGCGGGAGACACTCAAAAGCATCTCAGAAATGTCAAGTGCCTGGACCGGGATTCGAACCCCGGACCTCTGGATTGACAGTCAAGCGTGTTACCACTAGACCATCGGCCCACCTGTGTTGCCAGTATAAACTACGGCTAATTCGGAGGCTCAAACCTCAATCCTGAACACTTAGGTCTGAAACATATTTCATTTAAGAATGTTTTAGAATAAGTGTACATATGTTTAGATAAGCATTTCAAAACCGCGTGAATTATCTTAAGTTGAAAAACACCACGTGACCACAAGAGCGTATGTACACTCCTTAAAGCTTGCCCCTTTCCTTTTGAATCTAGAACATAAACATACTTATGTTGACTTATATTCTATGTATATTTCGGCCGAATATCATTTTGTTACATAAAATATCGAAATATCAAACTAATTACTTCTACCTTTTTACTCTTCACTTCACCTACATTTTATGTATTTTCTTATAATGTATCTTAGCAATTTTTTACTAGAATACTAAGAACATTTTTAATAATGACCAAATCTGATGTCTGTGTTTTGACAGGTTTTTGTTTGCTTTAATTTTGATAATTCTACTCAGTATTACAGCCCTACGAATGTGGCGGGTTAGCTGTTAGCTAATATATACACATATGGAGGATATCAACATTATTATAAAAATGAAGGATAAATATTCGATATACCTGATATTAATCCCATGACAACAATACTGAATTACAATCAGTTTATTGTATGTGTATAAGGTTGTGCTCTGCCATGTACGTTTAATGTTTCATAAGAACAATATCATAATAATAAAATCAAAGCCCTTATTAACGAGGGAACACATTTGAATAAGTTAATCTTCATTGAGGCCCTCGCGTATACGTAATTATTTTTCAAATTGTACAGGCTCGGTTCCACGGCCGGGCCGGGCCCCCCTCCCCCAATCGGATGGCTAAGAAGCGATAAGATGTGACCTGTACTCATCAAAGTGGCACCCAACTATTTTAGCAAAGGAATAATGTTTTCTCACCATTCAGACCCAAATATGCATTTCATACCAATATTTCAAAAAAAAAAAAAAAAAAAAAATGTGTGGGGTCACCCTCTTGTCCCCGAAATAGGAGGGCTAGAGTCTGTGACTCCGCTGTCAGGAGGGGATTAACCCCTCCCGTACCGCAAAATTTGGACTAAAAATATTAGCAGGGGCCACCATTTTATACACCTATTTCAAACATTTCCAGGCGGACATGCCCTGACCCACCTAACAGGAGGGATTACCCCCTTCCGTACCTAACCCCACTCGGCTCGCCGATGCCGCCTTCATTCTTAACTGGTGCCCCTTCCCCCATCCCCATGGAACCGGGTCTGTTATACAAACACTTCGTATTCTTAAAACGGTAACTGACATCTCACATATTATTCTCAAATCTCCTGATGCAGCTTCAGTGAATAAATTCTGAATTGACGGTTTGTTCGAATAAAAAGAAAAATGCTTTTTAAACCCTTTGCCACTGGCTTCAGAATAACTCTACGTTTTATAAGAGATGTCTGAAAAGTATTTGTCTGTTTTCCCCCCGCCGACACGAAAACATGACAAATTAGATATCACAGGGAAAATTTCCACTCTTTCGGAACTTAAATGCACAGAAGTAACAAACTTAATAGGTCAAGCTGTGACAATAACAACTTGTTGACAAACGTCCGCTTTAGAATGCATCGTCCTTATCTCCCAGACATGATATAAATAGTTCAGCAGTTTTGATTTAAGAAATTACCGACGTCTTTAAAACTGTAAGTTACTTTTACTTTCCTAAATACTACTTATATACCTTACTCTTCTATGAAACCATGGAAACTGTATATATTTGTTACTTGACAGAAGTACTTTTTATAATTGAAAGTCTGAACAATTTAGCAACCGTTAACCGTCGTATCAGCTTTCAAGTGCAAATAGTTAAATTGCATAGCAACTTATATTTCGAAAGTAGTGAAATTCTACATATCCTTAGGACTACAGGCACATTTTTATGCACTCTCGCCATCCATACTAATTAATACGTATGTTTTCTTACAACACAGAAAATGACGTCAGACGACTTTCAGCTTTTACCGGAAAGTAGGCCTAAACAGGCGCAAGTCGCATCTGCATTGGTCAATAGTCAGGGGTCACGCGCATGGGTCTGCCCGTCAAAATGAATGCGCATGGACTGCTTTTTTTCTAACGATTTGAAAATACCTGGGCTTTAGCACGAAATGTCAGCGTTTCATCTACGAAAAAATATTTGAACTCGGGATAAAGACAAATCTCACAATGGTCCGTAATGCGTATATGGAGAATTTTTCGTCAAATCGTTCAAAAGATGCTTTTTGATGTTGTCTGAAAGTGTCATTATATGCCTCGGATGTAAGATATTTCCGTTTATACGAGAGCTTCAGACCTAGACATTTCAGAAATATTTTCAAAATGAATTTCAGGCAATAAATGTTTCTACGGAAGCGTGAAAGGGCCATCAGACGCTAATACGTTTTACTACGTTACGGTAGCGAAAAGGATATTGTCTTTTTAGAAAGCCATAATGGGTTTTTTTTTCACTCATCCTTCTGAATGAAAAAATTATCAGTATTTTTGGAGTGTTTTTCTTTTGCTTGAGTAAGGAAATCATTTCAATCTTCATTATCATTATATAGGACAGGTTATTAGTACTTGCAGTAAGATCAGGGTCGTGAACAAACGAAAATCAACAACTGCTTTGTCGCCTAGTTAATTACAATTAAGAAACAAAAACTTAGAAAAGCAGCAAGCATAAGAAGGTAGTTAACTGATCTTTCCTTTTGTAGATGGAGAATACCTTCATTAATCAAAACGATTATTTCGTTTACGTTTTGCTGTTCGACATAAAAAAAAACTAACTGAAACATTTGAGCGAAAATGTCAGTGGTGCTATTGTCAAAGTTTTGCAGCGATAAAATTTCTTCAAATATTGTTATTTATAATTATCACAATAGTGCTATTTCAGAAGAGTGGTTACCATGTTATCGTTCAGCATCACAACTTTAATACTTCTGATACCCGTAGGAGCAGTTCAGGAGGTAAACCCATAATCTTCATTCAAATAGAAACAAGAGGACCATTGCTCACCTGTTCCAACATGACCCAGTTTTGAGTATGACGTCGTTTTTTCTATTATTTGACATAGTGACCTAGTTTTTGAGCTCATGTGACCCAGTTTTGAACTTTACCTAGATATCATCAAGATAGAAATTCTGACCAATTTTCATGAAGATCCATTGAAAAATATGGCCTCTAGAGAGGTCACAAGGTTTTTATATTATTTGACCTATTGACCTAGTTTTCGAAGATACGTGACCCTGTTTTGAAGCTGACCTAGATATCATTAAGTTGAACATTCTCACTAATTTTCATGAAGATCTCATGAAAAATATGGCCTCTAGAGAGGTCACAAGGTTTTTCTATTTTTATACCTACTGACCTAGTTTTTGACCGCACGTGACCCAGTTTCAAACTTGACCTAGATATCATCAAGGTGAACATTCTGACCAATTTTCATAAAGACCCCATTAAAAATGTGACCTCTAGAGACCTCACAAGCAAAAGTTTACGGACGGACGGATGCACGCACGGTCACTTTGTGACGGGCGAGCTAAAAATTATCACCTAAACGTTTCGTGATCTTTTCGCGAGACATGACTAATGTTGAGCGAGCCGAACTCAGCCGTATTAAAATCTATATGATATTTATGTGCGTATACACAGGACGGGTGGCTCATTAAAAAGACTTATTGGGTTTGGAATCACATGGAAATAGTTTGTCATATAGCGACTTTTGAAACTTTTGACGTTGGAGAAAGACCCACGGTGCCCCTGTGCTTCGGGTATGTGCGGGGACCTTGTAGGACCGTCGACCTGCTATAAACCAGCTTGTTGAAAAATTGTACACTCCAAGCAACCGGGATTCGAACCCACGTCTATGAGGGGCAAATGATTCGATGTTTGTGGGCTCGGAGTCACGGTCCCTTCAAAACTTACATATAAGTATATAGCAACTGTGCCAAAGTGCAGAAATTATTGTACAATAATAAAACCCGAAAATAAGAATGCCAGTTCAGTAAATTAGTTATTGTGGCATTCTTAACAACAAGAGGACCATGATGGTCCTGAATCGCTCACCTCTTCCCACATGACCCAGTTTTGAATATGACGTCGTTTTTTCTATTATTTGACATAGTGACCTAGTTTTTGAGCTCATGTGACCCAGTTTTGAACTTGACCTAGATATTATCAAGATAAAAATTCTGACCAATTTTCATGAAGATCCATTGAAAAATATGGTCTCTAGAGAGGTCACAAGCTTTTCTATTATTTGACCTATTGACCTAGTTTTCGAAGGTACGTGACCCTGTTTTGAACTTTACCTAGATATCATCAAGGTGAACATTCTCACTAATTTTCATGAAGATCTCATGTAAAATATGGCCTCTAGAGAGGTCACAAGGTTTTTCTATTTTTATACCTACTGGCCTAGCTTTTGACCGCACGTGACCCAGTTTCAAACTTGACCTAGATATCATCAAGGTGAACATTCAGATCAATTTTCATGAAGATCCATTGAAAAATATGGCCTCTAGAGAGGTCAAAAGATTTTAATTATTTTAGACCTACTGACCTAGTTTTTGACCGCAGTTGATCCAGTTTCAAACTTGACCTAGATATCATCAAGATGAACATTCAGACCAACTTTCATACAGATCCCATGAAAAGTATGGCCTCTAGAGAGGTCACAAGGTTTTTCTATTATTTGACCTACTGACCTAGATTTTTAAGGCACGTGACCCAGTTTCAAACTTGACCTAGATATCATCAAGATGAATATTCTGACCCATTTTTATGGAGATCCATTCAAAAGTATGACCTCTAGTGAGGTCACAAGGTTTTTCTATTTTTAGACCTATTGACCTAGTTTTTGACCGTACATGACCCTGTTTCGAACTTGACCTAGATATCATCAAGATGAACATTCAGACCAATTTTCATACAGATCTCATGAAAAATATGGCCTTTAGAGAGGTCACAAGGTTTTTCTATTATTTGACCTACTGACCTAGTTTTTGATGGCACGTGACCCACTTTCGAACTTGACCTAGATATCATCAAGATGAACATTCAGACCAACTTTCATACAGATCCCATGAAAAATATGGCCTCTAGAGAGGTCACAAGGTTTTTCTGTTATTTGACCTACTGACCTAGTTTTTGAAGGCATGTGACCCACTTTCGAACTTGACCTAGATATCATCAAGGTGAACATTCTGACCAATTTTCATGAAGATCTCATGAAATATATTGCCTCTAGAGAGGTCACAAGGTTTTTCTATTTTTAGACCTACTGACTTAGTTTTTGACCGCACGTGACCCAGTTTCGAACTTCACCTAGATATCATCAAGATGAACATTCAGACCAACTTTCATACAGATCCCATGAAAAATATGGCCTTTAGAGAGGTCACAAGGTTTTCTATTATTTGACCTACTGACCTAGTTTTTGAAGGCACGTGACCCAGTTTCGAATCTGACCTAGATATTATCAAGATGAACGTTCTGACCAATTTTCGTGAAGATCTTATGAAATATATGGCTTCTAGAGAGGTCAAAATGTTTTTCTATTTTTAGACCTACTGACCTAGTTTTTGAAGGCACGTAACCCAGTTTCAAAAGTGACCTAGATATCATCAAGGTGAACGTTCTGACCAATTTTCATGAAGATCTTGTGAAATATATGGCCTCTAGAGAGTTCACAAGGTTTTTCTATTTTTAGACCTACTGACCTAGTTTTTGATGGCACGTGACCCAGTTTCGAACTTGACCTAGATATCATCAAGATGAACAATCTGACCAACTTTCATAAAGATCCCATGAAAAATGTGACCTCTAGAGTGGTCACAAGCAAAAGTTTACGGACGCACGGACGCACTGACGCACGGACGGACGACGGACACCGCGCGATCACAAAAGCTCACCTTGTCACTTTGTGACAGGTGAGCTAAAAACAATGTTTAAAACTGGTTATTGACGGGTTCTAGGTAAGTTCAGAGATTTGTTTTAAATATACCAAGTCATTAGAAATATCTATCCTCAGACAAACCATCTGATTCAAATTGACCATAAAGGGCGAAGAGTTTCGATGGATGTAACATACGATTCCGACAAAAATACAGTACTAGTTGTAGTTGGAGATGTTTCCAAATACAAGGACGGTGCCCAGACGGTCAATCTGCATGATTACAACACGGTAAGTCTCGTTTGATTCAAGGGAAATTGCCATTTTGATCATCAATTAATGCTGGTGTTCTTTCGTATATATTGTTGATATATCTCAGTAAAAAAAATTGCTCAGTACGCGATTTCTCTCTGAAAACTTCACGATAAAGGTGTTAAGAGACTTTGTTGGTACTAAATCCATAATTTTACAAGGTAAAATATGACCTAAATGATTCATAATGTTGATTGCAGGGCTACGGTGTTCTTAAAAATATTAACAGAAAGATATGCCTTATGGGACGTGCTCCTTTTCCAAAAGCGACTCCTGAAAAATACAGGGTGGTAAGTTAACTTATTCCATAAATGGAAACTTATTTCTGCAAATAATACCGATTTAAAGGCTATGTAGTTAGTAGCGCATCTCGTAAGATATGGGCATACAATTACCATACGTCAGACCAAATGCGTTTTCGACTTCTAATAAATTTTTTGACCCAAATGAGGAGCATTCCAGAGGGCACAATGTTTCTTTGGCTAAGATGGTTTACGTGCATTTATGGAAAGACTGCATTGCGAATTTGGAATATCTAACAGCCTAGTGTGCAGGTGTGTTGACAATGCAATTATGCAATATTGGGTCAATTAAATAATGTGAAAAAAAAAGAAAGAAAATAAATCGGCGTCCACGCAAAGTTGAAACATATTTATGTTACATTGTAAATCAAACGCAAATGAAAACTATTAAATTAAGATTTATTTCTTTAATAAATATTCTGCCATCATCACCTTAAAGGAGGAAGTAGAAAATAAATCGGCGTCCACACAAAGTTGAAACATATTAATGTTACATTGTAAATCAAACGCAAATGAAAACTATTAAATTAAGATTTATTTCTTTAATAAATATTCTGCCATCATCACCTTAAAGGAGAAAGTAGCTTTAAATAATATTTGAAGGGCTCAGCGCGGAAGAATTGTAACTGTATATAAATAAAGTAAAAGATACAACAGTTTTGCACCGAGCCCACGATTTGTATGCAGCAGTAATTAATTATCAAAATGTACAGGGCTTGACCACTGAAGTTCATGACCACTGGCTAGATATCAATCCCGCCAAGCTGACCAATGAGGATGTTCTGGACATTGCTGGCCCAAACATTGCTGCATTCTGTAAGGATTACGGAACTTACTTCGTAACAGCGACACCATTGGAGGAACACAAAAGAGGTAAAAAATGAAAAAAGAATCAGTACACTTGCACTACAAACTGAAGCTTTCCTAGTTATGTCTCCCACACCACTGTGGCGGGAGACATATTGATTTACGCCTGTCTGTGTGTGTGTGTGTCCGTGTGTCTGTCACAAATCTTGTCCGCGCTCTAAGTCAAACATTTCTCATCCGATCTTCACAAAACTTGAACAAAATGTGTTTGCCAATACTAGTAAGTCCTCGGCCAAGTTCGATAACTAGCCAAATCGGCCCAGGCACTTCGGAATTATGGCCCTTTAATTACCGAAAATACTGATGCCAGTGATACATAATGGAGAAGAAATGCGAATCTAGATGATTAGACAGTTGTGGGAGACATGCGCTTTTCTCAAAAGCAGCTCTAGTTCGTACTTGAAGGTCTTGAAAGCCTGATACCAATCACCAGGCTTTGTCTTACTTCATATAACTATATTCCTGTTTGCTGTAGTTTCATTAAAGTTTGATCATAGTTTATGTAAATTAGGTCAAGCAAAGGAGGAAGATTGTTAACCAAGTTTTTCTATGATTTGACCTAATGATCTCGTTTTTGACCCTAGATGATGAAGTTTGAACTGCACCTTGATGTATAAAGGCAAATTTTCTCAAAAGATTTCCTAATGATTATGTAAAAAATGTATGTTAACAAGATATTTCAGTTAATTGTGACCTAGTTTCTGACCCAGTTTTGAATTTAATCTGAATTTTCTAAAGGCAATGTCCTGAACATTGGATCAAAAATTTGGCTCCGAAAGTGTTAGCATGAATTTCCTATGACCTGACCAAGTGAACTAGGTTTTTACACTAGATGACCTGAAATGATACAACCTTCTTTTCGTATTTCTTTAAAAAAAGGAAAAGTTTCATAAAAGCCCGCCCGCTTAGCTCAATAGGGAGAGCGCAGATATATGGATCGAGAGTTCGATCCTGGGCGGGCATATGTACACATGACCCAGATTCGGACTTGACCTAAAGATCATCAAGGTTAACTTTCTGACCAAGATTCATGAAGGTACATAATAGTGGCCTCTTGTGTTAATAAGTTTTTCCTTTGATTTTTTTGACCTGGTGACCTAGTTTTTGATCCCACTTGACCCAGATTTGATCTTAGCCTAAAGATCACCAAGATTAACATTCTGACTAAGTTTCATAGAGATATTGCTATAAATGTGGCCTCTACAGTGTTAACAAGCTTTTCCTTTGATTTGACCTGGTGACCTAGTTTTTGACCCCACCTGACCCAGATTTAAATTCACCTATACATCACCAAGATTAACATTCTGACCAAGTTTCATTAAGATTTGGTCATAAATGTGTCCTCAAGAGTGTTAACAGGCTTTTCCTTTGATTTGATCTGGTGACCTAGTTTTTGACTCCACCTGACCCAGATTTGAACTTGACCTAATGATCATCAAGATTAACATTCTGACCAAGTTTCATAAATATTGGATCACAACTGTGGCCTCTAGATTGTTCACAAGTTTTTCCTTTGATTTGACCTTGTGACCAAGTTTTTGACTCCAGATGACCCAATATCAAACTCTTGCAAGATTTTGTTGAGGGTAACATTCTGACCAAGTTTCATTAAGATTGGGACAAAATTTTGACCTCTAGAGTGTTAACAAGCTTTTCCTTTTATTTGACCTGGTGACCTAGTTTTTAACATGTTTTCATATATTTTACATCTATTATATTTTCAGCGCTAGGACATGACCGGCGTTCTGATGAAAGTCAAAAGGAGAGCAATTGGTGTGTTTTTTCCTCCTGCGGAACCGATAAAGAACAGTTACAGGAGCTGTCAAAAGATCAATAAGATGGTTAATTGAGGAAACCAATACAGAAGAACAAACCAACACTTGAAATGTATCTTTAAAGATTCCAACCAGTACACTTCTGAATTAAACATGTAAAAAAACATGTATCTTGTCATTTGCTGTTATCATTTATTACAATATCTGTGTAAATGAATATTTATTGTTGAGTAACATAATCTTAGCTTTAGTTAATATACATAACGTAGGTTTATAATGCTATGTCAATACATATTTATGATTTTGAAATTTGTTCTGTGCTGCATGAAAAAAAACGATGATAATAACACTGCATTTAGAATACTGCTAACCAGTAATTACTCAAGATTTTTTTTCAGTATTCCATACTTCTTTGCAAAAAGCAGGACTGAAAATCAAACAACAGCAGTACATTGCTCACCAGTGTTTATAAAATTGGTAGTGTTTTTCTAAAATCATCTAAAAACAAGAGCTGTCAGGAGGACAGCAACGCTCGACTATTCATCAGTCTTGTCGATTGAATGAATACGAGTCAAAAAAGGGGCATAATTTAGTAAACAAGAGGACCATGATGGTCCTGAATCGCTCACCTGTTCCCACATGACCCAGTTTTGAGTATGACCTTGTTTTTTCTATTATTTGACATAGTGACCTAGTTTTTGAGCTCATGTGACCCAGTTTTGAATTTGATCTAGATATCATCAAGATAAAAATTCTGACCAATTTTCATGAAGATCCATTGAAAAATATGGCCTCTAGAGAGGTCACAAGGTTTTTCTATTATTTGACCTATTGACCTAGTTTTCGAAGGTACGTGACCCTGTTTTTAAACATTCTCACTAACTTTCATGAAGACCTCATGAAAAATATGGCCTCTAGAGAGGTCACAAGGTTTTTCTATTTTTATACCTACTGGCCTAGTTTTTGACCGCATGTGACCCAGTTTCGAAACTGACCTAGATATCATCAAGGTGAACATTCTGACCAATTTTCATGAAGATCTATTGAAAAATATGGCCTCTAGAGAGGTCAAAAGATTTTTCTAATTTCAGACCTACTGACCTAGTTTTTGACCGCAGTTGACCCAGTTTCAAACTTGACTAGATATCATCAAGGTGAACATTCAGACCAACTTTCATACATATCCCATGAAAAGTATGGCCTCTAGAGGATCACAAGGTTTTTTTATTATTTGACCTACTGACTTAGTTTTTGAAGGCACGTGACCCAGTTTCAAACTTGACCTAGATATCATCAAGATGAACATTCTGACCAATTTTCATGAAGATCCATTCAAGGGTATGGCCTCTACAGAGGTTAAAAGGTTTTTCTATTTTAAGACCTACTGACCTAGTTTTTGATCTCAGTTGACCCAGTTTCAAACTTGACCTATATATCATCAAGATAAACATTCAGACCAACTTTCATACACATCCCATGAAAAATATGGCCTCTAGAGAGGTCACAAGGTTTTTTCATTATTTGACCTACTGACCTATTTTTTGATGGCATGTGACCCAGTTTCGAACTTGACCTAGATATCATCAAGATGAACATTCTGACCAATTTTTATGAAGATCCATTCACAAGTATGGCCTCTAGAGAGGTCACAAGGTTTTTCTATTTTTAGACCTACTGACCTAGTTTTTGATCGCACGTGACCCAGTTTCAAACCAGGCCTAGATATCATCAAGATGAACATTCAGACCAACTTTCATACAGATCCCATGAAAAATATGGCCTTTAGAGAGGTCACAAGGTTTTTCTATTATTTAACCTACTGACCTAGTTTTTGAAGGGACGTGACCCAGTTTCTAACTTGACTTAGATATCATCAAGATGAACATTCTGACCAATTTTCATGAAGATCTTATGTAATATATGGCCGCTAGAGAGGTCACAAGGTTTTTCTATTTTTAGACCTACTGACCTAGTTTTTGATCGCACTTGACCCAGTTTCAAACTTGACCTAGATATCATCAAGGTGAACATTCTGACCAATTTTCATAAAGACCCCATGAAAAATGCGACCTCTAGAGTGGTCACAAGGTTTTTCTATTATTTGACCTACTGACCTAGTATTTGAAGGCACGTAACCCAGTTTCGAACTTGACCTAGATATCATCAAGATGAACGTTCTGACCAATTTTCATGAAGATCTTTTGAAATATATGGCCTCTAGAGAGGTCATAAGGTTTTTCTATTTTTAGACCTACTGACCTAGTTTTTGACCGCACGTGACCCAGTTTCGAACTTGACCTAGATATCATCAAGGTGAACATTCTGACCAATTTTCATAAAGACCCCATGAAAAATGTGACCTCTAGAGTGGTCACAAGCAAAAGTTTACGCACGGACGCACGCACGGACGGACGGACGACGGACGCTACGCGATCACAAAAGCTCACCTTGTGACTTTGTGACAGGTGAGCTAAAAAGCAAAATAGGGTTATGGAACCTGCATAGTGCTTATCAGCTCATGACAGTGGACAAGTGTGTGAGTTTCAATCCATTCCCATTAGTGGGTACTGAGATACCAGCTTACATATAAGAATTTAACCAAAAACTCCTAAGTTGAAAAAGGGGCATAATTTTGTAAAATGCGAAGTTGAGTTATTGACCGTTTGCACTGCATGTCATATCATGACAGTGAACAAGTGTGTGAAGTTTCAATCCTTTCCCATTAGTGGATACTGAGATACCAGCTTACAAACAAAAAAATTAACCAAAAATTTCTATGTTGAAAAAGGGACATAATGTTGTAAAAAAGCAAAATAGAGTTATGGGACCTACTTTGTGCATGTCATGACAGTGAACAAGTGTGTGAAGTTTCAATCCATTCCCATTAGTGAGTACTGAGATACCAGCTTACATACAAAACCTTAACCAAAAATTTCTAAGTCGAAAAGGGGCATAATTTTGTAAAAAAAACAAAATAGAGTTATGGAATCTGTGCAGTTTAAGTCAGTTTATCACAGTGAATAAGTGTGTGAAGTTTCAATCCATTCCCACAAGTGGTTGCTGAGATACCAGCTTACATACAAAAACTTAACCAAATCAGGATGCGGACGCATGGGCGAGTCCAATAGCTCTACTATTCTATGAATAGTCGAGCTAAAAATTGTAAAGCTATAAAAATAGGAAAGACCACAACAGCCACATTTTTAAAGAGAATTCCTATAGTTTTTTTCCTTTCATAGAATTTTTTTAAATTCACATATATGATAGGAAAATTTGTGCTAAAAACAATGAACAAATAAAAACAATAGGTCACCAGGCTTGTTTTTGTGAAAAATTGTTTTGAACACACCCACTGTTGCTGAAACTACTAGCGATTTTTCAACATTTTCATTATTTTCTGCTTTTTTATAAATACCAACCAAAATATACATCAAGACAACACAATAAGGTTTTTTTCTTTTTACAGATTTTATTATATACTTATTTGATATCATAGTCATACTTGTAATACTCTATCCTTACAATAATTGATACAAATGAAAAAAAAATATCGTTTCATATTTACTTTTGTGAACCTTTTTCAGTGAAAAATACCCATAGTGCAGAATATTTTTTTAAATTTTGAAAAAAATCTTTCATAGAATTTTTTCCTGTTTTTCTTGTGTATAGATAATTGTATTGTGAGCATAAAAATGGCTAAAAATGTATGGGTCACCAGGCTAAATTTTATGTTAAGACCGCTAGAATACAACACCTGTTCGGACGGAAAATGGCACGAACCTGGCCAAATTGATTACATGTATGTCTGCTAGAAGTTAAAAAAAAGTTTTAAAAATTCTTAATTATTCTATAATTGAATACTAAATAATCTGAAAGGTAATATTGTCTTATCAGTATTAAGTCAATTATCTTACATTATATGAACAACACTGTCTTTGTACCAAAATGCGATGTGAAAACACAACCACAAAAATAGCAAGATACCTGTCAGGCTTGATACTTGTCAATACAACATAAACCAGTACCAACATTTGATTACTGATAAAACTTATCAAAAATGTTATTTCATTCAAGATTCCTCATATTTAAGACTGTCTGTAACACGTTTCAACAAATGTTGACTTCAGTTCAGTTTTCCATAGAAAGTGTCGACTGCGCAGAAAGATGCGCATAAAAAACTATCGGAATTCTCTTTAAGGAAACAGTTGCCTTCAGGGTCAGATGTTCTCAACGAAGTTTGGACCTCAGCCTCAAGTCAAGCATTTGATTGGCTGTTTATAAGCAGAATTTTATCCAATGGCACAACAGCTTTCTGGGACTGGCATTCAAACATCTTATGATAGGGGATAACTTGCAATCATTTCAAAATCAATAAATTGCTCTAGATTTCTTTACAGTCTTTACAAAAAACAAACCCCACCTACTGGCAGCCATGTTTTGGACAGATAACTTGACCCATGTTTTGTGTGTGCGATTGTGAAAAGTTGCAACATTAATAAATAAACTATAATATATGAGCAGTAAATAATCTAACTTGCCTCTTGAAGCATTACATTAGTTTCATGACCCATATAACAAATAATCTGAAGTGTAATACAAACTTAAAGGCTTCCATTCTGATATTGCTGCACTGCCATTAATATCATTTGCAATGTGTTTCTTTACTGTGATGCTTTGCTGTTCATTATGTATGATCTTAAGTATAGAAATAAAAGCTGAAAGTTCGAAAGAAATTTGCCCAGCAATTTCAGTGATGTTGATTGAAGCAACTGTTGACAAAAGTGAGACTGAAACTGTTAACCACCAACACAATTCCTCCTGCTAGCCCAGAGATGGCAAAATCAATTGTCTGACTTGCCCAGCTTGTCCCAGACCCCATACAGACACGCAGAATTTAATTGTACTTTATTATATATGTATAACCACTGTACTGAAAAACAGACAATTCAGTCAAAATAGATTTCACCAACCATGCAGCCTTTAGTTAAGGGGAGCTAACAGGAAGGGATAGCAACAAAAAATTATTGGATGCATTACTGAGAACACATATCACTCACATAATTTTTTTATTTAGTCACATTTTTATTGCACTGGTCCCTTTCATTAAAGTTAGTCATTCATCATAATAAACAAATATAGTTTATATTGTAGGCCAGGTCCAATATTCATCAAAGTTTTAGGTCTAAAAATTACACTTGAAAATGATAAATTATCATTATGCTCTGACACAGTGACTGTTAAATTTTCACAGACTGCAATGAAACTATGCACGAATATTTATAAAGCGCTGCATAATTTCATCAATATAACTTTGTTATAAACAAAGTTGTGGCAGAATGAATATTTACAATTATTATTAAGTCTAAGTTTTAGACTTTAAATCTTTTATGAATACTGGCCAATGTTAAACTGACCTAAAACAATAAAGTATATGAAAGTGTTCATATGATTTTCTGACAAGCAATAATTTGCAATTTTCATTGTTTAAATGTCCAAATCTGTACATCAGATTCCATATTTTGTAAACATCAGGGCTTTGTCACATTTAATTTCAAGTTCTTTTAAACTTTTCTAAGATATCAATTTCTTCCTCTTTTCAAGCTGCTGTAAAAACAAGTCCTAATTTTTGTGAGTAACAATGATCATGAATGTGTCTATTTTTCTATGACGAAACTAAAATACTTCCAAATATTCCAAATCTGACATGTAAAACCTTACACGTCTTTAAAACAGTTATTACTGTATTAAAGAGAAACTATGATATTTCTATAAACAAGGCCAGGAAGGGTTTTTTAAATGCACCATTTTCATTCAGTTTCTTCTTCAGAAAAGTTACCATCTCCTTGGTGAAACCAGCATCAAAGCTTTGAAATAACTACACTAATTCTTTTATAAACCATTTCTGTTTCCATGCCCATATAGAAATCCATCAAACTCTTAGTTTCTATGTCTGAATCAAAGGTCAAAAATCAACTGTTAATCACATCCCACATGCAATCCTTAAAATCAAGTCCACTGTCATTTGCAGTAAATACAACATGTAATATCACAGATCTTGAACTGGTTCCTACAACAAGAGTATGATTCTGGCTGGTTTCTGGCACCAGTTCTACTATCCTGTAAGGTACTTCTTACCGAAAAACTGCACCTTCTTCTCAAAAGCAGAAGATGTAATTGGTTTGTTGATCTCGTAGAAGGGATTCATTGCATGCTGAAATTACCAAAAAGACAATTTGATATTAAATATATGGCTCAGAAGGTACAAAAGTATTAATCCCTCCTGTCTGAAACAATAGAAATATCAGACATTACTGCTGCAATTTTCCTTAATCTTGAAAGATATCAAAGTTGAAATCTGAATTTTGTTTTACTTACTGTATGTAAAATATTCCTCAAATTAACTACTAAACTTTTATCAAAAAAAAAATCTATTTGCAACATACAGATATGGAAACATTCTGAGAATATTAAGTGCACTTGGGACTGTCAGATGTGCATGAAGAGTTAAATGATTCGACAGCAGCTGCCTATTAAACAGCATAGCTTGTAAAAATCTGGCAAAACTGAGATATGTTACAGGTTACATATAAAAATCTACAAGACTCTATATTTCTACCTTTTCTCTCAGAGAATCCCCCTTCCCCAAATCCACTTCTGTAAAATTCTAGTAATTTTCAGTTTCAAATATGCTGTGAACTTGACCTTAGACCTAAATGACCCTAAAGTAATAGGAGGCATCTACTGACCACAGACAGGATAGGCTCAAACATTTTCAAGCTTTTGATTGGAAATAAAATCTGTCAGAAAATCCTTCATATGACGAGACATTTTTCGCCAAATATTATTTAAAGACTGCCATTAGGACAGTAAATAAAATCTGTAGGAAATTCTAACACGATCCGCAGCAGTTGCTATATAAACATATAGCGAAATCGCCTATACATGAATCTACGATAAAATATGGCTGGCCGTTACATTTCACCCCCCTATGATTGTAACATAAGAGATTCTACTTCAGTTCCATTACATACGAATTATTTTAGGGCCAAACGGTTGAAAACAGCATTTCAAAAACATAAATATAATAACAAGAGGGCCAAGATGGCCCTAGGTCGCTCACCTAAGAAGAACTCCATAACAGTGTAAAACATGTTTGACCTAGTGATTTCATGGAAACAAATATTCTGACCAATTTTCATTAAGATTGGACCAAAAAATTGGTCTCTTGCGATAAAACAAGCATTTTCTTAGATATGACCTAGTTTTTGACCCTAGATGACCCATGTTCAAACTCGACCTAGATTTTATCAAGGCAATCATTCTGACCAAAATTCATGAAGATCAATTGAAAAATACAGCCTCTATCACATACACAAGTTTTTTCTTTGATTTGACCAAGTGACCTAGTTTTTGACCTCAGATGACCCATATTCAAATTCGACCTAGATTTCATTAAGGCAATCATCCTGACCAAATTTCATAAAAATCAATTGAAAAAAACAGTCTCTATCGCATACACAAGATTTTTCTTTAATTTGACCTGGTGACCTAGTTTTTGACCTCAGATAATCCATATTCAAAATCGACCTAGATTTCATCAAGGCAATCATTCTGACCAAATTTCATGAAGATCAATTGAAAAATACATCCTCTACTGCATACACAATGTTTTTCTTCGATTTCACCTAGTGACCTAGTTTTTGACCCTAGATGACCCATTTTCGAACTCGGCCTAGATTTCATCAAGGTTATCATTCTGACTAATATTCATGAAGAAGAATTGAAAAATACAGCCTCTATCGCATACACAAGGTTTTCCTTTGATTTGACCTAGTGACCTAGTTTTTGACCCGAGATGACCCATTTTCGAACTCGGCCTAGATTTCATCAAGGTTATCATTCTGACCAATATTCATGAAGATTAATTGAAAAATACTGCCTCTATCGCGTACACAAGGTTTTCCTTTGATTTGACCTAGTGACCTAGTTTTTGACCCGAAATAACCCATTTTCAAACTCGGCCTAGATTTCATCAAGGCAATCATTCTAACCATTATTCATGAAGATCAATTGAAAAATACAGCCTCTATAGCTTACACAAGGTTTTTCTTTGATTTGACCTAGTGACCTAGTTTTTGATCCGAGATGACCCATTTTCGAACTCGGCTTAGATTTCATCAAGGTTATCATTCTGACCAATATTCATGAAGTTCAATTGAAAAATACTGCCTCTATCGCGTACACAAGGTTTTTCTTTGATTCAACCTAGTGACCTAGTTTTTGACCCGAGATGACCCATTTTCAAACTCGGCCTAGATTTTATCAAGGCAATCATTTTGACCAATATTCATAAAGATCAATTGAAAAATACAGCCTCTATCGCATACACAAGGTTTTTCTTTGATTTGATCTAGTGACCTAGTTTTTGACCCGAGATGACCCATTTTCGAACTCGGCCTAGATTTCATCAAGGTTATCATTCTGACCAATATTCATGAAGATTAATTGAAAAATACTGCTCTATCGCATACACAAGGTTTTTCTTTGATTTGACCTAGTGACCTAGTTTTTGAC
Organism: Mercenaria mercenaria; assembly: GCF_021730395.1. Lineage (NCBI taxonomy): Eukaryota > Metazoa > Mollusca > Bivalvia > Venerida > Veneridae > Mercenaria > Mercenaria mercenaria. The sequence goes on from NC_069365.1 coordinate 52,398,675, forward strand.
CCGAGATGACCCATTTTCGAACTCGGCCTAGATTTCATCAAGGTTATCATTCTGACCAATATTCATGAAGATTAATTGAAAAATACAGCCTCTATCGCATACACAAGCTAAATGTTGACAGACGACAGACGACGGACGACGGACATCGAGCGATCAGAAAAACTCACCTGTGCATTGTTCAGGTGAGCTAAAAAGTCATACTAAATTATGTGTAGGTCCGTAAAACACGATCTGATCTCTACGAGCGAATTCAATTAGCTTAATTATGATTCAGCGGTGACGTCATAAATGTATGACATAAAGTATGACGTCATAATGATGTGACGTCATATAAAAGTTAAGCTCGTCACTCGAAACACAGGGTCAACTTGCCTATTTTGATGATTCTGTTCATAATTAGTTTGCAAGCTGTTAGATTACTAATTTATAAATACTTCTCAAAATTCTGATAAAAAAGAAACAAATATCTATACGTTCCATTGGCTATGCAACACTTTCTAACCATAGGGGGTAAATTGTAACAGCATATGACCCGAATGACGTATTATGCTGAAAAATGTAGTACTGTAAAATGCGAATTATTTGCGTTGTTAGAATCGAAATAATAAATATGTTCCAATAATTTTATCAATTAATAAAACATGGGCAGTCGTTTGGATGTGAATAATTAAATCACTCGTGCTACGCACTCGTGATTTAATTATTACGCATCCAAACTCCTGCCCATATTTTATTAACTGATAAAATATAGGAACAGATTTTTTATTTCTTAAATAACAGCAGCAAAGAAGGCAACCAAGCAAAATAACAGCAGACTTGGGTTTAACTACTGACTGTTCATGAGAGGTAATGAAATGTGCAACACCACTGACACTCCCTATCACCTTTTTTTTTTGTCTCAAGGTACCTATGATCTTGACAGGTGACTGAATGGTACCCAAAATTAAAGGGATCATTTAGTGACCATAGGCAATCAGCACACAGAATTTGAGAGTCCTATGCAAGTTCAAAACTGCATTTAGCAATTTTTCCCATGTGACCTTGACCTTCAACACACTGACTCCTCAAAAATATAGGGGTCATCTACTGGCCTCAAGCAATCAGCCTCTTAAGTTAGGCCATTGGTATACCAATCGAGAGGTGAATGCGAACCAAGTCTAAAGTGCTTTTTTTATTCATATTGACTTAGACCTCTTCCGTATTCACCCTTAATAATCTAAAACAGTTTTCAGTCCCAAATCAGGTCATCTTTTGACAACTGTAAGCCTAAAGTATTCTCTAATTATTGATTGGAAACTGTTTTCAGTCTCAAGATTAGCTATGACCTTAACTATTCACTTACCGACCCCCAAATACAATACAGGTCATTAACTCAGTATAGGCAATCATATTATGAAATACAAAGGCATTCTTCCTGTGAAGTTCTATCACTGAAGGCAAAAGCATTCACAAGTATCTGACAAGAAACAAAACATTTTACTGACAGACAGACCTACAGTCAGACCATCATTAGTAAAACAATATACCGGTACCCCCTCTGCTATAAAGACAGCATAAAATCCAGCTACTCACCTTGATATAAGTTTCATAAACTTCAGTAAAAAAATTCTTGATACCATCCTCATTCTTCACTTCATGCAGCATAATAAATCTCATACCTGATCATATGTTAAAGACAACAATGTACTTAAACATGGAAATTTCAGCATTAAAAAAATCATTGCTCCTAATGAGGTAACCCCTACTGGGCCTCAGTCTGAGCAATGACAACTTCAAGGTAACATTTTGAGACTGGTACTCTGCAGATAATTTAAATCATTTAGACACAATCACTGCCTTACAAGATAAAACTTGTTATCTTTACAATATAAAGTTCATTTCATTCATTGTACCAGTTTTCTGCATCAAATGTTTACTAATGGATATTACATAACATTGATTTTCTACACAATGCAAGTGTTAAAATAAATGAAAGCAGTTTCTGAATTTCTAAGACTTTGTGTGAATATGCCGACATGAACTTTTACCCTTATCATGCTGGACACGATTGATTCTGCCTTTGCGACAAGTGCAGATCATGATCAGCCATCACATCTGTGCAGTCTGATCAAGATCTATCTGTTTGCTATTCAGTCAGTATCTTTTTTGTATGCACCCCTTTTAACAGTTAATGGTACTGTCCAAATTGAAAGATGGACAAGTTCATTATAGAGATTCAGCAGGGTAAGGGTTAAAACAAACCCTGAACTGAAGCATTAAATTTAATACGGTAGTATAAAATACTGTGGTATTTAATTTCATGGGCATGAAATTTTGCAGTTTTGGCCAAAATGGCTATTTCATGGTGTACGAATTCCTGAATTTTTATGAAAAAATTAATGGGAATTTTATACGTTCATTGTGATTAAAGACTGATACAGCCATGAAATCCACAAAAAATTAGTTGCAAGCAAAAATTAATGGTTTCACAATATGTTTGAAAACACTTCTAATGTAAAACATAATTTCTGAAAGAAGTTTTCAAATTCATCTATTATTAAATACTGGCATTAAGAAAGGATACGTCCTGCTGTGACAAATGCTGACACAAACCATTCATTGAACTTGTCTACAATCTTCAGGTACATGTTACTGGTAGACCACATCTGCTCATCAACTAGATCCAGTGCTTCATGGGCCACAAACTGATTCAAATGCCGATGATCATCCTTCTACAATAAAATATATTTTATTTTCTTTTCTTAAAACTATTCTTGTATAATAAAGCAAATTTGCCTGCTGCACAGTAAATGGGCCAATTTTTAAAAAAACAACATGTAATTGCATTTTTCTCATAGAGAAACATCTGTTTCAAGTTTTGTTATGCAGTTACATGTTTTTTTTAGAAATTAGCCAATTTACTGTGCAGCAGGCAATTTATGCTCTTTTCTAAGACAAAAAGGGGAACTTTTTAGCCATATATATGTTACTACTTTTCACACTTATTAATACTGTTTTCTAATGTAACTATATTGCAGCAGTAACCTTCCACAGAGGCACTGTAATATAACTTGAAAGAGAGTTCGTATCTAGTTGTGTCAAACAACCTATTATCATGGGAATTTTCTTCCTGGAAAGGGGAAAAAAAACATTATTTTATGAGGGGAATGGGGCCCATAATCGGCCCCAAAAATGGCCAAACGAGTGCCCTGATACTTCATAACTTAGAATCTGGAAAACATTTTCAGTTTCTAGGTCATTTCGATCTTGGACCTTTGACTTACTGACTCCAAAAACAATAGGATTCCTCCTTAAGTGGTGCTTCGTCATCATGTAAAGTTTGAAAGCTGTAGCTTCTTTACTTTCTGACGGAATGGACAGGCAACATTATGTCATAATTCCAAAATACATCACATTGTTTTTGCGAAAGTGGCATATAAAATTCAACACTTGCATACTTGTTACCTTTGGATCATTAGATCGGTTTGGTGGAAAGAATTCCATCTCAAATAATGGGTTATCATGGTGCCCAACCATCACAAAGTAATAGTTTCCTGCCATAACCAGAACCTAAGATGCCTGGAAAAAGAATAGAAAAAGCATTATAAATCATTTCCAACAATCTAAATTTAAGCTTCATTTGCAGAATTTGGGAGAAAGTTTTTACTTTCTCTCATAAAAGCAGTCTGATATAAAAATACATTTGATATCTGTAAGTAATAAAAGAAGTGAAAAAGTTTGTATTAAATATTTTGATTACAAAGGCCCTGAAGCAAGGCATGCAAGATTGTCAAGAGGGTAATATCTGTCGTAACTATGTAGTATAATAATGTATGGAAAAAATATATTCCAGGACGAGGCAAACTGATCTGTAGTTCAGGCTGTGAATTTTTTTTTAAGATTTAGGGTAATGTCAACCATACATACCAAAAGCAATCAGTGTGAGATATTGTTGATTGGGGTGACCTGTGGATAATCAGTGTGTGCTATGGATAATTGTCGGTAATTCTGAAGTTCATCCAATCAAGAAATTTACTGGTAAGTGTTTTTATAAGCTGATAAATTTACCTTTGATCAATTATTGCTATAAAAACATTATGTAATTAATTAAAATTTACGACCTGTTGGGTTTGTTTCAATTAATTTTTAATTGACTGGTCATTGTGATTATCCAATGAACTGAAATAAAATTATTTTGTAAACACCCACTTTTTTTGCTTTAGAGTAAAAAAAAATAATAAGAGACTTTAGTGTGTGTGAGAACACCCTGAGAGTTAGACTATTATCTCTTCTGTCTACTTTCATTTTCAAAACCTTTACATTAGTTTTCAATATATCACCATGGCACACACATTTGATAGTGATTCTGGTGATGAGTCTGATTTTTCTGGCTTTGGCAAGTCAGATATTGAGGTGCCAGTTGATGATACATGTAGTTCTGATTCTGACTCTAGTTCAGATGAAGATGAGCCTGCCCGGGCTGATGGCTGGACTGGCAACTTCACAAATCTGAGGGTGTGTTTTCAAATATGTAAATTCATCATATAAAAAGAAAAAGAAAATAAAACAAGAGCTCGTCGAACACGAAATGCCCCCCTTGATGCAATTAGTAATTGCACAAGGAACAGAAATTATATGCTCACTGTAAACAAAAGTACTATCATTCTGGTTTAATCTGACCTTGACCTTTAACCTATTAACCTAACAAGAGATTACAGATTGATCTTGGCGCCATCCACTGAGCCATGTTTGAATGTTCCAAATTTCAAGACTAGCTCAAGGTCAAAATCAAGGTCAAATTTCATTTAGGTACAAAACAATGTGTATGTGGTCCAAATTTGAAAGCGGTGGCTTGAGAAATGTGAAAGCAGGTCACTAGATCAATTTCAAGGTAAAGTTCATTTCGGTAAACAGAACTATGCATGTGCTTCAAATTTGGAGGCTGTAGCTTGAGAAATGTGATAGCAGGTAATAGATAAAAATCAATGTAAAATTTCAATTCAGAACACAAAATATGCATGCAGTCCAAATTTGAAGCCTGTACCTTCAAAAATGTGAAAGTAGGTCATTAGGTCAATCTTAAGATCAAAGTTCATTTCAGTACACAAAACTATGCATGTGATTCAAATTTGAAGGCTGTAGCTTGAGAAATGTGAAAGTAGGTCACTAGGTCAAAATCAAGGTCAAATTTTATTTCGGAACATAAAACAATGCAAGTGGTCCAAATTTGAAGCCTGTACCTTCAGAAATGTGAAAGTAGGTCACTAGGTCAATCTCAAGATCAAAGTTCATTTCAGTACACAAAAGTACGCTTGTGGTTCAAATTTGAAGGCTGTAGCTTGAGAAATGTGAAACTAGGTCACTAGGTCAAAATCAAGGTCAAATTTTATTTTGGAACAAAAAACTATGCATGTGGTCCAAATTTGAAACCTGTACCTTCAAAAATGTGAAAGTAGGTCACTAGGTCAATAACAAGGTCAAAGTTTTTTTCAGTACACAAACCTATGCATGTGGTCCAAATTTGAAGGCTGTAGGTACAGAAATGTGAAAGTAGGTCACTAGGTCAAGATCAAGGTCAACTCATGTCAAGGTTCATCTTGCCACTCAAAACTATACATGTGGTCCAAATTTGAATGATGTAAGTTATGGACATGAAGATTCTAAGTTTTTCCCTATATAAGTCTATATGAACCATTTGACCTCTGAGGCAGGGCCATATTTGACCCGAGAGGGATAACTTGAACAAACTTGGTAGAGAACCACTAAATGACGCTACATTACAAAATACCAAAGCCATAGACTTTGCGGTTTGGACAAGAAGATTTTCGAAGTTTTTCCCTATAGACGTATGTGTAAACCATGTGACCCCAAGGGCGGAGCCATATTTGACCCTAGGGGAATAATTTGAATAATCTTAGTAGAAGATCACTAGATGATGTCATATATAAAATATCAAAGCCCTAGGCCCTGTGGTTTTGGACAAGAGGTTTTTCAAAGCTTTTTCCTATATAACTCTATATAAACCATGTGACCCTAGGGGTGGGGCCATATTTGACCCCAGGGAAATAATCTGAACAATCCTGGTAGAGGACCACTAGATTTTGCTACATACCAAATATCAAAGCCCTAGGCCCTATGGTTTTGGACAAGAAGATCAGAAACCATTTAACTGTTCCTGGCCAATGTGACCTTGACCTTTGACCTAATGACCTCAAAATCAATAGGGATCATTTGCTGGTCATGGCTAACCTAACTATCAATTTTCCTGACACTAGGCCAAAGTGTTCTTGAGTTATTGCCTGGAAACCATTTTACTGTTCAGGGTCACTGTGACCTTGACCTTTGACATACTGACCTCAAAATCAATAGGGGTCACCTGCTGGTCATGACCAACCTCCCTATCAACTTTCGTGACCCTAGGCCTAAGCGTTCTTGAGTTATCATCCGGAAACTGTTTTACTGTTCAGGGTCACTGTGACCTTGACCTTTAACATACTGACCTCAAAATCAATAGGGGTCATCTGCTGGTCATTACCAACCTCCCTATCAACTTTCATGATCCTAGGCCCAAGTGTTCTTGTGTTATCATCCGGAAACCATTTTACTGTTCAGGGTCACTGTGACCTTGACCTTTAACATACTGACCTCAAAATCAATAGGGGTCATCTGCTGGTCATTACCAACCTCTCTATCAACTTTCATGATCCTAGGCCCAAGTGTTCTTGAGTTATCATCCGGAAACCGTTTTACTATTCAGGGTCACTGTGACCTTGACCTTTGACATACAGACATCAAAATCAATAGGGGTCATCTACTGGTGATGATCAACCTCCCTATCAACTTTCATGATCCTAGGCCCAAGCGTTCTTGAGTTATCATCCGGAAACCATTTTACTGTTCAGGGTCACTGTGACCTTGACCTTTAACATACTGACCTCAAAATCAATAGGGGTCATCTGCTGGTCATTATCAACCTCCTTATCAACTTTCATGATCCTAGGCCCAAGTGTTCTTGAGTTATCATCCGGAAACCGTTTTACTATTCAGGGTCACTGTGACCTTGACCTTTGACATACAGACCTCAAAATCAATAGGGGTCATCTACTGGTGATGACCAACCTCCCTATCAACTTTCATGATCCTAGGCCCTAGCGTTGTTGAGTTATCATCCGGAAACGGATAGGTCTACATTCCGACCGACCGACCGACAGACCGACCGACCGACCGACCTACCGACCGACATCTGCAAAACAATATACCCCTCCTTTTTCAAAGGGGGGCATAAAAAGTTGATTATAAAATTGCGTAGGAAAATAACACAGCAGTTTTCTTTTTCATTCAGTATTTTCAATTCACTTTTTCTGGTGTCTGCAAATTTTTGCCTTTGGTTCTGTAATGATTTATTTTAACAATAAATTCTAAGAACATTTCATGCAGTAAATTTTGAATTTATTTTTATTTTCTATTTTCAGTTTGATGATTTTGTGGAGCAACCAGGACCTAACCTTCCAGATGGGTTTGATACAACAACTGCAAAACCACTGGATTACTTCTGGCTCATGTTCCCGGTTGAACTTATACATAAGTTGGTGGAGTATACAAATGCGTACGCCACATGGAAGATGGTAGAAGCAGGTCGAGTTGATGACAAGTGGGATGATGTAACAGAGTCTGAGATGAGGGCTTTCCTGGGTATCAATATCCTGATGGGTATCAACCAGCTTCCAAAGGATCCGTACATTGGGAACCCTGGTGTGCAGCAAGCCATGACCTGCAATCGTTTCCAGAAGATTGCCAGGTACTTCCATGCTTCAGATCGAGCTGCCAAGACACGGCGAAGCAGGTTACGACAAGCTGTATAAGATCAGAGAAGTTCTGCGCACGGTGTCTGATGCATTCCTTAGAGGCTTCACATTGTCATGCGAGGTTTCAGTGGACGAGGCTATGATCAAGTTTTCAGGACGTTTGGCCTTCCGTCAATACATGCCAGCCAAGCCTATCAAGCGGGGAATAAAGATCTGGATGTTATTTGACGCCAAGTCGGCTTACTATCCAAGTTCGATGTCTACCTTGGACGACAGGAAAATTGTACTGAACATGGCCTTGGCTACAATGTTGTCACCAAGTTGACCGACCATCTACGCAATACTTTTAGATGGGTTTTCTTTGACAATTTTACAAGCCTGCCACTTCTTCAGCGCCTCCTGGATATTGGTCTGTATGCCTGTGGGACTGTAAGGGTGAATCGTCAGGGGTTTCCAAAGGACCTCAAGAAGCCAAGGAACATGACTAACTGAGGAGACTTGAAAGTTCTTCAGTATGGCGACACAAACCTGACAGCCTCGGTGTGGAAAGACAAGCGACTGGTACACCATCTGTCATCTCTCAACGACCAAAGAGATGTGAGGGATGCTCAGAGAAGAGTTGGCAGGGAAGAGATCCATCTGCGTCAGCCTCATACAGTATTTTTGTACAACCAATACATGGGTGGAGTCAACTTGCACGATCAGTTCAGGGCAAAGTACACGTTGGAAGATGTTCAAAGAAGTGGTGGACCTATCTCTTCTGGTTTTGTTTGAACTGTGCTATCGTAAACGCACATATCATTTACAAGGCAACATCAACTCGACTCACCAAGAAGAAACGCTTCACCCAGCTTGATTTCAGACAGGAACTGCTCAGTGACCTGATCGGAGGGTTTTCAAAAAGGAAACGGTCTGTTGGTGACATTCGGGACAGACTTAACTAGTTTCACTCATTTTGCAATTTAATAGCTTTAATATGCTGACAATGTATTTTGTCTCTGTCATTTCAATTAAACAAAATTCATGAACATCAAAACAAAAAAAAAAAAATACTTTTTATCATACAATGGTTTTGTCTGAATACATTATAATAAGCTGTTTCTAACCCATTGATTAAACAAGAGTCGGTGTAGGTACATAAATTGCTTCCAGGTGCTGAGGTAAACATCTGGAAAAACAAGCAGATTCGATGAACTGGTATCCCCTACTGAATGGGTTTGTGTTGAGGAATGGTAAAGAAATATATCCGACAAAAAAATAATTTCATTACAATTGAACTTAAAAGAACAGAAGTCCTTAAGAGAGCACAATCAAGTAAGAAATCTGGAATGTGGGTGGTGACGGGGGTGCGGGTTTACAAATTCACATGTTGATAAATATTCATGGAAGGTTTGAAAAATCGAATTTTTTCTTTGGTTGGTGATGGGGGCGGGGGGGGGGGGGAGGAGGGAGTGTGGGGTGGAGACGGTGACTGGGTGAGGGGGTACAAAACTTCACAGTCATGTTGATAATAAATATTTATAGAAAAAAAAAACTGAGAAAAAAATGTTGGAAATAAGGCAGATTTATCACTTTTGAATCAAACACTTAACTACAGTTTATGAAATACTTTCTACAAATGAAGTTCAGTTAAATTAGCAGTCTAATGACCAGTATCAACCAGTGCTGACAAACTGACCACTTCTGACTAATTTGCCTACAACTGGACCCTTTCATTGAAGTGGTTTAATTGTGTTTTGATAGCAAGTGTCACATAGCCTAATTGACACCATGTCTTACAATATACAATAGATTATATGTTTCAGGCCTGTCTATCTAGTCACTAATTAGCTGTCATGATCAATAATCCCACTGTATTAATGAGGTGCTTGAACATGGTAACTTTATCTAAAAAAATTAGTTATGCAATCAAAGTATTCAAATGACTAGTATTGACCACTATATGTGTTGATCAGGGATACTGTGTAGGACCAAAATTTGAATTGACCAGTACTGTCCATTTCAATGAGTGTAATTTATAGTAATATTTTTTTTTTAATTAATTCAAAATAAACGCTATACTTTAAGGTGATAAAAGCATTTTATAAACTAGTATTGACCACTGACCAGTCTAAGTATATTGTCCAGAACTGAGCCTGACCAGGACACATTGCCAAGGACCAAAACTGAATCGACCAGTATTGACCACTAATCCACTATACTTTTTAACAAACAAAATTTTATATTATTCAGATTGTTTTATTATTTTTACATTACTCTTACAGTCTGTTCTAATCTGTTAATGTGCATTATGTAAAAGTGTTGAATAAACCAGTATTGACCACCCAAGAGTGACCAAAGTATTGAATCGACCAGTACTGACCGGCTTTAACCAGTATTGACCGTCAGCCCGGTCAATACTCATATTGACCGGCTTTTTGCCAACATTGTGTTCACAACATATTTCTGAAGATCTTAAGTCTCTTACTGAAAATTATGCATTATATTCAACACATTTGAAGTTTCTACATGAATATATTGGAGCAGTATTTTATGCTGGGTTCTCACTAGCAATTTTAAGTTGCAGTCCTGGGACTCCCAATGCAGTAAAAGTTGCAGTTCTAATTTAAGTAGACCGACGGACAGACATTTATATGTGTTTCTTCAAAACTTCGGCCTTTTTGTATAGACGAGTTAAGTGACATTTTAGTGATCACATTACTTCACCTAAACAAAGCTCTGGTGAGATTACAAGGTAAAGATAGAATAGGTGAAATGTAAAACGTTTATTACTTATTTATACCAACATTGCATTAAAACATTTGCCCTTTTCTGGAATACAATAATTTCACAGTACATTTCATCTAATTTTTTGCATGTCACTATCAGTCTCAGAGTCTGAGTATTCACTTGCATCATTTTTATTTCTTTCTACCCCTATACCAAACAATGTTTGCTTACCCGGCGTTGTAACAAAATTTGAAACTAATTGAAATTTTTCAGAGAAATAAATCAAATAATCATGGTAAGACCACACCAACAGCATCATAACATTTCTCGAAGAATTATAATTATTAATAAGACTAATTTTAACTTTTTCTTTTAATGTTCTTTAATTCTACCACGTAATTAGTATGTGAGTAAACAATCGAAATTACTTCAAACGCTTTATAAACTATCTCTTTTCAATCACCTATGCAAACACACAGACAATCACATGTAATTGCGTAGGTAATACACATGCCATCATGTCTTGCGGTGTAATGCAAACGGGCAACGCTGATTGGCTATACGCGGCAATCGATGACAAGCGAGTAACTCCGCCCACTAATAATATTGCTCAGAGTCAAACCTTGGTTATTCGCGGCTGTTTGTAAACAATTAATTATGGAGTTAAAGTTTGCGTTCCACAGCAGAAACTTGCGTCCTTCAATAAACACGCATATACCACGACCAATTATGCTTACGGGAACGCCAAATTCGGCATTTCAGAGTTCTAACCCTTTTTATGACTTTTTTTATTTTTGAATGTCTTCATATTCCCAACAGTAAGATGCAGATACAGGTAAGGCCTAGAGGTTTTGTAAATATAAATGTAAGATCTTAAAATAAGCTATCCCGCAGAACGAGTAAGGTCCTAGTATAGTTCAATAACATTAAACTTGCAAAGGACGCCTTTTAATATTTGGACGTTCAACATGTCCCTCTGTCAAGTTTAATCGAATGACAGCCGTTTACATTATAGCAAAAAATTAAACCTTATTTTAATATTGAAGTGTAATGTAGAAAAGTCTCAAACACGTGATATATTGGTTTACCGTAATTTAAAGTGCACCACCAAACACTTTCCCGACGCATTAATTACACAGACTATTCCAGCGTAAGTTAATTAAATATTATGCACAATACAACACTAAAAAATATACAGAATCAATTATACATGCTCAGACGAAAACAAATACGTTTAATCTTCGGCACTAGTAAAAGAATCATTATTTGTCATTATCTAACGCACGGGTACCGCCAAATTCATATGGACTAGCCTTTAAAACTGCTTTGACATGAACTTATAACTTAATGAAAGAACTTTTAATTACCACGGATAAATGCTGGTAACATCTACCAATTATATCTACACACTACATAGACAATACGTACCGTAACGAGCCGCATTGTTTATAAAATCCTACCATGAGAATATTTTTCGCCTAAATTCATTCTTTAAAATAAAGAAGATTTGCCAGTTCCATGTTTTGGTGTGAAAGTGAATGGATGTAAATTTCAATTTCAAAGCGTGGACAGATCTTCGGTGCTTTCAGTAAGACAGTGAATATGTTCAATGGATGTGTAAAATAGGTTCCTTTGTATGTTGTTGGTATTAAGCTATTGCCTTTTAGGCCTAAAAAAATTCTTTGTTTCCGGTAACATTCTCAAAAATATTAGGGTAGGTAGGTCGGAAATTTTTTTTTTTTTGGATTTTTTTTTATTAAGGGAGACTTTTCGGAAATTATTTTTGTGTCAAAAAATGAATGTAAATAAGGGGGTAATGCCTTCAGAGCATTAGTAAGTTGATTTCTAACATCACTGGACATGTTTAAAGCATAAAAAGTGCAGTTTTGCAACTTTTTGTTAAAAAGTTGAAAAAATATTCTCCAAAGCCATAAAAACATTTAGGGTCGGGCCAAAAATTTAAGGTAGGTCGGAATACCGGAAACAAACAATTTTTTTACGCCTTAGTCACTTCCACCGTGAACTTGTAAAACCTTCGGTAAGATATTTTGCGGAAAGCTCTACCAAGAAATTTTGAACTTTGATAAAACATCGGACTATATGAAATGACAAAATCATAAAATATTGTCCGACGTTTATTTATAGAACTAGGGCCCAGTAAGGCTACCGACCCGTCTACACCCACTCCTCATGTGTCTTTCAGACCATTGACAGGTATGATCAGCTGAGAGTTGCTAGGATTTCATCTCTTATTTCAGATGCAGCAAAGATAGTTTACATAACTGATCTCTGGTTATGTCTAATTTTATACAAGACCAAAAATGCTTAGAATATATATCGCGAAAACTAGTTACAAAATGGATCTAAGACTCGCAATCACTATTTTTACAAGTGATACTATTCAAAATTTACTAAGTAATAAAAACTTATTTCTTAACAAGCGTTTAAAATGGGGAGTATGTTTCGCAAAATATCAAAAATAATGTAATTCTAACGTGTTTTCATGAACCGAGCAACACTTCCGGATTTGCAAATTCTTTTCAAAATATAGTTCAGTCTATGTCGATCCAAATAATCTGAAAAGCAACTGTTAAAGTAACCCTTTCTGATTTTATTTTCGAATATTAAAAGAATTTGACACCTGTTAAATTGATTTTATTAAAAACTCTTGGTAACAAGATCAATTGTGTTACTACGGCTCTTTTTATTCATGCGCAGCGTCAAAATGGCCGCCAGATTCCTGTTTGGATCTGTCAGCCAAACGACAGAATAAATCTACGTTTTCCTTTTGTTGGTAAGTTGATGTACAATGTCATTACAATAGATTGGCGATGTTTTACTAGTTACATCAAACAGACATGATAACAATGACTAATATCGTTTTATAATTGCTATTTACAGACATAATTTCATTCCCTGTCTAAGCAGGCATGATGATGTTCACAGTGGAAGTCATTTGAGCTTATCAGTTATCTAGAGATTGTTTCTTAAGCTGCACATGTCTTGACTGTGAGACTTTCTTCATTTCTAGTCTGAATTATTGAAGTAGTTGAATTACTGAAACTTGCGAATACAGTATTGATTGTGTTACTTGAAATTTTGGATGAATGGACTGACCTTATAGATAAGGGTACTCCAATTGATGTCATCTGTTTAGATTTCAGCAAGGCTTTTGACAGCGTGCCTCATGATCGTTTGCTTCTTTAAACTTCACAATTCAGGTATAAGGGTCTAGCACTAAAGCTGATTAGCAGTTTCCTATCAGACAGACTACAGTGTGTTAGGATAGGTTCATCCGTTTCATCATGGTCGGAAGTCATAAGTGGTGTTCCACAGGGCAGCGTGCTCGGCCCAGTTCTGTTCTTGTGCTTCATCAATGATTTACCAGATGTAGTGAAGGGTCTTGTGAAGATTTTTGCAGATGATACCAAAATTTATTCTGATGTTTTGGACATGACACATTGTGAAAGTTTACAGTCAGATTTGGACAGCCTATGTAATTGGAGTTTGGAATGGAAACTTTCGTTTAATGCAAAGAAGTGCAAAGTTCTGCATATTGGAAATAGTAGTGAGCATTATAGATATACAATGCCTGATACTGATGGAAATTATGTGTATGTAGATCCAGGACAATCTGAGAAAGATTTAGGTGTAACTTTTGATGAGGGCTTGAACTTTGAACAACATATTATCAACATTACTAATAAAGCACAAAGAACCCTTGGGATTATACATAGGTCATTTGAGTATTTGGACAGGGACATGTTTCTCACATTATACAAATCTCTAGTAAGACCAGTTTTAGAATATGGATCCAGTGTGTGGACACCATTTTTGAAAAAAGATATTAGAAAAATTGAAGACGTACAACGCAGAGCAACCAAGTTGGTTTATGATATTTCACATTTGTCATATGAACAGAGGTTGAGGAATCTAGTCTTGTAACATTAGAATACAGACGTGATCGAGCTGACGTAATATAGATATTTAAATCAGGTCATAAATTTGACGATATGAATTGGGACAGAATGTTCAATTTATCTGTGGGTGGTCTTCGAGGACATCATTTAAAATTCATGAAGAAAAAGTGCCACCATAACATTAGGCTTAACTCATTTAGTCAAAGATCCATTTTTACTGGAATGCTTTAATTGCAAAAACTGTGAATGCTGAGTCAGTAAATGAGTTTAAATCGCTGCTGAACAATGATAATTGGAATGCAAAGAAATTTGTGCCAAGTTGTTATTGACTTTAGTATGACTATAAAGTGCGCACTCAGAGTTCATTAAAGAAACTTAAGTAACAATTAGTTTTGAGATTTACTCAGAAGATTCTTCACAAGAGGGGCCAGGATAGCACAATTACGGCCCGAAGATCAAGGTATCAAGGTATTGATGACCATCTAGGAAGACTGTTCATAATATTCTGGTTTGTCAAAATTGCTGGCAGAGCTAAAAAAAATGACAGAAACCACTATTCTAATTTTGCAATTATTTCACAGAAATGTTCATTGACTGACCAACTATCACATTTGTGAAAATCGGTCGTGATTTGTCAAAAAGCAACATGGCTGCTAGGAGAGGTTCTTGTTTTCTGAAAATGGCTCGACAATCATTTTCCCTGGATATAGCATATACAAAACATTTTATTTGACAGTTCGTCCGCCCGTCTGTCCATCATTCAGTCACAAAAGATAAAATGCTTTTTAATGATAAGTACAAGATTTTTTTATGAAGTCTGATTTATAGACGAATACCGTATTTGGAGAATATGCATATTCTTCAATTACATTTCAGTATACAAATATTATTCCTATGAAAGCACAGAGGACAAATACCCCTTCCGGTAGTGGACTTTAGTCTTGATATTCTTGTTATTTTTTCGGCGAACGCCGTCTAAATTCGTTTTCGTTACCTATGCCACGTGACTTCAGTTTGCAAATCAAACTACTTCATAACGCATTATAGATAATTTATCAAAATGGAAGATTTATGCAACACTCTGCCTGATTGGACGAGAGTGTCAATTTCTTTCACTGTGTTGCTTGTGCTACGCTGAGTGAAATGTAGACAAAGCGTTTATCCTAAACGACGCTGTTCACAGTTTTAAAGCTAACTTTGGCTCAGTATATTTAGCAAGAATATTGATATATCTCAAAATGATAAGTAAGTTTAATAAATATGATAAAAACCTGTTCAAATACCAACATATATCAAATTAAAGAAAGAGCTGAATACGGTCTGCGTATCACATGAATAAGGGTGTGATAAGAGTCTTTTATGTAGAGAAGTGCTTTTTAAAAGATTTTCCTTGTTACAATTGTCGTCTGTATATGAAAAGGTTTCTTGCTTTTGTGACTTATTCAGATTGCATATTAAAATGAGTGCTTGTTTGCTTTGATATATTTGTTATAAATTATTTAACTGATTTATTATATATCAATATTTTTCTTTAGTATGGTATGCAAATATTGAACTCAGTTGAAATCTGTTTTATTATATATATGCTTTATAATGACTGAATCTCATTACACTGAAATGAAGGTAAGCTGCATACAGTTTATCTATGTGATATGACTACGGTCAAACTTTGCTTATGAAACAGAAGTATTGAAATAATTACAATTGTATGTTTTGCTTGACCTTCACTTTTTTTTATAGGTGTGACGTCATTATCCGAAGACTCATGAATAGCGAATATGCATTTGTTAAAGCGGGATCAGTTTGCCTATTTTAGAAATAAATAAAAATAATAAATAAAAAAATCCTTTAATTGATTTTTTCTCATGTATTCTAATCAAACTTGATTTGTAGCATCTTTATTAGGCCCGCAGCCAACTTTGTTCAGCTGGGACATTTGACCCCTTTTAGGGGCTGCTAGAGCTAAAACTAGAAATGCCTTTATACAGCGTCTCATGAACAGCTTGGTGGATCTTTGTCATACTTGGTCTGGAGCATTATAAGGTCCTCTTCCAAATTTATCTATATAGGAACTTGGGCCCTATTAGGGACAACTATAGCTAAAAGTAGATATGCCTTTCTTCGCATTAACCACTAAAATGTAATGGATTTTTATCAAACTCGATGTATAACAATATCGTAAGGTCTCCTGCTATTTTGTTACAAATGGGGATAGAGACCAATTTATCTAAAAATATAAAGACGTTTAATGACCTCTTCTCATGAACCGCTTCATGAATCTTCATCAAACTACTGCTGTAATTATTCGTCTAAGGATAAACGAAACAAAAATTAAAAGAGAACCATTTAAATTGTTAAGGGCGGTGTTTAGTTTTGCAATTTGAAAAATGTTAGATGAAAGATGAATGTTAGATGAAAAACTCATAAACTTCTTTCCTTATTACAATTCGCCGACCATCATTTTTAAAGATATTTTTGTTTATTTTATTTTAAGCAACATCAATGACACCGTCATCACCACCAGCATCTGTTACCCAAGCCGTGATTGGAGGAAATGTTGGAGGTGACTGTTTCATGTTGAAATAAATATGTACAGTCTTCCGTTGTTGGA
Organism: Mercenaria mercenaria; assembly: GCF_021730395.1. NCBI lineage: Eukaryota > Metazoa > Mollusca > Bivalvia > Venerida > Veneridae > Mercenaria > Mercenaria mercenaria. The sequence goes on from NC_069365.1 coordinate 52,415,699, forward strand.
AAATAGTGTTCAGTGTTACCTGGTTTATAGCAAAACCGTGTTTAGGCCTCACCAAATTAAAAAGTTGTTCATCGGATTTGCTGCTCGTATATTTTCAGAAACACAAAAAAAATATTTTTTTTTTGTTTTTGGCTTGCGCTCGCCCCATTGAAAAAAATCAATCCAAAATTTTTTGGTGCGCTACTTTTTACGGACGTAAAAGTGTATAAATGCTTATAATTCCAGTCCTAGATTGTTCTCAAATGGATTTTAATCAAAATAAATACATACTACGCACACATCGTCTATAATAAATCATAACACTTATATTTAGTTGCATTAAAGTTGTTTCCCCTTTATACAGTTACGCCATTTTCTTCAAATGTTTACCAAATTACATGCTAAAAAATCGATTTATTTCATTGAAAACTGGATGAAGAAAAGCTTACTAATTTATTTGATAACATCAACCCTTACCAAAATATCAGGCTTCCGGCGAACGTTGCGGCAAATTTGCCGCAAACGTTTCGGTGAATTTGCCGCAAACATTCTTTTGGTAAACTTTTACCATGCAAATTATGTTTGCGGCAAATTTGCCGCAAACAATTTATGCAAATGAATATGCAAATGAAGTTTGCAGCAAATTTTCGGCAAACCTAATTTGCATGGTAAAAGTTTGCCGCAAATTCGCCAAAACCTTTCTGGCGAACTTCTGGCAATGTTCTGGCGAACTTTTGGCAAACTATTTATGCAAATTAGTTTGCGGCGACTTTGCAGCAAACAATTATGCAAATTTGTTTGCCGCAAATTTGCTGCAAACTTTTGGCGCTAAAGTAACAGACCTTTTGTTTTTGAAGAACAAAAGCTACATTTTCAAGAAAAGTAAGAAAGGTCTGTTAATATAATTAGCAAAATATCATTTGTTAATAATGATTTATCTTTTCTAAATAATTATAAAGAAACAATACAAATGCACGAGATCATTATGATAAGTATGTCGTTAGTAAATATATTATTATGCTTACATGGGTTTGAAACTCTTTAAATATTTTAAAGGAACCGTTACGAAAGCTGATAACTGATATGCAAAAAAATCCTCTGTGTGCAAATGTCTTGATAAATTTGCAGATTCACTAAATTATTTATTGCAATCTATTGTATCTGATGGTCTTTAGGTGACACATGTCTGAAATAAACAAAGGCTAACCGTATAAAAATCATTCTGCTTTTGCATGCGTAATAATGTGAAAACTAACCTTACATCGCAACATTTATCCTAGGAATTAAACACACTATACTTCGGTGATTTATCCATCAATTTGTGGAAGTTTTTGTTTAGTAAAGAAACATAAATAATTCATATTAATACATCGATGTTCAACTACTGTTTGGCAGTTTGAAAATGGAGCCAAACTCTATGCAGCCAATAAAAACAAAGAAGAAGTCATGTGATACTGTTCTGGCAAACCTCTGGCGAACTTTCACATCTGGTCAGATAATTAAAAGATCATATGGCGAATATTTTGGAGAAGAAAATATAGATAAAAGGTTCTGGTGACGTTTTAGTGAACAAAATCATGTGATAAAGTTTCTGGCGATGTTGTGGCAAACTTTTAATTCAGTAAAGTCTGTGGTGAGTTTGCAGCAAAGTCACCGAAACGTTTGCCGAAAGGTCGCCGCTACCGGCGAACTCCTGCAAACATTTATTACTCTGTTCTGGTGAACTAAAATGTTTGCGGCAAATTTACAGCAACTTTGCGGCAAATTTGCCGCAAACTTTTCATTTTGGTAAGGGAATCTACATTATTTTGGTAAGGGTAAATACTTATTAATGCATGTCACTTATCTGTTTTCTGTTTTTCCTGTCCAAATGATCAGCATTTGGCAAATGATTTGCATATGAAAGTTGGTGGGGTAAGGAATTTACATTATGAGTTGTTTTCAGAACTGTTCCGATTTTCAAATTTTCCAATCATTTAGTTGACAAATGTTAATGCTAATGCACGTTAATCTCCATTTCAGACTTTAATTGAGACTTTGTTTCAACAAATTTAATATGTTCTGAAGGTTTAAAGTTAGAAAAAGAGTTGTAGACTACAAGAAGACATCATGCTCGACTTTTCTGAATTAGAGCTTTGCCAGTAAAAGGGGCATGATAGTCAGAAGCTTTGAAAGTACAGAGCTATTGGTCATTATATAAAACTTAATATTTGATGTATCAAAAACTTTGTAAAGTCAGCTAAGAATGCTACATTTTCATAGCAGTAAATATTTAAGCCACATATGTATGCGATAAGTATGGTGTAAGGTTATGCATTGTTGTTTATTACATATTTTCTAACAGCATTTTCAAAAGCATGCATTATTTGATTACAGTGTACTGTATGACACTATTAATACATTTTTTTCACGAGTTCGCTTTGTTAGGCGTCTGCAGGTCAGATTTTCTCAATCCCTGGGGACTTACTTTTTAATTTAAAAGGGCTATGCATTCTATTTTAAGGCTTTTATTAGTCAGCCGAGAGCCAAATGAAGATAAATATATTTCTTCGCTCTTCGCTCGCTCCTGATTTTCTCAAAAACCTAAACAAATATTTAAATTATTTTTTCGCTCGCCGCCTCAATTTTTTCAGAAAAAAATCCGATGAACATCTTATCAATTTGGTGTGGCCTTAACACTATTTATACACGATGGGCGGTTATAATTTCGTACGTAATATAACAGCCGGAGTGTATAAATAGTGTTCAAACACGTTTTTGCTATGAATTATTTCTATTCTAATATGCCTTTCATTGTAATATTTAGATCAATTATGAAAGGAATGTTTATTTTCGCATGTCTGGCGCCAAATGTTAGATCGTCACGCTCCTTGCTTATTTATAAAGGTCGTACGACTTAAGAGGATAGAATTTTATGATGAAAAATCCCAAGTGCCTGAGGCGGGTGGAAGTCAAATGCTCTATACACTGAGCCAAATAGTCCACTCCCTGACGCAGTTGTAAGAGATTGGTTTTAAACGTGAGGTTATACGTAAGTGACCGTAACAACGCCTGGACCGGAAATGGTAATACGTCTTGCGGAAGAGTTCCATTAAGGCGCAAATGATGTCGAATTATTCTGCACAGGGAATAACCAACTCATTAATCAAGACCGTTGGTGATATTTTGTTTTAAACATGTTTTAAGTAAAATATTTGATGAAATTCTTGATGCATATAGGCCTATGGCGCTAAATATCTCGTGGACGTAACGACAACATAATCATATTAGAAATAAGGCTAATGTATAGTCTACAGGAATAGTATTCTTAACGACAAAGAACATCTAAAGTGTTAACATATTACAAATAATTGTATTATAAGAAACTGCTACGAAACTTATCAAAATTAGAATATATGTGCATATTAGCATAATTATCTGCTAGTTTTTAAAATGTCAAGTAACAGAAGTCTAATACGGCATGAAATGCATCCTGTTTTATTTGAAATGTCTTTCAATGAAATGAAAACAACGATGCTATATGAATACCTAACACACAAAATATCTATAAACCGTGAAATTCAGATAAAAAGGTCGAACTCTTTTTAACAGGAAATTTGCAAGATATTGATTAACAGAAATTGTGAAGCATATATTACAAATGTACAGCTTAAGCTTTAATTCAATAAAGGAGCCGAATGGACATTATAGTTGTTGAGATCAAAAAAATATTCTAACATGGCTCAATTTAATTGTCAGTGAAACAAAGAAACCGCTCAAGCTTTGTAAATTCTGTAAGAATGTTAGAACGAAAGCACTCAAAGCCTTCTTGTGATTTGTCGTCTAATTTACCACGATTCATCGTTCAGATGCTTAGATATTAAACCTCTCGGGTGAACGCACTCGTCGTTCAATTCCTGCGCGTCTGAACTCTGAACCGTGATAAATTAGACAACAAACCTTGATTATTTATTAATTTATAAAGCAGCTATAGAAACATATAAAGCAGGAGTAATATTTGTATTCAGTATCTTTACGCTTGTAGTATGTCAGCGAAACGCGTGTATCTAACGGTATAACTCCTAAATATTTTATGAAATTCGTAAATTATGACGATTGTACAAGACATAAAATATGTTTCAAGTTCTTTACACCAAGAGTAACGGATTTCTGTCTATGTATATGCGGAAAACCTAGAATAAAACCTTTGTCCGGCATATGGAAATGTTCTACGTGCCAAGATAAATGGCTCTTAAAAATCTAGCAACACTACCGTCTTTCTGAAGAGTAAATGTAATAACAAAAATGTTAAAAGTGATATTGTTTCAAATGAAGCGATAAAATCAGCTACACACAATGTATTTAAGTCATTGGCAAATACCTCAAATTTAAGCACACGGCCATATACGCAGAAACACGGTCAGAAACATTGAATTTATCGGTTGTATATTTTAAAAGTTTCCTTTATATTGAGTTAAGGTATCCGATCCATAAATAAGCATGTTCTATATAACAGTGCTATTAAAATAGATCAATCATTCATGCCCGCTAAGCTGATATAATTTTGTTATCATTTGAAAGTATATTGTCCACTGTAAAAGAAAATATAAATTACATGACACCTTGACGATGTATTCAATTTCTTTTTTCCAGTGCTTTTTCATGTTGATGTTTTCAAACAAGGAACTGGAGAGGTCATTGGAACAATGGTTTTTAGATCTAAACATCACTGCTGCTACATGTGTCTTGTTACTTCTGGGTGTCAGAACGCCAACTATCATCATGGAAACGGTCAGTGTAGTCTGCTGAAATCTGCTGAAAGCGTCGCGGATACCGATGACAGTGTAGTGATGCTTACCCCACTTAGTGGCTAAAGGAAGATACATTAAACAGTTGAATGAAGTCACTACACATTTTAACAATTTTTAACGTTGCTTTTTGACATTTGTGATTTGAAAAATTGTATTTCCTTAATATTTCTGATAAAATTATTCAAAAGCATAGTAATGAACAATGAATCACTATTAGTTTACATAAAAGGCAACCGTTTTTGCATGTCTGATTGGATGAATTTTGGATTAATTTCATTTTACCTTTGAGGTTTCTGATATCTTGCCTTACAAGGAATTACCGCCAGTATCTATTTAGGGTCTAGATGTTCCATGATTTGCCAGAGGTATATTCCAAGACTCAGTTTTTTAATTGCTCGCCCAGACCGCATAATATTTGACATTACATGTGTACAGACTTTATACGGATTTCCTAATTCAAGGTTTATAAAGGACTTGTGAGAAGAAGGAAAAGTTACTGGCATTTTAATTTTCAAGTATAAACATTTTCAGAGTAAGGAGCAAAATTCTGATATTCGCTTTTAATCCCATGGCAAGATGAATGTTTTCGAAAAGATTGGAACACATCTGAAACCTTTTCTTACCACCTGATTAATCAAAGAGAACATAGCAATGACGAAATGCACATTTTGTTTTATTCTGTTTATAATATTTTGCGACAAAATGTTCACTAAAATTCATAATTATAATTCTACCTATAATCGAATGTGTTTTAGGTATGTTTAACTCCGCTAGCCATGTAATTGATGAACATTCTAAGCAGATTCATGCTCTTTGTAACAGAATCATGAGCGGATTGAAATGTTTACTCTGAAAAAATAATGATCCGGAATAATCCACAATAATTGTTTTCTTGCATATCATGTTTCATACGTGGTTTTGAGAATTAATGGACCGGGAATTTACTGATTCTACTAAACTACGATGAAGTTTTACTCAAGGCAGTAAAGTTGGTAGGCAGTTTGTACAAATGTAGTTACAAAAAAACATTACTGTCAGGAATGGGCCTAGTTTTCCTAATATGGCTCAATTGAATATTTTGAAAATCTTCTCAGAATTTGTAGGCCAGAGTTTTCAGAGTTATTTAGCAGAAATGTTTCTTGCTAGAACCTGTTTGAACTGTAAAACTCAGATGATGGTCGTTATTGTCCTCTTGTTGTAACGGGTGAAAGTTCGCCTGTTCTATATTTTGATTAGAATGAATAATCAAAGCACTGAGAGGACTGATGTGGGCAGCGGTTGACAGCTTTTGGTAATGGGCATGAACAGTTAGCTTAAGTTTGGTGATTCTAGTTAAATTACTTTTGATTAATAACCATTTTCAACCTTTCTTTTACCAAAATCAAGGGGTAAAACTTTGCTTTTACTGTGTCAAAGGGGATAAAATAATATATGAGCAAAGCTCGTGTGCTTATTAAAAATTTTGTGAGGTTTGGTTAATTTTGCTCAAAACCTTTTTTGAATTATAAGCGTTTTTTAAACAAATCAATGGGAAACACCCTGCTTTTACCGGAACAAGGGGAATAACAGTAAATGTGAGCAAAGGTCATCGACTAATTGATAATTATGTGTTATTTGGAGATTCTAGTTATAACAAGAGCTTGTAGAACACTTGCATGACTTAACTGACAAGGAACAGAAAGTATTTGGTCACTGCGTACTGGACAGTTAACGTATTGATCTTAAATCAATAATCATGGGTCATTTACCAGTCTTAAATGACCTCCGTATCAAATGTAATCTTAGACCAAAGCATAATCTAGTTTTCTGGCAAAAAAGTTCTATTGTCAATGTGATATTGATCTTTGACCTACTGAACTCAAAACCAATAGGGGTCATTTGCTGGTCATGACAAATCTCCCGATTTCATGATCCTAGGCCGAAGAGTTCTCCAGTTATCATCCGGAAACTGATTTGTCTACAGACCGACCAACATCCATCATCAAACATTAATATTTACAATATACCCCTCCTCCTTCGAATGAGGACAATTAAATTTCAAATTAGAAGATGCCCATGTCTCCCTAGTCCCCCAATGCATTGTCGTACTAGGCAAGAAGTCAATAGAGGATAGGAGCGAAATACAAAGAGACACTAATGTTTGGCTGCAATAGAGATCATCTACTTGGCATGTCCAATCATCCTATGAAGTAACAAAATTCTGGGTCAAATGGTTCTCAAGTAAACCGTGTTCCATGTTCAGGCCCCTGTGACCTTGATCTTTGATCGAGTGAGTCCAAAATCTACAGGGGTCACCTACTCTGCATGTCCAATCATCCTATAAGTTTCAACATTCTGGGTCAAGTGATTCTCAAATTAGTGATCCAGAAAGAGTTTTTCCATCTTCATGCCTCTGTGACCTTTCCCTTAAGTCAAGTGACCCCAGAACATTAAGGGTCATCGACTTTGTAATTCCTATCATCGTGATTGAATGTTCTGTCTCAAATGATTCTAAAGTTATTGGTTGGAAACTGTTTTCATATGACCTTAACTTTTGATCAAGTGATTCAAAAATCAATAGGGGTCATCTACTCTACATGTCCAATCATCCTATGAAGTTTCAACATTCTAGGTCAAGTGGTCCTCAAGTTATTGATCAGAAACGGGTTTTCCATGTTCAGGCCCCTGTGACATTGACGGGTGATTATTTTTCCAAATGAGATCTCATCTTGGTAAAAGCAGGCTATGAATATATTATACATAAATTACATAGATAAAAGACACTTCAGAATAGTTCTTAAACTAAAAACAACCATAAAAAAATATTTACAATGAAATTAAATGTTTCATTCAATTTTAAAACAACCAAAACAACTACTACTATCTCCAATATCAGCACACATCATGATCTTTGGGTTGCATTTAGTCAATTTTCAGCTGTAGATTAATATAATATGCCTCATAATCATGCCAATATGCATGTTTTAGTGTTGTTATATTTTCTGGTCCTTTGGGATCATGGAGTCCATTCAACATATGTGTAATAAAGTTCTGCTTAAGCTGGCCCTAGGGGCACATTTCATTACCTCTCATGAACAGACTCAATGAAACCGAGTCTAGCTGCTATTATTCTTCTTGGCTGCATTCTATGCATCCAGAGGATCTTTTTACGAATTTTATTGTTCAAATTCAAATATTAAAAACTGGAATTTTTCCAACTTTGTTTGAATGATCTCAAATTATTTCATTGCAGTTTTCCAAATCCCGCTATTGTATAATTATCCGAGAAGAAATCGTACGCCAGAACGTGAATATTTGGGGACGAAAACACCGCAAATCTACCGTCGATTAAAAAGGCGAATTTGTTAAAAATAATGTTTCTTTCGAATTAATTATACTCTTTAATGATATGTCAATCACAAACACCAGCTGGAATGTAATATTAAATCAAATTAAAGTGCATACGATCGAATTTTCGGGAAACAGGTACGAATTTTTCGCCCCCTCCGTTACGACTGCAATTATTTTCCTAAGTCGTGCAAATAAAAATTATCTACGTAAATATTATGAAAAGATCGTATCTTTCTCTATGAAAAATAAATAGGCTAACACCTCTTCTGTTGATTTCATGCAATATATCTTTCCATAAACCCATTTCTATGCTACAAAGTTCAACGGATGCTTGGGTGCCGAAAATAGAACGCACGCCGTGCTAGTTAGATGTTTTCTGATCATGTGACCAAAACAAGCTCTTTGGTGTTGTTATGATAATAAAATTTCGATTAACTTTTCTAGCAGGAACTAAGTTTTAATTTAAAACGGTCACTAAAGACGCAACTTGGTTTTAATACCGATTATAGATGTACGCGGATGGTGCTGAAGTAGCCTTCTATGCTATATTTTCGTAGGTTATTTATAGTTTATTTTGGTCACGTGATGAAGAATTGTTTTGGTCATGTGATCAAAGCAAGCATGCTCATTTTCATACGCGTTGTTTTCGTTATAAAATATAGATTACGGCAAATTTGTACTTAAGCAGTGCATTTTTTGATAAAGTTGAATCTCAGAAGCTTTCTGAAAGTTAAACAGACTTGAATTACGTAAAATTTATGGAGGACATGGAACTACTTGTTCTTCGGTTTCGGATAAGCATTTTGACTGTAAATTTGTGGTATGGTAAATCTGTGGTCACGCTTCGCTGCCCACAAAAACGGTCATCAATTAGATCTAAAGCCCACAAATGTTTTGGTACAGCCGTCTTTGAAAAAGGCCGTTATTTTATTCAACTGTAACGTGTTTAGTTGCAGAATATTTGCTAAAGATATATTACATTACCACATTGTACAGCTTTTTTTACAGATACCTTCTTGTCCAGAAGTGTTTATTTTTTCATACTACAGTATTGTTTCAGTTGAGCTGTTTTTCATATCTCGGTTGTAGGTCGGGAGCACATCAGATATGCATCAGATGGATTTGCATTAGAAAACTTGGAGCATGTTCTTTCAATATATACTTGTCATCCAACCATGACACCTCAACATTTTAATATAGATATCGTCAAGTAACGCTTTAAAGTATCAAAACAGTTATCAAATAAGACTCCAACTTTACATTTGTAGAATATGTGTAATAACATAGCGTCACTTTTACTTCGGAAGTTTAATATCATAAAAGCCGTTTCTGCACAAATAAACTTTAATTTTACAATCTTTGACATGAAAGATAGGTAATATGTGCCGGAAATAAAAAAAAAGCCGAAGTTATCAAAAATAAATCATTTTCGGTACATAGAGAAGCAAAAAGAGGACAGTTATTCCAACCCAAACGAGACAGATATCGACATCAATCTGGTAGCTTATTTGTCATCCAACCATTCCAGGACCTCCTGTAACCCATGTTATGTATATGTCCTTCCCCTTTAGATTGTACTTTATTGATAAGTTATTGTTCATTGACAAAGTTTTAAGACATCCTGTAAATAAGTTTTTATATTCTATGATGTTCCAGAATGTTCTACCACAATACTGATAAACAGGGTGTAACAATTATTATAAGTCTGGATTGTTCTTGTTTTTTCTAGAATGTTCTTTTTATTCTTAGTGTTCCACGAAAGTCCTGGAAATTTCCATAATACATTAAATAGGGAGCTGTTTTAGGACAGAGGAGAACTTAGAGAAAAAGATCTTATTGAAAACTTTCCTGAGTTTCTTAATAACAAAATATTACCAGTTTGGATATTTAAAGCGACTAACCCACACATCGTGGTGTGAGATTTAAAAAAAGCAACAAACGATTCCTATATTCACCTTTATGTTGCATAATTGATGTTCTAATAATGTATTTTTTTATCGAATTCTGTTGAAAGTCGTTGTTTTTCTAATAAATTAAAAATGAAACATACGTCTACTATTTCTGATAAGGTTGATAAAAACGGAAAATAACATCAAACATGATAATAGAGCGCACACGTATAGGTATTGTCCGTAAGTATTGACCTGGCATTCCTGAATATTCCGTAAGTTTCCATAAATTAATTTTAAGTTTCCGGACCTAAATAACGATATCAATTGAAAAACCAATTAGCTGCGTGGAGAAAGCGTTAAGTCACCAATCTCAGCGTTGTGGGTTCTAGTCCTCTGTTTAACCATATCATTTTTTTTTTAAAATTCATCTATAAATGTATCAGACGGGAGACTTGTCACACTTATCATGATTTATCGTTCATTTATTGAAAGTAATATTGTACTATTCAATATTCCGTTATGTACATGTCATTAAGCTGTTTTATAAATTGTTGAGTTAATCTTCAAGTCTGGAAAAATGTTCGTTCATTCAATCGACATATCAAGGAATAGGTGTCAGTTCAGGAGAAAAATGAGATGTTTCATAAGAAATGTTAATAAATAAAATAAGAAACAGTAATACCGATACAATATTACATTATACCGAAGTAAGAAAATTGGTCTGAACTGATTTCGAACCAATGGTAAAGTGCAGAGAAGTGGGAGTGCTTACCACTACTCCAACGTACCAGAAGTAAATTTTATCGATTATTTTAATAAATTGATATATTTTGAGGATACAGATATCGCGTAAAATAGCGAAAACGCACGAATATATTGGCAAAGATTAATGAATGCCAGGTCAATACTTGCAGACAATATCGCATAGTAGTTTGGTGTTTTGAAATGTTAACAAACAAAGCAATAACACAAAATGAATTCGGTACAATACGTTTACGATGTAGTCGGTGATTCGTCTTTGGCCGAGCGGTTACGGTATTCGTATTATACTTTTTCGTCGGGAGTTCGATTCCCTGACCCGTAAAACTTTTGTTTTTAAAACTGTATCTAATTGTTTTCTCTTCAATACGATTCAACGAAGACAAAACGAGTTAGTTAATCTAGTTCTAACTTGTCCACTAACATATATATATCACTATTGACACGTAATTATATTTAAATACACTCCGTCTTTAATATGATCAGTCTTATGTTTGTGAAGTTTTCCTGTGATATTTCTTTTAAGCCGTACGTGTTAGTTTTATTTTATAACAACTTTACATTTCACTTTAATAAAAGCATTGCACGGTCATAATTTCAGTATCGATTGATTTAAAGATACTACCGATTTTATACGAAAATAAAAACAAAACAATGAATCGGAAACCAGAGAAAAACAAACTTACACAAAGTATGTAATGCTAAAAAATATTGCTCGGATGCATGGTTCGAACCGTCAAAACTATCACTAGAAAATGAATATATAATATCCAACCTGTCAACCTATTGCGCCATCAGACTAGTGATTTTACTTCGTATATCTTTTATTTTAAACAAGAGTGCTACTGACTGTTTATTTACATACTGCTAAAAAACAAGAGGGTCAATTGCCCTAAAGCGCTCACCTGTGTACAAGGCTTAAAAAGTGCTTGTATAAGTACAGAGTTAGGTTCCTTCTATGTTAACCTATATTACATACATGTCACACACACTTTTGAACCTAGGGCAATAATTTGAACAATTACAGTAGACATTACAAGTCTGATATCATACGCCAAATATCAAGGCTCCAGCTATTATTGATTCAGAGAAGAATATTTTCAAAGTTTGTATAGTAAGTACATGTCAGACACAGGGGTGTGACCATCTTTTAACCTTACGGCAATAATTTGGACAAGTATGGTATACATAAAGGGAAAAGTGACCACGCCCCCACCCCCGGCAGCCATGTTTTTGACGAATCGGAATAATTTGAATAATCTTGGTAGAGGGTCACACAAGAACCATTTGTGTAAAATTATTTTAAAATCGGGCTAGCAGTTTCACACAAGATGATTTTTAAAGTTTCCACTAAATATTTATAGCGAAAAGTGACCACGCCCTTTGGCGGCCATCTTTTTTGGAAAATCAAAATAATTTGAACACTATTGGTAGAGGGTCACACAAGGACTATTTGTGTAAAATTATTCTAAAATTGGGCCAGTAGTTTCACACAAGAAGATTTTTAAAGTTCCCACTATATACATACAGGGAAAAGTGACCACGCCCTCTGGCCATGTTTTTCGACGAATCAATATAATTTGAACAATCTTGGTAGATGTTCACATAAGAACAATTTGTGTGAAATTATTTCAAAATCGGACCATCGGCTTAGAAGGAGATGTCGTTTGAAGATTTTTCTATTTTTAGCTCTGGTGGCCCCTATGTGCAACCAAGCGGAACCGTTTGAACAACTTTGGAAGAGGACCATCCAAGAAACATCCATGCCAAGTTTCATCAAAATCTATTCAGTGGTTATTGAAGAGATGTCCTTTAAACACAATTGTTGACGACGGATGGACGCACGCACGGACGCACGACGGACACAGCGTGATCACAATGGCTCACCATGAGCATTGCTCAGGTGAGCTAAAAACGCCATAATACTGTGCGATACCTATACTTACGTGTGTGCTTTATTGTTAGTGACGGAAGCAAAATATACGCATGCGCAGTTACTGTTTTAGTATAGTGTCGCTTCTCATTCTATATTTATCAATGTTTACAAAAATAAACCGTTGCATTGATTTATATAAGTACATGAGAAAAACTGCAAAAACTCGAATGTTCCCGTAATTCTGGAAACTAGAAACTGATGAACCATTAAGTTTCATGTAAATATATAAAACAGTGAAGACATTTTACCTTTTGGTGAAAAAATATTTCAAAAATCACAAATCACAATATGTGGGTTAGTCACTTTAAGGATACATTATCTTTAAAAATTAAATGTAAACATAAAACAAATAAATAAGACATTACTAAATATCATTTAAGTTTACCATTTTTTTCTTTACTTGCATTAATAGATGTTTTTTTCATGTATTCTGGTGTTTCTGTGTACCAAGAGACAATACAATTTTGCCTTAGGTTCGAGACCTCTTCAAGTTTATATGAACAATTGGCAACTGGCAAATTATAATAAACTGTTGGCATTTACGGTGATTTGACAGTTTGTATATTTATTGGCAAACTGCTTCTTAATGGTGAGTTCTTCATGTTTCCCCAAAAATTCAGTATGAACCCGGTTCTTATTTCATAATTTTTAACTGACAGGTTTAATTGGGAAGGTCATGATTAGACCACAATCAAGTGATAAAGCAATTTATTTATCAGACTCATTTATTTGTGGTGTACTTTACAGGAATGCAGTGACATACTGATATTATGAAGTGTGAAAATATTTAATTAAACATTTCACTATAAGAACTAGCTAGGGAACAAATGACTCTTTTAATTCTTTGCTCAACATAATCCTTTGAAACAAACTGAAAATAGTCCGTCATTTTGCTAGACATTCACATCTGTTTTGGCTCCAAATTACAGACAAAATAAATGACGGAATTCACACTCAGCTTACCTCTGAAGACACAAATTTGTTTGACAACAGCAATTTCATGGTTAATTAGGAAGGTCAGATTTCTTCACCCCCACATATTTGCCAATAAGTAGGTAAGACGTTCTGATAACCGGGCGAAGCCCGGTTATCAGAACCTCTTACCTATACTAAGAAAATCATATACTGTTGTTTTCTTTGAAAAGGACGAGAAATAATTCCAGTAATAGAGAATTTCAGCTAAAGATGACTTATATTTTTTCAACTATAATTATATAGCATTATTTTTCATCTAAAATAGTAATAAGTATATCTCGGAGATGGGTTTTCTTCTTTTATGTCATTTTACCACAGTTTTATATATTACTTTTCGAGTGCCCCGCTATGCTGTTTGAAGCTATGGCGTAATAATTGTGAGGTTAGAAAATATGTTTTGTTGTATAATAACACAACTTTCAGCCATCTTTGTTTAATAAGAAAATGAAGCGGATCGTGTTAGAATTAAAGTACGCAGCTCCCCAGTGTGTTCTCACTTCGTTCAGTGTAAAATTTCAATTTTATCTCAGTTGAGACCTTCACCCTGCCCTTACTATTGAACGAATTCGGCAGCGCCGTCCCTCTAATGCAGTACATACACGGTAACTTTTTCATTGCAAATAATCACTTAAGTCACGGTGGCCCGGTATTACTCCGTTTTGTAATATCGTGTACAGTTCTCACTTAAAACCCCAGTCACACATACGGCGCGGATGGCTACGTCTGACCACGGGTAGAAACGCAATAAAACGTATCGATCTTTACCTGAGCCGTACCTCAAAGCAGTTATCCGTATCAATCCGTACCAACACTTGTCAAACGTATTCAAGACTTATCTCAAACTTGCAAGTTTCTCCAACATTTGAACATGCACAAAAGTTGGAGCGATAGTGAACTTTAAAATGTCATATAACACTTTATTTGGCTTCATGTTGGGGGCATTGCTAAAATTGGAAACTTCTAAGTTCTAAGATGAAATGATGTCGACGGCATTCAGATGCGCAGAAGATGATTTATACATTTTATGGAATATATGTGTCAACAACATGTATGATATAACAAATACATTTATATTTATCTTTTTCTGTTATTTTCTGTTTGTTGCTGCATGATCTTATTGGCAGAAAAAAATATGCATCTTGTGGCTTAAGAATTGCCTTACTACGGAAATTATACCTGAAGGAACTTTTCTATCAACCAATTAAATTTCTAAACACGTTTCGCCCATTCAGTCCTCTGAGTACTTTGATAATCTTATTAAAATAAGTCAAATAATAAGGAAATTACAAGCAAAATCGAAACATGAACAGAGCGATTTCCGCCAAGTGTCCGTTATAGAAATGTCACGATGGTTGGCCATCATGTAGTTATATATGAGCCGCACCATGAGAAAGCCAACATAGTGCATTTGCGACCGGCATGGATCCAGACCAACCTGCGCATCCGCGCAGTCTGGTCAGGATCCATACTGTTCGCTTTCACACCCTATTGCAAAGCATTAGCGAACAGTATAGATCCTGACCAGACTGCGCAAATGCACTATGTTGGTTTTTTCATGGTGCGGCTCAATTATATGAATTATGGTAATTCATTTTAGGTCACTTGTGAAGCGATTCCTGTGACTTAAATTAATCACTCTTGATACCTAAATGCTAATGATATTATCGCCACGAGGGTATGAAAGCAGAGAAGCCCGTTTCCCTTTTTGATGCTAGAGCTACTGGTACCATTTTCCCCGTCTTTGGTATGACACAGCCGAAGATCGAACATACGACCTCCAGCGCTCGAAGTGGCTGTCACCTGTAACTAGGTCGTGCACAGTGTTTTATGTTCACAAATAGCAAGCGACTGTTTAATATGCATAACATTTTAATATTAACTATTCTGTAATTAAGGTTAAGGCGGAGCCAGATGTAGTTTGATTATTTGATGACTGATCTGTACACTAGAAGGTCCTAGCGGCTCACTTATTGAAATTGTTTTGGTTCTATTTGATGAAAGTGTGAAACTTACGGACGAGTTAAACTTGAGTATTTTTTTCTGTTTCCACCCCTAATCCCCTCCTCCCTCCCCAAACCCCACCCCCCACCCCCACCCACCAAAACTATTTTAAACAAAAATGGACATAGCAACTGATAAATCTAATCCTGGCCTCTAATTACTGGCCACTAATTACTCTAAGTGAATCTGAAGATGTTAGATGGCTACCTTCCGCATAGTGTTACTATAAATTAGGAGGAGAAATCATTCTTTCCTTCCGTAAACCAATTAACACCGACTAAATGGTCTCCCTTGGCTATTCTTTGGGCTGTATTAAGACACAATGTTTTCCTCATCGGAGATAAAGTCTTAGTTGAGATAATTATAACTGAGACAATTTTTATTGTTGAGTAAAAAACGAAGATTGTTTTTAAAAATATCTGATATATCTGGTCAGTAGTCAGACTAGCGTTTCAATTACAGGACCCAGTTGAGGCCTGTTTAAAAATATGAGACATATGATCACTCGATACATAGTTGAAAAGCTAAGTGTCTTTTATATTTTTTTACATTTGACTTCAGTGTTTTTAAACGTCTTACATTTATCAAAAGAAACGTCCAATATTTGTCACCAGAAAAGTCTTACATTTGTCACCAAAAAACCCTTATATTTGTTACCCGGAAGGCCTTATATCTGTTACCAGAATCGTCTCACATTTGTTACAGGAAACCCCCTTATATTTGTTACCAAAAAAAACGCGATATACTTGTTACCGGTAAACGTCTTATATTTGTTACAAGGAAAGTATCTAGAAGATGTGCTCTGAAGCAATTTTATAAAATACTGTAAATACATATATAAATCATCCAATAATCTCAGTTTTTTACCTCCTTTATCAAGATTAAAAAAGAAAATGTTTATATCCAACTTCTGAGCGGGATTCGAACCTGTTTTGCATTGATCCGAAACCTGACTGATCTACCTACTAAGCTATCTAGTAATTTTACAAAATCCCTATTAATTCAAGAAATAAAGAATGCATTACAATATCAATTAGAATATCTCACTACCCTATGAAAATAAACTCGTCTAAAAGTCAGGCTCAGAGGTCAGTTGCGAACTACCTAAGGATCTCTGCTCAACTTTCGGCTATTAAGTTCAAAAGTGCAAAATACACGAGTATCACTGTCCAATATCAAATATACAGCTGGTTAGCTGGACCAGTTTTACCCATGAAATTAAAGAAAAAAATAATATTAATTCGTTGCAATTGTATATTTCAAGTACTGTTCTATCTTTCGTGACTTTAAAGTTAAGATTCAGCCCGATAATATCAGTGAGTGAAATATATCACTTTGAAATACTTGCCTGTCTACTTATGACACAGAGTACAAGCAATCCTGACCACTCATCCATTTCCTACAGTTTGCTATCATTCATAAATTTATACGGTTGTTTACACTGCCGTAAGATCTATAATATTTTATATAAAATTATTAAGTTTGATACAGAAATAACAAATTACAATTATCTAAAATTATCAAAGTCATCAGAATAACCTTGTATTCATTTGTAATATACGTACATCACTCAGTATCTGTTGAAATTATATTTTGATTTAGCTTCCTTAATTATTCTCCCTTGTCTATTTAATATCTTCGAAAATACTAAAAGAATCCAGCTAAATTTTAGATTTTAGACTATTAGTAAGAAGGTTTGCAAAGTCTCGTCTTTCAATATTTTTTTACCCTCACTCCTTAACCAAAACGAAAACTGATATTCTTATATACCAGATAAATGTGCTCCTAACTAAACGCTCAAATATGATTAGGTCAAAACGTAAACACATCAATAAGATATTCTTGTATACCAGCTAAACTGGCCCTTACCTAAACACTCAAATATGTTATTCTGTAAGATGGTGACCTAATGAGGCCTGAGCATAAAACATATATATATTGTATATAAGCTAAATATGCCTAAAATTAAATACTCTCATATGATTATTCTTATATATTAGGTAATTAGGCCCAAACCTAAACATACTAATATGATATTGTTATATACAAGCTAAATAGGCCCTAACATAAACATATCAATATGACATTCCTATATTCCGGCTACATACGCCCGAAACTAAACACATCAAAATGATACTCTTTTGTAAGAGCTAAATAAGCTCGAACCTAATTGTTTTCAGATAATATGATTTACGTAAAAAATATATGCATCCCATTTGACTTTGTTTTCTACACTTTTTGGCATTTTTCTGTACTCAAATACATCTTTTACAGACTTTGATTGAAATCTAAGTAATTGGTTCAAGTGCTGTCTGATCATTTTTACGAGGGTGGGATCAAAAGTAATGCAACCATTGATGTTAAATGACAACTAAAGGTTGGATTAAGAAATTCTTTATTTCAAACCTTCAAAGTAATCTCCTTTGACAGATACACGACGTCTCAATCTTTTAATCCAATCCGTAAAAGCTTTCTGATAGTCTTTTTCAGGTATATCACTAAGGAGGTTAAATATGGCGGCCCCCAACTTTTGGCGGGATGTATATTTTCTGCCTGCAAGCTTTTTCTTGAGACGAGGGAATAGAAAAAAGTCACAGGGGGCTGGATCCGGAGAATAGGGTGGGTGTTCTAGAACATATACTCCCTGTTCATTCAAAAAACGACGTCACAATCCCAGCCTTGTGACTCGAGGCGTTATCATGTAACAAATGGATGCCTCGGATACCTGTCTTTCGTCGACGTTTCTGGAAATACTTGAAAAGCTTTTTAAGAGCTTTTTTCTTATAAAACTTGGCATTCATTGACTTGCCTTTAGGTACAGGAACCAGGATGGCGAGACCTTTATTAGTGAAAAATATGGCATACATAACCTTTTTCACACTTGCAATCCTTTTGGCAATGCAAGACCTTCTGGCATTTTTGGTGGGCCATACTCGGTTACTAATTTTTCGATGCGGTTCAAAGAAATGTATCCAAGACTCATCACCTGTTACTACATTCATAAATGTTTTTTGATCGTATCTTGGAAACCTTTTCAAAAGCTTGCGCGCCATCTTAACGCGCGTGCGTTTTTGCTCATCAGTGAGCAAATGCGGGACCCACCTAGCACTTTTCTTCTTCAATTTCAAAAAATTTCGCAGAATGCGCAACACAGATGCTTTTGAAATGCAAACCATGTCCGCAATCTGCTGAGAAGTATATCTTGCGTGTGAAGCGCAAGTCTTAATGTAAGACCTAATTTCGTTCGCATTTTTTACACTTTTACCAACCATTTTGCCTAACCGCCTACGAGTAGGGTTTGTGCAATTGTGAATTGTGAGAGAGATATTGTGTCCACATGTATAGTTTAAACGTCGATTGAAAGCTATTACAACGGAGAAAAGGTGCAAGGTGTTAATTTTGTACTCGCGCTATAAATAGCGCTTATCAATAGCCAGAGGCATTACCTTTAATCCCATTCTCGTAATTACACACGGTGCGCACCTACCGGAAAACAAGGCGAGTTGTAACGGATTTGCATGAATTTGTGACCATTAAAATTTTCTGAAGGTAAGCAATGAGCGGTATTAACTAGAGTGTACACTTTCATCACCATAGCGATGTACAATCTAGATACGCTTATATACAAGATAACACGTCTGACAAAAACAGAAGCCATTTTCGCGTGAATTTATAATGAAAGCGGGTTTGGGCAAATTAGATAAACGAACACATATTTTTTCTTTCATATCATATTTTTTCCGAATGTTCGAATAGTGAAACAGTATTCGAATATTCGTGTAATGAATTTCTTATATTGTTTAACTGATGGTTATTATATTGTTTTACTGAGGTCATTATAGTGTATTACTGAGGGTTCTTGTGTTTTTTTACTGAGGGTTATTATAGTGTTTTAGTGAGTGTTTTTTTTTTGTTTTACTGAGGGTTATAATGGTATTTTACTGAGGGTTCTAACATTGTTTCACCGAAGGTTATTATAGTGTTTTACTGAGGGTCATTATAGTGTTTTACCGAGTGTTTTACTGAGGGTCATTATAGTGTTTTACCGAGTGTCATTATAGTGTTTTACTGACTGTAGTTATAATGTTTTACTGAGGGTTATCATAATTGTGTACTGAGGGGTCTTATATTGTATTATTGAGGGTTCGTATATTGTTTTAGTGAGCGTTATTTAAGTGTTTTACTGAGAGTCATCATAGTGTTTTACTGTGTGTTCTTATATTGTTTCACTGATGGTTATTATGGTGTTTTACTGAGGTTAATATAGTGTTTTGCTAAAGGGTTCTTATATTGTTTTACTGAGGTTATTATAGTATTTAACTGAGGGTTTTATATTGTTTTACTGAGGGTTATCATAGTGTATTATTGAGAATTTTTCTATGTTTTTACTGGGTGTTATTATAGTGTTTTATTGAGGGTCATATGGTGTTTTACTGAGGCTCATTATAGTGTTTTCACTGAGTGTTCTTGCAATATTTTACTAAGGTTATGATAGTGTTTTACTGAGGGTCATCACAACGTTTTACTGAGTGTTTTTATTGTTTTTCTAAGGGTTATTATAATGTTTACTGAGTTTATTACAGTATTTACTGAGTGTTTTTTGTGTTTTACTGAGTGTCTTTATAGTGTTTTACTGAGATTATTATAGTGCATTACGGGTGTTTATTATGGTGTTTTACTAAGGGTTATAATATATTTTACTGAGGTCAGTTTAGTGTTTTGCTGAGGTCATTATAGTGTATTACTGAGGGTTCTTGTGTTTTTTACTGAGGGTTATTATAGTGTTTTAGTGAGTGTTTTTTTTTTGTTTTACTGAGGGTTATAATGGTATTTTACTGAGGGTTCTAACATTGTTTCACCGAAGGTTATTATAGTGTTTTACTGAGGGTCATTATAGTGTTTTACCGAGTGTTTTACTGAGGGTCATTATAGTGTTTTACCGAGTGTCATTATAGTGTTTTACTGACTGTAGTTATAATGTTTTACTGAGGGTTATCATAATTGTGTACTGAGGGGTCTTATATTGTATTATTGAGGGTTCGTATATTGTTTTAGTGAGCGTTATTTAAGTGTTTTACTGAGGGTCATCATAGTGTTTTACTGTGTGTTCTTATATTGTTTCACTGATGGTTATTATGGTGTTTTACTGAGGGTTAATATAGTGTTTTGCTAAAGGGTTCTTATATTGTTTTACTGAGGGTTATTATAGTATTTAACTGAGGGTTTTTATATTGTTTTACTGAGGGTTATCATAGTGTATTATTGAGAATTTTTCTATGTTTTACTGGGTGTTATTATAGTGTTTTATTGAGGGTCATTATGGTGTTTTACTGAGGCTCATTATAGTGTTTTACTGAGTGTTCTTGCAATATTTTACTAAGGGTTATTATAGTGTTTTACTGAGGGTCATCACAGCGTTTTACTGAGTGTTCTTTTATTGTTTTTCTAAGGGTTATTATAATGTTTTACTGAGTTTTATTACAGTATTTACTGAGTGTTTTGTTTGTGTTTTACTGAGTGTCATTATAGTGTTTTACTGAGGATTATTATAGTGCATTACGGGTGTTTATTATGGTGTTTTACTAAGGGTTATAATAATATTTTACTGAGGGTCAGTTTAGTGTTTTGCTGAATGTGTTTTTTATTGTTTTACTGATGGTTATTATGGTGTTTTGCTGAGGGTTATTATAATGCCCTTGCATTAATGTTTACCTGTTCTACTTTTGCTATCGATTTCCTTCCACACATTTTGACAGTTGTGCTGATTTAAAATTCAGTTCCACCTGACTAATTCATACGTTACGCCAGGAATCTCTAGCACTTCCCTGTATTATACGAGCACTAGACTTCAGATGTAAACAATGCACATGTCGTTATGATTCCTTGCATTTCCGCTCCATATGTACTTATGTAATGTGCTACGTATGCTGAATCCTGTCAGAGTTGATTATATTAATTATTGTTAGTATTTCTGTCTAGTTACTTCAGGTAATTCCTTGTGTAACACTCAAATTGTTTCAGTAATATGTAGTCTACAGTTCATATTTTGCTGTAAGCGGCTATTTTGCATTAACTACTTCCAGTTCGTTGCTGCTGGTAGCGCTCTGTTTGCGTTCTATGTGCGTTGTGTAAAATCATCAAGGAAACTTGTTTTTTCACTTGCTGAGAGAATCGAAAGAATTGTGAGCATTCTTGCCAAGAAAGAGCATGTATGTGAGGATGAAAATTTGTCCAGGGTCCGGAGGATAACCTGCAGGGACAGGGAGGGGCCCGCTAGTGTTGTCCTCAAAGAGGTGAAGCACGGAGTGAGTGAGGTACCAGCTCACCTGCATAGTCTTTACGAAAAGGCAAGGGAGGTTAGAGTGAGTACGAGAAAGGCCGAGTGGCGGAGCTTCTTGCAAAGCATGGTGACACATTCTCCGAAGATGAATGGGATATTGCCTAACGAATGTATCCGAGCACACAATCGACACAGGAGACGCAGCATCAATCAAACAGAGGCCCGAGGCGGGTGCCTTTAGCATTTGCATCTGAGGAGAAGTCTGCTAAGAAGACTTATTAAAGATTAAAGAAAGGTGTCATTCAAAAGAGCACATCGCCTTGGGCAAGCCCAATTGTGTTCGTCAGAAAGAAGTCAGGAGCTACCCGCCCATGTGTGGATTATTGGTAAGTGAACGCACTGGTGAAACAAGATGGCTTACCACTGCCTAGAGGGCAGGACTTCCTTGACGCGGTAGCAGGAATGACACTCTTCAGCTCATTTGATCTAACCTCTGGATATTTTCAAATCCCCTTAAAGAAGGAGGACATCCAAAAAACTGCATCCACATGCAAATATGGACTGTTTGAGATGATCAGGATGCCCTTTGGGTTAGGCAATAGCAGTAATACCTTTTAAAGAACAATGGAATTAGTTTTGCAGGACCTCCAGTGGCATACTTGCCCAGTGTATGTTGACGATATCATCGTCTATAGCGCTGACTTTAACGACCATATGAGCAGAGTGGATTAGGTTCTTTCGAGAGTGGGGCAGGGCTGAAGTTACGTCCAGAAAAATGCAACTTACTCCAAACAGATGTAACCTTTCTGGGACACTAAGTTCTAAGGATGGCGTGCGCTCCGACCCCATGAACATAGCGAAGGTCGCTGACTGGCCCAGGCCGACAATAGTTGAACAAGTGAAAGCCTTCGTGGCGACCGGATCCTTTTACTATCGCTATGTGAAAGGCTTTGCAAAAATCGCAAGGCCCCTGTTGGAGCTGACAAAGAAAGATGCAAGTTTTTATTGGACCCCTTCTTGTCAGGTAACTTTTGAGACCTTGAAATCAAAGCTTACTGGAGCAGATATTATGGGCTATACGTTAAATGAAGGAGATGAGTTTGACCTTGATTCGATGCATCGGGTTTTGGAGTGGGGGGAATTTTGTCTCAAGTTCAGTGCCAGTCGGTCGTTGAACAAGGCCGAACGAAATTACTGCATAACTGAGAAAGAACTCCTTGGAGTTGTCTTTTTTTTCCCCAATATTTCAGGCAGTTACTAGGGCTTGTGACGGCAGCAATAGTGACACCAATGAGCCTCTGAAGTGTTGTCCCTGCAGTAAGTGCCTGACACGTGCAGAGCAGATGTCGTTGTCATGACAAATGGTGGGCAACCGTAGAACAGGTGGGTCAAGGAAAGACATCCAGCGGATGTGACACGGGAAAAGTGCAGGTAAGAGTTGTCAAAAATCGGGAGACTACAAAGATTGTGCCATGGTAAGAGACTGTAAATGCAGAAGAAATGGCAAGGCGGTTGTTGTATGAGCAGAGGAAGGTTTGCATTCCTCCGAAGCTTGTGAAAATATTTGATGCACAATTTGTTGTGGTGCTGCGGCTCTCTCCTGTGAGGGGACTTCAGAGTCAAAGTGGGTAAAGGACCTGGTGGGTAAGCTTAGGAAGCAGACAGTGGGGCAAAGTAGGCAGATAGGAAATGTAGGTTATTGAAGTTGTAGGTTCTAGTCTAGCCAGGTACAGATGGATGTTCTTGGAAACTAAAATTCTACTATGAGGTACGCCTTTGAGATTTATCGTGGTAACGGAGCAAGATTTTGGCTTCCCTGGTGCAATGATGATAAATCCTTGTTGGTACAAGTTTTTTCCGTGTAGTCTATTACAGGCTGTCATGAATGTCAGACGCCCAAAGAGGAGGCTCTACACTTCTTCTGCACCTTATGTCAACATAGGTGCATGACAAAGGCTGTGTTGGAGAAGCCAGCGACACTTGTCTGATTCCAGGAACAGGAGTGATGAGCACAGGCGCTTTCTGGGGCAGAACTTCAACCCCAAGGTACCAGTTGAAGGGGTAGACTTTCAGTTAGCCACAGAGGAGGAAATGACCCAGAGTGGGTGTGCAGAGAATAGTATGCTTGATGAGGACGAGTCGGAAGGCACGAACAAGTATCATGAATCTGTGGTTACCTCGCTTTGTGGCTTGAATCTAGCTTTGTCTCCAGTGTCATTGCATTAAATAGGTCTACAAGAAAACAAAATAGTATGGTTAGACCTGAAACTGTTAGAAGTGTGTGTACAGTTGTACCTGTACCAAGTTCATATGGAAAACATGTTTTTATGTTATACCTTCAGGTTACACCCCAGATGTTGGCGCAGCTGATGTCGGTCAGGACAGGTCAGCAGGAGTGTGTCCCAGTGGCGAGGGTTCGGCGTCTGTACCAGCCTATGACTCAGCTATGCCGGGAAACACCGCAGCCGGGCAGTTATTTCCCGTTTACCAGGTAGCGCCCGCAACCACCTACGGTAGTACGGCAAGGGTAAGCGCATCCAGTACCGCTTTCCTTCCACCGGACGTTGGGACCAGTTCTGTCGGGCAGACAAGTGCTCCCGGCACACCAGTTTCAACTACGGTAACTGCGCCTATGTCAGTTTACACGGCAATAGTGTCAACATGTTAGGTGTCAGTCCCGGTCTATGTCCCGTCATTTGGAGACACGCTAATCGATTCTGGGTTGGACTCAGTATTGAATTCCCCACTGCGTATATGTTATGGAGTTGTCATTGAACACCCCGCAGGTCAGAAGGACACCCTTGAATTATTTGGGTACACCTGAGCAGGGGGTAGAGGATATTAAAGACCAACTGTTAGGCCAGGGAGAAGATCAGTCTTGCTTCTCGCCCGCTCCATCCATGACCATCGATAAGGGTACTCAGACGAAGGCGACGCATAGCAAGACTGACCTTACCTCCACGACATCATCCATGGCCGTCACTCACTTAAATATGGCGCTGGAGAAGATTTGTCAGGCCATCGACCACAACAGTAGGCGTATAGATGACGTTAACAAGACCATGGGTCCCGCTGCCGACTCGCTCAAGCGGATGGAGCGATCTCTCGATGATAATGTTGCACTTAGGCGTGGAGTGCAGAATCGGAGGAGCGACGGAACCTAGGGGTGTGAGAAGCGACCAAGACTAGACGGTAAGGAGAATCAGCGGCCAAAACTGTCATCCGTTGCAAAGGATTCCAATCATGTCAAAAGAACTGGGAATTAACTGTAACTTATGAAATTTATCAGTGGTGTCCTAGAATTATTCCAACAACATCGTGAACTAAAATAAATATTCCTAGGCAGAAGATGATAATGCTATTTTGTGACGTTACTTTTAACTGTGGAATTACTGAAATCTTGTGCGTGTGATATACTAGTCAATACTAGCAACGCGGAGATGTTATTAGTGTAAAGTTTAAGTATAAACTCAACTGTTGAAAAGTGTAAGGATTTTCTAAAGAAACTCAACAGATAACAAGTGTTATAATTTAGAGAATTCCAAGTGATTAATTTTACAAATTTATGTAAAAAAGGAAGTGCAATTCAAATGATGTACAGACTGAGAATTTAGTAGTGCCAATGTGAAAACATTGTGTTCAGAGTAATCTTGTCATCGTTATGTTGTTTGTGTTATTTATGACAAATATCTATTTTTGTATACTGCTAAAGTATGTTTTTCAACTTCAGGTGCTTGATTACCTATGTACTGAACTTAAGGCTTGAAGATACCTATTGTGATTTATATGCTTACTATTTAAACACTGTATTTCTGAATAGTTTAACTACAGCAAGAGGAGTTGCTTCGTGAGGAACCGGGCAGGGGTTGGGGGTTGTAATGCAATGTTTACCTGTTCTACTTTCGCTTTCGATTTCCTTCCAGTCTTGATTCTTTTATATGGTATTTTTGCAGCTATCACTGGCAAACCATAAAAATTTTGACAGCTGCGCTGATTCAAAATTCAGTTCAATCTGCTTAATTACGCCATCACTTCCCTGTATCACACGAGCACTCGACTTCAGATGTAAACAATGTACAAGTCGTTATGATTCCTTACATTTCAGCTCCATATGTACTTCTATGTGCGTTGTTTAAAATCATCAAGAAACTTGTTCTTTACGTGTAATGACCCATCTACTGAACTGCAGAACACCGAATTATAAGGTGTTTATTCTATATTCATGTTTTGCAATTTAATTTCCTGTGTATAATCGTCACAGTGCTTATATTTTTATGGATTTGTGTGTGCGCGCAGTTGTGCTGCACTTTTGCTGCGTCGTTATGGTTGCAGTGCAGCAGCGCCGCGATGGTGTTGCACTTTGCGTTCGTTTGCGAACTGTTTGGTGCAAATGCCGCAAAGGTGCTGCGCTAGGGCATCGTTTGTTGCGCACTGTGTCTGTCGCACCGGTCTTGGATATAAATACTCGGTTGTCTCTGTGCACAGGTACTTCAGTTGAAAACTTGTTTTGGGTTTGGTCTAGAAATTGTTTGACTTAGGTACGTTCTTCCTAGCCCTTGGTTAATGAATTATTTAGGTCAAACTTGAACGCTGTGACGTTTAGACACAAAGTTTACATTTTTATCCATGGTCATTAAGTAAATGCTGCATTCCTTACATCATTTCTTACATAGATATTTTGAAGACAGGTTACAAGTAAATTACCATCATTTTCTAAGCGTTTTAACGTGCTATTTTAATTAAACAGCAGTGTTTTATATGTGTACAAGTCAAAGGTTTGCATAATGGCTGGTATTTATAAATAAAGCTTTATTTGTTAGGCTTACAAGAACCTCGGGTATTTTTGTAAGGTAGGGTATCATTGATACAGGTTTAAAGTAACGTATGTGTCATTGATACAGATATATGCTCTTGTTAAAATAGTTAATAAAATAATTAAAAATGTTAGGGTAAAAAGAGTTGTCTCATATTTAGTAGTGATTAGCTACTGTACCCAACTAAGTAAAATATTTGACCTTGGTATATAACATAAGTCCACTTCAAAACATTTCACTCAAACGGTTGCTGAACATGCGGACTCTGGCATAGGACCTGAAGGCTGATTACAGCGTGGCGGACTGTACCAGTGTATTTGCGGAAATTAATCATATGTTTCGTGTGTAAAAGGAAAACTCATAGGGCATAATGAACCCCTTCCATAGGGTACAGAAAGAAACAGTCCGGAGAAATTTTGAGGCAAATAGTGCAAACAGTGCCACCCTTGATCAATACCGCCCACCTAACCCACACTGCAAGGCAACGACACCTCTCCCGGCCCCTCTATCGCGCAACATTATTATAGTGTTTTACTTAGGGATTTTAGAGCTATATGTTTTACTGAGAATTATTACAGTGTTTTATATAGGGACATAATATTGTTTTACTGAGGGTTATTTTAGTGTTTTTCTTAGGGACATTATGGTATTTAACTGGGGTTCTTATATTGTTTTTATGGTGTTTTATTGAGGTATACTATTGTGCTTTAATGAATCTACGAACGTGAAGCGTAACCGGATTTACTAATTACGACTGAAAATTATACTTATTAAGTGATTCAAGTGAGGTTTATTTATATAGTGATAAACGACAACAATTTACGCCTACGTGTATGAAACATTTTACAGAAAAACACACGTCTATTGAAAATTGTATTCATGATAATGACTACGTTTTTGTTGACGACATCCTAGTCCAGGCTTTAACCAAAATTATTATAGTCCTGATGTATACAGCTTATTAAACTGGATGCTGATGTAACCGCATCGATACCCTATTGGTAGAGCGTCCGCTTCGAGTACTGGATGTCGTGGGTTCAATCGCCGGCCACAATATACCACAGAAATGGAAAATGGTACCAGTAGCGTCCTTGCTTGATGTTCACTATATAAAGGGAAACTGGCCTCTCCTCTCTCATAACCTCGTGGCGATGGATTCCTTCATGAATGAGATGTCGAAAGTGATTAAAACCTGCTTCAAAATCAATAGATAACTTAGTATAAACTAAATGCAGTTATCTATTAACATCATATAGAAATGCATCCTGTTCGGCGTACACAGGATATCATCAATTAACAATTTAGCGTACAGTTTATAATCGCATACGAATATGACAATTAACAAATTTCTTGTTTATTAAAGGACCATCTATTTATTTGTTATACAAACCTTAAATTAAAACCTCGTTAAGATAAATTTCAAACAGTATATGCTGAAGTTCATTTTTGATTTATTTCTGTTGTTTGTTATGCTTCTGTAATTGTTCTCTAAGGGGAAGAATCAAATAATTTTATAGGAGTTTTTAAATGTTCGTCAATATAGAACGGTATTGCGGCAAAGATTATATATCTCTTTAGTAAGGGGACGCAGACTTTGAAATTAGAAAAAGTGGGTGGGGTATGATAAATGTATCTGCAGAAAAGTACAAAGTTTTGGTACTTGAAATGGGTACTGTTTCAACTGTTATTAGTACACAAAGGAAGTCTCACTAATATAAAGATAAAAAACCTCAAAAAAGAAAGTTATTGTTGAATTACATATGACTTAGTGTGTACATTCAAAGCCAACAATTAATTTTTTTTTGGTGAAAATAATAGCTCTTTACCTTTTCCTAACATTTATCGGTATCCTACAGATTCTAATTTAAAGAAAAAAGTGAAATAAGTTCACTATCTTTATTTCATTTTGCATAGGTAAGCTACACACAGTATTTAGTTTGTATACAAAGTAGTGCATATGAAAAGATATGGTGGTCAGGGAAGACCACATTCCAAACCTAAAAGAGTATATTTCCCTTAATACAATAAACATTTATTGTTACAGAAGTCGAGTTGCTTGCAATAAGGGCCTAGAAATGATTCCATTATTAATTTTCAACTTGGTATTCACGAAATACAATGCATTTAAATATCAAAACACATTCAACAAATTTTTGAAGATGTATTTTCTTAAAAATCTTTAAAATAAGGTAAGTAATTTGGTGAGAGGTCGAATCAATGTGAATTTGTGCAAAATATTACTTTCAAATCTCATTCACATAACTTACTAATACACAGCAGGAATGTCGATGATCAAAACTCGATAAAAATACAATTATGATCCTCACTTTTATGTCATTTATAATGTGTCCTTGAATTCTCCACCATACTTTTCATAACCCTATTTCCACGAGTTGCACGAGACTGCTGTAATTCACGTAAAAAGTCGGGGTCAGACAGGTTGTAAATGCAATACCATCTAAACATAATTAATTGATAATGCAGTTCAAGAAAAAAATTATGTCATAACGTAATGAACAAGTGTAATGTTGTAATAACAACTACACTTACACTGATCTCAGTAGCAGTCGGGTTATATGTGACTTTATTAATTCATTTTGTATTTGTTGTTGTTGTCAAAAGTATAACGGAAGTGCCTCACAACTGAAAGCGGAAATGACTTAGATTCGGAAAATAGTTCACTCTAAGTAATATAGGTCCATAGAAATTAATAATTTTCAGATATTGAAGACGCATTATCTGAATAAGATTCATTATTTGATAAGAAATTATAAACGTCGACAGTTTTTAAAAACAATTATACACGTGCTTACACCTATGTTGTCTCCGTTGATTATTAGAGTTTCGTCCAGCGCAATAATACTTTTTGCAGTGAATCGCCAAGAAGTCGGGAAAAATTAAAAACCATGTAAATAAACTAAAATTAACCACTTTTTCAAGATCAATTTCAAGTGATCGACGTTATGAATTTAACCCACTAGACCAGTGCAGCATCTTAGATACCAGTACTAAGGTATTCATTTTGTAGAATGTCATGTTATGCCATTGCAATGCTAATCCCATTCTGATTTTTTTGTTTACATTTTTTATCAATGAGAAAGATGGCGTCTATCCCGAGTTAAGAAGACGAGGCGTTGAATTTTTACCTGTTTAAGCAAACCTGGTGCTTTAGAAAGAAAAACTCAGAAGTAAAACATTCTTTGTTACACTGGTATTGTAAAAAAGCTGTTTTTTTCCTTATACAAAAGCTTAATATTTTGTGTTGGATGTATTTTCACGAAGACCTCTGTTTTCTTATTACGTTCATAGTACCACATCCTTATCCATAAATTACTGAATTTTACAGGTGTCCATGAGTATTATATCAATTTAGGAATATGTTTTTATCTTCCTACCATCAATTTCTTAAATATGCACCCCTTCCACATTTCTGCATGAACTGTGAAAGTAGCAATATGCGACCCTTGAAATATCCATGTCGCTTTCTGGTACGTTTTCACCATGAGTTTGACATTCTATAATATGCATTCATCTATGAGTGGCTGACCTCACATATCCTAGTAGTCAATTGGAGAAGAAGAAGGGGCCGTTTGTAACAAGGAAAGTAACACCGCCAACATACAAGACAAACTACAGTTCCGTTTTACCGTTTTAAAATCTAACCATATAGCGATTTGTGCCTCCGGGCATAAAGCGATTGAATTATCCGTCAGTAGGAACCAGACTGCTTATAGCCCACATTAATGACCCGAATTAGTTCATACTCATACTCAAAAATTCTTGTGACAAGACCTACAAAGTGACATATATAAGCAAGATTTTTAGTCATACAGCCCACGTAAATGATATTATTTAGTTCATACTCGCACTCACCAATCAATGCGGCAAGACCTAAACACTTAATATATATATATACCTTGTCCCTCATATGACCTTCACCTCCATACTTTAAACCTGAATAAACATTATTTTAGGCCCAATTTAGTTCATACTCACACTCAACAACCCTTAGGACAAGACCTACAAACTGACCTTTATATATAGATGACCTTGATCTCAATCCGCCCGTACGCCCACATAAATGATGCAATTAAGTTCATACTCCCACTCGACAAACCTTGTGGCAAGACATAAAAGCTAATCGTTATATATCTGGCATTGGTCTCATATGAGCTTCACCTTAAAACTTAAAACCTTTATAAACAACATTTCTGGTCCAATTTAGTTCTTGCTCACACCCAACAAACCTTATGACAAGACATACAAACTGACCTTTAAATATAGATGACCTTAATCTCAATCCATCCGTACGCCAAGATTGCCTACTGTCCACATTAATGAATAGTTTAGTTAATATCAACAGTCCTTGTGGCAAGGCCTACAAACTGACATGTCATCTTCATATGATCTTCACCTTTAGCTTAAAATCTCCATAGACATCATCTTTGGTCATACATCCAGCGGCATGATTTTGCGTTGAAAACTCAGTTCCTTGTTTTTTAATATCGATTTCGATCAAGAACCGAACTACAGGTACCTTTTTGAGCATAATATCATTGACACGCCAATGCAAAATAGTATGAGAAAATCACATTGTAGTATTTTTTTTTTTGGAACGGATGTGCATATAACATATAATACGAAACGGAAAAAAAGCAAGTTGACACTATGGGCACCGCCTTGGAACGTTCAGTAACTTATATAAAGGAAATGTGGTTTAAAAGCGTTTCGGACTTGCCAACCTTATAATTACCCTACCCTCAACAATTAAAAACAAGACAGTGTAAATAAAATACCTCCCCGTCTGGAAAAATGCCAGATTGTATAATGTTAAAATAGACATAGGCTCATTCTGAGATATCAGTACAACAATGTACTCAACAAGTTGCCTGAAGTCAGAGCACCAAGAGCCAAACTTTTAATGGCACAACTAAGCAAGTTGCAAGACAAAATGCCAATCCATCCGTCCGTTTTGTAGGATTTGGGAGAAAAGAATCACGGAGTTGTACACTTTATTATTCATCGTACCATCAAATAGAAAAGTGTAGCGGCAAACTGTAGTGGGGTTAATCACCAAACAAGCACTGTTCTTTATCATTTTCGCATTGTATTCTTTTTTTATAAATTTTGTAACATTTTAATATTTGTTTAAAATAAGCAATTTACCGTTGTTTATAAACTACGTCCACATAGTATACGGGGTGTGTAAGATGTTTAAAGGTTATGTTTAGGATTGCATTCAGCATATAAAATTGTGCACGAAGGATTTTGTTTGGAATTCACTGAGTAAGAACAGGGTTATGACACTTTACTTTGTCAAAAATATGCAAAAAGGACCTCAAAGTTTGCGTCGCATGTATCTAAAAAGAATTTTACCTCATGAAGATGGTGAATAATACAGTCAGTTCTTTCACCTCACACACTGATTAGCATTACCTTTTCTTTATACAAATCAGGCAGCAATGCAAGGCTGAAGACCATATTGCAATAGACAGAAAATCAAAAATAGCACAGTGTGTTGATCGTAACGCAAGGTAAAGTAATATATATTTAATAACAAAACGATGGTCGGGCACCTGTCCTATCCTCAAATGATTGGTAAGGCCAGGTCATCGGGCGCCTAGAGGTATACTGTATTTCTACTTACAGGACACGCAGTCACAATGGTTAACATCTCCCGTGTTTCAGTACATTACTTTGCCTCATAACGTTTCAATACATCGAGGTATTTAAGGAGTTGTTTAAAGATTTGTCTAACTAGCGCCACTATACGGTTGCTTAGATTTATAATATGGCGTGCACACGTAATAGCTAATATGTGCGCATATAATACGTATTAGTTATTACCTGTGTAGGTGATAAATGGGTACGTAATAAGAATTTCGTGTGCATGTAACAATTTATACTTTCGCACATAACAACCATAACGTGCGCAAGTTACAACTAATACTAGCGCACGTAATAACTAGTACAGTACTGTAACGTGCAAACGAATTAGCTATTACCTGTGTAGGGGATAGATGGGTACGTAATAAGTAATACGTGTGCATGTAACAACTAATACTTGCACACATAATAACTATAACGTGCGCACGTTAGAGCTAATACGTGCGCAGCAATATCTGGTACAGGACAGAAGTAATTTACGGCGTGCGCACATAATAAGTAGTACGTTCGCAGCCACTTCAATTTTAAGCTACTAAGCTTATATCAACTGATCTTATATTTTTCCAGTTTTATAAGGTCAGTATATTCATGGAATAGTTTCAACACTTCTTCAGTTAAAATGACATTCAACCTAGTTTCTTAGATAGTGTCAGACAGTGCCTACTTCCAGACTTGACCGTTTTCATTGTTCAATCCATATGTTGAGATCACACAGACATGGCACATGTGTATCAAAATTTGGTGCCAAGAACCGCTACGGTAACCCTTATATGTCATCTTGAACTCTACATCTACAATTTTCATCCAACCGTCACTAGGCGGCGCTGTCAGAGAAACAGTTGTTAAAGAAATGATATGTTACAAATGTTAAGAGAAGAAAAGCTACAAAGACAGTATGCTACAGTTAAAATAGGACAGAAGTAATGCACTCTTATCGCAATTTGTTTGTTCTGGAAACCTTTCTTGGACATTATGTGAGATTAGCTAAATCTGATAAATAATTAGACATCTTAAACATTCTGAAAGTTTCCTTTCCTATCCATGGAGTCATTAAGAATACTTCTCATTCTAGATTTACAAAAATGTTGTTGACTTTGCTGTAATATTACAGATATTTCAAAGATTACATAAACTTTGAAAAGAACTTTTTAACGTGCAGCATTGTATGCTGTTCTTTCTGTTTGCACTTTGTATCATTTTAAACATGAAAAGTATAAATTATAGACATCCAGAATCTACTTATAACAGTAAATTGATTAGAGTATCACTTCCTTCAAATTTGAAGTGTCCTTATGTATAATCTTACGTCATATAATTTGCAAATGCAACAATTTTACTTAACAGAATTACAAACGCGACTTCTGTTTGTTTGAGGGGATTTCTTGTTTGTGGTGGAATTATTGTAATTTACAGTGAATGCTGAATTGATGCACTTAGGTATGTACTCTGATTATTCGTATAATAGTAAAAATCTGTATCTAAATTCATTGAACTGCGAATGTAGGCTCGTGCATTTTAAATATGGTGGAAAATAAATTTAGCTATTTCATGACAGCAAAAATCAAATAGGCACTGTCATTGCAATTAAGATATTGCAAATTGATTTATGTATGGATGTATACTTTTATAAGGTTTTGCAGAACTGGTCGGGCACTGGCATCAGACCAGAAAGAAAAAGCCACTGTAAATATATTATGTTCCCAATAACGAGACATTGTGTTTTGCACAATACCCAGACCTCTGGCTCAAGGTTAAGGTCACATTTGAAGGTCAAAAGTTAACATTGATCTTTCCTGTCAAGTCTGTAGAATATTTTGATGTATCATGTTTACCCAATTAAAGTATTTTCTACAGAATTACTTCCCTTTAATATAAGATTTCTGAGACCTTTTCTCATATTTTCCCACCAATTTCAAACTGAAATGTTATCAAAATTGAAATTAAATACTTTTTATATATTTTATAGATGTTATAAGGAGTCAACAACTGAAAATATTTTAATCCAAACATTGTGATATAACATACTGTATATATAGTACAATATTGTTTATACATTATAGACAGATATAAGATCATTATGTTATACTGCAATAATAGAGAAAATTAGTTGCCTTCCAGTTGGGGATTTGTATTGCATGGCACAATACTTAATTCACTTTTTTACACTATCCTGTCTAACTTCTTTGAAATGGGTAAATGCGAAAGCGAGGTCGCGAAAAAATGCCCACCCGCTTACGGTGAAATATAAGAAATGTAAAATACGCATTACATAAGGAACATGCCGATTTTTTTATTCAACAAAATGTCGAAACGGAACCATGTAACTTCATCTTAGGCGCATTCCACCTTAACTCAATAGGGAAAGCGCAGATCTACAGATCGCGGGGTTGAGAGTTCGATCCCCGGGCGGGGCGCATGTTCTCCGTGACGATTTGATTGAAAAAAACATTGTGTCGGAAATCATTCCTCCTCCACATCTGATTCATGCGGGGAAGTTAGCACTTTATTGCGGAGAACAGGTTTGTACTTGTACAGAATCCAGGAACTGTGGTTAGGTCACCTGCCCGCCGTTACATAACTGAAATATTTTTGTCGAAAACTGGCGTTAAACCCGAAACAAACAAACAAGCACCACTGCACCAAAAAGTGGAATTTACTTCTAAATTAAATTTTCTTAGATTTCGTGTGTAAAATATAATTCCCAGTTACTGCAAGTAAATTTGAAGTAAACTTGTTTTAAGTATATTTCAAATGCAGGTAAATCTCTTACAACGTAAATTCCAGTATACTTTATATCTCACATTTACTTGAAATTAAATCTGTTAAAAATGAAGCATGTACAAACTCCAACTGAATATCGGACATTCAGGCGTGATGGCTATGATTTCTTCAAATTTTGATCCATATAAGGGAAGTAATTGAATAACAATGTAATTATACAAGTTTTATTCAACATAAATTTGATGAGATTAACCGATGTGGTAACCTCATGGACACGAGGCACTTAGAGACATTCTGAACTATCCACTCTTGTCGGACACCCACCCCAACCCCCTTATCTTCATGGCATTAAATTTTAATTCAATGTCCTTCACATTGACTTGAGTTAAGACTCTCTAAATTCATATAAATTCCCTATCATTTCATTAATTTCGGGATTGTGTGAAATTTTGGTTAATTAAATTTCTTTTTATACTGACATTTTGTAAAATTTGGTCAATGGCATTCAAAATTTACTTGCATGGAGATCCACTAAATTCATATAAATTATCAGATTTATTGTCCTAAAGTTACCATTAAATCAGAAATTTCATAATATTTAAGAGCTCTACATATAAACTATAAGTGAAGCGGGGTACCCATGATATATTTGGCTGGAGCTCTAGACTGGTTTTTAGCCACCGACAGTCCCTTAGCGGTGCCCCACAGTGTTGTTTTGTCCTACTTCTCTGTTTGTTTTGCGTTGTGTATGAGTGTGTATCTCATATATATATATTACAATACATTTTTGATATACATGTGTGTGTGTGTGCGTGTGTGTGTGCGTACGTGTGTGTGTGTGTGTGCGTGCGTGCGTGCGTGCGTGCGTGTTTTGATCTTGTGCGGAGTCAATGTTTACACTGCAGTGGTTCCACTTGACCCAGCACCCACACCCATTTTTCTACCCTATACCCATTTTTGCATCTTGAATGTTATTAAAATGTACTTGATGAATTTTTTAAGCCAACCGTATGCTATATCATTCCACTACAGTTTCTATTTGTTGCGGGCCTACCTTGCGATGCATGCCTGCTCGTCTTTGCCTGTGCTCTGTGCTTCCGGGAAATCTACTCTTACCTTTCAAACCACAGGCATACTACAAAACGTACAAAACAGTTAAGAATATGTTGTTTTATTTCATTTTCTCATGCCCTCTTCACGTCAAGTGCTAGAACTCTGATTAATATTGTGATGTTAATGAGCAACGCAATAACTTTGTTCTGGACGAAACTAGCGAGGTCTATGATCTAACTTGCTGACCAGTTCACTTAGTTTTTTTTATCAGAATTGTATCAACCACAAACACAATTATGGTTTCTTCTATCTATATTTTTAATATTTAGGTTTCCATTTACACAGTTACACCACTAAGGCGAAAGAATGTTTGTTTTGCAAAGACAATGCATGTCTTTCAATGCGAAATTAATTATGAATTAACTGACAAAGGGTTTTGCGAAAAAGTATGAGAAATGTACACATGAAGTAAAATATTTAAACGGACCTGCAGTTGTAACTGTTTATAACGAAACTATAACGAAACTTGAATCAACATTATTTATGTATTACTGGTCAGTGCGAGTTAAATGTGCCAATCTTAAAAGAGCTCACCTTGTTTTATAGTTTTATTACATTTTTGTTTCAGATGTCGTAATGATGAGTGTGTTAATGAGATTGGTGAGCATGGTTTGCTGTGCTTTGTCTGTAAAATGCTTACACAGTGAGCTCAAGTCCTGGTCCCCTGATGATTACAGCACATTACACAGTATGTTGCAGACAAGCAATGGACTGCGCTTGGTCATAACTGGGCAGACTGATGTATATAAAGTAGATGCTGTTAATTTCCAACTGCTTTCGAAATTAAACCAGAGTGGGATCTCAAATATGATACACAACAGAACAGCAACGGTTGATTACGTCACCGTATGTTCAAATCAAAGTGAATCCTGCTTGATCGTAGATCCCCTAGATAATTGTAAAGGAAACTTACGCGAGTTGAAGCCCCCAATAAAAATCGATGGAGTTTCAGCAATTATGATAACGAACACTAGAGGGGCCGAAGGAAATCAATATGAGGATTTTCTGTTTGTCGGATGTCCCCATGTTGAAGGTCAAGAAAAGCTTGGTGGTAGATGCACAGAACCTGGTATATCGTGGTATCTGAATAGTGGAAAAATTAAAAGCGATCCATGGTATGGGTTTAAATCGTACAATGACACTCCAGTTCTGACGGATAAGTACATTGATGCGTTTAGCGTGGACACGTATAGTGTGTTTTTCAGTTTACAAAGAGTCGTAGCAACGGGAACGAAAAGAAGTCGAATAGCCCAAGTGTGTCTATACATCGATCAGAAAGATGGAAATGACTCAACACCATACACGTATGCTGATATGCCGATTCAATGTGGACAATTAAAGGAAATTAGGGCGGTGAAGAAAGTCGTTTTTAAGACGAAAACGGTTTTTGTGGCTGTGTTTTCTGAGTCTAGTAAATCTGCTGTTTGTGTTTTTACAATGGAAGACATAGAAAAAATGTAGGTACCAATGATTAGTTTTGATAACATCAAAGGTTTAGGTTTATTTTTTTTTCTGCTAGACTTAGTATGTAACAAGCATTACATGTCAGGTTAAATGTTTTAAGACGTATTTTTCAGTTGATTATTAAAATGTTTTATTTAAAAACCATTTTGCCGTAGTCCTAGGACGTTTTTACATATCAAATGTGGTCGAGATAACAACATTGAATAACATACAATTGTCTATTTTCAACCAAAAACAAATCTTCCACAAATATTGCGAAATCAGGTTTAGAAGGAATGCTGTTTCTCTTTTTTTCGGGAGGGGGGGGGGGGGGGGGGGGGGGAGGCATTTGTTGTTGTTTCAACCCATTTAGACATAAACATAAGAGGTAGCGAAAAGTCCCCCTCATAATTAGCTTGAAACTAACTAGATCTGTCTGTAAAACGCATTGCCCATTAATCCGTAAAACACGGAGTTCTGATAAAATCTATCGTTGAGCAATCAACCCTATTTGTCTATAAGACTGAGCTCGAATATCAGTTACGTTCATCAATGAACACGTTTTCAAGACTCAATGTAGTCTAAACTCTGATTTTTCTTCCCGATGTACCGGCACTGTATATGGCGCTCAAACTAATCAACGAAAATACCCGATATTAAAAATTTGCATATCTGACACTCAGGTAAATACAATCTTGTGTATTATTTTATTGGCACTGAAGACAGTTCCAAAGAACGAAGTTTTTAATTGAGGAATTATTTTTCAATACATAATAAACTTTACTTTTATAAAATATATTTATTATTATTACAATTTGTTTATTTCATTTTATTTTGAATATGAAGAAAGTAATATTCATACGAATGAAGAAACACCATGTGCATTCAGGGAGTCAGGCAAAATAAATAGATGATGGTGTGCAATGGTACTAGAAAAAGTAAGCGTACTAAGCATTTCCTTCCCACACGGAAACAGATACGGACTCTGACTACGACGCTCATATAGGTGTTTTCTCAAACGCTTTATTAATAAACATCATAGGTAAATTTAAGTGCGCAAACATACATATTTAATATCACAAGTTTGCTTTATTTTATTCTGACAGCAGAATAATCATTAATTAATTCTTATGTGGCCGGGGTCATGTATGAACAATATACAGCCTCAGGAGTTCATTGGTTTATTGTAACATGGTGGTGGATTTTCAGTAAAAGATTAACGTAAGAGCCTGTAACAATAATAAAACTTATAAAAATAAGGACACAATACACATAAAACATTCTAAATGCATTCAATCAATTATCACTACAGGAAATCAAAATTACTATAATTGATATTAGAAAATAATAATTGCCAGAATCCTGTATTCAAGTATACACTTTATGTAGTTATAAATAAGTTATAAAACTTATCATAAATAAAGATTTATTTTAATCGGACCTGATTGCAAAATCAGTCCGTGTACTTAGAACAGCTGGAGAAGAATGCCCAAGAGATGTTAGTTTGGCGGAAATTAGATATTTCGCGGGGTTAGCAATGTTATGTGGGGTCAGGCACGTGAAATTTAGTGAACTCTCACTCACAATTCCTTTCTTTCCACCCTTGATAATAGTAACACAGTTAGGCATATACAAAGGTTAGACAGACAAATACGTATGACGCCACAGATCAATAACAAGGACAACACGATATTTACAGGGACGGATATTGGATGGTGCGCTGCATTGCATGTATCTAAAAGAATATAATGTTTGATCTACCATTAAAAACAAAGTTCCACCATAATATATAACCAGGGCTACACTTACATTTTACAGAATAAGTTCTAACTATAACAAGACCAACACAAGTATTTATAATGGATGGTAACAACTGTTTCGGTAGCCGCCATCACCTATTACTTTTTACATTTTTAAATCGGTCGTGGAATTTTCTACACAAACTCTGAATTTTCGCATTCGTTGATTACGTTTAAAACATTTTCTGCTTTCACCACATCTCTTTCTCGCAAACTTTGTAGCCTTATATATGCTTGGGTAAATCTTGTCATCAAGAAGAAAGGATTTGGTCTTGAAAATGTAGGTTTGTCTCAGCCATGAGCCAATATTGCTGGACTATTAATTTTTCTTATTGATGTCCACGTTTACTACTTTCACGATACTGTTTTGATATATTACAGGTTTGCTGAAAATATCAAAGACTGTTACAGGGGAATTCGTGTACCTGAAAATGAGGATTATGCCGACTTCCAGAATTCCGATGTCCCATGTAGTCGCAAAATTGTAAGTTTGCTTTACATTGGTGATTTATACTTTCAGTCATTGTTGGATAAGATGAAGGAAATGATAATAAATTGCTTCTTTCCAAAAACTGATATAAAAACATATACTGGTAGAAATTTACATAATTCGCTTTCTGCTTCGCAAAGATGGAAAAATCAATCTCTGTCTTTTTTGTCACGCCTCACACTTAATTTTATCTCTATAATTAAGTGAAGTTATTCCGCAACCATCATGTTGCAACTTGAAAGGTATTTAGCTGCCTATTTGTTACAATTTTCAACCGGATAATAGCAAAGAACACACTGGCCATAGCTTTCGCAGATGCGGTGGTTCCAACGCCGCGGCGGAGGAGGATTCGTCGCATAAGCGGTGGATAATATGGTCGGATGAATGTAATCGGTAAGTTTTCTAATGAGTTTTACCTTATTTTTTTCACCTTTAGCTGAAAACAACAAGAGAGGCAGGAGCCCACTTATGTACTTTTCAAGTCACAAACATTTGTTCAGTGCAATCTCTTGCCAATGATGTAAACACGTC
Source organism: Mercenaria mercenaria (assembly GCF_021730395.1). Taxonomy (NCBI): domain Eukaryota; kingdom Metazoa; phylum Mollusca; class Bivalvia; order Venerida; family Veneridae; genus Mercenaria; species Mercenaria mercenaria. The sequence goes on from NC_069365.1 coordinate 52,456,219, forward strand.
TGTACAAATTGATGAGGGGCTGCCGTTTTCTGTAGAATTTGGATTTAAATTAAAGTATTCTTATAAAACGACCCCTGGTTAGGTTACGTTTGCATTATAGCGTAAGTATTGTACTATCAAGTACCAACTATTTCTTCGTAATCGCCGAATTGTCAATGCAGGAATATTAAATAATCTACCAAAAATAATTACAACGCAGGGGCGGTGGATACAGTTGCAACACATTACGCTGTGTCCGATTCCGTTAGTGACAATTTGGGACTTTTTACTTATCTAAACTGCACTTTTCCCGGGATTTTGACTTGAGTTTGACCATTGCATCATTCTGACACATGACAGCAGTAAAAACTCGATGTTTAGTTATAATTTTCAATTCATTTGCACCGTCTTTTCTTACTGTTGAAAACTTTACCAAGAATAACCTATACATCATGTTTTATAATTAAAAACGCATGCAAAATATTGCTGCATATTGTATGTTTATATGAACGCATGTTCCAAAATATAAACAAAATATCGAATGTTTAAAAAATTCTGACCCGATTCGATTTTTATATCATATACCTTACCATATACTAATGTACAATACATATGTAGACATATAACAATAGCATGTCATAAAAAATTGGTATTGAGCTGTTGCGTTACATGAATGTAAGTGTTTTTTTATAATTTGACTTACTTAACTTTACCTCTATAATATGCTTTTATTTTCGGGACTATATAACAGGATTTCAAACTGACAAGAAAGAAGTCAAGATTTCTTGTGTTAATACTGAAAATTGTTCGAAGAAACAGATTACCAACATCTTACATATAGAAAACCATGAGGCTAGAACTTCAATCACCTCTCAAAAGGTCTCAATCAAATATATATAAGAGACATTGATATATGATTTATTTTTGAGATGGTAACAATTCCTTTTTTCCTTCCGAACTCACGCTTACAGTGAATATGGGATATTACTCAATCAAAAACAATCGTAAAAGTTACAATAAAAAATGTCACTCTGTAACTAAACAACTGTTTGGTTATCTGCACGAGGTGATGACGACATAACAAACTTAATTAAATAAATACTAGTACTTAGTTCAAACGATGTTTACTTCCGCCTCACTCATCCGAATGACGCCATACTCCCGGTCTGATTGACGTATTTTTGCCAGTAATGAGTAGCTTTGATAATTAAAATGTTCTATGCGCTTCGCAAAAATGTTACAAAAAGGTGTGACAAAATTACAGAAATATTGCGAATTGCAATGATATATTTCACACTGCCATTTACACAATATGCGGCGTTTGACAACAAAAGTAATTTTTGAACAGCTCTCGTATGGCAGAAAGAAATTTCACGAAGGTTTAAAACAGAAAGCTGTTATTACTAACTATTTTCTTATTACACTGCACTCGGTTTTGGATCAGGATATGAAAAGTATTTTCAATTGTATAATACAAAGTTGTTCGATGTATTAGGCCTGTTTGCAGTAAATGAGAATGTTGATAAGAAATTTTAGATATTCGGCAATCGTGTTAAAGCTACAGTCACACATACGGATATGTCCGTACGTTGAGGTACGGTGCGGATGGGATTGGTCTGTGTGTTGGGGGGGGGGGGGGGGGGGGGGGTGAGGGGATTAGTACGGAACAGTACGTCTTAGTACAGGAATAATGGTAAAAAACGGGGAACAAACAAAACAATACAGGACGCGAATAAGTACAGATAGGTACGGGGTACTGCGTTGAATTACGTTTTACGGCGCTTGGCAACTGCCCAGCAGTTGGACGTTTCTGCGGTGAACTACGTTGAACTACGCTTGATTATGGGCAGCCTCGGATAACTACGTTCAGCTACGGCAAGGTACGTTTCAGTACGAATAACTACGTTTTAGTTTGTTTAACTACGATTGAATAAGTTTCAACCAAGATAGACTAAAGTCACGCTCAAATGGCTACGGATCGCTGAAACTTTGTGCATGTTCAAAAGCTGGAGAAACATGCAAGTTTGGGAAAAGTCTTGACTACGTTTTGACCAAGTGTTGGTACGGATTGACACTGATTACTACTTTGAGGTACGGCTCAGGTACGGATCGATACGGCTTACTTAGATTCTATCCGTGGCTAGATGTTACAACACACTAAATAGCTGTTCTTCTTTATTCTATATAAGATTGACATATTTCCAATGGCCGCAGCACACACCAGGACCCATTTTAAATGTCTGTAACTTACATTTTCTTGAAGAATATTTGAATATTGTCAGTGCTGAATGAAAATCAAAAGAAAAGTGGGGGTCATGTTTGATGCAAGAAAAATATTTTCAGTCAAACATAAAAACTGCAAAATCAGCTAAAAATGAGACCAAAAATTGTAGTGGTGGTGTACGATCTAAGTTTCCATGAAAAATTCTTTCATGTTGTTATTTCATTATAAAAATGCTACCTACATGTCAAGCAGAGATCTGTCATGTGATTTTAGCAAAAAAAAAAAAAAAAAAAAATGCAAACAAAATAAGGAAAATAGCTCTACAAATAAAAAAACTGAGGACTATTTGTATCCGCTATTATGCGATTCTTCTATTTAGTATCTGTATGCCTATAAGAAAAACTTTTTTCTCTGACATTGTGCCAGTTTCATTTGAAATGTACAAGCAACCTAAATGCATAAAAAATACAAGGTTGTAGCTTGATATCAACAGTTTCTAAGGTTTTATGGCATTTTCAGTGACATAAGACAACGCATCAGATTTTGTAAAAAATAGCGACATAATTTTCAAGCAGTTACTTTGAATATAGCCTTGTTTTGCCCTGTTTTGTCATTTTCTACTCTGATCTGCATACAAATTACACGTTTAGGTGGTAAAATGTGTTCACTCTTACCTCTGATTGCCAGAAATTAACAATCAGTAGCCTATAAATGTGCAGTTTTTGAAAAAAATACTCTCAAAACAGTGAAAATGTGTTATTTTTGGGTTTTATCCTCATGTTTGATGCAAGAAAAACATTTTCAGTCAAACATACAAACTGCAAAATCAGCTAGAAAATGAGACCCAAAATTGTAGTTGTGGTGTATTATCTAAGTTTCCATGAAAAATTCTGTCATGTTGTTATTTCATTATGAAAATGCTACCTACATGTCAAGCAGAGATCTGTCATCTGATTTTAGCAAAAAAAAAAATGCAAAGAAAATAAGGAAAATAGCTCTACAGAGCAAACAAAAAACAACTGAGGACTATTATGTATCCGCCATTATGCGATTACCATTTTTTTCGCGCTATTTTTCTTTTAAGTGTCTGTATGCTATTCGCGCCGTTTATGTGACTGGAGTATAATAAAGTTTGGTCTTTAAGCGGAACGACAAGCAAGTATCCGTGGCTGCTCAAAAAATATGTAAAACCGCTTTGCTCGCCCATGCTTAAAGTCTTTATTATTGTCATGCTTATTTATTTCATAGAATATGCGAGTGTCCTGCTACAATTTCATAAGTTCAAATAGGTACTGAATTAGTGAATTATATGTAATACCTGTTTATAGAATAAGGCAGACCTTTATCAAAAATATTAAAGTGTTATTTCATTATAAGACTATTTTCATAGTATTTTGTCATACATTTGTAGTACGTAACTTATATTCTGTTATTCATTATTTTCATATTTTTATCCCATATTAACTTTTTGAAACTTTGTCCTTAACCGTCGTATTACAATGTTATATTCCATGTTCTGCAATGAGCATATTGTAAGTTTTTGCCTAAATAAAATGTCTTGTACAAAAACAGTTCAACTGAATACACATAGCGATGTCCAAATGTCCTTCACTCTGTTTATTTCTTGCTCTACAGTTTCATCCGTGATGAAAGCATAAACAAGTTAATAAGCTCTCAAAGTAATGCATGGATACAAATTTTAAAGCAAAAATCATGAGGTAACGTGTTTTAGAATACCCAGTTCAATTTAGGCAATACCCAGTTCCAACTGAAATGATTGGGTAATATTCTATTTCACTCTGAAAACTTACCTGTTACTCTGCACAGTATGATATTAAATTGTTACCACATTTAACCAGTACGCACGTGTAGAATGAGACCAGTCATACAGCACAAACTATGGATAAGTTGTCCTGTAATAACATATACTACTTCTAAACGTTAGGTTGGTATGGCTATTTGGTGTCAGATTTATGTTATGGTCATAACCATGTCAAATCCCGGGAAAAGTGCACTTTAATTAATCTTAAATTCCAGAACTGAAGGAATTGGACACACCGTAATGCGTTGCAGCTGTATCCACCGCCCACTGCGTTGGAATCTGTTTTGGTCAATTATTCTATGTACCTGCACTAAAAGTTCCCTAATCACAAGGAAAGGGTTGTTGTTTGATAGTGTCATACTTACGTTATGATGCAAACGTAATCAGGGGTTGGTTTGTACAAAAGTGTAACCATTTTAATCGACATTCTACAAAATCAGCTAAGCCCGCCCGCTTAGCTCAGTAGGTAAGAGCGTTGGTCTACGGATCACGGGGTCGTGCGTTCGATCCTCGGGCGGGGCGTATGTTCTCCGTGACTATTTGATAAACGACATTGTGTCCTCCACCTCTGATTCATGTGGGGAAGTTGGCAGTTACTTGCGGAGAACAGGTTTGTACTGGTACAGAATCCAGGATCACTGGTTAGGTTCACTGCCCGCCGTTACATGACTGAAATACTGTTGAAAAACGGCGTTAAACCCAAAACAAACAAACACAAAAACACAATCAGCTGTCCCTCATCAAACTGTACAGAAGTGCTTACATTAACGGTTAAGAATTGTTATGAACAAGTGTTTGTGGCTGGAAGAGTATATATGTGGGCTCCTGCGTCACTTGTTGTTTCCAGCCAAACATGAAAAAATAAGATAAACTCATTAGGAAACTTACCGATGACAGTGGAAATACATTCACCCGGCCATATTATCCACCGCTTCTGCGACGAATCCTCCACGGCCGCGGCGTTGGAACCACCACATCTGCGAAAGCTATGGCCAGTGTGAAAGAATAGCTTTCAGAAAAGGTTGAGTTTTAGATAATATAATGATTAGTAATAGTAACGAAAAAGAAATGTTTTGGCCGATGCTAAATATCTCACTCTATATAATAACAGTTTAAATAAAAATGAAACGAGAGCTATCACTATCGTGATTTATACACCACTATTTCACTGACAGAGGAAATAAAACATTTTTTGCGTGGAATTTCTATGTTAACATAAGTAAGTTCAAATTAGTGGAAAAAGTTTCTCAAAAATATGAAGTTGAGGCAGCCAAAATTATTACTAAGTTGGAAGGGGTTAACTGAAGTGGCATTGACTTTGATGAATTCAATGAGTCAAGTTAGAACTTAACGGTAGATGTACAAGGCCCCAACTCTTCATGATAGATGCTATCAGGAGGTAGAATGTGTAGAGTATCTATCAGTGGTTCAAGCGAAAAAATATGCTTTTCGATGCAAAATTGCAAAAATTTAACATGTCTTAATGGCTGTAAAAGGTCTCCCCGTACTTGGATTCAGTGTTATATTTCGATCTTCTCAGATCGTTCAGCACGACTTTTATGTCGTGTTATTGGTACTGTTTAGTTTCTCAACATGACCGTTTCGGCCTGGGTGGTTCCAATACTCCCGCTTTCATAGCCTTGGGTATTGTATAATCACCCCGTGGATATGCTGCCTGCTTTTTAATTTTGTCTTTTGACAGTTCCTGTGATACGCAGGCTCAATAACCTCAGATCCCCTTCCTAAATTCCAGTTTGTTTAGTTCTGCCCATTGATTTCTCGTTTGGGGCAAACCCTTTACTTTATCTGGGGACCAAACGCCGCTGTCATGGAATTACACGCCCCAACACGTGTATCATTGAAGGTTCCATGTTCATCGCCGTTTGAATACATCTGCGGATGTAAAATTGCTTTTTATACTTTTAGCATGTGTAAATGTTGAGTTCTGCTCAACCCGGGGCTAGAGGACGTGGACGGTAGCATGCATTTCCACTACCGTCCATGAACAGGCTCAATCAAACCGAGCCTGCAGCATTTTCGTTTTTTCGTGTTGAGCGACCTGTGAAGTTTCCACTTTTCTCTATTTTGTTATATTTTCTGGTCCTTTGGGATCATGGAGTCCATTCAACATATGTGTAATAGAGTTCCGCTTAAGCAGGTGCTATGGGGCGTGAAAGGTGTTGCACATTCCATTACCTCTCATGAACAGACTCAATCAAACCGAGTCTGCTATTATTCTTCTTGGTTGCATTCTTTGCTTCCAAAGGTTCTTTTTACAGATTTTATTAACTATCACAACAGCAATCTTTAAGTGCCGAGTGGTGGCTGTAAAAGGTCTCCCCGTACTTAGATTCAGTGTTGTTATATTTTCTGGTCCTTTGGGATCATGGAGTCCATTCAACATATGTGTAATAGAGTTCCGCTTAAGCCGGTGCTAGGGGGCATGAGAGGTGTTGCACATTTCATTACCTCTTATGAACAGACTCAATCAAACCGAGTCTGTATTATTCTTCTTGGTTGCATTCTTTGCTTCCAAAGGATCTTTTTACAGATTTTATTATAGAGAAGTAACATTTCTTTAAAGTGAGTATCTTATTTCTTTACGCATCATATCAAATGAATATTAACTATGTATTACAGACTTCAACCAGGGGTTTATGACTGGTCAAGTTAAATAATTATTAAAGGGATAGTGGAGAAATACAACTACATTGGACGTTTCTCACTTCACTTTTTGTATGCCTTATTTCGGTCTAAACTACGTTGCATGATTAACAGTGCTTCATTTGATATGCTTAAAGAGGTAACGCCAGTTTATTTTACGTGTAAGCCAATATTGGTCTCTATCGGGTTTATTTATGACAATTTTGTGTCTATTTGGGTATTATTATTATTATTATTATACCAGATTTATATAGCGCCCTTTTCATGATCAATTTCACGTTCAAAGGCGCTTTACATAGTTCAAATGCAGCCGCACAAGGCGCATAATTCATCCTCTAGTACAGACACAGAGCGATCTGACCAGAGGGACAGAGTGAGACAAAGCCCCCACGACAGAGAGATCAGAAATCAGATACAGGCTTGCCCGGCTAACTTAGCCTAGCTCGTTGCGAATAGACAGCCTGGTTCTTTAACGTGTCCAGTGTATATCACTGACACACGCAAGGATTGCCTGGGTTCCTGACCAGTACACCTCTAGTTGGGTGGGAAACACTGAAAAGCGTTTCTGAAAATTCCGGAGTAGCTGCCGGGGATCGAACCCCCGACCTCAGGATTGGAAGGCCAGTGTTCAAACCACTGAGCTATCCGTACGTCCTAATGTATTGACAAAATATGGTCATTACAGTAATAATTCTTATTTATCTATTTATTTGGGTTTTACGGCGCACTAACACAGTATAGGTTATATGGCGCCAAACAGGACTACAAATTTTGGTTTCATATCTTATTTACATCGAAATAAAAACATGAAGTATGGAATCAATACTTGCATATCTGCTGGAATCACATAGTTACAGCAAAACCAAGTGTTAAGACCCTATTAGTCGCCTCTTACGATCATGCAAGGGTAAGGCAGTGGTTACAAATCTTTTCATACACAGATCGTCCTAGAACCACATGGGTCTACTAATAATCCTGACAGTCAAAATGAATAAACACAACTATCAAATTCTGAAAACAAACTGTCGGAAACAGTTCTTTATTCAGCTTTAAATAGCAGTACTTTCATACATCATTCTAGTAATCCTTCGATTCTATGATACATGTTCATATAGATATCAGCTTTTTATGCCTTAATGCGAAGCAGAACCTCTGTAGATTGTTTAAATCTAAGTGTTTTTGTTTACTGTGCATCTTCATGAAAGCTCACTGCTTTCACCATGTGACCATGGTATTCTTATTTTAAGTTTACAGCTTTTTATTTTGCGACTAGATTTACTCTGACTTCAAAGCAATCATTGTCTAGAACAAGATGTTTGTCCAAAGAACACTGAAACCCTCATTTCCTCCTGTGTGTAACACAAACCTTTAAGAACTTAAGTCAAGGACCATAACTTTGGTCTGGCTGAGTAAAATATCAACCAGAATATCAGATGCATAACTGCACATGCTATATAAAAGCCTGTTATGATTTTTTTCACTCAGGGTCAAATTTTGAGATACATGTGACACACACTTTTATGCCTTTAATGCATGTTATGACTATATCAAGGGCCATAACTCTAAACTGACCGGCAGAAGTTCCACACAAAACCCCAGGCCACAACTTCACATGCTGAATAATATTCCTATTAAGTTTCATGTTCCTAGGCCAAATATGTTATAATATACGTGCAACACAAACCTTTATGTATATTTTTGACTGTCAAGGGCCAAACTCTGGTCTAGCTTAGTGAAATCTCAAACAAGATATCAGGTGCACAACTTACCGTGCTCAATAACGTTTTGTAATGTTTCATAATCCTAGGTTAAACACTTTTAGATACATGCTTAACGAACGTTAAGACCCTCTTATGTATATTTTTGACTTAGTCATATGTCATACATTTGGTATGGCTCGTGAGATCCCAAATAAAATACCAGGTGCACATATTCTCGTACTGAACGACAATCCTGAGAGATTTGATGTTCCCGAGTCAAATGCTGTCTGAGATATGCACGACTCAAATTCAGACGGACGGACAGACGCACGGACAAGGGCAACTCTAAGTGTCTCTCCCCAACACCCCCAAATTTTTTGAAGGGAACTAAAATCTGAATGACTGGTTGCAAGACAAATGTATCTATAGACATTTCAATAATTTGCGTATATTGTATTGTGTTACCTTTCATAGCAATTTCTAAATTATAAGTCTTTGTTGTTCCTTTTTTTTCCAAAACTCCACTATTTCATGTCTTCCCGCCATTGCACAACAAACGTATGGCTTTTAAAAAACACATTTACAAATATAAAAATGAAGTGGGAAACTATCCTTTGTGAGACCATTTTATTGATTTATTGGTTAAATATTGTTTTTTATGTGTAGAGTCGCGAATACATGTAAATGGTGGAATTATAAACAATTGGAACAAAAAAGCCTTTTGATTTAGAAATTACAATGAAACGTTACACAACGCGAAATACATGCGATTATGCTTTTGTTAAGTAATGGTGAATCATTTTGAGACTATCTTTCAGGCTCAAAACAGTCGGGCAATTAAGTGGTAATCATAAAAATATCAATACAGTTATGTGGAGGCTGAGACACTTGATATAGTGGACGCAACTTGACCCCGATGGTTGACCTTTGCATTATAATACATAATGAGGTACAACTTATTAGTAAAAAGGAGTGTACGTAAAACACTTAATCTCTTTGCATTTAAAAAACACGAGCTGCACGAGAAAATGGAAATATAAATTTGTGTAAATATGAATTAGTGTATTGGAAAGTTAAAAAAAAATTAACTGTATACTGTATACAAACTAATTCCATATAATATATACGGCTACCCTAAGCACCCCCTTATTTCTACAATGAAATAATCGATATGAATAATCAGCCTAAGGTCAACCATCGCGGTCAAGTTGCGACTACTATAAAAGCAGTGAAATGTTTATTGCCTTTTTCACTCTAATATGTTAGTAAGCATACAGGATATCACATACTTTAGCATCTATGATAGTTCCTGCTTTCACGCAAACCTCTTTGGTAGCACACCATTTCAGCCAAATATCTAGGTAAAATATCTATGGTAGCACCTTTCCTCATCTTATACTTTTGGCGTCACTTTTTTTTCACCCAGCTATATAGAGAATCACCGTTTTCAACCAATTACTTTTTTCACACAATTTCTATGGTAGTATTTTTACGCCAAAACAAATGGGGTATCACCTTCTATTACCCAAATGTCTGTGTGGCACCTTTTTTTGAGCCAAAAATCTTGGATAGCATCTTCTGTTAAAAATACTCAGATTTGTTAAAGCCCAGACCACAAGAGCTAGGGGCGTGGTCACATTTCCCTATATGCATGAACTTAGAACTTTTAAATTCTTCTCGTAAAAGTCCCGATTTCATAATAATATATCAAGCTATTTCCTTGATAAACCTCTACTGAATAAATCTAATTTGTCAAAACCATGACCGTCGGAGAGCGAAATTATTTTTCCCTATATTTATGTAGTTAGAACATGTCAGAAACTGTTGTCCCGATTTTGAAAAAAAAGAAGATTTTTTCAAACATATGTTTCAAGGGTAATTCGTTACCTAAAAGACTGTTCGAAAAAAAACCAAGTCATTTCAAACGGTTTAAAAATATTCTCATCCGAAATCACCTTCCTATCTTTAAAATAGTTCAGTTTACTCCGATTCATCAAAAAATGTCGCTAGAATAAACTCTCTTACTTTCGGTCGACCGGTCAGTAGAACATTTGGGCTTTGATAAATAACTAATTTAAAATGTTTGGTCTCACAATACTTAGACTCCACAGGATGATTACCTCGGGTTTGAAGATGACTCCTATTGGTTTTGATTTAGTAGGTCTATGGTCAAGATTAGTGAAATTAAGTCTGAATATGGTCAATAACTATAGATCGATTTTGCCTACAGTTGTCAAACTTCATAGGATAATTGCCAATGATCAGTAAATGATCCTATTCGTTTTGGGGTAAGTAGGTCAGAGGTTAATGACGTAGTGACTTCGAGACTGAAAACGTTGTACGCTCAATAAATAGAGAATGTTTGGGCCTACAGTTGTCAGTCTTGATAGGATGATTGCCTGTGTTAAGCAGATAATCCCAGTTGTTCAAGGATTCAGTAAGCTAAATGTCAATGACACTGCGGACTTGATACTGAAAACGGTTTCCGCTCAATAACTCAGAACGCTTTAGTCCGCAGTCGTCAAACTTAGTAGGATGCTTGCCTGTGTTCAGTAGATGGGTCTTATTGTTTCATGTCAGTAGGTCTAAGGTCGGGTTCAGCGTGACCTCTAGAATGAAAACAATTTACACTTAGTTAGTAATAATGCTTTTGCGAAGAGTCGTCAAACTTTATAGGCATATTGTGTTCATTAACTAAGAACGCTTTGGCTTACAGTCGTCAAAAATCATAGGATGACTGTATGTGGTCAGTAGATGACTGTTAAAACGAAACAACTTAGAATGATTTGGCCTACAGTCGTAAAACTTCATAATATGATTGTCTGTGACGAGTACTTGGTGTACTTACTCTAATGTTATGGAGTTAGTAGGTCAAAAGTCAAAATGACTGAAAATGGTTTTCACTCGATACTTGAAGAACGTTTTGACTGTCGACTGTCAATCATCGTAGGATTGCTCCTTGTTGTAAGTACAATGTAGATAATTATCATTTTGTGTCCATGGTCATTTGTCCAAAGGTAACAGCATACAAAATTACATACCCATTTGCCTCCAAAAGGCCATAATGAGGCGGGCATATGTGTTTTAAAATCAGGTCTTCTTCTTCTTCTTATTCCTACACTCCTTCGTATCTCATCTTTGAAGATTATGTGTAGTTCTCATTTATATTTTATAAAAGATCAGCCCCATAATGCACATATTTCTCTAATTTTGCTGACAAATGAGAATATATGCCTTAGTTATTTAGTAACTTTTCTGCATTTGACAGTTTTTGGTATATTTTGGTAACAATCATGTTTCTATTATCTGCTGTCTTTATTATTGATCCGACACTGGTGTATCGTATGTAATAAGCTGTATGAACAATATCTATAATGTGATGCTTTCGAAGCAACAATAGCAGACTTGAGTCTGTTCATGAGAGGTTATGAAATATACATCACCCCTCGCGCCCCTTAGGACCGGCAAAAGAGGAATAATACAGATATATTGAATGGATTCCATGACCGAAATAATAAGAAAATACAACAAAACTTAATTCAAGTACGAAGAGATTTTGACAGCCACCACATTACACTTAAAGTCTGCTGATGTGATCATTAATAAAATCTATAAAAGGGGCCTTTGGAAGTTAGCTATGCTATATATGCATTATTTATGGATTTTTCTTCTTAAAATTTAGTCAAATCTGTCTTTTCTAGTTTACAGCATAAAACGTTTTGTTGAGTTTGTACAAATTTTCATTAACCTTTAGAAAACGCCATTCATTCTCAACATAAATTGTCATTGAAATTAAAGATCCAAATAGGTTGAGCCAACAACTTTTGATAGTAGTTCTGATACTAGCATACTTTATATCCATACTAATTATTTATACAGAATCAGTATATATAATAGAAAAGAACAAAATATCGTAAAAAATATAAAATGGCTTTACACGCTCACTTAGACTTTGTTAGATTCTAATAAAAATGACACAGACTAGTTTCGCCGTGAACGGCTCATCAGTGTATCTAAATATATAATAATAGAAGAAATGGTAATAACTAAATAGTTCTGACGTCAAAGCAACAACTGACTTAGCTTTGACCTATTGTAATCATGGGTTGCATACACACATTAGAATTCGAATAGCCGCAGAGCAGGGCTTTAAAGTAACATATAAGATATTTATTTTACAGAAAAACTGACATTAAGACCATCTCCTCATATTTCTGTAAATACTATATCAGAATTTGACGAACCTACGTGTTATCGCTCTGTGTATACCACGAGTGAACTAAAGCCCGCGCTAACTCATGTAAACTTCGTGCATAAGTTTAAACCAAAAGTAAAAAAGAAAAACAAAAAACAAAAACAAAAAACAAAAAAAAAAACAAAACAAACAAAAAACAAGAAAGAAAACCTTCAAGTACCAAAAAGAAAAATATACTTATGTATGTACATTATTGTTTAGTTTTTTTCCCAATCAAACAATGAAACAGACATGTCGAGAAAATGCTATTTACCATAAGAAAGAATCGTTTCTTATTCTCTATAAGTATTAAGTAATGAAAATGAAATGTAATTTGATTTATTTCTGCCTTTGAAATTCTGTTTTAATAAGTTGTGGAAGAAAACCTTACTGCTTGATTTAAAAGTTCTACAACAGCATGTATGCATTTTTTTTCACTTCTTTAAGAACTTAGTAAAATATGTATCATTCTTAAGGTCTCTCTAAATAAGTGAAGGAATTTCTTGAATTCTGGAGACGTCTTTAATTATAGTATATCATAAACAATTGTTCTTTTAAAAGGAAATCTAATTATGTTTTACAAAAACATTACAAATGTTTTACTTGTACTTTTCACTTTATGACTGGTATGAGAAACCCTTTACATCAAACATAACAAAATTTGCAATTTTTAATTCATCTGAGGTATACAAAACAGAAAATAGATTTTTTACTTCAATCTTCAAACTACAAAAGCCGAAGAGATTCATTCGGGAAAATGTCTAATCCCGTAATTACGAGATATCATTATTATAAGAAAATTATCCTTATCACATTACATCGAGATTTGTACTCTCATTACTACGGCTCCATGTCTCGCTTGTACGAGAAAACATTTCGTTATTTCAAAAAGTATATCGTTATTACGAAAAAAAAAATCGTTCTTATCGCGAAATTACGGGATATTCTATCATTATTACAAGACAACTACCCGTATACCCGTGTCACACAACTAAGAGATCTTTTCATGACGATTTCATATCAAGTTTTAGATTTTTTTCCATATATGATAGGGGCTTCCCCTCAGACAATTTCTTTTAAATTATGCAATTTTCCCCAAAAATTGACTTTTCGTCAGATTTTTTATTCCTCTTTGCCCAAATACCGAGCTTTTTACCCAAAATTACACCCTGGGTCCCTTCCCCTCCTGGTAAAAAACCCTGCAACGTTTTTTACGAGAAAATATTTCGTTTTTGCAATAAATACTTTCGTTAATACAAGAAATTGTATCGTCATGATAAGATCATTACGGTTAAATTTTCCGATAAATTAAATATTGAAACGTGTAGTACATTTTTAGAGCATTTTTCTTTGTCTTTGTAGTAGAAAGGTGAATTTGCACATTTCTGGGTAGGATTTTGATAAATGTCTTTTATGGCAAAAATAATGATAATAATAATAATTTTACACGAACACTGCATAAGAAATGTGGGTATGCAGCATTTGAAAAATAAAGGAAAATTATGTTTTTCTACATTACGTTGCCTATTTTCAGCTGAAAATGCAATACCAGGTGTATTTCTGAAATACTTTTCTATCAGTTTAGGGGTATACAAATAGGACTTTACTACTTTCTAACGGTTGAAGATTTAAACTATCTTTCTGTAAGTACTTTTGGCCTATTCTTTGATTTTCATTTAACTGATAATCTTGGGGCCGATTTTGGTCAAAGACATACGTTACCTTTCAAAATTTTAATTGCAGCTACAATTTCTGTAAAACGTTGCAGTTATGTTTCGAAACTTTTGAATTTCATAGGTTGATGTACTCACACCTCTTAGCGCACAAGGATTTTACTATACAAGTCCATTATTAACCTGTAACTGTCCACATAAAGTATCCATTATTTTAAGAATGGACAGTTACAGGTTAATAATGGACAGGTATTGTAAAATAATCATGTGTATAGAGCGGTATCGGCACAATAACCTATATAATGGACAAAACTAACAAAGGAATACGTAACAAGCGTGATTTAAGAGTTTACGATATATTTGGGCCATTCCATGAGAAGACCTGTAATACTGACAAAAAGTCAAATATGAGATAACAAAAATACTCATAAATAACATTCTTTCACCTTTCGTATCTGAAAATTTGAAATAATAATCTTCTCTATTTCAAGAGTTATAATGACTTTAAATAAGTCCTCCAGAGTATTTCAGACATGTCATTAAGAACGTCATGAAAGCTGTTAACGCCGACGGGAATAACGTGTATAGTCATTAATGAAAAAAAATTTGCATATCATTTACTAAACATTAAAATTTTGAATATTAAGGAACAGTTTAAAAAGATTTTACTGAAAAATAACTTAACCGTATATTTTTGTTTTCATCATGGGCCTTTTACCTACATACCTCTATATTTTCATAATACATGGGTCCTTTTGGACTTCCGTTGCCATGACAACCAAAATAATATTTATTTGATTTCCTAGCCATCCAGCTGGCTTAAGGAAGGTCGGTGGTTCTACCCAGGTGCCCGCTCGTGATGAAATAATGCACGGAGGGCACCTGGGGTCTTCCTCCACCATTAAAGCTGGAAAGTCGCCATATGACCTATCATGTGTCGGTGCGACGTTAAATCCGAAAAAAAAATTTGATTTCCTTTGCATAACTGTATTACAATATACATTTTTTTCTAGTTTCTGCACGAACATGATAAAAACAATGATTATTACTTATTATGCAATATTTATACGAGGATGGGATCAAAAGTAATGCCACTGGCTATTGATAACCGCTATTTTTAGCGCGAGTACAAAATTCACCCTCTGTACGTGTTTCCCGTTGTAATAGCTTTTAATCGACGTATAAACTATACATGTTACGTAGACACAATATCTCGCTCACAACTCACATTTGCACAAACCCTACTCGTAGGCGGTTAGGCAAAATGGTTGGTGAAAGTGTAAAAAATGCGAACGAAATCAGATCTGACATTAAGACTTGCGCTTCATTCAGAAGAGGTTCAAAGGACATTTATGCTGACATATGTGCTGTTTATGGTAGTAATGAAATGTCCTTTCATAGTTTGCAGATGGGTTAGGATTTATTTTGCTGGCGTGGAGTCTGTCAAAAATGAGCCTAAAACTGGTCGACCTAAGTTTGCAAGTAGTCCAAGGATTGTTGAAAAAATCAAACAAATAGTACTTTCTGACGCAAGATATACTTCTCAGCAAATTGCGGACATGGTTTGCATTTCAAAAGCATCTGTGTTGCGCATTCTGCGAAATATTTTGAAATTGAAGAAGAAAAGTGCTAGGTGGCTCCCGCATTTGCTCACTGATAATGCACGCGCGTTAAGATGGCGCGCAAGCTTTTGAAGAGGTTTCAAAGATACGATCAAAAACATTTATGAATGTAGTAACAGGTGATGAGTCTTGGATACATTTCTTCGAACCGCATCTAAAATTTAGTAACCGAGTATAGCTCACCAAAAATGCCAGAAGTGTGAAAAATATTATGTATGCCATATTTTTCACTACTAAAGGTCTCGCCATCCAGGTTCCTGTACCTAAAGGCAAGTCAATGAATGCCAAGTTTTATAAAAAAAAAAGTTCTTAAAAAGCTTATCAAGTACTTCCAGAAACGTCGACCAAAGACGGGTATCCGAGGCATCGATTTATTACATGACAACGCCTCGAGTCACAAGGCTGGGATTGTGACGTCGTTTTTGAATGAACAGGGACTAGAACGCCTACCCTATTCTCCGGATCTAGCCCCCTGTGACTTTTTCCTTTTCCCTCGTCTCAAGAAAAAACTTGCAGGCAGAAAATATAAATCCCGCCAAAAGTTGGGGGCCCCCATATTTAACCTCTTTAGTGATATACCTAAAAAAGACTATCAGAAAGCTTTGGATTAAAAGATTGAGACGTCGTGTATCTGTCAAAGGAGGTTACTTTGAAGGTTTGAAATAAAGATTTTCTTAATCCAACCTTTAGTTGTCATTTAACACCATTGGTTGCATTACTTTTGATCCCACCCTCGTATCATGTCACTAATACAAGTTTCCTCATGGAACGGCCCAACTTATATATGGGCAGAGAGAATTCATACGAACCAGTCACCACCACAATATACCAGACCAGTTAGAGCAAAGTTTAACAAAAGCTAGATAAGTTTCGATGCTGTGTTATAAACACTCCAGAATTGTACTACACATTCGCACTGATTCAACATTTGCATATATACTCAAAATCGCTGTTGTCATGTCCCACAAATCAACATTGACATTATAGTCTTATTAACTGACTGAGACCAGGAGATTTATCCTTTTTTTATAACGTGTTTAATAAATTCAAACTGAAACATCAAAATTTCGTCTTCCGTTACTTACTATAGATCGTCACTTCGATCAACGTCTCCTGTACTTAAAACGCCGTCAAAGTCCAAGCTTTATTATACTAGTGTAATACAAAATGCATGTAATGACTTTATTTCACTCCCACGACGTCAGACATGTTATGATTATGTTTTATAACATTTAAGTGGCATTTCTGTCACTTTTTAGTTCTTTACTATTTCGAACTATTATAATATTGAAAGGTACCACCGTGGAACAATTTTTTTTCTTGCTTGTAAGTCGAAGTTAATTATGAAACTTAGTAAAAATAGGATATGGTCTAAATTCTTCCCTCTGTGCTCCCTGAACTCGTATATGTCATCAATAATAAAATGATCATAACAAGAAAATCTTTATGACGTAAAGTAGAAAACAAAATTTACATTGTTACAATGGAAAACATGGTTTAGTGCGTTAATAATTGTAGTTTATAACTACTTTTAACATTCAGGCGGACAATGACACCTTCAGAGAGCCAAACCATTTCTTCTTGTGTAACACGGACAACCTGCCATTATATCGTCAGGTTATTGGGAATAAGACCCTGTCCTCACAGCCTGTCGTTGATTATGATGACGCTGAAATAACAGCTGTTGCAGTGTCAGTTTTAGAGTCCACACTTATTGCAACCTTGGGCACAGCAAAAGGAGACATTTTAGAGGTAAATAGCTTAAGAATCTTTAACAATATATATATATATATATATATGTATATATCCAAAATGTATTGATTTGCAATATAGTTTCACCCGTTTACGTGATCTTCAGGAGTTAAACTGTATATTAGGAATCCGGTAAACGCTCTTCTACCAGTCAATCGTCACATCGCAGAATGCTCAAAAGAGTTAGCTCAAAAGTTTAAGATAATGCTAATATATAAATTACAAGAAACAGACAGACTCAAAAGAAGGAGAAAAGAAACTCTATTTTTTTACTCCTGAAAATCACGTAAACGGGTGAAACCTGTCGAGTTACATTCTTTTATACTACTTAATTGGATTGGAAAAATTAAATATGTAAAAAATAAAAGGTATCTTATTTCATCTTATATATATCGGAAAAAAAAGATGAAATAAGATACCTTTTATTTTTTACATATTTAATTTTTCCAATCCAAGTAAGTAGTATAAAATAATGTAACTCGACAGGTTTCACATACATATTGAAACATGGACACTTTTATCAAATAAATTTTATGCATCTGTATATATTATTATAAATAGTCCATATATGGCAAGCCTTTCGGTTGCTGCTTTGCATAGAGGTTCTTTTCTTTCTTGTGTTTGATGTTTCAATGAAAACTCATTTTATACTTGAAAGTATAATATATGAATGCCTTTATGTAAAAACTAAGCAATGCCAACCAAATTAAAAGTAATTTTGTAACAGAGTACGTAGTTAGTCACGTACCAGTGGAAAACCGGAGAAAACTATAGGAATGACCTTCGTCCGTTCGTCTGCCCTTCCGTCTGTCCGTCTACAAATCGGGATCAAATTAATCAAAAAGTATTTAAGCTAAGTTCATAAAACTTGATATATGAATAGAGGGCAATACGTAGATTATGCATATACATGACTTATGCTAATTGGTCATAGGTCAACGTTACTATTGAGGATCTTGTTAAAATTGTTTCCGCTTTTTAATTTTTATATGCATTGGTGGACTGTCTCAGAGCTACGTAGAAACATTCCCAATGATGAGACAGTGTGTCAACAAATGATTTATGCTTGTTGGTTACAGATCAGGGTTACTATTTAAAGTCAAGTAAAAGTTTTTTCACCCCATTATATATATTGAAGGACTTTGTTACCATTACAAGCAATAGTTCCTCGTGACCTGACAATAACGCATGCTTGGTGGTCAAAGGTCAAGGTCACTATTGAAATAAAAATAAAAATAGCTTTTGCTCCTTAGCTTCTAAATGCCTTGCCGCATTTTTATATACACTCACACATATGTTCCCTATAACCAGATAATGTGTTGCTTGTATGACCCATGCCTCATCAAGTAGACGTCATAGTTAACATTGAAGGTCAAGTATAAAACTACCTGCTTCATAACTTTAAATTGCATAGAAGGAGATGGTGTTTAAAATACAGAAATGTTCCCCATGATTAGACATGTGTCTAGGCACTTGATCTATTGTTTGCGGTCAAAGGTCAAGGTCACTATTGAAGGGTCAAGTAAGTTTAAGTAAATTGTTTCTGCTCCATAATGTTTATGTGCATTGATGGATTATCTTAGCATTGCACACACATGTTCCCCATGGTGCAATATTGTGTCGCGTACATTATCTATGCTTGTAGGTCAGGGTCACTATTGAAATCAAAGAAATAATATTTTTTGCTCATCAATGTTTTGAAGCATTTCAGTCATAACACTGTTGCCAACAACCATAAGGAACGAACTCTCACGGAGTTTTCACCGGTATCGAATTTCTGTAATGCCACTGCGATATTAAGTAACTTGTTTGTTATATTTTTGTCATTATGTTGCCAATGGAAATAATTAGATTTTCTGAACATTCTACTTTTGCAGCTTTTATGCACGGATATCCAGCATAAATACTGTTATATAGAAATACAATTACCAAAGTTTATATATTTCCTATTTCTGTTTCATTTCGGTGGGAAATCTCAAGAGTCCACAAAATACACACATAAAACAGTCAAACAGAAGTCATAGAAAATAAATAATTCCGCTGTTGGTAAACCAAACAGATGCTTTAAACACTGGCTATTTATTCTAAATGCAAAGGGGGGTGGGGGGGGGGGGGGTCCCAGTTAGGTGTCTGCGCAAAATGTTTTTTGATTTTATTAATGTTTTGTGGTAATATACCTACATGTATTAAGTTTCATTAACAAGTGTTATTGTTACCAGTTTTTACTTACTTCTATAGATATTCACATTTAAAGTGGGTGGGGTAATCTGACATGTGACCAGCCAGGAACACAATTTCTGTTATTCTTTTAAAAATAGTTCTAACTTTTTACCTGAAACTTTCATGATAAAATAACTATGCAATGGACATTCACACAACATGTTGCATTTTAAATTGTACTGAATACGTTTTTAATCACGGAGCCACAAAGTGGTCTAATCAAATTTACTGATTTTCAATGGACGAACTTTACCAAAAAGCTAACACATTTTTCATTAGTTGAGATATTAAGGTGTTATTTTCAGCAGATATTGTAAACTAAATAAACATTAAAATGACAGTATATCAGTATATTCTGATTAATATTGGTAGAGTGGTACACTCTCAAACTGGGAAAAAGTGGGTGGGGTAAATAAATATTCGAAGCAACACTACAAAAATTGTGCAGTTGTTACGAAATGGCCTCAGATTGTCTATTACTATCTTAATTGTGCCACCATGAGTGGTGGGGGCATATAGATTTGCATTTGTCCGTGCGTCCGTCCGTCACTCCGTCTGTACGTCCATCCGAAGTTCGTGACGCGCTTAGATCAAAAAGAATTTGATATAATTTGATGAAACCTTGCAAGAGTCTTTATCATGATATGAACTTACACACCTTCTATTTTTCGTCTGGCTCCGCCCCCTAATTTTAGAGTTACTGCCCCTGGAATAGTAAAAATGCACATTTTCACCTTGTGACACGCCTGGCTTCAAAAGTATTTGATATAAATTGATGAAATCTTGCATGAGTCTTTATAATGATATGAACTTGCACATTTTCTATTTTTCGTATGGCCCCGCCACTATTTCTAGAGTTATGGCCCCTGAAATAGTAAAAATTGCACATTTTCACCTAGTGACACGCCTAGCTCAAAAAGTATTTGATATAGATTCATGAAACCTTGCATTAGTCTTAATCATGATATGAACTTGCACATCTCCTATTTTCAATCTGGGTCCGCGCCCTATTTCTAGAGTTATGGTCCCTGAAATAGTCAAAAATGCACATTTTCACCTTGTGACATGCCTAGCTCAAAAAGTATTTGATATAAATTGATGAGTGTTTATCATGATATGAACTTGCGCATATACTATTTTTATCTGGGTTTGCCCCCTATTTCCAGAGTTATGGCCCCTGAAATAGTGACTGATAAATGCACATTTTTACCTAATTATGTGCCTTACTCAGAAGTATTCTCGGTGCCTTACTCAGAAGTATTTAAATGTAAATTCATGAAACCTTGCTTGAGTCTTTATCATAATGTGACGTTTGCACACATGGCACTTCTTGAGAATTTTAGCATTCATTACAGAGTTATGGCCCTTGAAATAGCTAAAATAGTGGATTTTTTGTTTGTGATGCTCATAAAGTATATGGTATAGAATAATGAATCCTTTTCATAGTTTTTTGAGGCTATACCCCATTAAGACTGCAAACATTTGAATTATTTCCCCTTATTTGTGACAAATGTACCATGCGAGGGGTAGGGGGATGGGGAGGGGGACACACCCTGTGCCCTACAGACACATTCTAGTTTTATTAAATACAGACTTGGTTGATAAATTTTAACAATTTTTTTTTCACTTTAATAAGACTTTACACATGTGTGCCATGGAAACATCAATGCAGAAAATTTAATGTTAATTTGAACAATAGCTTTCCTCAAAATATACTGCCTCAGGCAAAACATTTTGTGAAATACTTTGAGCTTTCAGGGTTAATTTGGTTTGTCTACATGTCATGTTCAAGGTCCATGCTTTTTCCATGACACACATGTATAAAATGGGAATTTTTTGTTAAAATTTATCAATCAATGCTGTATTTAATAAAATTAAGATAGTAATAGACAATCTGAGGCCATTTCTTAACAACTGCACAATTTTTGTAGTGTTGCTTCGAATATTTATTTACCCCACCCACTTTTTCCCAGTTTGAGAGTGTACCACTCTTCCAATATTAATAAGAGTACACTGATATACTGTCATTTTAATGTTTATTTAGTTTACAATATCTGCTGAAAATAACACCTTAATATCTCAACTAATGAAAAATGTTTTAGCTTTTTGGTAAAGTTTGTCCATTGAAAATCAGTAAATTTGATTAGACCACTTTGTGGCTCTGTAATGAAAAAAGTATTCAGTACAATTTAAAATGCAACATGTTGTGTGAATGTCCATTACATAGTTATTTTATCATGAAAGTTTCAGGTAAAAAGTTAGAACCATTTTTAAAAAAATAACAAAAATTGTGTTCCTGGCTGGTCACATGTCAGATTACCCCACCCACTTTAAATGTGAATATCTATAAAAGTAAGTCAAAACTAGTAACAACAATACTTGTTAATGAAACTTAATACATGTAGGTATATTACCACAAAGTATAAATAAAATCAAAAAACATTTTGCGCAGACACCTACCTGGGACCCCCCCTTTACACAAACCAATGAAATATCATCATCCTTTTTAACAACATTAATCTTCAAGGGCTTTTTACAAGTGGTACATCAAACTTTTCTGTTAAGCCTTAATACAATAAAAGTGTTTGGACAATATAGTCTGCATACAACTTTTTATCACCATAAAACCTTTTAATTCTTGACAGGTGTTGGCTAGAAACATTTGATATGAAGAAATATTCTCGCACTTGTTCAACAAACAATAGTTTTGACAATACTTGATAAATAGGTGACAGACTAATCAAGGAAAAACTTTTAGATGTAATTACAATAATTTTAGTGATTTTTAAGACACAAAATATTATACAATTATCGACTTTTTCATAGGTTGATATCAGGATTTATCAACCCGAAAGGAGTTATATTCACCGAGCCGAAGGCGAGGTGAATATAACTATTTGAGGGTTGATAAATCTTGATATCAACCTATGAAAAAGTCAATAATTGTTTTATTACATGAATAAATGTAAAGTCAGTCTTGTTATTACAATTATTGTATCTTTAATAAAGAAATAAGGAATAAATTTAGCCCAAATCAGGTTGATATTGGTTTTCCAAGCACCTACTTCGATCTATTTTTATTTTCGTACTATTTATAACCCAAGATAAGTTGATATGATATGTACTCATTACTTTTCAAACCGTTTTCAGCCAATCAGAGAAACAATAGAATACAGTCGTAATAATACAGCATAACACAGTGACAGAATCATTTCTAATGGCTGCGTCCACCAAAGATTCTGGCCTTTATTATTTCTAAAGTTTTGAGAGTTATTTTGATGAAATGCAGCAGCATTTAAAGTTGCAACATAGGGGTTTCCTTGAAAAATGGACAAATGGCGAGATATGCGGTCTGTGTTTAAGTACGTTTGCGCTTATTACGAGAATTTTTTAAAGGCTATTTCCTGAAAAATATTATTTATAAGCATAATGATGACAGTTTCTTTGTTTGATGATATAAACTGATACAGACGTAATTGTAAGGTCCGGAAGCCGAACGTTTAGCCTGTCTACTAGGAGTTTTCTTGGCGTCCGGTAATCTGTTTGTTTATAAATTATGAATTATGCATTTTTCAATGAAATTATTGTACTTCACATATTAACATCAAATCAATATTTGTGTTAAATGTGGTCCTGGTTATAGATGTAATTACTGCCTTTTCCAATGTTGTTGTGTAGTTGGTGTGCAAAGACAAATGTTAACAAACAGAAGTATCAAAGATGATGGCAAGGATGAACTGTTGTGTTACACTATTCATAAACAAATTGATTACCAAATGCCTTAAAAATACCCAGAAAGACTAGGCTTCCAGTTCATGAAGGGATAGAACAAAAGCTAGAAACTGAAACTGAATAATTTGAATAAACACCTACTTCTATACAATGACATATTCAATGGCGTTGTACATGGTAATAATAATAATAACTTTATTTAAACAAACAGTTATGTACTTCGCAATCACGTTGATAAGCTTGAGACTAGTAATAATATAACGAACTACACATTTTGAGGACTTCAGCCTCATACTGAAAGAGCGATAAAATGTTACATGAACTTAATTTATTACCTTTACAAAACATAACATGATACACGCTTGAAACCTCTATACAGAGGTCGAGCGTATTTTGGATCAATAACATCTTAAGCGAGAGCAAAATTAGTGAAACGTAAAATGGCGGATATGAGCGAAAGTGAAAGTAGGTAAGTACACATTTTACCTAATTTATCTCGAGTTTGCTTATTTATGTATAAAGTCGTCCGTACATCGTGTGAAGACTGCATTGGTGTGTATGTTACAAGTAATTACAACAGGCGAGGCAACTTGTTAAAAAAGTTATTGAATGCATAAGTTGTTGTGTTTGTAAATAAAATGTAAACACGCCATCTGAAAGCACGAAATATTATCGTTAAATGGCCACATGGATTATGCTTTAGTCAAGAAATGCTGCAAACAAGCTATAAGACAAAATGAATTACAAAAAAGTGACATTCACATGTGCATTATATCCAGAAAACGCATTTTCAAAGTGCACGTACGTTTATTGGTTCCATAACATAACTGTAGGCCTATAATATGGTTTGCTGTGGCAGATAAACTGCGAAGAAAGCTATATGATAAATAAACATATTAATTACGACACATATCTGTTAATATCGTTGATCGTTTTAAATACTGACGTAGACTTTTATAAAAACTAAATTTTATTCTAGCTTCCGTATTTCTTCGAATTGGCTTCAAAGAACTTTGTTTTTGATTATTTTTTTCCATTTTTTCCCACTGTCCTGACTTTTAGGGCTAGGATATCATGAGCATTACATGTGACACCAATAGAAAATCTTTATAAATTTCATGCAAATTGTTTTTGTAATCGTGCACGGTCTGTAAATATAAAGTAATCTCAATACAATAAGGGACAGATATTTTTCCCGTTGTTTCAATTAATTGATGCACCTGTAATTTGGCTAGTTTATAGTTGAATCTTACTTTCTGTTCATATTTTCTCAAATATTTGTCAAATGTTTGAATATTGATTAACATAGTAGAAAGTTTTATAGAATCAGTTCTGTTTAATTACCTCCTTTTATGGATTGGATCGTACGAGTTCATGTACAGTATTGAAGGTATTGCTTTCCTTATACATAACATCTATTTGGAGAGCTGCTTCATCTGTTTTAACATTGATTTTAAAGCCTTATGGAACTGTAAAGATTCATGTAATAATATTTCATATGAAAGTGTGGCATTATATCCATTTATTAAAATCTGTACATGTATACCAGTACAGTGGAACGATAGTGTATTTCTTGGTCACCTTCGTAGTTTCCTAAATGAAAGAATTCCCGGTACTGACACTGTTCCTCATACTGGCCCTCGTGTTCTCATATTGGCTCACGAACCGGCCTTTTCGGAACGAGTCCCATGACAAACATTCCCTGGACGAACGCTCCCCATGGGGCTCGAACCTTCGACCTCCCGATCCCGAGGCGGACGCCTTAACCACTGGGCCACGGTGACCGGTTATGTAGATGTGTGTAAAATTGTGTCCAATAAAGCATAGCTGAATAATAAATTATCATATTGTAATCACGTCCGTAATCATAAGGGTTATGTTATCAAACTTTATATAATATATTATTATACTGAACTATGAACGACCGCTCTCAGATTAAAAGTTGACGTTACCAAATTAAACGGAATTTTATGCTCTCACTAAAACTGTTTGAAAATACTTTACCCGGATCCAAAATGTCAGAAAAGAAGTCAGAACAACTAAAATTACTAGAGCTGGAAAAAGTAAGCTAGAAATAGTGAATTTGAAAGTTTAAACATCCAAGTTAAAAAGTCCGTAAAGCATGTCAATGATGATTACAGGAAGACACTTGTGTTGTACCGTCGCAGAACCACACTCGTGAAATCTGAAGAGCACTTGAGCACGTCTACGCAATTTTTCTGTACCTTCACATACATTTAAAATGATGTGAATTAGAGAAAATTAATACCGATAGTTCTACAATGAATAGAATTTACCAGCCCACTTAGTTCAATAGGGAGAGCGCAGATCTACGTATTGCACGGTCGTTAGTCCAGTCCTCGAGCGAGGCGTATGTTCTCACTGACGATTTGATAAAAAGACACTGTGTCTGATTTCATGTTAGTACTGGTACAGAATCCAGGCACACTGGTTAGGTTATCAACCCACCATACTGTTGTATATGTATCTATATTTATACTAATCAGCTTTCTTTATATTTTATATCCGCATAAGTTGGCGGCTTTTAAAACTAAAATGGTATTTTTTTGTAATGTGAATTTTGGAATTCCAGTTAATATGATTACTCGCTTACCTTAAGATTGAAAATACAAGAGGTACACATTGTTGCTGAATTTAATATTATCAATTCGTATGTCATTTTAAAGCATTGAATAAAAAATCAAGTAACTGCTTTGTTTCAGATGGTATAAGAATAACATGAATGTCACGACTTTATGCAACCATTCTACACCAATCAGGTGTGGTTCTTATATGATTCTGGACGTGCCATTGCTTTACTGAGTGAAGTTGTACACGTATATGAATTGCGTGAGCGTTTGGTTAATGTTAAATATCAACAAGAAGTCGTTTTCAATCCTGGTTTCCAAGAAAAATAAAGGGAAAAAAAACCAAAAAAACCAAACGTTACTGTAAAATAGATGAACGTTTTTTTACTTTATAATTTTAGGCTAATTGAAATGGCCGCATCACACAGAACAGCATTAGTGCCTGTTGTGTGTTATTTTATGAATTTTGAATTTAATTATTCGAAAATTGGAATAACTAATATTCAATACTTCAAGTTTCGACTAAGTAATTCGATTTTTGACTAAACTATTCTATATATAAAACTGGATTGCGATTAAGGGCATTAAGGGTTCGATCCCCAGCTTCCGCACAGACATCGCTATATAACTCTTATTATTTAGCAATATGGTGACCGGCCGATACCTTATTTTATTCAAAAGCCATATGGCTGATTGACCGACTGTCTGTATTTTCTGTTTTGGAAGTCACATGACCGGCTGATCGACACTGTATACAGCTCTAATCCATGTGCACTATTCGTTTAACGCGTAAATCCGTATATCTATGCGAACCGGTGTGTTATACTCGAACGTAGTACATCACATATGCTGTTCCACATATCTCTGTGTCAATCAATGCTCTGCTACCGTCAGTGTTTTTTCCATTCTTTTTTGATATCTTGATATTCTTTTGTTAGTAAGTCAAATCTTAGTGGAATAATTCGACAGTTGGAGTTAGTAACGCAAATTTCGAGTTTCGTAAGTGGAAATTTCGAGTAAGTATTTGAAATTTTGATTACGAGTAACAACGAAACTTCGTTTAATAAATTCATCGTCTCTCGGAATTTTGAGTAAATGAGTCGAATTTTCTAGTTAACTCTTCCGTATGATCACCGATTTCTAAAATAAATATTTTTGTCAGAAGTTAGACAAGAAATGATGCTTTAATTTTCTTTTTACTCTCTTTGGCCTATCATAATTGTTGGAAATGAAGTTTTCTTTTACTGAATTTGTTTTGTTTGAGACTGAAAAATTTATTCATATGTTGGAGACTGAAAACTTATTTTAGCTGTTGGCGAATTGTTTACTAATATTCGGCGCTGCTGTTTCACTGGAGACTGTGTTTAGAGAAGATGTTTGGCATAGACGTCTGGTTGCTTTAGATGGAGAATTTTTGAACGCGAAGATGATAAGGACTTTCGTTTCCGCTGGCCCTTAAATAAAGCGTTAGTTTAGATTTTTTCTTGTAACGTGACATATTTTAATTGAAAAATGAATACAAAAGAAAATTAATTAAGAAATAAAGTAAAAGGCAAAACAAATACAGAATGGAATACCTGTCACAAACAAATCTCTGAAACTCAAAATAAATAGACTGTGCTATCATTCAACGTCCAATATATGTCTTGAAATCCTCTGAGTCTCAACAAATATATTTTCTCAATACGAGAAATAATCCCGGTAGTGCAAAATCTACACAATCTAAAACCAACCATTTTGAGAGTACATTTAGTTTATCCAACTTATGTGCATTCATACATCACATTTTATTGGCGATGCGGCCTCGGAATGTATTAATGATGTATAAGATAAGTTCACACGCTTCCAGTTAAAACATTGCATGTTACGAAATAAAAAAAGCAAAGAATGACAAAATGAATCCAAATTTTTAGATTTTTGATAAACATTTCCTTGTTGAGAATGCGAAAGTAATCAGTTAACACTCAATAACTTTTTATATATGATACAGTTCTTCATTGTAGAAACATTTATCCACTCGATGCACATTTTTAATAACCGCATAATTGTTGAAATAACATAATATTTTTAACAATACTGACCTCGTATCTTGTTTACCTACTGTTGCTCGCAATTTTATGTTTCGCGAATCTTTAGCTTTCGCTTAAAATTTTATCGAGCCAAAATACGTTTGACCCCCTGCTGTGGCTGCCAAATGAGCAATGCGATGCCCATAAAATTTCAAACAAACAGCCTTATTCTGATAGTGAGCTATTTTTTTTATCATTTAGAGAAAAATCTCCTGAAGGTTTAATTCTTGCAGTCATAGCAACAACAACATAAAAGATCAAAATCAATCATTTTTGTGTATATTGTCTGTATTCGGCAGTTTTATGAAACAGATATTCCGAAATCTATTTTTTCTGTTATGGAGATAGCTCAAATTAGTTTTGTTCACCTTAAATAGAGTGTCTTGTCCACAACATCTACCACTTGCATTTAACATAACTTACTATAAAGTTTACATTAGAAACTAGTTAACTTACTATGTGTTGAAACAAAAAGGCGTTAGCTGAGAAAGTGATGAAACAAATAGTTCAAATATTTAAGTAAAAATATTAATTTAAACATTACACTGTGATAACTCCTGGACATACAACAGTTTAATTTTCAAATATATAAACGAGGCTTGCAATCTACCAATAGGTAGCTCTGTTTGACACAAATTCAGCATTGTACATATCCTCTGGTACATTGCGCACTATAAGAGTAAGGCAACGGTTATCACACTAAGCGTGTCTTGCAATTTATTCCCAAATAATACGTGGTATACTTATACCAGATTGCACCATTATATAGCTAAAACTTCCACATCGTCCCATTATGAGGAAAGCTAGTTAAAAGGTAATGAAATAAATGGAAAAGACGCAAAATGCTCTATTTTTTTTAAAATAAATTTCACTGTATTTTTGTTACGTCTGATAACACAAGGTTACAAGACTTAATGATACATTCTTTACCTTGTTCCATTGTAAGGTATATTAAGTTCACAAGACAAACAGTAACGTCATCAGAATACCAATTTTATAACAACTATATCTTTGAGGAAAAAATACACATTTGTGGACCAATCTATCCCGCTTTGTATTATGCATCGCTATGAACAAAAGCCTACATAGCTCTAATATAAGCAATATGTTTCATGACCTTCAGCAGGTTATCACACAACACTCTTTGTACACTTTTATTTTCAGGTTCAAAGTATTAGGATTAGATTATCTAATTTACCAGTAAAAGTTTTCATTTTTTCCCGGCCGCAGGTCGGTATTGATTTAATCTTTACTTCCTGGTGTTAAGGTCATAAAACAACTGATTAAATCTGTACATTTTGATTGGTGGATGAAAAATTCCAAGGGTTTTGAATGGAATAGATAATATTTTCTTAAGGAGTGTGCAAGTGCTCTGAGCTGTATTGTTAGACAGTATAATCCGTTGCAAGACTCCTGTGGAAATAACTTACGTCATAAACCTGAATCTCATTTAGTAGAGAAGCTGCGACAGAGTGCAGCTACGGAGTGATTTCCCGTTAACGATTTACAGTCAACTCGTCTCCTAGTCTACTCGCCCCCTGTCAACTCGACCGTATTTTGGTCATTTGGTATCCCTTGACATTTTCAAATTTTCAAATTGGTAATTTCTTCCCCTACTTTCCGGCCTCACCTTTTTAGTCTTATTTTTGACAAAAGTTTCCTAGATTATAAGTAACATAATTATGATGTAAAATATTTGTTCTGTAAAATTAAAACAAAGTAAAATTAAAGGTCTAAAATAATAAATGCACCAATACTGATTGTCCTTGTGACCTCAGTGTACTAAGACCGTGGACAATTGAAGTAATTCATAATGTGCATTTCCAATATACACTTAAACATGTCAATATTAGACAAAAAAAATAGATTTTACAAAGACATTCAGAACTGTGGAATTAGAAAAGTGGTTTTTATAAGTACAAATTAAGACAGTTTTCTTTCATTTCATATTTGTATCTTTTCATAAATCAGTAATCACTTCTGAAAGAGTGGAACATGGCGTATATTTTTTTCCTTATGCAGAATGTTTTCAGAATTAGACTATATGGCAAATGAAGTTTCATTCAGACCTGCACAATCAATTAGTGGTAGAATGATTATGCTGCATTTTCTATTTGTTCATATAATATGTAGCATCAAACCAGCCCCTCTCTATTCTGTGATAAAGATATACAGCGACTTAGTATATCAAAAGTGCTGAATTTATTTAATTTCTGTTAACATCATTGATAGCAAGTTTTAAATGTTTTATGTTTACAGGCAGTTATATATCCGAGTTCTTCAGCTGTTAAAATCAAGCAACCTAGAATACATAATTTCGGCCGGGATATCCTACATGACATGCATACTTCACCGGATAACAAACACGTATTTGTGCTTACTAGGAAACAGGTATAGACGCAATATTTCTGGCTGTAAACCTGAGCAGTCTATTTATCACATTTTCTTCTGCATGGGGATGTATTCTCTACATCTAAATCTGTATCAGTTACTAACAGATTTTACTGCAAATGATACACTGGCTTCTTTTCCATACATTTCAGGATATATCGTTTGCGATTTGACTTCAAATATACAATTTCATTTGATGTACTTTACGTTGGAATCAAGTGGAATGATATGTAACGGTAATATTTAACATGACCGCAATATCTGTACTCCTTCGAATTATCTTCAAAACGTTTACAGGATTGTAAATGAGTCCTGGGATCTTGAAAATGACGATAAATGGTTTGTTATTTGTACCCAGCACCATTAATACATTCAACAAATTTTCAATAATTCATAAATCTTGACAATGACAATACGAGGGTTCAACGCAATAAGGGCGTATCTACATATAATTAATATATGTAGATACGCCCTTATCGCGTTGAACCCTCGAATAGTGTGTTTGGCAAAACATATAGCAAGCCACTTTTCATAAGGATAATTTTCTAGTTTCGAGAGGTTTCAATC
Organism: Mercenaria mercenaria; assembly: GCF_021730395.1. Lineage (NCBI taxonomy): Eukaryota > Metazoa > Mollusca > Bivalvia > Venerida > Veneridae > Mercenaria > Mercenaria mercenaria. Next base: position 52,487,456 of record NC_069365.1, read on the forward strand.
ATTTAAATATTTTATTGAATGTTCAAATAGGTCAGTTTAGCTCAACCTCAATTATATATTGTGATTATAAATTATAAGTTCGTATGAATTCTCTCTATCATATAATAATTTATAATACGAACTTGTATCCTAGCGGATCTCACGTAATGGAAAGTCAACTGCTCTGATTTTAATAATATTCCTTAATACAAACTTTCTCTATATATTCAGTGCATCTTCGAGATCTAGTTAACTTTCAGAGAGAGAAAATATAGCTTCTCTATTCCCAATCAGTTAAAATACTAAAATGTCTCTGCTGATTTGTGAAACATGAAAACAGAGATTTGAGTAAATATGCAAATATTGAACCAGTACGAATGTTTAGTACAATTCTTGTGTATATAAAGCAGCATCGAAACTAATCTTATTGGGTGAGAGAACTTGCTGTAACATGTTAGCGCTCGTTTGTACTGCTAGGCAGTAATTAGTCTGGTATATTAAGGTGGTGATTAATTCGTACAAATTCTCTCTATCTCTCTATTTTCCACAAAAACTAGCTATAAGCAATTAAACAATTCAGTGTCTTTCTGTATGGCCTTAATTTGAAGTTACTGAAAATAATGATCTATGAATCTTCCTCTGAGCATGATTTGGCTTTTAAATACGTACTTGCAGATAAAGACAAATAAAACATTGTTTAGTCGGACATGTTTCTATGTTTCTATAAGCACGTAAGTCTAAACTTGAGATATTACATTGAGGAGTTCATCAAAGTTTTAACTGTAGGAACTTTTATAATTCATACAGTAAGTCAATGACATTCTAAATCTTTCAGGACAAACGGTTACTGATTCATTCCAGCTTAATCAAATCTAAACAATGAAAGCAACCAAGCTATTTCAGAAAATGCATATCCAAACCTGCCAAACTAAATTCTCCAGAAGTAAAAGAAAATGTAGTCAGAATGAATGTAAGCAGAAGTCAAAATTTAAAAAAAATATTATATCCTATTTTCTATAGTTTCAGTTTAGCAAATATTTGACATTTACAGATACTACCTTTTATTTTATAAAGTAATTGTTTAAACTGATGGACAGATGTGGTATTTAAGTTATGAATTACACAAATTTCTGAACATTAGCTTGAATAATTTTACCCGCTAAAGGATGTAGCATACCTTAACGTTTGTATGTGCGCATGCCCAATCGGAAGCTAACGTGACGATTTACGACAAAGTTTACGACAAACTAAATGTGTTTGTATATTTATTCTTCTGAAAAAAAAAACCTGTCTCTGATCTGATGCTAAATGGTTTAATTATGCTGAAATAATGAATAATTACCACAGAAACGCTACAAACGATTGTTGCCTTAAAATGACGTTATCGACGTCATGACGTTACGTGTCAGTTACCGCGCAAAAGTAATAGCTTTGACATTGAAAGTACGTAATTCTGGGCATTGTTTTATTGAACTATTTTTAAACAGACATTATTTGCCAAAATATTTTTATGAGTCTTTCGCTCTGAATAATGATCAATATTCTGTAGTTGGATAAAAGGCTACTTATTACGGCCATTTTCAAACAAAAATTGGGCAGTTTGATTTGTAATACCTATTTATCCGTTCCATTGATAATTTGGTACTTATATACTAAAACTAAGCAAAAATAGTGATTTCTTGAATTAAATTAATGTTACCATGGAAACGAATCCCGTGACCTATATATCTAAATGATAAATTGAAAGGCGTTGACATTGGTCTATTAAAGGAACATAGCTTCAGTTTTCATCTGTATTTCAACACTTTATATATATCCATGAGAATAATAGTTGCAAGCGCAATGATTTTTCTATAAAAATGTCAGACGAGGAGTACTGCTGTAAGTATTTTAAGCTTTGAAATTTGTTTAAATAAATGCAGATAAAACGAACATATTACTTTCATTAGAAATAAAATATTTCTTATTTGAAGTTACATTAAACGAGAAAGATGATTTTATTCAATATTGTTCTGAGAAATTACGATTAAAAAGCAAGATATAAGATATTTTAAGCATATCTTTTGCCATAGTTACGTAAAACGTTCAGATAAATAGGGTACCATGTAAAGTGTTCTGCTAACAATATTACCCTAATATTCACAGAATGGCACTGAAACCGTAAAAAAAACCCCATTATCTTTCATAGTTGTTTGAAAATGTGAGAAAATGCGTTGCCATGGAAAAAACGAGCTAACGCGCATACTAGTAAAATTATCAATTATGCAGACATTTCTGGATAACAGTGAAGCCGAAATACACAGAAAAGTGTTAAATATCCGTACTTTCCTTCTCCTTTCAATATAGATACCTTCAGGGTTATTTTCTTCACACCCAGATAAAAATTGTACTTGAAGGGACTCCATAACCGCAGACTAGTTTTGCCTATTGTTTTCTGGTGTAGGACTAACCAATTTTTTAAATGTGGACCATATGTCGCATTTCATGGAATGTGTATCTGTATGCCGTTGAAGGTTCCATGCACATCTGTGGAATGTGTATCTTTGTATCATTGAAGGTTCCATGTACATCTGTGGAATATGTATCTGTGTATCATTGAAGGTTCCTTGTACATCTGTGGTATGTGTATCAGTGTATCATTGAAGGTTCCAAGTACAGCTGTCGAATGTGTATCTGTGTATCATTGAAGGTTCCATGTACATCTGCAGAATGTGTATCTGTGTATCATTGAAGGTCCCATGAACATCTGTGGATGTTTTATCTGTGTATTATTAAAGGTTCCATGTACACCATCGTATGATTACCACCAGATGTCTCTAACTGGTATTTTGTACTTGTAACATGTATAAATGTTCAGTTCTACTCGGGTTTAGAGGCCGTGGACGGCAGCGTGCATTTCAACTGTATCAATTTGTCTGTTTTCTAGTGCGACTCTTTTTAGCATAGCCAGATATAAATGTATCTAATCACGCCTTCATTTAACTAAGATAATTTGGATATCTTCATCTGAAGATGATATTTCTTTGCACCACTGACGCAGTTTTTTCTTATTTAACCTGTTTGCAGAAATTGTAAAAGTTTGATGATAAAGTGCGGTGTCGCTCGGAATTTAACCACTGGCACCAGACCAGAAAGGAACTGCCTCTGTACATGCCTTCCCCTACGTATTCTATAAGAACCATGGTCATGAACGGGAAAATCAATCGCGCATTTCATACCTAAAACGCGCAGTTCGGTAAATGTGTACTATGGATATTGAACAAATGGTAAGGACATCGGACATTATGCTAGGGATTTTGCCCTAAGTTCAATGCTATTTCTTGACTTCAGTAGCTGATAGTTTTATATAACAGCTTCAAATACTGATAAATAAGTTATATTCCTATCAAACTGTCACAAAAAATAGTTTTATTTTATATTCGTTTTCTTGAAATTCGAGTAGTTTGTAACTAAGGGTCATATTTTTGAAAAATTTAAAATGTGTATTTTTAGTTAAAATAAGCATTGGTATTTAAGGTATGTCTACTATGAAATATTTTAACACAATAAATAAACTGATACCATGAAGCTTATCAGTTTTATTGACATTTTTGAAAATAAACGAAACGGAAAAAATAAAAGTTGAACAAAACATTTGGTCCCTAACTGTACTTCAGTTATGTCCACCCGAGTGTCCATGATAACACTGATGCATTAATCATATCCTATTGTTTGTTTTCTATACATCTATTGCTATACTGTATTTATACACATGTACAATACTGACCGAGCATTATGTGCAGGATTATTATTGAATACATGCAGTGGTGTAGCTGGCCATACATTTGCGTAGTTGGCCTTTTTCAGTTGAAACGGAGGGGTGCAGGAGACTGCCTATTCCACTGCGGGTTCAGGGATGCCTTACTTTTAGCATTTTATATCAGTGGAACAGAACTTCACTAGCTAGTTTCAACATTTATATAGATATTCTTGGTGTGTCTGTGTTAGTTCTTTGAGGTCCTTACTAGTATTTCGGTTGGCTTCGAAATAAGTTTCTGACGTGTGAGCGAATTGATATTAATTCTGGGGGTGTCAGTGTTAGTTCTGGGCGACTCAGTATTAGTTCTATGGGTGTAAGTGTAAGTTCTGGAAGCAACTAGGTTAGTTAATGAGATGGTGTCTGGTGTAGTTCTGTTAGGGTATAGGATGCTGGATCGAATAAAAGCAAATGTTGCTCTTAAAATGCATTCTAGGTTCGCTGCAATTGTGTCCTACAAAAGGTAAAAATATTGCACCTAAGTGGCACTATTCTCATAGAAGTTCGTCTGTATTTCTTTGTCATGTTTACGTTGAAGACACATATGTAATATGTCGAAGCCACTTGCTTGGTTCTTGACTTACGACAGATGCAGTTGTCTCAATCCTGATGACACTCAATCGACGGACTTAGACTGTCAAGAGGTAACAGATCTGATTGAAATATTCATAAGATATACTTATAAGGATCTGTCTGCTTTCTAACTTCACTTTCCATGTCCCCTATTTATTTAGTTTAGTGTTTTCTGTGCTTTAAATATTTACAAAAATGAATAAAGCTGTAGATATGTAAGGTTTAGGAAACACATGCAATAAGTGTCAAATATTTATGTAAAAATTTATTTGCTGACACCCTGTACGTAGTTTTTTTCAATTTTAAACACTTTCCCACCTGTGACCAAGTGCCAAGTTTGCAGCATATGTATATAATAATTATTTACAAAGGCATGTGAACTATTTTGTTGCGTCACCGGTGGGAAAGATGTTTAAAACGTAAAAATGATTTATGTTCATATTTTAATAGAAAAGAGAATGAGAAATGTCTACAAAGTCTTCTTTTTTGTTCATAAACTTGTAAAATGAAGTCGCATTTATCAAGAAATGGTCTTCAACTATCGTAACTATGCAATTTCAGAAGTCTATCCCTATGTAACTTTTTCCTTAATCGGATAGGCAATCTGAATAGGAAAATGTCCGAGGTCCTTTATCTTCCATTGTGTACCGGTCACATTTCTTCAATATTTCTTATCTGAGAGAAGCAACTCGTAGTTTACAGTTTTTCAACGTTACACAAAAACTTGGTTGAACTTCCCTTAGTGAAGTTCCGGTCTAGATTACGAAACCATTCTGATTGGTTGATGTGAAAATGTATGTCAGTCGTCGTTTAACTACACGTGTACACTAAAATGTGTATATGCAGCATAAAATTTTGTGCAATATGAATAAAACAGTACAGATGTATTCCAATGTATGACTTCGAATTCAAAATCATATCTAAGATGAATTTCATTCATCATTTCGAGTTTTATCGTAAAACTGTGAATATTTTGCATTCTGTTTTTACTTGTTTACATTTCGCCTAATATGTGCACACTGCTTTGACCTCTAGACCGGATGTTCATTAGGGAAGTTCACGCAAGTTTTTCTGTAACGTTAACAAAAACATTAAATATGTGGAGTATCCATGCAATATGATTTATTGAGACAATGTGACTGGTACACGATGGAAGATAAATTACCGCTTATTCAATATGCTGGGTACCTATTCACCGAACTGCGTGTTTTAGGTAAGAAATGTACGACTGAAATGGGTTAGTGCACTTTCCCGTTCATGACATTGATCATAGAATAACTATCGGTAGGGTATAATATGTAAAGAGGCATTTTCTTTCTGGTTTGGTGCCAGTGAATTTAACAATGCAATACTATCTGTATATGTGAAGTCTGAGACAATGAATAATGTCTATTTTATTTAAACACTGTAAACAATTTGATAATTAACCCGGGCAAACTGATGAACCGGTATTACAGAATGCAGAATATAAGATTCTTTCACTGGAAATAGGTGCAGATCAGAATTTGCGGCCTCGAGGGTAACTGATCATGATTAGGCGGTAACGAGGCTCTGTCGAGTTACCGCGTGAATAGTTACCCGAGAGCCGGATATTCCCATCTGCAGCTACAACCAGTGATATAATATACAATAATCAAGAAATAATAATAAGATCAATTGAACGGCTTTCGTTTTAGAACTATTTGTTATAGCAGCGTATTTAAAAAAAGCGCGGTAAACCAACGTCAGTATACAGGAAAGACGTTATGACGTTTCAAAGACAAATAACAATACATGTATTTAGTTCCGGTTTTATTTTATCAGTTACAGAGTAACGTTATGAATTTTTGATAAAATAACGTTTTTTTGAATCGAAAAAAATACTGTCAGGAACAAAGAGGAACTGTCAATGTATTTGAGTTTTATTCCGTTTTTTTTTCTTTAAAAAATAAAATATGAATTACCATATAAATCTTCTACATATATATATACAGCACTACAATCATCTCACACTCCGGTCTTACACCCCGGGGTGTAAGATGGATTGTTCTAGCACCGGTACAATATCGGAAATTCCCGTCTGGTATGCAAGAAACACGCAGCATGAGCTATGATGTCATTATTTTGAAATTTGTACGTTGCACTGCACGATGTAGAAAGGAATTCTGGGATCCTCGTTCTTTCTGTGTCGCAGATTCTGCCGTTTTTCGTTGCCATGCCGAATTCAGTCCACTTCCGTTGGTTGAAAATGCATGAGAACTAGCTTGTCTTTTTAAATTATAATCCGCAAATCCTGGAAATTTTAAAGAAGCATTTAAATCGAAAGTTGTGGATTATTTGGTTACTATATATGTAAAGATTTTTAAATAGGACAAATAACGGTCAAATCAGCCGCATGGTAGTTAAGTTTTCATAAATGCAACTGTTGACTAACATAATTATCCGGACATAAAAATAATCACGTTTTAACGACTTACTTGAAATATCTGTAACATGGGGCACCTTTACTTTGAATTCCGTTGGTATATATGCATAGTTCTAGACATCAGTATCATAACACCATCTGCACTAATAAACTACCGTGCGACATACTGTAAAACTTAATTATAATTAGAAGATTTGTTCAAAATAGTTCTATCTGTACTTTTAAACACCATGTGATAATTCGCTTTATTTTTGAAGTCTTAAAGTAACCCTTTTCCCTAAAGCGAACACAGATCCTTTTGCATCGGTGATGCAAAGGTAATTCATACTCAAACCTTGTTCTCGTAGTTTTGAAAACAAATTAATATTAATACTGAAAGCAGTATTCATTTTACTCATTTCTGGACACCCTTGTATTGTTAATTAATGATGATACCTTAAAAGCATCTACTAAATACGCTATCATCAACATCTATTATCCCCAGCTATTATCCAATGCAGTCTAAAATGAACGGTTCATACTTATGTCCTGCAGGATACGTATCTGCGCATAAATTCGAATAAGACCGTTTTATGTCATTGTCAATACTTTTTAATTAAACACACGGGCTCATTTCTAAAATATACTTTAAAACAATGTCTTTTCTAAAAATCCCTTTAGTGAACAAAAGTTGCACAACAATAATTCAACGATGGCACAAAAGAACTTCCGTTAAATGTCAAAAAGTTTCCATTAAATAAGAATAATAAGTACTTAACTAAAAAGTAAATTGATAGAAAAGAAAAGTATGACATGTGTGTCACTCGAACTTAAGGTCATTATTTTATCACTAATTCAGGGAGTTACGTCCATCTAAATCTTTAAATTTTCAGTTCATCAACTTTTCCGAGGATATCAAAAATGTTTCTCGTTTTGACAAACGTACCTGGCTGATAACCTTGTTGATTTTTACTGGTGTATAGTAATGAAACATAACAAATATGCAGTAGAACAACAGAAACAGTTATACCAATGATGTCCTGTTTAAATTTTACTGTGAAAAGTACCTCAATTGGACGAAACTGGCAATACTTATATTTTAGTTGAGTATGTACATAAATGTGCCGTCAAATACAAATTAAAATGTTCACCAATTTAGTTTAATTCACCAGTTTACTCAAGTATTGCAGAAAAGCGTTTAAATTTCTAATTTTTATTATATAGTCTATTGACCTCAGCTGAAATCATACTTCAATACAATTAGATCACGAAATATAGTTTCCAGTATAGTAATAATACGAAAAACTGGTGGTGACATTTCAATTTCGAGAATTCACGATTTCTGAGTATGAATTCGTGAAGTAGAAATCATGAAGTACTAAAATGAAATTGAGAATTCTTGAAGTGGTATTTGTGAAATCATGAAATCGTGAATAATTTAATTCTTGAATTTTTTACATGAAATACAGAAATCGTGAATTCATGAAGCTGTGAAATATTGAATAATTGAAATCTTGAATTAATGAAATTCTGAAATATTGAAATCTTGAATAATTGAAATCGAGAAGTTTTTGAAATTGTGAATTACTGAAATATTGAATTATTGAATAATAACTGAAATATTGAATTTTCGAAATCATGAAATATGAAAATCGTGAATACATGAAGTTGTGAAATATTGAATAATTGAAATCTATATTTTTTGAAATTCTGAATTATTAAAATCTTGAATAATTGAAATCGAGAACTTCTGAAATTGTGAATTACTGAAATATTGAATAATTGAAATATTGAATTTTTGACATGAAATATGGAAATCGTGAATTTATGAAGCTGTGAATTATTGAATAATCGAAATCTTAAATCAATGAATAATTAAAATGTTAAATTTGTGAAATTGTGAATCATTAAAATCCTGAATAATTGAAATCAAGAATTCTAGAAATTGTGATTTATTGAAATATTGAATTATTGAAATAATGAATTTGGAAATCGCGAATTATTGAACTTAGGAATTCAAGAATTCACGAATTCATGAAATCAAGAATTCACGACTTTTGCGTGAAACTTGGAAAATGTGAATTCTTGAATTTCAAGAATTCATGAGTTTTGAGTTAAATTTAGAAATTTGTGAATTGTTGAAGTTCATGAATTCATGAATTCACGATTTCAAGAATTCACCATTTTGAGTTAAAATTAGAAATTGTAATTTGTGAATTGTTGAACTTCATGAATTCATGAATTCACGATTTCAAGAATTCACGATTTCAGGAATTCACGATTTTTGATGGAAATTTGGAAATTGTGAATTTGTGAAATCGTGAATTATTGAACTTCAAGATTTCACGATTTCAAGAATTCACGAATATAATTTTTCACAATTTTTTCATCAAATTTGGAAATCGTGAATTATTGAACTTCAAGAATCCATGAATACCCGATTTCAAGAATTCACGATTATTGCGTGAAATTTGGAAATCATGAATTTGTGAAATCGTGTATTATTGAACTTCACGATTTCAAGAATTCACGAATACAATATTTCACAAGTTTTGCGTGAAATTTGGAAATCGTGAATTCGCGAATTATTGAACGTCCATTCAGATGCGTCGTAATTAATCACTCAGCTCAGGCCTTCGGCCTTCGTAATTAGATTACTACGCATCTGAACTCAAAACCGTGTTTTATTTGCCAACAAAGCAGGCAAAACTAAAATCTATTTCCCAAATATAAATCGTAAATATACTGCAGTATGTATGAACATTTGCAACAATGTGGGCTCTTATCGTAACATTACAGTTCGTATGTAAGATAACATGTACGTGTCAGATTGTCTAACTCTTTACGGATTTACTTTTAATTCTTAGTCTGTTAAAACAATCGTTTTGAATGAAGATTTGTTTTTCTTCTAAAAGCTACCAAGAAATATAGGTTAATCGTATGCTGCGAGCCGGCTGCGCCAACCCTAAGTCTTTAACTAATTGTAACATTATTATTTTTAATATGAGGGGGGAGGCAGGGAGAATCCGAAGCTCTGACCAGCGAAAAGGCTCTCTCTGCCCCCTGCTTTCCGAGTATTTACTTACATCATATAAATATTTCTACTAATTAAATTAAATGTGCCGAACTAAAAAAAAAAGAAGCTAAATTTGGTAATGTCCATGGAGTTTCATTCAATTATGAATCATTGCATTTCTTAAAGAAATATTTAAATTATGTATTATTTTATAGAATAAATGACATTAAGACTATCTCTTCATCTCATATTTCTGTAAATACAAGATCTGACGAATCTGCGTGTTATCGTTGTGTGTAGTAAACCTCGAATGTACTAAAGCCCGCGCTAACTCATGAAAACTTCGTGCGTTAATTCAAACAAAAAAATAATACAAACAAGAAAAGAACCATAAGGCCAGCATTTTTTGGCTACGTTTCCGAAGAAAAATCCGGCTTGTAGGGCTGATGGATGGATGGGTGGATGGAATAATGAGTCTCATGTTAACCGTTTTGTTCACTCAATATCAGGACAAGTAATTCACCTAGGACCTTGAAACTTCATAGGTATGTTGATCTTGATGTGTACATAACCCTATTGATTTTGGGGTCACTGAATGAAAGGTCAAGGTCACAGGGATCTGATCATTAAAAATGGTTTCCGCTCAATATCTGGAAAAGTATTTCACCCAGAAGCTTGAAACTGTGTCATTATGTGTTCCTCAGTGTCAAAGGCACATGTAGCATACAGTGTTCGAATGTTCGTCCCATACATACTTTCAAAGGGTCTTCTTACAGATTTTATTGGTATACTTCAAGTGGATATGTATTAGAATATTGCTGGGAGTTTCGTGTTTGATAATTATGAGTTATGGTACCTGGCTTGAACTTAAGTCATACTAATTTGACGCGATCCTAGGAAATATTGAGATAATCTTTTCATATGGAAAATATCTCGACTCGGTTAGATTGCCTGTCGCATATATTAAACACTCTGAGCGTCCAATCATTTTGACTAGTTTAAACTTTTTATCACATGTATTATTCTGTCAAGCATTTGCAGGGGATATGTGTAATTTTACTACTTTGTTAGTTTGCAGATCAAATTGCCCCTTAAACCTTTTTGAAATCGATAGAGTTGCACATTTACGTCACAAAAACGGTGAAGTTGAAGCTATTTTTGGAATAATCCTGACTGGTTAACCCCGCCCCATCCGCAATAAATAATTCATTCACCTTGTCGTGAAAGAGTTGAATGCGTCTTTTTTTTCTTTATATTGACGTAACACAAAGCGCGTGCTCTGACTCTATCTTTGAAATGTCAAGCACTTGCATACATTGTAAAGTACAATAAGATGATAATGGATATGTTGTTTTAAAAGTAGAATATAGAATATGTCAACTACGTTCAAATGGAAATAGTTAGAGTGATAATACAAAAAATCGTTCGGATAATTCTACAAGCAAATCACTTTGCATGTTAATTGTTTGAAACCATACGCTAAATTTTTGATCGAGACCCCAGCGTCAAAATCAACATGGGGTCTGAAATTCAAAATGGCCGCCAAGATGGCCGCCAATTTTCTTAGATTTGATTAAAATGATTATTAAGTAACATTTTATGTTGGCAGTAAGCAGAATGGGTTTTGACAATGAAATATTTATATCTAATTTTCGAAAATTTAAGATTTTGAAACCCTATATTCAAAATGGTCGACACAATTCAAGACGGCTGACATAATTTTGCCAAAAATTTCGATTTTCAAAATATTTAAAACATTTTGCCCACATTTCATCTGTCGTTGAAAATCTTATTGAATAAAGTTCATAAACATGAAATATAGAGCCCTTATTTCACTTAAACACTAGATGTAGCTTGACTGACAGTTTTCCAAATTCAAAATGGCTGCCAAGATTCTCCGTCAGATGTTTTACTTATTGGACATCCATTGATTTCGTTTATATTTTATGCCCATTTGCATTGGCGAGATGGTATAGTTATTAAATTTTACTGTGAAAAGTTCCTCATTTAGTGGGTATATTTTCATAATCCACTGTCATCAAAAATGAAAAGGGTGCTCAAATGAAGAAAAAGAGACGGAAAGAGAAATTTCCGTTCATACAAAGAACCAAGCAGGTTGCATTTTGGCTTTTTAATTAATGTGACATATTATGAATTCCTACATTACGAAATGTGTACCACAATGCAAATCGACAAGATATTGGCAATAACCCTTTAAATTCAAGAAATTCATTGAAAATCATCCAAATTTTACATGTAAATATAATATTGTTCCACTGTTTTCAATTTCTTTATATATAAATGACAATATTAAACACAATGTAAACATAATATTCACAAACTTAAAGACTGAATATCAAGGCTGCTTAACAGAGAAAAGGCATGTTGATATGTGGACCAAATTTCTTAAACCATTATCATTTTATGTCAGTATTAAATACATTTTCTGGTCCTTTGATCTTCCCTTCCTCTTTTAGCAAGTTTTATCAACTATCAAAACAACAGTCTTAAAGTGCCGTGTCACGGATGCAAAAATATTGCGGTATACACTATGCGGTGTGTGTGGGTGGGGGTTGGGGGGTGGGGGGGGGGGGGGCGGGTAAGCACCAGTTAGGTACAAAGTCGTCATCGGCGAAGTGCATAGCGCCGGGATGATTTAGTCATGCGATTTGGGCCCTCATCCCTTGTAGAGAGAGAGGGGGGTCAGAGGATATTTTTTATACACAGGTATGAAGTTATGGCCTCTTGTGCATTTTCTGGTCTAAAATTTGATATACCCAGGAGGGAGTAGCCTCCTCAGTTTTGGCCAGTTCAGGGGGCTCCCCATGGAAATATTTTAAATGTTGGGGGTGTTCCCATCACTTTAAGGGGTAAAGAGGCTCTCCCCCTGGAAAATGTTGAAATATTTGTATTAAATGATGGTCTCTGAATCATATTTTGGGTCTAAATTGTGAGAAATATTATTTCTTTGCCAAAATACTCGGGTGCAACTTTGATGAGTATTACAGGTTACTTGTTAGAAACTTGGGGGTAGCGTGCGTCACGAGCCCCCTAGGCCTGGCCCTGGATCCAGGCCTCGGTTACTCTTATACACTTTATTAGATGTTTCAAAATAATGTATTTATTATCTGTATTATATTTTATCAAACAAATATGTATTTCTGACAAAATGATTTCTGTTACTTCTTGAAAGCTTGATGGATTTTGAGGACAGTTTAAATTAAAAGGATATTCAGCAGTAAGCTTTAAAAAGTGCTTTTGCCAATGTATTAGGGTTATTTGGGTTACTGTTCTCACCTATAACATTGATCTTGAAGCACACTTCGTATCATTATGCTTAAGGTTTTGGTAAGATTTCTTGGAATCCTTTGAAATTGTCAGTAGTCATAACATTGTGTTCTGGACGATTAGAATAAATAATTAACATACATATTTTCCTGTTCTTCCAATCTGGACCATGGCATAATTATATGATATGTTTTATTAAATGCATGAATGACTACATTCATTTCTGTTATCATGACTTCACTAATGATAGTGATGTGTGTTTGACAAATATTTTGACAAAGAATTACGTAGACTTTCGTCAAAACTCCAAAACAAACAAAAAATATACACAAATCTCTCTTCTAAAATTTATTTCATTTATTTACAAACTTCCAAGTGTGTGTACCTAATATTGACAGCGCTATTGAAATCAGAAATAGGTAAGGTTTGGAAACACAAAGTGTCTTAGTGCCATTTTAATTTCTGTCATGTTATGTGTTTTCGAAGATTTTTTGACATCTTATCTTTTAAAGTTTTAATAGGCTTTGTACAAAATTATGTATCGTTATACAATTTCTGTGAAGAAAAGTGCATAATGTAGAACTCCTGTATGTATTACATATTGACATATAACCAGTCAGTGAACGTACACAAATGTGCCCCAGCAGATACTTAAATTATATATTTGTGCGTTTGAATTCCAGTGTAACTACACCTGTTTTTGGTTGCCCCATCTCATTTTTTACTTGTTACTCTTACAAGAAAATTTCATTTGCAGACAATAGATAAAAAGTGAAAGTACATGTATATACTTTACAATTTTCAGTGTTGTATATTTCTAAATAAAATTCTATGAAAAAGGCCATGCAATTTTGGATCACCCCTTGTACATAATTATATGACTATTAGAAAAGTTTGCATCGGCTGGCAACTTATAAATTTCGTCTCAATATTTTGTCATTCCTCAATAAATTGATATCAGTAAATCAGTATTTTCCTACATATGTTTTCAAAATAAAATCAGATGTAAAGGTAACGTATTTAAAAGTGTTGTTAGATAAGAAAAACAGCAATACTTGACAAGTACGTTTGTATATTTCATTCCTACAGCATTAATTTTAACTAAATGCACAGTAACTTATTTTTGAAATATCTTATAAATATAATGATAAAGTAGAATAAGTGTAGTGAAATGGTAACGTAAAAAAAGTTGCATATAGTCTTTCCTGAAACTAAACCAAAAGCAAAGAAATATAATTATGCCATTAAAACGTTTTGTTCATGTTTTGCAGCAAATTCATAGTGATTTATATTTAAAATCTGCCTAAATTTAAAATCTTTCAAATATGTTGAAATAATAAAACAAGTTTAATGAAAAGGTACATGTACTTGAGTATAGTATGCTACATATTGATTTTTTCTTAAATGATGTGTTTAAGAAATATAATCATATAATGCAGTTCGCTTAATCACAAATTCGTTCGTATTATGTTTATATCATCTTGAATTTTGGCCGCCATATTGATCTTGAGGTTGGGGTCTCGATCAAATATTAAAGGCAATATGTGAAACTATAATCATGCAAAGCGGTTTCCTTGTAGAATTATTTGAACGAATCGGCCAATTTTGAGCTTCAATCACTCTAACTAAAACAGCGTTTTTTTTTTGTTTGTTATGACAATTATTATCGACGAAATTTACAACCACGCAAGATATATAAGGTTTTATAGAAAGGTATCATTGAACCTTCACGCTACGCAACACTTGTAGATTTAATTGTCATATCCATAAAAACTGATTAATTTATTATTCAAACTGTAGAGAGTCTTCCGTAGCTTAACTATCGCAAATCTAACTCAATTGTAGATCTAGTTTTATATTTTACTTATTTTTGGTGGGGTTAACGTGTATGTGAATTTATCTACTAGATCTCTATTTAGTCGTTTAAACACTATTTCAGTTATTTACAAACAGGCAGTTAATAAGCCTTGTTCTTGTTCATGGAAAGAACCAGTTATAGACTCACATAAGTCAAAATAATTCGACGTTTAGTTTGTTTTATATTTGTGACGGTCAATCTAAAAGGACCAAGATAATTCAGGATAAATCACAGTACACCGTCATGTAACGTTATTGGTTTTATCGCTTGCACATGTGTAACGTTAATCGTGTTAAGTACATACATAGGTTTTAATCTCCAGAAATTTAGTATTTTGGGGAATTATGATAATTTTTACATAAATTAACGAGGAATTGAATCCCCCTTTTGATACATGTAAGTTTTATTTGAATTTATCTCATATTCGCAACAAAATAAATCAGCATTTAAACCCAAATCCAGCGATGAAAATTTCTTTTGAGTGGAGAAAATAACTCGTAACTGTTTCCTTGGATCGCGTCAAAATAGTTAGACTAAGACTCACATATTCCATAAGAAATTACCGACTTTTTTCAACTAAAGAGGCATGGTGGGTTCCGGGAATCGAACCTATGCCGTTCAATCAATGATTAGCGAATCCAACAACTCGACCACGAGTCAGTCGCGTTTTATAATTATTGTGAAAGCTAAACACGAGACACATTATTTAAAAGAAAAGTCTGCAGAAAAAGGTACTGAAAGTTAGGCAGAAAAATGCCTGTAATGTATAAAAGGGTGTCTTTTTTTCACATCCACGCTACCTAAATGTAGTGTGCATTGTGGCAAGATTCATTTAAATTTTAAGTGAGGATTAGTACATGTATCTGTTACATTCCGGTTAAACACCCGTTCCAGCAGTATTTAAACCAGCATTTTCATGATTTTATCTTGTAAATTCTCGGTCATGCATCCAATGTAAACAAGTTCATTCAGTGTATTTTTCTACTCGTATCGGAAAGACGGAGTAATCTGTATAGACGAGATCCAAAAATAGCTTCAGCATCGCTGCTTTTGTGACGTAAAGGTGAAAGTCTATCGATATAAAAAAAGGCGAAAGGGCAATTTGATATGCAAACAGTAGTACAATGAAATTGCACTTTGTTTTGAACAGAACTTTTAAAAATTGTGGTATTAGTTATCTTTTCTTCTCTGACCCTCAAGACTTCAAAGTAAAAAAATGTGTTTGCAAGCAAGTTGAAACTCGCTTTTGCTCTTCCATTTTACATTTTTTTTGGTGCCTTTCCTTTTTATAAATTGTGGTATTTTTCTGACAGTCTCACATTAATTTGATCGTTGTCCAATTATAATATACAGACAACAAATCTCGTATATGTGATACGTCAGATTTTTCAACATCTGAAAAGCGTTGATAGTACAGGTCATTTTTCGTAGTTATACGTGATTATTCTTAATGTTGAGCTTTAGCTGCTCTAATTTCTACCCAGATCCAATTTGTTTACAATAATTTTGATCTCTGCCTTGTCTGTTAACTTGTATATTTTCCTGTTTAATTTCACACATAATTAACATTCATGAATGCCGCCATTTTTCATGCGTCTGCTGAACTTGATCAAACAAAATCTACCATACATTTAGTTAAACTTTTATTTTTGGCAGTGGCAATTATGGACGGTCGGCGGGTAAAATGAAAATAAAAGTACTGAAAATGACTTTTATTTTTATTTTGTTTTGTCAAAAAATAGGGGCGGCGCTCCCATAAACCAGAAAAAAAAATGCTGACCTAAAGTACCAAAAAAGAAAAATATATTATATAATATATAATTATGTTATTGCGCCAAGTGTGGGCTGCATTTCATTTCGCTGACATTGATTTGATTATTTCTCGAGAATAACTACACATATATATGTGGAAGTTGTCTTGAGTGTGTATTAGTTGATTGTGAGAAGATTTATGTAAATAGTTTTGTGAAATACTTGCATTTGTTTGTATTTTTTCAATTTATTCGTGCCTCTTTCAGAATAACGTTGAAATCTTAAATTGATTTCTCTTCACACACAATGATTGATCAGTTATCACTTGTAGCTCTTCGTGTCAAACACTAATACAATAGACGTGAACTACTTGATATTGGAAAGTATGCCCGCAGGAAATCTCGGCCAGATGTTACTATTTTAACAACAATAAAACATTTAGTATTTTAAAATACAGAGGTCCAAGAGGAGGTAAACATAAAGTTAAGTCAATATGGGATGTCAATGAAGGGGTCCATTTGTATAATTTACAAGTACTGCCTGAAGCAATCACAATTATAGTTCGACCACGAAATGAAATCTGCATAAACAGTTCAAATTGTATGGATAGCCAAAATCTTGAAATTCATCAGCAAAATACCAAAAATGTTACCAAAATTAGTTGTGAATCAATTACAACAGAAAGAAGTGAAAAGAACATTCGTGTATGCAGTTTCAATCCAAGATCTGTCATAAATAAGACAATTTCTCTGTGTGATTATATAGTTTCAAATGATTTTGATTCGGTAGCACTCACTGAGACTTGGCTCGGAACTATCCTGGATAAAACGTGTATTGGCGAACTTGAACCGAATGGGTATTCAATTAAAAATGTTGCACGGTGCGGCGGCAGCTGTGGAGGGGGTGTGGCTCTCATACATAAATCTGCATTTACTCTTCGTGTTGTTGCATCTAGTCGTGACAAAGATTTTAAACAATTTGAATACATGGATTGTAATTTGAGCATCAATGGATTTTCTGCACGAGTGGCAGTGATATATAGACCACCACCAACAAAACAAAACGGTTTAAAGACTAGTGTGTTTTTAAACGAAGAATGGCCTACTTTCCTGGGCAGAGCTACAGTTGATAAAGACATCATCATTGTGGGAGACATGAATTTCCATCTCGATATTCTATCAGAGCGAGATGCTGTCAGATTTAAGTGCGCTTCAGTCATGTGGTATGCATCAACATGTGAACGGACCAACACATGCCCGCAGTCATACATTATATGTTGTAATAACCAGGAACGACAGCAAAATAATATCATGTGTCGAGGTCATCGATCCAGGTCTTTGTGACAATACTGGTAATATGTCACAGTATCACTGTGCAATTCACTTCAACGCCTGTGCCAAAAAAAAAAAAAAAACAACTCCGATACGGAAGCCAGTTTCATTTCGGAAATTACGCTCTATTGACGTAAGTTCTTTCAGACAAGACATCTCAGCGTCCCTTGAACTAAATACGTTTCCAGAAGGCACAGACTTGGATCAGCTAGTAAATGCATATTCAAAAGGATTATCCTTACTGATAGATAAACATGCCCCCTTACGTACAAAAACTATCGTTCTTCGACCTAGTTGTCCGTGGTTCACAGACGAACTTCATGAGGCTAAACACTTGAAACGAAGCTTGAGCGGAAATGGCGTAAATCTAAACTAACAATCGACCATCAACTTTATAGGGACCAATGTGCTACCATGAATAAACTCCTAATTCAGGCCCGAACCGACTACCTCTCTGAGAAGGTGAAGTCGTGTGGCACTGACCACAAAAGTTTGGCCAAGATAACCAAAAATCTAGTAGGAGACAGCCATGATGCTTCCCGTTCCTCTAACTCATCATCAAGGGAACTTGCGCAGAAGTTTAGTGACTTTTTTCATCGAGAAAATTGTAAACATTAGGAATGACATTATTTCGCACAGCCAAACTGATTGTGATTCAGTTGACTTGCATTGTTCAGAACACCAGGAAGTAGCAAACTGTCTTATTGATTTGGCTCCTACAACGATAGAAGAGGTAAAACAAATTATACAAAAATCTCCAAACAAATCCTGTGAACTTGACCCTTTACCAACATGGCTTTTGAAGAAATGTCTCGATGAGCTCTTGCCGTTGATAACAAACATCATAAATACATCAATGGAATTAGGTTATGTACCAAAAGAGTTTAAAAGTGCTAGGATAAGACCCCTGCTTAAGAAACCAGGTCTTGAACCAAACATTCTCAAAAACTACAGGCCTGTGTCTAACCTCCCTTTCATTTCAAAAATCTTAGAAAAGGTAATAGATGCGCGTCTTGGGCGGCACTTGAGTGAAAATAAGCTACATGAGGGACTGCAGTATGCTTACAGAAAGTTTCATTCAACTGAGTCGGCTTTGATAAAGGTACAGAGTGACATCCTCACATCTCTCGACCAAAATTCTGTAACAGTTCTCGTGCTATTCGATCTGTCTGCAGCTTTCGACACCATTGACCACCAAACACTGTTACACCGACTCGAACATTATTTTGGAGTCACAGACAAAGCACTTGCATGGATGTCATCATATCTTAGTGACCGCTATCAAACTGTGTGCGTTGACGGTGAGTTTTCGACGATGTTGATGAAAAACTGTGTGCCCCAGGGATCAGTGCTTTGTCCAAAGAACTATATCATGTACACTAAACCCGTGGGTGCCATATGCAGACGTCATGTACTTCTTCACCATTTCTACGCCGATGACTCTCAATTATACCTATAGAGGCTGTGGCTAGAAGTGAGGCTTTGCGCCGCATTGAGAGCTGTCTGGCTGAACTTGTCTCGTGGATGCATTGCAACATGCTGAAGCTCAATGCTGATAAAACAGAGGTAATGCTATTCACATCAAAGCGTACCTCCAAGTACACTGATGACGTCTATGTGAAGGTCGGGGACTCTGTGATAAAATCCACAAAATTTGTTAGGAATCTTGGTGCAGTTCTTGACCACAAAATGGATATGGAACAACAAGTCAACTCTATGTGTCGGGCTGGATATGTACAACTTCGCAGAATAAGTCACATCAGACGGTATGTTACAAGTGATGCCACAAAGACTCTTATCAACAGTCTGGTTACTTCACGGTTAGACTACTGTAATGCCTTGTTAAGTTGTACTCCAAACAGCACACTTAACAAGTTGCAACATGTCCAGAACACGGCAGCTCGCGTCATCACCAATACGCCCCGTCGCAATCATATAAACACCGGTTTTGAAGGAGCTCCATTGGTTGCCAGTAAAATACAGGGTGCAGTACAAGGTTCTGACCCACACCTTTAAGGCTTTACACAATCAGTCCCCTGACTATATTAGGGATATGATAGAAGTGTATAAACCGGTCAGAAACCTAAGATCACAAGACACGCTGTCACTGGTTACTAGTATTCCAAAAACCGAAACCATGATGTATGGCAGTCGCAGCTTTTCGTGCACTTCTCCAAAGCTTTGGAACTCCCTTCCCGTCAAGATCAGGGAAGCTGACACGCTAGCTACTTTCAAAAGCCTGCTAAAAACCCACTTCTTTGTACAATATTTTGTTAACTGACCGCTACATTGATGCTTTTATTCTCCTTCTTCATAAAACTGCGTAGAACAGTATTTTATCCTAAGGTAACTTAAATACTTTTAAATATGTATGTATGTTTATCTTGTTTAATCTATACGTTTTACATTTATGAGTTTTGTTAATGTGGAATGCATTATTTTTGTATGCGTATTTGTTAGTATTTTTGCAATTTTTCTGTGAAGCATTTTTGAACGTGTACATGTGCATGAAAAGAGTGCTATATAAATGTGGTATAATAAAAATAATAATAATTATCAAGTAGAGATATGCATGTTTTTCCCATGTTATGAAATCTGCAGAGTCACGAGGACATGGCATAGTAAAGAAGCTAAATGGATAAATGAGTATTTCATTATCTCTCTCTGTATATGGGGAAGATATATGCATTATGTGCTGTTAGTCAGTTCGACTGTCTTTTTGTCTCTCTGTCAGCTTCTCTAACATTTGTTCAGACTACTCTTGAACTTCTGGTGAAATTTTAAACAAGCGTTATAGAAACTTTTAGTACCAAGGTTAGTTTTGCATATTTTCGACATTTCCGCCTGATTGATTTTTGATGGAGTTACGTCCCTTTAGAGATCATTTTTGATAAAGTTTTTCCGGACTCCTCCTATGCTACTTACTGGATATGAAAATAAACCAACGTGTTTCCTTTATATGATCACTTACCGGAGGCGGTGTCCTAATTTTCGACTTGCTTTTAGCCCATTTCGTGTTATATGTTATGCATATGTATATTGACTTTTTTGACTGTGGTTTTACTCACCTATTATTTTACTATATGTGAGGTTAAGTATCAACTATATACCGGACTGGATCTCCCAACGTTTTTTTTTTTTTGCCACCGACCGTCCCTAGGCAGTGCCCCACTATGTTATTTTGTTGTTATCCGTGCTTTTTTCCACTTGCCCAAAAACCCAACCCATTTGTCTACCCTGTTCTTACTTTTGCGTCTTGATTATAATTAAAATCTGCTTGTTTTAGGATTTTTAAGCAACCTTTTGCTATATCTTCCCACTACATTTTCTATTTGTTGCTGGCCTACTTTTCAATGCATGGCTCTGCTCATGTGTGCTGTGACATGTGCTTCCAGGAAATGTACCCTTACGTTTTACTTTTGTATAGAACTAATTAGTATCAAGTTTAGTTTCGCATAGTCAGCAATATTTTATGTTTGATAGACTTTGGTGTAGTTACAAGCCTTTGATGTACAATGTTTATGCTCTAGCATCTTCACTTCTTAACCAATCTTAAACATATATACACAGAATGTGTATTCATACCAATGAAAGATCGAATATAGGCCAGCTCATATTAGTAGGTAGAAAGTCATGTGCCCTTGAATTATTTGAATTATCAAAAAAAAAACAACTATATTTACTGTCTTTAGCACCTTCATTTCTCATCGAAACACTTGTAATGTTAGTGTAATGTAGGACGACTCTAGATTGATAAGTTATGTTCTCTTGATCTAGTAATAATTTCCATGTAACATTTATATGCTGTGTAAGTCTTGTATTACTGCACGTTCGTATACCAACCTTGATATGTGAATTCTTGTGAGAGACTGATTTAAGTAGGTTGGATCTTTAAGAACTTAAGTGAGCGATTAAGGGCCACCATTGTCCTCCTCTTTTTGCTTTTGCTGAATAGGTAAAGTAGAAAACAATATCTTATTTCCTTTAACGAGTTTCCATTCTACTTTCCTCAAAAATTGATTAGCTTAACATTTAGTCCTTTAACATGACAAGTGAATGAAGTATTGTCCTGCAGTCCGGAAAGGCACCTAATTTTCACTGCTGCAGTATAACATAATACTTAGTCTAGTAATCTGATATCTGTCAATGATGAATAAACAATACTGTACTATACATACAATATGTGACACTGACCTTTGAGCTAGGGGTCCGGGTTTTGCGCATGACAAGTCGTCTCATCATGGGATACATTTGTTCCAAGTAATATCAAAATCCCTTCATGGGTGGTAGAGTTATGGACCGAACAGGAAAAAGCCCTGTTTACCTTTGACCTTCAAGGGTGACCTTTCAGCTAAGGGTCCGGGTTTTGCGCATGACACGTCGTCTCATCATGTGAAACATTTGTGCCAAGTAACTGTAAAATCCCTTCATGAATGACAGAGTTATGGACCGGACACGAAATTGCGGACGAATGTACGTACGGAATGACAAACCGAAGGACAGACGGAAGGACGGAAAAGCGCATTCCTATAATGCCCGAAAATGGTTTTTAACCAGTTGGGGACTAATAATGTAGACATTCATCCCAAGTACGTAACATAGACAGTGAAGTGAAAGGCATGAATCAAAACAACGTATTATTAACAAAGTAATTCCTAGTGGCATAAACAGTATGTATACATGAACAGAGATTAAAATAAGATAAAATAACGTGCAAGTGGTAAAATAATATATATTATTTGTAATCTCTAAAAACTCTTATGTGTGAAAAGAACGGGAAAACGTTGTATTACATTTAAAGGAACAATATTATTATTATGTCACACATGAAATGACAGAAATAAACTAAAGAAAAAATAAAAACACATGAAAGAAAAATGTGAACATTGCTGTACTTGTTTCTTTTTTTTTGTTTTTTTGTTTTTTTGTTTTTTTTCACTTAGTTTACCTAGTGACATTGCTTTCGTTTAATTCTCTTCTTATCTAGAATTCATATGACAATTCTGTCAAATCATTATTTCTTTCTTATTTGTTTTTTCTTTTTTTCTCTCTCTGTGTCTTATTACTAAGTGTAATGGCCACTAAGTAAACTCAGTAAATAAGAATCAAAAGAAGATGCGTAGAGGATAATGAATATATTTTTTTATAAATGTATATAAGAATAATTTTTCGCGAAACTTATAACG
This sequence comes from Mercenaria mercenaria, assembly GCF_021730395.1. Classification (NCBI taxonomy): domain Eukaryota; kingdom Metazoa; phylum Mollusca; class Bivalvia; order Venerida; family Veneridae; genus Mercenaria; species Mercenaria mercenaria. Next base: position 52,510,618 of record NC_069365.1, read on the forward strand.
TCTGAGAACTCATGAATGGGAAGAATGAACAGTATACACATATGAATAATACTGCGAATTGTGGTGGTCAGAGAAATGGAATGCATAAATCAGGAAATAAAGAAACGGATGGCCATAACAGCACCCTTTCCCCTGAGGCTATCTTACCCATATTGTCGGATACCAGTGCTTAAAGCCTTACATGGTCCGCCTAGACGGGCTGCATGTAGAGGTTCAAATCCTCTGGTTAATGATGTCATCACTTATTATATAAACAAAATACTAAATACTACTGCATGAGGTTACAATACCCATTGACCCTGTACCAGCAAGTGTGAGACATGCACTTTTTTTTCAAAAGTAATTTCTAGTTATCTTTTAAATTTCGTTTGGATAATACTTTTACACTTTTATGGTAGTAAAAGGATGTTTTCGTTTAAAAATATCTTGCTTAACACTGACCTATCTTTATAAACGATCTATGCATAGGGTGTTTTCGAAAATAAATTTCTGCTATTTTGGAGACCAAAAACTTTTCAAATTTCAATTTGGCTATATTGATGAATTGTTATTAATTTTTAAGAATATCTTATAGCTAATATCACAAAAGCAACATCTCCCTGCAAAAATATGGACGCTTGAAAAATATATTTTTAATTTGTTATAGGCCCCTACTTTAGAACTTTAGTTTGACAAAGGGTAAATGCAATTTGGTAACAAAAATAGCATTTTAAAAGTAAATGATCAAATGATAACAAAATCCTCTTAACTCCACTGAAGACCTTTAGAACTGTGTGTTACCTCTGTCTGGATCGTAAGTTGAAAAATTAATCTGAATTTCAAAAAAAAAAAAAAAAAAAATAATAATAATAATAATAATGTTATCAAACGGTAGACCACTTTTTCCCATGTAATATTAATATCTTTTTTTTATTTGTGACAAAAGTATCCCAATGGGTTGTTTAATCATCAGCTCTCAGTTATTTCATAGCAAATGAAAAATTGTTGTTCTTAGTTTATCTGTATGCAGACGGTGTATTGAAACATTCCGCGGTTTAAAACAATGTAAACCCACAGGAGGTCAAAAGGTATCTCAAACGAACATGGCCACGGACAAATTTAACGGCACTTCAAGAAATATTTTAAATTAATGACAAGCAACAAAGTAAGCCTTATACAAGTAGAATGTTTACGTCTGTTTTTCGCCCGAAAAACTATCCGAACATAGAAATATTTACCTTAGAAGAAAAAATGATAATATTTCACTGGATCATGCAATGAAATGTTTCGGGTCGTGGTGTTTTTTTAGGTCGGTCGTTTGAATGGAAACAAACAATATTTCATTTTAGGCATTGATGTCCATATCTTTTTGCTCTTGAATACAAACACATTTAACTTAATCGAAACATGGTGCAACCATTTCGGCCTTCATCGGTGATGCCGATCGAGTGATTCGGCCTACGACAGTTGATACAAAAAAAAAGCAAATACACATGTATATGCGTGCATATTGTTTCAGGCCATCTTTACCTTCAATCAATGCATGGAGTAATAAGTCTTACTAGCATATTCTAAACTGCTAATACTTGCAATATTCGAGAAGCTTATTACAGCAAAAGTAGCAGTTACATGTTTACGAAGTTTAACACTAATCTAGTCGATCTACGCTGGTTGAAAGCAAATGTTTTGCAGACCTACCAACAGCTTCAGTAAAAGAACTAAATTTGTTTTGAATACAATCTTTGAAAATATAACACTCTGCCCTGCTTTAAAATATGTAATAATTGTAAAATTTAGATTTCAACTTCCGCTACCCTAGCCGCTCATTCACTGGTTGACCGTCGGTCATTCGACACGACTGATTAAATCACAGAAAAACACAGACTGGCAGAGCAAAATAAATGAGTCCCATTCAGTGTAGTGTGCTATCGTTAATTCTGGGATGGCAGGTTATGTAGAACAACGTTTCTGTCCAATTTTGCTATTTTTATTTACAAGATGTACATGTATTATAACAAAACAAATAGTTAGCTTTTGGAAACGATCCAGTTAATATAATTTTATAACAGCTAGTGTCATTTTCAACGTCGATTAACCTAACTAACTAAGAAATTAAATATTTATATATAACGCACGTGTTGTGTGTGTGTGTGTGTGTGCGCGCGTGCGTGTGCGTGTGTGTGTGCGTGTGTGTGTGTGTGTGTTCGGGTTTAGCTTCTTTCTCAACAGTTTTTCAGTCATATGAACGACGGTGTCTACTTGTAGCAGTGAGCACAATGCCCAACTTTATAGTGCTGCCTCACTGGAATATCACGCCGTAGACACATGACATGATACTGACACCGCACTGACCAGTCCTAGTACTATCCTCTTAATGCTGAGCGCCAAGCGAGGAAGCTACTAGTACCAGTTTTTTACGTCTTTGGTATGACGCGGCCAGAGATCGAACCCACGACCTCCCGCACTCGAAGCGGACGCTATACCACTAGGCTACCGAGGCGGTTGCACTTGTTATGTGGATGTCCTTAATCCTTTATGCTACAATGCTGCATTACATCTGTGATTTCCAACCAATAAAATCACAGATTGATATCATGATAAACAGTACATGTGAATTATGCAAATTATTCTAATACAGCCATTCTTTACATATTATTACAAATATCATATTGACAGAAGTGGCATCTTCATGATTTGTCTCATTAACAATGCAGGATCAGAAAATTATCTACATACTTCATACTGCACTGCTTAACAAATAATCAGTTTATCTGATGTCTACATGTGTAAAATAGATATAACTGAAAATGATTTAAAAGTTTACAGCAGGACACTTATATCAGTAAAACTGCATTCACACTGATTGTTGTAAAAATTATATGAGGGTTTAGTTTAATGTGCAACTCTATTTACTTACAGTGTCCTTCGGCAAGATTAACTTTCTCGTGCAATGAGAGAAGTAGTAGACAGTAGAAACTTCCAAACTTAAACTAAAAAAAAAGCTGATGGATCTATATAGATGACATTGGACGACGTTCTAAAAGTTGATATTTATGTCGCATTTTGCAAAAATTGTTCTATGAAAGCATTCGTATCGGTTTCTTATCCATGTGATAATCATTTTTTTCATGAATAATCCCGTCCAATTTCGTCCGAAGAACATAGTACGTTTACATTTACATTTACATCTCAGTGTCCGTTTTGTGTAGGTCTGATACGACTATAGTATGAAACATAAAGGACATTTTACCTTTCCGACAGGGACAGTTTCCAATTACGAAAACTAGGTAGTATTATGCATTAATATTGCTCAGATAAATCGTCTTTTAAAAATCTAGAATTTACCTAATAGCCTTACTGGAATAATACGCAAAAGGCATATGACGTGACTGTTCCGTTATAATTGTTCCTTCTCTTGAGAAGGAACACTTTGATTCGGTAAGTCACACTTGACAGAGCAACTGACCTCGAAAGCTGTTATCATTACAAGCTGGCCAGTCAAACTTAGAAATAACCTCTGACGTTAATATTATTCTTTCCTAATTGAGGCGACTCTCTGACTGAACGCGCTCCGTGGATTACATATTACTAAACCCGAGGATGGTTGATTGATTTTTTATTTCCTCCATTCTTGAAGAGCATAACATATGCACATACAGATAGACATATATCAGCGAATTTACATGTGAACAACTAAATATTATCGTTACCTTCGAATGTATGGTTAATATGTGAAAACAAACCCCACAGCGACCCTCTAATTATGCGCAACAAATTCGCGCATCGAATCGTACACTACATGAGGAAATGGATTGACCGGATCAATATCTTACTGCCGTATTTACTCAACTGAAAGTGGTAACAGATTTACTTTTTTGTTGGATTTAACAAATTATGTTAAATAACTAGCGTAAATACTTACTTGACATTTTTTGGCAGTATAAAACACCATAATTAAAAATTTTAGGTTTTTTTTGTACAAAATGTAACGCCCACTGGGGCGCTATTTAACATGGGTAGTCGACGAAAGTCCCCATCTGGAATGGATGGAACAACGTATTTCCAGCCGAGCCCTCGGCAGGTGACATATTTGCCTCCCCAGCACCCAGTCTTTAAAGTAAATCACCGAGCACTGAACACTAGTCGGGATATCAGTCGCAACCGGGAATCGATCCGGGTCCGGGAATCGAACCCGGATCGCTGTCGTTGTAGTCCAAACTGCTAACCACTGCGCCACTGACTCCCTGATTAAAAGCAGGGGGATACGGAATGTCAATAAGGTAGATCAATCAGTCCTTGTGTCCGATCCTGGGGTTCCACACACTGATGACCAATATTTAAACAGACATTGCAACCAAACTTTTACAAGATGATCATTATATATTTATATAAATGTGCCCTAGAAAAAACTTTTGCTATGCTTTAACTTGTACTGACACTGAATTCACAAGTCTGTTAGACTGCCTAGAATGAGTGTATGTTATCAGTTAATAACCGTTTTTATTTTATTTAAGATCAAGATCAGTGATATCGAAACTAAACTTACACATATGTATGAAGCAAAACCTTTGTTTGTATTGCTTACATTTCATTCACACAGACACAAGTTGATGTCGTATAGTGGCTATCTAGCTTTTGATGTTTTTGATGCCGGTGGTAGGTACTGGTTTGCCCTTTGGAATACAATTTCAGGCACTAATGGACACCCGTGTAGAGTAGAATTTTCGAACCAGCCAGATAGCTTTCTCACTTGATAACATTATAAGAGCCAGATAGCTTTCTCACTTGATAACATTATAAGCCTCCAACTTTTTTTCGAGCCCATAGCAGTGCTCAAATTCTGCGACTTTATCTGTTGGTAATGTATCAAATTGTTGCAGTTGGTGACCTGCGGTTACATATTCCTTGTATTTTCATTTTTACAACAATATATTTACGTCTGTGAATGATACGTGTAGAAATTCGATAATATTGGTCACATTACCTTTAAATTTAGCGTGCGTTATTGACAACAAGTAAACCCTATATTTCGATTATATCTGACGGTTTTCCACCTTGTTCGAGCCAATTTGAACAGTATAGGGTATATGCCATAAACACTATATACAAACGTGTATGAAAAGTTGATTGTTACAATTTTACAGTTATAGACCAGGATCAGATATCTGGGTAGCTTTAGAGGACAGTGCATGTCAAATATGAGCTGCTGATAGGGAAGCTATGTTACGAGTTGATCTGTGTTTGATATTACAAACCTGATGCTGCACATACCATATTTACCTGCTTTTTACTCTGAAGGCAATATAACGGATTATTAAGCTCAGATGGTCCACGTTAGGCGACTCATTCCGGCACATCTGGACGAGTCGGTAGTACGATAGGATTTTTGTTTTAAAACAACGAAAATGACCAAAGCCATCGGATCCCATTGAGGTTATTTACCTTGCAATTGCATTGACAAGCTGAGAACCAGTGTCGTGTTGAACTGTCAAAAGGAATTTCATTTTTGCAACTTTCGAATTCTTTGTCGTTGACTTGTTTATAATTATGTTTTACAGCTTGTCTACTTGACTTTTGTATTTTCTGATGAAGTCTTTACGAATTTTGCACACATATTTTAACAGTATAAAACAATTTTAAAGTATCTGAAAGCGTTCAATATGTTTTTTTTTTTATCTCTGTCAAATATCGACAGATTGCAATGAAAATTGGACACATTGTATGATGAGAAGTTAAGACCCAGCCGCCATATAAATACAGAAGATGCCCTGAGGCAAGTTTTTATATAAATTATACATGTTCAGAAAGTTTGAATCAACTACTGAATAATATGTCGTAACATTCTCTTTCAGCGTGTAATTAGTTTTTGAAACAAGAATTGTAAAGTATAGTTTCAAAAAAAGGAGAATGTAAACAGCTCCCACATAGTTCATGTTTGATACAGCATACAGCTACAATGAAATTAAACACCTAGAGTACAAGTAAAGCTTTGCTTGAAAAATTAATTGAGACCTTATCACAACAACACTTGCTTATTTGTGCGGATTGTTCAACTTGCCACGCTGTTATTTTTTATCGTTTCTACATTGGTTGCTAAATTATCTCTCAGCAGTGATAGAAGAGCTAAAGGTTTTTCAAAGCTCAATTTTCAGAAAAAATTGTACATCTGAGTAATGCTAGAGCAAATCTGAGTTTTTCATAAATTTGATCTCAAATATGGATGTACAAAATTATTGATAATAAATGTTAGTTTACCTTTCTTCTTCAACTGGCAATTGTTTACATTTGCTTGCGAATCATTCAAGCAAGCTATTTTAGCTGACAGACAGTATTTGATAGGCTCCTCCAACGCATATATACTACCAGGGTAGTAAAAGTTGGGGCTTTAATTAAGTTAAATAATACATAACAATAATAAAGTATAAATTCATTGAGCCACGGCAGTTGTGTTTGTGCTGTGTTTGTTAGGGTTTTCAAAACGTCTTCTTCAACAATTTTTCAGCCATATAAACGACAATGTCTACTTGTAGCAGTGAGCACAATGCCCAACTTTACAGTGCTGCTTCATTGGAATATCACGCCCTAGACACGGGACATGATATCCCACCCAGTCACATTATACTGAAACCGGGCTGACCAGCCCTAACACTATCCTCTTAATGCTAAGCGCAAAGCGGGGAAGCTACTAGTACCATTATTTACGTGTTTGGTATGACGCGACCAGGGTTGAACCCACGACATCCCGTACTCGAAGCGGGCACTCTGCCACTAGGCTACCGAGGCAGTCTCACGACAGTTGTAATAAGGTACCCCAAAATATTAAAAGTCACAAATTGAGTGTAACTTGGTAGCCGTCATTAAACGGCAAGTGTTTCCATCTTCTGGATTGAAATTTTAGATAGAATATTCTTGCCTATCTGGCAGGGAAAGTATACATTTGTCCGAGCACGCGCAAGGGATAGATATTCCTGTTTTTCCATAGGAAAAACCCATGTCTAAAATAGCGTGCACTTAAGTGACGTCACATAGTACTGCCACTATTATGACGTCATAGACTATATAAATAATGTCAGGAAATACCCAAATCTATTTGTCTCCGCGATCTATTTTGAACGTGATAGGCAAGAAAAAAGCCCTTGTGTAAGACAGCTGTTTTCCCAACCCTCGGGACAGCTTGGATAAAAAACCTCGCTGACGCTCGGTTTTCCATTCCACACTGTCCCTCGGGTAGGGGAAACCTCGTCTTACACAGACAGGCATGTAAGATCCTTAAACTGTAAGGAAATGTGAATTGATATATTATCAGATCTATATTAAGAAATATGCATGAGGTCTGTAGGGGAAATTTTGCGCGACATTAACGGCGTAATAGGAATGGCAGAGCGAGCGTATATTTTCCAATGTAAAACTAATCATATGTTTGTTTTCGATTTTTACTTTGAAGGTGATACACATTTTTTGTTTGGCTGTTTAAATTGCGTCTTGTGTTTCGAGGTTTCAATTCATGATCCTTTTGTCATATATTTCTAGATGTGAAAGTTGTAGGTAAAGCTAATATATAATGTAATCGACAACAATATATTTAACTGATTTATGCTAATAACACGTGTGTATTAAAACCCCTCGAGCCTCACTCCGGGAATTGAATTCTTCATATGAAGAAGCCACCTCTACCAAGGTGCCTGTCCTTGATGAAATAATGCACGGAGAGGAATTGGGTATTCCTCAACCATCACAGTTGGAAAGTCGCCTTACTGACTGCCAGACAGGATTTTCCCGTGTTTTTGCCGGTGTTAGAGAACGCGTTCTACCACCCGTGGTGTAAGATGACTCACGTGTTGAAATTTATGAATGAATGCGTAAATTCATACGCTTGTATAATAAAATAGTACTCAAAAGAAACGCACTCGTTATACGTTATTTTCTTCTAATGAAAGAATACGGCATGCAAGAAAAAGAATCTATCACCAGTTTAAGATGCGGATGGAAATATCTGGCTCTTGGGTTGTTGTTACCCTCAAGCCAGATATTTCTATCCACACCCTCAACCAGTGAAAGATTCTTATAATATGACCTATAATTATAACGGTGCGATGTTAAACCCAAATAAATATTGAAATCGATAAATCTGTTCACTTTATTCAAAGTACTAATTTTAAAATTAATTCTACACAGTAGGCGTTGCATATATTGTTAGTGGATTTTCAAAAAATATTAAATGTAATTTTCACTATTTCTTTGTTATTGGTATATATTAAAATGGCTATTGTTGCAGTATGCGCTCTTTCACGACAACAGTATCACTGCATGCGCACTTTCATATTTGCTGGCTGAGGCTGTATAAACAGCTCCGTGTTTTGAGAATTATATTAAAGTTTTTATTTAGTATTAATATTTAAAATCATATTAAACTTTTAGGTCTTTAAGTTGCCAGTACATCAGTGTTCAAGTTATTCAACGTGCCATTATTGCACACAAGGAGGATATTGTGAATGGTGTGCTGGAATAGGCAGGTAAGCGATACAAATTACTATTGATGAATTTTCAGTCATAGGGGATTAAGTAGTCTTTTTGAGTAGGTCGAATTTATTGTATGTGGCTTTCCTGGAAATCCACTTTCGTACATGTTTATTTACTCAATGCATGACCCAAACACTTTTACTCCAATTTTATAAGCCCCTTGCCGGCGGGGGGATAGAAAATGCCGGCTGTATCTCCATGCAGAGGGGTAAGACTCCCCCGAAAATGGAGCCGCCTGTTTGCCGTGGGTGGCGGCCCGTAAGCCGGAGAGGAGGGTCCTGGATGTTGAGGTGCCCCATAGCGCCCTGGGGAGGTGATGCATATTTGTTTTCATGTGTGTATCACCTTTTCGTGGTGTGGGTGTCAATACACATCTTTGGCCTCTAATTCGGTGTAGACGTTTTGGCGGTCGTATTGGCCCGATACGATCAATCGGCTAGTCATGCCAAGCCCTAGGGAATTTTTCATTTACGTTTGCATATTCTAATTATTTCATTTTAAACTTCATCTTACTGTTTCCATTTTTTTATTATTTTTTTATTATTTTGCACACACATCATCATAAAACAAAATACGTTACACAAAATCTAATTTTACTTTGTTTAACTGTCACATTTAAAGCGTTAAGCAAACTCCATACTACGTTTACACAAAGTTATTTAACGAAATATTTTCATATGTTCTTCAATCTATGTTTCCTAGAAGGCGGTGGCTTAGGGCCAATCGGGTAGGTAGAGTAACAGTCCCATGAATCCCCTGATTGCTTTTCTGCAATACAACTGGTGATATAAATAAGATTGTAAAATACTTATCCGAGTATATCACTACAGTATCCCTAACATGTTTGAGCTGGATATCCGCTCTGTTAACGTGTTCCCTTGTTGGACTCCGCGGCGGGTGGGGGCTGCGAGTGATGAAATTAAATTATCTAAATATGACAAACCAAAATAACAAACGACTGCATACGGAAACAGACTCGGACACGGAAGGTGAGAGAAATTCTCACCGACCTTTCACAACTAATTCGGCATTTCCACGATTCCTCCTTATTCAATCTGTTGAGGACAATTTTAAAATGACAAGTATCTCTCCTTTCGTTATAGAAAAAACACTCGAGAGTATAGCCGGAACGCCAAAATCTGTGAAGAAATTACGGACAGGAGATCTTTTGGTAGAAATTGAAAAGGCTGCACATGCACAGAATTTGCTTAAAATGACAAACTTTTTCGGCCATCCATGCAAGTGCACTGCACACCGTACTCTGAACTCCTCAAGAGGGGTTATTCGTTGCCCTGATCTTGCTGGGGTATCAGAGACGGAAATTGTGCAAGGCCTTGCTGAACAACACGTTACAGCTGCTAGACGCGTCAGAATTAAACGAGATGGAAAAGAAATTATAACTAACACTATCATACTTACATTTGGCATCCCATTCCTTCCTAGCTCTGTAAAAGTAGGTTATCTCCAAACAAAGGTCACCCAATACATACCGAATCCCCTCCAATGCTATAACTGTTTCAAATTTGGTCATAACGAGTCAAACTGCAAAGGAGATCACATTTGTCATAAATGCAAACAAGATGGTTACTCTCATGAGCCTGATAGATGTAATAGACCATTGTGCTGTGTGAATTGCGGCGAGGAACATTCAGCCAGGTCTCGCGACTGCAAGACGTGGAGGATCGAAAAGGAGGTCCTCCACGTCAAGTTCACACAGGGCATTGGATTTCCTGAAGCCAGACGAATTGCAAATGCTAAATTTATGCCACCATCACTCACAACAACATGTTCTTCAATCACAAAATCAAATACAAACAAATCAACAACGTTTTCTGACGCGTCTACGCAAACCGATTCTGTACCTGTCCGAGACATACCAAAGGAAAAGCCGAAAATAACAGAAAAACCTACGCAGACACCAAAAGTTCAAACTGCCGCCACTAAACCAACACTACCACCACCTGTTCAAAATGTCCCCAGGTATTCAAATACGCCGTCGTCAAGACAAAACGTAATGTCAAATTCTAATCAACGTGGGGTGAGTCAAACACCCGGACAAAAAATTGACTTGAAAACTGATGGGTTTGGAAAGGGATCAAATGATCCCATACAAACCCATAACCGGTTCCCTCTTGATATGAACCGGTTGACGGGGGAGGATGATGACGATCCGCCATTATCTGCTCCATCCAATTTAACTAGCACAAAGGAGGGGAAGATCAAAAGGTTCCCTCCCGAGTCAATGCAGCACTAATACTTTAAATTTCCAGTCGTTCAATTTCTGTTTACCATTGTAAATGGCAAGTAAAATTATCCAGTGGAATTGCCGTGGAATTAAAGCAAATTATAATGAAATTCTCCTTCTCTTATCAAAACATAATCCTTCACTTATGTGTCTTAGTGAAACATTTTTAAAAGAAAGTGACAAAATTACTTTCAAAAATTATTCAATGTATAACTTCATTAATACTAACACTGACAGAGCTTCTGGTGGTACATCTATTATTATTAATAATGCATGTCCGCACAAACAAATTGTTCTAAATACAAGTATTCAGTCAGTTGCAATAAACGTTACATTGCATCGTCCAATTACTATCTGTTCGATTTACATACCTCCAAAATTTAAACTAAATCTTGAAGATCTTGATGATCTTATAAAACAATTGCCACAACCTTTTTTGCTTATGGGAGATTTTAATGGTCATCATGAATTTTGGGGCTGTTCTGACAGCAACACTAGAGGTCAAATTATTGAAACTTTTATTGAAAGAAATGCCCTCTGTTTATTAAATGATAAATCAAAAACGTATCTTCATCCTGCAACAGGTAACTTTTCATCACTTGATTTGACAATTTGTCAACCGAACATCTGTCTTGATTTGGGATGGAAAGTACTGGATGACTTGCATGGTAGTGACCATTTTCCAATTATTATTTCAAATACTTCTAATCTGCCTTCAAACCACCCTTCATATTTCAGATTTAATAAAGCTGACTGGAAGCAATTTGAAACGTTATGTAAAAATGATTTGACATTGGAGAATTTTACAAATTTTTATGATCCTATTGATCGGTTTTCGGTTCTTCTGTCCGATATTGGTGACAAGTCCATTCCTAAAACTTCAAGAAATGGTAAACATAAAAATAAGCCTTGGTATAATGATGATTGTAAGACCGCTGTTCGAAAACGTAGGGCAGCCATTAAAAAATTCAATATACGGCCGACAAAAGAAAATCTACAATCAGTTAAGATTCTGAGAGCAAAAGCTCGCAGAACTATAAAACAAGCAAAGATCATGGCATTCATACGTTTCAAAACTTAATTCTAGGTCATCGGTTAAAAAAGTCTGGGAAATGATTCGCAAAATAAGTGGAAAAGGAAAAACTTCAAATGTTTCCCATCTAACAAAATCAGACCAGTCTATTGCATCTACCAAGGAGGACATTGCCAATACACTTGGTGAAACTTTTTCAAAAAACTCTTCATCAAACAATTATGATAAAAGGTTTCAAAACATAAAATCGACTAAAGAAAGTAAACCTTTAAATTTTCATTCAAATAATGATGAAGATTATAATGAACTTGTTTCGCTCACAGAATTGCTTGTCTCTTTAGACAAATGTCATGATACTGCAGCTGGCCCAGACCAAATTCATTATCAACTTTTAAAACATTTACCACAAGAATCATTAGACCTCCTACTTGAAATTTATAATATTACTTGGAAAACTGGCATTTTCCCAGATTCCTGGAGAGAAGCTATAGTTATTCCAATACCAAAACCCGGGAAAGATAGCACGAACCCCAGTAATTATAGACCGATTGCCCTTACTAGTTGTTTATGTAAAACCTTGGAACGTATGATCAATTCTAGACTAGTTTGGTATCTTGAATCTCAAGGCCTACTTTCAAAGTGGTTTTCGTAAGCAGCGCAGCACAACTGATCATCTTGTTCGACTGGAAAATTTTATTCGTGATGCATTTGTTAAAAAAGAGCATCTAGTGTCTGTCTTTTTCGATTTAGAAAAAGCTTATGACACTACATGGAAGTATGGTATAATGAATGATCTTAACGACTTAGGTTTAAAAGGTCGTCTTCCAACATTTATATCACAATTTTTATCTGATCGCAATTTTAAAGTACGTGTTGGTCCAACCCTTTCTGACTCTTATGAGCAAGAACAGGGAGTTCCACAAGGTTCTATTTTATCTGTTACACTTTTTAGCATCAAAATTAACAATATAGTGAAATGTTTGTTACCAGGGACAGATTGTTCATTATATGTTGATGATTTTTTAATATGTTATCGTTCAAAAAATATGCGCACGATTGAACGCCAATTACAGCAGTGTTTGAACAAAGTTCAAACTTGGGCCATGGAAAATGGCTTTAAATTTTCCCAATCAAAAACCTAGTGTGTCCACTTTTGTCAATTACGGAAACAACATTGTGACCCGGAGCTTTTTCTAAATGGTACAAAAATACCCGTTGTTGACGAAGCAAAATTTCTTGGTGTTATTTTTGATAAAAAGCTTTCTTTTATACCACGCATAAAATACTAGAAAGCCAAATGTTTGAAATCGTTGAATCTTTTAAAGGTGATTTCAAATACTGATTGGGGAGCAGATCGCAAGGTTTTGTTAAGACTTTATAGAGCTTTGATTAGATCCAAGCTAGATTACGGTTGTGTTGTATATGGTTCAGCCAGAAAATCGTATTTACAAATGTTGGATACTATCCATAATCAAGGTCTTCGTATTGCTCTTGGCGCATTTAGAACATCGCCTGTTGAAAGCTTGTATGTTGAAGCAAACGAACCCTCCCTTTACACGAGACGTGAAAAACTGTCATTGCAATATGCTCTGAGGGTAGCTGCCAACAAATCCAATCCTGCTCATAAAATCATATTTAAACCCAAATACCACGATTCGTATGACAGAAAACCAAAACAAATTAAAACTTTTGGATTTCGCATCAACAATTCTATGAAGGAAACTGATTTTGAATTTGATGATGTAAAAGAAAATTTAGTTCTGAATACACCACCATGGACTCTTAATTCTCCAACAGTTCTTTTTGATATGAAAACCCCTTGAAAAAGTCTGAAACAAACCCTGAAATATTCAAGTCCAAATATAACGAAATCAAGTCGACTTACAAAGATCATTTTCCTATTTATACAGATGGTTCAAAAGATGATTCAAAGGTTGGATGTGCCGCCGTTAGCCATATGCATCAATCAAAATTACGTTTGCCAAATAACGCTACAATTTTTTCAGTCGAGGCTATTGATTTGGCCCTTAATTTTATTTCAGAATATAATGAAGAAAAATTTATCATCTTTTCCGACTCACTTTCTGTATTACAATCAATACACAACCGTAATACAGAAAATCCTCTCATTCAAAATATTCTTCTCAGGGTTCAAGAACTATCTTTTAAAAAGTCCATCATATTCTGTTGGATTCCTAGTCATATTGGTATTTATGGAAATAAAGATGCTGATACCGCAGCAAAGAAATCACTTTCATTAAATCAATCTAAATTGAAATTACCATATACTGATTTTAGGTCAAATATCAACAAATACATTTTAACTAAATGGCAGTCTTCATGGAACAATGCTTCGTTCAATAAACTTCGTGAAATTAAACCTACTTTAGGTGAATGGCACCAAGGAAACAGATCTGTTCGCAGGGAGGAAGTTGTTCTTTCTCGTTGTCGAATAGGTCATACTCGGTTGACTCATTCGTATCTTCTGAACAATGAAGATCAACCTGAATGTGTACCATGTCAAACACCGCTTACTATTAAACATATTTTAATCGACTGTATAGACTTCGATCCACAGCGCAATTCGTACTATAATGTTGAATCGTTAAAAGAACTGTTTGAGGAAATTTCAGCCGACAAAATTTTTAATTTTTTGAAACAAGTAGGCATATATCATAAAATCTAAACCTTATTTGATTTTTATTTACAAGTTTTATACTTTTTTATGTTTGCAATTGATTTTTACACTATATATGTATATACACTTTTACTTTAATAGTTTTATATATGCTTTACAATTAACGTAATCCATTTATTATTTTTTTCTCGGCAATATATGACCTTTTTGTGTCGATTCGCCGTAAAACCCAACTCATTCATTCATTCATTCCAATTTTATAAATGTACAGTCAAACCAGAACATAATCGACAGCACAAATGAAATATATTTGGCTAAGTAAACGGAGAATTACTGGTAACTGGTCGGCTTTTAAAGTTTTTATTATAAATTAAGATATAGTGACCAAGTAGCCTAATTCTTGCCCGTCATTTACTCAAAATGCTGTTTACATCATGTTGTTCAAATCATGTTCATTATAAGGTAATTCTTAAAATACACCAATGCACTTAAAGTTTTAGTAGCTTATTTAAAGGCTGCATGTATAATGTAAAATGTTTATGGCCGGCCATTGCACCCAAAATGTGTTGTCTTACTACTATTTAATATAGTCATTTCTCCGCTAATTAATAGAATAAAGTGTAGATATTAACAGAAGTATAAACGCTAATATTATTATGAAGAAAAAAATTGAAAAATAAAATAATATTAAAAAGAGGTAATGTTAATCGTGTCTCCCAATATGTGGAGAGATATTTAGAAATGTAAGTCCGTTAGTTCCAGAAAGAAACCTCCAGTATTGTCACTTACGAAACTTAAGAAGTCCAGCAAGCAAAGCAAATCTAAGTTGCGCAGCACATCCATTAACAGCAAAAAGTCCAGCAAGCGCAGCAAGCTCAGGTTGCACAGTACGTTCAGGAAAAGCACCAAATCTAGCAAGTCCAACAAGTCCACTAAGCGCAGCAAGTCCAGTAAGAAGAGCAAGTCTAGGTTGCGAAGCAAGTCTAGTAAGAAGAGCAAGTCCAGGTTGTGCAGCAAGTCCAGGTTGTGCAGCAAGTCCAGCTTCCGCAGCAAGTCCAGTAAGAAGAGCAAGTCCAGAAAGCGCAACAAGTCAAGTAAGAGGAGCAAGTCCAGTAAGCGCAGCAAGTCCGGGTAGGGCAGCAAGTCCAGGTTGCGTAGCAAGTCCGGTAAAAGGAGCAAGTCCAGTAAATGCAGCAAGTCTAGGTTGCGCAGCAAATCCAGTAAGAGGAGCAAGTCCAGTAAGCGCAGCACATCAAGTTTACGGTGTAGGTCCAAGAAGTGCAGCAAGTCTAGGATGCACAGCAAATCAAGGGAAAGAAGCAAGTCCAGGATGGGCAGCAATTCTAGTGAGCGCAGCCATTATTATAAGTGCAGCAAGTCGAGGTACCACAGTAAATCCAGGAACCACATTTATTACAGGAATTTTTTTGCCGTGTACATTGCTTGGAAGATACCTGATAATATTGTCACCTTAATATAGTAAACTTAAAAATTGACAAATTGGGGGATCGTACGGGATTAACTATAAATGGTATTACGGTTATCCATAACAAGCAATATATATTCCGATGAATGGTTTAGACTTGGAGAGAGACTGGGGTTGTCCGGTGGAGATTTAGTACTTTTTATCAAAGATAAGGAAGATGAATGTATAGAAGAGAAGAGAGAGCTCAACGACATGATGAAGAAAGAAGACAAATGGAAATGAAATTTGGACTGCAGATGAAGGAGAGAGATCTAGAGATCGAGCATTTGAGATCCAACAGAGTAGACAGTACAGACGCTAGTAAAATGTTAAGACCTAAGATTCCAAAATTTGACGAAGGGAATGATAACATAGACGCTTATTTGGAAAGGTGAAAGGTTTGGGAGATATGC
The DNA here is from genome assembly GCF_021730395.1 of Mercenaria mercenaria. Lineage (NCBI taxonomy): Eukaryota > Metazoa > Mollusca > Bivalvia > Venerida > Veneridae > Mercenaria > Mercenaria mercenaria. The sequence goes on from NC_069365.1 coordinate 52,526,911, forward strand.
CAAAAGTCAAAACTGGGAAGAGGACAGATGTGCCATAAGTCTCAGCTCACTTTTAACTGGAATTGGACTGGAGGCTTATAACAGCATGCAACAAGAAGAAAGTCTCCCCGTACATTCAATCAATGTTGTTTTATTTTCATCCTTCAGGGATTGTTATTCGTTCTAAACTCTCGGCCTCTGTCAAGATGAGAAGTATTTTATACCGCGTTGAAGGTTCTGTGTTCACTGACATTCGGGTCCATGCTAGTTATCCCGTCCTGTTGTATTCTGGGACCTCCAGCGCTTTTTTACTAGGTTATGTTTAACTGTCGCTTAACATTTTCACTTAACGAATTGAAACTGATGACTGTTTTACCCGAACGCCACTTTTCACAGAATGGTATTACATAATTACATTTCATGAGTACATATAATAGAGTACCTAAATTAATTCTTTCACCTCTTCGGTTACATTCTGCATCTTCTGTTCATCTGCCTAAAGATAACAGTACTTTTTTAAGACATAGTTACACCATCAATCAGCCTTTCTCCACTTAAGCTACATTCTGTACAATAATTTTATATTCCACGTACTAGTTTAAATTCTCCAGCTGTTTTTCTTAATAATCTACGTATTTGTTTATCACCTTTAACTTCTGCTATACTGAAGAAATATAAAATAAAACATACTAATTTTCCACAGAGATGTAGAGAGTACCATTCTATTAACAAGTGCAATTCTAAGAGGTGCGGTTGTTGCAATCATTTATCGCACAGGTCTACAATTACCTCAAACGTTAACGGCAGAACTTTTAATGTGGTACTTAATTCTGACGTTGATTGAAATACGTCCCACATGATATATGTACTGACTTGAAACGCACCCAATTGTGGTATTCAGTATGTTGGCCAAACTGGGCGTTCTTTAAAAATTCGTTTCCGTGAGCATTCATACAAAATGCGTAGTCGGAACAAGTTTACTACATTTTTATACCAACACTTTCGTAAATCTGGCCATACATTTAATCAGGTAACTATGCAGCCAGTAGAGCAAATCGTATATAATATAAATTCCACATCTAGTTTTAAAATTAAAGCCAGACTTGTAGCAGAATTCAAATGGATTAAAAATTTACAGTCACCGTTTCCGTTGGGCTTAAATGATAATATTTATCAGGAAGGTAATATCTCTAAAATCCCTGATATCGATATCTTTTCTATTTTAAATATTAGGAAACGTAAATCTAGGTCTCATGGAATTAGACGAAATGGTAATGTTAAACGCAAATCTAAAGTCAATATATCTGTTGCAGACCTCGATTTAATTCTTTCAAATTCTGATAGACATTCAATGCTTTCTCGTCTCACATCTTTATCTGTTCAGTCTCTTAAAAAGCTAGACGAGGAAGCGGACCAGTATGTTATTCAAACAGATCCGTTTTACACTGTATCATATCTTATTCAAAGTTACACACAACACGTTCTCCGTCCACATATTGACACCCAATCTGACCATGAGAGACATTTTCTTAAAATTTATTTCATGAATAAAGGTATTGACTTCATCGATGTACCCAGAATATTTAGTGATAAAGTGTCATTGATTCTGTGCCTAAATATTTCAGAAACTCCGAAGTTTCAATTATCGGTTATAAATATAAACCACCTGTAAGAAATGTTATATTCAATTACAATAAAATTGTTTCCGACTTAGATGTTCAAACAAATACCCCTTCTTATTGCGAATGTAAAAACTCAAAATTTTGCTATTCAGATGCCGGTCATGTCATCACTGGTAATTTTGATATTATTAAAGACAACAGTATTCGTAATTTATTCTTTAAAGGACCTAAATATAGAATTTTTCAACTATTGATTTTGATGCTTGTCGTGGTCAGATTGCGGAATCCATCGAAACTTTTTGTTTTAAATGGTGTCGTCGTGAGAATGCTGATCCCAATGCTTTAACGTCTTGGAAACGAAATATTTTTGACATTGTTGATTCTCGAATAGAATTTTATCAAACTAATGAACACCTACTTCCACCAAAACCCAAGTTTACTTTAAGACATTTGAAAAAGGAAATCCAAGAATTTCATTCTAAGTATGTCTTAGTTCCAGCAGACAAGGCGGCCAACAATATTATTTTCATTTGACGCCTACATTATATTAACGTTTTACAAAACGAACTAAATAGCACTAAAACTTATACATTGAGTCTTTCTGTTGAAAATAATTTGGTCATTGATCACATCACTGAAGTTTCTAATTTAAAAGTTCGTATAGACGATCAACAAATTAAACTACCAACCATGTACTGGATTCCTAAATTGCATAAACAACCATATAAAGCCCGCTTCATCGCTAATTCAAGCTCTTGTACAACTACAAATATTTCAAAACTATTTACATCATGTCCAACTGCTGTGAAAGCCCACGTGAAAAGATACTGCGATAAAGTATACGAAAACTCTGGTAAACATTTATTTTGGTCGAATAAAAATTCCGGCGAAATCCTGGATAAGTTTAAAATTAATAATTACAAGGTATCTACAGTCAGTACATACGATTTTTCTACTGTGTATACCACTTTACCACATAACTTAATACATGACAAACTAACTGGCCTAATTCAAAAGACTTTTGCCAGAGAGAATGCTACATTTCTCGCTTGCAGTTTTGATAAAGCTTTTTTTACGAGCAATATTATTAAACATTATACGATGTGGACCTGTGACGAAGTTTGTAAAGCTCTTTCCTTTTTATTGAACAACATTTACATCAGGTTTGGGAATGCAGTGTTTAGACAAGTAGTTGGTATTCCCATGGGAACAAATTGTGCACCCCTTGTCGCAGATTTGTTTTTATATTGTTATGAAAGAGATTTTATGTTGAGCCTTTCTCCAGATACGAAGGCAGATATTATAACTGCATTTAATAATACATCACGCTATCTGGATGATATTCTTAACAATTGGTGGGTACTATTTATCCTAGGGAGCTTCAGTTAATTAAAACTAACAATTCGGATACTGATGCTGTTTTTAGATTTACATCTCTCTATTTATGACAATATTATACATACACAAATTTATGACAAGAGGGATGATTTTAACTTTAGTATTGTAAATTTTCCCCATTTGGATGGGGATGTACCTCAGGCTACATCTTAAGGGGTATATATTTCTCAATTAATTCGGTTTGCCAGAGCGTGTAGTCATGTCAAGCATTTCAATGAACGTAATCTATATATTACAAGTAATCTTCTTCAGCAAGGCTACCGTTATTACAAATTGCGTAAATATTTTGCTAAATTTTACTATCGTAATTCTGATTTAGTTTTAAAATTCAATAGTAATTTAAAGACACTTCTGCGAGAAGGTATTTCTAAACCCGTTTTTTATGGGGATGTGGTTTACAAACTTCGTAAGATCTTGGGTCATGGTAATTTTCCAAATGTATTTGGTAAAATTATAAAACGTTTTATTAAAAGAGGTTACGACCCAACTGTTTTGAGACATACCGCATGTTTAGTGTTCAACCCGTTTACAGTTGGACACTACGCTTCCCTCTTTGATTGTGTCTGACGGAAGAGGGGGAGGACTGTATGATAAGCAGTTTTTAAATCCTACCAGGACTGAACTGTTTTGATATCTGTCTTCTGGCCTGTTTCGTCGGGCCCTTAAGGGTGTTTTTCTTGTTGCTCTGTCTTCTGAAAAGGCATCGAGTACATACATTTTTGGTTCTAAAGGTTTGCTTTTTATATTTTTATACACGAGCATTTTTGTGTTTTACATGCCATGCCTTTTTGTTTCCATTACGTGTGTTAGAGATTCATCTGGAGGGGATTACTTTTATTTACACTGTCCCGTGTCTTTGGAACATGGTAGGGGTAAGAGTGAGGTTGGGTGCGCACCATAAACCGGTTTAAGCTCCCCAGTGGTGTTTTTGCCACTGACCGTTCCAAGGCGGTGCCCCACTGTGTCCCTTTGTTTGTTCGTTTTGTCCTCTTGTGTAGGCTTTGTGTGTGTGCGCGTGTATGTGTGTGTGTTCCTTTGTTCGTTTTGTCCTCGTGTGTTGGCTTTGTGTGTGTGCACGTGTATGTGTGTGTGTTTGTGGTGTGCACGTCTGCGTGCTGTAGGTTTCGTTTTGGGGAGGCTGCGATTTTGGTACGTGGCATTCCCTGTTTGATATTTGTCTTTGTTGTTGTAATTACGTTGTGCTCAAGAAAGCGATTCTAAGGAAGTATCAGTTGACTGAAGAGGGATTCAGATCTAACTTTCGACGAAGTAGACCGGATCAAGTCGATGGACGATACAACGTGTCTTGCAGAGCAATACGTCGAAGCACATAAGGGAATACCTTCATCAATGTCGCGAAATCTCACACCACAAAGGAAGCACAACGTCAGAGGATTCGTAGGAACTGAAAACGTGAAAGTGTTAAGGGACACTGGATGCGAATTAGCCGCTGTAAGAAGAGAATTAGTGAGTGAAGAGCAATTTCTAGGCCAAGAAATAGCCATGATTACCACTGACAGGGATGTCAAAGATATGCCTGTGGCAAATATCTGGGTTAACACACCATATTACACTGGAGATCTTGAGGCAATGGTACCAAAATCATTGATTTGTGATTTAGTCATTGGAAATGTTCCCGGTGTACTCGAGACAAACCTGATCCTGAATGGACAAAGAATAATGTAGATAAATCAGTAGCTGCAGTATTGACAGAGCACAGTGTAGAAAACCAGAACTATCACTGAAAGCACTGAATGTTCCAAAACCTTGTGATATCGAAGTTAACGTGGATGCATCTAAAAAAAAGATAAAACACTTCAGAAATTGTGGGATTTAGCAACGAAAGGAGATATGTTCGAAACCAAGGGAGGTGCAAAATACAAATACAGTAGATTTTCATCTAACGGGCACGCCAAAACAACGGACACGCCGAAATTGCGGCCACTTTTTCAAAGTACAAAATAAATTTGTTCTTTACTCATTATAAATATTGACCAGTACAGCGAGCACGTCGCTAATGCGGCATTACGGCCACTTTTTGTGGAACAAATTGCTAATTGCAAAGTGCTAACTGGCCATAATTACGGGCAGACAAAAAGATGGATCCAGACATCCTTTGCTTATTTAACACATTGACCTTGACAAAAATGTATGCCATAAGAAGTGGAGTGTTGTATAGGATTTACATTAAAATGAAAGGGACTTATGAGTACGACACAAAACAGATTATTGTTCCATCAAACATACGGAAAAGAGTTATGGCAAGTCAAACAGCAAGTCCAGAAAGAGGAACAAGTCCAGTAAGCGCAGCAAGTCCGGATTGCGTAGCAAGTCCAGTAAGAGGAGCAAGTCCAGTAAACGCAGCAAGTCCAGGTTGCGCACCAAGTCCTGTAAGAGGAGCAAGTCCAGTAAGCGCAGCAAATCCAGTAAGAGGAGCAAGTCCAGTAAGCGCAGCACATCAGGTTACAGAGTAGGTCCAAGAAGTGCAGCAAGTCCAGGCTGCACAGCAAGTCTAGGGAGTGCAGCAAGTCCAGGTTGGGCAGCAATTCTAGTGAGCGAAGCCAGTATTTTAAGTGCAGCAAGTCGAGGTACCACAGTAAATCCTTTGTCGTGTACATTGCTTGGAAGATACCTGATATATTGTCACCTTAACCCAATACTTGACAATCACAAAAGTTTGTACAGACTACTCGTTTGAAACTGTTCACGGGTTTCACATTGTAGAGAGGCTAAGTAGTATCACTTGTTTTGCATAGCGTCGGCATTTTAAGGTAGAAATGTATGTTGGTGGCGACATGGCCTGTTTAATGTCAGTTTTGGATAATGTTTGCCCGTTTGTGTATCCTTAATATGGCGTATACGACTTCTCTATTTTAGACTAGAAGTTTTTTCCAAAGTACTCCTCTGAAAACACTGGTGGGGTTTTAACAAAACTTTATAGGGAGCTCGGTTCCGTGGCATATCATAGTCATTTCCTGATTGTTTACATTTCATGGGAGTTATGACCCCTAAAATATCAAATTTGGATGAAGTTATTGTACATCTAATCTATTTTCATATTAGTTGTACAATGGACATTTTAATCAGGCAAAATTAACTAAAATTTTTGTAGGGCTGCTCAATACCAAGCTTAGTTTCCCGTATTTTACATGTTTTCGGTTGAATGATTTTATGGTGATTTTTGGATGAAATATATTTGTTTTTATTTATCTTGTTGGGTTTAAAGTCGCATCGACGCTGTTATAGTTAATATGGCGACTTTCCAGCTTGGTGGTGGAGAAAGACCACCCAAGGAGCCACTCCGTACATTATTACATCACTAGTGGGCACCTGGATAGAACTACGGTGTCTGAATGATCAGTTTATTTGGTATATTGCTAACATAACAAACCCCTTTTTCATTCTATCATTGCTGTAATTATAGTTGATTAGCTGTAAATAATAGGATGTGGGTCATTTTTGGGCGATTTCGGTTAATGACAGTGATAGATGGGCCCCAGCATCACGCTTTATCTAAGATAAACAATAGAAAGGGAACCAGCCATTTGTTAAAACATGTACTCGTTGTAAAAAAGCTATATACAAATTCAACCTATTGGAAACAAGTTCTATAAACAGAACCAATCAATGCGCACTTCTGTTAGGGTATAAATAGGTAGACGGATGACATTGAATTCATTCTGTATCCAGCGATTGATGTAGACACATTGAGGATTCAGCTAATAATTTATCCTAGTACCTTGATGAGAAAGTTACTGCAACTATGCTGTCAGGGTGGAAAAGGTATTTATAAGAAGATTCAGAATGGTAACAAATAAAATCTGTATAAAATATCTTTTAGAAGCAAAGAATGCAACCAAAAAGAATAAATAGCAGACTCGGTTTGATTGAGTCTGTTCATGAGAGGTAACGAAATGTGCAGCATCTCACACGTCCCCTGGCTTAAGGGGAATTCTATTACACATTATGTTGAATGGACTCCATGATTCCAAAGGACCAGTAAATATAACAACACTGAGTATTTCGAGCTTTAGGGCCTGTGCATAGAAATTGAACATTTACAAGATAGTCGAATGCTATAGACAATAGCAAATACAGGCTGAGCATCGGAAAGCTGAGACAGAAACATATAGTCTGGTAATCTACTGAATAGATACAGTAGGAGAGTTCCAGCTTACAGTCGAGGTTCAGCGTTATTGGCCAAGGTATCGGGGTCATACCTATATAGTGGTTTAATACTATAAGTTTTAGCATATAGGCACTAAGCATCCAGGAGTCAGGGCAATAATATTGAGTTGTAGCTTCAGTTAAGGGAACATAGGATGCTGAGACGGGATGAAGACAAGCGTAGGTTTGATGCTCAAGCAGCAGAGAAGAAACGATTGTTTAAACTTGAGTAAGTTGAAAAGGAAAAGATTATACGAGCTGGAACGCTTGAAAGAAGAAACAGCTTTAAAAGAGCAGGAGTTGGAAATGTTAAAGGCTGAATCCGGAGCTTCAGGAGCTGATAAAGGGATTTTATTAAAACACCTATCATTAAGAAAGACAGTTGATAGGACACAGACAAGTTTCACTGGCCTGGATTAACATGTTATGTCAAAAGGTTTTGTAGGTCGTGTTTTGTATCTCAGAAAATAATCCCAAAAGAGAAAGTTAGAAAGGTTCATATGCAAATAATGGAGACACCATTTCATCGTGTGACTGTGGATTTGAAAGGACCTATTGCTCCTATTCCAGAAAAAAGAAATTGGTATATTCTAACTGTGGTCGACTATGCCACAATATACTGACGTGTGAATATGTAATAGACCTATGAAATTGATTAGAAGAAACATATAAGGTAGCTAGTAAAAGTCTGCATGCAACACAAAAACCATAAAAACACCATTTTACAATAGTGCCAGAAAGAGAAATTTGAAGGTTGGAGATAAAGTGCTGTTACTTTTGCTAACTAACTACAATAAGTTAATGCTACAATGGAAAGGACCTTACGAAGTAGTTGATGTTCTTAATAAAATGGACTATAAAATAAAAGTAGGTTATAAAATAGGGCTTTACCATATCAATTTACTCAAGAAGTATGAGGAAAGACAAGATATTTTTGCACGATGTGTTGCACTGATCGAGGCCGATGAAATACAGAGACGGGTGCTTGATGATCTTATCAGATTAGGAGGGTCGGAAACATATAAATATGTACAAATCAATCCTCAGTTGTCCGAAAACTCAAATAAAATCACTTGTAAAACAATATCAAGAAATTTTCACACAGAGTCCTGGAATGACAAATCTCGCAGAGCATAAGGACCACAGAACCTGTGAGAGTCAGACAATATCTATACTATGTGCGAAAAGTAATGAGGTTAACCAAGTGGTTCAACAAATGTTAAACGCTGTTATTATTGAGTCTGCCACCTCTGCATACAACTCACTTATTGTGATTGTAAAACAGAAGGATAACACAAACAGATGTTGTATTGATTTTAGGCGATTAAATGCTGTAACGAAATTTGATACGGAACCTATGGGAAAGGATGAAGATATTCTGTCAAAACTTCACGGGGATAAATTCTTCACAAAATAAGACTTCAGCAAAGGTTACTAGCAGATTCTTGCTGAGAAGCAATTTAGGCACTTGACAGCATTTACAACATCTGACGGAAGTTTCAATTCCGTAAAATGCCATTTGGCATGATAAATTCAGGTGCTACATGATTCGAAAAGTTTTGACAGGGTGCAGAAATGCTGATAATTACGTAGACAATATCTTAGGTCACCCAATTACATGGGACACATATATGTTACTGTTACAAGATAACTTAAGAAGAGTAAGAGATGCAAGGCTTATGTTAAGACCATCAAAGTGTCTCAAAGGATACGATGATATTTCATTCACTAGAAAAGTCGGAAACGACCAGCTGGAAATGGAAATAATAAATCAGATCGAATAAATAATGCAGACGAACCTAAGACAAAGAGACTAGTACGGAGTTTTCTTGTCTGTCTGGATATTACAGAAAATTCATAAGTACTTTTAAATACTATGAAAAACATGCTTACACAAGCTCCTATTCTACGGGTACCGGGCTTTTTACGATTTTCTATGTAACACTGTGATGCTTCAGAAACTGTAGTTGGAGCAGCACTTCTTCAGAGGTATGAAGATGGACAATTTCCCGTAAGAAATTGCTCCAAAGTGAAAACTATTCGGTAATCGAAAGAGAATGTTTATCAATAGTTTTTGGAGTTAGGAAATTTAAGAAGTACTTATACGGCAGTGAATTTATCCCACTGACTGATCATGCCCCATTGAGTTATATACAGAAATGTAAAGTAGAAAACTCAAGAATCATGAGATGGGCATTGGTTTTGCAGTGTTATAAATTCAAGATCGGATCTATTAATGGCACATAAAATGTATTAGCTGATTAGCTGATTATTTTATTCGACAATAATTGACTGTATGAAACAGAGCTAGGCGTGACAGATCTAAATAAAAAACACACAAAATAGTAAATAGAAAAAGAGATTTTGTATGCAAAATATTCTTCATGTTAATGAAAAACTAAGAGTATCTTTTTGAGAAGGATGCTATTTATTAGAATAATTTGTATATTTGATATATTGCTACCGTAACACATAAGCACAAATAGTACTTGACTCCTGTTTCATTCTATCATTGCTATAATTACAGTTGAATTGCTGTAAATAATAAGATTTAGGTAACTTCTGGATGATTAGCGTTAATTACAGTGATAGACGGATCCCATCAAGCATCATGTTATATACAAAAGTAAAAAGGAACAACAATCTGATAGAGCAAAAAATACGCTATATGTTGAAGGTTATTAGTTTGAAACATTGTGTGATTTGCCTGTTCCCTAAAATTATATAGCACATTTATTTTATTAAAATCATTTACGAATCATTGGTAAACGAGTGATATAGGCGAGGTAGCCAGAGAAAAAATTATATATGAGATAGTTCTACAAAGGACGACATTCTTCATAGTTTGTCAGCTAGTCCACGACATAGTCACCTTAGCGATTCGACCCATTTCATTGCTCAAGATATTTAAGGCTTAGGCACTTCCCTGTGTCATATTACTCGTATCCTGACACATGGACCTTCCGTAAGCCAATTGGATGGCTTCCTCAGGTGCAGAATTTAACGCCACGAGTGAGGCTCGAACCAACATTGATGAGGGGCAAGTGATTTGAAGACAACGACCGTAATCGCTCGGCAACGGAAGCTGTCCCCTATAAACTTAGCTTAGTAGAATCTTAAACATATTCTAAACAACCGATACTCCTGTACAGCTCAGTATCAAATCTAATTGAGCATCTAGTTGAATGAAAGACCTTTAAAATAACAAAAAAAATATATTTCATATTGCTTACACATAACACCTTCATATCTTCACTAGTCCTAGTGTAATAGTGGCCCCAGGTTCTTAGCATAACCTCGGACTGACGGACAGCAAGTGATCACAATGGCGTTACACGGACAGACGGACGGATAATCATGAACACACTTGTAGACAGTGGGACACTGGATGTTGGACACTGTTATTAAAGACGAACTAAATGTAGTGACTAATATATTTTATTTAATATATATTCAATTATACTAATATAGAAGCTAGCTATTAAATGAATGATAATTATATTATAAGTCCTAGAATTTGGTAATAAGAATTTTTTATGACATTTAGCATTTGACATATGGCAATTAGTAATTTGTATGTAGCATTAAAGCTATTAGCATTTAGCATTAACTATTTCTTATTTTAAAGAAGCATTTGGCAGTTAGCATGGCGCATAGGTCTTCCACTAACTGCGCAGGGTCAATGAGCCCCGGTGTTATGAAAAGTTCGCCAAGCATTTTAGATGATGTAAGTTGATCAAAACATTTTTGGTCGGAATCTGTTTTCGCAATTCAATCATCAGACATAGTCACAGAGCGACGGAAGCTATGAGTTTACTAAACTTCTCGTAGTTTATATAATTTGTATGACTGCTTACACCAAATAGGAAGTGACTACTCAGTGTTACATGTGAAGTAGTCCCAAACGTAGTTCTATGTTGTTGATGAAATCTGGTATATGAGTCAAAAAGTTTTGGCTTAGTTGTATTGCTGATTGTTTTGAGAAAAGATCTAGTCCTAAACTACTGTTTAGAATGTAAGTCATCATAGTAAAACGATCATTTGGATTTCATTTTTTTTTTCATTTGATCAATAAACTGTGTTTTCGTAATCGTATGCAGAGGATGTATACTGCTACTACATGTAGGACTGCTTACACCAAATAGGAAGTGACTATTTAGTGTTCCATGTATATGTGAAGTAGTCCAAAACGTAGTTCCATGTTGTTGATGAGATCTGGTATAAGAGTCAGAAAGTGATGTGACAGTTATAGTTTTGGCTTACTTGTATTGCTGATTGTATTGAGAAAAGATCTAGTCTTAAACTACTGTTTAGAATGTAAGTCATGATAGTAAAACAAAGGATGTAAACTGCTACAACATGAAAGAAATATCTAAAAAGCTGTAAAAACATACATACTCTTTCAAAAACATCGTCTATTCCTTTGATTTTTCAATCCGGACTACATATAAAATATGAAGTGTACTTGTTAACATACCAATGGTGATGATATCTCCTGAAAGTTGATTGCATAATACAAAATATCAACAGAGTAACAATAAGTGACACACCCGCAAAATATAAAATACGCAAAGCATTATTATTATTTAGCATTCTTACATTCTTGGCAATCGTTTGCAACATGTGATAATTATTTGAAAATGTACTTTCAGCACAGATTTAGATGTAGTAAATTATTAGTTTATACAAGCCGTTCTCGCTGTATAAGAACTGTAATTTCAAACTTATCATAATTATGCAGTTTTGTCTGTACCTGTTGGATAGTCATTTTTTTCTTGTTTTATATAAAAGAGAGGTAATTTGAAATTTTACATTTCAAAACGCTCCAGTATAACGCCACAGTAATATTGCATGTTTTTTTTAAAAAAAAAAAAAATATCTAATTACCAATTCATTTCTGTGTAAACTGTACTTTGATATAATATGCATGTAATATGCATGCGATTTACGTTCTATTTTACTGTTTTAATACCGTTTTTGAAGCGATAACACTATTACAAGTAAAATGATCTTAGCCTGCAAGTGATAAGTTTGTATCATCAATCAAAATACAAGAAAAATATAATTGATATATAAAAATGAAGCGTGCATCCTCTGAAATGAATATTATCGATTTTAAAGTGGCAGGTTAATATTTTTTTAAGTGCGCTGTGATCAAATGTGAAAGGAAAGACAAATGGACTGGGAAAATATTTTATTATTATATTCTTTTCTGTCAGTTTTATTAGAGATTTTAGCATAAAAAATTAGCAGTAACATCAAATAACGCTATAAATCTAATTTCAAAGAAGAAATCCTCAAAAAACAAATTAATAATTATGCACGTGCCAACTTTGTAATTTCGCACGTGCGCCCCAAATCTTGGTCATTGAGATAGGAATTTCCATTATGTTAAATCTCTGTCACCGGTACTGATGTAATAATAATGTATGTCAAATTCCACTAAAGAATATTCGGTAGTTTTAGTTTAAAATCATTCTTTTTTAAATCTGAATTTTCGAACTTGACCAGTTTCATCAATCGTTGCCATGGTAACGCACACCGCTACATTTCTACGACCGATCTTAAAAGTCAGTTCTTACTTTACTTAATTGTTTTATCATAGTAAAAAAGGATTTGTATGATGGGTAAATTAAGTGTGGCAGATATTTTGAAAGATTCCTCGTATATACGGAAAAGGTTGATAATAACGCAACTATGACTTAAAGATTTAATCTAACTTATGGCTTTGTAGGAACACTGGCACCAGACCAGAAAGAAAATGCCTCTGTACATGTTTTACCATACCCCTAGGTATTCTATAAGAACCATGGTCGTGAACGGGAAAGTGCACTAACCCAATTCAATCATATATTTCACACCTAAAACGCGCAGTTCGGTGAATTGGTACATGTACCTATTATATTGAACAAGCGATATTTTATCTTCCATTGTGCACCAGTCACATTGTCTCAATATTTCATATTACAGTGATGCTCTACATATTTTATGCTTTCGTCAACGTTACAGAAAAGCCTTGCGTGAGCTTCCCTAATGAACATCCGGTCTAGAGGTCACGGCAGTGTGCACATGTCAAGCAAAATGTAAACAAAGAAAAACAGAATGCAAAATATTCACAGTTTTACAATAAAACACAAAATGATGAATGAAATTCATCTTGTATATGATTTTGAATTTGAAATCATACATTGGTAGACATCTGTTCTGTTTATTTAATTCATTTTGCACATTTATGCTGCATATACACATTTTAGCGTACACGTGTAGTAAAATGACGACTGACATACATTTTCACATCAGCCAATCAGAAGGGTTTTGTAATCTAGAACGGAACTTCACCAGGGAAGTTCAAGCAAGTTTTTTGTGTAACGTTAAAAAAGCTATAAACAACGCGTTGTTATTCTAAGATAAGAAGTATTGAAGAAATGTGACCGGTACACAGTGGAAGATAAATTACCACTTGTTTAATATTCATGGTAGTCATTTACCGAACTGCGTGCTTTAGGTATTAAATGCGCGATTGGAAAAAAAGGTTGGTATATTTTCCCGTTCATGACCATGGTTCTTATAGAATACCTAGGGGTATGGTATAACATGTACAGAGGCATTTTCTTTCTGGTCTGGTGCCAGTGTAACGGAAGCTTTAAAAATTCCCTTTCTAATATCTATATACACACTGACAGGCACAAGGGTAAGCGACAATTAAGGCCGTCATGCACCCCGTCTCCCCACTGCCCCCACTCCGCTTACACATATAATATTGCATAAAACAGTTTAATTTTGTGTAGTAACTATTGTTTGTTTCACTTTTCACACGCTTCAACAATAGCAGCAGACGCCATACACAATTTACCGCTAGATATTATTTACATTGGCTCAGCTATGCTATATGATAATGCACAATGTTTCCCTTTTAAACTAAACGCAAATCAGAGTTGCTGGTTTGAGCATGTCAGAAACAGACAAAAACGGTCTGCCTTGGTGCTATCTCTAGCTACGTTTCTGTGTGTGCCCGACTGTAAGAGGATTCACTTAAAAGTGTGTTTGTTTTCATCTTCATGTTTGCAATATTTAGATTTCATATTACAATTAAATTTCGCCAGAACGTATTGAATTAAATATAAACAAACTTGTTACATTTACAGTTGTCGCTACAGAGGATTCTGCCAAAGAGAATTTGACGTACTAGGCATACAGTGCGGTAAAGTGAACATAAGTTCAGCAGAAGTATCAACGAGAGATATTCAACAGGTATGATTAATTAGTTATCCACATTAAAGATGTATTTTGCCCTATAATTAGAAGCATACATTGCTGAAGTTCTCAGTTTACATTAGATAATAACACATAAAAGGTGTTTGAATAAATAATACTGTACTTGAAATATGATGAGAAGTCGTACTGACTCTTAGGCGGAGGCAAGAAGCGCGTATTGACCTCCAGCAGTGATGTCATATCATTGTGATGTTAAAACAATGTGACTGTGTGCACAATTTAACTCCAATAAACTGGAGAAATGACCAACCGCTGTCGCGTTTTGGATTTGATAATAATTGTTAAGTTTCCATCGAGATTTTGGGTTCAACTTTGATAATAAAGCTATTGTTGCCTTTTAAGACTCGGTCGATATGAAAATTTATATCGACATGGTAAAGTTCTAACTGTTTACAAGGCAACAACTGTACATGTACATTATTAGTGCATAATAAACATTAACAAGGCTGTTGCAATTCTCAAGAAATCCTATGAATTCAAAGAATTCTTCATTACGCTGAAACAGGTAAGTAAATCCCACTGTCGTCAAAATTTAGACATTTTGGATTTTGAAATATTCATTTAGTTTGTAACTTAAAAACTTCAAAGGGACTAACCCACGCATTTTAAAGGAAAAGCAATTACTCTCAAAAATCCACAACAAGTGAGTACTTAATAGTGACTACTAGTACAAACTTATTGACATAAGATTTGTGCAAGATATTCTTTAAATTAACCAAAACATGTGCAGCACGTAGTAAACCGTTGCAATGCTTTTGAAATAATGCATTAAGACTTGATTAAGAAATACCGCAGGGTTACAAGGCCTGAACATTTGTGTTTTTATTTGTAGCTAAGCGAATAAGCGCCTCATATAGTCGGGCTTTGTGCATCTTCACATTGTAAAGAGTTTTTACAACTAAAGGGAGACACCTTTGGTAAAAGCCATCGTCATATTTTAAAGGACTTTAAATGACATAATTTGTCTCTTATAAAATGTTTATATCATTTTCCTTTGTATACGACACTCCTTCTAAACTCATGCAACGATGTCGTATCGTCGCTACCCCCTCAAGACAAAACAAATGACTAGTTACAATCTGCACCTAAGTAATTATACATTTTTTACCAGTATAGTGATAAAACCAATTATTTTTAGGCATGACTGCAAAGTGAAATATTCTTCTATCTTTTGAATCCCCGGTCCCATCATTCTGATGCAGATTAATGTTATTTTTGCAATTTATCAATATAGTAATTTTTTGAAAGAAAACATGTATAAAAATACTTAAGGTTGAAGTTACAATATGGTCATGTAGGGATAAAATTGCATTTAGCATATTAGCAATTGTCATGAAATAAAGTTTTTGAATACAATGTAGAATATCTCACAATCCTATGTTAACTGTAAGAACACATATCAAACACCTTTCATTCTTTTAAATTTCTACTTGAATATTCTAGTCCGATATAAACGTTTCTCCCGTCAGTCAATATCTCTATGACTCGTGTAACGTTCATAGGGGTCAGAAAGATGAACACGCGCGTCATTTTGCTTCTCATTCATTTCATTTCGTTGATAAGACAAAAATTGTAGTTCCTTTGACAATGGACACAATAAAAATGCAATATAGCATTAGTAGCTTCACAATTATTTCAGCGCTAGACGCTGTCTTCGACAGGCTCTGGGCTTGAATTCCAGCAGATTCCGAAAAAAATATATATAAAAATTAAAATATATTTCCGATCAGCTCATAACACAATGCTAATTTGTGAGAAAAGGAAACAATACATTGCACCGGCGAGAGCTTGTGCATAAATATGTAAGCGTGAAATGCAGACTGTGATATACCAATCATGAATAGGAGCAGTCGGAGGACAACAATGCTCATCTATTCAACCACCCTGTCACTTAATTCGAAAAAGGGACATCATTTTGTAAACATGCGAAACAGCGTTACGTATGCTGTTCAATGTATGTCAATGCATCATAATAGACAAGTGTATGAAGTACCATCCATTTCCATTAATGGGTACTGAGATGCCACCTTATATACACAAACATAACCAAATATTGCGAAGCCGGAAAAGGACATAATTTTGTACATATGCAGTTATGGAGCCTGCGCAAAAAATGTCAGATTATCACAGTTTATAGTAGGGTTAAGGTTCAAACCATTCCAATCATTGCGTATTGGGATACCAGCTTGCATACAAAATAATAAGACAAAAAGAGGCATAATTCTGTAAATAAAGCAAAAATAGAGTTATGCAACATGTGCACTGTAAGTCAGTATATCACAGTGAAGAAGTCTGTGAAGTTTCCTTTCATTCCCACAAGTGGTTACTTACTGAGATGCCAGCCTAGATACAAAAACTTAAAATCACAAGGCCGGCTAATGGGCGTGTGCAAATAGCTCTCCTATTATCTGAATAGTCGAGCTAAAAAGTACCATATATGGGACAAAATATTAATCCATATCATTTGCATTTTCTATCCAATTTCAATTTGTTACATTACTCCTTATATAAATTGCCGGCCTATAGTTTGTGCTATATGACTTGTCTAAATTCAACTTGTGTTTATGCTTAACTAATTAATCAGTACTTGAAATTCATTTCTGAAGTCATATGATAAAACATTTAATAATGGCTTTCCGGTCAAAATACCTCATGCACTAATGTTGATTATTGACCAGCAGACTATTCTAACCACAGGCAATAGTTTTGACTATTGACTGTCAAACCATTCAATAACTATATATTTATGTACATTTACATAAGAAGCTTTATTCATTCATCAGAAGAAATAATGTAATAACAATCTTTTGAAGATATTTCTTCACCTTCACCTGGATCTACCGTTAATGAAATAAATGTATCCTGGTACAACCTTATTTCTTCCGCCTATTTCCTGTCAGAGTACGTGAAACAATACTAACATCTTAATCATATAGTGAATAACCAAACAAAAATATGCTAACTAAAACTCATATATGATTAAAAGGGTATATTTGTCTGATATAACAGTGAAGTATTCTTTCCTATCATTAATAGTCATTTTTCCCTCTCAAAAGTTTATGGCAATTACACTGCTTAACAAAAGTTTCGTCTTGAAATTACTACAACGTTGTAAAGCTGTAACTGGGCAATAAATTAGACACGTTTACATTCGGTTTATGTTTTAAAGTTATCTTTAAGACTGTTAACAAAGAGGCCTCATAAATGTGTCACCTGTTACAGGGATACAAAAAAAAAACAAAACCCAAGATGCACCCATCACTTATCACATTGTGCCGTGAATCAATGATAATACGGGGCCTCTTTGTCATATCAGAGTGAATAAAATTTACAAATTATGCATTTGTCAATATAGCTAGAGTCAGAGTCAGAGTCAAAACGTTCCTTGTGAGTTAGCTTTGGCGGTTTCACACCAGATGGAGATGGTTTGTCTGTAGGTGACACTGTGTTCTTGTTCGAGGTTACCTTCTTGTTAGTAGCTAAATACTTTTCCAAATGATCCTTATTTTTTTTCAAACATATTTTCCTCTGTTATGCTTTTCCAACAATCATCTTACTCAGTGTTTCTAGATTTTTAGCGTTCTGGACATTTTCAAAGTCTGCATGAGAATATTTTCTGGATTTGATGAAGATGACACTGATTGTTGAACTGCTTCTGTGCTTGAAACTGGTGCTACTTCTTCAGCTATGTTTCTTTCAAAAGTGGTGAAAAAGGCTACTTTAATGTCATCTACAACATCGGTGTTGAAAAGAAATACCCCGCACTTCTTGAAGGCTGACATGATGTTACTAGGTGTAATGTGGCTACTATTCCGATATTCTAGAAGAAGCTGTCGATTTTGACTCTAATATTTATTCAATTGAAAATAGCACTTTGAGGTTTTTTGCCCGAAAAATATACTGGATAACTAGTAATATTAACTTATCAGGAAATAAGCTACTGGATTTGTATGTTAGAATCGATTTCAAACTATCAATAGGAGATTAGGTGGCGACAGAGGTAGCGTAAATATTACTTTCATGTCTTATAGAGGTAAAGGTTTAGCAGATTATGTACACTTGCAACACGAGTTATTTTTCTTAGTACGTATTTTAGAAATACATTATTTGTACACTTTTTCGCATCACAACCTGTATATATTGACTTTAGGTTTAGATGTATTAATCAACAGTTACGAATGCATTAATTCTGGTGTCTTGAAATGGGATAACGAATACAAAAAGGTAAATGTTCAAGAGACATTGAAGTTTCCAAAAAGGGTGGTCCAAATGATGTGAATAATTATAGAGGCTAAACTTTTATCAATATTGTAAGACATGCGAGTGCACAAGTGCGCAGAAAATAATGAAATGTTGAACGATTTATAATTTGGTTTAAGAAAAGACAAAACGTACTTTTGACTGCATGTTTCTGTTATCAATAAGATAATAGAAGGCTTTTGCATTCTTTATAGATTTCTAAAAGAAAATGGAATATGGCTTAGATAATATTGTCAGGCGTGACTTTATCGATAGTTACACTGTTGCGCAGTATGTATAATTGTGTGAAATTTTGTACAGAGAAAAATGTTCCCTGCCAGATTATTTCGACAGTTATATGGGCTTAAAACAAGTGGACATAGAATGAAAACTTGCCGACTGATCATACTGAAACAAGTGCAGACATCTTTACTGTTGTTTGATGATGATGAAGTATTATTTTACAAACAATCATTACAATCTGCATAATTATTGTACAAAATGAGGTATTTGTTGGGGATAAAACGGTTGTAATGTTTTTTAAATCCGAAAATAGAAGTACATTATTACAATACATTACCTAAGGTCTTTAAGACATTCATTTACCTTGGTGTAACATTATCGCCAATCAAGCATTAAATTTACTGAACTCTATAAATTCTTCATCTCATGTAACTAATAAGAATGCTACAGAAAAGTTGAATTTATTTGATTGTATGATTTTTGTTGATCCTTACATTTGGATAAAAGGCACCTGACATTAAAAATCGTTCATTTAAAATATATATAAACAAGTTCGTGATGTACGTCAACAGGCAACAACATCTGCGTATTTTGGTGAGTTTGGACGATTCCCATTATCAGTAATACGAAAAGTCGTCATGATCATTAAATACTGGAATAAAATTGTATTACATTCCCCATCTCTCTGTTTTACAGTTTGATTTTTTAAAAGATGCAGTTGGAAGTCTTTTGAATGATTTTCATAAATGTTAAACAATTTTTGTAGGATTTAAGCTTTTTTTTATTTTTGTGGAATAATGAAACAGTTACAAATGCATATGTTTGTACTATTACACAAAGAATATACGACCAACAGTTACAACAATGGTGTTCTCTAAATATGAATTTACTCAATGAAAATACATCGCATAGCGTTTCAAGATTAGATGTTCCTCATATGATAATTATAGGAAGAAGCCAACGTTTTTGCACGTAATGTAAATTGAATCAAGTTGAAAAAAAAATCAGTTTTTGTTAGTGTGTCCATTTTATAATGACTGTGAAAAAAATGTAAAAGATATTTACCTAGATATCAAATTATGACCTGCACATTCCAATAAATAATGAAATCTACACAGAGAAATGTAAGTGTTAGTTTAGCATTTTGTTTACACAATGACATGAACAACAAGTGACGTTAGTTAAACTATTCGTTTAATATTTTTAGCTCACCTGAGCAATTCTCAGGTGAGTTTTTCTGATCGCTCAATGTCCGTCGTCTGTCGTCTGTCTGTCTGTCAACATTTAGCTTGTGTATGCGATAGAGGCTGTATTTTTCAACTGATCTTCATGAAATTTGGTCAGAATTATAACCTTGATGAAATCTAGGTCGAGTTTGAAAATGGGTCATCTGAGGTCAAAAACTATGTCACTAGGTCAAATCAAAGAAAAACATTGTGTATGCGATAGAGGTTGTATTTTTCAATTAATCTTCATGAATTTTGGTCAGAATAATTACCTCGACGAAATCTAGGCCAAGTTTGAAAATGGGTTATCTGGGTTCAAAAACTAGGTCACTAGGTCAAATCAAAGAAAAACCTTGTGTATGCGATAGAAGCTGTGTTTTTCAATTAATCGTCATGAATTTTGGTCAGAATGATTGCCTTGGTGAAATCTAGGTCAGGTTTGAATATGGGTAATCTTGGGTCAAAAAGTAGGTCATTAGGTAAAATCAAGAGAAAAGCTTGTATATGCGATAGAGGCTGTATTTTTCAATTGATCTTCCTAAAATTAGGTCAAAATGATAAACTTATTGAAATCTAGGCCGAGTTTGAAAATGGGTCATATGGGAACAAAAAGTAGGTCACTAGGTGAAATCAAAGAAAAACGTTATGTATGCGATAGAGGTTGTATTTTTCAATTGATCTTCATGAAATTTGGTCAGAAAGATTACATTGATAAAATCTAGGCCAAGTTTGAAAATTCCGAACAACTGGACCTGAATACAATAAACTTCGTTCGAACATGCTTGCTTATTAGGTATCTGAAAATTTCTGTTCGTGCTTGATCGTAAAATTAAAGAGGTGTCACTTGTCATTTCCTTTTGATTGTAAATATCACATAAATAATTTGGTAATACATTATTTGCAATTTTGAACACAAAACATGCCTTCAGATAAAACAGACACTGATCAAACCGTTGCATGTCTAGACAGTGTAGAGCTTGATTGAAGTTTTGATCCTAAAATAGTTCTACATGCAAGTTTTTGTAATCTAAGAATTTTCTGAATATTTTTATTGATTGTCCTTCCCCACCCCACATTATACAGCTATAATCTATATGCGGTTGAGCATAAGCTTTTTAAAAATGATTATATAGTGAATATCAAGAAATTTCCTTATCTTTGATAGTAACTAAATGTAAGAGGATATATTTTTGAAAACTACTTTGAAATGCGAATCCCACTTAAAATCATGCTGTATGTAAATACCAAGGAATGTTTTACTTGGACTTCGTTTGATTTAGTACAATTTAATGTGTATGTTTTTAAAGTATAAATAAAGCTGTTGGTTATAGTGCAAATAATTATTTTGGAATTGTCTTATCACTTCGTTCTCTATTGATGGCAGACATTGCAGTATGTATCTTAATTTTGATAGTGTTTCGTTTATTGAAAACGTTCCACAATAACCTATATGATGTTTTGGATTGACTTATTTTTATTGTTTCTGTACCGGAATATTATCTGCTGGAAAGTTGTTTAGAACTAATATTATACAATTATCGACTTTTTCACAGGTTGATAAATCCTAATATCAACGTATGAAAAAGTCAATAATTGTTTTATTACATGAATTGATGTACAGTCAGTCTTTTTATTACAATTGTATTCTCATTTAATTGGAAATATTGCCGCCTATTTTTAGACCAAATCAGGTTGATATTGACTTTCCAAGCACCTACTTCGATCTTTTTTTATATCATACTATTTATAACCCAAGATACGTTGATATAATAAGTACTCATTACTTTTCAAACCGTTTTCAGCCAATCAGAGAAACAATAGAATACAGTCATGTAATAATAATCATAAAAGTTCCTTTATCTCTTTATTGTAATCTCAACATCGTCATTCTCGAAGATGAAATTTCCCAATAAGTAATTTTCTCTTCATTTTTACTTCCTTATTTTTCTATTGATGGTATATATATAATGCAGAGCGTAATTTTCTGAAATATATTTATATATATATTAAATTATTTTGAATAACATTTTTCTAATAGCCTTTTGTATTTCAGGTCAGAATAACATTTCCGGTACCATTTCCAGTATCGATGTTTCTTCGTTTTGATTGCCTTATAACCTTGATCAGTGATGATCGCATGAGTTCCACCACTACAGTAAGGACATCTTTAATTGATACACCAGATTCCAAATGGAAGATATATGATCGGTCTATACAGGAAATAGAAAAGAGAACAAAAGGTAACTAGACTTGACTTACTGCAGAAATAAAGTAAAAATGGTGGAAACCCCGATTTAATAGGCAGAATCAATGAGACAGTATCGAGTTATGCAATATACTAAAGTGTAAGGACATGTGTTTGTTTATTTGACACATTTCTAACCTCTCGTGACAAGCAGATTTAAAGATGTTTGTAGGTTTGGTTGTTTAGGAAAGATTATTTGAATCTATTCCCTCTACTTTTGATCTGAACTTAACGTGGTCTAAGTACAGAGATATATTTTGTAAACCTTCGCTTCGGCAATTTCAAATATGTTGCGGCTACCTTTAAGTTTTCTAGGACTGTCGAATAATGGCAAATTTTAAGGTCTTTTTTTATTCTGGTCAATGCTAAACATTTTCCATTTGTCAGACTGCGAGAAGTTGATATCGAAACAAAACCAGCAGTTATCGGGTCGTTTTAAGTGTTTTCATTCTTTTCATTTCCGAACAGGAAAATAGAAAAATACTTTATTGCTGTTTTATGAATATGAATTTATAAGTCGAGTTGAAAAGGGCATAACGCATAACTGTTTTGTTGAGTTTGGAGTATAAATACCTTTTTATGATGCTTTCGGATTAAAAGTAATAGCTTTCGGTTAAATTTAATAATTCTCTTCATCGGATGTATTTCTCGATTATTTTTATTTGACATGGTTCGAATACATCTGTATCAGTTAATCAATAGTTTTGCATTTATAGAAATCGCTTTCTCAAGCGGCGTTTGACGTTAATGGTGTCGTATTATTGCATTGACTTCTTCATCTATCTTACTATTTACTTAACTCAATATCCAGATAGTTGACGCAATAATTATCTGGAAGTCAGTTTATTTCTTGTTCAGATGAATATCTTACCCAGCATGATTTGCTGATCATAAAAGAGTCTAAGCGTATCCATTTGCGAGAATATTTCTTCTCATCAAATCACATAATTTTGATAAAAAACTGATAAATAAATGTCACCTTTTATTTAGGTTCACACAATATACAATAAAAAAACAAGAAAAAAAAAAGATAAATAAGAATGTGTTAACATTTGCGATAGCGCAATAGATGTATTCAGACACTGCAGAAAGCACGCACCTTCTTTTTAGAAATCGCGGGAAATCGCTTGACATTTTGCGAGTGCTCAATGATTAAACCTTGTCAGTACATCGTTTCCATAAATGAATTGATTATTATGATGTATTGTTGCGAATGTAGTTGCCGCTTTCCGGAATGATGATTTTGATGGAGTTATTGCGAATCCGTGATACGCCACTCAGGCTACGCCCTCTTGAAATTATTCCATATGCGAAAAACCTGTTCATCTTGTTTAAATATACAAAACATGGTTCTGCTATATATGGTTAAACTAAAGGGTGAATTTACCTATTGTAGCGTTAATATAACATTAATTTTCATTACATTACGTGTCATCGAGCGCGCATAATTAAAACTGCATGTATCTGTGAAGTAAACATTTTGAGTAATCCTTTTCATTAAAGGCACTGACCTCCAGATTTGGCTAAAAATAATTCTTCTTTCAAACTGAAGTTTGGTCATATTATGAACATTAGAATATGAGTTTTTGTTTCTAAGATATTTTAAAAATTCCAAATCAAGAAAAAAGATGACCACCCCGGGAATCGAACCCCGGACCGCCGGTGCAATAGAGATTTTCCCGTCGTCATAACCAATAGCGCTATAGCGGAATTAGTGAATGATGGCATCAAAATATAGATATTTATAATCGAGACAATTTACCTGTACAAACGTTACAAACGCTTTTCAATTTTCGTCGTAAAATGTAGTAAAAACAGCAAATTCTTATGTGTTTCCGTAACATATAGTTTGTCAGTAATTAAGTTTTAAAGCCTTCTTAAGAAATATAGCATTTATTTCCAGATATCTAAAAATACTTTTTGTTGTTGTCGAACGATCTGGAGGCCAGTCCCTTGGTTTAAACATATTTTATTCGTCTATATACAGCTACATGAAAACATATTGAACACAACAAAAATGACAAGGATTAAGCTGAAAGCAAATTAATGCTTATTGAAGCTTTTTCCAAAGCATACTAAATATCGGTACAAGATATGGCGGGTCTCAATTTGATAATACTAGTTGACGAAATCATGGTTGTGCTTGATAGAAGAAAAAAAAGGAGTGAAAGTAAATCGAATATAAGATAGTGAGGAGAGAAATGATGATGTAGTTAAAGATTGTCAGATGATTGTATATAACTTTACTTGATAGTGTACAGGATAGGTGGAAAGTAAAAGAGCTGAAGAAAGAGCGGCCGAGAGTTTTGATTACCCTATAATTGCAGTATCAGTCAAAACGACGTGATTTCTCAATATACCTGTGTACCACAAGAAAGAGTTGTTCATTTGCAGTGTCTGAAAGTTCAATGTTACCAAAGAGGATAGTTTTTATAGAGACTTGACAGTGTAAACTTATACCATTTATCAACTCTGGTCTTATATTTTGATACTGCTGACATTCCAAAAAGAAGTGCCGAGCAGTCTCTCTTTGACCACATTCACAAAGAGGTGAAGGTATTATGTTTTTAGAAAACAAATCGTCTGCTAAGGAGCTACAGTTAGTTCGGATACGAGTGTGGTAGATCTGAAGCCTTCTTTTACCAGTATAGTAGTGCGCCGGAACTTTTGAAGAAGATGGAAAAAGATGCCTCTTGAATGAATACAAAGTTGGTGAGTTACGAACGCAGATAGGAAGATCATTGAAAGCTCGTGTCGTAGAAGGGAGAAATGAGTTGTAGAATAGTGAAGTCCTGGCTCTTGGAACTCTGTAGTCATCCTGGTTCCGGAGGTTGTATGCTTGATTTTGAACCGGCATAGGACAGAGATTAGATAGGTATGAAGGAACAAGATTTTTGGTCATTTTGTAGTATAAAAGTAGTTTGTGCTTCTGTCGGCGAGACTCAAGTGTTTCCCAACCAACTTCGCCCATGAGTTTTGCAATCGAGATCAACTTTGTAGTACCAGTTACAATTCGAGCTGCCTCATGTTGGATCTTTTCAACAGTGTTTTTCTCTTGGATAGTACAATTGTCAAAGACTACGTCCCCGTATTCTAGTATCGGACGAATGAACGAAGTATAGATGGTTTCAAGAGAGTGGCGATCAAGGACAAATTTAAGCTTTCGCATGACGTTGATACGCCGGTAAGCCTTCTCTACAATATAGTCAATGTGATTGTGCCATTTCAGATCGGCAGAAAGAACAACACCAAGATGCTTGTGACTTGTCACTTCTTGGATCGTCTCATCGTTCATTTGTAAGCTTGGGTGAGCCCTGATACCAGTTTTCCGAGAAAAGGTAAGGGATTCGGTCTTTTTCGGATTGAATTTCACCAGCCAAGATTTAGCCCAGTTTGAGATAGTTGATAGATCAGAGTTAAGAGTAAATGCAGCAGATTGAGGATCCTCGACTACCAGATAGAGACTTGTGTCATCGGCGAAAAGACGAATATGGGCTTGTATATTGTTGACAATGTCATTGATGTATGTTAAAAATAGAAGAGGTCCCAAGATTGATCCCTGTGGTACTCCAGCATTTATGGTATTCCATTTAGACTGTGCACCTGGGATTACAACAGATTGTCTGCGACGAGAAAGATATGACGAGAACCAGGATAGTAACGTACCATCGATGCCCATTCGCTTCATCTTGAGCAAGAGACCAGTGTGCCAAACACGATCAAACGCTTTACTAATATCACAGAAGACTGCTCTGACTTCCTTTCCAGAGTCAATGGCCTCATTGAAAAAGTTATACAGATATGTAAGTTGATTTGTGGTAGAGTCCCCTGGGATGAACCCTGATTGGAGGGGAGTGAGAAGGTTGTGTGAGGTTAGATAGTTGAAGGTGTGCTTGAAGACAATTCTTTCAAAGACCTTCCCTAATGTAGAAAGGAGAGCTATAGGACGATAGTTTCCGGGAACAGATCGGCCTCCTGCCTTGAAAATAGGTGTGACAAATGCTTCCTTCCATGTATCGGGATATTCGGATGAAGTGAGAGATTTGTTAAACAAATCTGCCAAAGGAGTGGATAATTCATTACAGAGCTCTTTGAGGATTCTGTTGTTGATACCATCTGGGCCCGCTGCTTTACCAAGAGGTAAGGTTTTCAAGACGGTCATGACTTCATCAGGATATACTTGGATCTGAGGCATTGTGGACAGAGGAGGTATATCACCTTGTAGTTCCGGTGCAATGTTCTCGGCTCACTCAGAAGTGTCTGGTCTCTAAAATAGTCATTGAGAATGTCTGCTTTCATTTGGTCGTCCTCTGCAATATCATCGCCGTCTTGAAGAGGGGGAATGGAGGAAGAAGAAGAGGATGCTGGTTTGATGAAAGATTTCAAACACGCCCACCAGGATTTAGAGTTTTGTTGTATTGTTTTGAGGTTTGTTGCTAGCTGGTGTATATGTTTTTCCTTAGATTGTCTGATGGTAGTTATTATTTTGTTGCGAAGTGTTCTGAATTTCAGCCAGTCATGTTCTGTGTTTGTGTGTTGAGCTTTCTTGTAATATCTACGCCTTTGTCTGATCATTTTTTTCAAGTTTGGAGGGAACCAGGGTGGGTCGCTGGGTCTGATGGTAACGTCTTTGTTTGGAATACAAGATTTAGAAATGCTAAGAATAGTGTCTGTGATGTTTTTGGTATATGTATTTATGTTTGTATGTTTAAGTTGGTGCCAGTTTATGTTTGCTGCTTTCTCTCGTAGTAATTGGTAATTGCCTTTGTCGAATAGCCATATATGTCGTTTGAAGGTGTGAATTTTAGATTTCTTGAAATTGAGGAGACCAAAAATTGGACAGTGAAAGCGCACTTGTTGGTCAAGGCATGGTACACCAACCCCAGAAGCGTATATAAGTCTATGATTCGATGTAAGAATAATGTCAATTAGTGAGGACGAATTTTCAGTAAAGTGCGTTGGGTCTGATATGCATTGTGTGAGAGAGAGTCTTTGGCATAAACTGCTGATCTTTCTAGAGACATCTGGGTTTTGCATGTTGATGTTAAAGTCTCCAGTGACGATTATATCAGGTATGCCTGTGTCTACAGCAAGATGTATACAGTCTTCAATGAGAGAGTGTTCAGGAGCTGTGGTGTTTGGAGGCCGATAGAATGTACCGAAGAGAATACGCTTTGTTTTGGTGATAAGTTCAATCCAAATGCATTCGACACTTTGGATTTCCAAGTCATGTCGGCGCTTATATCTGAATTGTTCTTTTACATACAGGAGTACTCCACCGTGGCTATTCGCAGGTCGGTCCTTCCTTTCTGGGTCGTGAAAGCCATCAAAAATAAGATCGTTGTTGAGCGTAGAAGCGTTAAGCCATGTTTCAGAGAAGGATAGAATGTCGAAGTCCTTGAATTCAGCATAGAGAGTTTCAAGTTTGTGTTTAATGCTTTGCACATTGTAATGCATAAAGGAAAAGTGAGAAGACAAGTCTATAGTTTCGACAGTAGAACTTGACGAGACGGAGCTAGTAGAGTTAGATCTTGTGCTGACTGGACCCGGATTCGGATGCACATCGCCGGACATACATAACAAATAAATGAGAAAGGCCAGGTGCGAACTGATGGCGTAGAATGACAAGAATAGAATCACATATGTAAAAAGGATATTTGTTCGGTGTGTTTGGGATAGTGGGTGTTTGCGTTTGAGATTACAGGATATACACTTCTTCATGTCGGAGTAAGCAGTGACTTTCGATTGGAGAATCGAGAAGGCTGATATAACAGACAAATGGAGGTGAATGAAAAGGATTAAAACTACACAGAATCGCCATTGTGACTGAAACTTGAATTCACTAATAATGACTGGATTGTCACATTGCCGTTTCTTCATGTTATACCTTGTTCGTAGTACATATAGTACAACCCAGTCATCATAGGAGTTCCATATGCGTATCCTGTAACGAAGTAAAAAGCAATAAAGTGGAAAGCACAAATCCTCTCGGTCGGTTTAAGGAAAAAGAAAGAGAAAGTAAAGAGGTAGTGATGAGTTCTGAAGATGGGATTAAACATGATCAGATAAGGATTTTGAGTAATGTGAAGAGGAAATATCATAGACATAAGGTATGTCAGTGATAGTGGCGTGAAATTTCAGACTAGGACATAATTGGTATAATGACTTAATGCTTATGACTCTAATCCGGTCCAGTTATATGTAACATATGTGGCTATATTCGGCTGGGAACCCCCCGCCGAGCAACAGTACCGAGCGCCACCCGGCGTCGCACAGCCACCCAATAAGACCCAGCCAGATGAAAAGTGTCGCCCAACAAATTTACAGTTACCCAACAGACGGAAGTATGTGATACTTAATTTCTCAATTCTATTAACTTGTTAATTTCTCAATACTATTAACTTGTTACAGTTACCAACAGACGGAAGTATGTGATACTTAATTTCTCAGTACTATTAACTTGTTAATTTCTCAATACTATTAACTTGTTACAGTTACCCAACAGACGGAAGTATGTGGTACTTAATTTCTCAATACTATTAACTTGTTAATTTCTCAATACTGTTAACTTGTTACGGTTACCCAACAGACGGAAGTATGTGATACTTAATTTCTCAATACTATTAACTTGTTAATTTCTCAATACTATTAACTTGTTACAGTTACCCAACAGACGGAAGTATGTGGTACTTAATTTCTCAATACTATTGTTTTATATAACTTGTTTCAATACTATCAACTTGTTAAGTAGCACCCCTCACCCAACCGGGACCCCATCGTGCAACTATGCAACGCGGGGCCCCACCCACATGTGCCACCCAACGGAAAATTCCCAGCCGGACACAGCAATACATTTTGTAACGGGATATAACTAAGATAAACGGTGCATAATTGTTTCGATGTTATAAATACAAAATTATGATTTCATTTTGTACGGTTGGTATATAACAATGTACAAATAATCAAATATCAGTAACTGGAGATAACTACGATAAACTTCTGTTGAATTACGTCGGTGTACTTCAAAGTTAAGATTGAACAAACAGTAAGTACTAGGTTATGTGGTATTATCACGTGAGATGACAAGTCTGTAAAACCATTAATCACAAGTTACCAAAACCATCTGTAGTTTTTAGTTTTAGTAATTACCAGGTTTAAATTGAAGTAAAACGAATGTAATAGCACAGCACACAGGATAGGTGTAATTGCGAAAACAAATGTGGAATGCTACCGGTTCCTGATAAGGCTTCGCGCTCGGTCAATTTAAACTTTACAAAAACACATCTATACGACTATACAGCTATGTTATGTGTTCATATAGTTTACAAAAAGCACCCGGAAATAATCGTTAATGACTGACGAAAGCGTGTGCTATAGTTAATATATACAAGTTATTTGAACAGACTCTCTGCAAGATAAAGTTAATTAACAAGAAAACAAGTTATATCATGAGTCTGTAAAGTGTGACAAAATACATGTACATTTATTTAATATCACACGATGGCCACGTTGTCGTGTTATTGTACACATCAATATTGGAAAGTTGTATCGAATGTTAGAATGTACACTTTCCGACAAAAGTTTGTAACACGATACAGTGTTTAGCCATAGTATGGGTGTAGGTCTTCCAAACACGTAATGCGCGTGACTTTAGTGGGAATCTCACTATTGTCGCTGATGTCAGGAGCTCCAGGGTCCTTAATCCGTATCAGTATGTTGCCATCCGATGACCATGCTGAGATGATTTTCCCTTCCTTAGCCAAGTTGCGAGCGGCGTACAATAACCTCGAGCGTTTTAAGGTTAGGTGCTCGTTTATAAAAGTACCACGGTGACCGAGCTTTATGTCCTTGAGACCAGTTCGCTTGGTGTATAACTTCTGTCGAGCACGATAGGTAGCAAATTTGACAAGTATGTCTCTCGGACCATTCTGTTTAGGTTTGCCCGTTCTGTGACACCTGTCGATCTCAGACAGTGTCACTTGTGTCTCAAGTATGTCACATACTCCCATCACTAAGTCGTCCGTAGACTCCCCCGAAGTTTCTTTTATGCCAGAAATACGCAAAAAATTGCGTTTTGTGTACTGTTCGTCAGCATCGTGCTGTCTCTCCAGGTCACTAACGCGATTAGATAGCTCAGCATTAGCTTTCTTAAGGACCGTATTTTCTTCCTCAAGATGTTTCATGCGTGCTTTAAGCCCCGAGACCACGCTGTCGACAATGTTTGTTATTGTTTCTTCCATGACACTCTGAACTTTGCATTGAATAGTGTCTGATAATGCTTCAGCAATTGAACTAATTGCTGCTGGATCCAATGCTGTAGATGACGACATAGTGTCCACACAGACTGGTTCTGATGTCGGAGAGCTATAAGTTTTAAGTAATTTAAGATCTGTCTCAACGTCTGTATTTGGAGATTCAAGATCTCTCTTACGTGATTTTGGATTCGGTACTGGTGTATTATACATAAGGTATCACCTAACGCAACGTAACTTATGTTGCGCAGTATACCAGAACAAATTTTCCGCGTGGGTGGTATATACACTGGCCACTAGCACGTGAAAATCATTCACTAGAGTTCAGTTTATATTTACTTTTTTTAAATGTCACGAGTTTGTTAAATTGTATGTATGTACGTTAATACATGAGTATGTAGCATTCTGGCAAGATCCCTACTTAAATGAAGACGCTTGGCCCCTTTAAGGCGGCGCTAGAGCTTGAAGTAGAAAACAAACTTTAAACGACTTCTTTCATAAACCACTGGATTGATCTTTATCAAATTGGTCTGTATCATCATTAAAAGGTCTTCTATTAATTTTGTTGAAATTGGGACACTTGGCCCCTTTAAGGGCCCACAAGAGCTAACAATTTAAGTACATTTAGAATTCTTCTCACGAACCGCTTGATAGAACTTCACCAAACTTGGTCTGAAGAGTTATTGTAAGGTCCTCCGTCAGATTTGTTAAAATATTGGCACCTGGCCCCTTTTAGAGGCCGCTAGAGCTACTTATAGAAATGCGACTAAACGATTTCTTTTCATGAACCGCTTGATTATCTTCATCAAACTTGGTCTGTACCATTTGATGGATCTTCATCAAACTTGGCCTGAAGAATCAGTGTACAGTTGTCTCTCGACTTTGTTATATTCTGGCACATGGCCCCTTTAAAGGACCACTGAAGCTAAAGAATAGAATTTCCTTTGAAGGACTTTTTATCATGAACCGCTTGATAGAGCTTTTTCAAACTTGGTCTGTAGCATAATTACAAGGTCTTCTCTGAATTTTGTTCAAATGGGGACACTTGTTTATTTTTAGGGACCGCTCGATGTTAACATAAAAAGCCTTTAATCATCTCTTTCTCATAACCAGCTTGATTGAGCCTCATCAATTTTTTGTCCTTTGAATCATTGATAGGCCATCTGTCATTTTTTTCAATTGAGGGATTCTGACCCCTTTTATGAGCTGCAAGAGTTAAAGATAGAAATAAACATTTAAACAACTTCTTCTCATGAACTGCTTAATAGATTTTCACGAAGCAGGCTTATTTGTTTCCAAATGGAGGTTGGTCCATTGAAGGGGCAGTTAGAACTAAAATAGAAAAAAAAAACTTTAAACGACGTCTTCTCGCGAACCGCTGGATTAATCTCTATCAAACTTGGTATGTAGAACAATTCTTAGGTCTTCCACGGTGTCAGTTTCTAAAGGATACCTTGTAGCGCATTTTGCTGTGCTCAGTACCTCAGACCGCAGGACATGGGAGCCTCACAGCTCAAAACAAACTAAAAATAATGGACTCCGGTAACAAAGTGTTATAAAGGAAAGTAAAATGACGTAAGTATGAATTATTAAAACTTTCATGGAACTTCTGATAAATTTATTTTTTGACTTTGATATGAAGCGCAAGGTAACGCTGAGTATTAAAACACATAGCCCAGATCACTGCGTATTCTGTAAACCATGACAAATATTTGGATAAAAGTATGCTTGTTGTATTATTAGTTGCTCATTATACAGTGTAATAGAGATAAAAAAAAGTTCCAAAATGCTCCATAAAACGAGGAAAAAGCGTATTTTATAAGGAACCTATATTTTCATAAGCAATTGAGTTTTTCGGCAAATGCAAATTGACCAAACTATCTGGCACCGGACACCTTAAGCTATATGACACAGCACTCATTTAAGTTAGAAAACACACAGATGAGTAAAATGCTAATTTTATGACCTTGTTGAAAGTCCATTACATACGATGTATGGAATCGGGCCAAAGCTTTTTAGTTTACTACATAATCATAAAGTTCGTACACTAGATATCATATTAACTGGAAACGTGTATGTTGTCACAGAAAAGTGCTTACATGCGCGTTCCTAAAACAGTACTGATTTCGATATAAACAGCAAGTATTTATATACTTTACATGTCTGAGTTATAAAAAGGAATGTGTCTTACACATTCCATTACCTTTCATGAACAGACTCAATCAAACCGAGTCTGCTATTATTCTTCTTGGTTGCATTCTTTGCTTCCAAAGGATCTTTTTACAGATTTTATTTACAATTCTCTAGATTTTCTAACTCATAAAATCTTTGCTTCGGTAAGAGTGTGTGCATTCATGTATTATAGGCATAGACACGCTATTTAGGTGTATCCTTTTCCGCAGGAAAACTCTAGCAATACTGAAATAAACCTCCTCTAACAATATATATTTTTCATTTCCTAACTATAAACATTGTTTTATTTAAGATTTCATGTAAGAAAACGGAAGTCGACTCTATGGTCGCATAAACCAAAAAATCGTAAGACTGAAAATATACAGTTTATAACGGGAGTATAGTCGTTTTCAATCTAAGAAAGAATAATCCAAAACCCAGTCGATGAATTTATGCCAAGTAGTTTGACTTCGCCAGCAATGGCAAGATCTCATACCGTTTGTTCGGGTAGTGATGAGCTTTGTGCCGCACCTCAGAAAATGTGGAAGGAAATGTTTTTGTTTTGCTTAGTAAGCTGAAACTCTTAAATGTTTTAGGAAAGATTTTGTCTATTTATTCGTCTGCTAGCTTATGAGAAGTTTCCACTTACAAACATACGTTATTATATATTTGAAAAAAAGGGTTTTAAGAAAATAGCCAAATCCTTTTGAACTTGTATATTTGATTTATTCCTCAACCGGTTTCAAAAATTATCATTAGGAGGGTTACAAACAATATGGCGTCATTTGACGTCGTCAACAGAAACAAGGGATGTCACTCTTAAATAAATGACGTCTAATTTACTAATGAATAAAAATGACGTGACGTCGTTGTAAAACGTCTCTGTGAGGTACGATTTCTATGTGTCTCTATTTAGTGAAGGTTTAAGCTGCCTTATAAACATTATCCTCGTTGTTTTCTAAAGATTATACTGTCCATGAACATTTTGAAAAATTGAAATATTTTACATTTCGGGAACTTAAGTCCCGCACAAACGTCACTATGTTCGCTTACGTAAAGTACCATTTTGGTGTCGTCACGGATGTGTTGATTGTGTAAGGTCACTCTGTTTCGAAGATTAGAAGTTTCACCAATGTATTGTTGACATTCCTGGCACTGAATGACATATATTACGTTTTTCACATCGCAGGATATTGATTGGATCACTTTCAATGTCTTTCCGCATCTGAATGTGTATGAGTCTCCTTCTATAATATGCTTGCACAGACCACATTCTGAACTGTTGCATTTACTTACTACGAGTTTTCTGATGTTTTCAGTAAATTTTGCCTTTGTTTATATCTTTTTAACATTTGTTGGTTGTCTTTTGCTTTTAATAATTTTGAAGTTTGAGAGAACTTCTTTCACCCATGTGTCTCGATGTTGTTCAAAATTATTAAAAGCAAAAGACAACCACCAAATTTTAAAAAGAAACTTTTATGTTATATTTCAACTGGTTACTAGCGCTAGTAACTCGTGGAATGAAATGGACAATGAAGCGAAACGCGTAAACTATACTTGTAATTTCTTTAAGGCTCAGGGATCTAAGACAGTTGTTCTCACAAAACAACGCAAAATCTAGCGTTTAAATGTTTAAAAAAGAGAAGCGAGAGGAAGGTGACTAGAGAGTGTCAAAATTTGTGCATGTTATCGGTAGCGTGCAAGCACAAATATTCCAGACACGCATCGTCAGACAATGCCTACACCACGGTTAGCCAATCTGCCTAGCTAGGTATCATTGAGTTTCCAAGAAACCAGCGTCTTTCTTAAGCAACCAGATGAGATTCCTTTAGATGTACATTACAAGTTGAGATTTTTGAATCAAAGAAGTGAGGATTGGCATGAAAAAAGAAGGCAATATAAAGTAACGGAAAGTAGTATGTACAGTGCTCTAGGATTTGACGGACTAAAGCAAACAACAACAACATTTTTTCCTAGTCGTCAAGGGGATTTTAACAGAGAAATTATATTTAAGGAGGTACAAGCAAGGATTGAGCTTGGTTCCAGCACAGAGATTCATGCTGTTGCGATGTTGGCCCACAAGATTCTTTTATTCTTTAACCCAGTCTTAAAATATCATAAGAAGGAGCTCATGCGATAATGAGAAATGGTGAACCTGTCATCTTTGTGTCTCCCGATGGAAGTGTTCTCTACAAACTTGAAGAAAACAGTAACGATTCACCTTTACGTCCCAGTTTACGTTTGTGAGTTCAAGTGCCTGGTACCAGCAGAATGAAAAATCTCCTGTACACGATGAAATACCGCAAAGGTAATGACTTACCTTTAGTCTTTTAGTCATTTTTAAATTTAAAGAAATCTTTCTATACCCTATGATTGTTAATTTCCCTCAGATTGTACCGGTAACCTAACCTAAACGCATGAAACATACCAGTTTAAGCCTGATAGAACCAAATTTCAAAGTTTGAAACGCGTCAAATTTCCTTCAAATAGCTCTGGCGACATAATTTATGAACACCTTTCCTGGCTGGGTCTTGTTTTTTTTTTTTTTGCCATTTATTATCATTTTGTAATCTATACTGAACACAAATTACACACTTGTATTGTAAAATATACCAAGTTTCACCTCTGGCACATAAAAATTAGCAATATTTTGACTGTAAATATGCATTTTGTAAAAAGATACACCAAAAACAGTGAAAATGTGATATTTGTTATTTTTGCTGCAGAATTGCACTGATTTGTTATTTTCTATCATAATCTGACCAAACAAGACCATTTTTATCCTCATCTAAACTAGTTTCTTTACACCTGCTCAACTTTAAGCGGGGCATGGTGACTCAGTTATGCTAATGATGAAATTAGAAAAAAATGATGTGCATTTTCTTAGTTTGAAGCATCATCGGAGGTTATTTCAATTTGAAAAAAAAGACATGGCTGTTTTAGAAATACTTAATGTAAAGCCATATCTGTGAAGAAAGGTCGCTGGACAGAAAAAAACTAAAGTAGCCTTGGTGACAGGTGGTCTTTATTCACAGATGTTATCACTAGAGGTGAAAAGTGCATTGTTTTCTCCCAGCTGATCTTCGTTAACAAGATGGTCTTTATTCTGATGTGGCTTTTAACACAACCTTAACTGCCAATGACATCATTGATAATTAGAATTTGTGAATTTCAAATTAAAAATGGACACACAACTTTATTTGGTTGAAATTACTTGTATGGATTCATATCGAGGGTTGCCCGCAAAACTGCGGTAACTTTATTTTTGAAAAAGTTTTAGGAAAAGCTAAAAACTTTTTTATTGTACAAGAAACGGCTTATTTGACAAAACCTGTAGATGTGTTGGAAAAATTGCAATGATTTTTGAAAATAAATTCTTCATTTATGTCCAGAGTTATACTTATCCGAGATAATTGACTTACATTTACTTACTATATTGCATGACTTTTCTAAGTTTTAGCAGTCAAGTCATTGCCACAAACGTATTGTAACTTGACTTACTACTCATTTGCGAGCTGATCTATTTCACGTGCATTGTTAATGTTTACTGCAAAAAAGTTGCAGTATTCTGGACTAGAAATTATTTCCATTGGTATAAGTTACTACTTTTTGCATTTGAAATGAAACTGAAAATTATGCATGATTTCTAACATTTTTTTATATATAAACTGAATAATCTGGAAACGGCTTGGTGAATATGAACTGTCTGCATTGTTTGCACTGAATCAGTAATTTAAATGCTAATTCTGGTTTAGTTAAATACTTTTGCGTAAAATCACACCCCTATACTTCTAGCAACAACTTCATTAGAATGCTAACTGTAAATAAACTTTCTAGCACTATCTGATTTATTTTCCTATTTCACAAAGGAGATTGAAACAGTTCGTTATTGTACAACAAAGACATTGTTTGCACACCACGATTATTATGTCACAGCGTTATGTGACATAGCTATGACAGGTATTGAACTTTCATAGTCCTGTAGTCTATCTTCTGGACTAGATGAGTGGACTGGTATAAATATCCATGACTTTTGTAATGAGAGTACTATAACTAACATGAATGTAACAGTAGAATTTCTATAACTGGGCTCGACAAATTCCTTGAAATTAATTGTAATTCTGAAGGATGACTGCTAAGAATTTTTCACTTGTCCTGCTACAGTTTGTTCTCATCCTGCAATTCACTAAGGTATTTTTTTACAGTCATGTCTTTTCTGAAGTCCCTTAAAACAGTACACAGATTAATCTTTTTCTTGACTGTCGAGGGTCAAATGCTCAGGGCCAATTTCTACTCATATCTGCAACAGGACAGTGGATT
Organism: Mercenaria mercenaria; assembly: GCF_021730395.1. Lineage (NCBI taxonomy): Eukaryota > Metazoa > Mollusca > Bivalvia > Venerida > Veneridae > Mercenaria > Mercenaria mercenaria. Next base: position 52,564,049 of record NC_069365.1, read on the forward strand.
TTGTTGAACCCTGTTTAACTTGGCATAAATTACTCAAATTATGAGAGCCTGGCATCACCTTATGCTCATGCAAATCAAATATAGAGGCAAATGTGGCATACTTTTTAGCTCGACCATTCCACGAAAAGGTAGAGCTATTGGATTCACCCATTTGTCGGCGTTGGCTTTTTGTATGTAAGCTGGTATGTAAGAACTTCACACAATTATTCACTGTGAAAAACTGACATGCATTGCACAGGTTTCATAACTCTGTTTTGCTTTTTAGCTCGACTATTGAAAGAATAGGTAGAGAGCTATTGGACTCACCCATGCGTCGGCGTCCTGGTTTGGTATTTGTAGTAAGCTGGTATCTCAGTGAACACTAGTCTTGTACGAATTGATTGAAATTGCACACACTTATTCACTGTGATAAGCTGAATTACACTGCACATGTTCCATTACTCTATTTTGCTTTTTTACAAAATTATGCCGCTTTTGCGACTTAGAAATTTTTGGTAAAGGTTTTGTATGTGGTATCTCAGTACACACTGATGGGAATGGATTGAAACTTCACACACTTATTCACTGTGATGATCTAAAATGCTATGCACAGGTTCCATAACTCTATTTATATTATTACAAAATTATGCCCCTTTTTCGACTTAGCAGTTTTTTGTTAAGTTTTTGTATGTAAGCTGGTATCTCAGTACCAACTAATGGGAATGTATTGAAACTTCAGACAATTGTCCATTGTCATAAGCTGATATGCACGTTACAGGTTCCATAACCCTGTTTTGCAATTTTACAGAATTATGCTCCTTTTTTGGCTTATATTAATTCAGTTGACAAGACTGTTGAATAGTTAAGCGTTGCTGTCCTCCCATAGCTCTTGTTTTACAAAATTATGCCCCTTTTTGACTAAGCAATTATTGGTTGAGATTTTACATGTAAGCAAATTGTGGTATCTCAATACCCACTAATAGGAATGGATAGAAACCTCACACAGATGATATGACATGCAGTGCGCAGGTTCCATAACTTTTACTCACCCTGGCGTCGGCGTCACACCTTGCTCAAAGTTTTGCATGCAAGTACTTAGGGCTATCATTTATAGACGCTCGCGGCAGTTTCGTCATTTTTAGCAATAATAAATTTTAATGAAACGTTCTGTATTACAAGAACATGTTATGATGTATTGAAAAATGAAATAAATATACTAGGTCACCAGCCCTGTTCCAGTTTTATTTGTCCTCAGATATGATTCTATTTTGAACATTTTTCAAAAATTTTCATACTCCTACCATGTAATGCAGTAAAGTACAATAACTAGTCTAAATTTGAAATCTAAGCATTTTTATAACAGAAAACAATATTTCTAGTGGAGACATGCTCAGAGAAACCAAAAGAAATTGATTTTGTAAAAAAAAAACAAAAAAAAACAAACAAAAAAAAAACAGTTGTTTAGCAGACCGATGGTTATTTTGGTCAATTTTAAATTGGTATTTCTGCCATTTTATCGAGTTTCACATAATAGAACTAAATCAAACACTGCACATATATTTGCTTATGTCTACATAATCTAAAACAAAAAGAAAATTTGTGGGTCACCATATTATATGTGGCTTAAATTAGATTACAACGAGGTGGGGTGTGGCGGGCATTTTTAGAACGCAGGTTGGTACGAAATACGTAATCAATTTTTATTTCAAACAAGGGCATAAATTCAGCCAATTTGAAAATCTTTGACAGTATTCTGCTTTTGTCAACAGCTTAAGGCAAAGATAGTTAACAAGAGAATCAAATGGCCCTAGGTCGCTCGCCTGAGGAACATCTGGAATAAACTCACTGAAAATGTGACTGAAGAAATTTTTTTCTGTATCTTTAAGGAAGAAACAGAGAGGAAACATTCCGGCTGCTGCATCCTTCACCCTTAACATATTGATCTTAAAAGCAATCCGGTTTTTCTACTCCATTTGGCCAATCATCTCGGTGAAGGTTAAAGGCTTCTCAACAAATGTTACGGAAACTCTTTTCAGTGGTGTGACCTAAAGATATATCAAATGATCAAACGGCAGATTTCTTTATAAGCGGATTTTTACGTGTTTCTGAAGTATTTTGATATCGTAGATGTAGCTTTCCGCCATTCTTCGAACAAAACCGATAGTTCCAGAATACGGATGTACGGTACGGGTACGGTACGGGGATTAGGACCAACCAAATTGGCACGGTGTTGGGGTAAATAAATAAATCCGTCCGAAAAAACTACCGCGGGCGCCTTTAAAGGTATATAGCTCTGAAACTTATTTTTTTTCTTTTTCTAGGCGAACTTACAACCTCGCTGGGTCAAGTCCCATAACTCTGACATGTCCAAACTATCTCAAACTTCTTAACACCTTCTCAAACTTCTCAACACCTTTTCGATCTCATCACCTTTACAATTATCGATAAAATACACCAACACGTCGTGTTGTCGTGTTGTTTCTCCTGCAAAAATGAATTATCGTGCTTTCATCTTGTCTCTCCAGCACGGCATATTGCAGAAACAAGCTACTATACACTGGAGCAAAGGCATAACTTTGGCTTAAGCACTTCGGGTCTCAGTATTTTGAAGGCGATCACTTAATTAGGTTTAATTTCTTTGAAAGAAAGATAGTTTAAGAGAGAAATAAATATCTTTTATTTTAGTGATGTCTTAGGCTAATATCATAAGTTTCATCGTAGTGAGTATTTTATTTGTGTTGCATTTATTTCGGCTATGTAGGGATTGTCCACATTCTAACGATCCAAATATGTTAAGACTATAGATGTTTACATCCTGTTCCTGGGGCACACTTCGATGTCGAACTTTGGAATTCAATCCAAGAATTGGCCGCATCAACATTATGTTGATGTGGAGTTGAAAAAAAAAACCGTCGAAACATTCACAAAAGTTAACAATCGAGGCAGATATAATTATATACAGGGAGTCGCATTCGGAGTTAATGTCTGAATTACCGTCAGGATGTTATTCAGGGCCTACTCAGACAACTGTTAGTTGGCCACACGTTTTTCCAATAGTTACGTTAGTGAATGGAAGGACAAAATTGTGTTGATACAGTAATGAGTTAAACAGAATTTTCGATTCTAGAAGCTCATCAGATATGTAGAAAGAAAGCTGCATAAATTCTTGTTTGGCTACATAGCTGCAAAGAGCGCATTTGGGATCTAAAGATGCCCCAAAAAACTCCGTTGGATGCGCTATGTAAAGGTACAGTTTTTATCGGTGAAACCAATGAGAGATATGCATGAACATATTCTCAGTACATGCCATCATAAAGGTATGAACGTTGTTTGCAGCTGTTTCGACGGCCAGCAGCTTAATCTTGCTCATAGACGTGTTACAGACAAACCTTTTACTCTAATTAAGTACAGCGTGCGGTGTTTGTTGAAGCAGTTAAAGCTGACAGACAAATGTTTGTGAAGAGCTTAAAAGAAACTCCCTTCACCGAAAAGATAAATGCTGATATTGAGTGTTATTACATTAATCACACATTAACTTATTTTCTCGCATATTAAGAAATACAGCAAGTGCAATAAAGCATAGCAACGAAGGGAAAATTCAAAGGTCTCCTTAGCGGTTCCCGGTTACTTGCCAAACGAAGATAATGTATCATGTTTACCCGATAAAGTGCTTGAAACATTAATACCAGAGGAAAGCAATACAGTTTCTTCGTTCAGATTTGAAGAAAATATCACCAAGGAGACAGCTTTTGTACCGTTTGATTTATTTAATTGATTTTGCTGGGTTTAACATCGCACCGACACAATTATAGGCCATATGGCGACTTTCCAGCTTTGATGGTGGAGAAAGACCAAGGTGCACCTCCGTGCATTATTTTATCATGAGCGGTCACCTGGGTAGAACCACCAACATTCCGTAAGCCAGCTAGATGGCTTCCTCAAATGAAGAATTCAATGACCCCAGTGAGGCTCGAGCCCACATCGATGAGGGGCAAGTTATTTGAAGTCAGCGACCTTACCCACTTGGCCACGGAGGCCCCTTGATTTATTTAAAGATACTGACAATGACGCAGAGTTTGAAAACCTCTGCACAGACCATAAAAGGCCGTCGAATCATTATGCACTTAGTGACAACGAAATGGACACTATTCTCTATAAGTTAAAAGAAAGTAAACAGTAAAGACTGCAAAAACAGGGGCCGGTACATGTAAGTCAGTCAGTCAGTCACATATCTTATGAAATGCATCCTGGATGTGAATAAAAGTCAAAAGTGATCTGATCAACAATTTATCATTATTACTTAGGAAACACAGCACTAACTAAATAGGCGGGATAATGTTTTTACCGAAATGTCTTGGAAAAGGCAATGGTATTAGTATATTGATTGGTACTGGAATACAAATATCTAGGGAGAAAACAGTCAAACAGATGAAATCTTTGAAAGGGTACTCAGGTGCAGCAGTACTTAAACACAGGAAAAATATTCCAAAAGGTACACTTAACAACGTTTACGCAGTAACATCTTTCGACAAAGCTTATCAGAAATTGCTGAAGATGTCGCCTTTTCCAGAGAAGATGGATATTATAAAATGTAAGTAATTTAGTAAAACCAGACAGTTTTCTTACTTCATAGGAAACTTTACTATTAAGAGGAGATGCGCATGTTATCTTTGTGTTTCGGTTGGATGATTTTTCACTGATTTATTGTCTTTTGATTATTCAACATTAGTAAACTATATCACAGGACGCATTACTCTCATGAGGTCAAGAAGAGGTGTGCAGATTTTTTTTATTTACCATTTGAATGAGTTTTCAATTAGATATTGCCCTTTGATCATTCAACATCAGTGAACTATATGTGCCCAGTTAGTAAATTCCACTTTTATTCTTCTAATATGCAAATTTCGATAAACATTTATAGGTATAACCGATATTTCCTGTTATTCACAGGTTTTGGTTCAACTATAGATGAGATGAAATAGCTCTATTTTCCTTTCTAGTCTTAATAGCATGATATTATTTCCGAGTTGAACTGTTTGGTGAATGTGAGGTTCCAACCAGAGAGGGGAATCTTTCTATTGTGCAGAAATTTATAGTTGATTTAACTCATGTTCGTCATTTAAGTAAATTAAACTGAACATTTTATATTTGATATACATGTTTACTTGTCTAGTGTATGTACTGGTATCTTTTAAAACGGCAGGTATACCAAAATGTGTACTTTTATTATGTATGAATAGTGTTCAGTTCGAGCATCTCCCTTCACAGTTAGTATTATTACTTAACGTAATTTGACATTATTGACTGTTTCCGAGTCAGAGATGAAACGGTTCACGGAGGGTCGGGAAACAGTTTTGACTGTTTTTGTGCCATAACGTTACATGCAAAGTACGTTACGCAAAAAAATAAATAATCAAAAGTGAATATTTAAACACGAACTCGGGTGGCATTTGCCGGGAGCCCAATGTAATTTTAATTTTTCAATGTTTGTACCGAAATGCCTGTCCCGGCTTGTTTTTATAATTAATTTAATAAAAAAAATCGATTTAAGACACCGTTACGCGTTCATTTTTCTGCTAGATTTGCGGTAACGGAGACCGGGCCGACCTTTAAACAAAGACCAAAATTAATAAAAATTTTCAAGTGCTAGTGATTAGAAACACAGATCATTCCGAAGAATATAAGAAATGCTGCTTAGTTGTGGTCTCCAAAACTGATTAGGTTAAACAGTTATTTCATATGTGTTTTGGGAACAGTCAGCATTACATTTTAATTTCCCTTTAGATTAATTCATAAACAAAGGTAAAATAAATGTAGATGTACTTTACTTTCAGAGACTATGTGTTCGACCTGTCACGGAGCAGCTAGTAGAAACAACGAGAGACGAAGCAAAATGACATTTCGAAACCTTATGAAGTGGCAAGTGGTTGCTAACCTATCCGCAATCATCATTAGTTTGATGAAAGCAAAATACTGCTTACAACAAGATTGGGTATCAACGAATAACTTTAAATAACAGATATTTATAATCCACGAACTGTGAACCACTGCCTACTTTGTACTTTGGTAATAACAAATAGTATGAAATTATCAATATGTGAAATGTTTTTCATTGATTGAACACATATTTAATTATATCAGACAGTAACTGCGGATAAAAATATACTGCTGATATCGAAACTGTAGTATGATTAAGCTTTTTACATATTTACATACAAGGATTAAAATGTGCACGCAGTTTCTTATTCATTACATGCCAACTGGGTCTTAGAAATACAACACATTATAATTAAAGTTTCCTCGGTTCATCTCGCCAGTACATTGAAAGATAAGGAATTCACTGATCTTCAATGAAACGACTGTTAACTAATTAAACTTTTGATAATGTCCTGTTCATGACACATATTTCAGCTTCTAATGCGTTTGATGTCCGTTTTTTCATATGACCGATGCTTGAACATCTTTCCGCATTGCGGACATTTGAAATTATCTGCTAATTCCTGAACTGAAAGATATCGTTGAGCCTCAAACTTTTCTCTACAAATATAACAGACGTATAGATACATGCTAAACAAAATTTGTCCTCGACTTAATATTTTTTACACCTTTCACATTTGAACTGTCAAATGTCGAAATGAGCGGTTGTGTGTGAATCTCAATCACTTTTATTGTAGTATGCTTTCCCACAGACCTCACAAAAATACATAAAACACCAAGGAGTTCATATCCCTGTTTCGTTTTGAATGTTTTACCGCCAACGGTTCAATGAAATGTGCATGGGTGTCCTTTTATATGTTGGTTTAGACTCGAAACATTATGATATTTTCTCTTATATACAATGCAATCCTTCGAAATGGACCTTTAAATATAATTTCAAGCTGGAACGAAGTATATATTTATTGTCGCAAATAGAGCATTGATGTACCTTAGAGTCGCTGTAAATTTCCACATTCGAATCGCTGCATAATTCGAGATGAATAGAACTTGGTCGATATTCTTGATTCGAGACAGTCATGCTTATTTCGTTTTGTGACACCTAGTCGTCTGATTCGATGTAGCTATGCTTACTTTACTGTTTGAAGCCAAGTCGTCTGCATTATCCTCAGTTGTTTTGGCTATACTGCTGGACCTTGTTTTTGGGTAGATAGAAAATGCTTTTACTATTTTCCGTTGTCCTGATGGTGAAGAAGTTGAATCCGTTTGATGACATCCAGTCATCATTGGGCAATATTTTTATGGAGTATTACAGCTAGCGACCAAAATGGCGTCTGAAGCAAATGATAAGTTTATATGCCACACTCAGATATCATATATTTAATCAAATATCATTGTTATCAGTTCCATTTATTAATCACGCTTTCAGAACTCCAGTGCAATAGCTTTAAAGGACTCCGGTACTGTTGTAGTTTTGTTTGGATCAATTGCGTGTTGCTGTAGCTCACGGACAAGTTAAGTATGTAAACCAGGAAGAGGGTGTTGCCACCAATGTCCTTGATAAAAAACGTGATATATACCGAAATAATCTGTGTATACGCGACCACTCCAGCTTACATCTGTCAATTGTTTTCATTATTTTATGAAGTTGGATGTTTACGTTTCGTTTTAGGCCATGTATTCATGTTATATTAATAAATATAGATATAGCAAGTTCCGTGAAGGCACAGTCCCGAAGATTTATTGTGAAACAACAGCAAAATTACCAGGTCAGTGTTCCTTGACAACTAGCTCGGTTTCAGTTGCGAGGCTCCAGTGCCATTGGGCATGGTAAATTGCACTACGAGGTATACGTTAAGGATTGACACCGTGTCTTCACTCAGATTTGTTCAAAGAAGTCCACTCAACATGTTTTATGTTTTTGTATGCTAAATAAATTGAAGATGAACCGTTCTTGGAGCCCATTTTTTTCTTTGATAAAAACTAAATAATAATGCGAAATAACACAAAGGATTTTGTTTGACAACTTGAATTGTGTCATAGAATCAAATCAAATGCTAGAATTCATCTGTATCACCGTAAATGCGTATTTTAAATGGAATAATTTTGTCCAATCTGTCGGGGTAAAAGAAAAATATCGGGGTAAAAGACAAAATATGGACTAGCATTAATTTCATATACATCCTCCAATTTAATCCTTCTTTTTGGTTCAATATTACGCGTCCCGTTCCGCATCCTCACTGCTGATATAACTAATTAAAAAATGTGTTAAGATGCCGTCATATGCACCTACAGTTTAACTATAAACATCCATGTTCATGAAACTGAAAATTTCATGTAACACTATTTTTTAAACAACCCTCCTTTCGCCGTTGTAACTGTAATCTTTGAGTTGGTGCTTAAAAACCGATATATTGTACTCAATAATGCTTTATAAACTCATTTATACAGACCGTTGAGGAACTATACATAAATTCCAGTAACAGGTGCATATTACAGCGCTGTTTTGCGTAACTAAAAGGAAAAGTACGCATATTTCAAAGAGTATGTGTAAGGTTTATCTCTGCAAAAAAATACACGTATCTAAAGACAACATAATATAATAATTATTGAACATTTATAAGATAAGATAATAAAGTGATTAATAGATGAACACTGTTTAACTAAAAGTCATACATGCAGTAGATTTAAAAACGCTCATCTGTGATATTGCCATAAAGCAAGTGGGATTTTCTTGTTACTATGCAGTACCTTACAGTAAAATAATGAAATTTTAGTAATTTACAAGGTAATTTACAAGGTGATATATAAGCTGTACTAAGCATTAATGAAATGAAATAAGCGGTGATTAAATAATATTCATTTTCATCGACTGTCGTATAATCATACGGTCTCGTAAATATTGTTTTTGTAAAGATTACTTTGCCGAAGTAAGGACATGGCAAAATAGAATTAAATATTATTCAACAAAAAGTGAGGGATTCACAGACTTAATCATTGATCAACGTGATATAATATTTAAAATAATACAATGTTGAAATTCCATGCAAGAAATATAGTACTCTCCATTACACTATGGATAATCATATGTATTCTGTGAAGACGCAGTGTAAAATCTTAATTTTGAATATATCTAGGATTTCACCTTTTTTTATGTATTTATCAGAGTTTATTTAATTTATGCTTTTAAGTGAAATACTGAAATTTATCAGTGAAATAAAATTAATATTTTCACTGCTTCAAACATTTTTACTGGTGTGAATGCGAATGAATATGAATTATACATAATCGTAAATTTCTTTGCAAAATATACTTCAGTAAAGATATAGATGTATATAAATACTTACAGGATCATAAAGATTTACGTTCCATCGTAATAAAATCTAAAACAAATCTTGAAACGGCATAGAACTATTTGACAGTTTTTCTACTTAGCTATCATGACGTCATGATGCGATGCACGTGACGCTGCGCGGGTAAAATGGATATAATTTGTTTAAAACCATTGAAAATACATAAAATAAAAAGAAAATTTGTTTGTTTCAATGTAAGGTCGAAATATAGTTCACTCGTGAACACCATAATTTACATTTTTGATTATAGTGTTCCCCGGTGAAATATATTTCGATCTTACACTGAAACAAACAAATATCCTCTATGTATTTACAAAAACGTTTCATTAGCATTTAAAAGCAGTCGGACAGAATCGCAAACAGACCGTATCTTCTACTATACGTGGGTCTGGTCCCTAAGGACCTCATCGTGTATATTTGCTAGATTCTTAGAAAAAAAACAACAATTTCGTTTACCTTTCTACATAAACTAAAAGTCAATATATTTATTTCAGGAACCATGAACGCAACTTTTGTTTGTGAGGACTTTTATGGACAATTCCTCATCTACAAATGTAAGACCATTACCAGGTAAATTAGAGCTATTCAGAGTAAAAATATGATCTATTTTGTTTTTTGTTACGATGTATCATATAGTATACTTAACACAGTAGCGTATAGTTTATGCTGTAGGGATTATAAAATGTGAACTTGCTTAGGTCTGAATACAAATTTGTTTGCAGATTCATGAGAAAATAACTTAATTCAGGGAATCAGTATTGTTGATAAAATCTATAAGAAGATCATTTGAGCCGCACCATAAGAAAACCAACATAGTGCGTTTGCGACCAGCATGGATCCAGTTCAGCCTGCGCAGTCAGGATCCATGCTGTTCGCCTTCAAAGCCTATTACAATTAGAGAAACCATTAACGAACAGCATTGATCCTGACCAGACTGCGCTGGTCTGGATCCATGCTGGTCGCAAATGCACTATGTTGGTTTTCGTATGGCGCGGCTCATTTAAAAGAGTCAAGCAGAATAATAACAGACTTTGTTTGATTGAATCTATGATTGAGAAGTTATGAAATATGAAACACCCCACGTCCTTAGCAAAGCTCAAAGGTAATTCTATTACATAGATACATTGAAAGGACGCAATGATCCCAAAGGACCAGGAAATAACTAGCAAACCAAGCTATATATATACTCAATTTGTGTTCTGGCATCATATATATGTTTCAACTGCTACATATCAGTCATTGATTTGTCCAGAACGACTTCCCGTAGATTTACAATAATTCTTATTGCAAAATCTATAGTAAAACAAAAACCTTTGCCAATCACCGAATGCAGTAACATTGATATATTATGAATGGTTTATTTCTTTTCTAATACAACACTTTCTTTGTTAAAAGACTGTTACTAGTGCATTTTCAATGTAAATTGAAAGAAATTGTATTTTATAGTCTATATAAACACACTGTTGGCCTCGTGACTTCACGACTGGTATCATAATTTAATACCTTGTTTCTATTATATTACAGGTTAAGTCTTTGTACAAAAAGTAATTGGAAGTGTAAATGGTGTCAGTACAATAGCCAGTCACACTGCATTGATAGTGACAAAAGCTGCAACACTAGTGTAAACTTTTAATTTCATTCTATCAATGATACAGCAACATATTTTTGTTTTTATTTTAAATAGAAATCTACTTTTTTATTACGTTATCATGTTTATTTAGAATACTTTTGTTACACCAACTATTATATCTACGTTTCGTTTTAGCCCACATTAGCACAAAATGCTCAGGCTGATGTGTTGTTAGCACTCTGTGTTCAGCGTCCCTCGTCTGGTGTCGTAAGTCGTCAACAATCTGACTGTTAACACTCCAAATCTACATGAAATCTGGCCTGAATATTACTCTCAGTAAAATCTCTGGCGAGATCGTGACTTGGTTATCTGGGGTAAAAAAACTAGGCCACTAGGTCAATTAATAGAAAAAACCTTGTTAAAGCTCTAGTGGCCACATTTTCTGATCTTCGTAAAACTTTTTCAGAATATCTTTCTTAATGAAATTAATGAAAACTATGCCAAGTTTGTAACTATTGTACCTAAGGTCTTAACCTAGGTCAGATAGATAGATAGATTTATTTCGGTTAAGGAGTGCACATATATGGACAATTAAAAACAACATGTATAGTAAATACAACATAATAACATAATGCATACATGAAATTATAAATAGCCATGACAGGCACACCGTCACCAAGGATTTCACAAAAAAAAGAAAACTCTTATTTCCATTGAACTTGACTAGGTCACTAGGTCAAATTTTAGAAGAAACTTGTTAGCACTTTAGAAGCTATATTTTCTACTTGATTATCATACATTTTTGTCAGAATGTATGTCTCTATGAAATATATAATAAGTTTCAAATTGGATTACCTGCACTAAAAAACTAGGTCACTGGAAAAAGTCTAAAAGAAAAACCGCTTTAATACATAGAGGTCACATTTTCCATTTGATCTTTTTAAAAATAATGTCAAAATCTTTATCTCTATTAAATAAAGTTCGAGTTCAAAACTGGGTTACCTTGGATCTTAAACAAAGTCACTAGGACAAATCATAGAAAAACCTTGCTAACACTCCAGAGGTCACATTTTCCCCTTTTCAGAATGCTTGTCACTATTCTATGAAATGATGGGTCAGGTTCGATATTCTCTTACCTGAGATCTTTTAATAGGTCACTAGGTTAAACCGTAGAAACAATTCTAGAAGAAAAAAAATCTACTCGATCTTCATAAAACGCTGTCGGAATCTTTATCGCTATGGAATATAGGTTAGGTTCAAAATTGGATTATCTATGTCAAATACTAAGTCACTGGATCAAGTCATAGAATTACTTTGTTAACATTTAAACGGTCACATTTTCTACCTGATCTTCATAAGACTTAGTCGGCTGTTTATCTGTTATAAATTAGTATAAATTTGTAATTGGATCACGTTGGAAATATAGGGTAATTAGGTCAAATCGTTAGAACATCTTTGTTAATTTTTCAAAGGCAACTTTTTCAATTTTATCATAAATCTTTGTCAGAATTCTTGTCTGAATGAAATCTAGGTAAAGTTCAAAATTTGGGTACCTAAGGTACACTGTGTCACTTGGTTAAATCATTGAAAAACATCTATGATGATCCACCTGAATTACATAAAACATTGTCAAAATGTTTTTCTCTTTGAACTCTAGGCCACGTTAAAGGCACTACCCCACACACTTTAGGCGAAAAATAATTTCTCTCAAAAAATCTTTTAAAGATGAGTACTCTGAAAGTGACTAAAGGTCAAAATTTATTGACACAAGATTTTTGCAAGATTCTTAAAAATAACCAAGACTATTATTTGGAATGTAGTAAACCGTTGCAACCGTCTCATATATACATTATATGCCAACATTGGTGGCAGTGAACATGTTGAGAAATTTCACCCAAACTGTGGGCGAGTAGCTTTTAATACTAATTTATCTGAGGGGCGGGGGTGTAAGGTCAGTTGAGCAATACAGGGCCTTAGAGTTCTCCTGTTTATTTTTCGTTTTACTTTTAAACTTTATTTACTATGAAATAATGTTACGTGTCTCTTAGGCATTTAATTCCATATATTCGTCGGATTGGCTGGATATATTAATGTTGCTTAAGGCTTAAGCAAACACTGTGTGTTGCATTATGTAAGAAAATATTGATTTCAGGGTGTTGAAGTAAAGGCAGGTGAATGTCCCCGAGTCACAAACTATACACTGATCTCAGATGACAGCAGGGTGCCAGACCATAATGGTACCGTGTACATTTCTCGAGATAGAGACTATGAAATTGATATCGCTGGCTTAAATTTAAAAGACGTATGTATCATATGATTTATTTATGTTCTCTTAATTCATATGTAGTTAAAATCTTTTTGACATATTTTTCTTAGCGCACCTAGGAGTGGAAAGAAACGAAAATAATATATCTACGTTGTTCGTAGTGAGCTTTTTGTATAGATTATCGGTACGACGTCCAACTTCGTGCACCAACATATCCTTTAAACATCTCTAAAACAGCGGGTCTGATTTGCACCAGATTTGTTTTGTAGCTTCCTGGCATTGACCATCTGGTGTATTCAAATTGGTAAAATTGGTGTCTGTAATGGGAAGCCAAAACTAAAAGTAAAGCAAAACCTATAAACTGCTTCTTCTAATGAATTCAATTATTTCTTCCTTAAGCATATTCAAAGCAAACATTAATTCATATCCTTTGTACCTGGCATTAAAGTTATTGAAGAGAGGTTCAAATCACTTGCAGAGCGCAAAAAATGAAATCAGAGATATTAAAATCTATTTATCCTAGGTTAAAACCTTGCAAAAAGGTGCAAAATAGTGGCGGTAGCTAAAGTGCTTGGCGCTCAGCAATAAAAAGGGAAACTTGCCTGTTCTTTCATACCCGTATGGCGATATATGGTATATGGTGTTAAAACTTGTTTCACTTGGCATTAAAAAGATTTAAATGTTGATTTAATTCGATTGATGCTTCCTTGTTTAAAGAAAGGTTCAAATAATTCGAGAGAGGTTAAAATATTTATTTTCATTTGGCACTCCACAAATATATTAGGTAAAGAGTACACACACCTTTGTTCATCTCAGAAAAAAAACACATCATGCACATTATCTGTTAATTTGTATGAAAATTCATTAGAATAAAAATCCCTTTAAAAGTGTGGATTCGAAGTATTCCAATGAAACTCTCGTGTTCCAATAATGCCATTGTACACATTTGTGTGTGTCAAAAGGGAATAACTACGCAATCTTTTGATCGACCTTGCAAGAAATGTGTCAAACATTCGTCTGGTCATTGTAATGCCTTTAAATGTGGAAGTGGTTTGCGTAACCACAAAATTCAGTGTAATAGTAATGCAACAGTATACATTTTGCACAAGAGCACATTTTAACCAACCCTAAACTTCGTATAATAAATGTTATTTTTCTTCTGTTTCATCTGACTAGAGAGCAACAGTTTCAAAGTCAGCTATATTGATCACTCCCCGGCCGTCATCCGTCTATCAGTATTTTCTACAAACAATGTGATGATATATTTTAATGAACTAATTCAGTGGAATTCGATGAAACTTAGATGTTCTCTTGGGTGGTCATTTTCTAACGATTTGCAAGCGCTTACGCTCGGCTGCATATAGGGTACATCAGAGCTAAAGTTAGAAAAAATCTTCAAACGGTATCACTTTCTACATCGCAGATCGGATTTAGAAATGTTTGTTTGTGGCTAGTTGTCCCTATATGTACATAGCGTGAATTAAAAATGATTCTGTCGACTTTTTCACTCAGGTTGTTCACCTTATTTGATTTGCAAAATGATACGTCTGCTATCTGGAGAAATAGATTTCCATATGTTTTTAACTATGAATCTCACAGAAGCGATCTGGTTCCATCGTAGCTCTCTTATCTGTTATCTCGTTGATTTAATGGTCTATTGTTTTGACATCAGTTTTTCTCTGTCTGATTAAACCATTCCAAAAGAAATATACATGTATATCAACATCGGTTATTTGTTTTGTAGGCTACCTTCTCATCACTTGTGTAGTACGAAGGATGATATTATGCATATACATATTGTTACTTATTTCATTCATATAAATGTCTAGCTATGTATTTTATGTAGTGTTTGTTCCTTCTTCAGGCAGGGTTAGTGACTTACAAATGCAAGCTCATGTCTGATACACAAACTTTGTGGTTTAACAGTACACAGTTCGACGAAGGTGGAGGCATCACATGTAAAATTTACAAGGTTTGTTTCATATTCATATCGATTAGGTGTAGTGACATGGTATATTTAATAACAGGGCATTTCAGCGTTATTTTACCACAGAGTGATTTTTTGATACTCTTCGTCAATGAAATTACATATATTGCATCTACTATAAAAATTGAAATTGTCCATATGGAATGTGTTGTACTCTTGTACCAAGCTTGATATGGATGCTTTTGATGTTTACTTGTACTTGATTTATGTAATAAATTGAAAATACATAGCAATCATATCATATAAAGAGGATATTACATGTGTGTCTTTTCATACTGAATTTATTAAAATAGTTGAATAAATAATAAAATGTGAGGCTCTGCCGAGCATTTAATCAATTTTATTCAACGTGTTAAAGTCACAAATGTAATATTCTTTTTATCACATGTTAGCTTTTTTTTTCAGCCGAAACATAAAAAAATCTACTTTCTTTAACTATTGTAAACAAGTCAATTTGACCAACGTCTCCGATACTTTAAACGACGTCGACGTCATAGCTTTATTACACTATTATATTATCAAACTTATTTAATGGCTTTATTTCACTCCCGCGACGTCAAACATGTTAAAAATGTTTTTAAAGAGCATGTGACGTGTAGATTAATTTCTTTGTAGTTTATGCTCATCCGATAAATTTTGGATCAAATATCTCACGACAGGAACACGGCATATGCCTAAATCAGTTAACTTAGTACTTTGAAATAAAACAGCGATGTGACATCAATTGTTAGAGAATATATGTAATTAAGCTGATGTTTGTTTGTTGTTGGCTTTAGTGCCGTTTTCTTAACAGTATTCATTTAGGTAACGACGTGTTCTACTGCAAGGAAATACTTAAATCAGATGTGGATAACGAATGATTTCAGACACAAAAGTCTTATATCGAATTGTTTAGGAGAACACACGCCTCTCCCGGAGCTCGAACTCACGACTATACATTCTTGCACACCGGACTGGCGTTTCCGGTGATTTCACCCATGCCGGCAAAACCCATCTGGCACCCCCCCATTCCAGATGGCTCTCGTGCTGTTAATGACAACTAGTGGTTCGGGCACTGATAAAGTATTATTTATGTAAAAATACGAAAAAAGCAGGTACCTTGATAGTTTCTTTCCGTTCCTTATCGTATATTTCTCGATTCAAAATACGTTAGATTACCATAAAAACATAACGTTACGCTACAAACGACAAAACTAAAGTGGAACTTTGTTATTGCGCATAACGCAAAACATCATGACGTCACTTCTGCTTAAGGACGTTAATTTCCCGCGCTTTGTGTTCATTCTCCACTATAAGGAAGAGTGCTAAAAAGAAATGTCTACCTTTTGTAAAATACGGTCTGCAAGAAAAAAGTCTGTCAGAATAAAATGCTAACATGTATACAATATGCAAGAAAAAATATCAGTCATGTGTTTACGAATCGGATGGAAATATCCATCCCTCGGCCACCTGCGCATGGGCGGTAATTCGGCAAGCCTCATTACCGCCCAATGCGCAGGTGCCCTCGGGACGGATATTTCTATCCGATTCGTAAACACATGACAGATATTATTATTCCGTAGATCTGCGCTCTTCCTTTAGAGCTTAGCGGGCTCTTTTTTGTACAAATCAGTGAATTTTATGTTTAATATTTCAATGCTTGCAGCTACCGATAAAATTGTTTAACATTTCTAAACATTTTACACTGCTTTACAAATTAAAAACCTTAGGAAAAAGATGTGTTTTTGTCTGACGCCTAATAACTGCACTGGATTTGAAATACACTATGATGACCCTTATGATATAACATATAATAACATATACTGATTGTTTTTGTCTGTTATTTTTTTCTTCTGTTTTTATTTTTTTATTTTTAATAACAATGTGGCTCACGGAAGTATCAAATGTAGAGCCCAATTTTCTGATGCTCTGTTGTATGGTCCTTATATTGTAACATTGTATCTAGATCTGTTGTACAATATATATCCTAACAAGTGAATGAAGTATTGCCATGCAATACAAAGTCCCCTACTGGAAGGCACCTAATTTTCTCTACTGCAGTATAACATAATGAACTGATATCTGTCAATGATGTATAAACAATATTGTACTACATATACAATATGTTATAACAACACACTTGGATTAAAATGTGCATATATAAAAACCCACAGTTGTTTTCATATTGAATTTTTTTGGCTGATTATAAAAATGTTATCATGTAAGTTATTTATAGTAACAACAAAGGGAAATTAATCTTTAAAAAAACAAAAAAACAAAAAAATAAAAAAATAAAAATAATATAAGTCCACAAGAAACTCTTTACCAGGTAGAGATAGGTCAAAATACACCTAAAAATTGGATGTAACATGCATGCTGTACCACAGAAAAGTGGTCTCGATTTTTCTCTACCGCCAGTAATAAAAAAGTTACATTAAAATCTATTTATAGTAAAAACAAAGGGACGTAATTCTAAAAACAAGGGTGCCTCATGGTGGTGAACATTTGGTCCAAGTTACATCAAAATCCCTCCATGCATGAAGAAGAAATGTTCCATACAAAGTCATTCTTGAATTTGATCTTTGACCTCTAAATATGACCTTGACCTTAGCCCTAGGGACCTGGTTCTTGCGCATGACATGTTGTCTCATCCAGGGGAATATTTGTGCCAACTGATATCTAAATCCTGCTTTGCATGACAAAGTTATAGACCGGACAGGAAAAAAATCCTCTTGACCTTTGATCTCAAAGTGTGACCTTGACCTTTAAGCTAGGGTACTGGGTGTCGTCTCATCATGGGAAACATTTGTGCCAAGTAATATTAAAATCCCATCATGGATGGCAGAGTTATGGACAGGACAGGAAAAAAACTCTGTTGACCTTTGACCCCCAATTGTGACCTTGACCTTTGAGCTAGGGGTCCGGGATTTGCGCATGACACGTCGTCTCATCATGGGGAACACTTGTGCTAAGTGATATTAAAATCCCTTAATGAATGACAGAGTTATGGACCTGACACGAAACAGACCCTGTTCATGCTATGTTAACATTTGACTGCTAAGTGGGACCTTGACCTTTGAGCTAGGGGTCTGAAAGTTGTGCATGACACATCGTCTTATTATGAGGTACATTTATGCCAAGTAATATTAAAATCCCTTCATAGATGGGAGAGTTATGGACCGCACAGGAAAAAAGCCTTGTTGACCTTTGACCTCCAATTGTGACCTTGACCTTTAAGCTAGGGGTCCAGGTTTTGCGCACGACACGTCGTCTCCTCATGGGGAACATTAGTGCCAAGTAATATTAAAATCTCTTCATGGATGGGAGAGTTATGGACCGGACAGGAAAAAGCCCTGTTGACCTTTGACCTCCAATTGTGACCTTGACCTTTGAGCTAGGGGTCCGGGATTTGCGCACGACACATCATCTCAGCATGGGGAACATTTGTGCCAAGTAATACTAAAATCCCTTCAAGGATGGGAGAGTTGTGGACCGGACAGGAAAACAGCCCTGTTGACCTTTGACCTCCAATTGTGACCTTGACCTTTGAGCTATGGGTCCGGGTTTTGCGCATGACACGTCGTCTCATCATGGGAACATTTGTGCCAAGTAATATTAAAATCCCTTCATGGATGACAGAGTTATGGACCGGACACGAAATTGCGGACGGACGGAATGACAGAATGACGGAATGACGGAAAAGTGCATTCCTATAGTCCCCGAAACTGGTTTTCAACCAGTAGGGGACTAATAACATATTCTATGTGATCCTAAAAGATACATATCTTTGAATTTTTGTCCCGTGTCATTGATACTCAGATAAACAAATGATCAAACATTATACTTGCATGTTCAAAGTTTTTTGTTCTGTCCAAGTAGCAATTTAGATTGCAGATGTTTCCTTCAGGATGAGATGTTTACAATATCAAGACATGTAGATAGACTCAAAGCAGCCTTACAGGTAGTGTGGGGTGATTCTCCTTTAGGTGATACACTACCAAGTAAGTAACTTATCAATACGGATTTAGTAAATAGGTAATACAAGATGGTTTCTCCTAAAGAACTGGGGTATTACCCATTGAATATTGAAAATTTGTATTATTGTATGTTTCTCTGAAACATTTCAATCGGCTGCTAGTAAGCCTTGATTTTGTACCAGTACTTACTTGTCTTCTGTAAGTAACAATGATTAGGCGATAGGGACGAGATAGACACATAGACGATATTTGTTTGTATCGGTATAAGATCGAACTATCTTTCACCAAGTGAGCACTTGACTGGCGTAGTGACGAACGAATAAAAGAATCTTTCACGGTACAGATGGAAATATCTGGCTTGAGTGTAAATGTTCAGGAGGTAAAGAGCTGGGTTACTACGAAACGTGCCTAAAAGCTAGCTATTTCCATCTGCACTTTCAAATAGTGATAGTTTCGTCTTGTTGCATACCGTATTCTTCAATTAATGTAAATAATGCAACAAAACAAAACATTTTCTTTTCAGCACTGCTTGTGATTTATTATAAAAAGTAGCGCATGAATTTATACATTCGTTTAGCAAGTGAGTCCTCTTATATCCAGGGATGTAAGATTAGTTTTGTTTTTCCAGCACCGGCAAAAAAACAACGGGAAAAGTATTTCTGGCATGCAAGAAAACATACTGTCAGATCTGAGTTAATTAATATTTAATCTTGCCTATTTAAACAAACAAATTGTCTTTCTATTTCATGTTTTCCCATGATTTTAACCAGTTTCTGTATGTTTGATATATAGTCGCACTGCCGTCAGCCAAAAAACATCATTGATAATTGATTGATCGAAATTGTGAATTACTGACTCATATTCTTTTGCTCTAGCTACTAAGGTAACAAGGCAAACTATCTTATATTTCTATTACAGTTATCATTTATGCCTGTGAAAATCTTGTCCAGCCCTCCCATAACTGCGAGCAGTGCAAAAGTCTTGCAAGTTACCAACCATATTTACATTGCCAATGGAATGGGACTAGGTGCATTGACAGCACAATAACGTTAGAAACAACAGAATGCGGAGACCCAGAAATAACTAAGGTATAAATGCAATTATTCCTTATATAGTAAACCATTATATTACATCTCCTACTTCATCAGATATAATGTCTGTCATCCATCCGTAAGTAAGTATTTCTTCATACGACTTCTCCTACAGAAATACAGCATAAAATTCAACCAAAGTTTTGATTTGTAAACATTACACACTCTCGTTGATAGCGTTCCGACTGGCCATTGAAGTTTGTAACGCTCACCTATATTTTTTTATTGGAATTAATATGAAATTAGAATTAAGTAGTATGATTCTCAAGTTAAGATTTAGCAATTTGTCAAAATACTTTTTATTTATTGTAAATACATGTACTTATAACGGTCTATAGCAACAATAGCCCAAACTCGGGTCCGGGTTGTTTTATAAATAAATTCCAACTCGAAAGTGCTTCCAGCTTAAAAAAATAAACAAAAAGATGAATTTATTACAGTGAATATATGAAACAAGAGAAGAAATGAACTTATATATATCCGGATATTCCTCCCAGGTAAATGACCTCCAGGGTGAAGGAAGCTTCTTCCTAAGTCTATAACTCCTTGACACAAAGGTATTTACCTCTCAGGTAAAAGACTTCTGGGGATAAAACGCTCAAAATAGACACCACATGGTAAATACCATGATATGTAGAACATCAATAATGGTATGTAACATTACCTTGGGATACCATACCATACCATTTGTAGGCTCTTGAAAAGAATGTGCGATATACATAGAGTTCCATTTAATACATCATACTATATATAGGTTCTCAAAATATCTCAATTTTCACAGTAAAAGCGCATTAGCTATACTTAATATTCATTGACTTGACGTCACTATTACTTCTCTGAAGTTTTTTTTCATTCACTTAAAATAGTTAAACAGTTAATAATGGTTATACTTCATAAACTGAAATGAGAAACAATGATGTGAATATACGTAAAAATATAAACTGCAGTTCGATTCTCAAGCAAATAGTGGAGTTTCAGTCTATCCATAGTGTTAAATGCTATAATAGTGGAGATTATAAGACTGAAAACAGGCACAAATTGTGCACTTTATAGAAGAGTTTGGATCTTTATCTGATACATTACTATTATAAAACATTTTAGATGTAAAACTCACCTCTACCCACCCTTTTTATGATAACTTATAAGGGCAGACTTCTGTCCTTTGAAATCATTTATAAAAGGCATTGGTATACAAAACCCGCCATATACATATTTCTGTAATACAAATTTCCCACCATTTTATGCGAAATGTATGTCGGACGAAATCTTTAACCATTCTGGGTGCTAAGAAATAAAAAAATATGCATATATAAGAGTTGAGGCCCTTGAATTTGTCAGAATATGGCAAAATTGTATAACACCTTTAATGGTACATTTAACATTCGGTTTTTTTAATAGTTTATTTAGCTATCTTTTCGAAAAAGTTGTTATAAGTAGTAAAAGACTTGCTCATGAGTTGTGAAACCCTATTTTTTAATATTTAAGTTCGTCTGTACGTCCGTCTCTATTCCTGTCAATGTACTAATACATTTATCAGATTCGTGCCTTCGCTCCGTTATTTCAGATTTGTTTAAATTTGCGTAAGTATAATTTCATTTGACAGTAAATAAATATCGAACAGTTTTTTTCTCAGACGTTTTAAATACAAGTTCAGCAGGATTCAAAGTCAAAATAATCTTGTAGTATCCGCAAACACAAGGTCCAAAATGTCTTCTTATAAAAGAAGATGTCAAAACCTTTTTCTTTCGATCTACATGCGTTCATGTAAACGCATTATTACCTTTTAAAGTGCTTATATTAAATATGACTTTACAGTTGCTTAGAGCCGTCGTAATCCCATTTTGTTGTTTCCACGTCAAAGGTCATGATACCATTTTTGAAAAGAAAATGACACATTAGATATTTTTGTATACAAATGTACAATAATTTCTATATCAGCTATCTTAATATTCTATAATAATATTTTGTAGATGTACACAATGTCAGTGTTTCTTTTTGTCAGAAGAATAGAGGTGAATGTCATCTGAGAAGAATTGCATTTTGACATTTATATTCCTTTTCATAAGTATTTAACCAATTATTATTTCTATATAAAGAATGCGGTATACTTTGTTCAGTTCTCATGGCATTATTGATTTCATATTGTTCTAAAGCCAGTTGTGTATTCCTAATTTGAAAATGAGACATATTATGTCAGTCCGCCTCAAAGCATGACTCCACATTTTGTCTCCATACATGTATATATTGAGCTAAATTTAAAAACAAGTGTCAATGACAATCCACAAAACGAGGTATCGGATGATTAGACGGTCGTTATGGTCCTTGCATTTATTTACATTTTCATGTTCTTCACATTTTGTCGCCACTTTATCATTTTATTTATATGATGTTTGCAAGCGTATGCAAAAGTATGCAATTATGATGTTCACGTTTTTTTTCCCCCTTTTTTCCACTTTTTATCGTCACATTATCATTTTATTTAGTTGATGTCATAGGCATTGTCCAATATTGATGCTATATATAATTAAAAAAAAACATCAATAAACAGTCCAGGACTTAAAATAAATCAAGCACCCATTTACTGTGTATTATTTAAATAAATCTATTCAATTCGTCAGTGATGCTCTTCGTTACGGCGCTCTTCGTTACACGCGCTGTCATTTTTCAACCAAAACAGATAAGGCTAATTATCTGCATGCCAACAACACGTATACCGTTCAGTTGTCTTGTAAATCGTTTATACGTTTACATGTTTACATTCATTATTGAGAAATTAGTTTTTAAACGTTGACAATATTTGACAATTTAACAGAAACAATACCGGTGATGCGAATGTCACGACTAAACATACATTCAAAAGCTTCTACAAATAAAATACACCCACGCGTGTGCAAGTTATAGCAAATATTCTAACACGACCAGCAAATAACCTACATACATGTAGAGCAAAATCTATCACGGGTGATTCTGCAATAAACCACTCGCGTGCAATGACGTCATCCGATCCAGGTGCGTAGTACCGTCGTAAAAAGTAGTTACTATTTTAACACTGTTGATACTAGTATGTCGTGTTAGAATCGAAATAATAAGTTCCCAAGTGTGATTTATCGTAGAATACGGCCTTCGTGATATATTCTTACGCATAAGAACTCAAAACTACGATAAACCACGTTTTGGAACTTATTATTTCTTAACTAATAATTCTTACCTTGCATGCGCCTTGCGTACGTAATTTGACTTTGTTTTGAACATTGTTCATTTTGCTTTTTTATGACAATCGGAACGTTTGGTTGTTTTAGTTCAAAAATACTAACTTTTCCTATTTGTCTTGGATAAACAGGGTAATTCGGAAGTGTAGTAACCTTATTTATCATCCCTTTATTCATAGATTCGTCTTTATTTGATTACGGAACACATCGAAGATGTAAAAATGTAATCGACACAGTATTTTGCCAAATTTTGTATCCGATGTATGAAATAAAATGTGTTTTCAGTTTCATGTCATAGTAGAGGAAGATGACATGTGTGTTGAAAATGCATTTAAAATACGAATTCTGGTATTTTGGTATTGATCGGATGTTTAATTGTATGGTGTTTAATATCAGAATACCGTTTACACATAAAAATAGCGGAAATAACTTCTCGCAGATGCAAATATCTTGCAATATTTAGTTTTTAGTAAGTCAACTATATTTTTTGTATTAAGGCACCTATATTATGTCACAAATATTTTGTCCCAGACCTTAGGAAACATTAATTTTGGGAAGTGTTTGTGAGGGGTGCCTGTTTCTGGCTGAAAAAAAAAATCCTTCCATTATCCCCCGGCATTTATTCCTCAAATGAATTGTCAAAACATGCGCGTGCCGGTTTTTAATCTTTGTATAAGACTTTGTTTATTATAGTGTCGACCTATTGAAAGGACCAGTCAATTTTGGACTACGAGACACCTTTTTCTCTGTGCTCATTACCTCCCGAATCCTATCCTTGCAGGCCAGGTTGCCTGACGGGGTTCGAACTTCGACCTTCCGCTCCGGTGGCGGACACTAGGCCGGTGGAGATGCAAACTTTGTATGTGTGTTCCTTGGGTGTATCTTAGTAAATGTAGATGTAGCAACGAGATATACTCTCTCTCTCTCTCTCTCTCTCTCTCTCTCTCTCTCTCTCTCTCTCTCTCTTGATTTGCAATAGAGAATAAACAAATAAATAATACAATGTTGTATTTTCAGTTGTATCAGCATATATTATACAAATATTCATAATTACATTGATTAACTTAATAATCCTTTTTTGGAGCTAAAAAAGTTTTCCCCGATCTACATACAAGCTATTAAACTGTTGTTTTACATAAGGCAGTGGCTAGGTTTACGGTACCGTAATTCTAGTTTACGGAAGTTTCATATCTCTAGATAAATCTATGAGGATAGGCTAAGAGTACGAAGTGTTTATGAGCATTAAAGTGAATTAAAATGTTCTTAATTAAAAAAAGACAATGACGAAAATAAAAACTGGCGTTTTATTTACCAACTTTTGAACTTTAATCATTCGAGAATGACAACGATATTTCCTCTGTGCAATTAGTTTAATCCAAAATGGTGGCCGGACAATTACGAAATCAACGGCAGACCTGTAATTCGCTATTTTAAGTAAAATAAGTAAGCTTATAACAACATAATGTATATATTTACGTATATGTCTCATCAATACTTCCTGGGGCCTCCGTGGCCGAGTGGTTAGAGTCGTTGACTTCAAACCATTTGCCCCTCATCGATGTGGGTTCGAAACCTCATTTGGGGCGTAGAATTCTTCACGTGAGGAAGCCATCCAGCTGGCTTGCGGAAGGTCGGTGGTTCTACCCAGGTGCCCGCTCGTGATGAAATATGCACGGAGGGGCACCTGGGGTCTTCCTCCACCATTAAAGCTGGAAAGTCGCCATATGACCTAAAATTGTGTCGGTGCGACAATAAACCCAACAAATCATCAATACTTCCGTAATCCTAGCCTGTCCTCATAGGGTTATCTAGAGAACTAGAATCTACGGAACTTCGGTAATCATAGAATCGGTACAGTAACCCTAGTCACTGCCTTACTTCTCATATAGCAAAATAGGCTATTTTTCAAACTGGTCCTCTGGTGACACAGCCTGTTTGTTATGTATACTAGGTTCATATAGTGTATGAATGCTTAACATAATGCAAGATACATTTTCCGTTTGAATCACTCGCTTGAACACAGGCGTATGTGGTATATATCACGGTAAAGCAATGACTGCCTCGTCTGAAACATCTTATTTACAGAAATTGTTTACGTTATCCTGTTACGTGGCATTTAAATTAAACTGGCATTAGCGTATATCGCGCAATCGCTACGCAGAGTTGTCCTTCCTTAAATTCACATTCTCCTCAGCAATAGGCTAATGTCAAGAAACTTTACGTAACTTTGAAATGACATTTTTTCACAAGGTTTAAGAATACTGGTTCTTTCAGCACAATCAGTTACTTCAACAAAAAGTATCCTTAAAAGAAATCATTACTAGCATTCTAAATGCACGAACCAGATATTTGTTTCAAACAGTAACTCTGTAAATAGTGTGACGAGCAGCAAGAGAGTGCGTAGCTGCATTATTCTGAGTTACCACATCTACACGGTCTGTCAATGATCTTCTTCGTTTTGGATTATGGAGCCAAAGTAGCTATGAATGTCGCTTCCGAGCCTTGACACTGAAAAACAAAATATAGTTGCTAGATATTACATTAAAATTTTCGAAAATAACGGAGGTGCCTCAGTTTAGTGTTATGCGTAAAAAATAGGTGCTTTATATTTTGATGAAATCGTGTTTTCAAGAGTAGAAATTTATTCAAAAAATGGTTTCTTTTACTTTACTGTTTCTACGGATAAAAATTGAATATATTTGTAAAAAACTATGCTCAAAACATCATGAATCTTTAAAAAATTGCAATAAACGATTTACTTTTGCTGCATTTGTACAGCAGTACTCAAACTGTAACGATTATTTAGCGAAAACTGCTGAAGTTTCTTATTTTGTTTTCATGCAGGTGGAAGCTTTGAAGTTACTTGTGTTCCGTGATAACATCAGTAAAATCAACTTACGTCTCTAAACTCGTATTTTTCCACGTACTCGCCTCCTGCTCCTTAGTGTGTTTACAATTTTTGTACGTAAAAGTTCGCTGCTTATACAAAAAGTGAAGGCACCGCAAGTTTTGTACCAACAAAATAGGATTGATCATACACCGTGAAAATGGTTAAACACAAATTATAGCCGACAAAATACCAATACCAAAATATTATAATACTGAATATTACAGAATCCTGTTTTCATCAATATGTTACCATCGCCAAGTGATCAAAGTGCAATAGTAGGATGGTAGTTATAGGATAATATGATTGCAGGATTGCGATGCAATAGTAGGGTTGTTGGGCAGCAATAGAAGGGTTTTAGGGTAGCAATGACAGGAAAATAGGAGAACATTATCGACATCCTATTATCCTCCTATTTTGTATTATTGCTTGTTTATTTGTCATGGTCTATCAAAGCTGGCATTTTGATAAAAATTATTGTAAAATGTTCCCCGGAATTGTTTTTAATACATGCAAAAAACATTGCCGCAAAATGTCAACTGATGTGTACTTTTTTTATTTTAAACCCTGGCATTTTTTTTTTTTTTGTATTCAGCCAATTAAAATAATTTTCATTTCGTCGATGATAACTTCTGAAACTCGTCTTCAAATATTTCGCGTTGTGTTTTGATCCTTATGTACGTAATACCTTCAGCATGTCGTCTGAGGCAAAGGCTGTCGTTGGTATATCTATGGTGGCTGATTTAGGACGTTTTAAAACTGACAATACGACATAAAGGTACATAGAATGGCGCGACAGAAGGAAACATTTTATTTCGTATTTAACAGACAGCTCGAATAACGTAAAACTTTCACACATTTGACGGATTCTAAAACATACACTGAAAGATAAGAAGGCGTACCTGTTGGCGGGAAAGTGTTTTCTTAGCAGTGAATAGAGAATATCACCCAATTGCTCAAAGTTCAAACGTATCAATTTTGAGACCCTAAAGAGAGTTTTCCAGCTAGATGGAAATATGATAACAGTTTTTAGAGATGAATTCTAGAAGGAAATTGGAAAAGAATGCCAACCAGTAATATTCTTAAGCATATGCGATGAATGACGAATGACGTCATGATGTAATCGGCTCTCCAGATGCATATCTGGCAAATTACTACTAGTCCAAGAGATAGGACACTTTTATTTACTTTTTTGAGCCCTAGCAAATATCCAATAATATGAAGTTTCAGGAAATCCATTTCTTATTTGCCAAGGCGGATGGAATCACCAAATTTTCAACATGGCCGCGAATATGCCTTTCTATATTGCAGTTAATAAAATGTTTTCTTGAGAATGGTTTGATTGTATAGAAAACATAATTTTCTAAATGTCTTTTCCCCTTTATTTCTATTTCATTCATTTATTGTAAAAATAATTCCTAAATATGGGCAAAAATAGTGCATTTTTTACGATTATTTTACAATTACAGAACTGATCAATATTTGTCATTTCAAGAACGTACATGCAATCATATAACAAAGAGGCCGAACATTTCTTTAGCTTGCGTTAGTGATCCCCATATTACATTGGCATGACCAAATGTGAAGTTTAAACCAGCAGAAATTGTTAGTTTTGTCATGGTTCAGATAAAAAAAATCAAAGTATAAACTGGTTATAGAACTGTAAATGAAAATCATAATTTTATTGTGAAAATCAGTGGCAGTAACTCTTTATAAGATATGAGAGGAGTTCCTATAGAATTTGTTTTGTAATTCGTTGAATGATAAAATATTTTTGGAATCGAATTATTTGTTTTCATTTAATTGGAACTCATTATCTTTAAAGACAAAAGATTTACACACTTTCTTTTTCTATCATTCTAAAACTTCTTGAAATTTACTTATTTATTTATCATTGTTTCAGTTTAAGAAAATTTGCATTTGATAAAGCCTTGTCATCACTAGACATGATGTTTATTTGATATCCTAGTTTAATCTATCGTACATCGGTAAACAAGGATGTTCAAATACTAAACAGAGCCCGTTTGTGAAACAATAGTTTTCTGGACTTCTTTAAGGCGGAGACAACGATATGTTATTACCCCACCCATATCTCTTAAGTGTTAAAAGGAAATGATTTCCGATTTATGTCTTATTTTATATTTAAAAGGTACTTGAAGATGATAGTAACCGAAAATATAATGTAAATACATAGTAATTCAAAGAGTACTAAGCAGATTTTCTGATAAAATAAACCAAAAAAAAACAAAAACCGTTTGTCTGTAAAATATGTAGAAGCTGAGCTTTACTTTTGATATTACTAAAGTATAAACTAAAATGATACTGATATTTTATAGATGTCGTCTGTCTTGATATATTTAATTTTGAAGTGTCAAGTTTGAAACAGGATTTAGGCAAAACGTTTTCTCACTCAAAATATAACCAGATATTCAGGATGGCCATCCCAGGTGAATTTTGAACATGGAGAAAAGGTCCCAATTCAGGTAAACTTTTGCATATATTTTCAAAATAGCTTGACGGATTGTTATAAGGTAAAGAGCGTCGGAGACAGCAAAATGAGTGCATTCTTCATAACAAAGCGTCTGCCATCAGTCAACAGTATTTTTATCAAACACTTGGCCCATGTGCGAAAGTTTATACTTTATCTACATAGTTTTCCCACGACAAGCATTTGGCCGCAGTTTTTGAGAAATGTATTGAGAATTGATAACAGACGCTTTGTGTGGAGAAAAGCGTTTATTTTGCTGCCTTCGACACACTTTGTTTTATGAAAATCCGTCAAGTAATAAGGAAACCACAGGCAAAATTTTACTTCAATCGAGATGTTTTGTCCGTCTATACGGTATCCAAAAGTCACATGGGATAGCCACCCTGATATTGCACATTGTAAAAATACTTCTTTTTAACACATTGCTTCATTTAAACAGCTTTGTTTCAGAGAAATGTAAACTTGAATGCTAATCATTTCCTTAAAACATATTGTCTTGTCCTTTCATATGTGGTATTTTCTGTCCGTTTTCGGCATCGGCCATCATGGCCTTGACTGCCAATTTACGCAGATATCCATTAAAGTTATGTTGCTACATATTCAACACTCGTATATTTAGAAGATATGAAATATGTGGGTATCTGTAGAGGTAAAAAGAGGTAAAAACAGAATTTACAAAGCATACTCTATTTGTAACAGAGTTACCAACATCCCCCGCCTCAAGGGACATTTTTTACAAAACATATTGCATGTCAATTCAACATCTAGGTAAAAGGGCAACATACTAATAATGTACATAATCATAACTATATATCATATAATTCATGATGACATTATGAAGTTTGAAATCTACAATTGTTGAATGCTTCAAATGCTAATATATGTACTTTAAAGATTAAATGTGATTTTATTTTTAAATCTGTAAGGGAAAAAAAATACAATGAAATATTTTATCATATTAAGGGTAAATGCCACAGTTGCTTTTATGTATATACGGCAAATATTTTCCTATGGACAGAATTTCTTTAAACTTATCTGCCCTTGAAAATAGATTAAAAAATGTTTTTCAAGGGCAGATAATTCATAACCAAGGTTATTATTCCTGTTTTTTTGATCTGATTCTCCGTCAGTAAACACAGTTTAAAGAAGAAATTCTGTCTGTAAGAAAATTTTGCCCCATGTCATTATAGACACTTTCGGCAAATGTCCTTAACTATGAACATGACAAAATAATACAGCAAAGTCCTGGTCTTGCCTTGATCTTTAATTATTTGTCCTTGAAAATTGGATTTTTTTAGTATTTTCTGATTTTCAAGGACAGATAATTCAAGATCAAGCCTGGGTACCAATGGTTTTTAACACATATTTCCGTTTTAGACATGACTTTCAGTCAGTTAACTAAGTTTAAAGAAATTCTGTCCAAAGGAAATTTTTTGCCTGTTTACATATAAGCAACTGTGGCATTTACCCTTAAAGGGAGGTAATTGCTTGTAATAAACTAATGAATATCAACCTGATATGTTGCAATCATAGTAAGGCTGCCTTTACCTATATATACCATAAACTTATAATTTGTGCCTAGGTTTGCATTCTACAAGTCTACAATTATTAACAGCTTCGTATATTTATCAATACCAATCATCTGATTTAAAAACATTTTCATTGTTACATTAGTGAGACAATTGATATAAAAATACATAAATTGTACTTTATCATATAGAAGGGAGGAAATTTTTTGTACAAACAAGGGTGCCTGTGTCCTTGAACTTTGCACATGACAAAATGTCTTGTAATGGTGAATATTCATATCAAGTTATAGACCAGACAAAAAATACTAAAAGGTCTTTGACCTTTGAGCTAGGGGTCTTGGTCTCGCATATGATACATCAACTCATTATGGGAAACATTTGTCCCAAGTAACTTTAAAATCCCTTGATGGATGGCAGAGTTATGGGCCGAAAAAGTAATAGACCATGTTAACCTTTGACTTCTAAGTGTGACATTGACCTTGGAGCTAGAGGTCTGGGTCTTGTGCTTAAAATATCAACTAATTACAGGGATCATTTGTGCCAATTCATTTCAAAATCTCTTGATGAATGGCAGAATTATGGACCAGACACGAAACTAAAACATTTGACCTATGAGTGTGACATTGGCCTTGAAAGCTAGGGGTCTGGGTCTTGCGCATGACACATTGTCTTATTAAGGGGAATATTATGCCAATGGTAGAGTTATGGGCCGGACACGAACTGTGACGGACTGACGAGCCATTTGCTAATTATTGCTTTCATGTAAAAGTTTGGTCGACACACAAATTTCAATTACTAAACTTCGGTCACGTAAAACCGTTTTTCCATGTGTGGATGTGTTTATGACTGACATGTAAATCCATGTGTGGATGTGTTTATGACTGACATGTACACAAAAGAGCTTCAATGGTCAAAGAGTTACGTTTGCTGATTTCGAATCACTTGTCCCTTAGCATTATAGGTTACAACATTCGCTTGGGATGTTGAATTATTTTATGTTTAAAAGCCAGCTGGCCTGGCATACTGATGGTGGGTAGTTCTGCCCAGGTTCCTGTCCGTGCCTAAAATAATGTCTGGAGGGGCACCTGGGGTCTTCCTCCACCGTCGAAATATTTAGCGGCTTTAAGATATAGACATGCAGTATGTTAGAATTGTTTGATAATTTCAAGTTTAAGACGTTTTTTAGAAAAGTTCTGTATTCTGGGGTTAGTCTGATTTTTAGGAAAAAATCAAGGAAGTATTATTGTTACTTGGAACTGGTTAAGGGTTTTGTTTAGGTCAATTTTTCTCAAACAAGAAATGAAAGAATTTTAGTCTGGAAACTTTGTACACTTGTTAATCTTTATTAAGTAACAGTGCAAAGAACCACAATTCTATATAATATATTGTTAGATTATGGTCATTTGCGTACTTGTATTGGAGTGTATATAGGCCAGAGCCATAATTCGGACAATGACTTGCCCTCTGTTAGATAAGCATTGGCACTAGCAGATGATCTGCAATACGTTTACGTATGATATTGCTATACAAAATGTTTTGTTGCCATGTATGCAGTGGAAACATAAATCGGGTATATTTAATTTCATATGAATGTTTATTCGGCGTGCCGTATTAAGCACGATTTTATGACCTCGTATGACCTTATGCCGCCTGAATAATGTACCAATCGGATTGCTTGGTAAGGTATTCTCGGTATTTTCAGCCATAATGAGAGATTTTGTAAGAGTGGCGCTGATTGGAAGAAAGGCTAAAAAAATGCTTCACTCTGAGTCATGTGTGACACTGAGTGAAATGACAACGCGTTCGTCATGTATAACCTCTATAAGTACAGCACCATCGGGTTGTATGCGTACCACTTGAACAGGTGTGCGTAACCAAATATTCATCTGCTCATCCGGACATATTTCCGTTTTGTTAAGTTTTCTTGTTAAGTTATTTCTGTTTTGTTAAGTTTCCTTTCCTTAAGTTTTGTTTTTACAAAAAGGTTATTTGTTTTATACAGTCATTAACTCTTACCCTGCATTACAGCAACAATTTCTAACCAGTGCAAATCATTACTAACCTGCAACAACATGTACGATACTGTTAAATTTTAGACTCTAAATTTTAAATTAATCTTTCAGGTGAAACCAGTACTGTACATATTCTAAATGATAGACAAATTTGATAATAAGCTGAAGTAGGGTAAGGGTTCATGTTGCTTCCAACAATTCCAGAAATAAAGTATAGAACGTATTTCAATATTGTTTGCTTACTGTTAACATCTTTTAAGCACCAAAGGCTCAAAGTGAGCTTTTGTGATTGTTTGGTGTCCGTCGTGTGTCCCTCCATAATTTCTAAACACAGTCTTCTTCAGAACTACTGTCCTCATTTATACAAAACTTCACAGAGGCCCCTTTCAACATTGCCAAAAGATTTAAAATACAGGTTTCTGCCCATATATAACTTGTGCTTCAGTTACATCACGCCGACCATCTTATTTAAAGATATTTCTTGTTTTGGGGTTTTGTTTCATTTCAGTAGCTTTTTGGTCATAATTTTCAAACATTTTATATCGAAGGCAAAGTGCAAAGCATTAGTTGATAGAGGGTAGAGAACAATGACAAGAAACAATGCTATTTTAATGGATTTGTAATTCTTTTTTATTATTTTTTTAATCATATACCAGTCACGAGGAGAGTCATACATGTATTACATAGAACTATGAAAGTAAGTAGGAGTTACATGATATATGTAATTTGATAACAAAAAGGACATCGGGCATTATGCTAGGGATTCTGCCCAAAGTTCAATACTATTTCTTGACTTCAATAGCTGATAGTTTTATATAATGTCTTCAAATACTGATAAATAAGTTATATTCCTATCAAACTGTCACAAAAATAATTTCATTTCATATTCGTTTTTTTGAAATTCGAACATTTTGTAACTAATGGTCATATTTTCGAAAAATTTTATATGTGTATTTTTAGTTAAAATAAGCAATGGCATTTAAGGTATGTCTACTATGAAATATTTTAACACAATAAATAAACTTTTATCATGCAGATTATCAGTTTTATTGACTTTTTAAAAAATAAACGAAAAGGAAAAAATAGAAGTGGAACAGAACTTTTGGTCCCATAACTGTACTTCTGAATCAGTTATTTCCACCCGAGTGCCCATGATAACTGATGCATTGATCATAGCCTATTGTTAGTATTCAATACATCTATTTGCTATACTGTATTTACACATGTACAATACTGACCGGGCATTATGTGGAGGATTATATATTGAATACATGCAGTGGTGTATCTAGCCATACATTGGCGTAGTTGGCCTTTTTCAGTTGGTTGATGTGGAGTGGTGCAGGAGACTGCCTATGCCACTGTGGGTTCAGGGGTGCCTTACCTTTAACATTTTATATCAGCGGAACAAAACTTCACTACCCAGTATCAACATTTATGTAGATATTCTTGGGGTGTGTGTTAGTTCTTTGAGGTCCTTACTAATATTTCGGTTGGCTTCGAAATAAAGTTCCAGACGTGTGAGTGAATTGGTGTTAATTCTGGGCATGTCAGTGTTAGTTCTGGGCGAGTCAGTACTAGTTCTTTGGGCGTCAGTGTTAGTTCTGGAAGCAACTGGGTCAGTTAAAGAGTTGGTGTCTGGTGTAGTTATGACTCCAACCACACAGTGGTGTGGGAGACATATTAATCTACTTCAGTCCGTGTGTCTGTGTGTCTGTCACAAAGCTTGTCCGCACTCTAAGTCAAACATTTTTCATTCGATCTTCACCAAACTTGAACAAAATGTGTTCGACCATAAGACCTTGGTCAAGTTTGATAACAAGCCAAATCAGTCGAGACACATTGGAGTTATGACCCTTGTAATACCAAAAATCGGCCTTTTTACTATTGTCCGCACTCTAAGTCAAACATTTCTCATCCGATCTTCACTAACTTGACCAAAATGTGTTTGACCATAAGACCTCGTCCAAGTTCGATAACTAGCTTATTCGACTTAGAGTGCGGACAAGAGCAAAAAAGCCAATTTTCGGTAATTCAAGGGTCGTAACTACAAAATGCCTAAATGGATTTGGCTAGTTATCGAACTTGGCCATGGTTTTATGGTCAAACACATTTTGTTCAAGTTTGGTGAAGATCGCATGAGAAATGTTCGATTTTGAGTGCGAACAAGCCACAAATACGACCAAGTTCGATAACTAGCCAAATCCGTCCAGGCATTTTGTAGTTACGACCCTTGCATTACCGAAAATTGGCTTTTTTGCTCTTGTCCGCACTCTGCCAAGTTCGATAATGAGCCAAATCGGTCTAGGCATTTTGGAGTAATGGCCCTTGAATTGTTGTGTGCAAATAAAATATAAAGACAGATGATTAGGCAGTTGTGGGAAACATTCACTTTTCTCAAAAGCAGCTCTAGTTCTGTTAGAATTTAGGACGCTAGATAGAATTAAAGCAAATGTTGTTCTTAAAATGCATTCTAGGTTCGCTTTAATTGTGTCCTACAAAAGGTAAAACATTTGCACCAAAGTGAAACTATTCCCACAGAAGTTCGTCTATATCTCTTTGTCATGTTTACGTTAAAGACACATTTATATGTATATGTCTAAGCCACTTGTTTGGTTCATGACTTACGACAGACGCAGTTGTCTCAATCCTGTTGACACTCAATCGACGGACTTAGACTGTCAAGAGGCAAAAGATCTGATTGAAAAATTCATAAGATATACTTATTAGGATCAGTCTGCTTTCTAGCTTGACTTTCTATGTCTGCTATTCATTTAGTTTAGTGTTTTCTATGATTGAAATATTTACAAAAATGAATAAAGCTGTAGATATGTAAGGTTTAGGAAACACATGCAATAAGTGTCAAATAATTATGCAAAATTCACCCCCCCCCCCCCCCCCCCAGTGACCAAGTGCCATTTTTGCAGCATACGTATATAATAATTGTTTACAAAGGCATGTGAAATATTTTGTTGCGTCACTTGGGGGAAAGATGTTTAAAACGTAAAAATGATTTATGTTTATATTTTGATAGAAATGAGAATGACAAATGTCTACAAAGTCTTCTTTTTTGTTCATAACTTGTAAAATGAAGTCGCGTTTATCAAGTAATGTTCTTCAACTATCGTTACTATGCAATTTCAGAAGTCTAGCCCTAGGTAAGTTTTTCCTTAATTGGATAGGCAATCTGAATAGGAAAATGTCCGAGGTCCTTAGTAGTGTAATTTTATCATGTTATTACTGAAGTTTTGTATCTATATAATACATTGTTAATACATACCGCTCTGTGTTCAAACATGTCAATTTGCAGTAAATGAATTAACATGTATTGCCCCCTGTTTCAAAGAATTGCAATTATTCATGCTAATATAACACACTATCCTATGACATCATAGTGCTTATAAAACGAAATAAGCTAAAATCAATTGTCGTATTTAACATGAGTGGGTGGGGTATAACAAGTCGTCTCATATTTAACGGCATGCAATGTTTACAATAAGCACATGAAATAGAAACAAAAGTACAAATATATTTAGAAAATGTTGCTTTCTTTACAATAAAACCATTCTTACGATAAATCTTTATGATTTTAAAATAGAAAGGCTTCCTTTTGTAAATAAACGGAAATTTGAAAACTATTGGCGGCCTTCTTGAAAATTGGTGAAAATTGACCCGCTTAGACAACTAAGAAACTGATTGCCTGAAACGTCCCATTTTCAACTGTCAAATGAAATAAAAAGTTTGCTTTGGCTTAAAAAGTAAATAATAGTGCCCTGTCTCTTGGTAGCTTCGTACCTGTAAGAAATATCAAATGGTTAAAAATCATTAAAATTTTGGTTACAATGAACTATTGTACATAAGTCAATTGTTAACAGTTTTGAAAAAGTTTGGTAGAACGGTTATTATCTTACTTTTTTATTTCTATTACTTTTCAAGGGACAGCTGTATGTACTAGAAAGGGGAGCGATGGTCTAGTGTTTAAGGTGTCGGCCGCTCAACCCTGGGGTCGTGGGTTCAAGCATTACTGGGGTCACGACCATGATTTCTCATATGACACCAGTACTGTTTATTCCAGGTATCGGACTCGAGAGTGGTCCAAATAAGCTTTAGGCTTTCATCACAATCGAGCTAAAATAAATTAGTATAAACTAAATACTCGAAAAACAGACAAATTCTGTATTAGCGTCCCTTATGCGAAACCAAAGTGCGGGAAACACCTTAAAATCAGGATTTATCCTAATTTCTGAAAAAAATCTCTATTTTGCATTAAATATGAAAATGATATACCATGTTTCTTTTAAAATGGTGTTCATCAAAAAATTGTCATAAGAATATACCAGTTTTACCTGGGTTGAAGCAATTCTCACAAAATGCGAGTTTTTCTTTTTAGGTTATAATGTACGAAATGTGAACATAACAATAAATGAGCCACGCCATGGGAAAACCAACATAGTGGGTATGCGACCAGCATGGATCCAGACCAGCCTGCGCATCCGCGCAGTCTGGTCAGGATCCATTCTGTTCGCTAATAGTTTCTCCAATTCCAATAGGCTTTAAAAGCGAACAGCATGGAGCCTGACCAGACTGCGCGGATGCGCAGGCTGGTCTGGATCCATGCTGGTCGCAAACCCACTATGTTGGTTTTCTCATGGCACGGCTCAAATATAATGTTCTTAGCAGCATTTCCAGCCTTTCACTTTTTGCGAGAAAGTCCTTGTCTTGAAGGTTTGTCTATAGACCATCAATAAATATTTAAAAAAATGGGTTTTTCTATAATGCAGTGAAACCATGGTCGCATGATTAAAAACGATAATATTGCGTAGGTAGACAACAGCACGTACCTACTTTCATTTTTATACCACAGAGCAGCTTCTACACAAACTTGGAAAAATATAACGTAGCTAAAATTCATCCACAAACATTCTTCTTTATAATAAAGTATTAATACAGCTTATATCTGGCATGAAAATGACCTTTAGTAAGCGGGGAAATGACACTCTACACTGATATGGACTACTTTCAGTGTGACCACAGAGGCATAATCGGCGAATCACTACCTTCGTTTCTTATTTCAATACTTTCTCACGAATCTCAACTTTCTTTTGAGTAGTGAATAGTTTCCTTGTAACAAAGACGTCTAGCTTGCTTTGACGCTTTGCTTTATTTCATATTAACGTCTTATTGGCTATCATCTGTTTTTTAACACGTTTTTTTCAATATTTACAAATGAATACGTGCATATTAGCAATAAATACAATTTGTCATGTTCCAGTGTTTTTTGCCAGAACCTTCAGAACTTTGTATGAGCAATTGCAATGAAATTGTAAACTGAAAAGTTTCAGAAAAGTGTACTTATATATACATTGACATTTCATCCATGTTTTTGTCAATTCTAGTTGGCACTGCTTCAACATTGTTCTTTACATGCATTTTTACAAAATAGGTCAATATTTACATATTTTACCTGCAGAATTGCTTAAATCAGTAAATTCGACATGCTCCAGCAATTTTGCAATAAACACCAAACAAATAAATTGATCGCGTCAGCATTTAAAAGACAAATATTTGTACAAAATATTTTTAGAATTGAACAAAAGCTAAATAAGTTATGACAAGTACAATGAAAATCTCCACTGGTAAAGTGAAGCAATGGGTTCTACATCAGAACTTATATTATGATTTAATACACAATTATCATACAAAACAAAACCTCTTCTACAAAGTGCACAATCTTTCGGCTTATAACCTACACTATAACCGGTAGAACACAATGGTATTAAGAAGGTGTGAACATAAACTTACGTACAATTTATACTAAACAGCTTCATTTTACAAATGATATACAGGAAAAGATTTGATTCCTCTTGTTGAACTAAAGTTTAAACGAAAAGAGCAATTCATGTAAATAGCACAAATGAGTGAAGCAAATATTCGAATTACAGAAAGCTTATTCCCGCTTGTAAATACATAAAAATTCAAATGAATATAACATATAAGCCAATTACCCTCCTGCAAAACATCTTTTCAATAGAAACAACAATTCACTGTATTATATCTAAAAATCAAACATTATTTCACTTACCTTGCAAGCTGATATAAATAATCCTTCTTTAAAGAAACATACTGACTACATCGTGTTCTAGTGTGCGCGCCTTCATAGAAAAGTAAAGGGTAATGGGGAAAGAAAACAATTGCAAACGTTAAAAGACTTTAATTGGGTTTTTATTGATAAAAACCGCGGAAAATATAGTTGAAAAAATCAAGCCGATACCAAGGTTTTATGATAAATACAATTTTTTTTGCATAAAAGTCTCTAAATCCGGGCATCTTTTAATACGAGAAAAATCGTGTAATAAAATAAGCAATTTATGTGCTCTTTATACACGATTTTTATTTTTTAAATACTTTGTCAGGGCAGAATATATTGTTTTTGCGACGTTGTTTCCACTCTCAAATTGGGCGTTAGATAACCATGAATATATTAAATCGCATGTAGCTTATGCGATTATTTATAAAAGGAATCATATCAATTATTTTGGGAAGTATTAATCGGTATGTTTTTATTCAATATCTTACAGAATTTATATAAATCTTGGAAGCAGATGAACACGTTCAAAACGATTTGTACTGAAAAGAAATTCGAATGTAAAATTATTATACTTTAAATTGTCTTCCTGTTTACCAAATTTTAAGTAATATTCAAAACTACGGTAAATCATATTTGTAATAAGGAAATTTGCATTTAGATACGGACAACAGTACAATAAATTGCAAACGTTAAACCTTTCAATTTACTCAATAAACAAGAATCGTGAGATCTAGTTCAAGGCAATATCGTACAGACTTAGTGCTTTTCATATCTAGCTACCCACTAATAATGTTACAGTTTCTTCAACTACAGTATGCTGTGATATTTTAGAATGTGGTATGGGATTCAAACATTAGTCGAATTTTAAAACATATGGAGGTTTTGCCATTTCCATCAAGATCTACAGCTGTTTTAACGTTTTATATACCGTCGTTACCTTTCATGAACAGATTCAATCAGATCATGTTTGCTATTATTTTTCTTGGTTACTTGGTAGCTTTATATGCTTTCAAAGGTTCTTCTCATAGATTTAGATGGTAACACTTCGCAATAAAAGCCATTTTAGGAGCGATAACTTATATTTTTTGGTGCAACAACGAGAAAGAAACCATATTAAATCTGAACATTTTTATGAACGTTATACGCTGCAAATGTTTTAGTCATAGTATACTGGATTTTGATAAAGCATCGGGGCTAGTACGAATGTTTGTTTTTGAATACCTTAAACGAAACAATACAAAATATACGTCCTTGGATAAGCAAAGTTGAAAGTCAATGTCTAAAGATGTATTTGTGTATACTATTAAACCACCAATTGTGTTTGAACCTATTGAAAATAAGAATCTCAGATCATAAAACCTTCACAATTTTACTTGTTTTAGTTTTCCTTTTCTTCGCAATAACTTGCATTTATATAAAATGAATTTCTTTGTAAATAGGTACTACCGGCTAAGCAATGTTTGTAAGTTAGGACTAGGTACGTCTCGGAGGCTGTTTTTCAGAGCATATTTGCATCTGCGTAGCCAATATGTTGCAAACGGAATTAGTTTATGTCCGTAACAACAATAACAAACAGTACAAAACATCGAGTCATATTTTCAACAGATAAACTGATCGTAAAATTAATAATTGTTTGGTGTAAATACACGATAAAATAGTATTTCAAAATTATAAAATATGGTAATATATTATGAATATGATTCACCAAAATATGACCGTAAAACTGAATATGCGTTTTATTTAATGTAATCAAAAACAGATAATTTTGATTTGCCTCAACGTCGTGTCAAAATTCATAA
This sequence comes from Mercenaria mercenaria, assembly GCF_021730395.1. NCBI lineage: Eukaryota > Metazoa > Mollusca > Bivalvia > Venerida > Veneridae > Mercenaria > Mercenaria mercenaria. Next base: position 52,604,194 of record NC_069365.1, read on the forward strand.
TTATATCACAAAAAGAGAATAAATGGAAATAATTTAGTATGAATAATTCATTTTTATATTTACTATTTCTCGTTCTGAAGTTAACACTCTTAGAAAATTTCTTAGGTGTAAAATGCGTTTCGAAATGGTGGGGTCATAGTTAAAGTTATCACGGCTGTATATAAAAACTATCTTTTTCAGATAATCATTCTATTTTATTTCAAATTGACAGTTATGCTAGAGTTGTCTTTCAATTCTCTGTAAAAAAAGACTTATTCCAATTTTTATTAGACTAGAAAACTCTGGCACAATTAATGTTCTACTTACGACTTGATTGATCATAAACAAAGTTGGTCTCTAGCATCCTTGTTTTCTCTAAAGTATGTTCAAATGGTTCCGCTTGACAGATTTTGGGGCCGAAAGAGCCAAAAAAAATTAATATATAAATAAATGAAATAAAATAAAATAAAAAAAATAAACCTTCAAACGACTTCTTCTCATCAACGCTTAAACGTAACCAAACACTGTCTATAGCATCCTTGTAAGGTCTTCTCTCTCTCTACTTTTACAAACGGATTTGCTTGACAGTTTTAAAGCGACTGACCACACATTATGAATTGTAATTTTGAAAATAATTTATCACCGAAAGGCAAAATGCAACCACTGATTCATATATTTAAATGAAACATAATGGTTGACTAGTTTTTAGTTTCCAGAATTACGGGAACATTCGAAAATTTACAGTTTTCCTCATGAACTTTTATAAACCGTTACAACGCTTTATTTTGTAAACATTGATAAATATAGAACAAGACGCGACAGTATGTTTTACACGCTATCATCACGTGGGCAGCAAACCAAATGTGGGCATGTAGTTTGATGGATCAATTCATATACTCGTTTACTGATTCGGGAAGTCAGCATGATTTACTTTGCCTTATTGACGTAAGAACCACTATCGTACCGAATAACACTACCTAAATAACGGACCGTTCCATTATTAAAAGTACACAAACATCGCTCACCACAAAACCGAACTATAGGTAGCGCACAATATTATGGCGTTTAGAAGTGAAAACAAAACAATAACATAAAATTAAGTCAATACACTAAGTTTACGATTTAGTCTGTTATTCCTCGTTGGCCGAGCGGTTACGGTATTTGTATTATACCTTTTCGTCGGGAGTTCGATCCCCATTTTTTTTTCAGTTTGCATTACATACTTTGTATAAGTTTGTTTTTCTTTAGTTTCTAATTTATTGTTTTGTTTCTTATTTTCGTATAAAATTGGTAGTATCTGTAATTCAATCAATCCTAAAATTATGGCCGGGCAATGCTTTTATTAAAGTGAAGTGTAAGATTGTTATAAAACTTATAAAACTAACCCGTACAGGTTTAAAAATATCACAGGAAAGCTTAAAAAACATTAGATCATATTAAAGGTGGAGTGTATTTAGACATAGTTACGTGTCAGTTGTGACATATAATTTTAGTGAACATGTTAGAACTAGATTTACTAACTCGTTTTGTCTTCATTGAATTGTAGTGAAGAAAAAATTAAAGACAAAATTTAACGGGTCTGGGAATCGAACTCACGACGAAAAAGTATAATACGTATACCGTAACCGCACTAGGCCAACGAAAAATCACTGACTGCATCGTAAACGTACTAAGTGTACTGACTTCACTTTATGTTATTGTTTTGTTTGTTTTTATTTCAAAACGTCATAATAGTGTGCGATACCTATACGTGTGCACTCTATTGATAATCGCGTGATGTTTGCTGACGGGAATTCTGTTGTTTTTTTTAAAAAAACCGGGAAACCCTAATCAGAAATTGTAGATGAATATTTTTATCTTAAATTTATTAGGAAAACAAAGATTTTCAACAGAATTTGATGAAAAACACATTGAAAGAACATCGAATATGCAGATATTGGTGAATATAGCAAAAGTTTGAATTTTTAAAATCTGACACCACGATGTGTGGGTTAGTCGCTTTAAAGCATCACCAGAGCTTAGGTAGAAAAACGTTTAAATTACTTCTTTTCATGAACTCTCGATAGATCATCACTTATTTTTCAGTGCAGCATGCTTGTAATGTCCCCTCTCAGTTTTGTCCAAATGGTCCCGTTTGACTGATCTTAGGGACTGGCAGACCTAAAACAGAAAAAAAACAACAAAAAAAACAACATTTAAACGACTTCTTCTTATGAACCGCTTGTTGAATCAACTTGTTGTCTGTAGCATCGTTGTAAGATCCTGTTTCAAGAATTATGCTCCTTGAAGGGGGAGGGGCATATAGTCGCCACATTGTCCGTCCGTCTGTCCGTCGCACTTCTTGTCCGGAGGATAACTCAAAAGGTATTGAAGGTACTACATGTACGTTGTAACTTTATACAATGATTACGCTTATTGACAGTAAGTGTAGTAATAGGATCCATAACTCTAGGTGGTCCTATTCCACTTGATTGACTTAGTGGCTTCAAGGGCTGTAAATAGAAAATACATGAACTGCTTGATGGAAAATGACTAAACTTTTGTATGTAGTGTCCTTGTATGGATCTCTCTCACATTTGTTAAAATTGTTCTGGTCACTTCCACGGACAGTCATAGTAAAAAAATCGAGAAACTTTAAATAACTTTTAATGAACTGCTTAATGGATGTTTATCAAAGTTGATCAGGAGCAAGGTCTTAATGTCACGGTCCTCCTCAGTTGAATGAATTAAGTTCATAAAGGCCTCTTGTTGACCTAGATTAGGCACATAGGTTTCTAAAGTTCTACATAAAAATTATAGCATATATATCATTTAAATTTGTTTACATTAATTACTATTAAAACCTGTTTCTGCAGTCAGTGCTAAGTGTTTATTAACTTCTACAGACATTAATTCTTTACGTAGCAAATATAAAATGACAAAAATATATGCAAACTTCTTTTATATAGTCAACGCTATTTTTTAAAAAGTCTATTATTTCAGTCCAATGATTAAACTAATTTTAAGTTAATCATATGAATCTCTCACAGAAAAAAAATGTATCTATTTAAGTGTTTCGAAGTAATTTCCACAGATTTGATCAAGTAAGGACACTTGACCGAAGATGAAAGATATCGATACATTACATCAATAACAGAATTCCCGACATTAGGTCAAGGAAAATCTGTACAAATACATTAAACCAAACGACTTTTCTAAACGATTATATGTCCTACTTGGTATCATATTTGAGATGCAACAGAATCGTTCTTCATTTGAACAAAAATACCGGTCGATAAGATGCATCATATTTCAAATGTATTTTTATTATTTCTGCGGATTAAGTTACCTATTTGACCATATGGCAAGCATTATGATCATTAACTGTGAAAAGATTCTGATCATTAAAATCTACATTGTAGAAAAATTCTATTCGCATCTCATCAAAATTACGCTTTTCCCATGGACTCCCATTATGAATACCTACAAGAGATCGTGTGTTTCTGATCAGTCTAGCAAAACATCAAGCATACGACGTCTTTTTACGTGCCGAACTTTTATAGTATATTCCGAAATTTTGTTAGTTAAGGGTTTTTATCGACAACTACACTGTAAAAAATTCCAAAGGTGAAGAACTACCTTACGAACCAACAAGATGAGGCTGAGGAGCAATTAATTAGTTACAACATCAGCTTTTCTTGTATCCAAGTTTACTGACCCAGGCGATGTAACTGTTCACAAATTCTTCTGTCCATGTATCTCTATCAGAGCAATTTTATTCATAAAGGTTTTGTTTAAGTACCATTTCCAAGTGAACATGAGTATGACAACGATGGGGTTGTCGCATTACTTATCCTTCTTGTTGTGCATGTAAAAAGAGAGACGTAACGCATTAGGATTATTTATACAAATTCATTTTTATTCATAGTATTAATTTCTTTGTCATAGGTATACCAACTAAATACATATTCGAATGACACTACGACAGTACTAATAGAAGGCGTTAATCTTGATTCAGCATACATCGATACAGTAAATGGTGTTACTGTAGCTGGCGAACAATGTATTCCAATAGAACCAGGACCAAAGTAAGTATTACCTCCTTAATTAGATGGATATAAATCGCTCTAATTCATAGAGAATGGGTTAGGTTAATATCCATAATTCTCCATCCGGTCATACTCGAACCGGATGAACAGTACAACGTGCATGAAAAAGACCATCTAAGGCAAGCCAAAATGCGGTATCATAATACAACTCTGGTCACTTAAGGTAATGGACACGTAATGACAATCGGCTATTCCCGTACGATAACATATTCTCCGTAAGTGATTTTGGCATCCTTCGACCATAACAAAAAAGTATTTTTCATAATAAGAGACATTTTTGTGTTGAATATTTCACAAGGTAAAATCTGTCGAAATAGGTATTACTGGAAAGAGAACAATCTCTGCTACAAATATATATGCATCAAAGTATGGGAAAAAATTACTAGAAATTTGAGAAAATCAAAGAAAACATTTTCAGGACTGTTAGATGCATGACTATTTTATCCTGTATAGCAGGTAACATAGATAGCTTACTTTTCTGTTGCATTGATATAACATGGACATGATTATGATTGGCAAATGGTGTTCATTCAATAATTTCACTATAAAAACAAGTTGTTTCCCTTGTGTAAAAGGGGCTTAGGGTAAGTCTCTACATTATGCAACAAAATGTCTAGTGAGCTAAACAAAATTGTCTTTAAAGATAAATTCGATCCTCATTTCATGTTTAAAAGCATGAACAATTACTTTATATAGTTTATGTAAACATAAAAGTAACAAGTTTATGTGTTTCAACAGTACTATTCATTAGGTTTAAGACAGAACACTGTATACATGTGTAGATACATACAGTATAAATTTGTATTACATCTAAAAAGCTGGGATTTTTTAACTATCAACTGTTACTGCCAGACAGTCAGTTGTAAATGTAGCTCTATATGCAAACTTAATTCATATATTCAGTAAATGATTTTATAATTTGAAGTTAATACGTAAAGATAAAATAGTTTTGTGAAAGATGACCATTGGATATATTTAAGTAGTGTAGTGTTTAGTTATTATGTTTTAAAGTTTGTAGTAAATATGCATCTGCTCATCTCTGCTGACATAATTTATAACAGGAATAAAAGTTTAGAATTGTTAACATGCATATGAAGAAAAATTCAACAAATGGGTGTATTTGCTAGGGTAAATGGCTGAATTTGTATAACAAGAACAACGCTTATTTTAAAGCTATTCATAGTACTGTGTATAAAATCTTCTTTTCTAAAGATGTAATCCGTTTTTGTGACATTAAAAATATAACGAAATCAAAAATTCGGAATCATGAAACTTTATCATGTTTCAAAATTTTGTAACATCAACCATTTTGTAAGGTTTCAATACACGTTATATAAACTTGGAAAAGGAAAATCATATACAAAAGAAAACACTTACGTACTGTCGTATCTGGCTATGCAAAACATTTAATCCATATTCTTGTAAATTTGTATTTTCTCATTAATGTTATTCGTTCGTTTTACATAATCAAAACTGGTACATGTACTTAATTTTGGATGACGTAGTGTTAAAGGATTGAATATTTTTGCACGGTATGATTTTCTTTATAGTTTTAATCTATTATTTACAATATGTTGTTCTAAGAGTATGCACAAATTAAAACTGTAATATATTAAAAAATTGAACTTACACTATCTTATAGACATCAGCCAAAACGCGTTAAAAGGTTTGCCTAGTGTAGTGGCAACGATTCATGAACAAATCAGTATAAGGAAAGAAAATCAATAAAATGCAGATATTTTTATTGTGCTAACATTTCTAACAACATAAATTTGGGATTCAACCATAATTTAGTGCAAATCAATATATGTACGTCACTGTACGTTCAATATGAACATCTTTGTATTTTTGTAATGTTTTTGAATAATATAAAGTTTTAAAATGAAAAACATTATAAACTGAACATTGCGCAAAGTTGTTTTTATCATATTTCATGGAATGATATTGTGATGCACATGTGCACTATCATACAACAACGTCACGTCCTTGTTTTGAAACAATATGACGAGAAAAATAGCACAGGATTTCAAAATGTACTGAGTGTGTTAATGCAGTATTAGGATTTGCTTGCTGAAATGTCGCTGTAAATAAAACATATTGCTCTTGAAGTGTAACAGATTAGCAAAATATAATGTTTCGATATTGCTTTAACTTTCGGCTGGTGTTAACCCTTGTAGAATCCCTTAAATGGTACTAAATAATAGCAATCGCTTACGCATGAGAGAGTCATGAGGGATGTTGCTGATTTAATTACCTCTCGTGAATAGGTCTGTTATCGTTTTATTTGATCACGTTCTATGCATCAAAATGATATCATAGAGCTGACTGCGTTACAAGATTGTTACGTGTTAATTGTTATAGTTGTCGTAGTCCACTTCAGCTTGAATTTAACTTCAGTTAAAGTTACGAAGATTATAGATAATTAAGGAATATTCTCATTTCATAGTTTTAAATCATTGCAGATAAAACATTCCGAGATGCTTTTTACTTCAGGATATGGTGTGAACTTTCGCCGAGATCCAGTGTTATAAATGGTAGCATGGTCATCACTTTGAAAAACAATTCAAAAGTGTGGATACCTGATCCTGACCGTCTACTTGTAACTTACTTCTTACTTTTATTTTTTGTTATTAAAGGCATGTGTGCACTGAAACCTTATTTGCATGTTTTTACAGTAAACATTTTACTTTATGTATCTCACAAAAGAAGTGGAAGGAATATAAGAATAGGCGTTGTCCGTGTGTCCTTCCTTCTTTCTGTCCAACTGTTGTTCGTTTGTTGGATAAATCTTCATAATGATACTTTCGTTCGCTTGCTATCCACGATCGTGTAAGTTTTAAACTTATGCATAGTATCCCCAGAGTAATTTCCCTGATTTGTTCATTTCATAAATATCATTGTCGTAGTATAGCTGGGTACTACAACGGGTTTTGAATGAATGAACACTAAATCTATTAGCAAAAAGTTACCTTTCATGCTTGTATCTGCCTGAAATGAAAGAACTATAACGCCGCACATGTAAAACCAAGTTTCAAGTTTCAAGTTTATTGAATAACCTGGGCCTCTTAGAGGCATCAGTCACGTGTGAAATCATTATTAGTCGTGGGGGATTAATTTTCATGGATTTCATGGTTCAGCTCAGCCGCGAAATTAAGTTCCAACAAACAAATTATGCCAACGATAATGTCAATTGTACTCAGTGTCGCCAAAAAAGACACCATAGCCGTCCGATCTGCTCCATAGCTCTGTGCATGCGGTAGTACTGACCTGCAGCTTTCGTGTAGTTTATGGAGGCTCCATCAACGATAAACATAGGTATGCGTCAGAATAAAACCGACTATATCATTCAGACATTTACCCGTGGTTTGTTTACATGCTCGTCAAAGCAAAAGTACTGTGGCTGTCATTTGATTGTTTCGGCCCCTCTCTGCAACGTTTATTAGTAAACTAATTCTACTTTGGGACTATTAAATATTATAAATTAAGGAATTGGACCCGTATTAGAGTACCTCCTTTTTGAAGAGCATTCAATTCCTACCATAAACCTACTTTGACTGCAATTTTCAGGGGGCGTAGGTTCAAGCCCCACTGGGACCAATTTTTTCCATACTTTCCTTTTTTCTAGTAAGTTTTTACTTCTTTAAAGACTTATTATGGATGCATTGTACAAAAATGGAAACTTTTCATTTGATAAGCGATTTCTTGCTGTTCAAAGTGAATTTACCTCTGAATCAGGAGGGGTAGAGTTGATCATCTTAAAAATACTGAGTTGCATGCGGTAAAAGTTCTCCATTTTGCATTCATTCTTTAAGGCTCGTCTACACTATTCAAGAAAACTTGCACAAGATATAAATCACAGCAACTTGTATAGTGTAGACAGTACATTGTGTCCCCCATTAGTGTCTTTTTGAGTGGCAGTTTCCAGATAATTTTCGGCTACAAGATCTTGTAGCGTTTAGAACTCATCCTATTTTTCTTGGATGGTAGTGCTGTCAAATGCTCTGATAAAGGGTTTTTGATGAGGAGCACCTGCCCAGTATGGTATTTTGTTTACATTTTTTCATTAAATGTGTATTGAGATCTAATGAAACCATCATTGAATGCTTGGCTTTGATAATTTAACAATAAACATGGCAGTGTGGACAACAGAAAAAAAATGTTTTATTTGAATGACATGCTCAGAAGCCAAGTTTATATAATTCAATAATAAAATTATATCTTGTACACCAGTGGAAGAGTAACATCAGCAAGTTCGGTGTTCTCAAAAAGTATTTTTACATTATCAATGGTGTTTCTCACAAGGTTACATATTAACAAAATATGACTGTTTTATCACTTTCCTGAAATAATATCTTTTAAGTAACTATGTTCTTCAACTGGATATGTATCACTTCAACTAGAGTTTTTCTCAGTCAATGTTTTCACCAATGATTCATTTTTTAAATGTACAAATATTTGATCTTTATAAAAGCTTTGTACCGGTATCTTTTCGGCCATCTTTTTTATTTACCTGTCATGATTTCCCTCCATTTAAAATTAATGTGTCTTCCAAGTTCAAGAAATATTGCAAAGCACTAATTGCTTGTACAAGATATAAATTATCTAGTGATTTATGGGCCCTACAAGATTTTCTTGAATAGTGTAGACGAGCCTTTAGATTACATTTTGTGGAAGATTTACATGTAGGTTTTACTTTTGCCCCAAGGTTATTTTTGAATGAAGTGAGCGATATTCAAAACAGACCCACAGGATTCACCTTAATTTTTCAATGTTGGAGTTAGAATTCTGTATCATTAAATCTGTTTACCTGAGGCACCCTAGAAAAGGTGATATTTACAGTTTTATTTTGTGTTTGTTAATTGTTTAAAAATAGTTTGATGTTTCTTTTATCAAAATTAATGCTGTAATGAATTCTCTGCAAACGTTTAGATAGTGGCCATCGCATTGAAATTTGTCTCTACTCGAGCTTAAGGAAATGCCATAAATTATACAAAATTTACAAAAAACGGCACGGTAAAAGTTGTTTAAACTTTGCAACACAGTGAGAAACATGGTCAACTTTAAGAATATATCAAGCAATGACATTTTATAAACATTACTATTAAGGGTCCAATACCTTAATTGCTAGATTTGCGTCCCATGCATTATACCCAATTCACTTAACCATTATATATCAATCGTGTGCAAAACATTTTAGCACATAAATCGTAAGTTTGCAAATAGGGTCTTAATTTAGATACAGATAACGTAGTCGTTAATTGGCACATGATTACTCGCTAATCTCCCGCGGCGTAGATTGCGAATTCGGTAACCATGGTAGCGCTCTTTGACACGTGTAGGTTTCACATGTAAGAAACAAAATTATATACTATATCTATTCCAGTGGAAATTATAAAAAAAAATGAAAATCAACGAATTTACGTCCCCACGTAACAGCCGTTTTGGTCAAAACCACGAAATAAATGATTTCACAGTAAACAATGATACAATGAACACACATTTCTGACAATAACATGTGAAATGATATGTTGAAATACCCAAATGAAATCCACAGAATAAAATGATACCAAATGTTATACAGAAAGCATAGTCAAGAATGTGATATTACTACATACCATACATAAAGCGTAAGCCAATTAATTAAACGACATCATATTTTTTGGCAGAAGTTTTAACAATGTCTTTCTATCTGTGCTACTCATTAACATAGAAACTTCAATAGAGTTAGGATGTATAGCATGTGCTCTAGCAATACATTTTCTTTCTATCAACATTACAGAATTGACAGTAAAATAAAGAATGAAATTCATCTCCAAATGAATTTGTATTACACAAGTTACATACTCTTAGATCTCTTGGTACATTTGTATATTATAAAATCTACCCTTCTCAATAGGTAATTTGTGATTCATACAACTGAAATGAAACGATACTTTTGCCAAATGCGTAGGTAATATATCCATATATTTTTCAAACCTGAACTCATTCTCGTTTATTCTGTAGTTCAAATATTTACTAGATTCTGTTACATCACTATAGGCCTAACAATAGTAAAGGAACCAGCGTTGGAGCCATGTTGTCTAGTCGTGTAAATGCGGTCAGGTTTCTGAACACTGATTTTTCACTTGGCATGGCCGCAGAGGTCTAAATGAAAGCTGTTTTCTGTTTGAATTTATTTTGGATGTATTTTTGACATTTTGGTAGAACAAATGGGATAGGAGGTTGTACTTTGTGAAGTGAAACTCAATTTTAGTATGAGTAGTACTTCCAGGCCACAGCAGTGTGATTTTGATGTGATTTTACAGTAAGCAAATGTGACTAGAGAAATCTATCTTCGAAGATACATGACCCAAACTTTTCTCTTCATTTTATATCAGTTTTATCATAACTCTTTAAAATTGGGTAAGGATTTGTTCTCTGAAATGGGTCTAGCTACATGTATGTTTGGTAAATATATATAGGGAATATTATTTAGTGTAGTGTAACCTATAAGAAAATGTGGGCAAAAATTGAGATTTGTCCAGATATTGATATAAACGGGCTAGTTTGGTCAAATTTTGATAAAAAAAAATGAGCATTTCATTTAAATTTTGCTACAAAAATTGAAAAACAAAATCACATTTTCACTGTTTTTGGTGTATTTTTTTTTTAAATTGCCATTTACACACTAAAGTTTGCCCATTTATAGCTTTCAGAGGGGACATTTGCTATATTTCAAAGTGCTAGTGTGTAATTTGCGTGCAAACTATAACAAAAATATATAAAATAGTGCAGAAACAAACTCAGGCTAGAAGAACTGGTTCAAAAATTATGCCGCGACATCAATTTTGGAGGAATATTATCGCAGAGACACGCGTTACTGAAAATGCCTTAAAACCTTGAAAACTGATTAAATCAAGCTGAAACTTAGCATTTTTCCTGCATATATGTTACTGGTACTATACAAATGAAATTGAGACTATTACAGAAAACCAGTTTTTCTTATAGACCTAACTACATTTTGTATAGTAAAGGAACCAGCGTGGGAGCCATCTGGTCTAGTCGCGTAATGGCGGACAAGTTTCTGAACATTAATGTTTCACTTGGCATGGCCACAGAGGTCTAAATTAAAGCTGTTTTCTGTTTAAATTTCATTTTGGATGTATTTTTTGACATTTTGGTAGAAAAAATGGGAGAGGAGGTTGTATTTGGTGAAGTGAAACTCAATTTTAGTATGAGTAGTACTTCCAGGCCACAGCAGTGTGATTTTGATGTGATTTTACAATAAACAAATGTGACAAGAGAAAGTTCTCTTAGTAGATAAATGACCCCTACTTTTCTCTTCGTTTTATATCAGTTTTATCATAACTCTTTAAAATTGGGTAAGGATTTGTTCTCTGAAATGGGTCTAGCTGGGTTATACATCATCTCGTTCTAACATTGGTCTTAAAATGGATGATGATAATGAGATATGTTTTAATAAGCAAAAAGTTTCTGAGAAATTCAATGTTTTTTACACAACAATTGCTTCTAAATTGGTAGATAAATTGCCTAGGTCCCTCCAAAGATATGGAAGGAATTTTGTTTTTTCTTTTTACTCACAAAAAGGTGTTTTTCCTAATAATTTTTCTTTTTCAGTCATGTCTGAGAATAAAATTTTAAAATATTTAAGTAAACTCAGTGTAAGTAAATCTACTGGACTGGATGGTATTCCTTGTAAGTTTGTTAGAGATAGTGCATCTATTATAGCTTGTCCTCTCACACATATCATAAATTTGTCTTTAATTCAAGGGGTAGTACCAGATGAGTTGAAATCTGCAAGAGTTGTTCCCCTTTTTAAGAAAAATGATAAAACAGATGTTGGTAATTACCGCCCTGTGTCCATACTTAGTATAATTTCCAAGATTTTTGAGAGGGTTGTTTATGACCAAGTTGATTCCTATCTCAATGACAAAAATTTATTGTACAAGTTTCAGTCGGGTTTCAGAAGAGGACTTTCAACTGATACATGTCTCATACATCTTTCTGATTATATCAAGTTTGAAATGGATAAAGGTCATCTCATAGGCATGATTTTACTTGATCTCCAGAAGGCATTTGACACTGTGGATCATTCTATCCTTCTTATGAAACTTGAAGGCCTTGGTCTTGGCCCTGATGTATTACGTTGGTTCAGATCATATTTATCTGACAGACAACAACTTGTAGATGTCTCTGGAACCTTTTCTAAGCCTTGTAAAATTACTTGTGGTGTTCCGCAAGGGTCAATACTAGGACCTCTTTTGTTTTTAATTTATGTGAATGATATGTCTGCAGTGGTTAAAAATAAACTGTTACTCTATGCTGATGATTCTGCTATAATGGTCTCTGGTAAAACTAAGTCATCTATTGAAAATGATCTAGCTAAAGATCTTGAAATGGTTAGTCAATGGTTAATTGATAATAAATTGTCTCTACATCTGGGTAAAACTGAATCTATTATATTTGGTTCCAAGCCTAAACTTAGGACTAATAGGGACCTTAATATAAAGTGTAATGGTCAAGTTATTAATCCTACCTCAGCTGTCAAATACTTGGGTGCAACCTTAGATCAGAGTTTAACTGGTGAATCTATGGCTAGTTCCATTATTAAGAAAGCTAATGCCAGGTTAAAATTTCTTTATAGAAAGAAGGCCTATCTTAATGAACATACTAAAAGACTTTTGGTTTTATCCCTTATTCAATGCCATTTTGACTATGCTTGTTCATTTTGGTATCCTGGTTTAACAAAATTTTGGAAGGACAAACTACAGGTTACACAAAATAAATTGATCCGATTTGTATTGAACTTGGAACACAGATGTCATATTGAACAACATCATTTTATTTCCCTAGACTGGTTACCCGTTTCCAGAAGAGTTGAACAAATTACTCTTTGTCATGTTTTTAAAATAAAAAATGGTCAATCCCCTGATTACATGGGTCATCATATCGTTAAACAGGATTCTGTTCACACATACCAAACTAGATCTAGCCAAAATGGGTCATTTGTGCCACCGAAAGTTAAAGGTTTTGGCCTAAAGTCTTTTTCCTACTTGGGCTGCAAGTTATGGAACATGTTGCCTCCCCACATAAGACAATTGCCCAACATATCTAGTTTTAAAAGGGCGGTAAAGGACCACTTTCTTAACGATAAGCTTCATTGCTGAACTTATGTGTTCTTTCTGTTATCTAGTCCCTGGTTGTAATGCATTTTTTTTAAGAAATTATATTTTTACAATGTACTGTGATATTGATGTGATATTGGTGTCTATTTATTCATATGTCTTTCATTTAATTAAGAATCATAAATTGAGCAATTATAATTACATATGCATAACATATACGTTATTTTATAATAATGAACTCGGTAATTTTTTTATATATATTCATGTTAATGTTTCATGCCTCTCTATGTCAGACCATTGGTACCAAGGACCACAATGGAAATAAGAGATTTTTTTTCTCTTTCTTGTGTCATCCTTGATATTGATGTGACTGACATAGTTCATAACACATTACTTCATATGACAACTTTTATATTTGATTATAAATTTTATTATATGCATGTATTGTAACTATGTTATGTTTTGCTCAATTATCGAAATAAATCTATCTATCTATCTAGCTATGTTTGGTAGCTCTTTAAAATATAGAATATATAGGGAATACTATTAAGTGTAGTGTGACCTATACCAGTTTTGAATGAACTTATCTTTAAGTCTATTTTTAACAATTTTTCAACAGTAGAGTTGAAGTGGCAACATAACTAATCATATAGTTTGATAAACCAAATGAATCTAATAATTTATGAACATACTAATCCAAGGAAGCTTAACCATATTATTACTATACAGAGTGTATGAAGGATCATATAAAACACGACTTTTTTTTCATGTTTCCTATTCAAGATCTTATTCCAAAAACACAATACCCTACTCTTAATATGAATAGATAGAGGTAATACCCCAGGTCTCCATAAAGCATACAATTTGGAGTACTCTGTTTCAAGTTCAAAATAAGTTAAAAACTTTATAAACAAAATTAATTTTCAGTTGCTTAGTCCATTCCATTTTACGGTGTCTATTCATATTCCAGGGAGTTGCATATTGTTGACATGTATACTGATACATTTATTGTAGATCAAGAATTTGAATCTCAGTTTGGAACGTCAGCTGTTCGATATACCCAGACTGGTAGAATCCGTTAGTTCAAAGCCGGCATATAAATATTCAAAGCCTTCTACACATTTACCAAGTCTTATTACCACCTCTATGTCGCGATAAATCAGTTATTCACTAATCCCATGCTCCTAACTACAAAAACAACAAAAATGAAATATACAGGTCTGTCTAATTATTTGACAGCATTTCAATATACATTCCAATATACAAAAAGTTCGAATTAATTCTCCGTTATAAATGCCATTGAGTATGATGTTGTGCGATACGATAGTGACCTGTAGAAGTCTGGTAAATGCGATTATCGTTATTTTTGTGCATCATCTAGCCTTATAACATTTTAAAAAAATATAATCAGCTGTTCATTAAAACGTTAACATTCAAAATGTGTTTCCCACCATGTCCCCATGCCTCGAATGAAACAAAAAAGTGTGAACTTGGATAATTCTTTTATTTCTTTTAGATTCTAGAATACAGTGAAACACCGCTCGCTCTTATGTAGTTAAATTGTAAATGATATGGTCACTCAGGTCTCTCTCAGCTTCCTTTGAACAGCGTTGAATTCAACATTTGTAGCGCGCAAAAAATAACTTATTAATTCAAGATAAAATTTAAATAAAATGAAAGCTAAATAAAAAAAGGATAACGACACTTTCCTCTTAATATTTAATGACTAATATTGTACGGAAAAAATCAGCTATAAAATTAGCATGCGTACTTATGAACGATACTTTTCGAAAGTCTGACATTAAAAATATCTCTAAAACTATATAAGTTTTCTATATAAAATTTAGCCAAGCAAAATGCTAAATATGTATCTGCCTTAAATGTTTCGATGTAGCTACAGTACCTCATCAGTAATAATTTTCAAGAAACTGTTTATGCATAAAAACCCATATAATATATGAATATACATTTAAGATACGTATTTGAGAACCTTAATCTTTTATATGAACTTAAAGTTAACACAGAATCTGGCTTGAGGAATCTCTTAGAACCGAATAAATACACTTGAGAAATAGTGATTCGAAGTCATCGACTTTAACCATTCGACAACGGAAGCCCCTTGCTTTTACATAAAATGCATTTTATAAATGTTTTCAAAGCATATGCACTTGGCCTGTTTATTCAGCGTCATATAATTTTAAAAACAAGCATAATAGACGTTTATATTTGTGATCAGAATGTAAATAGTGTGAAAAAGCAACACGATGTTGGAGAAATGGGTGACACTGGAGTGAAATCAAACAAATAAAAAGATAAAAGACGTGTTGGAAACATTCCGACGGCCGAGAATAATTTGAATTTAGAATCTGTATCGCACGTTTATTAAGCCTTGAACATAGTTGAAAAGTACTCCTGCAATTTAAGTGGAAAATCCTTGAAAAGTCCTCAAAGTTTTGCTTTTTGGTTTGTGTTAACCCTGTTTATCTCTAGCATGTTGGAAAGGCACAGCTAGATGAAAGTAAACCCTGCCAGAGGAATCCCCAACAAACCATTAGTGAAAGAAGGTATTGTATGTTAAACACAAAATTATGTTAAAAGCAAATCTAAAAAGACATAACGGCATGTACCCAGTGCCTTTACAGAACACTAAGTATAATGGAAAGTACCTTTAAGGGAACGACGAAACAGGCCAGAATATGGATTACATGGAATTTTCCACCTTTTCTCTCAGACATAGTCAAAGAGGAAAGCGTAGTAAACTGTAAAAGGGTTAATCATCGAACATGCGGTGTGCCTTAAAACATTCGGGTTGTAAATTTATTTAATAAAATTATTTATATATTTACCGATTACAACTGGAGAGTTATCACTAAATAATCTTACGAAGTTTGTAAACAACATACCCATCAAAATTAGGTTGTGATAGACCTTTGCGCTGAAGTGTCTTATATGATTATCAAATTCTAATATTAGACAGTAAGATTAACAAACTGTTTACGAAGCTTGTAATGATATCTTTGCTGTAAAAGTTTATTTGTAATAATTTGATTACGTTCATTGAAATCCACATCAAAACTACACGCTCATTAATTTAGGAATACACACAGACGCAACCAGGGATGAATCCATTTTCTTGATTTTACAATTTTTAATATTCAAGCTGAAATCATCTCTCTTTTCATATATTTTGTATGTACAATATTGTTATATAGAGAGAAATATAAACCAAAACCTTTTTTAAAACAAACATTTGTCGGGATGATATCTCTGTATTAAAAATTCTAATGTTGCAAAACAGAAAGTCACCGTTAACATTACCTGTTTTTTTTTTTTTTTTTCAACCAAATCTGACAGTTTACATCAAAGCGAATCTTTGTCATTATGTCAAAAGTTAGAAAAAAAGCTGTAAATGTGAGGATTGAATTATGGGACATTTATATATTATATATTTTCTTACATGATCTGTCAGATGCTTTTCTGGATATGATCGGCAAGTTTAACTCATTTTTATTTGCTTGCAATACATTTTGTCTGAACTACCTTTTATCCTGCAAGTTAAATTTCCACTGATCTCAATTTGTATAGTTGACAATTCTCAGTTAAAGACTAGATATTACGTCTCCCACACCAATGTGGTGGGAGACATATTGATTTACTCTTGTCTGTGTGTCCGTCTGTCTGTCTGTCTGTCACAAATCTTGTCCGCACTCTAAGTCCAACATTTCTCATCCGATCTTCACCAAACTTGAACAAAATGTGTTTGCTAATAAGTCATCGGGAAAGTTCAATATCCAGTCCAATCGGCGTAGACACTTCAGAATTATGGCCCTTGAATTACCGAAAATCGCTCTGTACACAGATGCCAGTATCCGCACTCTAAGTCACTGGTGCATGGTTGATGCCAGAATCCGCACTCTAAGTCATTGGTGCATGGTTGACTCAGATACATAACTATTCAAATGATAAGGCAGTTGTGGGAGACATGCGCTTTTCTCATAAACAGCTCTAGTTTTCATGTATCTTTATGTATTCTTCTTATCTTAAGATTTAATTTCACCCAATTTGAAAGTTAAGCTTTGTTCAAAGTGTAATAATGCAAAAAAGGTATTAACTGTTATGACAACCATTGAAATAGCTTCTTAAACATTTCAAATTATAAATAATTTCAGATTCCAATGGTTACTTCTATAAAGCCGACTTCTGGACCGATGTCTGGGGGAACATCTGTATCACTACATGGCAAACATTTGGATATTGGAAGAAACGCCACTGTTACAATAGGAGACAACACATGCATTCTCACAAAGTATGTAAACGAAGGTTTAAATATCGTTGTACATTAATAATTGCGGCTATACTGGACAGACCATTTTAAGTCATGAGCTGTTTCTTTTGTAAAGGAAAAAAATAATCATTTATTAATCAGTTTTGGAAGTTTTTTAAGCTCAGATTTTCTGTCAAGTAAGTGAGGAAATTCTTTATATATAGGGGCAGTAGATAACATTAAAATCAATTTTTCCACCATTCCATTTCATAAAGATGTAAAACATGGCGATGAAGACGAGGGTTCGATTTCTATTTGCAAATAACTCCTACAACTGAACATAATATAAAAGACATCCTTAAAATATTTCACAGTTTGAATTTGGTATATACGAATTTAATTTGTATCAGAATGTAACATAAAACATCGATGCTTTCTGGAAAAACTACGTTTAGCTTAAATTTTTGAATAACAAGTTATTTCAAAGTTTGATCAAAATCTTGAAAAATCTTGAAATTCGATACCAAAAAAGTGCGACAGTTCATTTTTCTAATCTTATGACTTGGGTTATTTGTAGACGTTATCCCCAGATAATAACACAATAATCTAGATGTGGTTGTATATACTTTATAAAACATAGTTCGATATGGCACCGTTAAAATTCTCTGATTCTATAAAATAATCAAATGTATTACTATTTTTTGCAAACATGTTTTTATGAGCACTTAAGATTATCTTGAAAGTATATTACCAAGAATTTTCCCTCCTGAACTTTTTCCAAGGAAATATCTTTGTAGTTATTCTTAAGTTTACAGTAAGGTAAAGCAAGTTTTCTTTGAGCTGTGATAATGAAGACTACCTTTGTTTTTTCTGTATTTAATTGCAAACAAAAATTTAGCACTAACGTTTTAAGAAACAAAATGCACCGATTAAGGTGGAATGCGCCCCAAATTTTTTTGCCGAATATTGTCCTGAAATTTATACTGTACACAATTCAGGATATGTGCGATTTAGTTCCGGTTTTACTTTTCGCCATATTGTTCGTGTTTTTTGCTATTGTGTCAGATACATGGCCCCTGACGTCACTTTTCGTGCAATGCCGAGTTCCGAATGTTTTCGGCATTTTTCCTTTCCTGCGCTCTAAATGTCATATAAATGAAAAAATATACAAAAACATGTTCATTTTGCAAACAGAAAATACTACTAATTCAGAGAAATGAAATTGACGCTTTGGACGTCAGTGACGATTTTGTGACGTCAGAACGGAAAAAATCACATCAAGTTTTGCTTTAAAAATTTTATTCGACACTTACTACAAACTGTCTTGAATACAAGTATATTTCTTTCAATAAATGAACCATAAAAATAAATAGATAAGTGTATTAATTTTCCGGCTTGTAAAATTTGGAGTGAAATTTTTAAAAAATAAATAAAAAAGATGTTAGACTGAGGACTACAACCCACAACTACGAGATTGATGGCTAATCGTTTTGTCCCCGCAGCTACATACACATGCGATATTTTTTAAATCATAAAGAATACCTACGCAGTAGTTATTTTTCTATTGAGGGTCAGGTCATTACTTATGGACAATATATCCACTTTTTACTATCCATTTGTTATTCCTATTGAAAATTTAAAAATGCAGATTCAAAGCTTGAAGAATAGATGACTTTTCTGTTACTAATCTTCTCAGTCTAATGCAAAATGCTAACTTAGCTTTGTAAAAAAAGCTAGTATGCGGTCAGTTGATGATTTAATTTCGTGAAAATAGGTACTTAAACATGTTTTAAACATTTAGAAATTTCGTTCTTATGTAATTTTATGATATGAGGGATTGCCTGATTTTACCAGAAATATTTATCGACGCATGTCGGACTCTTGCTCCATTTCACATGTATAATTAGTACGAAAATAGTATACCAGATCCTCTATCTGATATGAAATTAATATTTTTTACACGGATTAATTTATTGTGAATCATGAAACAAATTCTACCAGTTTAGACATCAATCTCCACATCTCATTCGTGCGAGATTACGAGTTGAGAGAAGAGTCTGTTCTATACGCATAATGCTGAGCAACTGGTATTTTCTTGTATCCTTGGTAAACGACTAGCGACCAAAGTCCCGACCTTCCGCACGAGAGAGACAAAGAGACAAAGACAGTGAGGTCATAGTAAGGCAGAGTAGTTAGTCCAGCGAACAGACTTTATTCTTAAAAACAAAGATCTTCAGATGATTATAAAGTATTGCAGCTGGTCAGACGCAGAGAATTTATTCTTGAGACAGTGTCTTTTTATTACAATCAAGCACAACTGCTGCTCCGATGCAAATAATTTATTTTTTAGCGGGAACCTTCTGATCAAGCGCAGTTACAAGCTCTTAATAATGAATACTAGAAAATATTTCATAAAACACTCACTAGTTGCAGCTTTCAGATTTAAGAAGTACGGAACAAGTAAAAGCCCTATCTGTTCCTCCGGATGCCCTGGGTATAGATGAACTGTAGTTTCGTGTTCACAATCTGAACACTTGAATTTAAATAATTTTAAGTCATATCAAGGAATCAACACACATAATACATCTTGATTAACCAATGATCAAAAGTCTTTTTCGATAATTTCCATAGATGCGAAATGTCGTTTACATAATTTCCACCCTTTCTCAAATATCTAATTAAGATATTTCATTAAGATATTTCATATCTACAATTCTTCTTTTCGGAACATGTCCGTAATCACCTGAATGTTATTACATTTTAATACGTTTTAAAAAATCGACTTTTTCTTTAACACGTTTTTAGCAAATCTCACCATATGTCTCTCAATACTTTCATGTCGATTCATTTCATCAGTTCATTCCGAATTTATTATCCGTTATTGCATGCAGCTTCGCATATTCTTTAGATTATTTTGTTAAAAAAAAAATAACGATTAAACGCGTCATTTCTTAATGGGGTAGGGGTAAAATATCGTCAAATATTGAAAAATTAAAGTCGGTGACCCCTAAGTATTTATGTGTCTTCTAGACGTACACACACTGCGAAACAACATACCAAAATTGTACGTTCTTTTATCGAGCCGATTTTTTATACACTGGATTTTAAGGCAAAACGATGTGAGTTTTTCCGTTCTGACGTCACAATATCGTCTCTGACGTCCTAGGCGTAAATCTTAAAATTCGCTGAATTTCATACCATTAAGTAGCATTTTCTGAATGCAAAGTGACAATTATTTTGTATTAATCATTGATATGACATTCAGAGCGCAGGAAAAGGAAAAATGCCGAAAGCACACTGAACTGGGCGTTACACGAAAAGTGACATCAGGGGCCATGTTTGTGACACAATAGCAAAAAACACGAACAATATGGCGACAAAGTAAAACCAGAGCTCAATCGCATATATCTTGAATTTTATACAGTATAAATTTCAGGACGAAATTGGGTCAAACAATTTGGGGCGCATTCCACCTTAAGTGTGTCTGAAGCACATCCTTTTTTTTTTTTTTTTTTTTGTAATGTCATAAAACATTGTGTCATCTGCTTGGAGGTCGGCAGATTACCACGGTATTGTCTGTGGTAGGTCATCAATAAATAGGAGAAACAGAAGAAACTCTAATATTAACTCATGTGGCATATAACTCGAAATTGTATTTTTTGCTTGATAGTTTACTATTTTCATGTAATAACTAAACCTGTCTATTGTTGATTTACTGAATTTATAAAGTTTAATATCAACAAGAGAATAGCGTGGTTTACAAGGTCAAAAGTTTTTTCTAAACTCTGTCAATACCACCCCAACAAGATATCTCTCCTTTATTGCATTCAGCCATTTATTAATCATAAATGAAAGTGCAGGTTCAGTCGAATGTACTTTCCTAAATCCACGTTGAGTTTCATGTACACGTTTGAAACAATTGAATGATTAATTAGACTGTCATGTACATGTTTTAATCACTTTTGACAATGTTAGTGGAAATGATATCGATCTACAATTATTAGTATTATCATGATCGCCTTTTTTCAAATTGATTTACCTTTTACACTTTTCCATCTATCAACAAAAAGGATTCTTGTATAATACTGTGATTATAAACCTGAAAGAAGCGGATGGTTCCGATAGTTTTTGCCAATTTTGGTCAAGTCCAGAAGATTTTGATGTATCAAGATTTTGCGAATATTTCAGAACCTGTTCAAAAGATATCAAAGGGATATCGAATAATAATTCATCGGATGGCAATATAGAATTTAAATTATCAGTAATATCTTTAAGTCTAGTTTCGGAATTGGATTTTCTTTTGTTCTGCAATTTTCGCAAACAAATCGTCCAAAGCATTTGCCTCTCTTCATCGTTTGTAACAATTACAGTATTTATGTGTAACTTTTAATCTCTGTTTTAGAATCATTTTTCCTAGTGCATTTTTTTTTTCTAACTGCTTTGTTGTTGGTGTTGTTGTAGTCGTATCAACGTGAGAACTGATTTTCTTTTATCTTTGTACAATTTAGAAGATTTATAATGAGAAAATAGATCACGTTTTTCATTGCTTCTGATATTTCGGAAGTAAACCAGTCTGGTTGATATTTACGCCTTACACGATTTATTTGTACTGGTATATATTTGTCCAAAATTAGCTGAGTCCCCTATCTCTAACACATTACTTACAGTATAACTATCCTATTTGGTAATCAGTTCTGTAGTTTGAGGGTCATTGCAAAAAAATCTATTTCATTAACATTCTTAAAACTGTGATATGAGATTGCCTCGAAGACAAAGATTTAGCGGTTGTTTTTAATTTTCTATTACAAAATCAGGAAAGTGATCACTGTTTTCAGTTGTAGGAGCACTTACTTGAATTGTGCGGGACATTATGTTAATTCTGACCCTTGAAAAAGTGTTAGCAGTATTCTAGTTTTGTCTTCAAGTTTACTTTTTGTAAGGCTTGTTGAAACAAACTTTATCTGCTGACATACTTCATGCCTGTTATAAAGTTCAAGAAATTACATTTCCAGGACAGTTGCACCAAATAGCCTTATTTGCAAGACTTTGGGTCTAAATTCGTACAAAACAACTGCCGTTACATCAGAAGCAGTGATAAAAATTGATGGTGCGGAAGTTCTTGGAAAATTGAAATACACATATTTGGAAGATCCGTTCATCAAAGTGATACACCCGAAGACAAGTTTTGCAAGGTAAGTTCTAATAAGTAAAGAATGAGTCAAAATAACAATCTAGAAAATTTCTCTGGTGGGTAAATAACCTCAAAAAAATCAGAAAAGTGAAAAATAGCTTTTTATTGATCTCAGTGCATCATTCAGTTGATATTTCTAATTAAATCATATGCAAGTCAATAGTTATAAAAGATTGAAAAATGTTCTTTTGAAATGTGAAGGGGATAACTTGACAATATCTGATGTCTAAATATTAATATTAAATTCATATTTTGAAATGCCCTCCAAATATCTGGAGACAGCTAAATGTTTTCTTTCCAAAAGTGAAATTATAATTAACAACACACAGAGAGATTTTAACAGCATGTTTGAGGATTTTAAGCAGTGGAATGTTTGTTAAAAGACTAGTCACGAAAAGTAATAAATTTTATATCTTATAGTTAGACAGTTTTGAATTAAGTATTTCTTTTCTCCGAACTTTCAGAGGGAAGTGTATCTCAAGGAGAAGTTCGTATTCAATCCATACAGTATACAAGTTAATCGTTTTGATTTCCACTAATACTTTAAAGCAGAAATAGATTAAAATAAGCAATGTCGAAGCGTTGGGTCAATAACCGTTACATGTCTCCTTGCTGATCCATTGTTTATGCTGTTGATAGGGAATATATTTCAACACAGGTTCGCAGGGTTGAAAATTTGAAATATGTTTTTGATTTCATATAATAAAACAATTCTTGAATGGATGGTCGGTCAGTCTGTGTGTAAAATCATTCATTTAAATACTTGCTTCTTCTCAAAAATAATCTAAACCAAATACTGGTGCAAATCATTTGACGTTCAACATTTTTTTCTATAGCTTCTTAGTCTACTCTTAGAGATGGTGTTCTACATTTTGCTTGCTTACTCAAATGCAAAATGCAAAAAGCGTGTGTTTAAAGCGTAATCTATGTAGTTTCCAATTACTGTGAAATCATTAATATTCGTGGGGGACAAATTTTCGTGGATTTCGTGGTTGAGTCAATCCACGAAATTTAATCCTAACGAACAAGTAAAATTTCCATTCATTTTATGTTGTAAAGTTGAAATCCACGAATTCATATCCCCACGAATTGCCATTTTGACCAAAACCACGAAATTAATGAATTCACAGTAGTTCACAATGACCATTCGCTAAAAAGTGCAAAAGTTGATAAGAATGAAATTTATTTTTTAGCTTATCATGAGCACGAATTTTTCATGGTGAGCTTAAAGGATCGTGGGATGTCTGCCGTCCATCGTCAATCCGTCCGTTCGTCCGTCGTCTCTTTACAGAAATGCTCCTTGGGTTCCCCTTTCATATTTCTTCAAATCTGGTCATCCATGCAGAATTTAACTATCAATGGCCACAAAAATGGCTACAGGTAAAAAATTAAAAATACTCTGAAACTGCTGACTTGATTTAAAAATACAGGTAACTTCACTAAAATGATCATTTATGCTTTCTACTTAATTTCTTAAAATCATTTTGTTTTATGGCCGCCGCGAGGCAGGGCTCGCTTTCCCTTAATGGCTGTATAGAAAACGTTGAAAATTTTTCTTTTCCTAGTTTTATTTGAATTTGATTTGAAATGGTTTTCAGAAATGTTTCTTTGGTGACCCACTATTAATTTTTCATATAAAAAATCTTGAGCGCCAGGAGAGAGACTAGTTTTCCCTACGTGGCTCTATTGAAAATTTGAAATTTCTACGCTCAAGCCGCTGGTTCACTTTTAAGATAACTTGATAGCAGTGTTCTTTAAGTAGCCCTCTACCAAATTATTTCTAGGTCCCGCTAACATTAAGCCTCCACCACCCCCACCCTGCTTGATTTTTTTCACTATTTTCATTATTGTCTCTGAGTATCCAATGTTATCATTGCCCCGCCCTTTCCTCCTCGTATTTATTTAGAGGAACCTTTTGGATTAAAAAAAACACTGGCTCTATTTTAAAATAGTTTCATAGATATTTTCCTAACAAAGCTTTTCAAACATGGTATGTAACTCATGTGAGCGATCTAGGGCAAACATTGCCCTCTTGTTTGTTACGTTTTAAATTTTGATTGTCCGTCTTGTAAAAACTGGCTTGCTGGTACCCTACAAAGTGTCAGAAAATTCTATCTGTTGGATATGTAGTTTTGCCCCTCAAATTACAATTGAAATGCCAAAGACTACACAGTTTATCATAAAAGCAAAATAAGAATTAAGCCGAATAGTTTGCTATAAAGGTCCTTACCATCTGGCCATAATAAACCATAAACCTATCGAATGCAGCCATATTCTTTTAGATTTAAACATGCTTTCACTTTCTTTTTCAAAGAAAAAAAGGATGTTCATTAGCAGACGCTTTTAAATATATATAACGATTAACTATGCATACATATACACGTACACGTATAAAATCGCAACCTCTCTATCAAAATATCAGATTTGTTTTTTATTATCAAGAATTATGTTTATATACTTTCAATTACTTGAATGTAACTTTAATGAGCGCTATTGATGTGCAATTTTATCACTGTAAGTAAAGAAATCATATATCAAACCACACTCAATATACCACATTCGTGCAAACATTCGTTAAAGTGAGAACGAAAAATATAGAACAGAAAAAAGACATTCATAGTGCCAGTTTCAGCAGCTTTATACCAAACAGTTGCTGCAACGCGGGATGAGCATATCCGCAATATTCAGATGCATGTAATCGAAATCATGGACGCCAACTCATCTTCATAGAAGAAACAAGAGCCCCGATTGCGGGTGCCTATTCTCGTTGTGAGGCAATATGCAAGAAAACAGTTATGATTCTTAGACTTCTTACTCTTGTAACGATGACAAAATGTATAAATTTCCAAAACTACAATATTCAAGAAAAATGAAATGAAATAACATTACTAAAGATACCATTATTAAGTCAAAAAGAGCCTAATTTATAACAAATGCAAAACAGAGCTATGGTTTGTGACTTGAATACTCTGTCGACTAATGGTCATTAACAAGCTGGTTAAGTTTCAAATCATTTGCCCTTATAGTATTCAAGTATAGTGGACCTTAAACCTACATTGTTGTAGAATTTCCAACTTTATAAGTAAAGAAATAATTCTGACAAAATGCAACTAGGCTTATAGTTTTGGCCTACGTGCTAACCTAATGATATAGGAATAAAACACGTTTTTTTTGTATTAACGTCGTGGGGTTGTTGGTGTCCGAGATCGAAAGTTTAGGTCACCAACAAATCTCAAGGGGATCTGCAGACGTGGATACTCAAAATAAGCGTGTATTGTCGGTATTCTTGCATAAAAAACATGACACGAAGAGACTAAATGTATTGTTTGCATAGGTGATGACTTTTATGATTCCGGTACAATTTTAAGTGACTATTCTGTTGTTGCTTGGAAACTGTCAACAGGTTTAAATGTCCATAACAGGGGCTCAAAAATCAACAACACGTATACCAACAGCATCAAATCTTTAAGTGATCATTTTCATCTTTCGGAATAACAAAAATAATGTTTAACCAAATATTTGCATATCGCTTAAAATTCGTAACACAGGATCACAATCTCAAGAATGTTTTGGTACACGTAAAATAATTATGTAGGAACGTGTTGTACATTTTCAAAGATGTATATGCATTCTGTGACATATTAAATCAAAGCTTTCAGAAAACTGATTGGGCGAAAAAATTGTTTTGCTATGCCTATGCAGAGTAAACTATATCTATAAACGACATATTTGCGGGTATTGTGAAAACAATTTTAGAAATATTGTTATTTTTTTATGTAAGACAAATTTATAGTAGATTTTAGGCTTAACCTCTTTTCTGAAATACAGCTTTCTGAAAGTCTGAGACTGTCCTGTGAAGATACATGTACAGAGGAACGTTTCAACGGTTTTCCGTAGCATAAGATCTATTTGATTTTCAGCTTCCATTTTTTCCAGTCAACTTTCAGTTGTTTTTTTCCAACATGCACTTGGTGAAGTCGTCACAGCTGAACGCAAACTTTGCATACCTCGTACACGTTAATGATACATAGTTTCAAGGTATAGTGATACAGTAATTTGGTCACAAACGGAACAGCAGTTAATTCCATTGTTAGCCTAATCACCATTCTGTACATTGTTCCGAAAGCACACGATTCGTTGCGGACATTTGAATCGTCAGTCTCCGTAATGGTTATTACTACTACTAAAGCTGTATTATTGCGCTCTTAAATAAATATTGCCGATATTAAACACATTGAACTTGTACGATACTCACTTTATTTGATATGTCTGCTGGGTAAAGTATGACAGTGTGATTATACAAAAAGATTATTTTGTCAAGGAGGTAGAAATATTTTAAGCACTATTTTGTTAGCCTTTTTGCATTTGGGAATGACTCATTTTTGGAAGTCTGTATAAGATTATGTTAGCACTGAGGCTGATACTTCGCCTCAATAAAAACCGGCCGATTACAAAATCATCGCGCAAGTTGCTTGCGATTCAATACATTCAGGGTTATCGAGGAAATTTAACCCTCTTCTTTTTCCGAAGACCACATTTTGGAGGGAGTATACAAGGGAGTAAGCGAGTCGCCTATACGCTTTCAGTAGATGGCACGGCGTTAAGGGTTGGTTACTTATACAGCAAAACCTGCTATAGGTTGCATTGCATCTTTTATGCTACTAAAACTGGGTTTTCACGGAAGAAAGAAAACGCAAATTTCTGATGTCCGTCTGCGCCAGATAGAAAAAGACAACAAATTGACCCTGACGCATCATTTAAAAAAGTCATTTACTAAGAGCCCTGCCTTGTTTTAAAAATGACTTTCCTTCCGTTAATACATACCCAGTCCAGTGGAAAAAAGTAGTTTTATTCGAGAATTATAAACTGCAATATTTCAAAGATATCGCCTTTACAGTATTGAATAAATACTGTGAAAAGATCATTTGAAAGCATAGAACGCAATCAAGCAGCATAATACCAGACTCGAT
Organism: Mercenaria mercenaria; assembly: GCF_021730395.1. Lineage (NCBI taxonomy): Eukaryota > Metazoa > Mollusca > Bivalvia > Venerida > Veneridae > Mercenaria > Mercenaria mercenaria. The sequence continues at coordinate 52,631,811 of NC_069365.1, forward strand.
TTGATTGAGTCTGTTCATGAGAGGTAATGAAATATGCAATACCCCTCACTTGAAGACAAGTGGACATAAAGAACAACAACAACAACAAAAAAACAATTCAGAAATTACAATTTTTAAATACTGACAACATTATTGTATTTGGTATACACACTCATCTAGTGTAGAATAATATCTGTGCAAAGTATCAAAGCTGTATCTCCTATTGCACTTGAAAATAAATGAACATAAACGACGATCAAGTAACGGCAACACCTCGTAGATTTTGTTTCAACTAAGGATTTCAGTTAAATATGATAGAAATATTAATGCTTTAGGGAAATGCGGCTCGACAAATTTACATTGCTACATAAGACAAAACCTTCGTACAGACATATTAAGTACACTTTCAGAAGTCTTATTACATTTTCTTTAGCCGCATCGTAGATTTTGTTGGGAGTAATTTGATAAAATATTGTAGAAATGTCAACTATGATAAGGAAATGCGGCCCAGCAAATTTTAGTTAGATTACAAGAGTAAGACAAGATTCGTGGCAAATTTTACTTACATATAATACATATTTAGTGCTGCTTCCAGTTTTATATAGTTAACATGTACCGTTATTATTCCGTTTTTCCATTCACTCGGAGCCATACCTAAGACATGATTAAAACAATTCCAATAAAGAATAGGAGAAATGTCAAGTGCTGTAGGGAAATATCGACTAGCAAGTTACAGTGGGATTACCCAAGGAACACATGAGTTATATCCCTAAGTTATGTAAAGTGACTATATAGTGATTTTCTTTGCAAATTGCTAATGTCCAGTTTCTTCACTAATCTTAGTACATAATGTATCATTTGGAGACTGTGGTATGATTTCAAATTACTCGGATCAAGGTTGCTGCTACTAAGAGCATAAAAGTGTTTTATGCCCAGTAACTTCAGTTAGGAATATGATATTACTCCAAAACCTGGTATTGAAGAAGTTTGCATGGATGCAAAAGTTTAGTTGCATTTTGGATTGCTTTTGCCAAGGTTAAGATTACTGTTACTAAAAATTGAATAACTATTTTCCAGTTAACAGCTGCAGTTTAACATGTGAATTTGGTAAATATGAAGTATGCATAGAGGCCAATAATCTGATTTTATTTTGGGTAATTGAGGTCAACAGCATTTGATCTAAATATAAGATCAAAGATTCGGAAAGGAGAAATCGTCACAACACTTGGTACGTAGGTAGATTTACTGAAGTTTCAGTTTCATTTTGTGCTGCTTAAATCAAAGAGCTTAGTTTATAACTACAGTTAGAAATGGAGCAAATAGACCAAACCTAGTACATAGATGTCTTGCATAGAGACCAGGGTTCAACTGTAGTTTAAATGGCTTGGTGAAGGTCATTGGTACCTATAATTGGAAGGTTTTGTACTCAAAAACATCGGTTAGATATGAGGGACAAATGGGACTAAATTGACATCTATTTTTAAAACAAAATTTGCCTTTTGTAGGCAGAGAATTACTTTAAAACGTTTTCACCCTTATCGCTGGCACCAAACCAGAAAGAAAATGTCACTGTTCATGTTAAACGCTAACCCCTAGGTAAACTATAAGAACCATGGTCAAGAACGGGAAAGCATACTAACCTATTTCAATCACGTCAAAGCTAAAACGCGCTGTTCGGTAAATGGGTTCTATACATATTAAACATGACGTAATTTATATTCCATTATGTACCGGTCACATTTCCTATCGCAGAGGCACTCCGCATATTTTATGCTTTCATCAACAATACAGGAAAACAACTTGGATGAATTTGGATGAGCTTCCCTAATGTAGTTCCGGGCTTGATGACAAAATTATTGTGGATGGCCGATAGGGAAATGTAGGTCAATTGCCGTTTACTACACGTGAGTGCTAAAACGTGCATTTGCAACATAAATGTGCAATGTGAATTAAATAAACAATACAAATGTGTACCATTGTATGATTTCAAATTCAAAAACATTTCTTAGATGACTTTCATTCATTTTTTCCAGTTTTATTGCATAAATGTGAATATTTTACATTCTGTTTTGTTTGTTTAAGAAATAATAAGTTCCAAAGTGTGGTTTATCGTAGAATAACCCGTGTTTTGAGTTCTTATGCTTAAAAATATACGTGATAAGAACGAAAAACTCGGGTTATTCTACGATAAATCACACTTGGGAACTTTTTATTTCGATTCTAACACGACATACCAGTATCAACAGTATTAGAAAAAATGGTAACTACTTTTATGACTGTGCTATGCACCTGGATCGAATGACGTCATTGCACGCGCGTGGGTTATTGAAGAATAACCCGAGATAGATTTTGATCTACATGTATGTAGCTTATTTGCTAATCGTGTTATAATTACATTTCACCTATCATGTGCATACCACATCTGAGATTTTTCTTTTACTTTGAAGAATGCATAAAATATGCGGAGTGTCTCTGCGATATGAAATATTGCGATAATATGACTGGTGCACGATAGAAAATAAATTACCACTTGTTCTGTATGATTTGTACCCATTACCGAAATGCACGTTTTAGGTGAGAAAAATGCGCGACTGAAATGGGTAAGTATATTTTCCCGTTCATAACCATGGTTTTTATAGTAAACCTAGGGGTAGGGTATAACATATATGTTGGCATTTCTTTCTGGCATGGTGCTAGTAGGCAGGAACAATAGTCAGAGAATGATATTGTCATTAGTTTATTCCCTCCTGCTTATTATTGTCAGAGTTTTTACGTTGATACAACTATTGTACATGTATTAGACAAAATGCAATCAATAAATTAAAATAAAAGATTAAGCTGTCTGTCCTTTGCAATCAAAAAGTAGTAAAATTTAAAAGTTATAAAATGTTGTGCCTCAACATTTCGTTTGATAGTCATTTTCACAAATTATGTAAAAAATAGAATAATAATATTATGTTAATGTACGTTTAATATGTGCATGCAAAAGTGCGTGCGTCTGTATGTGTGTATCATACACAATGTATTACAAAAATGTCAAATCAATATTCTATAGTTTAAATATTTGACATAGAATTTCTTACCTACCTGTATATAAATGATTATTTCCTAACTATACAGGCATACTTTCCATTTTCTAACTGATTGTCAATGAAAAAGTATTAAAAGCACCCATTTTCAAAGCGAGACAGACAACATATATAGTGCCAGGCAGTAATTCATTTCAAACTTCATAATTTTGTTCTTCAAATAAAGCATTATGACATTGTTAATACAATTAAATTGTATTGAGTGCCTAAGAATGGTTAGTTGACGTAAACTACTGAATTTGCCATTCAGATTTGCTTTAAGTCATTAGAAGTGGGGAAATCATGATAATTATTCAACAGTTATTATAATTATAATAAATAAACCAAAGTCTTTGTATGTATGTGTGTGTGTGTGTGTGTGTGTGTTCGGGTTTAACGTCTTTTTCAACAATTGTTCAGTCATATAAACGACGGTGTCTACTCTTTTTAAGTAGAATAAGTCATGAATAACAAATGCACAAGGGTTAAGCGACTATCAACTTTTTCATAAATATGTTCAGGATATGTTCAATATATCTACTCTTCACCAATAACAAAACTTTTTTCATTTGCCAAATATATCATGCATGTATGAAATGCCTTACAGCTAATCACTGCTACACTGAAATTATATTGCCGGGTTGATTATGTTGTACAATTATTGGATGACATTTTAAGACATTGTGATAGCAGGGTAAAAGTACCATAAATGTTAATCTAACAAATATAAACTCGAATATGATACCACGCTGACCGGCAAAGGTCAGTTTCCATGAACCTAAGTGTTTGCAGAACCCAAAGTTTACGCCCTCTAGAATATAATCTCATTATTATATAAAATAACAAATGTCTTTAATATGGGCTGATTTCAGTCTTTCACACGAAGTAGAAGATAATGCATACTGTTAATCATAAAATGTTTCTTGTATTATCATTTTAGTGGAGGAACCATTGTGACTGTTGTTGGTAGCCATTTGCACGCTATCAAAACGCCAAAATTATATTCTACTGTTACTGTAGTGGCAAGTGCGGTCGGAACAAGTACGCGCACATATATATCTGAGGTAAACGTTTTCTTTGCTCTTCAAGGTTTTAATGTGTGCAAATTTGACATACAGTTCAATTGATATTTGACCTCCGAAATATTGCAAAATGAATAGCATATTGTGAACAGTTTTATTTTACTGCTCACATACAATTGGTCTACGGCCTCGAGCTAATACAAAACTGCCAAAGAATAAGTTCGAAATACCGATGACCTTGGAAATACTAGTCTAGTCCCCGCACAAAGTGCATAAAACCCATCCCTTTACAAATGCATGCTTTGACAGGAAAGTAAGATGGTTTTGTTATCCACACAGCTGAAACTAATTATCTGTGCAATGAACAAATGCATAGACTATCTATTTGTACCTTGCCTGTAAGCACAAATAATGAAGGAAATTCGTTAAACCTAACATTATGTCATTTTCTGTAGACTCGCTATAATATTTTAGTTCAATCATATTTTATTGTATAGCTTTATGTACGTAATATGCAATAATATAATAATAATACTAACATATAAGAAAAGCAAGAAAGGTTAGACTGTCAGTTTTAACCAACATAATGAGCCTCCCTTCCCACTGCGTCTGATTATTATGTCTCCTACCACACAGTGGTGTGGGAGACATATTGATTTACTCCAGTCTGTGTGTCTGTCTGTGTGTGTGTCTGTCTGTCGAACTTGGCCGAGCACTTATTGGCAGACACATTTTGTTGAAGTTTGGTGAAGATCGAATGAGAAATGTTTGAGTGCGGAATAAAGTTTTAAAAACAATAGACAGAAAACAGAAAAATATTATAATTATACTTCTGTTAAAGTGCCGCCAGCATGTCCGACCGATACACCTCTACCACACGATGCACGATGCTGATGATTTTTAGTCAGTCAAATTATCCGCTTCAAATAGAAGTTTGCTTGGACTTAGTGGATGGAAAGAATGAATACGTTGAAATAATTAGTCTTGTATTTGGAATCGGGCACATTTGAAGAAGTAGTGTTCTGTATCTTCTGTTCCGTTTCCACATGCGCAAATAGGATCCTCCCTTAGACTTTTCGTAAAAAGGTCATTTTTTTCATGAGTGAGTGATGAACTAAAAAATAATCTATTTCCATAAAGGAAGTATTTGGTACGACTTGGGATTTAAAAATATTCTTTAAGTAGGATTGAAATAAACAAGCGTTGGTGATTCACGGATGATCACGTTCATTCCATAGACTAAGTGAAGACAGAATAATGTATTTAGACTTCATTTAGATGGCGTGAAAAAGACGGTTCTGTCTCTCAAATTATAGGAAGTAGAATCTCCAAAAGAATTCGGAAAAAGACCACTCAGCTATTTTTGCAAATGACAATGTTTTTGTTTGTAAATCAAATGCATTTTTTGATCATTTCTTTGATCTCACGAGGAGACAAAACCTAAGTCTTGTATAAGACGTTTGATAGATACGGAACGTGTTAGACCGATCACTAATTGATCTAACTCGTTTTGGATTTTTTTCAAGCGAACCTTGATTTTATATTTGGTACAGCTGTCTCAAAACAGCTGATACGTATTCAATAAGATTTATTCATTTTGTTAGGTTTAACGTCGCAGCGACAATTATAGGTCATATGGTGACTTTCTAGCTTAATTGACCTCTGCTGCCCAACTAAAAATTCTTCGATTTTGATCCAGCGAAAAAACCTTGGGTTTGAACCCGGAGAAATAGATATTTTAAATACATATAATATTTAATGAGTACTTATGATAAATGTATTGTGAAATAGAGAGGGAATTAACTGATAGTATAATACGTTACAACTAAAAATGGTTAACTTACGTTAAAGGCTCGATGTGCTTCTTGTGGAAATGTAAGAACAAAGTTTGTGAAACGTACCGGAGGTGCAATTGATATTTATAAAGTTATGTTACTTTTGCTGTCTAAGAAAGGTTTAATGCTTCAATGATACAACTATTGTGGTTCCGGAAATCCTTTGGATAATGGACCTCCTGTAAATGAGTTAGGCGCAGCATGTATGAGCAATTGCTACGACAGTGGTGTAAATAAATGTAAATGTTATCTCATCTAAAGAACACTCAGTCGAAATCAATTGGAGAAAAAATAGCAAAACAGCAAACCACTTAGTAGTAAAACCATCCGAGCCCGCCCGCTTAGCTCAGTAGGTAAGAGCGTTGGTCTACGGATCGCGGGGTCGCGAGTTCGATCCTCGGGCGGGGCGTATGTTCTCCGTGACTATTTGATAAACGACATTGTGTCTGAAATCATTAGTCCTCCACCTCTGATAATTCATGTGGGGAAGTTGGCAGTTACTTGCGGAGAACAGGTCTGTACTGGTACAGAATCCAGGAACACTGGTTAGGTTAACTGCCCGCCGTTACATGACTGAAATACTGTTGAAAAACGGCGTTAAAACCAAAACGAAACGAAATAGTAAAACCATCCGTCGGTATGAAATATAAACTTGGACTCGGACAGTCAAAATTAAGAGCAGGTTCAATAAATGGGAGAAGCCTTCAAAATGAAAATAATGGCTGAATCCCCCGAGATAAATTGGAGTAATGAATTAGCAGAAGAATTACATAAACAAATTAAATGGAAATTTCTAAAACGTCGAGTTATAGTGAGCAATGTTGATGACCTGCTTGATATGCAAGCATATTTTAAAAGTACTTATTAACCTTGATAGATGCTTTTTAGCAAATATTCCTATGTTATTCCCTTTAAAAAAACTGTAGGATCTGTTACAGAAGCTTGAAATAAAATAGTTTTAAAAGAAAAGACTCCCAAACGTTTATGGGTGGAAGGAGGAAAAGAATTTTAGATAAACATAAAATAAATATGTATCACACATTTAATGAAGGGAAGGCAGTAGTTATAGAAAGATTAAACAGAAGTTTAAAAAGGTTAATGTGGGAATAATTTACCTCAAACAGTGCTTATGCTTATTTAAATAATTTAGAGGAAATTGTAAATACATATAACAACACAAAGCTTTATAGTATGAACATGACATCGATTGAAGCCAGTGATGATTGAAATAAAAGTTACTGTTTACTTAAATTTGTACAGTAAGTCAAAAGTATTAAAGAGTAAACCAAAGTATAAAATTGGTGACCGAGTTCGTTTGAGTAAAATCAAGAGACTGAAAAAGGTTACACACCAGACTGGACAAAAGAATTATTTGTGATTACAAACACAAACCCAAGAACATACACAATTAAAAATTTAAACGATGAATTAATTGAAGGTGCATTCTATGAAAAAGATCTTTAGTCTACTAAGCAAGAAGGTTTAAGAACTGAAAAAAGTTATAAAACGAGACTATAAGAGGGGCCTCCGTGGCCGAGTGGTTAAGGTCGCTGACTTCAAATCACTTGCCCCTCATCGATGTGGGTTCGAGCCTCACTCAGGGCGTTGAATTCTTCATGTGAGGAAGCCCTCCAGCTGGCTTACGGAAGGTCGGTGGTTCTACCTAGGTGCCCGCTCGTGATGAAATAATGCACGGAGGGGCACCTGGGGTCTTCCTCCACCATTAAAGCTGGAAAGTCGCCATATGACCTATCATGTGTCGGTGCGACGTTAAATCCAAAAAAAAAATAGACTATAAGAAAACAAGCCTTATTGAAATGGAAAGGTTACAGTGATAAATTTAATAGCTGGTTTCGTTAAGTAGCCCCAAGCAACTATGATAAATTTTGAAAATATATTATATAGATAAATGGGTTCAAATTCAAAAATTATTAACAGCAATGGAATAGAAGCAACATACAATTAATTGTACACTTAACTAAACTAAATTTGCAGCTGCTTACACAAAAAGGTTTTTATGAGTTTTGTGGAAGAGTAAGTACTGCGTTACAAATCACAGCCGGTATTATGGGTTGTTCAGCTGCTTTAGCAGTAAATGTAGTTCCTGCTATTCCTGTATTTGTTGCAATTGCTGGAGCTGTTCAGTTATTACTATATTTCTTAACTAACTAAAAGCTGGAGATAAGAAAACATTTTTAAAGTTAATCATCACAAATTAAAACAAATAATATCTCAAACCAATATTGAACATGTAAAAAAAGAAGACGGTAAAGTTATTGAAGACTTTTTAGAGCACTTTTAGTAATGCCTCTTGAAATGCATACATTGTATTAAGGAATTTAAGCTATATAGATACAGTGATAAAGCTTGGTGTGCGTTTTTTGAAATATTTTTTTCTTTAAGTATAATGTATAAAGATAGTTAACAAACTTGACTCAAAAACAAAGTTTCAAAGCTTCTGACTCTGTGATTACAACAAAATTGGCTGGCACTTTAGCTGAAATAACTAATCCAGATAAAAAATCATAATGATTCGAAAAATAGAAACAAAATTTAATCGAAACAAATATTAAGCGATGAAATTAAAGAACATGTGATTGATAAATTAGAAAGTGTTATAGATCACTATCTTTTAAATAAAGAACTATTTGAATGGAGTTGTGGTTGTTTAATACCAGAACAAGAAAGTACAAATATGATATACGATTGTTACAAACAGATGGAAAAATAATTTTACGAAACAATTCTAAAGTTTCTGTGGCAACGGAGTGTGGAACAACAAATGGAAAAACATATAGAAGCACTTATGCAGCATCCAAAGATATTGGAATACATTCAGGGTTGTGAGCGTAAAAATCAAGCAAAATGTGGAATATCAAAAATGGACGGAAAAAGATATAGTTTCAAATATTTTAAGTGAGTTTTGCCTAGAGACTTTTTTACTAAATATACTTTATATAGATCCCTGAGAGAAGTTATTGAGGAATTTTTAAGACGATACTTTAAAAAAATTGAAATTACATATAGGTATGATTCAACAGAACAACTACATTTAACTTTATCAGACTCATTTGATATTCTTAAATCTGAACTTAAAACTTTAAAAGGTATGAAAATAAATGTTGTTTTAAAAGTAACATTTGCAAAATCTATCCAGTCGTCTAAACAATCATCTTACCTACCAGACACTATATATAAGTTATTTTCAGTCAAAAGCTTTAATTATTATCAGTGAAAATGAAATAATAAATACTTTTTACGTCAAGCATTTGATAGAATAATAAATATAATTGGTAACTGGAGTTCAGAAGGTAGCGGATGGAGAATAGAGTCAGTAGATGCTCATTACATACATAGGTGTAAATGTAGTCTCTTAGCTGCTTAAAGTTGTTCAGAATTAATTTACCAAAGCCGTTACAGGATCATGGAAAAGGATATATAAATATAAAGATCGACGGTGATAATCAATGTTTTAGATGGTGTCATTTAGCTTACAAATTGCCTGTTAAAGAAAAGCCTCAAAGAGTTTCTAAATGTAAAAAGCATATTGAAAAACCTGACTATACTGGGTACAACTTTCCTGTAACATTAAATCAAATACCTTAAATAGAAATTCAGAATAATATTTCATTTAATATATTTGTTTATAAAAGTAATAACATTTTTCCATTGTGTATTTCAAAATTTCACTATGAAGAACATTGTGATATGTTATTGATTAATGAAGATAAAATAAACCACTATGTTTGGATTAAAGACTTTCATAGATTGTTTAAAAAAACGTAAAATAAGAAGCATTTCTGCAAATCATGCTTACAATGTTTTTCCCAAGAAAGAGTATAAAAGGAACATATTTCAAATTGTTTAACTATTAATGGCTTACGGAAAGTCAGTGGTTCTACCCAGGTGCCCGCTCTTGGTTCTACCCAGGTGCACCTCGAGTCTCCCTTTTTCCTGGCGCGCGCACAAACGTCAATAATGAAATACAGAAGCTTAGAAGTGTTATTATGCGCTAGCTCGAGATAAAACGAAACTATTTAAATTCTCCATAACAAAGCAATGAACGCGATAGACAGTAACGTTTTATTTTGCGATTTCGCATGCGCCATTAACAATAATTTGGTGTTGGCAGTTTTGCATATGCACCGAGACAAAACAAAATGTTTCATTTTTTCGCATTGATGCCCCGGCATTCACAGAGACTACAAAAAGGCCTATGTAGCACATTGCGTTGACCGTTCTGGTGAGCGCAGCAACGCAAGACTATGAAACGTTTTAATTATCTTGGTGCCAGCATAAAATAAAATGTTTAGTTTTTTCTGCGTACAATGTGTCGTTGTGGCGTGTTGATAGTTCGTTTTGACGCACTGGAGCACGCAAAAACAACAGAACCAAACATTCACATATTTGTTTCGGCACATTTGCACGCGAGGACGGCGCTACAAAATGTGCTTCATAAGCCACATGAATGCCAACGCGACATACTGATATTCCTAAATCAGCAGTTGATATCAGAGATGTACGAGCACGAGCGAAAGTGATGATGAACAACGGAGTGCGGAAGTAATTGACGTAATAACTGAGTTGATTCAACTTTTTACTTGGTTCAATCAGTTTGGCTTTATGCTACAATATACCATTCTAAGATGACTGTGAAATTCCTGAGGAAAAAGGAAATATTTCTAGAATGAAAATTATTATATTACAGGAAAGCCATACCTTTGATATATACTTAGTACCATTGAAGTTAATCGGATGGACTCAGTAAAAACTGCTATATAAAAAAATTCAACCACTTCTGATATAGGCATCCGCCCTTGATTTTTATGTATGTGGTAATGCTCTCACCTGGTACCAACATATTTTTTACGTTACGGGTTGAAAAGAAATAACACTCCTAGACTATTTAAAAGTTAAAATGAATTTAACTACATCATACTTTTGTAACAACTGCAAATACATGTATAACTATTTTATGATAAAAAGTAATTTCTGGTGCACAAAACATAATGCTGAAAGTATGCTAAATCAGTCGGATTAATTTATGCAATATAGTAGCACTGACCGAACGCGGATGACAGGACAGATTAGAATTACAAAGGAGGAATCCGACGAAATCCGAATACCGTATCTGATGTACTTTGTTAGACGTGTTCAGATAATAAATACTCATGTTTACAAAGCCGACATGGGTATAGAATTCCTATATCTAACTTTGTAGTTTGAAAAAAGGCGAATTAATTTGATAATACATTTAGGCCAAAGTATTTTGTCCGCGGACAATGACAATATGTTATCAATTGAAAAGACAACAATTTAGTCTGTTGTCATGTTTGGCGGTCTTAACATAATAAGTTGACAGGTCTCCGTATTTACAAAGCAAAGACCATAGGTGAATTGATCGTAAGAAAAATGTTGTTGAATTTTAAAGTTATTATGTACTGTCGTGACGATCTGGACACATGTCATGGGTCTTCTGGGGAGCTTGATGTTAAATGTATGTTAAATTGTCCTTGAACAAGTAAAAAAGAACAATATCTTTACCTTCCTGAAGAGCAGTCTAATCATTTCGGTCTAGTGTATTTATCATGAAGGATACGGAAATACGGGATCCTGTTTTAAAGGTCGTCCCGAAGGACATTCACATGTATCATCAAACGTGATGAAAAAGACATTTCGGTGGCGATGCATAAATAATTTAATAATCGGCGTAGTCTTCTGAAAGTACCGATGAATACTAAAAAGGTCATTTTCGATTAAATCAAATTTAAAAAAACACACTAATTTATGCATCTGATAAGCAGCGCCTGTACTCCAGTACAAGAAAATTTAGCTGCTTTTAAATTTAGACAAGACCTAGAAGGAATTTTCAAATTGCTAAAACTTGATAACTCATTAATCTTCAGATAAAAATTAAATATTAAATTCACAACAGTGTAGGTTTCATTCAATGTAAACAAATTTATTTTGTAAGCATAACAATTCATGTCACTTTTGAGGGAAATCAGAAGTTTGTTTTCGACTTTTACATTTTGCTGCAGCAGGTACATCTTTGAATAGGCATGTAAGAGCATGATTATGCACAACAGACCAAACTCATTATAATAGCTAATTTGCTATATTGACAAATGGATGATTTTTAAATTATTTTGGGGAATTTATACGTCTGCTAAAATAGCAAAACCGTCATGTTTGAAATTAACCATTGTTTTAATGCCAATAACAAAAGTTTGGTACCGCAAACGAGTATTGAACAGACTCAATAAAACCGAGTCTGCAATTTTCACTGTTTGCTGTGTTCTCGGTGCTTCCGAGGGATCTACTTTCCAGATTTTAGTATTTCATGTAAAACGACATAAATCACTATGAACATATATACATGCTTTAATATGTTTAATTTTTTCATGAATGCAAGCAATGTCTGAAAATCATATACATACGTCTGATTTACTCAGTAATAAAGGCTGACTCTGTTATACTGTGTTAATTGTATGTATTATATATGTATATTTTAATACATTTTAAGGATTGGACTCAATTGTTCGTATCAATATAGACAGTCAGGTTTGGAAGGCACAACAACAGACACAAATTGTATCATACAAAAGTAGATAAGATTCACGACTCTTAGCGTGCGAATGTTATAGATACAATCTGATAAAAATGGGGGTTATGTTTGTGCTTGTAATATTTCTATTATAGAACAGAAATATAGAAAATTCCAATTTTTAAAATATTTCAAATTACGCTTGTAAATTCATTAAATTTGTCTTTTACTGTTACAGTACTTTGTGTCTCATAACTCATTCGCTTTATTAGCTTCAGAACTGCACGAAGCCAAATGATGATTCTGTTGATTTACACTGTCCTACTCCTAGATACCCTGGTGAGGGAGTAATTACAAGAGGAGGTGTATTCACAAGGTTAGTGCTACAGTCCTCTTTGGCTCAGTCAACGTAAACCTCGTCCTTTTTTATGCCCAACACATTTATGTGGGGGCATAATGTGGGGGCATACAAGCGTTGCTGCTGTTCGTACGTCCGTACGTCCCGAAATCGTGTGTGTCCAACTGCTCCCACACAATTAGCCTGATTTGATTCAAACTTGCACAGATCAACAAGTTTGATGTGCAGAACACCATTAAGGAAGGATATTGTTTCTGTGAATATCTTAATCCCCCGCCACGAGTGGTGGTGGTGGTGGTGGTTATGGGGGGATGGCAGAACGCATGAGTCAGCCATGTCAACTCAAGGTCAAGGTCACAACTCAAAGTCAAAAGCTTGAGCCTTCCATTTTGTGTCCGCCCTGTATCTCCTAAACCTCTTGAAGGATTTGTATGAAACTTGGGTTAAATGATCACCTTATCAAGACGACGTGTAGAACTCATTAGTCAGCCATGTCGGCTCAATTTCAAGGTCACAACTCAAGGCCAAACGTTTTAGCATTTAGTGTCCGCTCTGTTTCTCCAAAACTCTCTGAAGGATTTTCATGAAACTTGGGTCAAATGATCACCTTATCAAGACAAAATGCTAAACTTATAAGTCAGTCATGTTGGCTCAATGTCAAGGTCGCAACTATAGGTCAAAGATTTTAGCCTTCCATTTAGTGTCCGCTCTGTTTCTTTTAAACCCCTTGAAGGATTTTGATATGACTTGACTGTAATATTCCCCTTATCAAGATGATGTGCAGAACTCGAAATTCACTCATGCCAACTCAAGGTCAAGGTCACATCTCAAATGTTTGAGCCTTCAATTTCCTGTCCCTTCCTTTTCTGCTAAATCACTTGAAGAATTTTCTTGAAACTTTGATCAAGAGTTCACCTTACTGAGATGCTTTGCAAAACCCATTGAGTCAGCCTTGCAGGCTCAATGTCAAGGTCACAACTTAAGGTATTGATGTCGTCATACATGGACTAATAAATATACTAAACAACGTCAATGCTTCCTACCCATACCCTCAACCCTTTCACTTTCTATAACAGCGGCGGGGGATATAGCTGTCTTTCAGACTGCCTTGGTACTGCGATTATGGCCCTTTGATAGCTTTTGCTATATGGAATATAGAGAAAAATAGTGTGTGTCAAACTTCTTCCGCACTATCAGCCTGATTTGCTTCAAACTTTCACAGATCAACAAGCTTGGGAAGGCACAGTATATGGGGGCATCCGTGTCATATGGATACAATTTCTAGTTCGCATATTCCTTTGATAGACTACTCTTATCTGAAACTTGCATCAGCTTGTTAGATACTTGTAAGATTTATTGATGTATAATGTTATCAAATCACAACATTTGACACTAATGATGATGATAAATGAGATTAAATGCATTAACCTTTAGCCTGCTTCTGCCTTTGCGATCAGTGTAGACCAGCGAACGTACAGGCTGATCATGGTCTGCACGTTTCGCTATTCATTAAGTAAATTCACTTAGAATAATAAATGGTATTGCCGAAATTGAATGGTGGACCAGTCCATTTTAGAAATTAAGCAGGCATAAGGTTAAATAATCAGAGCACTAATAGTGACGATGTGAAGGGAAAGATACGTAGCAGCACTAGTGTAATGTGTTAATGTATAGAATTATTATCATACTTTGATAAATTTTGCATAATTTATTTATTTAATTTCATTCATTGTGATTTCTTTCATTTACATTTCTACTGTCGTCACAGAGCATTTGCATGCCGTTCAATATACCTTCCCAGAGTGACAAGATGGTACTTATTAACGACAGGTTTTGTATCTTTTGTGCTCCATTTGGATGAAATTTTAAGTATCCAAGACGCCATTCTCCGAAAGAAAGTTTTAATTAGAAATATAGTAAAAAAAATAAACTAATATCTGTCACATAAGTATTACTAAAGGTAACCAACATGCTTTTTATTCATTTTTGTCATTAAAATAAAAAAAAAATACGTAAAAGTCGGGGAACAGGGGTTTCTAAAAAAAAGCAGTGTGTGCGTGTGTTGAAGTTATTTACCCTCGCCAACGGTATTTTACCATATAGGCGAGTATGTCAATAATTATATATGTATCAATTTTTGACTAAAACACTTGCCTTGGGTTGATATTTGCCCATAAATATCAACCCAAGGCAAGTGTTTTAGACCCGCAGTGAGTTGATATTAAGATGGCATAACTCCCATATTTAAACATAGAATTTAAGACTGGTATTGAAAACTTTTAATCTTAAACTTTAAAGTACTATATTTCCAATATTTACAATCTTAAAATTAGGTATACTATATTATTAGGTTATTTAACATTGTTCTGTACAATACGCAGATATATTTGGATGAGTACACAGCTGAGAAAACCATATTGGTTTTCCCAGCTGGGTACGAATATTCCAAATATATCTCGTATTATACAGTACAATGTTAAATAACCTTTTTATTCTAAATCTATTTTATTTTAGTTAAAATTAAAAATGATTCACTGAATATTGTATTTCTACCTTTTCTGATTTCAAGACGCATAATCAAACTCTGTACATAGAGCGCCTACTTCACTACTTCTTTACATTTGGAACATTTTCACGCCTTTCGGGCTTTATCGCATCTTTAACATGGGACTGTTGAACCATCCAACTACTGAAAAAACAACAGGTTTTTTGTACGCACGTGCGTCCAATACGGATATTGTACGATCACGTGTTGCAAATAAAAGTTCGCGATTGGATAAATAAAATAGATATAGAATAAACTTTATTTACATTCTATATATTATGTACTATATATACATCTTTATGTGTCACAGCAGTTTGATTTCCTCATTTATAACATTTTACTACGGTAATTATTAAACATTCTAGACAATTTTCACTGAAGAGATAAAAACAAAAAAAAAATAACAAAAAACAAATGTGGAGTAAGAAAAGTTGTTTAGTAAAGTTATTAATTTATTGTTTTTATTTTCTTTGTATATTTTTTTTAGAATTGAAAACGTGTATTTGTTTTGGTACGGACACGTTCTTGGGCCTGTATTTATGAATGTTTAAGTCAGAAATTGAGAATTGAGAACGGAAAATCTTCAATCCGTAAAACCTCTATAGAATATTCATAACGCTGGCATTTTAGCTGCAGAACAAAAATGCTTGCCTGCAAAATCTCCTTGCAATCTATTCATATTAAACACTATCAGAGCAAAATGAAAATTTAGCAGTTAAAAGTCTTAGTTTTAGACTTCTTACATTGATGAATGAGGGTCCTGATTTCTCTAAACTCACAGCAATAGTTGATTATAGAGTAAAGTTGAGGTAAACGAAATTGTAAAACCATTTTAATGACGATGAAATGCTGCATAATATTATCATAGGTTGAGAGGTCTATTGTATGTTAAACATGAAATGCATGACAATTATCTACTTAAAACGGAAATTAATGTAGGTATTTAAGGATAATTGTGTCAGGATCAAAACCTTAGAAGTATTGAAAACATCTTGATGACTTGGAGTGTAGATACAAAAAGATAACACAAATAGAGGTTGTCCAGACAGCCATTTCTCTATCTAGAATAACTTTCAAATTATCTCCCACTTTGTACTCATTCTGTCCTTTTGAAAAGCAACTAATATCAAAAAGAATTGATTTAGATAGATGGTTATGAAAGGAACAGCAACCACAAGAACCAAATCTACGGAAGCCCTGGACATTTTTAGTTACTTCTTATGACTTATTTATTATTACTTATTTGTTACGTACTTAAAACGCGGGAATACAAACAAAATGGAGGAAGAGTCCAGTTTGAGGCACCCACCACTCAGTCACAAACTCAGGCATCTCCATGTGTACCAAGGATGCATATAAACGATTTAAACATGTGTGAAGAAATAGGAAAAGGGGCATTTGGTACTGTATATAAAGGGCGTTGGAGTGGGACTAAAGTTGCTATAAAGGAGAGTGTTATGAAGAGAATGCAGATTGCAAAACCACTCATTGACCGTGGAACTTTGTGTTCATAGAAAGTTAAGGCATCCAAATATTGTACTGCTGATGACGTATGCCTTAGCAAGTAATACCTGGTGTTTGAACTTATTGAAGGATGCACATTGGATAACTGTCTCTTCGGTAATGAAGAAATTGCCATGACTATATCAGTGAAGTTTACTGTTTCATTAAAGGTATCACAAGCCATAGCATATTTGCACTCACAAGATCCAATAATCATTCACAGGAATATAAAGCCGGAAAACATACTTGTTTCATAAAATGTCCATGTGGTATAGTTATGTGACATGGGTTTGAGCAAGCTCAGGAGCATGAATACTGTCATGACAACTATGGCTGGTGGGTCCTCACAGTCTTGCACTCCCGCTTACCAGGTATCCGAGGTGATGCTGGAAAGAAGCAGCTCAAATTTCAACAACAGATGTGTAGAGCCTTGCGTTTACTTTGGTAGAAGTGATGGTTGCAGTACCTGTCTGGAACCCCTCAGAGGACCAAGTGCAGTACATATTAAACAGAATGAAACTTGAAAGCAAAACCTGGATGGTTTAGATTTACTTGCACACATTGCTGATATCATGGGGAAAATCTACACCATCTTGGATAAGAGGTTAAGTGACAGTGCTAGCGGTAGACCACAGACACTTGAAACAGTTGAATGTTTTCATTGTTTGATGCTAGCCCCAAATTAAAGTTACTTTTGAAACAGGTGTAAAACCCCCAAGAAAAAATGCCAGTTGTCAAGAGAAGCACTCATTTTTGAACTTAGTATGCATTGTGTTAAATAATGTTGAGTGAAATTATGATCTTGGGATGTTATTTTGCTACTTCTAGTTCTATTTATACTGGCTGTGAATTTGTATGGACCAGTGACACTTTAAACAATTTTAACAATTGATGTATTGGTAACACTATATAGAGCCTGTCAAACTGTTTTTCTATTACACGAGTCTGTGTGTTATCGGCTACTTATGTAAAAGAACTGCGTGTTGTTTAATCATATTCATGTTTATATACAGACACATAGCAGAAAGTGTTGCTCTGTTTGGATAACTCAGAGAGAATTTCCATTGTTTTATACATAATTGTTCATTGGTTTGGTTTCTAACTTAACTTAATAAGTGGACTGAGGAATGTTTCAGGGGAGCATACAGTTAAATGCTGCTTTTTAGCAATTAGTATCGGTGAGTTGTCCGGCGTCCATCGTCCGTCGTCCATTGCGCATCGTCCATATTTCATTTAGATGGCTTCTTCTCAGAAACTGCTGATCAGAAATTCATCAAACTTGGTGATTTTGATAAATTTACCTTCCAAAATTCAACTAAACTTTACATGATTGTTGCTTTGATGGTTGTGTTTTGAGGATTCCTTCAAGTAGTGTAATTGAATGCAGAACTAAGTTTACCTTAGAAAACAAAGGGAAAAAAAATCAAAAATCTTCTAAAGAACTACTTGTAAGATTTCTACCAAATGCCTTGAAGTAATTTTGATATGCCAAAGAAAACCACAAGGGGACAGGACTTATCGTGTATACATCACCATATGAAAAACTTTAAAAATACCCTTTCAGACACCAAACGTCATTGAATTTGATTTACCAAGTGGGCATTTTAAGATTTCCTTATATAGCAATATGGAAATTATAAAAAAAAAAGTATTGTAAATGCAGTAGACCAAGTTTATATGCGTTTTGTTGGAAGTTTGATAACATTCTGAACTCATTTGATCAGTCCTTTCTAGACTCGGAAAACTGTGCAACATATACCACCCTGTGACGATAAACCACATCGGAACAATGATGTAATCTTGAAGTGCCCTATACTATAATCCTTTTTATTACCAACATTTGTAACATTGCTAAGAAAAACCAAATTTAGTATAAGGTGATTACTTTTTATTTCTGCATTCTTGTAAGCACGGTGAGAAAATAACATCATCAGCCACGCACGACAACATGGTCTAAACCATATCAAGTTTCGTTTCAAGTACATGTAAGTTCAAAACCCCAGAAGTTGTAATGTAAAGTTATCGTTATACATTGTATTTATATATTTATTTAAAAAAAAACGTCCATTGTAACCACATTGGAAAAAACATATAAACATAGAAAGCATCAATATGTTAAACCGAGTGTCATTTATAGACAGGGAACATGGATTTAATGGAACATGCAAATAAAATCTGTAGTAGGGTGATGCATTTTAAAATGACACTTAAAGGACATATTACTAGAAGAATTTCAGTTCAAATATAGCTATGTAACTCATTTCTTTTTCCCTATATGTATTTTTCCAAACGACTATTTAGCTCGATAAAAAGTTTTAAGGCATCAAATGGATAAATATGGATGTGTTCACTTGGTTTTAAAATTTTTACAAGCACTCTAAATTCTCTACTGCAAAAGTCTTTTTTCCGTTTCAAAAAAATGACTGATGCACGCATTCGCATCCTCCCTTTTCACTTTAGTCCCAAAGTCATGGGCATCAGTCTGTTCAGGGACAAAATACAACACACCGGGTTTTGTGGTCGTATACTGTGAGAATTCCAGTGAGAATTCCAGTGCTGTGCAATTCTGTCTAAATCCGTTTGCAAAACGTCCATAAACAAAACCTTAAGCACTCTTTTATCACTGGATTTATCGATCTAAAACATTCCGCCATCCCTATTACCCTTGAATTAATTCATCCACCAGTGAATACTCAGCTTACGAAGTCTCCCCCAAAATGCTTATATGGTTATCTTATATGATTTGCTGTACGTTTTCCGTACAAAAACCTTTTATTGCCAGCCAAAGAGTTGTTTGAACCGTACATAAAATGCGGCTGGAAAAAGATCAAGGAACTGTTTTCGGTACCCATATCTGCTCGTAAAATTCGCGGATCACACTGAACATGATTTGAACAGTCCATGTAGTACTTGGCAACAACAGCTAGGTCATTATTACTTGATGCAACTTCAAACCACATGATTCTACGACTGTAACCGTCAATGCATCCATGAATACAGAATCCATACAGCTTTATTTATCGTATCCATTCGCATGCCACAAATAATTATGTCCTTTTAGTGAATACACTCTTCTCTTCAACCTATTTGCTTTCCATTCTTCTGTTGCATCTGGACAAAGCTGTTTCATGAATTTCATGACGTCGTTTCTCTGGACTGCTCTCTTATCAGTCTTTTCCACATAGTTCTATACCCTAAACACTGCTCACTTACACTTCTCTCGCGCTTTATTGCGTTCATCACATCTTCTGCAGAGAAGTAGGACTGAGGACGTCTCCGTAAACGCAGTTCGCGCATGATTCGTTTCAAATGACGTATGCTTATTTTAATGTTGTGTTTACAGAATAAAAACAACTTCGGCAAAATAGATTTTAATCAGTTCATTTCTTGTCAGACCATTTCCAGCCAGGGGATTATTCGACGGCACTACACTCTCGGGAAGCTCATTATATAGATTTATATTGAATTGTCTTCTTTAATAGAGTACTTACGTTACACAAATAATACCACTATAAAACACTTTTTAACATTGCCCTGACTTACGTTACACAAATAATACCACTATAAAACACTTTTTAACATTGCCCTGCTTGATAATTTCTAAAACAAAATGACATTTCCTTCATCATATACTTCTGACAAATACCCAGTTTATACTCGCACACATGCAGTTCAACATTAAATTTTATCTTGCTTAAAATTATACTGGCCCAAAATGATATTATGTAATAGTATGCATCATAAAAAGCTTCATACAGACCTGAACAAAAACTTGTAAACAAAAACACTTTCTGAGTGGAAAAGGGGTCATAATTCTGACTGAATGCAATTCAATGTAAATATACATACCAGTGTTTCCCGACTGGGAAGTAATGTTTCCTGTTTGGAAAACTTTGAAATTAACAAATATAAAAGTTAAATAAAAACTTTGTTAAGACAAAAAAAAATCTGAACGGTAGAAATTTAGATAAAGTATTTAGGTTTACATTGGTATATTTCAATTAATGACACCATGTATACTCTTATGCAACGGACCATTTTGATGGAAACAAGTAAAAAATTGATGGATTGGCTTCCCGAATGGGAAACAAGTTACTATATTTAGTAACAAGTTTCCCTTTCGGGAAGTAGGGGAAAACCAAAAATTGATTTCCCGTACGGGAAGTTTCCCCTACTGTTATTAGTTATTAAGTTATTTCCAAGTTTCATTTAGTGTGAGCAAAATCTGGCCAGAAGTTCTGTATTTAAGTTTCCCCTACTGTTATTAGTTATTAAGTTATTTCCAAGTTTCATTTAGTGTGAGCAAAATCTGGCCAGAAGTTCTGTATTTAAGTTTGCATAAAATATCTGCATTTGAAAAGGGCCATATCTATGTAAAAAAAGATTCCTAACAAATCGTGCCAAAAGCAAACACTTTTATCAGTCACTCACAAAGCTCCATTCAATTCTGACATTGGCTTTTGAAGGAGAAGTGCAGACATACTTAAATGGACAACAACAGGAGTCCAGTATAACTCATATACAACATTTTTGGCGCACATAGTATAAAAATATTTACACGAATAAAGGGACGTAATGCAATAAAGGACCCAAAGCATATTACTAGTAATACTTCTTGTTCATTGCACTTCTTTATACTTGCTGCAGATTCGGCTCGTGTGCAAATTTCTGGCGTTGCTAATGCTCTGCAGAGTTACCGCAAAACAGTTACTAGTACCGCGAAGTATTTGTGATGGATTTTTGTGAGTGCAGTGTGCAGTGTATGTCTTAAATGAAGATTTTTTCATTTCGATTTGCAAAATTTCATATTTTTATTTTTAATGTCTAATCTTACCAATAATAATGGCATCAGATTAAACAACACAAACGAGAAAAATAAGTTTCACTAGAAAAAAGAAACAGGAAAGAAACTAAAGAATAAAAAGGAAAGAAATTTGTGTCGGACATCACTTAGAAAATTCTTTCCGTTTTCAGTTGCCCCAAAAAGAAGGTTATCTTTTTCGTGTGTAATAATTTTATTTTCTATTTTACTTTAAGTATTGAATTATTATATTGTAGGCATGGTTATTTGCAACATTTATTTCATATGATATTTATTCCAACGAAATTTCGGAAACTACTTTTTACAGTTAGTTTATGCTAATTTCTAAACCTTTCTGATTGTGTTACTTTTATAAATACTGTATATAACTACGATTTTTAAGAATATGAACTCTTATTATCACTCTCATGTCAAGTCTCATGCACAAGTCTTAGATTACATATTTTGCAATTATTCTGGCTAACATACATAACATAAGTAACGTTATATAAAATCACGGAAGTGACGTTCCACAAAAAAAATTCAAAAATTTAATAAAGGGAGGTAATAGTTCAATGATGTATATTGATTATTTATTTGAACAACTGTATTTATTTGAGTAAGATTTGGATCTTTGTCAAATATAACCATATAATATGAAAATGAAAATTTACAAGAAAAAGGATCAGATACAGGAGACCTGTGTGTTTGTATTTATAAACCGGTATAAATTGACTACTAGTACTCTATTCATAAAACAGGAAGGTTCGCAAGTATGAGAGCAATAAAATGCGTGTTTTTTTGAAATTACAGAAATAAATGTCATCGATACTTAACAACAATATAGAGTTAGTACTCTGTGTTATTAACAACTATAATATTTAACCTCTTAGTTAAAACTAACATCATCAGCATTTAATTACCACATTATATTTGAAATCTGAGTGGAAAAATGCACATATTAACCATAGTGATATTATTTTGTATAAACATACTACGTTACTCTTCGGTAATCAACACCAAACTTAATACACAGTAGGTACGTCTGGAGCACAAACATCCATAAACAGTGTCTTATATTTTTAGTTTTACTTTGATACTTTTTAGTTAAGTAGATGTTAAATTTTTGATATGCAAACCTTTTACAAAATGTCACCTATGACAGTAGGCAAAACACTGGCCTTTCAACCAAGATGACTTGCATTTTAAAGTAGGTTTTTTAGCAATATTAGAACAATGGTCTTTCTTGGGAGGTGGCTGATTGCACAACATTGACCGTTTGTCCTTCCAAAATACCATTTTATCAGTATATGACTGTATACAGTGGTAAAGGTGTTTATAGAAGTGAACTGTTTAGTCAATATTCATTGCTGCGTATTCAGAAGCTGTTCTCCTAAGGAGGAGGTGAAGAAAACAACAACATCAACAATACCCTCTTAGTAAATACACAAACGTAATCGTCAGCATATTACATTTGGTTATAATATTCTTGTTCCTTTAAAACTGTGAGTTACAGGCCACTAGACGGGATAAAATGATTTATTTATTTATTTTGTTGGGTTTAACGTTGCACCGACACAATTTTAGGTCATATGCTCTCTTTCCAGCTTTGATGGTGGAGGAAGGCCCCAGGTGCCCCTTCGTGCATTATTTCATCACGAGCGGGTACCTGGGTAGAACCACCGACCTTCCGTAAGCCAGCTGAATGGCTTCCTTTACATGAAGAATTCAACGCCCTGAGTGAGGCTCGAACCCACATCGATGAGGAGCAAGTGATTTGAAGTCAGCGACCTTAACCACTCGGCCACGGAAGCCCCAAGAATAAAATGATGTTTGTTGTGTTTCATTCATTGTACATCTCTGTCCTTCCTCATCATTTAACTTGAAAGCATCATATGCAGTCCGCATTTCTGATTAGACATTTGTCAGAATAATGGTCTTGATAACATCTGAGCTATCAGTCATTTCGGATGAACAGCTACGTAAGTCTAAATTTAAGCACGACCTTGTTTATACAATACGTTTCATTCCATATACCGAAACTTAGAGGTCAGTTAAGCATAATTAGGTCACTAAAAACAACAATAAAAATCCTGCTCACACTATAAAGACAATGATTTTTCTCCAACATTTATGAAACCCCATCAGAATGTCTGTTTGCCTATGGTCCACAACATAGACACAAGTATCGTAATATCATCTCCTGTTCTATCACTACTACATACACTGCTTTGTTTGGCGCGGAGTTTCCTTTTGCTGCATTTTGCAGCAACTTTTGTTGTTTTGTTCTTGTATAGTATGTATTTGCAGCCTTATCCTATCGTTGTAGTCGCAAGTAAACACAGGAGCTAGGCAGGTCTAATGTATATAATGTCTACAGAATATAAATGCAAAGATACATTTATCATAAGTCTAACGGAAGTTTGGGAACGAAAAAAAAGTCATTATAGCACTTTGACGTTGACATTGTTTAGAGATCGATATGACTATGATTTAATAGGTTTAAAAAGAAGAGATTGTAATGTTTCAACGAAAAACACTTACATATGATAAAAAGAATATTACATTTGTATTTTTCTATATTGAATTTATCAACTTGTTCTATAAAAAATGATTGCAATTTCAACTCGTTTAATAAATACAGTTAAAAACATAAGTCTATGTATGTATCAAATACTACCGCAAGTGTATGCACTGAACGTGTTGCGAAATTTCAACATCATACGTCATTCTATTTGTAAACATTCCTTTCACGATTTAAGAATTAAGACTTCCTGATATTTTTTAGAAATGTTTGGATTAAAACACACATGATTAAGGTTGTTCGGATCAAAGTTGTTTGAAGTCGGTGAAAAAAAAATCACAATTTTGATACATTTCGCGATTAGAATATATTCTATAATGAAACTTTTCATAGTCGTAAATAAACATGTGACCTATAATAACGGTCAAATAAAATGTATAGGTCCTTGTGCTTGCTTTAGAGATATTTTTCCATGTTAAAGAGATCCGTTTAAGACATTTTGGAAGTATTTAACGTGTCAGATGTTTTACTAACATACTTTAACTATAGAAAGGTAGTAACGTTGCTGTTGTAATTTTGCATTTAGTTCATTGAATGATTTTCATTTCCGAACGTCGAATCCATGCTTTATTCTAAGTTTTGCGGAAACATGAAATAATGCCATTAATTTAGGTTTATCAAACGTGCAGAACTATCTTAATTATTGTAAAAATAATTATTATATTGTTCTCTACCTGAAGACTTGAGCCATTATTACAGAAGATTCCTAATTATCCCAGGACACATAAGGCATGACTCTTTACTTCTTTTAGCTTGAAATTTTATCAAAGTATCTTCTTTTGTTTGTTTCTGGTGTAATGATATAGTTCTAAGTCTCATCAATTCTAGATTACCCATTGTAGATAGATGTAAATTAGGGAAAGTACAGAGGGCATAAACAACTCTTCCTTGAAAACTTTGCAAATAAGTTTCGTTTTCGTATTTAGTTTTCCTAACCCGGAACATAAAGTTTTATTCCAAAAGGTCAGTGTATTTGTAAGATATACACATGTAGATGTCAATATGCTGAAGTGCAGCGTGGAAGAACCATAACTCCATCGCGAACAATTCTATTTGACTTTTACATCATTTGTCTGGTAAATAACTCTAAGCACTTACGAATTTTTAATACATGAATAAGTGTTAAAAAGACAAACTGGAGACTGCAATATACATTTACTCTGTCATTTTCTACCCTTTAATTGTCTTCAGATTTTCCTTGTCGGGAGCATTACCCATTCATTATTACTAATACTTCAATGACACTTGGGGGATTTAGATACTTTTTTTATTTCACATTTTCGTAATTAATTGTGCCATTGTTTGGACTTTTGTATTCACTCAAGTAACTTTCTTTATTGATAAAGCTGTTAGCTGAATAGTCGAGGGTTGCTGTTCTCAAAAAGCTCTTATTCTTTAATTTGAAATATTCATAATAATGATAATTCAGCAAAACGTTTAAAAGGATGCGATACAGTGATGAAATACAACACACTCAAATAAATAAAAATGAATTTCAAATTCAACAAAAAGCAAAATGGTCGATTTTAAATACTGCCTTTCATCCTAATAGATCAGGACAGAACTGTACCGTACCTATGCTCCACATAAAAGAAAAATGAATGTATTCTAGTATGTAAAGGGTTTGACCTTCCATTCAGGAGGTCTCCGTAGATCAGTAACGAGTGTGTATTTTGTTTTTCTTGTATTTACTATTTTATACCATTGACATGGAATATAGGTTAGGATTTGAGATGGATGATGTGCCTTCTGTTAGCGATTACAATCTTCCTAGTAACGTAGCGTATCTTCGATACTTTCCTGATCCTAAGCTTAAACATGTCAACGTTGTCAAAAGCTCGGGCACCATGAGGCACCTTGTTATTGAGGTATGGTCCAAGTACTACACTATTTTTTCAATTAATTAAATATCTGATCTTTCTCAGCAATCAAAATTCTAGAGTTGAATGATGTGTTCCTAAATTTGTATGTATCACAATAGTTGTAAAATATGCATATTTCTGGGTTGCAAATGTTTATATTGAGTAGAAACCAAACTGATAAACATCACCTACATGTTGATATTTTACTTAAATAGTTATTTTACTGTCTAAATTTTATTCGGATATAATATCTAACATACATATACCTTATTCATCTGTTGTTCTAATCTAGTCGAATAATTCCGTGTTTCTTAAATTATTTTTTCTATAACTGCAGGGTGATGGTCTCGATCTTGCAGCAGACAAAAGCGATGTAAAAGTGTTGATTGATTGTGAGTCATATGATGTAACTGATGTGTCAAGTGGAAAAATTGAATTTGATCTTCCGGTTGACAGACCCGTTTGCTCGAACAGAACAGAACTTACGTTAAATATTAGTGTAAGACAACAATTAACACTTAACAATTAACACTTCGAAAGTTTATTGCCAATTTAATGTAACTACATTTCTGTAAAACGTTTTTTGAAATGTCAACTTATTTTAATACTAGTATACGAACAGGAAATATTGTCTATTAACATTTAGCAGATATCGAAAATGTTAGTAAGTTCACGTCACGTTTACGTAAATTAGGATAAGCATCTTTCACGATAAAGTTAAAACTTCTGAAATTAAGTATTTTTGCAGTATTTCGCTGTTCGTCCTTCTATAACTTTGATACAGATTGAAAGGTGAAACAGGACAAACAGAAAAGACTATTTAAAGATTCATATCAAACATAACTACACGTTTCATAAAATGACGGTTTCCTGTTAAAAAACATTGCTGTTTATACTAGGCATCTGAGAATCATTGAAGCAACAGATGCACTTTCATTTGACTATAAATTTCAATAAATCTCTTCTTATCCAAAGTTTTTAAGATCAGTTTCGTTGAGTCTAAATAGTATTTAATTCATAAAAAATGAGAAGCCGTTGCCTAAAAAACTGTTTCATTTTAAACTTACTATTTTTGGCTCTCCAGTTAAGATCATTATTCTTTATTATTATTTTTTTTTACTTTATTATTATGCTACAGTACCAAGATGTCTAGCTACGAACTTCAAGCTCCCCTGTTTCTGACTAAATATCATCAGAATAATTTTAGGCAATTTCCATGTGTAGGTGCTTTACATCCGACGGGCAAAGGAACCAGGGACTTACTCATTATAAGATATATTTTAAAAAACTAACAGCTGCTGTAATTAATTCGTCATGATTTCAGTAGAGATAACTCCTCCTTTACCATTATCAAAATCAAACAAAAAACTGAATATATAATCATCGTTTCTATGGCTACCGCAAAATATTTAAAAAAAAAGAGGGGAAAATTAAAATAATCACTAGTGTATATTTGTTGCGTAAAGTAAAGCAAAATTCTAAATACATTCAAAACAAGTTTCAGTTACCCTATTGCTGGATGAGCTTACAATGAAAAGTAAACCATACATAGTATTTCTAACATTGTTCTTATCTCTACAATTAATCAACGATGCAGTTTACTTTTCAAATAAAAATAAGGTCTACATCGAAACAGAAACATCGATTATGTCATTATCATTTATTTCATTAACAACATTTGTAAAGGGAAAATATTGCCAAACTTTATTTTACATGCATGACCATCAGTAAAATAGATTATCATCTATTTCAGTAACGAACGTGGTACATAGTAAACATCACCGACATATAAAAATAAACATGACCGTCGGTACAGTAGTTTGATTCTAAGTTATTTTCATTAATTTCATTAACTAATATGTCAGATGGAAAAATACCATCAATCTGTGCTTGGTCGAAGGGCGGATAGTTTTATTTTATGTTACTGTCATATAAACATGTTTGACGTCGTAGGAATGAAATAAAGCCGTTGCATATTTTTTTGAATTACAGCAGTAGGCTTTCACGCTGACGTCGTTTTAAGAAAAGGAGACGTTTTTTGACGAATTGACTTCTTCTATAATAGGCGAAGAAAGAAGAGACTTTGATACCTCATATGACCGTGATAAAAGGAATATAAAATTTGTGTCTTTCCACACTGAATTTATTAAACGCGTTCAATAAATTCAGTATGATAAGGCATTCGTTTAATATTATCCTCTATTTATTTCATTCACGAACGGGTCAAAGTGTAAAACATCATTGACCAATGTACTTCACATGTATAGTCATTAAAAGTTTCGAAACAGAAATAATCAAATTTTTTTTTCTACGGAAAATATTTGTCTTCCACCACTTAGCATACAGAAATTTCAAAACTGCCACAGAATGAGGGCCAACTCTCTGAACCATAACATAGCGAAAATATTCACAAGAACGCTTATAACTCTTGAGTTGTGGTAAAATTCAGCCTTCTTGTATGCAGCATGTAGTGTAAACACTGTGAAATATGACAAATCAAGGGTCATAACTCTTATGAAATTCATTGAACCGAAACTAGCCGATGATATGTGTTACTAGGATTTACACTGATTACTCCTGTAAGGTATGTAAGAAGGCTTTCTAATAAAGTAAAAGAAGTTGTCAAAATATATCATATAATTTGACAAATAAAGGGCCATAACTCCCCTAAAATCACTGAAGCAGAACATGCCGATATTATGCATAAGACTTGGCACTGATCATTCCTATAAGATTTGTTCAAAATGCTTCCAATTATATTAGAGAAGTGGCTAAAACATAATAAAATTTCATGTATTTAAGGCCATAAATCTGCTAAAACACCGAACCGGAACATGCCCATTATATGCACAACTAGGACTAATCACTTTTATAAAGTTTGGTGTAATAACTCCAGGTCGTACCGAAGCAGTTGCACGTAAAAGGTAAAATAGGACAAGAGAAGGGCTATAACTCTGCTGAAAATTACTGAACCGGAACATTAATTTTGATGATATGTATAACTATGCTTTGTATAAGTAACTCCTGTAAGGTTTGGTTAAAATAAGAGAAATGGCTAAAACATCATCAAATTGGACGAATCAAGGCCATAACTCCACTGCAAATCATCGACCCAGAAAATATGCACAACTAGGCTTGGCAATGATAACCCTTGTGAAGTTAAATGTAAATCCATCCAGTGATGTCGGAGGAGTCTTTTGGACAAACGTTGTTACATGCGGTCGGACGGACGGACGGACGTTCTAACGAAACGGTATTTATGTGACACCCCAGTTGTTCTATCTGTTGTTCTAACAGTCACATAAAAAGAAAAAGGTCACATAAACAGAACGGAATTAATGACATCAAAGAGAAAGTACCGTTATTCAGTCACTTAACCATCATTTCGCGGGCACGGACAGGCGGACGGACTGACGGCACTTAAAGGCGTACGCTGGATCTCTCTGTGTATGAAATGGGCAATTTTTTTCCAAATAATAGAATTTCTTCAAACTTTTTTTGGATATTGAACGACAATCATCTAAGAAACATAGATTAGCCATAAAAGGCATAGGTCACCAGTATTGAAAATGAGTTATCTGCCCTTGAAAACGGCATTTCCCTACAAAATAGAAGAAATTCTAAAATTCTAAAATTCTAAAATTTGCCCAAGAGATCTAGCGTACGTCTTCAATTAATACGTCTCCCTCAATACATGCTGGAGACATAAATTGCTGTCGCAAGCTTTGTTTAAAGATAAATGTTATTTATTTATTTATTTTGTTGGGTTTAACGTCGCACCTCGCACCGACACAAGTATAGGTCATATGGCGACTTTCCAGCTTTAATGGTGGAGGAAGACCCTAGATGCCACTCCGTACATTATTTCATCACGAGCGGGCACCTGGGTAGAACCACCGACATTCCCTAAGCCAGCTGGATGGCTTCCTCACATGAAGAATTCAACGCCTCGAACACACATCGATGAGGGGCAAGTTATTCAAAGTCAGCGACCTTAACCACTCGGCCACGGAGGCCCCTGAAGATAAATGATCTCGTATTTAAGATAACGTATTGAAAATAATTGTACTCAGTTTATAAATTAACGAGCTTTATGATATTTATATATTCATCGCTAGGTTACTTTTTTATGTCATAATGTATATATAATGGAATGGATTGCATTTTTATCGAGACAAATACTTCATGCAAAAGAATATGCCAGCCTAAAGAGCTAAACTTTTTGCAAAAAGCAAAACTGAAGATTTTAAATTTACCTATGTGATTATTAAATGAACGATGTTTCAGGTACAGATCGGTTATTTCAGCCAAATTATAGGATCAGTTACTTTCGAAAGTAAGGGGTCTGACTTGAACGAAACCACCATGGCAATCAGTGACACCACGTCTCAACAAAAAGTAACAACAGCGGTTCCAGACAGAATCTCTCAACTAGATGACTCCGGTAGCATGAAAACAGTAGTGATCATTGCTCTTGTGGTACTGGTCGTAGCAATTATACTTTCCACAGGTTTGTAGATTTTCAAGTCATTTTAAAGCATATTTAAAAAGGTCAATGGAAAATCAAAATTTGCATGATATCTTTGGCCAAAGTTATACTTTGAGAAGAGTTTCGAAACTGGTACATTTAGATTTTATAGATTATACATGTATGTATATGTAGTGTATTTCATTTTCAACTCTATACTTTGAAAAAGTAGAGTTTCAAATGTATATATGGTAACACGATCAGCTTGAAAGCATATTTAAAGGCAGAGTAATAGACATCAAATTAATTAAATCGTTCACTCATGAAATTGTCACCCGTTGAAAACAGGAAACCTCTTTCTGTATCATGGTTAAATACTAGGTGGTAGTCATTTAAATGATGCAAATTGTCTTAAAACATACTGGAGACTTTCTACATCCGAATCATTCTTTTCCAGATATTAGCTTAAATAGTGTATCTAAAGATTTATAACAGTTTCTAAGCCTTGCGATTAACATGTACTTGACGACTACTTCACAGTCAGATACATTGTAAGCTCTTCCCGCAATAATCCAATTTTGCTTTTGGATGAATTTTCTTTTCTGTGCTAATAGGTAGTACTACTTGCAAGAGGGAACTTCACGGACATTAAGTAAGACATTTCGGAAAATGTTGTACAATATGCTTAAAATACCATCTCAAGATTTCATGGTTATACTCGGTCTTGAATGATATGTCAACAGTCACCTATACCTTTAGGTTCTAAAATCACTTTTATGTCTAAGATTACAGATTGTCATGAAGTATAATACAAACGACGTGTGTACGTAATTGAATAACACATGTGATTTCACGAAGTGGGATTTTAAAAACTGCTTGTGACTTTGGCCTTAGGTGCATTGCATTGTAAATCTTTACATGGCAAAAAGTGGCAATTTTCTTACTGTTATGGATGTCATTTCTTATCTTACAAACCTGTGTTTTAACCTTTTCTCTCTTTCATTTACATTTAATCAGAACCTTTTCAAGCAATGAACGAATGTCACTTGGAAATAAATCTCAAAATATACCACTTGAGAGCAGATAATTTTCTTATATTATAGATAATAGGTACGCGAATATACCACTATATCAGACATACTTATAATTGCTATGTGTGTCCTGAATTTATGGTGACGTCACACTAGACTAGGGCTGGGACGATTTCAAAATTTTGAAACCGGTTAATCATTTGTATGAAATCGAATCGAACCGGTTAATCGGCCGCCATTTTTTAAAAGCTGTTTTCTTTTCTGGCGACCGTATAAAGGTACTTTCAGCAGCTGACTTCATTAGGAACTTACAGACTTTATCGTCTGCAAGCAGTGTGATAATTAATAAGTGATATTTTGGTGTATTTTTATTTTAGATATATCACGACAAGCAAATCTGAGACTATTGATTATAAATCAAGTTGTTGTGTTTTAGCGGAAATATACTGCGGGTCTATGTGCTGGTCAAAGAAATGTACATGTATAAAGTATTTGTAGTGTTTATTGTTTGAGAGCGGTGAACGGTTTTGCAAAATTGAAACCGGTTTCACAAAGTAATCGAATCGGATCCGATTAACCGAGTAAGTATACTCGTCCCAGTCCTACACTAGACCCGTAATAATCGGATGTAATGGTTAAAGGTAAGTATTATATGCCTACACTGACAGCACGATTCAGTTCTGACAATCTTTACAAATTGTGATTTTATTAAACACTATTTACATATATACTTCTTCTTGTAGGAATAGGTAGTCTTTATTTTTTTCGGAAGTACAGAGCTATGCGTAATCAGACACGTAACACTGTGGAGTTCAGGACATTTCAGAATGAGGAATTGGACGAGAGAAGAGTTATTAGGTTTGAAAACTTAAAGCATACATATATCTATGAATAAGAAAGTTACTTACTTATTTACATTTTGTACTAACTTACTTACTTACTACTTCTCATGTCAGCTAATAAGAAACGTTAAAACTTTATAAGTTATTTGATACTACTTTAGTTATAGATTTTAATTTGTTATCACTGAACCACCTAACTGATATTTTTGCCATTTACTAAACTGTAAACTAAAACAAATTGGAGAAGATGAAATTTAAATTGAAGATAAATGTTAAAAGAAAATAAGGTGTGTATACAGTATTTGTGCATTCGGGTGAATATTGTACGTGCTAAATCAATTTCGTTTGCTTCGAAGTCAGTGATAAACAGAAAGTACTTTTTACAAAACTTGATGAATTCGCGTTTTATCTAGAAAAATATTTGACATCTTAATGTAGGATAGATTAATTCGACATTTGCGTTCATTTCAAGCATAAATTTCATTCGGGATTATGTGGATTTTAATTGTTTGATTATTTTTGGTTTAACGGCGTTTTCACAACAGTATTTCAATTATGCCTGACAGTTAATCTCACCAGTGTTCTTAGATTCTATATTAGTACAAACCTGTTTTCTGCAAGTAACTGCCAACTTCACAAGATGAATCAGAGTTGGAGGACGAATGATTTCGGACACAATATATTTTATTAATGTTCACGAAAAATATACGGCCCGCCTGTGGATCGAACTCATCACCCCGCGATTGGAAGATCTGTGTTCTCCCTATTCAGCTAAGCGGGCGGATCATATACTTTTGTAAATGATTTATACCAGTTCAACGCAGTAACTTTGACGTCACAGGGAAATTTGTAAAAAATGTTATTGAATTACAGGCAATATATGAAATACTTAGTAATAAATCCATGATGATATAGATAAATATAGAATATCCTTTAGATGCATTCGTATAACATTGCCAGACAAATTAATTGCCGACTCGATTTAATTTAGTCTGTTGTTAGGAGGTAATTAGCTATGAAACAGCCCTGAAGCTCCTAGTCACCGCTTTAGCTAAATAATACAATACAGATACCTTAATGTCTTGATTCGGAATGACAACAAAGTATAACAATACTCTATAGGGACACAATGAATTAAGCATTTGGCTTCCTTAGCCTTTAGCCTGCTTATGGCAAGTGGTTCTGCCTTTGCGACTAGTGCAGACCAAGTTCTATTCGGTCAGTAAATTTTCAACACCCTTTCAAATAATAAATGGTACTGCACAGACTGAATGATGGACCAGTCCATTTTGAAAATTTAGCAGGCTAAGGGTTGAATTCATATACTTTGATAAGATGGCTTTAAGAACATTTTTTTAAAGAAAAAAGATTGAACATCAATGTACCTCCTTGTATGTCGTCAAACTATTTGAACTTCTTTTATCATTCTTCAGTATGTTTATAGCTTCATTTACACTGTTTGTTGAGGCAGTATTGCAGTAATGTTGATCTTCAATGTATCTGAAGTGTTGATATATCGTTTAAAATATTGTACTTTTTCATGGAATGGTAAAGAACTACTTCAACAGTATCATACGCGTACGCACGAGACACTTCAGGCGAATACGATTACATTCGTGACGCCGATGTAGTCAATACATACCTTGAGCTAAGCGGAGAAGATCCGACATACACGAAAGCAGATGAGTATGTAGATCCACATCCCTATAGAAAACTCGACAGTGCAGTAGACCAATCAGAAATCAAAAACGACATACCTGTAAATGACGACTCTGAAAATAAAAAGGAGAAAAACATTCAATCAGAAGTCATGGGAACTCAAGATGGAGTCAACGAGCTTGGCTGTGACCTGAATGGCGGAAACATGGATGCGGCATATACACCACGAAATGAAAAAGAAACATCAGATGAATCCATGTCTTCTGCAAATAGTAAGACTTTTCAGCATTTCAATGAGGCGCTATGATTAAGGTGTGAAAATAAACTATATTGTATCCTTGTCTGGTGAAAGTTCGTGGATACAAGAAACAATCATTTTATATTTGAATAAAATTAGCAAACAGCAACAAATGTATACTACAATAAAATAATTAATCTATATTCTTTTAAAAGACATGCAAAAAAGCATGAAAAATACCATAAACCTTCCAGAAATATGCAGAACAGAACAGGCATGTCCGTTAGTTAACCTACTTTCATTTTCATGCAAGTACGTGGATGACGTCATCAGTTTATGTGTTCGCGAGATATTGTCAAAACCAAAACGAGGCTGTCAAGTTAAAATCTAAGCAAAGCAGACGATATGATATTTGGGAAATGGAAATATCACAAAGATATTTAAGGGGATTATCAGTTAGGGGCAATTTGGGATTAGTAAATACAAGGTATTTCTGCATGTTTGTGCTTTTATTGGTGTTCTTACCTGTTAAAACCTCTTATTTTGACTTTTTTTGGTGGATGACACAAAAGTTTGTGTTTACTTCCGGATGTTCTGTTTGCAAGTGCGCGCGTACGCCAAAACTGGAGTGTGACGTATATGTGATGGGGAATCCACGAACTTACGCTATCCACGAACTTAGGCTAGACAACGATATACTAATTTATACATTCTCCATCCGTATTGCACCGCCTCGGTAGCCTGTTGGTAGAGCGTCCGCTTTGAGTGCGTGAGATCGTTGGTAGCTCCCTGACCGCGTAATACATAAGATGTTTTAAAGTTATACTAGTAGTTTCCGTGTTTGGTGCTCAACATTAAGTGGATAGTGTTTGGCCTGGTCAGCTGGATGTCCGTATAATGTTATTGGATGGGGTATCATGCCCCGTGTGTACGACGTGATATTCAAGTGAGGCTGTATTATAACGTTGGGCATTGAGTTCACACCATGCTTTTAATGACTGAAAAAATGTTGAAAAAGAATGAGACCGTATTGCAAATACGTTATAAATATTTCAAAGAAGAAACACATGTCCATCAAAGACTGAGACCAATACATTATTTCAAAAACCCTGGAATTTTTCAGAATGGTAATATATTTTATAGCGTAGCCTTTTCATCTCTATAATTATTGAAAGAGTTATGAAAGCCAGTAAAGTTTTATATACAATTATAACGAACTCTTTTACAAGAGTTTTAAGCTAACACATATAGTATAATGTTAAGGTCAGTTTTAATTACTTTGCTTATTTGGGACATCTAACACTAATTTATTGTGTTTTCCTTATTTTTTATTAAAGGAAGTTTTGACAAACAAAAGCTATGCGCATATAATGTCTCGCATGTGGTATCTTAGAAATCGCAGTTTAACCTGTTAATCCTGTATTCATATACAAGACAATATGACGATATATTTTAGACCAATTTGGAATAATGATAATTGAAATATGATAGGTTTTCTCTTAGTTTAGGTCTGCTACTTGAAAAACCTAAATTGATTTCACTTGACTATGATATGGTTGTGGTTACACTGTTCTAATCCTTAGAAAACATTACTTATTTTGATATAAACTAAAAGAAGAATTTTTGTTCAATGAGTTTTAACATAAGTTATAATTGTAGCAAGTGCAACGATAAAAATATCCGCACTGTTATTTAGCAATACATGAAGCTTCAGTGTTTTATACGTACATGCTACAGATGTTTGATTTCCCGGCTCTTGCTTCGTCAAACTTTGTACAACTAGTATTATTAGTATTCAGTTGTTACAAGCTTACACTGACGCATAAATATTTTAAGTATAGTGATTTAACATTTTTGTATTTCCGGAATAATTATCTGATATAGACTTTGAAATACTAAAATAAGTTGTTTTATTTTTTCAGCAAAGATAGTTAATACTTTTTCTTCCCTGTGTGTATAAAAGTATTTTATGTAAGAAAGTATGAAATATCTAGCTTAGGTTAAAATAAAAGAACACTATTCAGACAATTTTTGTTCTTGTAAAATTTCATAGAAAGTAATAATGCAGCCCTCATGTTGTTTTTTTTTTTTTTGTATTCACTGCCATTAAATAAAACATCTTAAGCTTTAATCCCAATTAAATTCAATTCTTCCTAATGACAAACTGGATAAAGAATGTTGGGAAACCCCAGGTACATCATTTCTTAAACTTTGGACAGATGACGGGAATATCGAGGAGTGCCCAACGAACATTGATGGCGGATATATACATGCTGTATGGACCCAGGAATTCGACACAGGAAAACGCGAAGATAAACTCGAAAATTCCAATATGGACAGCCCACTTGAAACAGTGGCTGCAAATTTCAAAGGGGCAGCGGTGGAAACGACTCCCAAAGGGATAGCCCCGGGACAAGGTAATACTTGAAGGCAAAATGCAAATTATACGAAATTTTAGTAATATAGTTCCAAGGCCTGAAGTTTTTGTTCTTCAGGATATCAGTATTAATTGCAAAAATTAGGGCTGGAACCTAACATTTCTCATGATAGAAAGACATTAAACAAAGTATAGAAATCGATTTCTAGGTCATTCAAATCACCAAAAATGCTTTCAGAAATGTCAAATTTATGAAAATTTCGTTTATATCAAACACTGAAGTTTTAGTATTTAGTTTAATGCCGTTACCACAAAGAATGACAACTCTTGCCATAGGCAAGTACTTACAAGCAGAGATATCTATTCGTTTACTTCACTTGTAGTTACACTTAGTCTTGTAGACACAATATTATAATTTATTTTACATCAAAGGCAATTAGGATATACCCTTAATGATCTGATTCAAAAAATTTTGTCAGCTTATACATGATAAAACAATTTACTTTTAACGAGCCGTTAATAAAATAAAGTTTCACTCACTATTTTACAGTGAAGGTAACACAGTTTTCGCTTGTATCAAAATGAGATATCACTTACTATTTCACGATGGAGATGATAAGTTTTGCCTGTTTCAATATGTCACATTTATGAATAGGTCTTTTAATACCTGATATTTAGGATTTGTAAATTGCAATTAAATTTATCTACAATTTTTTATACGCCCGAAGGGACGTATTATGTTGTGACGCTGGTGTCCGTCTGTCCGTCCGTCCGAGCCCACATTTGCATACTTAGGTGGCTATATGAACACTAGGTAACTGTATTTTTTCTTCGACGTCATCCATTCCGTAAGGCTTTTATGTGGCTATTTTTCTTTTACATGGCTAAAAGAACAATAGAGAAAACAAAAGAGTAGCCACATAAATACCCATATGTAGGAACGTCCGTCCGTCCGTTAGCAATTTCCTGTCCGCTCTGTAACTCTTGAACCCCTTGACGGATTTCAACTTGACACAAATGTTCACCACACTGAGACGACGTGCAGAGCGCATATTTTGGATATCTCGCTTCAAGGTCAAGGTCACACTTAGGAGTTAAAGGTCTAATCAGTTTGTTTTGTGTCCGCTCTGTAACTCTTGAACTGCTTGAAGGATTTCAAAGAAACTTGACACAAATGTTCAACACACTGAGTCGACGTGCAGAGCGCGCGTTCCGGATGCCTTGCTTCAAGGTCAAGGTCACACTTAGGGGTCAAGGATCATATATGACTTTGTTTTGTGTTTATTGTCCGCATTGCAGTGCTTTTTGTTATTTGGTAGATCCCTCTTTTGTTCACTTACAATATTTTTTTTGAATTACTTCCCTTTTATATTATTATAAATAGCTTATTTTGAAACTTTTTGTCATTGGCCGTAGAGAAAAAACGGTACAACATGGATGGTATATCCAATTTTTAGGTGTATTTTGACATACATTTACCTTGTAAGGATTTTTTTTTGTGGACTTAGATTTTTTTTTTTAATTTCTTCCCTTTGTCCTTTGGGCTTCACACTCCAGCTTCTTTAAATTTTTCTCCTATCCTCTGATGTAACCCTTCCGGCGTATATTGCCCCGCTTGGCGGAGCTCTTGTTTTATCATTTCCAACAAGCCATTGACGACTATAACGAGGTACTGGCAAAACCAATAATAAAGATTCAAAACTTGAATATTTCAAAATATACCACCGGGCAACTCTCAAGTTGTGATATTTTGAAGTATCATATCTGTTAAATAAAAAAGGTCGCCGCTTGAGACAAAGTTAACAATATTTTTATATGACAGTAGAACGAACGGTTTCTACCTAATAGCTTTATTGTTTTCGGGGTCATTCTATCAAAGGGCAAGGTCACAACATGGGCCTGAACATGTCATGCAAAACTGTTGCCGATCAATAATGTTTAAACCACTTGACCCAGAATGTTGAAACTTCATAGGATGATTTGACACGTAGAGTAAATGACCCTATTAATTTGGGGTCACTCTGTCAAAAGTTAAGGTCACAGGAATCAGAACATGGAAAATTGTTTCTGATCCATAACTTGACCCAGAACGTTAAGAAATGTTAAGGGATGATTGGTCATGCCTATTAGATACCCCTTATTGCTCATTAGGTCATTCTTTCGGAGGTCAATGTCAAATAGGCCGGAACATGAGAAGCCGTTTCAATGAATATCTTTAGAACCACTTTACCCAGAACGCTGAAAGATCATGGGATGACTGGATATGCATAGCATATGATCCCTTTTCCATTTCAGTCACTGAGACAACCATTAGTGTGGCTTTGACTATCGCTCCTGTCGCTTATTGACTTTTTGCCTATCACTACACTAACTATGCTTTGGGGGAAATGTACTTTACTACAACGGCATTTCCTAGTTTTATCAATTACTGCTATTAACAGGAACTCCTACCTAACCATCGAAGTCACACGCGAATAGACATATTCTATATACTTGACATCGACATTTACCTTTTCTTCTCTATAGAACTGAAACACTTTCTGATGTCTCAATAAGATAAAAATATTTGTCTGAAATTCACTGACAAGACCAAGAGTGAAATATGACAACTGAGTATTATAATTATTTAGATACAGGTCTTGAAAAGCACAACTAACATCGCCTTATATGGACTTTGCCTCCATTGCATTCGAGTGTAGGGATTTAACATTATTCATCTCAAATAACAAGTATCACATGAAATTATTCCTAAAAGAATGAAGGTAATTCTAACTATAACATCTTTTTTATAATTTGCTGGTACAGAGATAAACATCTCATACCGTTATGTTGCTTATTTTGTCGGAATGTTTTATCCCGCATACACTACGTAAGGTCAAAAGGCAACGTTCAAGCCATCTCTGGTGGAGGAACACCCAAAATGCCACTCCGGTGATTTTGTCAGGCACGGATAGGCGACTGCGTAGAGCTCCCCATCCCCCCACCCCCCGCCCCTTGTTAGCCGGTTCGATGGCTTGTTTTTCACACATAAAAGCAATCAACTACCACGTGTCTACGACGTGATATTCCAGTAAGGCTGTATTATAACTTTGGGTATTGTGTTCACACCATGTGTTTTATGACTAAATATTTGTTAAAAAAGAAAGCTTTCCGTATTGCAAATTCGTTATAAATATTTCAAAGAAAAAAAACACATGTCCTTTAAAGACTACGACCAATACATTATTTCAAAATCCCTAAAGTTTTTCAAAATGCTAATATATTTTATAGCGTAACTTTTTCATCTCTGTAGTAACTGAAAGAAATATGAAATAGAGAAAAGTGGAAACTTCACAGGTCGTTCAACACGACAAAAACGAAAATGTTGCAGGCTCGGTTTGATTGAGCCTGTTCATGGACGGTAGTGGAAATGCATGCTACCGTCCACGCCCTCTAGCCCCGGATTGAGCAGAACTCAACATTTACACATGCTAAAAGTACAAAAAGCAATTTAAAGACATCCGCAGATGTATTCAAACGGCCATGAACATGGAACCTTCAATGATACACGTGTTGAGGCGTGTAATTCCATGAAGAGCAGCGTTTGGTCCCCAGATAAACTAAAGGGTTTGCCCTAAACGAGAAAACAATGGGCAGAACTAAACATACTGGAATTTAGGAAGGGGATCTGAGGTTATGGAGCCTGCGTATCACAGGAACTGTTATATATAAAACTTTGACGAGCGCTTTTAGAAGGTTTTTAAGCTTACACATATAGTAATATGAAATTAGGCGCTGCCTATGTACGGGAAAACCGAAAGTTTAAGTAAATTCTAACAACTTACCAGTAAATTTGTTGTCTCATGATTTCAACATGTAAGAAGAATGTCCTGGTACAGGCAAGTCCCTTTCTGTTCAGGAAGGTATCCTGGGCAAGGCTGTTCAGGAAGGTATCCTGGGCAAGGCTGCTGAACTGGAAAAAATAGTTTAAAATAAATTACTGTTATAACTTCATAGGAGTTTAAAACGATAAATGTTGTACAACTTACAGAGAAAATAACTTTCGTATGAATTTATGTAAAGGAAATATAATGTTAATTCAAAAAAAAGTCTATACCAATATGATTGGGTAATAGACCATAGCCCGCTAGTGCAATTCATGGATCAACAAAGCATCTGTCACTCATTTCTGCATAAGCACTAAAAAAATGAATTCATTTCAATTTTAGTGAACAAACAAATAAATTAGAACACATGTTTACCTGTCAAATGATGGTTATATATCAAGAAGCAGGATGGTGTATTTGGCAAGTGATATCTCCCTTTGTTGCGACATATAATTGGTATTAAAGTGATTGTGAGCAATATTATGCGAATCAAAAACCATTCAGAAAGCAAAAATCTAATTTTGACAGTATCAGTGTATATTAGACTTAATATTAAATTATTCTTAACTTTATAATAAAGTGGCAGAGAATTTGAACGAAATACAAATGTTCGTTAGGTTAGCGACTGACATGTCACTCACCTTTGAACGTAAAGCAGTATTTTCCAAAGAGCAAGAATGAATATGTAATATAATTGAAAATGTGCAAAGACCTAATTTGTCATAGTGTTACAATATAATGAATGTCTGTATGTGGATGTATGCGTCAGTGACAATATAAATGTTCATTAGGTTAGAGACTGACATGTCACCCACCTTTGAACATAATATTTAATCATCTGCATTTGAATACATAACCACCTGGCGCAAAATGAAAAGAGATAAATTTGAATTGTAACATTGCTCGATTTGATTTCCAGTTAAACAAAGAAGGAAATCAAGCTCTGTATAATTTGCGAAAAACAACGGTTGACGTGCAGACCGGTAAGAGAGCATTATGACGTCAAAGTGCCGCATGATGTCCGATAATCATACATTACTCCTCGGGTAAATGAAGTCCAGCATAATATTTATTAAAATATGTCAATGAGCATGTCCGAATGAAAACAATTAATGCCTTTTTGTAATTTATCATCTATTCTAACATGATCCGATTCATTTTCCTATTAAACAAAAAAGGCTGAAAACAGTGGATGATTATACAACAATTCACTGTTCTGACGTCACAATCTTTACGTTATGGCGCCAAACGGCATAGCGGCGCTCGAAAAGAAACCACTTGAAAACGGACAAGTATTTAATGACTGCCGTCAACTGGATGTACTTTAAAGTCGCTGGTAACGAGTTAGAATCGAAATAATATATATCATTTAGTGATTTGCTCTTATTTGAATAAAATCATTGTTTGTCTAGCTTTTAGATGTGTATTATTATCACTCGGCCTGCGCCCTCGTGATATAATTCCTTTGCATCTGAACTCCAAACAATGATTTATTCAGCGCCAAATCACTAAATGAGATATATTATTTCTTAAATTTACCACAGTTCATTGTTCACATGCTTCAGTATTTAACCACTCAGGCTGACGCCCTCGTGGTTCAATCCGTAAGCATCTGAACTCTGAACTGTGGTAACCACTCTAAGGCCATCAAGGCTTCATTATTTGTTCAATATAAATGATTTCAATTTTATATGATTGCGTGACAATCACGACAAAAAATCACTTGAAAGGCTTGATTATTTGTTAAATATAAAATATTTTCGCGAACGAGAAGAAGAAAATAAAATATTCAATATGTCACTAGATATTAATATTTCTTATGTTTGTTCCAGGTTTCATTTTCTGATTCTGATTCAGACTCTGATAGGTTTTCATACTGCAGAGAATGTTGTTTTTGCATGGACGTGAAAAGAAATGAGTACCACTTTTGTTTCAGTTGAAAGTTTGGGTGTACACCATCATACAGATTTTTGTAATTGTAACTTTTCTTTTGTTTGTGCCACGTTTTTTTTGCTTGGAAACAATCAAGTCACGGTCCCACCTTAGTGAAAGTATTTTAAAAGTTTCATTTTTCCTTCATATGATTTGATTGGTTTCTTGTATGTCTTGCTCTAACTTTTTTGCCTTCACAGTTGACAGTATTGAAATTGACATAAAACTGATCAATGTCTGACATAAGATTATTTTTATTTGTTTCTGATGTATATGTTACTTCAGTGCCAAATTCATGTTTGTTTGTTTTTGTTGTTGTTGTTAAACTGCATATTCCAGCAGCCGCAATGATGTCGATATTTGCAAGAGTGTTTGTTGTTCTAGTGATGTGTTCAATTTGTTTATGAATTTCACTTTCCAGTGTTTTGAGTGTAGCTCCAGGTTTAATAATAGTATGGATTTCTTGGTTTGTATATTTCAAATGTTGATGTCTTTCAATATATTGATGCAATCCTGCTCCACGAGAGTCTGTGGCAATAATCATATGGTACATCCTGCAATAAAAATATTACAAAATTTAAGTGAAATTGTGTGTATGTATATTAAACAGTTAAGTGTACAGTATATACACAGACAGCTAAAATACTGACTTGTGTTGAAAATTAAATTATAATTATTATATTGTCTTATCAAAGACACAAGGGGCATTACTTTTCCCAAAAATTGGAAAATTGTTTATTAAAACAGGAAAAGTTTTTTATTTTCGTGATTTTTTAAAGTTTTATTTATTATATATTTCTTTTTGTTTTTGGAGTAAAATCAGTGATCTCCCTCTACATACAGAAAAGAAGCACAACTTCTGATCAATTAATGTTTTAGTAATAACAGTGATAGCATTTTCATAAAGTATGCAGGTGTTCACTTATGACTTACATACAATTGAAAATATTATTGGGTGAGGCATGTAGGGCATTTATTAGGGGCGTGGGGAGAGGGGTGGGGGGCGCATTAATCAGAGAATATATGTTATAAGTTTGCACTTAAAACCACTGAATGATTTTTAATATACAAGTATAAAAATGTAACAGATGTATCTTTAAGTGATTTTTTTCTTTATGAAAAATAATTGTTTGTTAGTAGCTGACATGCCACACAACAAGAACAACTTATTCTTCTACAGCAGATGATTCTTTAAAAATGGTGTTGATAATGTCTTCAAAAATGGCAGATGGATAGAGGTGACTGAATGTCTGTTCTGTTTTGCTGGCAAGGTAATGAAGCCTTTTAATTTCTTCGTTTCTTGCTCTTGTGGAAGGTGTATTAACTTTTAAGCATAATATATCCTCATTCACTAGAATGTCTTGGTTCCAGGCAAAGTCTGGAAGTTCTTTTTCTCTTCCTGCTGTTTTTGCTCTAGACAAGGCAACAAACAGGGCTCCAGGATTCTGACTTTCAAATCTGTTTGATCCAGGATGTATGACTATGTATCTATTAAGATGTCCCTTTCCTATGGTCATCCTTTGACAACGATGAATAGTTGTGCCCCATCCTAACCTTAGAGGGACTTGCTTTCGCTTACATGAAAAGCAGAAACAGTCTATTTTCCTTTCAGTTGGTACTACTGGAACAATAGTTGGTTGATCAGGTAAAAATGGTGGCCCATTGTATTTTGAGAATGAAACCATTATAACATCAGGCAAGGAGTTTTGGGGACATCGGCCATCTAGATAAATGATGTCTTGGACAACACCCATGGATCCATTGTAAAGGCCATATGGAACACATATGTTGCTTTTTAAAATGGCTTTGCATGAGAACCTGTATTGATGGCACAGACTTTGGCAACAGGTGCATGTTCATTGGCTTTTAACAGTTGTTTCAAATTATGTGTCATTTCAAGGGTATGGGTAGAAAAAACAAAAAGGCCATTTTCTGCCATTTCTTTAATGAAATTTTCTCCAAACTTTAACCTAATATTATCCCACTGAAATCGTTGAAGCCAAATAGCATCATCGGGTTGAAGTTGATACTG
Source organism: Mercenaria mercenaria (assembly GCF_021730395.1). Taxonomy (NCBI): domain Eukaryota; kingdom Metazoa; phylum Mollusca; class Bivalvia; order Venerida; family Veneridae; genus Mercenaria; species Mercenaria mercenaria. The sequence continues at coordinate 52,676,360 of NC_069365.1, forward strand.
ACGAAGTGACATTAAAACATGTTTAAGTCTTTCTTGGTCCTTGTTTTGGCGTTCAATTGTTACTAGTTCAACAACATTATTGAATTCCTTCCACACAAGAGCACCATGTATACCAGCTGGACTGCTAGATTTTGGTAGATAAACAAGTGAATCGCAAACAGGTTGTAGCTGAACATCATCCCCAAGAAATATAACAACAGGGAGGCCACCCCAAACTTTATCAAGAGATTTCATGCCTACTTTTGTATGAAATTCCATCCAACCCAAGGTTTTACATCCAACAAGTGACCTTTCATCTATAATAAGTGCTTTGAGTTCACAGCAGTTTTCCTGAAGGGTTTGTGCAATTGTTCCATCTGGGACAACCATTTCCTTTTATCGATTTGCGACCAGTTGGAAGTTTCAAAAAATCATGGATGGTTCTTCCTTGGATAAGATTAGCACTGTTGCCAGTTGGACCAAGGACTTGAGCAACATTTGTGTTGTTGTAAAATTTTCTAATGGCAAACACAAGGTACTTTATTAGGAAAGACTTTCCAGAACCTGCAGTACCTTATATAACCAAGCGTAGTGGTTCCATTGAAGAGGGGTCTTGTTGATGTTTTATTAATTTTGATAAAACAAGATTAAAAGCAAATCTTTGTTGAGCATTTAAACTTTTCAAGGTATGAACCTCAACCTGAGAAACATCACTGATTATTTCCTTGTGTTCAGATAGTGATTCCAACCATTTAAGACCATACCCTATAGGATACTCTTTGTTGGCCACACTCCAGACATGGTGAGAACCACCATCATCAAATTGTGGTTCATCAGTATCATCTTTAGAATTTAGACGAGGTTGTATTAGTTCCATCCATTCAGGCTGATCATCAGAGTTTTCGTCGGAATCATCTGATTCCTCCCCATTGTTTATTTCAGGATTGATGTTTCTTTTGGCACGTTCAACGTCTGCTTTAACAAAGGTTGGGCACATTTCAGAAGTAACAAATTGCTGAAAAGTTTCATTACCTTTGATGTCTGTAAGACATCTCCAATTAGGCCAGTGTAGTAGTAACATGGACCTACAATATTCTTCATTTAATGGCCAGGTTGCCCTTACACAAGCACCACTGACAACTGGAACTTTGTTTTGATTGCAGATATACTGGTACTATGAGCAAACCTGGTCTTTTGGTCTTGAAATATATTTGTCCAAAGGAGTACTCTTGGTAAGTGTGTGACCTTTTATCTCTAAAACTCTGGAGTCAGAGAAACTGACATTTCATGGCTACATCTGTAAAGTGGCAAAGACAGCAGTTCATAGGCTGCTTCCATACTCGACACATCACGTTTGACAGTGTCCATAAGAAGTTTAGTGCACACCTTCTTCGTTGATGTGCCGGTAGTGTTGTCAGCAGTATTTATAATATCTTGAAACAAGTCGACCACAGCGCCTGTTTGTTCATTACCCTTGGCACGCCAATCCTTGTGTGTGGAATCTTAAATGTTGGACTAACATTGGATGATCTCGTTCCATTTCAAGTCTTAATGATTGTTTTTTGTCATGAACAACTGCAGGTGAATCTCTGATTAATTTTCCAGGGTTTGCTTCAGATCCAAATTCCATGCGGCAGGTTTTTTCCCCCTTATTTTGTCTCAAACAGTATGCAGAGCAGCGATGTATATTGATTCTATTTGTAAGGAGGATGTGATCTCTTGGTCTCTTGGTGTCACTTACATCCATAAGGAGCTTCAGTAAAGGGTTCTTTTCCTCTGGAGGTGCTTCAGCTGTTACCTCTGGTGGCGGCCACATATGTGTTTGTGGCTTGTTGTTTGCATCTTTCCCAGCGGGATGTGAGGCAGTCATTCCGAATTGTGTTTTTGCCTAGTCAGAAAGTAGTGATGCACACTGGTCTTCACTAAGTCCGCGCTGTAAAGCTTCATACATCATATTGTGAGTTTCACGGTCATCCTTCCAACACAGGCCATGCCAATGAACCATTCCCCTGGATTTTGCAAACTCTTATCTACACCAGTATGTATCAACATCAAATAAATTCTTCATTACTGTTTTTAAATATGATTGCATTCGGAGATCAAAATATGACGAAACTATGTGTGTATTCTTTTGCAATGTTAAGAACATGTTGTTTCTGTTGTCCAAATCAATTTGTTGTCCTGTTGTTTGTGTACAATATTCACCCAAAAGCCTTCTTAAAGGTTTAAAGTGATATTCAGCACAACTTTCTGTTGTAAAGAAAGACGGAAGGCCACGTCCTTTATTTAGTTTGAATTGTACAAGTGATCTAAGTTCTCTATGTCGTTGAGCCCAGTACTGTGTTGTTCCTCTTAAGCAAGCCCCAAAATACATGACTTTTTGTGCAACTGTATTGTCTCCTCTTTGAAGCATATCTTTAAGTTCTTCTAAAGTGATTGGTTCTTCACCTAAGTGTTGTTTCACAACATAGGAACTTTGTTCTAGTGTTCGTTTGCGCATAATAATGTTATGGACAATGAATTTAAAATATGGGTGTTGCGCAAATCGACCATCACCGTTCCGCATTAAATGTTCTGCCCACTCTGTCATAGATGTTATTGTGCGAGGACGATTTATGTGAAAGTCACCTTTACTATATGGAAAAAGGCATGGAAATGCCATAGAGAAAAAGTATCTTGTTGTAAATTCAGATAGAGGTGTATCAGTTTGAGTTGGCCATGGAATACATACATATTTCCGTCCAATTGTTACTTTACCATGTTCAGGTCCAACAACTTCTTTCACAACCTGTTCAACTTGATGTTTGATGTCAACATTCAGATCAGGTAGGCCAACACAGGAGTTAGTTTCTCTTTGCACCTCACCTGGATCATTTTGGTCTTTAGCTGGACCTTTATCTGAATTTTTAATGTCATGTGTGGTCTCTGTAGTGTCTATTTGAATAGGTCCATTTTGTGGGAGTTTTGTAAGTCTGTCTTGACTGATTGTTATGTCTGAAAATGCAGGGTTGTTAGACTTAAGCCAATGTAATGCGTTTTCAATTTGAGCTCTCCTCACATTATATTCCTTAAAAGAGTCGTGTGACCCACATTTACGAACACGAATAATTTTGATTTACTCAGGTAGAAGTGGTAAAATTTGCGCAGGTTCATTAATACATTGGGGAAAAGTAACGCAGTGTGCATTTGCTGCAATTCCGCCATGCTTAAGTAAATGGACATTGATAACTGGTGATATTCGTGATATTAACTGTTGTTTAATCAATGTGAGATTGCGCAACTCTTCAGGTACTTCTAAAGGGTCCATAAAATTTTTGTTTGAAAACATTTTTACTGTGCCTTTGTCATTATGACAACGTAGACACTCATTTTCTAATGACATTTTCATTTCAATGCGGCGTTCATTGCATGTAAGACAATGACGGAAACTGTATGACATTTGCTCCAGTTCAAACGACCGAATACAATCCATAGCGGCATTGAAGCGTATGTCATTAGAAAGTGGAGGTGCAGGAGGAACAAGATTCACATCAACTCCATATTTCCTTTTAGCCGCCTTAATTCTGTTTGAGTTTAATTTTTGACGAGCATTTTTATGTTGTACAGATTCACCTTTTTGTGGTAAAAGAAAAGGAATGACCATTTTTCTACATTTTTGATATGTATCAGCTTCCTGAGGTATTAATTCAGATTTTTGTTTATAACTGATCATGTACAAGTGTTTGTAAATAATCTTTTCTTTAGGTTTTGTTTGAGAATTATTCTCATTTTCAGGTTTAGTGGTATGGGGCTTTTCTTTCTTTTTTCTTTTTGTTTGGACTGTTCTGGAGTCACTTTGTTTCTTCCGCTTTAATTGGTTTTGACCTGTTATTTCTTGTTGTGTACCTTGGTCAGTTAAAGTGATTTTTTCGTTTAAACAGTATTGACTGGTAATTGTTTCATTATGTTGTATGTCCTTTGAAAGAACAGTGAAATGAGAATCTGATAACAGCAGGTCAATTGTTTTGATAGCATTTTGGTCACTGTATGTTTGCAATGTATCGTGATCTTGAAATGTACGAGTACTTTTAATAAATTGTATGCCGGATGGACGGATAGCTCAGTGGTTTGCACACTGGCCTTCCAATCCTGAGGTCTGGGGTTCGATCCCCGGCAGCTACTCGGGAATTTTCAGAAACGCTTTTCAGTGTTTCCCACCCAACTAGAGGTGTACTGGTCAGGAACCCAGGCAATCCTTGCGTGTATCAGTGCTATACACTGGGCACGTTAAAGAACCAGGCTGTCTATTCGAAACGAGCTAGGCTAAGTTAGCCGGACAAGCCTGTATCTGATTTCTGATCTCTCTGTCGTGGGGGCTTTGTCTCACTCTGTCCCTCTGGTCAGATCGCTCTGTGTCTGTACTAGTAGAGGATGAATTATGCGCCCTGTGTGGCTGCATTTGAACTATGTAAAGCGCCTTTGAACGTGAAATTGATCATGAAAAGGGCGCTATATAAATCTGGTATAATAATAATAATATAATAATAATAATATGCCACGTAGGCAAACGGATATGTTTATTTGTAAAAGGATACATCTAACTTGTATTTCTGTAGCGGTTGCATAACCGTTATTTTTCATCATGTGAGTGGTATAAGCTGCCCGTGAATTAATACCTACTTCATGGGTTAGTGAAACTGCATCAGCCCATAATTCCCAATTTTTTAAGATATAGCCGCAAATTTCTTTCCTGTATTGCGGTCCCTTAGAAAAATCACCACTTAAAGAGAATTCCTATAGTTTTTTTCCTTTCATAGAAATTTTTTAAATTTACATATATGATAGGAAAATTTGTGCTGAAAACAATGAACAAATAAAAACAATAGGTCACCAGGCTTGTTTTTGTGAAAAATTGTTTTGAACACACCCACTGTTGCTGAAACTGCTAGCGATTTTTCAACATTTTCATAATTTTCTGCTTTTTTATAAATACCAACCAAAATATACATCAAGACATTATATACTTATTTGATATCATAGTCATATTTGTAATACTCTGTCCTTACAATAATGGGTACAAATGAAAAAAAATACTGTTTCATATTTACTTTTGTGAACTTTTTTCAGTGAAAAATACCCATAGTGAAGAATATTTTTTTAAATTTTGAAAAAAACACTTTCATAGAATTTTTTCCTGTTTTTCTTGTGTATAGATATTTGTATTGTGAGCATAAAAATGGCTAAAAATGTATGGGTCACCAGGCTAATTTTTATGTTAAGACCGCTAGAATACAACACCTGTTCGGACGGAAAATGGCGCGAACCTGGCCAAATTGATTACATGTATGTCTGCTAGAAGTTAAAAAAAGTTTTAAAAATTCTTAATTCTTTCTATAATTGAATACTAAATAATCTGAAAGGTGATATTGTCTTATCAGTACTAAGTCAAATATCTTACATTATATGAAGAACACTGTCTTTGTACTAAAATGCGATGTGAAAACACAACCACAAAAATTGCTAGATACCTGTCAGGCATGATACTTGTCAATACAATATTAACCAGTATCAACATTTGATTACTGATAAAACTTATCAAAAATGTTATTTCATTCAAGATTCCTCATATTTAAGACTGTCTGTAACATGTTTCAACAAATGTTGACTTCAGTTTAGTTATCCATAGAAAGTGTCTGCTGCGCAGAAAGATGCACATAAAAAAACTATCGGAATTCCCTTTAATGATAAACTGAGAGAGTGAAAAAAAAACAATTTTCATCTCCGGGAACAAAGAATGACTTTTTATGTTCACCGTTAACATTTACCAGTGTATATGGGCCAACATATGCTTCTGTGTCAAAAAGTGAATTCCCTGATAAAACCTCATTATTTGTTTTATAAGATTTGTCATGAGAATGTTCATTTGTTACCGGCTGTTCACTTACTAATGGTTCTGAGATTGAATTTGTACTTTGACAAGAATGTTTGCTTTCAGAAGATTTTTTACAGCATTCTTCATTGAGTCGGCTAAAGGCTGAAAGCCTTTTGACGAGTCCTTGCTGTTCAGCGATTCTCTAAATGGACCGAATAACACGTGAAGGGATGTAGTTCCATTAGATTTCTCAAACTTCAAACAGTTCACTGCATGAATGAAGTTAAGTTGTGTCAATTCCCTTTGCTATGACCAATATACGATGTAATCTGTCATATTTATGACTTGTAATTGTGCAATACTCGAATGTAACTCATTAAGCATAAATGTGCATTTTAAGAATTGCGCAGGCTTACAAAGCTTGGGTAACATCCAGCGAAAGACAAAAAATAGTTCCACAGGGCTCCAGATAAGATGCGTATTAGCGTAAATTACGTATAGAAATAATGCAAATACGCATGTCTAATAATTTCTAAGCGTATAAAAACGTATATAAAATTACAGAAACGCACACAATGCTTTTTTAAAAACAAAATCTGAATCGTCTGGATGCGTTAGGTAACATAGCCGATCAGCCTTAATTCTCCCACATTGAACGTAAACACGCATCGTATGATTTCTATAGACTTTGCGTGGGTTGAATTTTGCAGTCAGTAAACGGATAAATTATCGGAAAAAGAAGCTCTTACTGGTTTGTTTAGTTACTACTGATATTAAAAATGATTTTATTTCTTATTTTTCGAGAAATAAACAAATCGGCGAAACATTAAATTGTATTTTCTTGTAGTTTTTGAAATCGAAAGTAGATCGTCTATGTTTGGCTGCTTTCACGAAACGAAACAACTTTTTTATGAAAAGATTTAAATAAGAGGTAATTTAACCGTAAACTTCAATGTCAGATACTGCCAATTGCTGCTAAATGTCTTCGTATCATCACAATTTGTAAAATATATTGTTGAAACTGGAGAAAAGTGTAATCGTATCCGGATATAATATTTTGGGTAAATATCGAGCTGTGTTATGAAATTTTAAGAAAAAAACTAAAAACAAACTGAAACTGGTAGACTATACTGTCAGTACATCAATCATTAGCCGACTCAGGCCCTTCAGGCCTTTGATTTAATTTGTTTTTGTCTTTGTTTTCTGTCTGACACTGACAAGATTTTTTTGGTTGCGTAAGATTTGTGATGACTTTTTATATCTGATGTTGGATGTTGACCGAACACTATATGAGTGTTCACTTAATAATGCATGTGCGATTTGAATTTGTATTTTTGGTTTCATAAGATGTGTGGTGATATTTTTCATCAGATTTTTGCCGGATACTATACGAGTGTTCGCATAATAATGCATCTGTGGTTGAATTTTTGTGTCCATGAATTTCATTCTTGTCATAAAAATGGTCTCTTTGAATTAAATTTGATTTAGGCCAAATGCAATAAGAATGTTCACTAAGAATAGTGCCTGGCATTTTTTTGTCAGTGTTACTAATCTTAGTTTATCAGAGCCAGTATAGAACTACAGCTATATTTAGAATCTGGTGTTTTTACAAACCAACCAATAGCTCACTTTAGTAGCAAGGGAGATAATCTTTGAGAATTCTTTCTTTTTTTACAATCTGTCTGTTTACAAACAATTGTGACCTTCAATCGTGCAGGCGAACGGACGTGATCATTTTACTGGAGAGTATCGTTACCCTTTTTTCGGAAAGGTGCGTTGAAGTTAAGTCATTGTAACAAAACCCCATTTCTTTATGTGTTTCAATCAGCCGTTGTTTTGTAATGATTAAATTATCAAGATAGTTTGTCTATTTAAATCAAAAATGGATTTATTTTTGTCGTTTGTGAACGTGAATTAAAAACCATTTCGGTTCTTTCCGCGTATGATTCTTTTCGGTTTTTTTTTTCAGTAAGCGTGACGTCATTTGCCCTAAATTCTAATCTGACCTCGTATCGACAAATTGAGAAAGAAAGCGAACAAAGTGTCTCGTTTTTCACTTTATTTAGTATTGTAATTATTTTTCAATGGGAAACCAGTGTTGCAATTTTACTCAGTAGAATGCCGTCAGGTACTTCATCGCGACGCAGCAGTTCCGGGAATTATGGGATAGACTGGACAACCGGTGAAGGTATAGAACATATTCCCAAGTTGAACGGTATATAGGTTTACTTTGACATATATACACGTACACATTAACTATAGACGGAAAAACCTTTGGTTTTCCCGTATTAAACAATCAGTTCCGTGCCGATTATCATTATACAACAATGTACATTGTTAAATAACAAAATAAATTGTTGCATATTATTATGCCTAAATTATTTATTTATTTGCTGAATTTCAAATAGAATTCATTTAAGGGATAGATTCATTCATTAATCTAGCTGTTATCAACAGTTTATTTGACACAAAACTAATTCCTATCGGCACAGAACAGTGTATTCATTTGGAGTTCCTCGGTTATTTAGGTTTTGAAAGAGAAGGTAAATAGTCGGATGAACGCTGGTATCTGTAAACCAATTAGATCCAAGTTTTAAGTGAAGACTGGTTAAGACTTAGTTGTTATTTCATTTTCAACAAAATTTAAGATATAAATAACCCTAAATCTCTAGAAAAAGGAGGTCCGTACCCCTAGAAAACCCCTAACAGGCTTGTCTAGAGGTACGGATCCGTACCCCTAGACACTTCCTTTAAAATTACATATTAATCCTGTGTAATGTCACACAGCGCATTTAGATTATGTGGGTGCAACATCAAGTGAGACGTGACAGTATTTATACTTAATAGCAAACTTTGAAAAATTCTTTTAAAACTTATCTTTGTAAAGAGAAAATGGACATCACAATTAATAAAAAACCAGTGTGAATTTAGTTGCTATCTAAAAGGCAGAGTTTTGATAAACCAACAGTGCCCCATAGAAATAAAAGAAGTTGTGTTAACATTAATGGCAATACCTGGTATTACAGATTCTTTGTATGAAGTGGTATGTTCTATTAAGCTATTAACTCATTGCCAATTGTTTGCATTAATGATAATCCATAATTCCTGAATGTAACATCAGTTTATTATGATTCTTAGACTACAATAAAGTTAAAGCTCAATTTGGCATTTTTTTAATTCTATTAAAGAATATAAGATTCTTTTACTGGTTGTAGTGCAGATAGGAATATCTGGCCTCAAGGGAAACTGTCTAGTTCCAGTTTTGTTTTATCAGTTGCAGCGTAATGTTACGATTTTTTGATAAAATAACGTTTTTTGAATCAAGAAATATACTATCAGGAACAAAGAGGAACTGTCAAGGTATTGGATTTTTATTCCGTATTATGAAATAAAATATAAATTATTACATAAATCTTCTACAAAAATGTAGTTCGTTTTACGTCATTTACAACACGAGTCATCTTACACCCCGGTGTAAGGTGGAATTTTCCAGCACTGATAAAAATACCGGAAATCCCCGTCTGGTAGGCAAGAAAAAGAAATACGTCTTCTACAGCACAAGATGAGGAGAATTAATTATATAACTAAAATATTTCTGTTATACGGTTAATCCAGGAAGGTCTAATACTACGTATCAGTTGTTCCAGGGTTAATCATGTTATTTATAATCATAGAAACCAGTTATGAAATAGAAATTTGTCTCTTTTCGACTGGATATTAGAAAATAGTGATATAACTTTTTAATGTAGATATCTAATGTTCTTCCAACAAATAAACTTTTGAACTTATATAAACCTGTTATCCTAACCACAGACTATTGCGATTCTTTTAAATGTCATTTATATTGTCAAATGACATCTTTTAGGACAAATTTCGTCCCACTAATTAGCTATGGTAAACCTCTTGTATGGGAGAATGACAAACAACCACTGACATGATAAATTCTTATTTCAAATTCATTCTAAGAAGTTCTTGACCAGAATTTTATCAACTTTCGAGAACACAAACTCTGTTGGTCAAAACCCAATTTAATTTACCAAACTCATAAAAGTCTAGGGTTTTGAAAGGGAGATAAGCAACACATGCTCTTCCCTGTCTTTGAATTTGAATCTCGAGTTTTGTTCAAAATTTACATTGGTAAACAATACACATTAATGATTTCTGCTCCAAAATTTGTGACAAATATACTGGGCTTATAGCAAAAAAAAAAAAAAAAAAAAAAATGGCATATGTGGGGATTCGAACTCCGGACCTCTCGCATGCATGCTTTGCGTGCTAACCACTGGACCACGACTTTTAACGTCATAAAATTATGTATATAAATAAATTTTGTTACGCTAGTGTGTCTGGATTTGTTTTACATTGGCATTGTTTTGTAATTACTTGCTTTTCTACATTAAAAATTAAACTGGCGATGATTTTGTTCTTCAAACACTACTATAATGCACATTTTATTCAATATTGGAAACTATTATAAGCGGGACGCTTGAATCATCAAAAAAACGTCATACAAAGAGACCCGAATAAGACCAATTTCATCTAACACCGCGGATTTTCAACTCGTTAAAATACGACAGAATAAGAATCATTTGTCTGCTGATGATTGTTCGGAAAAAAACTTTATTTTGTCGAATGTCAGCAGCAGTTCCGGGAATTATGGGATAGACAGGACAACCGGTGAAGGTATAGAACATATTCCCAAGTTGAACGGTATATAGGTTTACTTTGACATATATAAACGTACACATTATCTATAGACGGAAAAACCTCCGGTTTTCCCGTATAATGTTAAGGTCAGGTTTACTTTGCTTATTTGGGACATCTAGCACTAATTTTTTGTGTTTTCCTTATATCTTATTGAAGGAAGATTTGACAAACAAAAGCCCTGCGCATATGATGTGGCGCATGTGGTATTTTAGAAATCGCAATTTAACCTGTTAATTCTGTATTCATATTTAAGATAATATGACGATATATTTTAAGATCAATTCGGAATAATGATAATTACAATATATTAGGTTTTGTCTTAGTTTAAGCCTGGTACTTGAAAAGCTTTAATTGATTTCACTTTACTATGATATGGTTGTGGCTACACTATTCTAATCCTTAAAAACGTTACTTGTTTTGATATAAATAAAAATAAGAAATTGCTCAATGAGTTTTAACATAAGATATAATTGTAGCAAGTGCAACGATAAAAATATCCGCACTGTTATTTATTGATACATGAAGCTTCAATATTTTATACGTGCATGTCATAGATATTTGATTTCCCGGTTCGTGCTTCGTCAAACTTTGTACAACTAGTATAATTAGTATAGTAATTTAACATTTTTTTATTTCCGAAATAATTATCTGAAATACTATGTTTTCTTCAGCAAAGATATTGAATATTTTTTCTCACCTGTGTGTATACAAGTATTTTATGTAAGAAAGTATGAAATATCTAGCTTACGTTAAAATAAAAGAACACTTTTTACACAATGTTTGTTCCTGTAAAATTTCATAGAAAGAAATAATGCAGCCCTCAGTTATTTTGCATTCGCTTTATTCATTAATAAAAATATCTAAAGCTTTAATCCTTTTCAATTCTTCTTAATGACAAATTGGATAAAGAATGTAGGGAAACTCCACTTACATTATTTCTTAAATTTTGGACAGATGATGGGAATATCGATGAGTGCCTAACGAACATTGATGGAGGATATATACATGCTGTATGGACCCAGGAATTTGACACAGGAAAACGCGAAGGTAAACTCGAAAATTCCAATATGGACAGCCCACTTGAAACAGCGGCTGCAAATTTCAAAGGGGCAATGGTGTAAACGACTCCCAAAGGGTTAGGCCCGGAACAAGGTCATACTTGATTTGTTTGTTTGTTTTGGGTTTAACCACGTTTTCAACAGTATTTCAGTCAAGTAACGGCGGGCAGTTAACCTAACCAGTGTTCCTGGATTCAGTACAAATCTGTTCTTCGCAAGTAACTGCCAATTCCCCACATGAATCGGAGGTGGAGGACGAATGATTTCAGACATAATGTCTTCTATCAAATTGCCAAGGAGAACATACGCACCGCCCGAGGATCGAACTCACGACCCCGCGATCCGTAAACCGACGCTCCCCCTATTGAGCTAAGCGGGTCAGGTTATACTTGAAGACAAAATAAAAAAAATATCAGAAATTTTAGTAATATAGTTCCAAGGCCTGAATGTTTTGTTCTTCAGGATATCCGTATTAATTGCAAAAAATAGGGATAGAACCTAACATTTTCATGATGGAAAGACATTAAACAAAGTATAGAAATTGATTTCTAGGTCACTGAAATCACCAAAAATGCTTTCAAAAATGTCTATGTTTATATCAATAACTGAAGTATTAGTATTTAGTTTAATGCCGTGACCACAAAGAATGACAACTCTTGCCTTAGGCAAGTACTTACGAGCAGGGATATCTATTCGTTTACTTCTCTAGCAGCTGCACAATTTAGCGTTTTAGACACAATATCATTGTTTGTTTTACATCAAATGCAATTAGGATATACCCTTAAAGATCTGATTTTTTTTCAGCTTATATATGATGAAACAATCTACTTTTAACAAACCGAAATAATGAAATTTCACGTACTATTTTGCAGTGAAGGTTATACAGTTTTCGCTTGTATCAAAATGAGATATCACTTACTATTTTACGGTGGTGATGATAAGTTTTGCTTCTTTCAGTATGTCGCATTTATGAACAGGTGTTGTAATACCTGACATATGGGATAAGTAAAAGTGCAATGAAATTGATCTATTAATTTTTTTAGACTTTCAAACCTGCCATTGACGACTGTAACGAGGTACTGGTAAAACCAATAACAAAAATTCCAAACTTGAATATTTCAATATATACCATCGGGCAACTCTCAAGTTGTGATATTTTGAAGTATCATATCAACTAAAAACAAAGGCCGCCACGTGAGACAATATTTTTGTTTGACGGTAGAACGAATGGTTTCTGCCTAATAACTTTATTGTTTTACGATCATTCTATCAAAGGGCAAGGTCACCACAGGGGCCTGAACATGTCATGCAAAACTGAAACTGAAAACCAAGAATGTTGAAACTTCATTGAATGGTTGGTCATGTAGAGTAAATGACTCGTTTGATTTTGGTGTCACTCGATCAAAAGACAAGGTCACAGGGCCAGAACATGGAAAATTGTTTCTGATCCATAACTTTACTCAAAACGTCAACAGTTCAAGGGATGATTGGTCATGCCTATTAGATACCCCTTGTTGGTCATTAGGACATTCTTTCGGAGGTCAATGTCAAAAGGGCCGGAACATGAAAAGCCGTTTCCAATGAATATCTTTAGAACCACTTTACCCAGAACGCTGAAAGATCATTGGATAACTGGACATGCATAGCAGATGATCCCTATTCCATTTCAGTCACTTAGACAACCATTAGTGTGTCTTTGACTTTCGCTCCTGTCGCCTATTGACTTTTTGCCTATTACTACAGTAATTTTCATTAAGCAAAATTTGATTTTTTCACACTGGCTGTATAAAGTATTTCTTAGAGGCAATAGTGATTATCCGATATGTATTTGATAATGTTTCTACTTGTTAACCTTTAAGATTATTCATATCTGAAACTGAATTTAAAACATAAAAATAATACATAAATTGAGACCATTATACCATTATTTTCAGTGTGTGTACGAAGACATACATTTATCTAAAATGAGTCACCTGTTGTCTGCTTCTAGTTTCCTTTTTGGCAAACGGTATAAATAATAGAGGGAAAACTCTTAAACTGTATTGTTAACTTCGAACATAATATTATGATGGAAATCTTGCAGACATGTTTATTGAACAAAAGGATCTAGTAGAGAACGAAGAATTTGCACAGGGGACATGTCAGGAGAACATTATTACAACATGCGGACAGGATATTGAGACAGAGGAACACGGAGGAAAATTGGAGGAAAAGACAGCCGAAGAGATCATTCCAACAAGGTATTACATAACAACAGATATGGCACTATTTCAACAAGATTCACTCTCTTGAAGATTTTTTTTACATTTTCTAATCAGTAAGTTAAAACTAGATACTGGTATTGATTTAAACAATACTGGTTGTCTAAGAAGAAAAACGGACTTATGATGCCGCGTGCGTCGGTCCTTTCTGTCTGTCCGTCCGTCATAATTCGTGTCATCATCATGACGGGTGCTGCACATTTCATAAAGTCTCATGGACAGACTCCATGTTACCAAAATATGTTATTAATTTGTTTTGTTGCGTTCTATTTCTTACAGATTGCATTAAATATCAAACAGAAGTCTTTAAGTGCCATATGGCGGCTTTAAAATGTCTCTTCTTAGTTGAACTTACTCTGTTGTATTTTCTGGTTCTTTATAATCACAGAGTACATGCAGTTTTACTGTAATAGAGTTCTGCTTAAGCCCGTTTTAGGGTCGTGAGGGTTTTTGCACATTTTATTATCTGTCATTTATAAACTCCATCAAACCGAGACAGCTTAAGGCTTACTTTGTTATGTTTTATGCTTCCAAAGGATCTTCGTACAGATTTTATAAATATTCCGTCATGTGCAACAATCCACATTACACACACACATCAACCTTTCTGCCTCCCATTCCCAACCTCCAAAAAAAATCACCTAGTTTCTTGAGCGTTAAAGTTCTGTCACAGCCGCCGCACAAAACAACCTAGCCATCACCAACAGTCGCATTACACCCCTCCGAAACACACACCCGAAAATTTTACTTCCTCCTCCTCCTCCTCCGTAGGAAGTATATTGCCCTGCTTTGCGGAGCTCTTGATTATCCGTATCTTAAAACATTTAACTTTGTTTATTTTAGTGAAAATTATATCTATCTTGAATACTTGTTTTTCAAATTATTACAAAAGTAAAAGTTAATATTATACAGCATTAGTTCACGAAAAAGACCACGATATGGGTGGAAATATTTAAAAAAAGGATTTTAAGGAAATAGCCAAATCCTTTTGAGCTTGTATATTTAATTTATTCCTCAACCGTCAATTCCGATATCGGTGTCTCTATTTATTGATGTCTGTGTGTTGATGTTTTCTAAAGCAGTTTGTACTGATGTTAACACTGCCGTTATGTTGTCACTGTTTTCAATTCTTTGCAGATTTGTTTGTTGCCTATTCTCTGATCTCAAATGAGACGATATGTCCTTAAGAACGTTGGTTATTTAATCCAATTTGGTGAAAAGACGATAAACATGGATAATCTTTTCTTATGAGGTGGGCCGGTGGTCTAGTGGTAACACGCTTGACTGTCAATCCAGAGGTCCGGGGTTCGAATCCCGGTCCAGGCACTGGAAATTTCTGAGATGCTCTTGAGTGTCTCCCACCTAACTAGAGGCCTGTACTGGTTCTTCCCAGGAAAGACGGCTTCGCGTGTATTCGGTGCTATACACCGGGCACGTTAAAGAACCAGACTGTCTATTCGAAAAGAGCAAGGCTAAGTTAGCCGGACTCGTCTGTATCTGAAAAGTTCTCTCTGTCTGTTCTGGGGGCTTTATCTTAGAGGATGATTTCGCGCCCTCTGTGGCTGCAGTTGCTGTAAAGCGCCTTTGAACGTATTTATCATGAAAAGGGCGCTATATAAATCTGGTATAATAATAATTATGATCGCTGTTCTTCTGTTGGTAGGCAGACACAGACATCAATAAATAGAGACACCAATATCGGAATTGACGGTTGAGGAATAAATCAAATATACAAGCTCAAAAGGATTTGACTATTTCCTTAAAACCCTTTATATATATATATATATATATATTAAGAGAGAATTTATACGAACTAAATCACCACCACAATATACCAGACCAATTACGGCAAAGCGCCTAGCAGTACAAACGAACACGATCATATCACAGCAAGTCCACTAACCCAGTAAGATTAGTTTCGGCGCTGCTTTATATATGAGCCCGAATTATACTACACATTCGTACTGGTTCAACATTTGCATATATATACTCAAATCTCTGTTTTCATGTCTCATAAATCAGCAGTGACATTTTAGTCTTTTTAACTGAATGGGACCAGAGAAGCTATATTTTCTCTCTGAAAGTTAACTGGATCTCAAGGATACATTGAATATATATATAGATAATTTGCATTAAGGGATATAATTATATTCAGAACAGTTGACTTTCCCATACGTGAGATCCGCTAGGATACAAGTTCGCATTATAAATTTTTATATAGTAGAGAGAATTTATACGAACTAAATCACCACCACAATATACCAGACCAATTACGGCAAAGCGCCTAGCAGTACAAACGAACACGCACATGCCACAGCAAGTTCACTAACCCAATAAGATTAGTTTCGGCGCTGCTTTATATATGAGCCCGAATTGTACTACACATTCGTACTGGTTCAACATATATATATGCCTGAAATATATGACCTTGTGTTGTATGCCTGAAATATATGACTTTGTGTTGTACATTTGTAGTAAAAGTTAAAAGCATAAATCATGGACAGTCGACATTATTATATACGGGACAGATTAAAGTACATTTCATCTTGGACTGAATTTGTGTATTGAAAATAAAAAACAATTATCCTTTCAAAATTTCAATATAAATATAAAAACATCCAATGTCTTAACTTTGCACCACTTTATACATGTTTTACAAATTAACCGATTGGAATAGTCCACGTTGTCAGGTTAATCAGGTGGTCAGTATCACATGTATATGGAATTCCGTACATTTAAAGTGAAGATAACTTAAATGTGCTTAGATATGATTACATTAAATTGTCATTACAAAACTGTTGAATTTAAAGCTGAAATATACGACTTGTAGTAAAAGGTAGGTACTGCTTGTAATAACTATTATATTTGCAGCACAATGAAGTACTTCATCTCAGTATGGATAATGTGCTATTAATGTATTAGTGTAGGTATTTCAAACTAGAGACATTTGTAGTGTGGTGATAGTGACACTAAGTCTCTGTTATTTTGTAGTTATCTTTAAAAAGTCTATTGTGCAATATACGGTAGTGATAAGCCTCTTTTAATTTGTAGTTTGAATTAACGTCATTCACTTTGCAGTATGTTGTAACGGTGAGTCTCCATTAATTTGTTTTCATTGGCATATATAGCCTGACGATGAGGTTCGGTTATTCTTAACATCCTTTATTATGCAGTATGTCATGACGATGAGCCTCACTTATTCCTTAGAAAATGTTTTAATTAGCATGCTTTATTGTGCAATATGTCGTAACGATGAGCTTCAGTTATTCCGCGGAAACTGTTTCAACTATCATGCTTACTTGTGCAGTATGTCGTAACGATGAGTTTCAGTTATTCCATAGAAACTGTTTTAATTAACTTGCCTTATTGTGCAATATGTCGTAACGATGAGCTTCAGTTATTCCGTAGGAACTGTTTTAATTAACATGCTTTATTGTGCAGTATGTCGTGACGATGAGCCTCAGTTATTCCGCAGTTACAGTTGTTCTGTAGTTTTAAATAACATCTTCTTTTGTGCAATATTTCAGACTGCTTTGACGATGAATAGAAAACAATCAGTGAAAACATTTCAAAGCATATAAAAGAAATTCGAAATAAAATATTTACCTTTTAAAAAATATAACGTGTCAATTAGAGAAAATGTTTACTGATATCAAACATTTTTGATATCACACCTACATTGATACTGTTGATGTTGCATCCAATGTGATGTTGCTAACTGTGTATCGTTTTTAACCTACCGATGTGATGTGGATATCATATCTAGCCTAACCTATGTGTCGTTTCCAACGTGGATGGCGTTGTTCAGTGATTCATGTATGAATTAATTTAACGTTTGGGGGCCTTCCCGTTAAACAGACCTCTTGGAAATCTTATTTCCACAGGATCACGTTTAATATTACACATTCCAGATCAAAAATCATAGTACATTTTTATGCTTTTCAAGTGTTTCACAGAAATTGGACTATTTTTGAAAAGAGGTTTCCTGTCATATTGTATGAAAAGAAATCAGACTATATTCACAATTTATGTTTTTCTTGTGTGTATCTCAGGATTTGTGACTATTTTCCAGTTAGAAATGTCTCAGGTATCAGACGCACTATTAGATGATGTATGTTGACTACTTTGTTCAATAGAATTGTTGTGCAAGACTCTATCTTTCATTTGGTGGCATTCAGACTGAATGGAGATTATCAAAAGTTGTATCATTTACTGCAAGTATGTTATGAATAATAACCAAATGTTTTTTGGGTTTTTTTCTTATAGGGATTGCAAATAACCTGTAGACCGAATGGCAACAGTGAAGTTCAACAACGTATAGGGTTTGAAGAACTTGAATCAATCGCACGTCAATCACATACTGATGGTATGCTAGATTTTCTTTATGGATTTTTATTTCTTTAAATGCGTATTTCAAAAATTGTACAAAGATTGGACATTATGGCATTGCATCATGTATTATTCGCATTTGTCGCTATAGTGTACATAGGTAGCTCATCTTTTACATTTTATATAAAAAAATATATAAAATATAAAAAAACTTTTATGTATATTACATATTTTCTTAAGGTATTGGACCCATAATGACAATGAAATTTCCGTTCGTTTACGTACCCCCCGTGTGCGATTTCGACATGTTTCGGAGATAACAGAAACTTATCTTTCATAGCAATTGGAGAATACCGAAAATGCATACGGGGATTTGTAGATAAACGAAAATTGATTGTCATTTGGGGAACCATTTACTTAATTAGAGATGGTCAGTCAAATGTTGAATATGATGTTGATTTGAATGAAAATATTTAGTAGGAAGCATGTTTGGAATTCGCCGAGTGTTTCAGTAGTAAGAAACTTACAAGGAACAAATTTAAATTTTATTTTTCTTTACGTCAGGGCCCAATTGTTCGAAACTTATACTGGCTGTTAAACTAAACACTTCTTTAATTTTGATTCAAAATATTAGGCATGATGGGAATCACTAATATGATGTTGTAGTTTAACTGTAAAGACATTTTAGTTTCATAAATCTTAAATTATAATATGTTTTACTAAGTCTTCTTTAATGTCGAAATGTAACTCTAAAAGTCAATCAACCGTTAGCTTAATTGCCTGTTAAAGTTTTGAACAACTGGGCCCAGATAGTTATCAGATGTAGATTAAATCTAAGAGAAACATGTTTTGTTATCCAAATGATTTACAAGGAATGTCGAAAAGATTGTAAAAACTGATTATGCTTTGGAAAAATAAAAATGACATTATTGCAAAATTATATAGATCTACCATTTAAACCATGTAAAAATATTCAGACAGCCATGATAGTGCATTTTTATATCCTTTATTATTGCGAGATTATTATAATTTGAATACTAGTTATCTGTGTTGTATATGTGTTTAAGATATCGTTCAAGATGATTGAAAACTTAATTGTATATAAATATGTGAAACTTGATAAATGTACACGCTTCTTTCCGTCTGCTTTCGCTTTTCAAGTTTTGTATTGTCTCGCTTTCTTTTTCCTTTTATCGTTTCAAATATATGATGTTTTAATAATAGTTCAGTATAAGTTGCTGATCACCATAAAATCAATAATTTGGCATGCTTTCTTATATGCAATACATTTAAAATTTTTATAATAATTGAACTCAAAACAAAAATAAGTACTTTTTCAGTGTAATAAAATACCTGCATAATTCAAACAACTTCTCAGTTTTGGAAGCAGAAGTAGTGAGCCTAGTACCAAACATGCATTTCTTTGGGTAGTTGATATACTCGTGGAGTAATACCTCTCCTGTTTTTAAAACTTGCATGTACCGAAAACTATTTTGAGGTGTAAGTGCTATCAGGCCTCTTGTTAGATGTAGCAAGTTATGAAATATAAGACACATTTGTTCTACTGTACGATGTTTATATACCTACAATTATATTATATCATTATTGCTTGTATAATACATATTACTATTTTACTATTCTTCTTTGCATTCATCGATATACAGTTTTTACTCTCCTTATTTGTTTTGTTATGTCTCCCACCACACAGTGGTGTGGGAGACATATTGATTTACTCCAGTCTGCGTGTGTGTGTGTGTGTGTGTGTGTGTGTGTGTGTGTGTGTGTCACAAAGCTTGTCCGCACTCTAAGTCGAACATTTCTCATCCGATTTTCACCAAACTTAAATAAAATGTGTTTGACCATAAGACCTCGGCCAAGTTCGATAACTAACCAAATCGGTCTAGGCGTATTGGAGTTATGGCCCTTGAATTACCAAAAATCGGCCTTTTTACTCTTGTCCGCACTCTAAGTCGAATATTTCTCATCCGATCTTCACCAAAATTGAAAGAAATGTGTTAGACCATGAGACCTCGGCCAAGGTCAATAACTAGCTAAATCGGTCCTATGATTTTTGAGTTACGGCCCTTGAATTACCGAAAAATCCGCCTTTTTATTCTTGTCCGCTCTCTAAGTCAAACATTTCTCATCCGATCCTCACCAAACTTGAACAAAATGTGTTTGGCCATAAGACCTTAGCCAAGTTCGATAACTAGCCAAATCCGCCCAGGCACTTTTGATTTATGGCCCTTTAATTACTGATTGGATCCACTCGTCCAGACCATCGAATTGGATCCACTCGTCTAAACCATCTAGAGAAACTAGACATTTTTCATAGGGGCAGATGTGGGAGACATGCGCTTTTCTCAAAAGCATCTCTAGTTTTGTTTTGTTTTGTTGTTTCTTACATTATATCTCATATTTGGAGTATTAATAATTGTTTTGAATATGTCTGTTCCAAATATTTTCAGATTCGAGCCGTTTAGGTAGTTTACCTCAATTAGAGCTGGTAATCTCGGATATCAATTAGGTTTGGATAAGTAATACACTTTGCGCTGTTTTGTAAATATATTTAGCAACGGCTCTGTATATGAATTGGCTACCGTAGACCGATGTTTTTTTTTTATTATCATTATAATCTAAAAACTATAATCTGCATTTGTTTTTAAATTTATGTTATGTATTGATTTGTTTTAAGTATGTGTTTTGAATACTATTACTTTCTTTCTAGTATGAAAACTGTTAAAACGTTATATGAAGACCCTACACAAAGTTCCACAATTTATGATATGTAAATATATCACGAAGAATTGCCAAAATTTAAATTACATTATGGAAGTCTAATGTATTCAACTTTGTAGTAATCTTATGACAGATTTTAAACTTTATTTACCTTAAGTATTTTTATGAAATATTAAGCCAATTTAGTCTCTTTTTAAAGAATTAGGGGGCATCACAGTGTTGTAGAAATACTCAGCAATAATGCATGCAAACTGCAGCAAGTCTCATGTGTTGCGGTAAAACAATCTATAAACTGTATCCTCAAGTTACACTTTTATTTTTAAGAAGGCGTTCAGTTATAGCATTGTAAATTATTTATAGTACATGTATGTTATAAAAAAATATTCCGAACTGATATACTGAAAACTGTTTTCTGCGAAATGAGACAGATTTTTTTAATATCTCGGTAAGTTTTCTGAAATTGGGTTACTACTACATTACGTTCAACTTTTGATATATAATCATTAATTTATTAAATTGTTTTAAACACACTCATAAATTCTGTATCTGGCCGTAAAATTTTGAAAAAGTGGAAAAATACATGTACACTACAAAAACCTGAAAACTATTTGAATCCGCTATAACGCTATAAATGTTTTTGGCTATGTAGTAATTATCTACTCAATAACATAGCTTGGAATTCTTCCGGGGTTTTCTTTATTTGTTGTTTATAGAAATATATTGTACTTTTCAAATACATGTATATATTATGTATTATTAATGTTACTTTTACTGTGTAACAAAATATTTAAAAAAAATATTATTGCATGAACATTGTTTAAGCATATTTTACAGAATTATGAATTTGTTAGTATTTGAATGTTTGTAAATACAAGTTTGTATTAATTGGTATGTTTTTAAAAGATACAGAATGTGCTCACCATGACTATAAACGTAACTGACCAGTCGCCAAACGTCCGATCGCATCGCCTCTTAGATCACGTGGTCTGGAAATGCGAAACCTTCGACAAACAAGCTTCAAAATGACGGATACGATAATGCTGAAATGATGTCCCTTACGATGTTGGCTAATATTTCTTTCATTACAGAAAATCACTATAGCTAATAAGTTTGCTAATCAGTCATTATCAATTCTTTCAGGAAGGTCTAATATGCATTCTTTGGAATGTTTTCGGGATGGAAATAACACTATTTCCGGGTATTTGACTTTCAAAGTTGGTAAATCGAAAGTCAAATGTTTTGCTAAGACTCCGCGTTGAGTTGTAGTTTTCTTCACTCTCATATGTTTCTCAAATTCTAAAATGTATATTGTATTTTCGTATATCTCTCAAATTCTTATCTGAACTTCTATACTGTATTTTCATATGTCCTCAAATTCTACTTCATTTCAACTATTTCAACTACATAACGTTTCCAAATATAACCCGCTCAAAGAAAATACTATAAAAGTGTTGCATATTTAACGCAATATGAACGTATTGAACAAATCTACGTCCTGATTAATATACTTTCTGTCACATTATTAACATTTCTTCTAAATTCTTGATATCATTTATTTATTCATTCAACTTTACTTGACATGTGTTAATTTATTTCGGGTATACAAACGACTTCTCATTTGTGGCTATTAAACTGAAATTTAAGGAGTTTCATAAATACTTATTTTTAATGAACTTGCTAAGTTTTATTTATAGGGGGTAGGTATGGGCACCCGAACAATCACTGGTATTCCAGCGGGATTCACATGAGTCCGAGGCTGTGCCCAGTTTAGGGATTATTGTACGATTTCATTATGAAGCTTTTATGATCTTTTTAAATTCTTCAAAATTTCAAACCTTCACCTGAGTGGTATTTATTATATCAATAACAGTTTTTTAAATTTCTAAAAGCTTATGCCTTGTATACGTAGAGCAGTACTTAAAGATTTTTCGAGAAAAAAATGAAACACTAAATTTCTGACGAAAAAAGGGTTGCCGACCCAATCAGTTCTTTTTATTTGGTCATATAACGCTACTGATTGAACATACTTGTTCATTCACAAAATAAGTACCTTAATTCATTTGGAGTTCAATAATTATATGTTACAGCTTTGTTAAATTATTACATGTAATTTGTAAATATTCGCACTTATTTATTTTTGTCTTCGCCAAATAGCGGTTACTTTTAAATTTGATGTAAGTTTTAAGGTCTCGAGTTTATATTTAACTTAGCCGACATAAGTGCTTTTTATTGTAAAAATGCCAAGTTTGCATTTTGCATCACTGGAGACTTCGTTTTGGTAAAGGGAAAGAAATAACTTGCAAAACTCTAACTTCACTTCAACAGTTAAGCAATAAAACAGAGTTTTAACTAAGACAGATGCTTACTTATCTAATAACCTCGACAACCAGCTTGTCGAAGGAAAATGGCGGCGATAAGTGGTACACACGTGTGTGTTAAATATCGTTATCTGATTGGATCATAGATAAGTCTGATTGACAGGCGGCGACTGGTCAATTGTATATACATTGAACACAAGTTTTAACTAGCCATCTCTTGTACAAATATTGTTCTAAAAGTTGTTAACATCTGTCGAATATGTCTATCTGCGGAATTTTGAATCAGTTAAATTATAATTACACGTATGTTAAACTGGCTTAATCAAACCGAGTCATTTATGTCGTGTTTGGCGACCTGTATTTTTTCACTTTTTTGCCCCTATATTTATGTTGGAGGCATATAACGTTGCTGCTGTCCGTCCGTACGTCCGTATGTCTGTATATCCCGAAAGCTTGTGTGTTTATTTTTTCCCACACTATCATCCTGATTTGCTTCAAACTTTCATAGACAAACAAGCTTGATGTGAAAATGAACATAACGGAAGCATTTTTTTGTGACTATCTTTACCAAAGTTATGGCCCTTTGATACTTTTGCCATAGAGAATATAGAAAAAAATCTTGTGTGTCCAACTCCTGCCACACTATCAGCCTGATTTGCTTCAGACTTTCACAGATAAACAAGCTTGATGTTCAGACGACCATAATGGAAGGAACGTTTGCTTGAAAGTTCCACATATGAAAGACTTTAATGTGAAGAAGACAATAGATAATGGCTTTTTTCTGTTGCTATTTGTTACTAGAAATAGGGGCCTTTCTTTCTTTCATAAAATAGGCCAGGTGTGTTCAGCGTATTGTTAACGTTTTGAAGGAATGGATTCAAAGTTGCTCAGATGCACAAATTTATCTGAATACAATTTGCTTTAAACTTTAAGTCGAACAATCTTTACTAAAATCTTTTCTATTTAGAGGATGGCACTGTATGTGGTGGCATCCGTGTCCAATGGACACAATTCTAGTTTTATATTATATTATATTATATTATATTATATTATATTATATTATACACTGGAAACAATTCTTTGTAGAAGCTTTGTCCGAACATAACATAATTAGGAATGCACGTATCTGTGTCAAACATAGGATCTTTTGTTTTGTTTGTTTTGGGTTTAACGCCGTTTTTCAACAGTATTTCAGTCATGTAACGGCGAGCAGTTAACCTAACCAGTGTTTCTAGATTCTGTACCAGTACAAACCTGTTCTCCGCAAGTAACTGCCAACTTCCCCACATGAATCAGAGGTGGAGGACGAATGATTTCAGACACAATGTCTTTTATCAAATCGTCACGGAGAACATACGCCCCGCGATCCTTAGACCGACGCTCTACTTATTGAGCTA
Source organism: Mercenaria mercenaria (assembly GCF_021730395.1). Classification (NCBI taxonomy): domain Eukaryota; kingdom Metazoa; phylum Mollusca; class Bivalvia; order Venerida; family Veneridae; genus Mercenaria; species Mercenaria mercenaria. The sequence continues at coordinate 52,700,999 of NC_069365.1, forward strand.
AGCGGGCGGGTCAATCATAGGATCTATGATTGATTTAGAAAAAATCTAATTATGACACTTGATATATGATATACAGTTTTCAGAAGAGTTGTAAGTTGTAAAGAAATGGGACTCATTTTTGTGTCTTATATATACTACTCCTTTATTCATTTTATAAGATATGATGTTGCAATTATGTGAATTATTACCTTAAAGACGGCGTTTTTTTTTATTTTCTTTCATTTTGTGTAATTTTATCCTTCATTAAAATATGTTAGATTTTTCAATCGTATTTAATATTACGTTTCACTTAATGGAATATTTGTGATGTTAGACAAAATTGCAAAATCTTAAGCAATTATAATTAGAAATGTGTAAGTTTACCGACTTGACATGGCTTTCATCTAATTAATGATACTATTGAAATTGAAAGTTATTATATTTTTGTTATAGCTTTTTTTAAATGTGGATTTGTCACAAATTTTCAAAATCAGAAAACAAATGTTCAAAATAACGAGCTGGAAAGCCCAGGTTAAACCAATACTATCTAGCATAGAAAACGTTAGGTAAAAGTATTTAGTATTTTGTTTCGACACGTTTGCTACTGAGCTAACATTGTTTTCAATAAGTCAGAATGTCAATAAAGGTAACATATGTTTTTGATAAACAATAAAAAACTACTGTACATGTCAAAATTTTGAGACTTAGATCTTTAAATTTAAATGAAGTATAAACATAAAAATTTCTCATAGAAATATTCTGTAACTATGTTTTTCTTGTTAACTACGCATTGTTAAATATTGTACGCTGAAACTACTATATATATTACGTTCAACCTTTGATATATAATCTTTGTTTTATTAAATTGTTTTAAACAAACTCATAAATTCTGTACCTATTAATCTGACCGTAATATTTGGAAAAAGTGGAGAAATACATGTACAATACAAAAAAAAAAAAAAGAAAACTATTTGGATTCGGGGTTTTCTTTATTTGTTGTTTGTAAAATTTGTACTGAAATATTCAAAAACATGTATATATTATGTATTAATATTGTTACTTTTACTGTGTAAAACATTTAGAAAATTATTATTGCATGAACATTATTTAAGCATATTTAACAGAATTATGAATTTGTTATTTGAATGTTTGTAAATTCAAGTTTGTATTAATTGGTATATTTTTAAAGATACAGAATGTGCTCAACATGACTGAAAACGTTATTGTATATGCATTGCACAAAAGTTCTAACTGGTCACCTGTTGTACAGATATTGTTCTAAAAGTTGTTCACATCCGTCATACAAATAATTTTGTTGTATAACTTTCAGATACTTGAAAGTAGAAATCTATTCTAATCAACAGTTGAATTTTACAGCAGATCAACAACAACAAAACGAACCTTAAAATACATCAATATCTGGTATTGCCTTTTTAGGAAGCAATTACAGCCCACGAACAAACTCGCTTTGTTGTAATATAATATTGGAAATACCGTTGATGGTTGGTTTTCTATGCAAGCGTTGCAATCGCAACAGGACCTTGAATATTTTGCTGCTATTGTAAAACTGTTACTTGTGCCACACGTTTCAGGATAAGGTCTGGTCCTTTTGCAGACCATATCATAACTCAATGTGCAGTTATATTGTGTTAGGGTGATCTTGCTGTTGTTTGTGTGCATTATCCTTAGCTCAACTCATTTCATTGATGATTCTTTGATAAGGACAAAAGGGCATGAAACATGCGATAATCTGCTTCTGCATAGTATCCGCCACGTCAATATTTACGGGATAAAATAAGTTTCCAACAAAAAGAAGTCAACGACAATGTCATTTTTTTAAATCTGAGTTTAAAAACAATGCATTTTACTACATCAGTTCTTTGTACATGGAAATCTTCCTCCATACAATAACGGAGCTGCAATCAAACATGTCTGCTCCAAGAACGCATCTGGTTCTGTAACGCTCATCAAGGCGTCGATGGATGTGTGTACAAAGCCCTTTTTAACGCACATTTTGGTGCTTCGGTATTGTGGGCATACCTCGGGAAGTCCTCCCCACACACCACAGTTCTACCATGGTTCACTTGCGTAATCTCTGACACATGTCGTCAATATCTACAGGTTCCAGCCAGTCAGACTTGCTCCGGAACAAACCTTTGCAAAAGTCCTTAAACTCTCAAAATCATCATAGAAAAGCGTAGCTTCACTCATTCATTTCAAAATCACCACCGAAAACCTTTTTTATTTTCTTTTTTTTTAATTCTATTTTCTTAAAATCTGATTAAACAGAAAATCGCTATTGATCGCAGTCATTTTGTGACGTCGTTATGCATTGTTAGCAAGCATTTGACTTGATTTTCAACTCGGCTGGTCAACTGAAACTACTTCCCGACCCAGATGTGACATATCTCATATCTTCGTATCTGATAATACGCACGACTTTCATGGACTGATTTTTTTAAAAAAGACTCTCTGTTTCGATCGAGCGCGTTCAACAAAAGACATTTTGTTTTATGTATGGTGATCTATCAAAAGCAAAGAATAAATTTATTTTACGACAAATGATATGCTTGACTTTCATGGACTTCACGATTTTTTAGTCATCATCATTATCTTTAATAAAAAAAATGGTGACCAATTAGAAATTATTTTGAATGTTGTGTGATTATGTTAACCTTAGGATCGTTCTGATTTTGTGCTGTCCGTCAGTCTATCTGTCTGTCACAAGTTTGTCCACGCAACTCCTCCGACAACTCTAGGCGGATTTACATCAAACGTCACAGAAGTTATCATTGGCAAACCTACCTGTGCATATCGTTTGCATGTTGTGGTTCAGTGATTTTCAATGATCCTTGATTCCAATTTTATAATGTTTTGGTAGCTTCTCTTATAGTTTTAGACAGAATTCTACTAAACCTTACGGGAGTGATTATTCCTAAGCCTAATTGTGCATAATTCCGGCATATTCCGGTTCAATGATTTTCAGTGCAATTATGACTCTTGAGTTGTCGTTTGTTGCCTTTTCTACGCACCTTTCCTGAGACCAAAGGGAGGAATTACACAAAACTTCATAAAAGTGATCATTGCCAAATCTTGTTGTTCCAGTTCAATGACGTTAGGTAGAGTTATGGCGCTTGGTTCGTCCAGTGTTATCATGTTTTAGCCACTTCTCATATAATGTTATAATGGGTGGATTTCATCCAAATCTTACAGGAGTAATCAGTGCTAGACTTATTGTGTATGTTGTTGGCATGTTTCGGTTCAGTGATTTTCAGCGGAGTTATTGCCCTTTTTTGTCAAATTTTATGTAACATATTATGGCAACTTCTCTTACACAGTTGGGCAGATTTCAAACAAAGCTTACAGAAGTTGTTAGGTCCAATCTTTGTTATGCATATCATCAGTATGCCCTTATCATGGTTCAGTGATTTTCTCTAAAGTTATGGTTCTTGATTTGTGGCGTTTTATGACGTCTGCGTACTAAGTTGTTAAAGACATACGATTTTCGTAAAAAAACAATCTCTGCAAACTAATAAGTCTTTTTTAAAATGAAATTGTGGCCAACCAACTCAAATAAATTATCTTCTTTTAGCTTATTTAAGCCCAAAATGACCATGTGCAAGCTGTAAGCGTCCTTTGTATGTCCAATAGTTTTATTTGCAACAATTTAATACATTGGGGACAGCATTTTCTTGATCATTCTTTGAGGAGGAATAACTTTTGAAAAGCAGATATTTTTTTACAGATTGCTCTTTTCAAACGAACTCAAAAGAAGACAGTCCTAGTCTTAGTGTTTTGATACACTTAAATGGCGAACATATCTATCTGTGATATTTTGAAAACGTTTTATATTACTGTTACAGAGATATTCATGCTTTACGTAACATTTGAAGGTATGAATGTGATTAATTAATCTAATAATTTTACGTGTTATCATTATCTTTCAAAATTTCTGGAAATTTAGGACTATTTTCATTTAACGTACTACTTAACTTTGGAAATCACGACAAGTTAACAACTAGTACACTATCAGTAAAAGTTACTTATGTTAAACAGGCTCAATCAAACCGAGCCTGTAACATTTTTATTTATGTCGTGTTGGGCGACCTGTATCTTTTCATCTTTTTACTTTTTTTACCCCCATATTTATGTGGGAGGCATATAGCTTTGCTGCTGTCCGAAGAATGTCCAACTCCTCAAACAATATTGAAAACATGTGCTTGAAAGTTTCACATATAAAGGGCATTTATGTAAAGATGATCATATAAATGGATATTTTTCTGTTGCTATTTGTTTCTAGAATAATGGCCCTTTCTACCTTTCACAAAATATGCCATATTAAAGAAATTTGGTGTGTTCAACTCCTTGTTAACGATTTGAAGGAATAGATTAAAAGTTTTTCAGATGCACAACCTTATCTGAATACAATTTTTTCAAACTTTGAGTCGAACACTCTTCATGTGAAGATAGTCTGTACTAAACACTTTGCTATTTAGAGGATGGCACAATATGTGGTTGCATCCGTGTCCATTGGACACATTTCTAGTTATGTATTATATTATATTATGTTATATTATATTTTATTTTTTATATTATACACTGGAAACACAAATTCTTTGTGGAAATTTTGTCCGAATATAACATAATTAGGAATGCACGTATCTGCGTCAATCATAGGATCAATTAATAATTTAGAAAAAAACTAATCATAACACTTGTTACATGGTAAACTGTTTTCACGAGTGTTGTAAGGAAATAGATCTCCTTTTTCTGTCTTAAATATACTTCTCCTTTTCCGTTATTCAGTTATAAGATATGCTATTGCTATTATGTGAATTATTATCTGAAAGACGGTGTATTTTTGATTTTCTTTTATTTGTATAATTTTATCCTTCATTAAAATGTGTTAGATTTTTCAATCGTATGTAATATTACGTTTATGAATTATTTGTGATCTTAGACAAAATTGCAAAAACATAAGTAATGATAATTAGAACTGTGTACATTTACCAAAAATAGCATTTATTTAATTAATGATACTATTGATATTGTAAGTTATTTGATATTTTGTTATAGCTTTTTAGCTCACCTGAGCACAAAGTGCTCAAGGTGAGCTATTGTGACCTGTTATAGTCCGGCGCCCGTCATCATGATTCGTGCGTCGTCCTTCGTCCGTCAACATTTGCTTTTTTACACTCTATAGGCCACAGTTTGACACAATCTTTATGAAATTATGTCAGAATGTCAGTCTTGATGATCTTTAGATCAAGTTTACACTGGTTCATATTGGGTCAAAGATAGGTCAGTTGGCCAGATCAATAGAAAATATTGTTAACACTCTAGAGTCCCCAGTTTAAGTTTGAAACTCATGAGAATCGGTCAGAATATTTGCCTTGATGACTTCTAGGTTAAGTTTAAATCTGGGTTATATGGGGTCAAAAACAAGGTCAACTGGTCAAATCAAAGGAAAAGCTTGTTAACACCCTAGAGGCCACATTTCTGATTCTCTCCTTTTGAAACTTGGCCAGAAAGTCTATCTTGATGATATTTAGGCCAAGTTTAAAAATGGAAAAACTAGGTCACCCTGTCAGATCAAATGAATAGCTTTTTAACAACCTAGAGGCCACATTGATGATTCTATCTTCATGAAACTTAGTCAGAATGTTTATCTTGATGATCTTGAAGTAAAGTTTGAAAATGGGTCATGTTGGATCAAAATCTAGGTCACAAGGCCAGATCAAAGGCAAATCTTGTTACTTGTTGCTCTAGAGACCACATTTTCAGTTTTAAACCCATGAGAATTGGTCAGAATGTTTATCTTGATAACTTCTAGGTCATGTTTGAATCTGGGTCATATTGAGTCAAAAACTAGGTTATCCGATGATCTTTAACTCAAATTGAAAATGGGTCATATGGGATCAAAAACTAGGTCACAAGTCCAGATCAAAGGAAAATCTTGTTAATACTCTAGAGACCACATTTTTAGTTATGGGTCATCTGGGGTCTTAAACTAGGTCACCAGGTCAAATCAAAGAAAAACATCGAGTATGCAATAGGTGCTTCATTTTTCACTGCACATTCGTGAAGTTTGAACAGATTGCTTATCTTGAAAGAATCTAGACCAAGTTTGAATATAGATCATTTCAAAAACTGGGTCACTCTGTCTAATCAAAGAAAAAATGTGTGTGTGCAATAAGAGCTACATTTTTCATCTGACGTTTATAGAACTTGGTCAGACTGTTTGTCTCCATGAAATCTTGGATAACGTTTATCTTGGTCACGTGGAATCAAAAACTATGTCACCAAGTCAAATCAAAGTAAAAGCTTGTTTACACTTTAGGGACAACATTTTGAGTCAATCTTTATAAAACGTGGTCAGAATGTTTGTTATCACAAAGTCTTGGACGATATCGAATCTGGGTCACCTGAGTAAAAAATCCAGGTCACTAGGTCAAATCAAGGAAAAGCTTGTTTACATTCCAGAGGCCACTTTTTGCTGTAATCTTAATGAAAATTGGTCAGAATACTAGTATGTGTCTCCATGAAATCTCAGAAAAAAATGGGTCAGAATATGTGTCAAAAACTAGGTCACTAGGCCAGATTGAAGAAATATCTTGTTGACACTCTAGATGCCACATTTGTATTCCAATCTTAATGAAACTTATTCAGAATGTTTATCTTTTTAAAAAATTCAAACGAGTTTGAAACTGAGTCATGTGGTTTTAAAAATTGAGTCACTAGTTCAAACATGTTTACACTGTTATGGCGTAATATTCATTTGAGCGACCTATGGTCATCTTTGCCCTCTTGTTCAGTATGTGGATTTATCACAAATTACAAAAGCAGAGCAAATGTTCAAAATTAGGAAGCAACTGGATAGCCCATGTTAAACCGATACTACCTAGCATAGAAAAGGTTAGGTAAAAGTATTTAGTATTTTGTTATGAAAATTTTGGAGAACATTGTTTTCAATGACGAATAAGGCAGAATGTCAATAAAGGTAAAATATTTTCTTGATAAACAATAAAAACTATTGTACATGTCAAAATTTTAAGACTTAGATCTTTCGATTTAAATAAAGTACAAACATAAGAATTTCTCATAAAAGTGTTTATACCAGTGTAGGATATGTTGGGTTAGTATTGACAGATTCTTATGTCGACATGTTGACAGAAGGCCACATGAAGACAATTTGATAGGTCAAAATGTTGACAGTTTAAAAATGGGAATATTTGAGATAATTTTGCGTGGAAGACAAATCTCCATACAAAATATTAAATGATGTTTCTAGTAATTTTGAAAGGCTGCTTACACACCTTATTAACGGCGCCAGTGAAAATAACAATTAAGGGTCAGAAATTGATTTGGTTTTGACCATGTTATTATGGCACAAAGACAATTTAACTTCACAAACCAGCTATCCATTGTCTAGTCACATAAAGAGGTATTTTGTACTCGACTTTTCAATTACTAGTATGAAAATATTTCTGCCGAGTTTAATTTCACAGTTTGGATCCAGTTAGTAAAAACGTTTGTCTTAACTTCAAAATCTCTATACATTTTGTAGTTTGAATTAATTTAATAATTTAACGTTTAACATGAACACATTAATTCCACCATAATACGTGCTAAAGGTGAGCTATTGTCCGTCGTCTTTGCGTTGCCCGTCCGTCAGTGCAATTAAAACAAATGGCATTTCCTCTGAAAGAGAAAGTTTATCAATCTAAGTCTGTTTTTTCTTTCGGTGGTCCTCTTCCAAATTTATTAAGACGCTTCCGCTTAGTGGCACACAGGGATAACCGCCTTAGCTTAAAGTAGTAATATCTTCAACCGACACTTTACACAAAATTTGTTCAAATTATTCAAATTCGTCAAAAACATATGTCCTCCAGGGGTTTGTTTACTTTCCCTACTTGAATATTGTAGGAAATTTAATAGTCTTCAAATACTGCTGACCAATTTTGAAATAATTACATAGAATAGTTTGATGGCTGACACTCTACCAAATTATTCTGATTTGTTAATAAATATGGCCGTCAGAGGATGTGGTCACTTTTGTAGGGGTATAGTGGCATATTTTAAATCTTGCTAGGAAATGTGGCCTGAAGTCAAAACGATTTTACACAAATTTTCTACGGGTAACCCTGCAGTTTGTTAAATTTATGCAAATACTGATTTGTGAAAAACATGGCCGTCAGAGCTAAACATAAAATGTCGTCAAACGACATCTCTTGCTCCACTGATGGTTCGATTTTAAAATAATTTTACAGTAATGTTTCTTCGCTGGCCCTCAATCACGATTGTTCAAATTACTCTGATATATAAAAATCCATGGCTACCAGGGGTGGGGGGGGGGGGGGGGGGGTGGCATTGCAATTTTTACCATATATGTATATAGTGGAAACTTTGAAAATCTTCTTGGCAGAAACTGCTTGCCCGATAGGAAAATAATTTTACGGAAATTTTTTCTTGGTAACCCTCTATTAACAAAGTCCCGAATATTTGATTCGTCAAAAACACGACTACAATAGATAAGACATCTCCTTCTAAACTGGTGGTCTGATTATTAAATAATATCACAGAAATGTTCCTTAGGGGACTCTCTATAAATATTATTCAGTCAGAATTGTTAAATCCAATTATTCCGATTCGTCAAAAATTATGTCTAAAAACACATTACAAGAACTATAAATAAAACAATCTGCAATGTTCGCTCCGATTTTGAAATAATTTCACAGAATTTTTTCTGGGGTGACCATCTGCCAAGAATATTCAATTTTCCGAGAACATGACTGCTAAAGCTGAAAATAGACAAATCTTCAAACGCCAGTTTCTCCTAAACCACTTGTCCGATTTTGAAGTAACAGATATGTTCCTAGAATAACCCTCAGCTTAAACTGTTAAGAACATTTTTATTCGTAAAACTTTTCCAAGTTAATACTAGTGCAGGCACTAAGGTGTTGTAACGGCTATAAAAAGTCGATAGTTTTGATTTGGCAACGTCTCTGTGTGGCCTTTAAATTTAAGAAGAAAAGAATTATTTTAGACATTTTTTAAGAACCTATGTCTTTTCTAACAAATGTTTGTTGCAAAATTAATTACTAAAATGGATATCACACTTTTGCGAAGATATTATCATAGGTAACAATTATTTACAGATCATAAATAGCTATACACAGTTATACTAATTCCCAGGGCTTTTGTGACCTTGAATGTGGAGCATACAAAAAAACGATTGTTTACATAAGTAAAGTAGAGATGTACCTACCCAAGAAAATGTAAGGGGAACAACCCTGAATTGACCAATAACCTGAAGCCAACATGAAACATTAGTCAAAAATGAAAGAAAAATCAAATAGGTCCTTTTACCAACAATTGATCAGGCAGACAAACTATGACCTACATTTTTTAAAATCCCTTTATATTCAATATACAACATGCACACTTTTCTCATGGCTTAAACTGACAGTTATTTTATAAGTGTTGTAGTAAGGCCCTGATAGAAAGTTTAGTAGTGCATGAAAAAAAGTAAAATAATGCATAACTTCCATTAAAGAAATTTTAAGACATTAAGAAACGTTATTAGGATTTGATCTTTCAGCCAAAGTTATTTATTGTTCTCAATGATGATACATTGGTTTACAAAAAATTTATATATTAAAATGAAAAAATGTACATGTATATATCCAGCAATGAGAAATTTAAAAAAAGTTAAATTGGTATCACGTTTGTGTAACAACGTAGCTAGACTGGTTATATTCATCATTTTGGAAGTGTTTCTTATACTTTAGTCATTTTGAAGCATTTCGCTTATTTTTCAAGAGTACTTTGCTGCAAATAATGTAACACAAAAAGTCATTATCATCAAATGAAATAACAACATTTTAAGGTAGTGGTTGTTATTACAACATGACTCTCTGCAATGTATTTTAAGCAATTCAACATTCTCTGGATGGAACTATCACGATCATTGCTTTCCATGAAAAACGAATAAATACTGAAAAAGCATAGAGAAATTACTTTATTTGATGATTTTCATTACAAGTCAACTACCTAAACAAATTATAAGGTGTTTTATTTATTGTTTTTAACAAAGTAAGCGGGTAACTTCAGATATCAACATTAATTTACAACTTAACTTAAACTGTTTACACAACTTGAAGAAAGATTTTTGTTGGGGCGTCTCATTTACAATTATATCAACAATTATCACCTGAATTGAGTGCATTCAAGAGTGGATAATATTGATGGTAAAATGGTGTAGGAGGTGTTTGTTTACATTATAAAATCTTTAATAACTTCTTTCAGGTAAATTTTTGGTATGGATTTGGTAAACTTATAATAAAGAGCATGTCATTCTCTTTCACTCAGATTTTTTTCATGAGTTTTAGACTCTTGGGTAGTCTTGGATTTTGACTTTATTAAAAGACAATAGGAAGTTCAGTATAGGCTCTTTCAAAGTGTTGAAAGTAGACGAAACTTACACCATACTCTATTGAATTTCTTTAGCTGTGGAGACTTTTGATATAGACTATAACTGGAGAAATCCTAAAATTATTGAAAAACGGTCAATTAAAGGGTTGTCCATTTTGCTTCAGATATTTTGAGAAAGTCATTTTTTAAATATCAAATATCTCTATTTTTTATATGGAGAGGAGAAAAACCATTAATATATTTAGTAAAGTTGTCAGATTTCCCTGAAGTTGCCCATAGAAAGCGTGCGTTGTGGTGCGACGTTAGAACTTTTGCTATTTAACAGCCGTCGTTAGTTTACGAGTTACTTTAAAAGTATCATGTAACAGTGGATAAAATAAATTCTTGTGCAAAAAATGGTGAAAAAAGTGTACATACAAGGAATAAATCACGGATGCTGTAAAAAGGCCTCAAGATGTATTTTACTACATGACCACAAAACTTCCTTAAATAAATTAAGCCCAAAATATTGCTATTACTGTGTGAAATATCTACTAATGTTACAAACTGGAATTTTGCGCCGAGAAGACAATGAACATTTTGTAAGTCTATCTAAATACCAATAATTTTCAGCACGACAACATGTCGACCTGTCAATCTGTCAATCTACGCTTATGCTTTGTATTTCGTTTTACTGTTAACTGAAATAAGCAAATAGGAGTTGTTTTTACAATCATTTTTTAAAATAATTGCATATTAGCTTATTACAAAGGATTTATTGATGTTTTTCTAGGAAATATTTTTTGCTGTTACAAAGTGTCGAAGGGATATTTGTTTTGCAAAGACTACTTTTGCTAACATACAGTAACCGAATTCTATTAGAAAACAAACATGGTTTGAACTGACACATAAATAATATATTATGCATATTGTTTGGTTTAATCATAATGTTGAATTATTCTAAGGGGCAAACCTCATGATGTATAAAACAATAACATCGTTCTAGAAAAAAGCTTACCCACCATTTTTTCTGCGTGACTAAGAAACACATTTCTGTACATAAAATGCATTTTTCAGACACTGGTTATGTATTGTTATCAAAATCGCTGTTTTATCCAAACTTTAAATGTAAGTATCAGGAATAACGTACGTATTGAACTTGTACAAAGCTTCATTAATGGAGTAAACTCTGCATCTATTTTTCTCTAAAAAACTTTCCTGGTGTTTTAATTGCATCTTATTTACCATATCAATGCGCCTAGCGATATTGCATGTGAAAACAACTGTACGAAAAGTCAACTCATAAGCTCGAGATAACGGAATTGGTTTAATTAATTAGTGAAGATGTATGTAGTAATCAAGACAAACATACATAACTTATTGAAGTTATTCAAATTAACATAAACTTACATAGTATGTGTGTGTATGTGTGCGTGTGCGTATGCGTGTGCGTGTGTGTTCGGGTTTAATCTTACATAGTAGGTGTATCATCCTATCAGCTTATAAATGACTGTCTAAGGTCTATTTAACAATTTGTGATAAACAACATTCTAGAACAGAATAACTGTCGTACATAGGCATGGTGCATTTTACAAATCACAGAGTTAACATAAACTAAAGTTTCTGGCATTAAAACGGGTTTGTTTTTAGCTGCAAGAGTAAAATCTACTTGTACCATGCTCAGCAACCTAACACACTAAAAATAGATAAGTGATACCTTTTAACCTTCATATGTTATAATAGAATAGCTTAGATCATTCAGTGTTTGCCATGTCTATCAAGTTAGAGCCATGGTTAATGCCACATTGTTTATTTGAATCAGTTTCTTTATACTCTGCACGTGGAATTCCATTATTACTAAATACCAAACCTTAATTCTGTTGGATTATTTTTCTGTGCCAGATATTTTTACAGAGACTAAAAATGAAAGGAATTTAGAAAACAATTAACATCAGTCAGGAGGTATGCCCCTTTGAATTTCCCATGAATTACATGTTATTATATTTGCTATAGACCATATTATAGTGTACTCTTCGTATTTGTATTAGTATAATAAAAATATTATCCAGTTTGTTTTTATTATTTTTAAGCTCATCTGAATATAGAATGTTCAATATCGAACTGATATTATCACTGTTCGTCCGTCCAGGGATTAATTAGACACACCTCCTTATAAACTCTCAACAAAGAATGTATTTGGCCACATAGTTAATGTAACTTTGATAATGGGCAATGTTGCTTAAATAGCATCAGATATAATCATGATATAATTTTACTTGTGCATGTTGAGTTCATGTATACAATGTACATATAATAAGTCTTGGATCGAGCCGTGTTTTACGCCTTGCAGATAGTGACAATGTAGTTATATACACTATTAGAATCGGAGCTGCATTTTTGTCCTGAATGATACCAACGACTACTCCTGATACCCAATATCACAGGTTACGTCAAAATCGTACTCATACTGCTTTATATTATACACCTATTGAATGCCTTTGGTATAAATTCAGTATATTTTGATTTTGTTAATGAAAGGGACTTCTTAGCTGCTGCACCAGCATCCTCGTTTCCGTAAATACCAACATGACTTGGAATCCAACAAAATATGATACACTTTTTGAAAGATAATGCATGAACCCTGAGAAAAATATTTTGAATGTAAGAATTTTCCATATTTCGGATACGAACTAACATTAAAACTGAAGATAATAAACTATTCTTTTCTATATTCTGATACAATATTAAGGGCTAAATCAAAAGCTTTTGCCTCGGCTGAAAAAAAATTATTGCGTTATTTGGCAAACGTAATTTTGATCGATGAAGGTGGCTGACAGCAGCACATCCAACCTTTAAATCATCTTTTGAGCCGTCTGAATAAACTGAGAAATAATCCTTGTAATTTGTTTTTATTTCATTATATTTGGATTTGAATACTTCCGGGTTAGTCTCAGACTTTTTAAGGGCAGTTTTCATACCAAAAACAACTGTAGGGGAAGTAAGGGTGGTGGTGTATCTAGAATTGAATTTTGTTTTATATCATCAAATTCAAAGTCAGTTTCAGTTATAGAAAATTGTATTCGAAATCCAAACGGTTTTAGTTTCTCGCATGAAACAAATTACTTTGGTTTAAAAAATGATTTAATGAGCAGGAGTAGATACCCTCAAAGCGTATTGCGATGAGTTTTTCTCGGCGTATGTAAAAGGAAGGTTCGTTTACTTGGACATACAACCTTTCAACAGGTAATGTTCTAAATGCACCAAAAGCAATACGAACACCTTAATTATGGCTGGTATCTAACATTTGCAAAATAAGATTTTCTTGCTGAACCATAAATTACACAACCGTAATCTATCTTGGATCTAATCAAAGCTCTATAGAGTCGTAATAAAACCTTACGATCGGCTCCCCAATCAGCTTTCGAAATTAACTTTAAAAGATTCAATGTGGTATAAAAGAAGAACGCTTAGAAATACATAGAAGCTTTGCTGCGTCAACAATGGGTATTTTTGTACCATCTAGGTTGGCTGGTGGTCTAGTGGTAACACGCTTGACTGTCAGTCCAGTGCTATACACCGGGCACTTTAAAGAACTAGACTGTCTATTCGTAAAGAGCTAGGCTAAGTTAGCCGGACAGGCCTGTATCTAAATCTGTTCTCTCTATCTCTTCTGGGGGCTTTATCTCACTCTGTCCCTCGTGTCAGATCTCTCTGTCTGTACTAGTAGAGGATGAATTCCGCACCCTGTGTGGCTGCGTTTGCTATAATTATGTAAAGCGCCTTTGAACGTGTTTTCATGAGAAGGGCGCTATATAAATCTGGTATAATAATAACATAATAACAATTTAGAAAACGTGTTTTTTCCCTAATTGACAAAAGTGGACATACTGAGTTTTTGATTCCGTGGCCCAAGTTTGAACTTTATTCAAACACTTCTGTAATTGGCGTTCATTTGTACGCATATTTTTCGAACGATAATATATCGTCGTCAGTAATGAACAATCTGTCCTTGAACAAACATTTCACAATTTTATTATATAAAAATTATATAAAATTAAAATATAAGATAAAATAGAACCTTGCGGAACGCCTTGTTCTTGCTCAAAAGAATTTTCGTATGAACCGACCCTCTTCAGCATGCTTTGGGGTTCTGTTGTCTTCACTTCTCCTGTGAGAAGTTGATTCTGTGATATTATTGCCTGTGATATGACGTAGTACAATAATATTGTCATTAGTATCCCCGATGTGTTCTTGTATAGATTCTTCTGAATCTTGATCACACTCTTCAATCTTCGCGCCTATAATTTTGGACCATTTTAACTTCGACAGTCTACATCATATATATGTTAATTTAGAACTTTATTTTTAGCTCACCTGAGCCAAAGGCTCATGGTGAGCTTTTGTGATCGCTCAATGTCCGTCGTCCGTAGTCCGTCGTGTGTCGTGTATCGTGCATCCGTCAACATTTTCTAAAAAAATCTTCTTCTTGAAAACCATTGGGCAGAATTACACCAAACTTCACAGGAATGATCATTGGGTGGCTCCCTTTCACAATTGTTCAAAGAATTGAATTCCATGCAGAACTCTGGTTGCCATGGCAAACAAAAGGAAAACTTTAAAAAATCTTCTTGTCTAAAACCGCAAGGCGTAGAGCCTTGATATTTGGCATGTGACATTATCTAATGGTCCTTTATGATGATTGTTCAAATTGTGCCCCTGGGGTGAAAAGAGGCCCCGCCCCGGGGGTCCCAAGTTAACATAGACTTGTATAGGAAAAATCTTTGAAAATCTTCTTGTCTGAAACCGCAAGACCTAGGCCTTTGATATTTGGTATGAAGCATTGCCTTGTGGTCCTATACCACTGGCACCAGATCAGAAAGAAAATGCCTCTGTACATGTTATACCCTACCACTAGGTATCATATAAGAACCGTGGTCATGAACGGGAAAATATACTAACCCGTTTCAATCGCGCATTTCATACATAAAACACGCAGTTCGGTAAATGTGTGCTATGGATATCAAACAAGTGGTAATTTATCTTCCGTTGTGTACCGGTCACATTTCTTCAATACATCTTATCCTAGGAAAACAACGCGTAGTTTATAGTTTTTTCAACGGTACACAAAAAACTTGCTTGAACTTCCCTGGTGAATTTCCGTTCTAGATTACAAAACCATTCTGATTGGCTAATGTGAAAATGTATGTCAATCGTCATTTTACTATACGTGTTCGCTAAAATGTGAAAATGCAGCATTTATGTGCAAAATGGATAAAATAAACAGAATAGATGCAGACCAATGTACGATTTCAAATTAAAGATCATATACAAGATGAATTTCATTCATCATTTCGAGTTTTATTGTAAAAATGTGATTTTTTAAAATTCTGTTCTTGTTTGTTTACATTTCGCCAAACATGTGCACACTGCCGTGACCTCTAGACCGGATGTTCATTAGGGAAGGTCAAGCAAGTTTTTTCTGTAACGTTGACGAAAGCATAAAATAATTTGATAATCTCAGCAATATGGAATATTGAGACAATGTGACTGGTGCACGATGGAAGATAAATTATCGCTTGTTCAATATACTAGGTACCCATTCACCGAACTGCGCGTTTAAGCTGAGAAATTTACGATTGAAATGGGTTAGTATATTTTCCCGTTCATGACCATGGTTTTTATATGATACCTAGGGGTAGGGTATAACATGTACAGAGGCATTTTCTTTCTGGTCTGGTGCCAGTGTCCTATACCAAGATTGTTCAAATTATGTTCCTGGGGTTAATAGAGGCCCTGCCTCGGGGGGCCTTAAGTTTTACATAGACTTATACAGGAAAAACCTTTAAAAATCGGCTTGCCTGAATCTGCAAGGCCTAGGCTTTTGATATTTAGTATGTTTCATTGCCTCGTGGTCCTGTACCAAAATTGTTCAAATTATGCCCCTGGGATGAAAAGAGGCCCTGCCCTGGGGGTCCTAAATTTGACATAGACTTATATTGGGGGGGGGGGGAATCTTCTTTTCTGAAAGTTTAAGGCCTAGGCCTTTGATATTTGGTATGTAGCATTGCCTAGTGGATCTCTAACAAGAGTATTCAAATTATGCCCCTGGGGTGAAAAGAGGCCCCACCCTGGGGGTCACTTGTTATATGAGTTATATAGGAATAAATACTTCAAAAATTATCAGATCATATTTCCTAGACTGTTTAATTATAATTACCTAATGACCCTAAGTGATTAGGAGTCACTTGACTGTGACCTTGACCTACTGACCTACTTTCTTGGTTTTTAAGATACAGCCTTGAAATTTGGATGACATGTACAGTTTTGCACACTAATCTTAAAACTGACTTTCAGTGACCATGAATTTGACCTAATGACCTACTTTCTAATATTTTAGTGTCGGTTTGCCATTTGAAACATGTGGCTCATATTAGTCAGGTGAGCGATTCAGGATCATCATGACCCTTTTGTTACTGCTTTTCAACGTATTTGGAAAATAAAAGTTCATGAACATATTTTGAGTGGTAAATGACAGTTTTTGTGATAGTTAGGATCAAAGTACAGGTAAATTGTAGGAAGATTCGATATTTCTTTTCTAAATTTGTCTAATTATCTTTTCCGCAAATGAAACACAAAATGCTCACGATTACTTGTACAATTGAAAACTATTTCAAGTACAAATCTTACAAAAATATTACGACATTTATAAGTTACAAATGTCATTTCTCAAAATACCTAATTTACACACAGTTTTCAAAATATAGTTTGCCTTTAAAAGTGTGTCCATTATATATAACACTTTTTACAAATACAACTATAACTTACTGCAGCTGTGTGAGTTTCATACAATAAAATATGAATTTCCTTCCCTCTCTGATAACACCAAGATCCCTTCAAAATTTTTTCATGATCATTTTTTTTGAAGACATACTCCAAATGGTTCTATAATGCATGCAACATTGCTGTTAGCGGTGTTTTCTAGAGTGGCGAGTTTAATTCATTTATCTTTTATTCTGTTGGGTTCACACCGATATATGTTAAGATCGACCTTTATACTGTAATAAAGGTCACTCTGAACATAATTTTGAACACTTGTGGGAACAAAGGTAGAACAAAATATAATAAACAAATACACACTCCAAGGTGATCACTAATCCGCAGCAGTGACAGGCACGATATTGGAACCCAGTAGTCTCAGTAGAACCCTATAGATCAGAAGCAAGAATAACACATTTACCTGTCTTTTCGGATTTTTTTTTATAATACTGTAGTTCGTTCGCCTACATATATTCTGTATCATACGATACAAATTGACTGCCTCCAATAAAATACACTTCTTAGCAATCATTAAAAAATATAAATGTATTATCTTAGAGTTTTAAAAACACAAAGTTGTGTAAATTCCAGACAAGACATTCTCTGAACCTGCGCTTTGAAACTGGCGTCTATTTAGATTGTCACAAATAACAATGAACACATTTACGTTGGCAGAACATCAAAGTGCAACTTGAGTTGACAGTGTTGAGAAATATTCAAATATAAGTGGCAAATTATGCAAATACGACATAATTTTTTTCAATACCACAAACACCTTAAAGTCATAAAAGAAAACACTAAAAACATGATGAGAAATCCTAGTGTTGTTTGTCACAGGTGCAACACAATTTTCTTCTACATTTTTTTAACCAAGTAAAGAATGTAACTTATAATGTTTCTCACATTACAGAAAGAAGATTTTGTTCCAAACGCAACAAATTATTTTGCATTTCATTCTACAGCAACAACATAAAGGTACTGTTCAGGTCTTAAATATATATATATCCGCGATAAGTTTATTCTTTTTAATGATATTTCTGTGCCCTTATTATTGTTTATGAATAAAATTGTGTTGCATTTGGGACATTTTAGCCATAGCTTTTTTTTAGGCATTTAGACAATAAATTATATAAGATAGAATACCATGGAATGGGAATTTTATACAAACAGTGGCTTTATATGATACTGAACACTGCTCATTGACTGTGAATTTAAAGTTGACGTTAAAATTTTATGCTTTTTGTGATGCACTTGTGACCAATCTAACCATATTTTTATCTGTCAATTTATCCATATTAAATTGCTGGTATGAAACTTTTGCATCAATAAATAGACTATCTGTGTGCATTCTCTTGCTCTTAAAGAAATATTTAGAAGACTGCAATATTTCACTGATTTTATGTTCACGATAATGTTTTTTTAAAAGTAAGCAACTACTTTGCTTACGATTTTATTTAAAAAACAACAACATTTTTTACGACTTGAACATTGAATAGAGGTGTCTTTGACTTCAACAAGAGGAGAACGCTTTGGTATCAACTGTTGTGCACGAACTGATGGTGCTCATGTTCTTTTTTCAAAGCATGTGAAACTGTTATTATATGCTGCTAAATTAAGTGGATGGGTTTTGGAGATATTATGATGACATATGAGCTGAATGCTACCATAAATTGTTGTTAATACTGTCAGTGAAGTTGTAATATAATTTAAGATTCATAATGTCTATTTGATATACTGCTCGTTAACTAAATGGCTAGAAATCATATTATAGTATTCCTGTAACTACGTTTGTGGAATAAACATACCAATTATAAAGATGGTTTGCGAATTCCCGATACGGTTCCATGTCTAGGTGCTGTTATCTCTGGTAATAAGTGAGACATATAAAAAGTCTTTCATTCGGGTACTATCACATGTTCCCATAAATCATTATTCTTTACTATCCTTTCTATAAAAACATCGTGTGAGTTCACTATATTTATGATAAGATCACACCATTCATATCCAATAATATTCAACTGTCCCTGGATTTAGTAATAATACTTATTGTTTCTTTTCAAAAAAATGTTTACATTTATTTTCTTCCTTCAAACAGAATGTTTTGTCAGTCTGTGCTGCTTCACGAATTAGTTTCTTACTTATGTTCAAAAGAGTTTTTGTTTTGATCAAACCTTTGCATCCAGCCTATTTTGAACAGTCCCATCGCTTGGTGAAGCTAAACAAGGATGTTTTCTATCAATTATGTGTCCACATACCATTGTTACCTTGTGTTCTGGTTTTTCTTTCAACTACATCTTTGTCAGCTTTTGAAATTTCATTGGTTAAAAACAAATCACATTTTTCTTTTAACCCCTCTTTTCTTATATCTTCAGTGTCAAGTAATACAGTTTCTTTATGATCGAGTTTCCCTTTTCTGATACTGACACTAGAATCAAACTTCCTTTTTTCAAAATATTTTCTTTTTTTTCTTTGCATTAGTAAATTTTCTAGTCCTTTCTTGGTATGCGTTTAAAACACTACTACCCTTTTTTCAGTTATTGGGGACCAAGCAGTACCTAATAATGTTCGCAGAGAACCCCCTCCCCCCATCCCCGCATATCATATAGCAAAGAATGATCCTCTATAACACTTATTGTACCTTTTTCTTTCATTAAGGATTCAGCTAAGTTGCTAGTAAAGTTGCCAATCAACACGTTGTTTTTCTCAGACAGACGATATAAGAATAGATATACATATATGTCGTTTAACATTCCTGAATCAATTCTATGGCTTCCTGTTCCCCTGTCCGGATATCTAATCATTTCTTGTTCAAGCAATAATAAACAGTATCTGTCCTGTAGTCAATGTCAGAAAAATCCAGCACTGCTTTGCTTTTCTGAATCATGATACTGTTAATGTTTGCAAAAGTCAGTAGAACACAAGTCGTGATAGCCTAACACATGTCTGTCAGCATATTGGATGTCTTTTCTTAATTTTCTTGATGGCTTCATTTCTATATGTTTCTTTGCTATGCATTATAATAGCACACCTTACACCAGCTGTAATCTTTCTAATGCTATTTCTATTTAATTTGTCTTTTCCTTTTTGATTCGTTTTTTGTCACACAAGCTTTTTTAAATTTACACTTTGTTGCATGGTCAGCACATTTAATTTTCTGGATATATGGTCTACAGCCAAGTATTATTTGCATAAGGATTGCATAAACAGAGATTCACCATCTGTAACCATTTGCATATAACGCACACCATATTTGCGTTTGGGCAATAAAAATTCCTCTCAAGAATTATGGAAGTTTCCACAGACTGCGAAGATTCATCCTCATTCTTAAAACATTCAGGTCTTTAACGCCTCTTTGTTCTATGCTTCTGTCCTACTGCTTATATAGCAAAGTTTGTATCCAATGACAATATACAGTAACTATTTGGTACACAATCCAAACATGACACCAAACCAACTACAGCCATAGCATTGTACGTACGCTTATGTTTCTTATATTTCTTCTCCTAGTTCATCTTTCCAATATTTACCAATTTCAGTTTTTAATTTATGGTAAAAATTTTAAAGCTATAAAATAATCATATTACAAATTTACATTTTTTATCGACTACATTGTAGCGATGTACTTTTCATTTTATGACATGCTTCATTTTGTATGTATCGAGTGCAAAAGGAAATGCAGAGATATTTTATTACTATGACAATACCATTTCTAAGGGAAAATCATCTAAATGGCCTTTATGTGGGATTAAATCAAGGATTTTTCCATGAATATTTCATTATAGAACTGTATTACCCTGAAATAACTTTGTAAGTATGCAATACATTACTATTTTTGTAATGTTTTACCTTTTCTAGCCTTGCACACGTAAGGCCACTGGAAAAGACTTACAGTGACGTTATAAAAATCCATTATATGATAAAATTTATTCTTACGAAAAGATCTATGTGAAACAAACTTTTAATTAGATATATTATGTAACGTTTCGTTAACCATACATTTCCTAACTTTGCTAATTTTATTCTTGTATAAACAATAAGTCTTCTACAGTTTAATGTATTTCCAGGACTTTCATGTTCTGAAATAAATCTTACCTCCTTGTTTTATTATTGTACTTCTAGCGTCATTTGTTTTGCTAAATGTAAATAAAAAACATGCACCCCGAAATGGTTAACGTTTAAGGTGTTTGGTGGTAAACTGTATGTCAAAAGGGTAAAGAAACTATGCATGCAGTTGCGCTAGGAAACAACCAATTTTTTCTGGTATCTGAGTCTCTGCACTCTGGTATAGCAATGGCTTCAGTTTTGTATGTAAACCTCAGACTCTTTCAATTGTAACAGAAAATTTCCATTGACTTGCTCAGTACAAATAAAAAAAAGTTGATAGGTAAAGAAAGTATTCCTTTCTATAAAATAGTACGCAGTATATTTGTGGTAATTTTGGGGTTGCATCAATACAGAAAACAGAATCAAAGAAAATACACCTATAAAATCTGATAAATTTTGTCCCAAAAACATCATTTTGTTCAATGGAACTGTACTGTCTTTATCAAAAGGAAAGAATGATAATCAAAATTATGTAGATCAAATGCTTTATGATGGGAGAAGATGAACCTTATGATATACATGTAGAAGACGTGGCGAATGATTACAATCAGCGCTTCTTGACATTCTCTGATTTGTAGGAGTGACATTCTAGTTGATTCTATTTCGGCTCATTGATATTAAAGACAAAAGTGTGGACCATGTGTTTTACCGATTTTTCTTTAGAAAGCGTATTAAGTATCCTGATTTACAGATAAACAGTTTAATAGTTTCAGTTTGTAAGCCAGCAGGGGGTCCTAATTGTTGTACTTGTATAAGGATATTGCTTTATACAAAATTTATAGTTTGCAACAGAAATGGTTACAGTTTTGACAACCTGGAATCTTCATACAAATGTCACATTTTAACTGTGATGGTGGATGGTGAGGGAAACCATAGTAATTATGATTCCAATACACTGTACTCGCACCTCTAAGTGATTTACTAAGGTGACCAACAAAGTGAATAAAACAGAAGTTTATCACCTTTCATTGATTTGCAAAGGTGACCTGTAGAGAGAATAAACATTTTCTTTTTAATCTTAATATAAGTGGTAAAAACCCTAAGCTGTTCGGTGATTTATTTATGTATTTACAGTATTTAATAAAATAGCTTCAGAGCACATCTAGATACTTTCTGGTAAGAAATATAATTGATGTTTACTGGTAACAAGTATATCGCGTTTTTTGGTAACAAATATAAGGGGGTTTTCTGTAACAAATGTAAGACGATTCTGGTAACAGGTATAAGACCTTTCGGGTAACAAATATAAGCCTTAGGGTGGGTTGTTCTTTTTCCTTTTTTTTGTGACAAATAAAAATTTTCTGGTGACAAATACTAGACATTTCTGTTAATATATGTAAGACGTTAAAAAAAACACATGTCAATTGTGAAAAAAATATGAAAGACACTTGGCTTTGTCAAGTATATGTTGAATGGTCATATGTCTTAATATTTTCAAACAGGCCTCAGCTGGGTCATATATTTGAAACGCTAGTCTGACTACTGACCAGATATATCAGATTGTTTATTTTAATCTTCTTTTTTGTACTCAGCAAAAATAAAATCGTCTCGGTTTTGATTATCTCGTGTATGATTTTTTTTCAGAACAAAGGGACATGACTAAGACTTTATCTCCGATGAGGAAAATATAGTGTCTGAATAGCCAAAGGAAGCCATTTAGTCAATGTTAATTGGGTTACGGAAGGAAAGAATGATTTCTCCTACTTTATAGTAACACTATGCGGAAGGTAGCCATCTAACATCTTCAGATTCACTTACAGTATAGTAATCAGAGGCCAGTAATTAGAGGCCAACTTTGAAGATTTTATTCATTAGTTGCTATGTCCATTTTGTTTAAAGGAAAATATCATTTTCTTTCTTTCTGGGGGATTTGGTGGGGGTGGGTTGGAGGAGGAGGGAGGGGGTGAAAGAGAAATAAACTACTCATGAAAATAGAAAGTGTTTTAACTCGTCTGAAAGTTTCACACTTTCATCAAATTGAAGAGAAAACAACTGCAAAATCCAGAAATGATCTTCTAGGTCTTTCTAGAGCACTGATCAGTCGTCAGATTATCAAACTACATCTGGCTCCACCTTTACCTTTATTACAGAATAGTTAATTTACCATGTTGTACATATTAGCAGTCTCTGGACATAAACACTTTGCACGACCTAGTTACAGTTGACAGCCGCTTCGAGTGCTGGAGGTCATATGTTCGATCTTCGGCCGTGTCATACCAAAGACGGGGAAAATGGTACTAGTAGCTCCAGCATCAGAAAAAGAAATTGGCTACTCTTTTCTCGTACACTCCTGAATTTTATCAGCATTGCGGTATCAAGAGTGATGAATATAAATTATAGAAATCGCTTCACAACTGACCTAAAATGAATTACTATAATTCATATATATAACTACATGATGGACAACCATCTCGACACATCGATAACGAACACTAGGTGGAAATCGCTCGGCTTTTGTATCTATTTTGTTTATAATTTCCTCATTATTTGACTTATTTTAATAAGATTATCAAAGTGCTCAGAGAACTGACTGAGCGAAACGTGTTTAGAAATTTGTAACGGGTTGATAGGAAAGTTGACCTACAAGTATGATTTTCGTAGTGTGGCAATTCTTAAACTACAAGATGCATATTTTATGCTGCTCAAAAGCTCATGCAGCAAAAAAAAAAAAAAAAAAAACAACAGAAAATAACATAACAGAAGAAGATAAATGAAATTATACTTGATATATATCCTTTCGACGGTACTAACGTAGTAAAATGTATGGAAAAAGCGATCTCTGAAAAACCAGTGGCTATACACATAGCACGTCTACAACGTAATTAAACGGTAAGGAAAATGTGCTCCCTGAAAACCATGCCCTATTAGCGTAGAAAGGCCACCGTTTTTTTATATTCTCTACAACGATTGTGCTCACTTTGACATGTAGTTATATTAATAACATTACGAGTTTGAAAGAAATAACTCCAAAAAAATTTGCTTAATTTCTTTCTTATTATGATATGGAGTTATCAAATCGGTTACATGTACATAAAATTACGTAATAAAATCAATTCATCATAAAAAAATCAATTAATAACAAAAATGGCACTCATTTCAAATGCGAATCGTTTTACTTTCCAGTATAACTTAAATAGGTTTTTCAATTTCCTGCATAAGTCGAAATCTGAAAATATTAGATTCAGAGAACAAGACTGTGATTAGTCAATTTATATCCGTGAAATTCGATAATTATTGATTTCAAATAATTACGGATCAAAACTCTGTGAACTTTTTACTAAATACCATCTGTTACAGTTCTTTACACTATGGCTTACGTTTTTGTCCTCATAATTTAGCTTTAATAAAAATGCCACAGTAGTGTAAAAGTGCGTTTTCTGCATTTTCATACGTTATGGTCTCCGTTACTAGAATCAGTAATTTTATTTACAAGGAAAACAACAAATGCTAAGATACTCCGAACAAAATGCCCTCCCCCCCCCCCCCCCCCCCCACCCACACACACTCGTTTGTCTGTTTGCGAATGACTGTGTCTGAGCGAAGATTGGTGATTGGGTCGTAGTATGTATTTAGGTTGTAGACCGCCTTCTTGTCTTTCCATACTGTCGCCACGAGTCCTTTGTCTTTTGTCTGTCTCGTAAGGAATTCTCCTCGTTTTAGGCTTTTAACATTGTCGTCCTTTTTCTTTAGTGTTTAAGATTCCTTCAAATCTTGGGGTCAGTATTTTCTACCAGTATCGAAGGAACTGCACAAGTACGTATCTTGTTCCAGCAGAGACAATGCTAGTTTAATCGACGTGTAATACTTGTAAAACGCCGCAACATAATCTATTGATGTTCAAGTGTACTTTAGAAAGTCCACAGCGTACGCAACACGAACTTTTTGTGTTCTAGCAACAAGACTCAACATTTTGTGTGTGTTATTTTCTAGTTAATATTATCACATGCTTTTGAGGAAAGCTATTTCTGTAACAGTATTTTTCGTTAAATTTACGTAATACATGAAAAAATAAAACCAATTTTAAAATTCATGTTTATCTTCAACTGTCAGCCATAGCGGATATGAACGTATCTTTACTTTTATAGCACTTCAACCATTACGGTACATTTTGTTGAAATCTGTTTGTTATAAAAAGGCCATAACGTAATTTATTGATGTAAAGACGTGCAATAAAAAGTCCACAGTATATGAAAACAACATTATTTTCGTATCGTTACGGTATATTTTAAGGTTTTACGCATTTTTACGTTATGGATATATGGATAGCCAATTTTCCGACCGTTTTATTACGCAACGGTCGTGTTCCGTGTATAGAGCATGGCTTTTTGGAACACAAAAACGCACTATTACGTTATGGCTGTTCTACACGTACAGCGCCTGGCCGTCGAAAGGATATATCATACATGTTGTCGACACATATATTCTATAAAATGTATAAATCAATTTCTGCGCATTTGAACTCCGTCGACATCTTTTCGTTTTAGACGATTCAGATTTTAACAATGTCCCAAACATGGAGCCAAATCTAGCGTTATATGACATTTTAACAGTTAGCTATTAACATTGAGCTATTTTATACGGAAAGTTCAATGTGAAAATTTTGACATATTTCAATCACTATTAGTCACTGCCAATACCTTTTAAAATCATGGAGCGTTTGCAATACCTTACACTGTCCTCCAACTAAAATCCTTCGGGAGCAGTCGCTCATATGAGTTAGTAAAGCTTAAAGACAACGAAAATAGATGCTGAATTTAGTTTAAACATGCCCTTAAATGGTGTGTAAATGTATTGTCGTTCTGCGGCAAAATACTGGCTCAGGATAAATTCCGCCTCAGTCATTATACAATATACTGCAATAATGGCTGAACGTCGGGCTGACGGACCGTAAGTGCTCACAGTTTCTTAGAGTAAGATGAACAGATATAGGAATTAAGTGAGAACTTTACACAGAATAGCACAACTTAGTAATATCGGACCGCTGTGACTTAGAGGTGTAGCGCTTCCGAAATCGTTCAGTAAGAACAAAATGAAGGTCTCAATTTGGATAAAATTGATTTTCTACATAGGACGAGGTTAGAACCTCACACAATATTACAAGCCTTTGTAATACCGAGCCACTGCGACTTAAGTGTTTTAGTCAATTGCAATGAATTCGGATGACTGTCTCAATTTGATCGAATGAAAATTGAAATTTTACACACATTTGAAAAGATATGTATATCTTAATAACATGTCAAAGTCACAGCGAAACCAAATTTTGCAGTCATATAGTTTGATTTATTTTAATACCTCAACCCATTTTCTAGTCGCAAACAAGAATGAATAAATAGATTGCATTTATTTAATTCAGTCGCTCATATTTTTATAATTACAAGTAAATGAAAAATTTTATCTCGAATAGTACTTTTTGCGGCTAAATTGGTACTGTTTCCAGCAGAATCTGCCTCGACTTGATGCTGGAGAGGTAAATAAAATTTTGACTCCTCCCGCGGACTCAACGGAATTAGTTGTTATATACATTCCATGTGTGGACTTCTGTCGTCTCCCCACGATAGACAAATATATTCTATCGACTTGTACACACGAAATTAAAGCATAACTCAAGGGGACACAAGAAGCATCTACTTGACATATATTTTATTGTTTAGAAATTGCATAATATATATAGTAGATTTTACCCTTGCAAGAAATTCATTTCGCTTGCCAGCATAATCAATGTAGTGCAATGAGCCATATGGAAGTACTCTACGCAAGCCATATAAAAAATCCAATTTAAAATTTCGTATGGCTTATTGCGTCAGTAAGTGGTCTTATAAACAAATTCTGAAATACAAAGTTGTGGCAAATTGACATAAAATGAAAGGAAAACATCGACGAGATATACTTTTTACTATTTAAGTTGAAAAATGATGCTTTATAATTAAAGTTGAAAACAAAATATTGAGCTGAAATTCCCACTGATGATTACTGGAATTATTTTTTGTCTTTTTTTCACAGTTTATGATTTTCTTAATATACCTACTGTCAAACCAACGTTAATGCCAATAGCTTATTACTATTTGCCAGTTGCCGATTGTTAAAATAAACTTGAAGCAGTCCCGAACCTAAGGCAAAATTTGGTGGTCTCTTGGTACAGAGAAACACCAGAATAGATGAATTTGTTGAATTTAGATTATACTTTATTATGTTTTATTTACTATTTGTTTTATGTTAATATTTAATTTTTTTAAAGATAATTTATCGTTAAAGCACGTTTCTTATATTTGTTTAGCCGGAAAACACTTGCACAGATGAAAAATATATCAAAATTGCACTCTTCTACATTTTTCTTAATCTTCACTATATTTTAATGTACTATTCCTTGTAAAAAGAAAAAAGAATTTCTGTTTGGAATTAATTAAAGGACAATAATAGAAATTATCTTAGAATTAAAATAATTTTATTTATTTTGGGAGAAATACGGTACTATGTCGGTGCGGTTGCTTAGCAACAGGGATTACTCGGTGTTTGTCGTTTTATAAAAATTATAGAATATTACTGGTTCCCCATTACACGTCGGTATACAGTTGTAGCTAAGCAATTTCAAAAACAACTAAATACATCCAATGAAAAGACGTTTTGGTATAAATAATCCAATCATCGTTACCATGAACAATTTATCTTCTAAAGACAGCATAAAAGCACGAAATTACCGTGATATCTTCCTTGATTACACTGTCAACAAATAGCTGCGTCAAATTTAGCAAGGGATTTAACAATTAATTATTTAAGTTTTTTATAAGAAATTATGCCGCGTAGACAGGGCGGAGGAAGAGCTCGACGGAGGGACAGAGCCAGGAGTCCTCCAAGAATCAACCAACGTGTGTTGAGAAATAGGGCAGCACAAAATCTGAGGGAACAAAGGCCGGAACGCAGACAGGCTAATGTCGCTAGGGGTCGAGCAAACAGAGTCAATGAAGCACGTGCGGTTGCCGAGCGGGAGCACCCTGCTGGCAATATCCCGGGGGCAGAAAATCTGAGGGAACAAAGGCCGGAGCGGAGACAGGCTAACATCGCTACGGGCCGAGCCAACGAAGCACAGGCGGTTGCCGAGCAGGAACACCTTGCTTGCAATATCCCAGGGGCAGAGCAGGAACACCCTGCTGGCGATATTCATGCGTTACAGCGGGAACACCCAGCGGAGCGGGACCCTGAGCGACAGCGAGGGCGGAAACGGCCATCGGAGGAGTTGGAGGACCTGGTGGATGATACCATCACAAACACAGAAGCCGGTAGGTCAAATACTATAGATTTTGAACAGATTTTAAGATCTTCTGGATTAATTTCTGAAAACAATATTAGTTCAAATTTGACATTAAATGGGTGTAGCTCTATGAATCAAGCGGGTAATACAGCCTTTCATTCACCCGTCTGTGAAAATAATTTTCAAAACGGGACGAACTCTATTCTACCAAACAATTATTCTAACTCTATAATACGTCTAGCGCACGATGATTTATCGGTGCACGTGCCAACTACTCTAAAACAGCAGATATGTCGAGGAGAATATATTAACTTAGCGCTACTTCTTAAGGGAGCGATAGAGTTGTCAGAATTTTGCAAAGGTTGAGTGTTTAAGTTAAATTCAGAGGGCCTTATTATATCTTCTCAAAAAGAATGTAAGGAAAATATCTCGAACATTGAAAAATGGACTGACGCATTTCTTATTTTTGCATCTGTTTATTTATCTAATCATCCGGATCAAGTATATGAATTATTGCACTATATGTACAACATCCGTGAATGTGCTACGCGTCAACCTGGCTTTGCGTGGAGAACGTATGATGAACAATTTAGGCTTCGCCAAGCTATATCTCACGCCCCGTGGTCACAGATAAATAACGACCTATGGTGGCGTTGTACACTTGCAAAGCCTAGCTCATCAACTCCACCTGCTGTTAGACAAAGTAGGTTTGCATGCTTGGACTTTAACGCTGGTCGTTGCTCATGGCCACATTGTAGATTTCCTCATGTATGTTCTAGATGCAATGGGCCTCATCCTCAAGCTGAGTGCAATCCATCAGTTAACAGTCAGGGAAATATAAGCAACACCTCTGCTTTTCAAAGGCCCTTCCGAGGTAGAGGCTTTCAAAGAGGTAGAGGTTTCTTTAGGGGTCAAAACAACAGAAAGTAAAGGGCAGCAATCAGTAAGTCAAAACGAACCCTCTAATTTAGATGTTCAGAGTTTAGCCCCTTCCCCGATAAATATATCCGTTCTGGAATATTATTTACAATTTTATGATAAAGCTGAAGCCAGTTTCTTAAAAAATGGTTTTAGGAATGGATTTTCTATTCAATATTCTGGTCCTAGGATTTCTCGTGATGCTAATAACCTACGTTCAGTTTTACTCAAACCAGACATTGTAGAAAAGCAAATTAGAAAGGAAATTGAGGCTCGGCGCGTGGCGGGACCATTCCAAGATCCGTATTTTGTATCGAATCTAATTGTTTCACCCTTAGGACTAGTGCCAAAGAAATCTCCGGGGGAATACAGAATGATACATCATTTGTCATACCCACCCTGTGAATCTATAAATGATTATATCGACCCGGCCCTCTGTACCGTACAATACACCCGTTTTGACGAGGCAGTAAATTTGGTACAGGCTCTTGGTCGCAACTGCAAATTGTTTAAATCCGATATAAAAAGCGCATATAGGTTAATTCCGATCTGTCCCGCGGACTGGGAACTACTTGGTTTCAAATTCAATAACAGATTTTTTGTGGACAAAATGCTCCCATTCGGAGCCTCAATTTCCTGTATTACTTTTGAACGTTTTGCCAGATTTCTGGAATTTTGTGTCAAGCTGAAAATGAAATCGGGAAAACTGATTCATTATCTAGACGATTATTTAGGGGGAAATAAAACTCAAGATTCTTGTTCAAAAATATTAACTGTTTTTAAAGAAACGATGTCCGAGCTAGGGGTACCGTTAGCAGACGATAAGACAGAAGGTCCCTGTGAGTGTCTTACGTTTTTGGGACTTGAACTTTCGAGCCGGGACATGTCTGTAAGGATTCCCATTTCGAAAATCGAAGAAATTATCTCAAAAATTGAAGACATGTTACATCACCCCAAAACAACTTTAAAGAAAGTACAGTCGTTGATAGGGTCTCTGAATTTCTGCTGCAGGGCTATTGTGGTAGGTAGGCCGTTTATACGCCGGCTAATAAATACAGTTTGCGGTCTCACTAAACCCTACCATCACATTAGGTTGAAAAATGAGGTGAAACAGGATTTGACTATGTGGTTGACATTCCTTCGAAAGTTTAATGGTATTTCCGTTTTCCACGATAGGTTCTGGGTCACAAATGAAGATGTGCAATTATTTTCTGACAGTGCTGGGGGCGAACAACTAGGCTTTGGTATTTATTATCAGGGCCATTGGTGTAACGCTAGGTGGCCAGTGTCTTGGCATTTATCGGGTATTACGACAGACATTACTGTCCTAGAACTATTTCCAATCGTGGTAGCATTGTTTATTTGGGGAGATGAATTAGCGAACAAGAAAATAAATTCAACTGTGATAACATAGCAGTAGTTCAAATTTTGAATAAACTGTCCTCCAAATCAGACCTTGTCATGTGCCTTGTTAGAATTCTTAAATTAAATATACTTATAAAAGGTTGCCACCTTCCTGGTCACCAAAACGACATCTGCGGTTTCAGTTAACCAGATTCCGGGAGTTAGCACCAGACGCAGACAGCACCCCATATCAGGTTCCGGAATTTCTATGGAACGCCTTCAGTCTAGAGCTGGACAACTTTTGCAGTCTGGAATAGCTCATAATACTCGTCTCACGTATCAAACTGGCATCACTGCTTTTGAAAAATTCAGATCCCTTTACAACTTAGATACACAGTGGCCAATTCCTGTCAGGCATATTATTCTATTTATGGCATACTGTTTTGAAAAAGGGCAATCACCTAAAACAATCTCTACATACATTGCTGGCATAAAATTTTGTCACAAAATGCATGGCTATTTTGATATTAGTCAGATTTTCATTGTAAGCAAATTGTTAGAAGGTTGCTATAGGTCTCGCAGTACAAATGATAACCGAGCACCAATGACAATACGAAGGTTATCAGAAATATGTGGGATCCTTTCTCATGTATGTTATGATTTTTATGAATACAGACTATTTAAATCAATATTTATTTTAGCTTATTTTGGTCTGTTTCGCATCGGTGAACTTGTTGTAGCATCCGCAACGCAAACACAGCATGCAATATTCTTATCGGATCTCACATTTATGCAAAACAACAAATACGTAGTCATAAGATTACGTCACTCAAAAACGAACCAAAGCGGGTTCCCAGTATTTCTTAAAATACCAAAACAAACAGGCGATCTGTGCTCGATATCTGCATTATTAGATTACATTTTTTCAAGGCCAAAAGTACAAGGACCGTTGTTTTGTCACAGTAATGGAACGCCCGTTACAAGAACTCAATTTTCAGCCGTCTTAACTAAATGTATCAGTAGGTCTAGTTTCTCAAATACATCGGTGAAAAGTCACTCATTTCGTATCGGCCGAGCAACAGATCTAAGCCTACAAGGGGCTCCTTCATCTGTGATCAAACAATTAGGCCGCTGGTCAAGTAGTGCATTTAAGCTCTATATTAGGCAATAAATATATGGTCAATTTTAAAAAAAGAATAATTTTAGTCACGATGTCAGGGATTAAGACAATTTTCTGTTATAGATATAAGCCATCTGTTTTTTCTATATCATAAAGCAGAACAATTATACAAGTATAATTGACGTGAAATGAAGCAGCTTAGTAACCAACTGAATAGCAACATAATGCGTTATAATATACAAGTAATATTTCGACTGTTTAATTTACTGGTACCGCATTATTGAATTTTATAATACAGGTACATTTATTGTCCGGTCAATTTGTCATTATTCCTTTATGTTTAGATGTATGGTGTCTGGGAGATTCAATAATGTACTGGGCGGGAAATCGTGCGGCTGGAACTAGCAAGCCAACTTTAAAGCTGAATACGACAATAGCATGGTTAGGAGTGCGTGGATTGCATTGGCATGATTTCCGACATACCGTTGAATATCAGGTGCTGTTTTGTAACTCGCCCCCCAAAATTATTTTCATACATTTAGGTGGGAATGATTTATCTTCTTTGTCAATCTTAGACATAAAAGATTATATTAAGAAAGAACTGAGTTACATGCGTGACGCTTTTCCAGATGCGGTAATTATATGGGTCGATATTTTACAACGCCGCATCTGGAAGGTTGCTACTGGTGGTTGGGTCGGAATAGAACAGAAAAGAAAAAGAGTTAACAGAATTGGTCGTCAGTTACTGAAAGATGTAGGAAATGTAGATGTTATAAGAACAGATATTGATGCCAAAACAAACTTTTTTCGCAAAGACGGGGTTCATTTGAATGATATAGGCTTAGAATTCTTCTTATATGAGATTAAACAGGCCATAATTAAACACTTGTAAGATTATTAAGAATTGGGGGAGAAATTTCGTGAACAGTTTTCCGCTCAATTTCTTGTGGCCAAAATTCTTAAATTCTTAGGGGGGAACAGACGTGCTTAGTTAATTTACCCTGTTTAAGGCTCAATTCTCGAGACGGAGCACTCGTCTGGGAAGGCAGGCCATATTTCAGGAAATCATTACTTTTGGCGTTCTTGATTGGAATCTATAGGAAATGGACCGTATGTTGGAATGGATTGAATGGTTCAGGCTTGTCATAAGGAATGGCAACCCAAATAGTTTGGCATGGAGGAATGCATTCGGGTTTTGCCCTAAGGATGGCAATCCCGTACGGTTGCAGTATATGGCCTCATCGTACTTGGCATGGATCGGGGTTTTATTCTTACGCAGGACGACTCGGCGAGGAATAAAATCTTCGATTCAGCTGCCATTGCGGTGATTTGTCTGTGGTATATTGCACTTAATGAATCATCGGTCCGCATTAAAAATTTTAATTAAATAACACGTTCACGTCTGTTTCCCCCTTACTTGAGCGGCCAATAACCTTCCAACCATTTACTATATAAATGAGGCTCTGATTACTATTGTGTATTGTATACGCACTCCAGATTGTGTGTCATTCATTGATGAAATAATAATAAAAGTCACATGTTATAGAAATTGTTTTATTTTGACTTATGAAATAATAGAAATTATCTTAGAATTAAAATAATTTTATTATTTTGGGAGAAATACGGTACTATGTCGGTGCGGTTGCTTAGCAACAGGGATTACTCGGTGTTTGTCGTTTTATAAAAATTATAGAATATTACTGGTTCCCCATTACACGTCGGTATACAGTTGTAGCTAAGCAATTTCAAAAACAACTAAATACATCCAATGAAAAGACGTTTTGGTATAAATAATCCAATCATCGTTACCATGAACAATTTATCTTCTAAAGACAGTATAAAAGCACGAAATTACCGTGATATCTTCCTTGATTACACTGTCAACAAATAGCTGCGTCAAATTTAGCAACCCACCCACCGCACCCTTTGTTTTTCTACTTTTAATTTTAAGCCATTTTGTGAGGCGGAAGAAAACAATTTCTCTCTAAACAGTGATATAAAGTATGAAACCTTATGTGCAATGAATGTTTATGTCGATGTTGATTTGACAACACTCTACTGCTTTAGTTCTTTATTTCCAGAAGTGTAATCTATATACAAATAATTGCAAGTTGTCAGAATGATACGTGGAGCACATTGGTGGCCATCAAAACTCACGAGCCAGTAGATATACGGACAGAAACCATTCTTTACTCGGATTTTATATGTGAGGACAGTTCAGTGCTATTGCGTTACATGTCGTACAACTGTATTATTATCATGTGATGTGTTTGGTACGCTCGTGAAGGACTGGTACTTTTTATAGGAAATGATACTACTATATAAGTGTATTATTCTTTATATGGATGTGCTATAACTTTTAATACCAGCGATGGCTATTATGATCCACGTGAACTTTAGCTTATCAGTATATGTGTTTGTAGCTAACAACACTATAAGTTACTTATTTTCTAAGGATTGGTCTAAGTAAGATTCATCAGTCTTATTTAAACTATATATAACTATAAAATATTTCGTATATGTATTAATTGTTGCAAGTATAAATTTTAATAATTTGTCGCTCTGTTGGCCAAAATTCTTAAATTCTTAGGGGGGGGGGGGACAGACGTGCTTAGTTAATTTACCCTGTTTAAGGCTCAATTCTCAAGACGGAGCACTCGTCTGGGAAGGCAGGCCATATTTCAGGAAATCATTACTTTTGGCGTTCTTGATTGGAATCTATAGGAAATGGACCGTATGTTGGAATGGATTGAATGGTTCGGGCTTGTCATAAGGAATGGCAACCCAAATAGTTTGGAATGGAGGAATGCATTCGGGTTTTGCCCTAAGGATGGCAATCCCGTACGGTTGCAGTATATGGCCTCATCGTACTTGGCATGGATCGGGGTTTTATTCTTACGCAGGACGACTCGGCGAGGAATAAAATCTTCGATTCAGCTGCCATTGCGGTGATTTGTCTGTGGTATATTGCACTTAATGAATCATCGGTCCGCATTAAAAATTTTAATTAGATAACACGTTCACGTCTGTTTCCCCCTTACTTGAGCGGCCAATAACCTTCCAACCATTTACTATATAAATGAGGCTCTGATTACTATTGTGTATTGTATACGCACTCCAGATTGTGTGTCATTCATTGATGAAATAATAATAAAAGTCACATGTTATGGAAATTGTTTTATTTCGACTTATGAAATAATACAAGAAAACACTTTAAAATCACACCTACCTTTACTTTTTGTTCACACTATATGTTTATTAGCTTTTAATGTACTATTAGCTTATCACATTATAAGAACACTGAGTCCAAGTCAAAAGGATGTTTTACGGCCATCGCATGGCTGCTGTGATGGTGAATAAAAGCGCTGAGAAGAACCTCATGGCAGTATGGGACGCCACCAAGCAAACTAATAACAAACACAGTTTAACCACATGTACAAAACCATAGACATTTTACCAGCCACACCTTAATGAAAGGTCTTTCATATTAATAATCCAGTTTTCTACTTTTGTCTTACTTCTTTTTTCACTCAATGTTCTTTTCATTCAGTTTTAAAATGATTTTGTTGTTTGTTGTCAGAAGCTGGAACCCAGTTGAATTCGCTACGTCCCAAGTTGAATATTCGTTTCTTATGTATGGATAATATACGTTTCTGTGTATCAACTTCTGCAGAAGCGTGCGGGAATGTTTGTGACCGAGATCGAAGGTCGAGGTTACAGATTTATCAGACCAAAGAGCTATAAAAATAAATTGTATTTTATACTTCTTTGATCAGACGTTATTACATCAAAAAAAAAAAAACGAGAAAAAAAAATATAAAAACGTGTATTGTCGCTATTCTTGCAAAAAAAATACACAATGACTAGATGTATTATTTTCATATGTGATGACTTTACGATTCTGGTACATTTTTAGCTCGACTATTCATAGAATAGTAGAGCTATTGGACTCGCCCATGCGTCGGCGTCGGCGTCGGCGTCTGCGTCCGCGTCCGCGTCCCGATTTTGGTTAAGGTTTTGTATGTAAGCTGGTATCTCAGTAACCACTTGTGGGAATGGATTGAAACTTCACACACTTATTCACTGTGACAAACTGACTTACATTGCACAGGTTCCATAACTCTATTTTGCTTTTTTACAAAATTATGCCCCTTTTTCGACTTAGAAATTTTTGGTTAAGGTTTTGTATGTAAGCTGGTAACTCAGTAACCACTTGTGGGAATGAATTGAAACTTCACACACTTATTCACTGTGATGAACTGACCTACACTGCACAGGTTCCATAACTCTATTTTGCTTTTTTACAAAATTATGCCCCTTTTTCGACTTAGAAATTTTTGGTTAAGGTTTTGTATGTAAGCTGGTATCTCAGTACTTACTAATGGGAATGGATTGAAACTTCACATACTTGTTCACTGTCATGATCTGACATGCACTAAGCAAGTCCCATAACTCTACTCTTTTTTTTCAAAATTATGCCCCTTTTTCGACTTAGCAGTTTTTGGTTAAATTTTTGTATGTAATCTGATATCTCAGTATCCACTAATTGGAATGGATTGAAACTTCACACACTTGTTCACTGTCATGATCTAACATGCACTGTGAAGGTCCCATAACTCTACTTGGCATTTTTTACAAAATTATGCCCCTTTGACTTAGCAGTTTTTGGTTAAGTTTTTGTATGTAAGCTGGTATCTCAGTATCCACAAATTGGAAAGGATTGAAACTTCACACACTTGTTCACTGTCATGATATGACATGTCAGTACAGAGGTTCAATACCTCTACTTTGCATTTTACAAAATTATGCCCCTTTTTCAACTTTTGTATTCATTCAATTGACAAGGCTGTTGAATAGTCGAGCGTTGCTGTCCTCCGACAGCTCTTGTTTTAATTATCATTCTGTTGTTCTTGGAAACGGTAAACGGTAATGTTTTAAATAGCAATAACCAGGGCCCATGAAGAATTCTACAACGCTACCAAAAGCACGTACTGAAGGGTTTTAAACATTTTTTGTCTCCCGTTTTTAGGGCTGGGACGATTTCAAAATTTTGAAATCGGTTAATCATTTGTTTGAAATCGAATCGAACCGGTTAATCGGCAGTCATATATTTCAAAACACTGCTTTCAGAAACAACTGAAAAGGAGTAACTATTAGGTTTAACACCTTTATCTCTATAAAACCTTGAAAGAAATTTCTTTCCAAATTTATTATAGCACTTTGGAAGCTTTTCAACAAGTTTAGAAGCAACAGTTGTGTAAAAGGTATTAAATGTTTCAGCTACTGAAAAACCAAGCCGCTTTCTAGCTATTTTAAAAGCTAACCTTGTTGTTTATAATTATTGTTCTACCTTCGTGCCCAAAAGTGTTCAATTAATATTCAGTGATATTTATAACAGCACGAAGACCAATCTTATGTTGGTGTGAACACAACATGATAAAACATAAATGAATTCAATCCGTCATTGTAGAAAACTGATAACTGATAGCAATGTTGCATGCTTTTATATGTGTAAGTTAGGTATTTTGAAAAAAATGACGCGTGTGATTTATAAATTTCGTAATATTTTTGTAAGAATTGTACTTGAAATAGTTTTCAAATGTACAAGCAATCATTAGCTTTTTGTGTTTTCATTTGCGGCAGAGCTAATTTTACAAATGTTGAAAACATATCTCGAATCTTCCTACAATTTATCTGTACTTTGATCCTAACTATCACTAAAGCTGCCATTTATCACTCAAAATATGTTCATGAGCTTTTATTTTCTTATTTTTCAAATACGTTGAAAAACATTAAAAATAAAGAGTTCTAAATTAACATATTTATGATGTAGACTGAAGAAGTCAAGATGGTCCAGGTGCGAAGACTGAAGACTGTGATCAAGATTCAGAAAAATCTATACCAGAACACCTACGGGATACTAATGACACTGTTACTACGTCACTGACAACATCACAAAATCAACTTCTCTCAGGAGAAGTGAAGACAGTAGAACCCCAAAGCATACTGGAGAGGGTCGTTTCATATGAAAATTCTTTTGAGCAAGAACAAGGCGTTCCGCAAAGTTCTATTTTATCTGCTGCACTATTTAGCATTAAACTCAGTAATATTGTTAAATGTTTTTTACCAGGGACAGACTTTACATTATTGTCGATGATGTTTTGATATGTTATCGTTCGAAAGAATATGCGTGCAACTGAACGCCATTTATAGCAGTATTTGAATAAATTACAAACTTGGGCCGCGAAAAATGGTTTTAAATTTTCGATATCAAAATCTCACTATGTCTACTTTTGTTAGTTACGGAAACAAAACTGTGACCCTCGGCTTTTTCCAGATGGTACAAAAATACCCGTTGTTGACGCAGCAAAGTTTCTTTGTACTATTTTTTGATAAAAAGCTTTCTTACACATACTACATATAAACTATCTGAAAGACAAGTGTTTAAAGTCATTGACTCTTTTAAAGGTAATTTCGAATGCTGAGTGGGGAACCGATTTAAGGGGTAATTACGACTCTATAGAGCTCTGATTAGATCAAAGCTAGGTTACGATTGTGTACTTTATGGTTCAGCAAGAAAATCTTATTTGCAAATGTTAGATACCATCCATAATCAAGGTGTTCGTATTGCTCTTGTTGCATTTAGAACATCACCTGTTGAAAGCTTGTATGCCGAAGCAAACGAACACTTTCTTTACACACGCCGAGAAAAACTGTCAATGCAATACGCTTTGAGGAAGACTACAAACAAACCTAATCCTGCTCATAAAATCATTTTTTATACCAAAGTACAATGTACCTCGATTCATACGAGAAAAAAACAAAGCAAATCAAACCGTTTGGATTTCGCATAAAATGTTCTATGACTGAAACTGACTTTCAGTTCGATGATATAAAAGAAACTTTAATTCCAGATACATCACCATGGACCCTTACCTCCTCTATAGTTCTTTTTGATATGAAAACTGCCTTTGAAAAGACTAAACCAAATAACAAGGATTATTTCCCGTTGGGTGTGCTGCTGTCAGCAACCTCCATCGATCAAAATTACGTTTGCAGAATAACGTTATAACGTGACAATTTTTATCAATCAAGGCAAAAGCTATAGATTTAGCCCTAAATTTTGTATCAGAATGTAGAAAAGAAAAGGTTTTTTTTTTTTTTTTTTTTTTTTTTTTTATCTTTTTCGACTTCCTTTCAGATTTGCAGTCAGTTCGTAACCGAACTATGGAAAAAATCATTCAAAATATTCTGCTCAGGGTTCATGCATTATCTTTCAAAAGTCTATTATGGTTTGTTGGATTACAAGTCTTCTATCTAAATGACGTTCGTCATGGAACAATGATTCGTTCAATGAACTTCATGATATAAACCTACTTAAGGTAAATGGCACCAAGGCAACAGATCTATTCACTGGAAAGAAGTTGTTCTTTCTCGTTTTCGAGTAGGTCATGCCCGTTTGACTCATTCTTATCTTTCGAACAGATAAGATCAACCTGAAAGTGTACTCTGTCAAACACCGCATACTTAAACATGTTTTATTCGACTGTATGGACTCCACAACGCTGTACATACTATGATGTCCAATCTTTGAAAGAGTTATTTAAAAAAGTTTCAATTGGCAATTTTTATCCGTTTTAAAGCAGATAGGAATTTATCACAAAATCTGAACATTAAATGTTTGATTCACATATTTTACAGTATTATTGTTTACCACCTTTATATGTATATTTATGTTTTTAGAGATGCTTTACATTTGAAGCTTTACACGTTTTAATATTATTTCTACTCGGCGATAAATGACATTTTGTCGATTCGCCGTAAAATCAAACTCACTCACTCACATTAAAATTTAAAATCAATTGAAAAACGCTTGTTATTTGCTGACATTACAGTCGATGACTCGGACACAATTCGAGGTATTTATTTTGAACTGGGCATATTTTAAGTGGCGCAATTACAAAGTCCGCAGATCAAAAGTCAAGGTCACAAAAAGAGCTCAAAGTTAAATTTTACAATCATATAATATCTCCAAAGAATTCAAGATACTGACTTCAAACGTGACATACTTTTGTTTTGTTCGGGTCTAACACCATTTTTCAACCGTATTTCAGTTATGTAACGGCAGGCATAACCTAACCAGTGTACCAGTGTAAATCTGTTCTCCGTAATTAAAGGGAAAGACAATATTGTTTTTATGTCGATTCCCTCTGTTAAGATTTCTTAAATCATTTGAAAGAATATTCAAAATCGGCTAAAAGATGAGACAGTCAG
Organism: Mercenaria mercenaria; assembly: GCF_021730395.1. Classification (NCBI taxonomy): domain Eukaryota; kingdom Metazoa; phylum Mollusca; class Bivalvia; order Venerida; family Veneridae; genus Mercenaria; species Mercenaria mercenaria. The sequence goes on from NC_069365.1 coordinate 52,741,213, forward strand.
TAGCATTTTGAAATATTTGATCAAAATGGCGGCCATTTTATTACAAAGGCACAAGTTCACAGTCATTTGCCCTTGGTTGACCACAATAAAGAAGTTGTTACACGAAAGATATTTCCTCTGATTGATGGTGAATATTGGTGAAATTTTGAGTGAAAGACTACAGTAATTGACATAATTGAATAGTGGAGATGTGAAATAGTAGGTACATGTACCTATCATAATCTGTGCAATAAAATCAGTTTAAGGACTTGAAAACTGAACAGACTGGACCTGAAATTGGCGTATTTTAATTGATTTTGAAGGAAAAAAGGCAAATTTTCACACATTAGATTTACATATTGGCTACCTTAACCCTTAATTGAGCAAACATCATCACATCTGAGGTCCTGAATTGTGTAATTACTTATTCTGTTGGATTTCTTACAGTTTTAGTATCCAGAAACCTGGCATGAGAGGGCTCGGACAATGAGAAGTTTGTCGCATAGAAGGGGATTGGCCGCCTTTGTATATATAAGTCCACAACTTCTCAGATTTGACCGAAGGCAATTGTTCGGTGTTGTAAATGTGTAAATAATTACTTTGTACATGTTTTTAATCAAAATCAGGTACTTCTCTGTGAAATTGTAAAACTTGATAGACTTCGTTAAATTGCAACGGCAAGCGAAGAAAGCTAGAAATTATAATTATATTGGAGTAACATTATTTCAGCCAGTTTTGCCATCATGACTACTTTCTGAAGCATGTGTGGTAGTGAGATTACATTTATAATCAGTTACCACAAAATTAGACAGGATTTTGATCATAATAGTTGGTACATTAAACTGAATGCCCAGTGAGAATATTCAGTTGAGATTGTAGCTAATTTTACCTGATAACAGTAAACATAACTTCAGATGTAGAAGTCAATAAGGCAAGGATGCTTTTTGACTGATAGTTTCATTTTTCAGTCTGTATGTTATAGCACAGTTTACATGTAAGACTTGGTTTTGAGGTTTCATATTAAATTTTGTCTGTTTCAGTGTGGGGAAAGGATATTCTGATATAAATTTTCATGGAAATGATGCTGTGAAGGGCACTTTTCTTTACATATTACACTTTCTTTGCAGTCAGGTTGTTTCGAGACATATTTAGCACATACATACAATCATTTAAACTGTTCAAGTATTCAGTCTGAGAAAGTTTTATTTATAATTAGCTTGATTCCCTTTTCAGATGTTGTCCGGCCACAGGGTTTTCGGTGATACACGAGTGGTGACTGGATCAATGGCACATATATTGAATGAAATCCACTCTAGTCACTGGAAAAATAGGAGAACCAGTTGTAGTTTTTCATGTTGATATTTATTAAATTTTGCAGAGATTTAGCCAGTTTGGAACATTCAACAGGCCGTGATGTACATTAAAATCATTCTTCATATAGATAGGGGCTGTTTTTGCCGGAAAGCTCAGCTGTGGTACACAATTTAAGATTTGGTACAGTGTAAATGGTCATGGTATGCATGTTTCATGTACAATGTGCAGTGTCTTATAAACTGTAAGAATTGAGTGAAAAATTCATTCCAGAAAGACTCACAAGACTTTTAGTTAGCTCACATATTGGACATTTTAGAGCTGTCTGGCTCATTTTTACCTTGGGTAGCCTTAGATGAATGATCAATGAAAAATATATGACATAATTAGGTACAAAAGGTATTCATTCTCATATTTGCCTGTACTAGTCTGCTTAAAAAGGGCAAATTTGACAGCTTCGGGATTTTTCGTAGTTCACATTTTAGTTTTTCATGTGAGGAGACGACGCATTTCGATGAGCTTTTATTAATATGAATAATTTTCCTAAAATTTGAACAGTGATATTGTATTCATATTGAAAGTGGCTCTTAATTTGGATAGATATATAGTAAGGAAACATGCTGTTTCATTTTTATTTCGGGTGAAAAGCTCATCAAACGAAAGAGTTAATAAAATTTTGCGGGTTTTTTTTTTCATCTGAAAAGTACGCATTTTTTTCGCTCAGATCTGACCGATACCATATGTAACATTGAAAGCTATGAAATTTTAGTGCATAGTTCAACAGAAATGAAATTTTCAGATTTATTTTGGTACTGGTAAAATATTTTTTCAGTTTGAAGATAAACAGGTCTAAATAGGCACAAAATCACAGTTATTTGCCCTTGGTTGACCGCAATAAGGAAGTGGTTACGCGGAGAATAGTTCCTCTATTTGATATGGGTGAATATTGGTGAATTTTTGAGTGAAAGACCTGCAATAAATGAATAATTGAATAGAGAAGATGTGAAATGATAGGTACATGTACATGTACAATTTGACAGAATGAGAATATCAGAATATGCATAAAACGACTTTCTGATAGGCCCAGTTTTGCCTGTTTGCGGTCATCAAGAGGGTATTCTTCATTCTTCTTTTTTTCTCTTGAATAGTTTTGTTAAGTTCAGGTACTTTTAAGGGGTTTGGAATGCAAGCGAACTGATATAGTGTCCAGTGTCTGTATAGAACATACAGTAAAAGTAATTGTGGACTTGTGCCTGATGTAGATAATATTTGAACAGTATTAACTTACTTCCTTATATTAATTTCTCTACTTTTTCCTGCTATAATGGAAGGAAGTATCATGTTTTGCATCTTACACTCAAAACACATATAAAATTAATCTATTTAAAAGGTAATTTGCTAAAAAAAAAAAATCAGCAGTGTGTAAATGACGTCATAAACACACATTAAAATGGCTGCCTCCATGATAATCCATTTCTTTAATTTTTTAATTACCATATCTTTTTCAATTGTGGTCCGATTTTAAAAATTCTTTCAGTGTTATAAAAGGCTTGAAAATGGTTTTCATATCAAATTACTTTTTGTCAGGCACTCCTTGCCCTTTAACTGTCAACTTCCCCACATGGTGGATGACAAATGAATTCAGACACATGTCTTTTATAAAATCGTCATAGAAAACATAATCCTCTCCAGAGGATCGAACTCACGCCCATACGATCCGTAGACCTGTGCCCTCCCTATTGAGCTAAGCGGGTGGACTCAAACTTGGAATATAGTTAAATTGTAATGGGACGATGCACTTAGCGAATAAGTCAATGGTCAAGATCACAAATGTGTTCTATTTGTTGTATTTTGTAATCGGAGCACTTCAAAATTATAAAAGGTATTGACTTGAACTTGGAATATAGTTGAGGAATAATGTTTTGATTTGAGGAGTGCAACAATCTAATTTACTCCGCCACCCCAAACGCTTCCCCCACCCCCGATACTCAGGCTCAAGAATACAAAAGTGACATCTTTGGGATCGGGGATCGATTGGGATGGCGGAGTAAATTGGAATGTTGCACATAATTAAACCATCATCATCCAGCTATATTCCAAGTTCTAGTCAATACCTTGAATAACTTAAAAGTTGTGCTTCGAAAACAACATACTAATAACAGGTTTGTGATCTTGACCACTGACTTTCCGGACAAGTTCATGCGCTAAACACATCGTCTCATCACAACTTAACTATACGCCAAGTTTTAAGTCAGTGTCTTGAATGCTCCGGACAAAAAATATGATAATAAAAATTAACCTTGAGCTCTAACCTGTGGACTTGGTTTATGGGCTATGCACATTATCTGATCGCCACTTACCTATATGCCAAGTTTAAAAATACCTTGAATAGTTATTGGGTTGTGCTGCGGACACGAACTATAACAAACGGACAGACGGACAGAGCACAGACCATAACATTCAAAATGGGCAGATGAATAAGTGTTTGAATTTGGGGAAACACATGTTCGCAAACAACGTTTCTGCCATAAATCAAATTATTACAAGACTCCTTATATAAACCGCCTGTCCGGAACGTTTGTGTTAAATACCCATTTACTTCGATAATAAGTGAAAGATTTAAGAATAAATTTGTGAAAAATAATTTCTGATGTCATGTTATGAAACACGTATTGAATTGCTTGCCGGTCAATAGTCAATACTATTGGCTCACGGTCCTCGGTCAATGGTTTTGACTACTGACCAGCAAGCTAATCAATACGTGTATAATATAGAAGGAGTATGATTTTGACATAATCTGTGACACTGTGTATCAGAGGTAGCCATATGCATCACTGAGGACAAAGATGCAGTTCCGATTCTAATAGTGTATATATCACTACCTTGTCACTATCTGCAAGGCTTAAAACACGGCTTGATCCAACACTTATCATATGTATACATGAATTCTTTATGCACAAGTAAAACTATATCATTGACTTAATTTTACATTTTTTTCCAGTTACCTTTGGTAGCCTTATGGATCAGTCCAGCAAATACATAGACTTTAAACAAATCACTGTTTAGACTCAGTGTTGATATATGTTTTTCTACGCTTTATTTAACGCTTTCATACAAGTCAAATGTATTTGTTGCTAGTGGTTAATATAAAGACAATGAGTCTGGTCTTGTTTCCTTTTGTTGTCTTCTATACTTCCAAAGAGCTTCTTACCATATATTTTTCCAACCCAGACTGGTAATATGAATAATGTTTAAAAGTTCTTCTGTTTTGGCATTAGGCTTAATTTTAAACTAATATGTATACACTGCATTTTTATGAGATTCGGGTAGAAAAGATACTTGAATGAAGCACAATGAAGTAAATGTCAGAAATTGCAGACTTATTCGGCGTTATAACAGGGTTGTTTAATTTATAATTGAACACTATAAAATTAAACTCTCGGACAGAAATGCACTAGTGCATTTTATTGTTATCAAAATAACAATATCTTCCAGATACATGTACTTTACTTCTAGTTTCTTTCATCAAAACAGGTGATACATTATAGAGCATAAAGCTTCGATTCTGGAGACTAACCGGTTATATAGGTGTAAGCAAACGTGTGTGGATGAGCTCGTTTATACCTTTTTAAGCCCCAAATAATTGTCTTAAAAATGGAAAAAATGCCATGAATATAGTTTTAGTAGAATTTAGGAAAGTAACTGTGGCAACATCGACGGTTATGAAGTATATCGCTTGTTAGATCTCCAAGGTCAATCTACCGACAAACACAGATGTGATTTAGTTTTTTCTTGGACTTTTTAACCGTACTTTTACGAAAAACATCAATGGTTCATTAGGGCAATTTCCTTTAGCCTGTATAATGAATCGTGCGATCGTATTCGGAAAAAACATCATTACTTCTAATAAGGCTATGTCTTTGTAGGTGCATAGCTCTCCTTTGAGTTAATTTAATTAATAATAGAAGTAGAAGTCTCGTGTTTTACTTATTATTAAGTGTGCAAAGGGAATTCAGAAAATTTTGAGTCTTCCAAAGAAACTTTTAAAGATAGATGCACGATTTTGTTCATGGACATAGGGGGTTTCAATAGCCATGTACCATAAATATAACAGCATCTCTGAATACACCAGTCAATCAGATTTTGTTTACGGTGATTCTTCCCAATCATAAGTCACTGTTTATATGATGGTAAGGATATTCAATAAGGGAGATTATAGGGGTCAAGATCTACTTCATGTAGAGCGTCCTTAAACATAAACATCTTCTCATAACACCGCTGTGGTAGCAGCAGAAGACTCGAAATGATTTATTCAGTTTCCCAAATAGCTGCATCAGTGGGCCTTTTGTCGGGAAATGCTCATGAAATTCTGTCTAAACAGTTATTATCACAGGTGTGTGCAGGGTGGGTACCCCATCTTTTGATCAGAAGGCAAAAAGCTCAAAGAGTTCAATGTTGCAAAAATGCAGATGAAAGGAAGTTAACTGAAGTTCTTACAAGGGATAAGACATGGCTATATTATTTCGAACCTCAAAGGCGGATGAACAACAAACCAGAAAGACCAGTTATCGCAAAAGAACTCAAAGTTATGAACGATTATTTTACACAATTTTCTTCAGTTGTGCAAATACCCAGTGCACCCGGGAAAACGATCACTGGGAAGTTTAACAGGGACAGGGTTCTAAAATCAGTTATAAAACATTACATTGGACTTCACCCTCAAACCGGTTTACGGGGAATCTGCCGTATAGTGCATGTCAAAGTGTGGGAATATGGGCCGCCGTCAGAAAAATATTGAGAAATATAGAGACCTATACCACATTGTAGATTGAAGTGAGTTATTGTAATTTCCCATGTATCTCTTTCCAGACACGCGACTGGAAAAAGTTATGACGTCATAAATATGGCGGCTTAAGAGAAATTAAAAAATCGTAGGCTGCTGAATAAATACAGGTGACAACGTCTTTGAAAACTATGTTATGATTGCAAAATTGATATATTTAGTGAAGGTAATGTATAGTCTAGCAGATAAAACACTTTTATGGAAAAGGATGGAATTCATTATGCTTAAAATGAAAGAAAAAGTCCATACATATAAAAAAAATGACGAAAACGACTGAATAACGATATTAAGTGAGCAAATGTCTATTTAATGGCGCAGTTTGCTCGATTTAAAATAGAAATAGTCTGATAATCTATCACTACAATAGTCGATTAGCATAATTATATGTATCTATATACCCTTGTTATCTGTATGAGTGTCAGATCAGCTTAATGCCCCGATACTGTGGTCAGAACTCTAAATCAATAGAAAAAATATCTGTTACAATTTTAAAAATGCTTTTTCTAATGCATTTACAGCTTGTTGTAAACTATTTTGTAATGCAGATTCTCCTATTGAAATTGATAAATCCAATCAATTAAAACTAAGTTAAAGACATCTACGAAAGGAATCATCAGAAGATTTCTCTAAGAATGTTTTTGTCCAGCGTACTAGTGGTCTATGATGTCATCGTCGTTTAGCGCTACAGTATATTTACGTTTTAGAGAAGAAATTTATAATACTAAAAACTACACATTGATTCCTTTCAATGAACAAGATTTGGTCACTAATCACATCCCTTCATTTGTATTTTCAAGCAAAGCTCGCATATATGGTCAGCAATACTATTTTTGATTCCTTAATTGCATATACAATTAGATTATGTTCGTTCCATAGATAATTTAACCTCTAATACATGTACCACTTCTAATTTATTAAATCGTATAACTTTATGTCGAACTGATATTTACCTCATGTGAAAAACATATATTGCGACAAAGTATATGCAGATTCTGAAAAAAACATTCCCAGAAAATTTAAAATCCAGCAATTACAGGGTGTGCTGTTCCGTCGTTTCATATGATTCCTTTACTCTTTATACCTATTTACCAAATAATCCAATGAATTACAAAGGAACTGCTTTAATTAAACGCCTTTTCTTGTGTATTTAATTTCAGTTAAGCCTTTTCCTGCCTGTGACATTGCTAAAAATAATTTCCATCTGAACCTGTGAGGCAGTTTGTCAAAGCATCTCCTCATTAAACGATGTCCGGTAAGGGAATGCAGTTTTTCGAGAGGTAATAAGTAATCCATGAGAACTACTTCTGCCTAGCTTGTCGTATGATTTAGAAAACGTTAAGCACATTTATGTGTGGCTACTATATGAAAACAAATTACGCATTCTTGATAAAGTTTTCAAATACAAACAATCAGTTGTTGCTCGAATAGTTGACATTTTCTTATGTCAGGGAGGTGTAGTTATTAAATGAAACTAACAATTCAAAGACTACAATACTGCACCGCTTGGGATTGATATATCTCCATATCTTAAATTAATTTACACTTTCAAGTTTATTTACTGGAATTTTTCTCTATTCAGATGGGGATGTTCCCCATACCATCTTCTGCAATATATCAGCTTAGATAACTATCTGTTACTAGATACGTAGTTTGTCACAATCAGCTGTAGGTCATGTTGTTTGTCGGTTATATGCGACGTTTAATAAATACACTTTCCTTAACTTTTATATAATCTTCATATATTTGCAAGAGCGACTTTCAAGAATTCAGTGAACGTTATCAATATGTCCTCTTGCAGATATACTGCTATTATCAAGTGCAAGAATTCTATTAACTTTTAGATTGTAATTCAGACTTGTGTGGGTTATTTTTTTTTTTTTTTTTTTTTTTTAAGTTTAATAGCAATTTAAAAACACTTCTATTACTAAGTGTATCAGAACAGTGGTTATTTATCAATTTCAATGAAAATTTTTACAAATGATGAAATGTTTTATCATATGCGGTTCTGACCCTCTTATTTGGAGATATGTTGCATATTCGGTGTTCATTCTTTTGTCAGCTGGATGCTACACTTTCCTCTTTAATCGTGACCAACGAAAGAGGTGGACCACGCCATGACTGGTGGTTCTTAAAGGCTATTGGGACTGAGCTGCTTTGATATATTTCTACTTTCCTGATTAGTCTGATCCTTAATAATGTTCTGCTGGTATTCTGCTTTCTGTAACGGCATGGAGAACATGCGCAAATGATTTGTTAAAAGCTTTAAGAAGATCCCTTGAAAGTAGAACGCAAATAAGATAATAGAAGACTTTGTTTGACTAAATTTGTCCCTGAGAGGTTTAGAAAGGTGAAAAATATCTCATGCCCTTTAGCACCAGCTTAAGCTGAATTATATTATAATGATATTTAACGAACTTCATAATACTAAAGGACCAGAGGCTATTTACATATTTAATGTAGATACTTACTCGATCATTTTTGTGTTTCAATTAATAGCGTGCCCTCAGTTTCCCTTGCGTGAATAAGACACTCAGCAGTCGGCGGATTAAGTTTACGTATAATGTTTTATAACATTGGTATATGGAGGAGATATAGAGTGTGAGCATTATTGCCAAACCACTGTTTAAGCACACCAGCATTGTTTTGCAAGTGACCGTTCCAAGGCTTTGCCGCACTACGTTCCTTTATTTTACGTTTTAAGCTTTCTGTCTATTGGCTTTACTTCGTTCAGGTATCTATCATGTTCTAACCTATACATGCATTGCTGCAAAGCTTTACGGTTCAAATATGCGTTGCATTAACATGAATCAGAATTATCACAAATCGGATCTGTTGAGAAATATTTTCAGTTTCAGAGAAAGAATGATGAAAGAAATAAAATGAAATGATTATCCCCTGCCCCTGATGCCCCTCCTCCTGCAATTAGCTAAACATAATTACGGAAAGCCCATAGTAAACGTTTAAAAGAATAAATAATATTGTTTATAGATACTTTTGTTATCGCGGAGCTGAAGACGAATTAAGTAAAACGTTTTCAGTGTTGATGTCAAGTTTGAATGCATATGATTAACCAGTAATTCTGAGTAATTGAGTCGACTATTATGAATCTAACTTTAAGAAAATATCTGTTATATTTCCACCGGCATAGTCGTCTTGATCGTACTTAAATCTTGTTTAAATAAAATTGCAAACAATGCATGTAATATGCACATGTTCTAATGATGTACATGTTCTAATAACAACAGCATAGACAATTACTTGTGCCGACATTGATTTGTATTGCATTTCGACAAAATCCTTTCCTTCTAGGTACTGATTAAAACCAGATATTAATAACGTATTTTCCCTTATTGTATGTTATATTTCTTGTAACGTTCGGAAATAATCTTATTTGAGATTCAACGCCATAAGATTAGTCGAAAATATTTTATTTCAAGAGGTAGAAGCGACATGTAAAAATGCATTGTAAATTAGGTGGGTGGGGTACAAAAAAACAATTAAAATAACGTAAATATACTTTCTACTGAGAAAGTGCAAATATATATATTTGAAATGTCCAATTGGCTTGTTTAATAACATCATATGCGATATTATAAGCAATTGTACTAATATTTTAAATATTATATAGCAGTATTATTTTCGTAAACGGTCGCCATATTGATGACGTCATTTCCGGATCCAGTCGCGGTCCCCAAAAGAGATACATACATATTATTTTTGTCTTGGACCAAGGAATAATTTGGTATATGTGGCTATATTTCTCAACTACTTTCGAGCGGGATTACGAATGGCCGTGGACTAGTATTCATGACAATGCATCTGCACACACGAGAAATATTGTACTGCAGTGTTTTTACAGGAGCAGCAGGTCAAGCAATTGCCGCAACCTCCATATTCGCCCGACTTAAGTCCCTGTCATGCTGGCCGGGCGTCGCTACAATTCCAGAAGTGCCCTTGTTAGCGCAGTCTATCAGTGTCTGCACCGTATGTTGAGGTCAGACTACTCTGCGGCTTTCAGGTCATGGATAACCCGGATAGAAGAATGAATTGATACTAAGGGTGAATATTTTAAGGAACTGATCTTAATTATAAATTTTATTTAACATGGCCAGTCTAAAAATGTTCTGAATCCCCCTCGTGTACGAGATTCTGTGACAACATCGCTCATTATCAAAGTTACATAAACTATGTGGTCAAATACATTCTTTGTGAGTTTATAAGGAGTTTTGTAAATTAAGGCATCTAATAAACCGCTGGGCGGACGAACAGTGATCAAATCAGCTCGATATTGAACATTTTATATTCAAATGAGCTTAAAAAATAATGAAAACAAACTAGATAATATTTTTATTATACTAATACAAATACGAAGAGTACAATATAATATGTCTATAGCAAATATAATAACATATAATTCATCGGAAATTCAAAGGGGCCTACCTCCTGATTGGTGTTAATTGTTTTCTTAATTCCTTTCATTTTTTCAGTCTCTATAAAATTTCTGGCACCGAAAAAAATTCAACAGAATGAAGGTTTGGTATTTAATTGTAATGGAATTGCACGTGCAGAGTATAAAGAAACTGATGCAAATAAACAATATGGTTTTAACCATGGCTCTAACTTGATAGACAAGTACTGAATGATTTAAGCTATTCTATTAAAACATATGAAGGATAAAAGGTATCATTTTAAGATGATTAACAGTTTTATTGATGACAACATTTTAAGTGTGTTAGGTTTCTGAGCATGGTATAGGTAGTTTTTACTTTTGCAGTTAAAAGCAAACCCGTCTTAATGCCCAAAACTTTAGTTAATGTTAACACCGTGATTTGTAAAATGCACCATGCCTATGTACGACAGTTATTCTGTTCTAGAATGTTGTTTATCACTAATGGTTATTATTGAACTAAGACAGTCATTTATAAGCTGATAGGATGATACATCTACTATGTAAGTTTCTGTTAATTTGAATAACTTCAATAAGTTATGTATGTTTGTCTTGGTTACTACATTTATCTCACTAATTATTACACCAATCCCGTTATCTCGAGCTTATGAGTTTGTTTTCACATGCGATATCGCTAGGCGCATTGATATGGTAAATAAGATTCAATTAGAACACCAAGAACGTTTTTAGAGAAAAAATAGATGCAGAGTTTACTCCTTTAATGAAGCTTTGTACAAATTAAATACTTACGTTATCCGGATACTTACATTTAAAGCAAGTTTGGGTAAAACAGCGATTTTGATAATAATAAATAACCAGTATCTGAAAAAATGCATTTTTATGTTGAAAAATGTTTTAAATCACGCAGAAAAATTTGGTGGGTAAGATTTTTCCTATAACGATGTTATTGTTTTATACATCTTGAGGTTTGCCCCTTAGAATATTTCAACATTATGATTAAACCAAACAATGTGCATAATATATTATTTATGTGTCAGTGCAAACCATGTTTGTTTTCTGTTGGAATTCGGGTACTATATATTAGTAAAAGTAGTCCTTTCGAAACAAATATTCCTTCGACACTTTGTAACAGCAAACTATTTTCTTGAAAAACATCAATGTATCCTTTGTAATAAGCTAATATGCAATTATTTAAAAAAAATGATTGTAAAAAAAACAATTATTGGCTTATTTCAGTTAACAGTCAAACGAAATGCAAAGCATAAGCGTAGATTGACAGACTGAAAGGTCGACAGGTTGTCGTGCTGAAAATTATTGGCTTACAAAAAGTTCATTGTCTACTGGGCGCCAAAATCCAGTTTGTAACATCAGTAGATATTTTATACAGTAATAGTAATCTAGCAGGTTTGGGCTAAAATTATTTAAGGAATATTTGTGTTCATGTTGTAAAATACATCTTGAAGCCTTTATACAAAATAACATAATTCATATTTACAGGTTTACAGCATATCTGCGATTTTATTCCTTGTATGTACAGTTTTGTTAACTCTTTTTGCACAAGATTTTTTAGCCAATGTTACAAGCTACTTTTAAAGTAATTCGTAAACTAACGACGGCTGTTAAAAAGCAAAAGTTCTAACGTCGCAACATAACGCACGCTTTCTATGGGCAACTTCAGGGAAATGAAAGTTTTTCATTTGACAACGTTACGTATGTAAACAATCGTTTCTTTTTGTATGCTCCACATCCGCGGTCACAAAAGCCGCGGGTATTAGTATGCATAAACTGTGTATAGCTATTATTTTTATGATCTGTAAATGGTTGTTACCTAAAATAATGTCTTCGCAAAAGTGTAATATCCATTTTAGTAATCCATTAATTTTGCAACAAACATTTGTTAGAAAAAATATAGGTTCTTAGAAAAATCTAATTTAAAAATAATTCTTTGCTTGTTAAATTTAAAAAGTCGTATTATATGCCACACCGAGACATTGCCAAATCAAAACTGTCGACTTTTTATAGCCGTCACAACTCCTTAGTGCCTGCACCAGTGTTAATTTGGAACAGTTTTACGAATCAAAATGGTTTTTAACAGTTCTAGTTGAAGGTTACCCTAGGAACATGCCTGCTACTTCAAAATCGGACAAGTGGTTTAGGAGAAACTGGCGTTTGAAGATTTTTCTGTTTTCAGCTTTAGCGGTCATGTTCTCGGAAAATTGAATATTCTTGGCAGATGGTCACCCAAGAAACATTTCTGCGAAATTATTTCAAAATCAGAGAAATTAGTAGAAGATATTGTTTGCAGATCGTTTTATTTATAGCTCTGGCAATTTTGTTTTTAAACATAATTTTTGACGAATCGGAATAGACTCATTCTAGAAACATTTTGTAAAAATATTTAAAAAGTGTGCAGTTTCTGGTAGAAACACTTTATACCCAATATAAATCTCAGGAAAAGTGACCACACCATTGGCACCATGCCTCTTGACGAATCAGAATATTATGAAGTAGAATTTTATTTGTAGAAGGTCACCAAAGATAAAGATATTATCTTAAAATCGGACCAGTATTACAGGAGCAGATGTCGTTTGAAGACTGTTCTTCTTTGAGCTCAGGCGGCCTTAAATCCATCCTTAAAATTTAAGTGCTCGTCAGCAGTGAAAATATTAGTAAACTTACTTTCATATAACAGTACTGTTGTTTGCACGCTATGTGACAGACAATGCGGCAATTCTACCATGCATGCGATCTTGTTTTGTCGTGAAAACGAGTATCTGAGAAAATCACTTTGGAAGAACGTCCTGTCTATTGCAGGCATAGGAAATTACACAGAAATGATATCAAAAGATCCCCGATCTCAAATATTTGATCTTTTGTTAGGATTGCCGGACTATCAAGTTCCTGTATCCACTCGCGTACAGATCAAGCATGTCGCTATAAGTCTTATGCATATGTTGGTCTACAGGATGTATAGATATAATATATCACTGTGAATGCTGTAATTATTTGCACTATTATATACTGTCATATGTTATCATACGATGCGTTTTATATAACATATATACTGCTTTATCATAAGGGAAAATACTTATAGCTTCACATAGTCTGTACTTAATGATTAAATACTCCCAAATGGGATTTTAGCCATATAGTTACTGTTTATTTTTGTGCATTATATTCATACCTATAATATCATGTGATGTGCAGTACTGTCTAATATAATGGAGTATAATAGGGCTTGCTATCCTTTTTGTATTCTTCGTTTCGTTTCGGAAGGATGCATGTCGGGATATCTCACCTCTTGTATTTTAATAGTTAAACTGCAAATATACCTTAATCAAGGATTGAGTAAATTTGTGTATATATGCTGATTATTTCACATTATCGTTAACGTACTGATGCTTTGTGCTGTCTGCACATAAGATTGTATGTTATAAATGTTGTTCTATTTTGATGTGATTATGTTTGTATGTATATCTGTAATTATTGATAGCTCTCCTTGTTGGAGGTAATAAAGAATCTATCTATCTATCTATGTTTCTTCGAGAAATCAGAATAATTGCAACAGTCTCGTAAAGAGTCATCCAAAGATTATTTGCTTGAAATTATTTCATTATTTGACCAGCAGTTTTGGAAAAGCACGGTTTTAGATTTTTCGAAATATACATATAGGGAAAAGTTACCATGTACCCTGTCGGCATGGATTTAACAAATCTGACTGAATAATATTTATAGAGAGTCCCCTAAGGAACATTTCTGTGATATTATTTAATAATCAGACCACCAGTTTAGAAGGAGATGTCTTATCTATTGTAGTCGTGTTTTTGACGAATCAAATATTCGGGACACTGTTTATAGAGGGTTACCAAGAAAACATTTACGTAAAATTATTTTCCTATCGGGCAAGCAGTTTCTGCCAAGAAGATTTTCAAAGTTTCCACTATATACATATACGGTAAAATTACAATGCCCCCGGTAGCCATGTCTGTATATATATCAGAATTATTTGAACAACGTTATTGAGGGTTAGCCAAGAAACATTCCTGTGAAATTATTTTAAAATCGAACCATTAGTGGAGCAAGAGTTTTCGTTTGACGACTTTTTATGTTTAGCTCCGACGGCTAAGTGTTTTTCACGAATCAGTATTTGTATAAATTTAACAAACTGCAGGGTCACCCATGGAAAATTTGCGTAAAATCGTTTTAAATTCAAGCCACATTTTCTAGCAAGATTTAAAATAAGCCACTATACTAATACAAAAGTGACCACATCCTCTGACGGCCATACCCTGAAATCCCGAAAATAAGCCGGTCTCAAAAATCATTTCACTACGGACAAAAAGGGCTCATAAATTAGCCGCACTCAGAAATAAGCCGTCCACTTTTGTGCGTCAAATTTTTTTATTACCAACCTATCGACTTGTTTTTAAATGAAAGTGCCATCTTGTAAAAAATCTTTCAAAAGTTTTCAAACTATGCAATTACGCATGAATTGTTTGTTCACGCCTAGTCAATTGTTGGGCGGTATTTGCTTGTTAAACTTGACAAAACTTTTTAACGGATAATATCTGTTAGCATTGTTTAATTTTCATTAAGGTTACGAAGAAGGCCTTGAGAAACAAAAATCAAACAACACCAAATCATAGAAAGAAAGATTTGTTTGACATGAAAATTAAACAGCATGTAAAAGATGTATATTACTTTACGAAACAAGTGTCAGTATACTGATATAAACATTGAATTCCAGAAAATGACTGCCTATAGGGGCCCCACTTCTGGACAGTCAAACCACTTTAAAAACTCACCATTTTCAAAGAAATGTTACACATGTTCGTTTTGGTGCATTTGCAATAGCGTGCGAGTGGTGAAATTTAACATAACAAGGTGGAACACAGTTTTCAGCAATTGTTTATCTTTATTTCTTTACAAATGGCATTCATTTTCAAAGGGAAACAACTTTTTCTCGACGATTACTAAAAATAGTCGGAAAAAATTGTCTCCCTTTGAAAATGAATGCCATTTGTACACAAGAAAAAAATATATTGTGAATTAAGTCTGATTTCTTCAAACAATATGACAGGAAACCTCTTTTCAAAAATAGTCCAATTTCTGTGAAGCACGTGAAAAAGCATGAAAAAAAGTACTAAGATGTTTGATCTGAATATAGTCAAATACTAAAGGTGATCCTCTTGAAATAAACAGATTTCCGAGAGGTCTGTTTACCGGGAATGCCTCCAAACGTTAAAGGAATTCATAATAGTACAACTGAACACAACCTTCCCCTCAAATTGATCCACTTCTAGGGAATTAATTTTTAGAACGTGTTTAAGATATATCTTTCACAGAATACTTGTTTAAATATTCGTATTTCTTTCTAGCACATGTCAATATTTCCCGACTGGTTTTGGTATTTGTTTTACCTCCTTAATGTAGATTCAAAAGAGGCTTACTACTTGACAAAGCCTGTCTAAGAACTTGGAACATAAAATCGAGAAAAATTTAATTTGATCCATGGGCGAAATATGCAGCATCGTGATGAATACAATATGATCTGTAAGAGGTTGAAAACTATACATAGACTAGGCTAGATATGATATCCATATCACACCGGTAGGTTGGAAACGATACACAGATTGCGCTAGATATGTAAGTCACATCACATTGGATGCAACATCAATAGTATCAATGTAAGTTTGATATCAAAAATGTTTGATATCAGTAAACATTTTCTCTAATTTCAACGTTATATTTTTTCAGTTAAATATTTCGAATTTCTTTGATATGCTTTGAAATGTTTTAACTGACTATTTTTTATTCATCGTCAAAGCATTCTGAAATATTACACTATTTAAAACTACAGAACAACAGAGAGGCCGGCATTGAAGACATATTGCACAATAATGGATATTAATTTAAAATAGGACTAACTTAGTGTCATCGTCACGACATACTGCAGAATAAAGGATGTAAATCAAAACTGCGGAATAACTGAAGCTCATCGTTACGACATACTGCACAATAAAACATGTTAATTAAAACTGCGGAATAAGTGAGTCTCATCGTCACGACATACTGCAGAATAAAGGATGTAAATCAAAACTGCGGAATAGCTGAAGCTCATTGTCACGACATACTGCAGAATGAAGGATGTTAATCAAAATTGCGGAATAACTGAAGCTCATCGTTACCACATACTGCACAATAAATAGAGGATATTACATGAGTGTCTTTTTATATTGAATTTTTTAAACGAGTTGAATAAAATGATAAAATGCGAGGCTCTGCCGAGCATTTTATCAATTTTATTCAACGAGTTTAATAAATTCAATATGGAAAGTCACAAATGTAACATTCTTTTTATCACATGTTAGTCTTTCCTGTCAAAACATCAAAAATTCTTCTTTCTTTAGCTATTAAAACAAGTCAATCTGACCAACGTTTCCAATACAATAAATGACGTCGACGTCAAAGCTTTATTACACTAGTGTATTATCGTTTTTATTTAATGGCTTTATTACACGCCCGCGACGTCAAACGTGATAAAACATGTTAATTAAAACTGCGGAATAACTAACGCTCATCGTCACGACATGCTGCACAATAAAGGATGTTAATTAAAACTACAGAATAACTGAAGCTCATCGTCACGCCATATTACACATTAAATATGTTTATGAAAACTAAAGAATAACCGAAGCTCATCGTCAGGACATATTTAGCAAATAATCAAGGCTTTCGAGTTGTTTGTCGTCTGATTTACCACGGTTCAGAGTTCAGATGCGTAGGAACTGAACCACGAGGGCGTTACCCCGAGTGGTTAAATACTGAAGCATCTGAACGATGAATCGTGGTAAATTAGACGATAGATATCAAGAAAGCCTTGATTATTTGCTAAATATGTCCTGACGATGAGCTTCGGTTATTCTTTAGTTTTCATAAACATTATACTGGACTTCCTTTACGCGAGGAGTAATGTATCGAACGTCATGCGGCAATATGACGTCAATTATGACGTCATAATGCTCTCTTACCGGTCCGCGCGTCAACCGTTGCTTATTGCAGAATATATCGAGCTTGATTTTCTTCTTTGTTTAACTGGAAATCAAATCGAGCCATGTTAGAATGGACAATAAAGAATGATAGTTAAAACTACAAAATAATGGAGACTCATTGTTACAACGTACTGCACAGTGAAGGGTGTTAATTAAAACTACAAAGTAAAAGAGGCAAATCATTACTGTATATTGCACAACAGAATTTTTAAAGATAACTACAAAATAACAGAGGCTCAATGTCGCTATCACCACACTACAAATGTCTTTAGTTTGAAATACCTACGTTAGTACATTCATAGCACATTTGCCTTAAGGAGGTAGGTTACCTTGTTACCAGGGTAAATTCAAATTAGTAGAACCGCAACAATTTTTGGTATTTCGTGTAATTTAATGTTCTAACTGCTACAATCTCAATTTCGTTTATCTCTGTCCCTTCAAGTACAATTTTTATCCAGGTTTGAAGTACATGACCCTTTAAAGGTATTTTATATTGAAAGAAGAAGAAAATACGGATATTTAACACTTTTCAAGGTATTTCAGTTTCATTGTTATCCGTATAAGTCTGCATAATTAATAATTTTTCTAGTATGCGCGTTAGCTTTCTAACATAAGCTTAAAATGTATATGTCGCGGGGCTCATGTTTCCATGTTAACTCATTTTCTCTCATTTTTTAAATAACTATGTATAAAAACGGGGTTTTCGACGGCTTTAGTGCCAGTCTCTTAATGAACAACATGGAAAATTTGGGTAATATTATTAGCAAAACACCAAGCACGTTACATGGTACCCTATTTTTCTTAACATTTAAAGTAACCATGGCAACAGTAATGTTTAAAATAACGTATATCTTGCTTTTTGTCGTGATTTCTTATAAAAAAATATTGAATAAAATTATCTTTTTTGTTAATGTAACTTTAAAACATATTATTTCTAAAGTAAGTTATATTTTCGTGTTTTCTGCATTTATTCAAACAAATTTCACAGCTTAAAATACTTACAGCAGTACCCTTCGTTTAGCATTTTTCATGGAAAAATCGTTCAGCATGCTGCTATTATTCTCATAGATACTGTTTAAATGAAAATAAAAAGCCGAATCTGTGTTCCTTAGATAGACCAGTGTCAACGCTTTTGAAATTTACATTTAGATATATAGGTCACGGGCTTCGTTTCCATGGTAACATCAATTCAATTCAAGAAACCACAAATTTCTGCTGAAATTTGAACAATTTCAGAGCTTAGTTTTAGTATATAAGTAACAAATTATCAACGGAAACTGAAAATAGGTATTACAATTCAAACTGCCAACCTTTTATTTTTTTTGAAAATGGCGGTAACGAGTAACCGTTCACCCAACTATATTCCAAAAAACATTGGTTACCATCATCGATTTTCTTTCATTGCTCATAACATTTCAATATAATTACATAAAAGAAGCAAAATATTGATTAATATTCAGAGCAAAAGACTCATAAAAATATTTCAGCAAATAATGGCTGTTTGGAAATAGTTCAAGTAAGGAAAATGCACAGAATTACGTAACTTTGAAGCGTTTCTACGGCAATTTATTCATTATTCCTGCATTATTAAACCATAAAACATCAGACTGGAGACAGGTTCATGATTTATTTTCAGAAGAATGGCTACACAAACACATTTAGTATGTCGTAAACGTCGTCGTAAATCGTCATGTTAGCTTCCGGTTTGACATGCGCACATACAAATATTAAGGTAACCTACCTCCTTAAGCTACAGTCACACATACGGATATGTCCGTGCGTTGAGGTACGGTGTGAATGGGATTGGTTTGTGGGGGTGCGGACACGGATAAGTACGGAGCAGTACGTCTTAGTACGGGAAAAATGGTGAGAAACGGGGAACAAAAAAATACAGCGCGCTAATAAGTACAAATAGGTTCGGCGTACTACGTCGAACTACGTTTTAATGCGCCTGGCAACTTGCCCAGCGCGTGGAAGGTCTGCGGTGAACTACGTTGAACTACGCTTAAGTACGGGCAGCCTCGGATAACTACGTTCAGCTACGGATCAATTCGTATGACTACGTTCGCATTAAGGTTTAGTAACGGGTCGGTAAGTTTCATATAAATTGGCCACGTTTTGCCAGCGTTTTCATTACGATTATCTTTGACATCAGGTCAAACTACGGCAATGTACGCTTCAGTACGGATAACTACGTTTAGTACGTTTAACTACGGATGAATAAATTTCAACCAAGTTGCACTAAAGTCACGCTCAAATGGCTACTATCTGAAGAAGCTTTCGTGTGTACGGGCCCTCCGTAAGGATTTTAATTTACCCAACATACAAAACTTTTTCACCTATATAAGAATACAGTTCTGCAACAAATGGAGGTTTTAAGATCGGTCGTAGAAATCTAGCGGTGTGCCGTAACCATGGAAACGGCTACAGAAGCTGATGATCGCGGAAACTAAAAAACTTTCTTTTGTCATATTTCAAAAAACAATGGTATTAGAAACTTGATTTTTTCATATTTTTATTAAGTTATGAATATCTATTGTTTGCAGTGATTATATTCTAAATATCTTATTAAGTTTCTTAATTGTCGCCAGCACGTGCAATTTTAGTTATTGGCACGTGCATTCAGTTGTGAACCAACAAGGTACCTCTTTTAATCAGAAAATGTTTTCTGGACTTAATTACAACTATGGCTGATTTTTGGCTTGAAAATGTTGTATAATACGCATGCAATTAAAATTCTAAAAATTTTGATACGTCAGTTTAACACCATTTCATATATCAATGCAGCGGATTGCAATTGCATACCATATACGTTATTCATTCGCTTCCTTTTTCAATACACATAGACAATGAAGTTAGGGAAAAACTCGTTGAATCTCGGCTTGGAATATTTAACATACATAATATGAAAAAAAATGATTATCAAATTAATTGTTGGAAAACATGTGAATAAATTATGTTGTTTTTTGTGACATTGTTACCTATCAGTATTGTAACAGATACGTTTAACATATAATGCATGCATAAAATTGTTCTTATTTTTCTTGATATTTTTATTATTACTGTTACGAATTCAAGTAATTTAGATTTCATACTTCTATCTCTTTAATAATTAATCATATAACCGGACTTCTCTCCATAATTTAGTACAATAATGGGAGTTAACTAGGCCTAGAGTAAAGACTTCCAGTGTGTGTAAAACGGTTCTACCAAGGTGATGCTAACGTACATGCTTATATGGAAACCTGGTGCGCCATGTTATTTGTCAATTGCTAAATATCAGATAACAATGCTAAATGCCAAACACCTTATGCAAAATGTTTTGAAAACGAAATGACATTTATTATTTACTATGGAAGGCTATGGAAAGCTGGTGTGCCATGTTAATTGCCAAATGCTAAATGACAAACAGTTATTGCAAAATGCTATTTGCTATATGCCTAATGTCAAATATTGCCTATGAAATGGTACATTTGTAATTATCAAATAATAAATGATAATTGTTAATTGCAAATACGAAACAATAAATGCCAAATGCGTATTGCTAAGTACTTATTCAGATAATAAGCTGAATATATCAGTGTATAAATGCATCCTGTAAATAGTCATTGGCCTTTGTAACACAACTTTGTCTCTATTAAAATATTTCTTAATATTTTAGAGTGAAAAGTGTCGATCATGTCATCTCATAACACTAAGAACATGTTACTGCTTCAAATCAGGCTGATAGAACTTCATATCTTTTCACGTGATTAAAAGTAACATTCATTAGTGTAAGGGATACAGATTATTAGCTCACAAAGTTAAAGCATTTGACGAGTAGTATTTGTCATTTGACAATAATTATAGGCATTTAGCACAAGGATATGGCATATGGCATTTGATATGTATTGAAGGCCAGTGCGCCATGAATATAGCCAAATGTTAAATGACAATTATTTAATGCAAAATGCCAATAACTTTATGCTAAACCCCAAATACTTAATGCTAAATGCCAATCACTTAATGCAAAATGCCAAATATGATATGCGCAATGGTAACAGCAAAAAGGTAATGCAAAATGAAAAATGCTATTTACGAACTGCTTAACTTCAAATATTGGCTTTCGAACGGTAATTGTCAATGATAAATGCTTTTTTGATAAAACAACATATGTCAAAATGCTCACTGCTAAGTTTCCATTAAAATAAAGTGCTGAATATATCAGTTATGTAATCATTGCCCTTCGTTACATAACTTTTTTCTCTGTTACATATCTTAGTCTATTATATGATAAACATTTTACAGCAAAATGTTTCGGTTCCATGTCCCTGTAACATCTACAACGTTATTGCTTTAAATTAGACAGGCATCACATTTTTTTCCAAATGAGTAAAAGTTACATTCATTAGTTGAAGAGATAAAGATCAAGAAGATTGATAATTTGAGAATTACCATTTATCATTTGACAAAAAGAATTTGTTTTTATCTTCTTTTTCTCGTTCGCAACTACATTGTCAGACCAGTAGCCTTGACGAAACTTCTGGTTTGCCGCAGATCCTCAATGCCCCAATACAGTTTCTGGTGCATTGAGGTATCTATCGGCCAAGTCGCAGCTCGCTTATAGTCATGCCTTTTTACATCTTCGAAGTATATGCTCCGCAGTCTGATCTTCCTCACCACATGAACAAGTTCGCGATGGTGCCAGTCTGTATTTCTTGTACATGTGAGCATTGAGCTTGATGTGACCCGAGCGAAGCCTGACCAACATCACTTGTTCAAGGAGATGAAAAGCATCTTTTTCTATCCTTGGTCTCGTTAGTGCCTTGATGATGGTGACTTTCTTCTTGTAACTTACAGGTTTTGTTGGTTGTTCTGACTGAGCTTCTAGCTTAGCCAGTTGGTCTGCCTCTTCATTGCCTGCAAGTCCACAATGGATGTAATCCACTGAAGTGCTACTTTGCAGGTTATACTCAGGCTCTGCATTCTCCTGGCTAGTGCGGAGCTTTATTGTTGATCAGAACTTCCATAACAGACAGTGCATATGTGAGAAAGACGACTGAGGAGCTTTCTTCTGCCGAGTCTTCAACCATTGAGACGGCCTTTATGAGTGCTTCAGTCTCTGCCTTGTATTTGCTGCACTGTTTTCCTGTGACTGCATGTAGTGTTTTTATGACATTCAGCGTTTTGTATACAGCATTTAGTATTTTGTATGTAGCATTCAGCATTAAGTATGTGACATTTAGCATTAACAACTTCTAATTTAGCATTTGGCAGTTAGCATAGCGCATCGGTCCCCGCTAACTGCGCAGGGACAATGAGCCCAAGTGTTACGAAAACAGAAGTTCGCCAAGCATGTAAGATGATGTTAGATGATCTGTTTTTGCAATTCAAAATGTAGTTCCATGTTGTTGATGAGATCTTGTATATGAGTCAGATAAGGATGTGACAATTATAGCTTTGGCTTAGCGGTATTGCTTATTGTATTGAGAAAAGATCTATATCACTTTCACTGTGAATTTCCATGTCTACGGGTTATTTCATGGGAGTATTTTCAGATGGTGATGTTTTTCAGACAGATAATGTTTCTTTAATATATGTAACCTAGCATCTCAATATATATATTTTTCATTTTTGGTGAGAAGACATGTCATATTTAATGGCTATATATGTGTTTTTATATCATTGAAACGCTGTAAAACACTGAAAATGAGGTCTCAAGATTTAATTGTTTATATGAAACAAATGAAGAATGTAACCTTGTACCATTTTGGTATTTTCCCTATAAGCAAATTGATTCTAATATAGTGTGCATATTGATAAGTACCGGAACAGTCGTACAAAATTGCAATAAAGAATAAATCCTAGCACTGAGACGTCTAGGATTTATTCAAGTTGCTCAATTTGAGTAAGTGGTAGTGCGTGGGGGTCGGGGATCAGGGGTTTGGCCATCCGCAGTTATTCATTAACACTTGAAATTCGTCCTTAAAGATAGTCCTATACTTACGTTCTGTTTGCTTTTTAAAACGAGATTATGGTATGTGTATGTTTTTCAATGTTTAGAATGTAAGTCATCATAGTAAAACGATCATTTGGATTTCATTTTGTTTTTCAATTTGTCAATGAACTGTAAAGTGTTTTGTATATAAAATAACTAGAAATATGCGACTTATTGAAGCAACGGAGCCGGAATGAAAATGTATAAAGATAACATTGCAAACTGTCACTTTAACATATGTATTTTTCTTTGTAACCGCATGCAGAGGATGTATATTGCTATTACAAATGTGCATGAAAGAAATAGAGACATACTCTTTCAAAAACATCGTATTTTCCTTATATTTTTCCATCCGGTCTATATACAAAATATATAGTACTTGATAACATAGCGATGGTGTTGATATCTCCGGAAAGTGTATTGCATAATACGAGATTTCAACAGAGTAACAATAACTGACCCACCCCGAAAATAAGAAATACGCAAAACATTATTATTTTTTCGCAAATTTCATCGTACATTCTTTCTATATGTACATTAGCATCACTTTGGTAGAACCGCTCTAAACACACTGGAAGCCCTTTACTCTAGGCCTAGTTTACTCCCATAATGGTTCCGCTGAATTATGGAGAAAAGTCCGGTAATATTATTAGTTATTAAAGAAATAGAAGTATCAAATCTAAAATACTTGATTTCGTAACAGTAATAGTAAAAATATCAACGAATATAGTTATATCCCTTAATGCAAATTATCTCTATATATATTCAACGTATCCAGGAGATCCAGTTTACTTTCAGAGAGAGAAAGTATAGCTTCTCTGGTCCCAATCAGTTAAAAAGACTAAAATGTCACTACTGATTTATGAGACATGAAAACAGAGATTTGAGTATATATATGCAAAAGTTGAACCAGTACGAATGTGTAGTACAATTCGGGCTCGTATATAAAGCAGCATCGAAACTAATCTTATTGGGTTAGTGGACTTGCTGTGGCATATGCGTGTTCGTTTGTACTGCTAGGCGCTTTGCCGTAATTGGTCTGGTATATTGTGGTGGTGATTTAGTTCGTATAAATTCTTTCTACTTTATATATATATATCCACCAAGACGAACTAGACAAAACCCTACATAATTTTAATATACCGGACATTTAAAAGTACAGACAGTTTCTGAAATTTGATTCCATCCGTGGAAGCGTTGTTGCACAAGGGCGGAGTCTGCCAGATCCAAACATACCGGGAACAATCTGGATTTATTTGGCAATCTGCATATTCGCTTTTAATCATATGTAACACTGGGTGCTGCTTTTTAACATGGTGTTAACAGTATAGACTCCAGCTAATTCGGAGGCCCAAACCTCAATCCTGAACACTTAGGTCTGAAACATATTTCATTTAAGAATGTTTTAGAATAAGTGTACATATGTTTAGATAAGCATTTCAAAACCGTGTGAATTATCTTAAGTTGAAAAACACTAAAGGACCACAAGAGCCTTTTGAATCTAGAACATAAACATACTTATGTTGACTTATATTCTGTGTATATTTCGGCCGAATATCATTTTGTTACATAAAATATCGAAATATCAAACTAATTACTTCTACCTTTTTACTCCTCATCTGTATTTTATGTATTTTCTCATAATGTATCATAGTAATTTCTTACTAGAATAATAAGAACATTTTTGATAATGACCAAATCTGATGTCTGTGTTTTGACAGGTGTTTGTTTGTTTTAATTTTGATAATTCTACTCAGTATTACAGCCCTACGAATGTGGCGGGTTAGCTGTTAGCTAATATATACAAAAGCATATCAACATTATTATAAAAACGAAGGATAAATATTCGATATACCTGATATTAATCCCATGACGACAATACTGAATTACAATATCAGTTTATTGTATGTGTATATAAGGTTGTGCTCTGCCATGTACGTTTAATGTTTCATAAGAACAATATCATAATAATAAAATCAAAGCCCTTATTAACGAGGGAACACATTTGAATAAGTTAATCTTCATTGAGGCCCTCGTGTATACGTAATTATTTTTCAAATTTTACAGGCTCGGTTCCACGGCCGGGCCGGGCCCCGCTCCCCCCAATCGGATGGCAAAGAAGCGATAAGATGTGACTTGTACTCATCAAAGTGGCACCCAACTATTTTGGCAAAGGAATAATGTTTTCTCACCATTCAGACCCAAATATGCATTTCATACCAATATTTCAACAACAACAAAAAAATGTGTGGGGTCACCCTCTTGTCCCCGAAATAGGAGGGCTAGAGTCTGTGACTCCGCTGTCAGGAGGGGATTAACCCCTCCCGTACCGCACAATTTGGACTAAAAAATCAGCAGGGGCCACCATTTTATACACCTATTTCAAACATTTCCAGGCGGACATGCCCTGAACCACCTAACAGGAGGGGTTACCCACTTCCGTACCTAACCCCACTCCGCCTTCATTCTTAACTGGTGCCCCTTCCCCCATCCCCATGGAACCGGGTCTGTTATACATACACTTCGTATTTTTAAAACGGTAACTGACATCTGACATATTATTTTCAAATCTCCTGATGCAGCTTCAGTGAATAAATTCTGAATTGACGGTTTGTTCGAATAAAAAGAAAAATGCTTTTTAAACCCTTTGCCACTGGCTTCAGAATAACTCTACGTTTTATGAGAGATGTCTGAAAAGTATTTGTCGTGTTCCCCCTCCCCCCGCCCCGCCGACACGAAAAATTAGATATCACAGGGAAAATTTCCACTCTTTCGGAACTTAAATGCACTGAAGTAACAAATTTAATAGGTCAAGCTGTGACAATAACAACTTGTTGACAAAGTCCGCTTTAGAATGCATCGTCCTTATCTCCCAGACATGATATAAATAGTTCAGCAGTTTTGATTTAAGAAATTACCGACGTCTTTAAAACTGTAAGTTACTTTTACTTTCCTAAATACTACTTATATACCTTACTCTTCTATGAAACCATGGAAACTGTATATATTTGTTACTTGACAGAAGTACTTTTTATAATTGAAAGTCTGAACAATTTAGCAACCGTTAACCGTCGTATCAGTCTTCAAGTGCAAATAGTTAAATTGCATAGCAACTTATATTTCGAAAGTAGTGAAATTCTACATATCCTTAGGACTACAGGTACATTTTTATGCACTCTTGCCATTCATACTAATACGTATGTTTTCTTACAACACAGAAAATGACGTCAGACGACTTTCAGCTTTTACCGGAAAGTAGGCCTAAACAGGCGCAAGTCGCATCTGCATTGGTCAATAGTCAGGGGTCACGCGCAGGGGTCTGCCCGTCTAAATGAATGCGCGTGGACTGCTTTTTTTCTAACGATTTGAAAATACCTGGGCTTTAGCACGAAATGTCAGCTTTTCATCTACGAAAAAATATTTGAACTCGGAATAAAGACAAATCCCACAATGGTCCGTAATGCGTATAAGGAGATTTTTTCGACAAATAGTTCAAAAGATGCTTTTTGATGTTGTCTGAAAGTGTCATTATATGCCTCGGATGTAAGATATTTCCGTATATACGAGAGCTTCAGACCTAGACATTTCAGAAATATTTTCAAAATGAATTTCAGGCAATAAATGTTTCTACGGAAGCGTGAAAGGGCCATCAGACGCTAATACGTTTTACTACGTTACGGTAGCGAAAAGGATATTGTCTTTTTAGAAAGCCATAATGGATTTTTTTTTTTTCACTCATCCTTCTGAATGAAAAAAATATCAGTATTTTTGGAGTGTTTTTCTTCTGCTTGAGTACACGGCTACTAAACGCTAGCGCCACCACCAAATTGTGGTGATAAGGAAAAGAGCTATTGACATTTCCGTGGTGCAGCTATCGCCCGTTTCTACTTGTAAACACGTGAGTAAAATTTATATTTTGTCTTATATTTTTATTGATAGAACTTGTTTCGAAAATCGGAGAATGTAGTTCCGTGTGACAACACTTTTACTAGAGGTTGGCTGTAATTTCATTAAAATAATATGCAAATTGTGGTGCCAGGAGCTTTTCTCCCGAATTTGACAGTGGCATATTTTCATATCGGCTAGTATTCGAACACCATTCCGATGATAAGACACACTGTAAAAACATACCTGCGCATGCAAATCGTGTAGAACGGAATAACACGTATTCCCATACACCAAAGAATTACAAAAAACGCAGTAAAAAGTTAAAACACGACTATTTTTGAAAATGGTGGCGCTATCACCCAAGTGGTGGCGCTATACAGTAGTGGTGGCGCTGTTGTTTATGATTAGTGGCTGATATATTCAATTTTAAAAAACGAAAATGTCTGACTGCAAGCCACGGAAATTTCTACAATAATTGATATTATCAACCTATCCCACACTACACCCAAATTACGTTTCTCAACAAAATACATGTAGTAACATGAACATGATCGCAAAAAAAGTCTACATGTATATGGATTCAGATTGTGCATCTAAGCTGTATTGATTAATCATATTTAATCTACTGGAATTGAAAATGTACTGTACTTTTCAGAAAGAATTGTGAAAGTAGGGTCTTTTGTTTACAATGCATGCAAACGACGTAAAAATACAAAGGCAAGTAACTTTCAGAATCTTAATATAACAAATAAATTCTACACAATCTTTGTTTGAAAGAAAAGTATTGCTACTATTTTTCATGACCTGAATTTAAAGTACACTTACGTTTGTATTTAGGTAGAATATTTAACGGTTAGAAAATAATTCTACATTAACATTTTTTTAAACAAAGGAAATTTACTTTGACTACAAGAGTCCCAAGGGTCTGTGAGTATTTTGTTCTTTTTTTTTCTTGGATAGAGAATGTTTCATAAAGGTAAATAAACTATGACCGTGTTTTTCTTTCTTTAATAACATGATTCCTTGCAGGAATATTATCAGTTAGAGAATGTTGGTGTTTGTTTTGCTCCGGATGCGTCAGCAGTACGTATTACTGAATGCCATAACAGCGCCACCACTACTGTATAGCGCCATCACTAGAGTTATAGCGCCACCACTTTTAAAAATCCTGGAATATTCATTCTAACCAGAGATTCTATATTTCATGGTGTGTGCCTATATAGTTATTTATCATTTCTACACCATTTGCATGCGCAGGTATGTTCTTACAGTGTGTTCATTAATCGGAATGGTGTTCGAATACTGGCCGATATGAAAATGTGCCACTGTCAGATTCGGGAGAAAAGCTCCTAACACCACAGTTTGCATATTATTTTAATGAAATTACAGCCAACCGCTAGTTAAAGTGTTGTTACACGGAACTACATTCTTCGATTTTTGAAGAAAGTTCTATCAATAAAAATATAAGATAAAATATAAATTTTACTCACGTGTTTACATTTTCAAACGGGCGATAGCTGCACCACGGAAATGTCGATAGCTCTTTTCCTTATCACCACAATTTGGTGATGGCGCTAGCGTTTAGTAGCCGTGGAGTAAGGAAATCATTTCAATCTTCATTATCGTTATATAGGACAGGTTATTAGTACTCGCAGTAAGATCAGGGTCGTGAACAAACGAAAAGCAAGAAATGTTTTGTCGCCTAGTTATTTACAATTATGAAACGAAAATTTAGAAAAGTAGCAAGCATAAGAAGGTAGTTAATTGATCATTCCTTATAGAATACCTTCATTAATCAAAATTCCGTTTTGTTGTTCGACATAGAAATCTAACTGAAACATTTGAGCGAAAATGTCAGTGGTGCTGTTGTCAAAGTTTTGCAGCGATAAAATTTCTTCAAATATTGTTATTTATTCTTATCACAATAGTACTATTTCAGAAGAGTTGTTACCATGTTATCGTTCAGCATCACAACTTTAATACTTCTGATACCCGTAGGAGCAGTTCAGGAGGTAACCCATAATCTTCATTCAAATAGAAACAAGAGGACCATGATGGTCCTGAATCACTCACCTGTTCCAACATGACCCAGTTTTGAGTATGACGTCGTTTTTTCTATTATTTGACATAGTGACCTAGTTTTTGAGCTCATGTGACCCAGTTTTGAACTTTACCTAGATATCATCAAGATAAAAATTCTGACCAATTTTCATGAAGATCCATTGAAAAATATGGCCTCTAGAGAGGTCACAAGGTTTTTCTATTATTTGACCTATTGACCTAGTTTTCGAAGGTACGTGACCTTGTTTTGAAGCTGACCTAGATATCATTAAGGTGAACATTCTCACTAATTTTCATGAAGATCTCATGAAAAATATGGCCTCTAGAGAGGTCACAAGGTTTTTCTATTTTTATACCTACTGACCTAGTTTTTGACCGCACGTGACCCAGTTTCAAACTTGACCTAGATATCATCAAGGTGAACATTCTGACCAATTTTCATAAAGACCCCATGAAAAATGTGACCTCTAGAGTGGTCACAAGCAAAAGTTTACGGACGGACGGATGCACGCACGGTCACTTTGTGACGGGTGAGCTAAAAATTATCACCTAAACGTTTCGTGATCTTTTCGCGAGACATGACTAATGTTGAGCGAGCCGAACTCAGCCGTATTAAAATCTATATGATATTTATGTGCGTATACACAGGACGGGTGGCTCATTAAAAAGACTTATTGGGTTTGGAATCACATGGAAATAGTTTGTCATATAGCGACTTTTGAAACTTTTGACGTTGGAGAAAGACCCACGGTGCCCCTGTGCTTCGGGTATGTGCGGGGACCTTGTAGGACCGTCGACCTGCTATAAACCAGCTTGTTGAAAAATTGTACACTCCAAGCAACCGGGATTCGAACCCACGTCTATGAGGGGCAAATGATTCGATGTTGGTGGGCTCGGAGTCACGGTCCCTTCAAACCTTACATATTAGTATATAGCAACTGTGACAAGGTGCAGAAATGATTGTACAATAATAAACCTCGAAAATAAGAATGCCAGTTCAGTAAATTATTTATTGTGGCAAACTTAACAAAAATAATGTTTAAAACTGGTTATTGACGGGTTCTAGATAAGTTCAGAGATTTGTTTTAAATATACCAAGTCATAAGAAATATCTATCCTCAGACAAACCATCTGATTCAAATTGACTATGAAGGGCGAAGAGTTTCGATGGATGTAACATACGATTCCGACAAAAATACAGTACTAGTTGTAGTTGGAGATGTTTCCAAATACAAGGACGGTGCCCAGACGGTCAATCTGCATGATTATAACACGGTTAGTCTCGTTTGATTCGATATTGTCGTATGCATAGCCGTTGATAAGCTGTAACAAGGGAAATTGCCATTTTGGACATCAATTAATGCTGGTGTTCTTTCGTATATATTGTTGATATATCTCAGTAAAAAAATTGCTCAGTACGCGATTTCTCTCTGAAAACTTCAAGATAAAGGTGTTGGTACTAAATCCATAAATGTACAAGATAAAATATGACCTAAATGATTCAAAATCATGATAATGTTGATTGCAGGGCTACGGTGTTCTTAAAAATATTAACAGAAAGATATGCCTTATGGGACGTGCTCCTTTTCCAAAAGCGACTCCTGAAAAATACAGGGTGGTAAGTTAACTTATTCCATAAATGGAAACTTATTTCTGCAAATAATACCGATTTAAAGGCTATGTAGTTAGTAGCGCATCTCGTAAGATATGGGCATACAATTACCATACGTCAGACCAAATGCGTTTTCTTCGACTTCCAATAAATCTTTTGACCCAAATGAGAAGCATTCCAGAGAGTACAACGTTCGATTGGCTAAGATGGCTTACGTGCATTTATGGAAAGCCTGCATTGTGAATTTGGAATATCTAACAGCCTAGTGTGCAGGTGTGTTGACAATGTAATTATGCAATATTGGGTCAATTATTAAATAATGTGAAAAAAAAGAGAAAATAAATCGGCGTCCACACAAAGTTGAAACATATTAATGTTACATTGTAAATCAAACGCAAATGAAAACTATTAAATTAAGATTTATTTCTTCAATAAATATTCTGCCATCATCACCTTAAAGGAGAAAGTAGCTTTAAATAATATTTGAAGGGCTCGGCGCGAAAGAATTGTAACTGTATATAAATACAGTAAAAGATACAACAGTTTTGCACCGAGCCCACGATTTGTATGCAGCAGTAATTAATTATCAAAATGTACAGGGCTTGACCACTGAAGTGCATGACCACTGGCTAGATATCAATCCCGCCAAGCTGACCAATGAGGATGTTCTGGACATTGCTGGCCCAAACATTGCTGCGTTCTGTAAGGATTACGGAACTTACTTCGTAACAGCGACACCATTGGAGGAACACAAAAGAGGTAAAAAATGAAAAAGAATCAGTACACTTGCACTACAAACTGAAGCTTTCCTAGTTATATCTCAAACACCAATGTCTGTGTGTGTGTGTGTGTGTGTGTGTGTGTCCGTGTGTCTGTCACAAATCTTGTCCGCGCTCTAAGTCAAACATTTCTCATCCGATCTTCACAAAACTTGAACAAAATGTGTTTGCTAATACTAGTAAGTCCTCGGCCAAGTTCGATAACTAGCCAAATCGGCCCAGGCACTTCGGAATTATGGCCCTTTAATTATCGAAAATACTGATGCCAGTGATACAGGTTTGGTGCATGGCTGACTGATACATAATGGAGAAGAAATGCGAATCTAGATGATTAGACAGTTGTGGGAGACATGCGCTTTTCTCAAAAGCAGCTCTAGTTCGTACTTGAAGGTCATGAAAGCCTGATACCAATCACCAGGCTTTGTCTTACTTCATATAACTATAATCCTGTTTGCTCTAGTTTCATTAAATATTGATCATTGTTTATGTAAATTAGGTCAAGCAAAGGAGGAAGATTGTTAACCAAGTTTTTCTATGATTTGACCTAATGATCTCGTTTTTGACCCTAAATGATGAAGTTTGAACTGCACCTTGATGTATAAAGGCAAATTTTCTCAAAAGATTTCCTAATGAGTATGTAAAAAATGTATGTTAACAAGATATTTCAGTTAATTGTGACCTAGTTTCTGACCCAGTTTTGAATTTAATCTGAATTTTCTAAAGGCAATGTCCTGAACATTGGATTGAAAATTTGGCTCCGAAAGTGTTAGCATGGATTTCCTATGACCTGACCAAGTGAACTAGGTTTTTACCCTAGATGACTTGAAATGATACAACCTTCTTTTCGTATTTCTTTAAAAAAAGAAAAGTTTCATGAAAGCCCGCCCGCTTAGCTCAATAGGGAGAGCGCAGATATATGGATCGAGAGTTTGATCCTGGGCGGGCATATGTTCTCCGTGAAGATTTAATAAAAGACATTGTGTCTGAAATCATTTGTCCTCCACCTCTCATTCATGTGGGGAAGTTAGCGGTTACTTGCGGATAACAGGTTTGTACTTGTACAGAATCCAGGAACACTGGTTAGGTTAACTGTTCACCATTACAGAACTGAAATACAATTGACCCAGATTCGAACTTGACCTAAAGATCATCAAGGTTAACTTTCTGACCAAGATTCATGAAGATACAGTCATAAATGTGGCCTCTAGAGTGTTAATAAGTTTTTCCTTTGATTTTTTTGACCTGGTGACCTAGTTTTTGATCCCACTTGACCCAGATTTGATCTTAGCCTAAAGATCATCAAGATTAACATTCTGACCAAGTTTCATAGAGATATTGCCATAAATGTGGCCTCTACAGTGTTAACAAGCTTTTCCTTTGATTTGACCTGGTGACCTAGTTTTTTGACCCCACCTGACCCAGATTTAAATTTCACCTATACATCACCAAGATTAACATTCTGACCAAGTTTCATTAAGATATGGTCATAAATGTGGCCTCAAGAATGTTAACTGGCTTTTCCTTTGATTTGACCTGGTGACCTAGTTTTTGATTCCACATGACCCAGATTTGAACTCGACCTAATGATCATCAAGATT
Source organism: Mercenaria mercenaria (assembly GCF_021730395.1). Classification (NCBI taxonomy): domain Eukaryota; kingdom Metazoa; phylum Mollusca; class Bivalvia; order Venerida; family Veneridae; genus Mercenaria; species Mercenaria mercenaria. Next base: position 52,774,721 of record NC_069365.1, read on the forward strand.
AACATTCTGACCAAGTTTCATAAATATTGGGTCACAACTGTGGCCTCTAGGTTGTTCACAAGCTTTTCCTTTGATTTGACCTGGTGACCTAGTTTTTGACTCCAGATGACCCAATATCGAACTCTTCCAAGATTTTATTGAGGGTAACATTCTGACCAAGTTTCATTAAGATTGGGCCAAAATTGTGACCTCTAGAATGTTAACAAGCTTTTCCTTTGATTTGACTTGGTGACCTAGTTTTTGATCCTAGATGACCCAATATCGAACTCGTCCAAGACTTTATTGAGGGTAACATTCTGACCAAGTTTCATTAAGATTGGGCCAAAATTGTGACCTCTAGAGTGTTAACAAGCTTTTCCTTTTATTTGACCTGGTGACCTAGTTTCTAAACATGTTTTCATATATTTTACATCTATTATATTTTCAGCGCTAGGACATGACCGGCGTTCTGATGAAAGTCAAAAGGAGAGCAGTTGGTGTGTTTTTTCCTCCTGCGGAACTGATAAAGAACAGTTACAGGAGCTGTCAAAAGATCAATGAGGAATCCAATACAGAAGAACAAACCAACATTAGAAATGTATCTTTAAAGATTCCAACCAGTATACTTCTGTATTAAATATGTAAAAAAAACATGTACCTTGTCATTTGCTGTTTAGTCTGCCTATATATCCAGAAAAGTGGCCTAGAAATTGCCTTTGATGGCATTTTTTGTTAATGCCCGACAGCCATGTTCATTGTTAACTTTATAAAAATTGAAAAAGTTTCAGGGGGGCTGTCACCTTCTAAGGGTCATAGTAAGGTCACAGCACAAGGTCAAAGGTCAATAAGTGCATTTTTTGTTATAAACATCAGATTTTCGCCATTTTTTGCTACCTTTTAATATAAACTTGTAATTTTTCGGTGATAATTATGAATGTGAGAAGTTAAATAAAATACTTCATGTAGATTTATTGCATTTGAGACTGGCAAAATTCAAAATGACTAAAGTTATTTCTATAGAATGAGCTTAATTTTTCGTACGCTCTGATATTTTGTTCATTTATAAAAGCTCTCTTTTTCATGTTTGATATTCTAAAACTTCCGTTTTCAGGCTAACACTTTTTAAAAAGGCTAGTTGATTGTCTGTATGATTGTCTGTATGAACAGTACAGGTAGAAAAAATCTATGGCGCGTATTATAAGACTTCGTTTGCTCGAATTCAGATTATTCGCTCACTACTCTTGGCTCGAACTCATCGTCAGGTCTATATAATGTGTACTTCACGTTGGCTTGTACTACTAATATCTCAAACACATTCTGCTTGTCCCGTCGAACTCTAGCGAACATAGTTTGACTGTAATAACTATTGACAGATCTAAAGATTCCTTTGGAAGCATAGAACTCAAGGACGTAAAATAGCAAACTCAGTTTGATTAAGTTTGTTTGTGAGATAGTATGAAATGTGCAAATTCTCTCAAGCATTATCTAAAATGGTCTATGCTGTCAATTAAAAATCTATTCCAGTGGTTTACGCATGTGTTGTAGTAATTTCAGGAATGTGTGGGCGTTTAGAAATACCATTTATGTACAAAAATTAAGCGATATCAAAGTTTAAATATAGATATTAGATTACCGCAAATGTTATGTTGTTTTTTATTTTCATTCCATTAGCATGAAAATGGTATTCTTCATATTTTTGAATCAGCCAAAAAATATTTCTTTGCACATTAACATTAGGCTATTATAAGGACTGGTAACCGCTCTTCAAGTGTTTTCAAAAATCTACAAATTTGTAACTACCAGTATTTGTTTATGTTGGTTCTATAAATGTCATAACTTCAAAAAGGCTTCCAAAGGATCTTTTTACAGATTTTATTAATACTTGTCAGTGAATTTGAAAGTATATCGAATATTATTAGTATTATCTTTATGACTGTGAATATAGGGATAAACATGTTTGTTTTCCTGTTACAATGCCTTTAGATTTCCGAGTATTTGGTTGGTGACAGAACCGGGTGGAGTAAACGTACCAATGTATCATCACGAAGGAATCTGATGTTATAAAATGAAACAAATGTGAGCTAATGCTATTTTTAGCCTTAAACGTGTAAAATTAAATATATTGTTAATTAAATTCAGTGCGGAATGCTAGAACGAACTACCCTTATATAAAAATAACTTCTTACTCTTATATATAAAAAAAAATGAATAAACCCCATAATAGTCCCACTTCACAAGCTATAGACATCTTAGCCTGACATTTTCAATCGACAGTATTTGTTTATTATAAATCCATCGTTTTGAATTTCAAATCTCTTCTTCATGCTCTTCTGATCATGAAGAAAGTTATTTTTACACATTAAAATAACCCTTTAATCCACATATATAGATTGGCAAACATGTCAAGTATAACACACTTTTCCATTGTATGCCACTTTTCCTAGATATATATATATATATTATTCTATATAATATAATATATATAATATATTTTTTTAATATTATCAACAGTTTTATTTATAAAATACTAAAGGGCGTTGAAAAAACAATATTTAAACCAATTTAGATGTTTATATGAAAATAAAACGAGTGAACAGCGGTATAGTTTATTTGTAAATGCACCCATTTGACCTTTGACCCCATTATACTGTAATGAGGAACCGTATAAGGCGACAGCCCCTTTTAAATTTCATGTTTGATCCTAAGGAACACTTTTATAATAATATCCGAGCATTAACAAAAAATGCCATCAGAAGTCACATTTTCCTCAGATATTGGCAGACTAGTTATCATTTACTACAATATCTGTGTAAATGAATATTTCTTGTTGAGTAACAAAATCTTAGCTTTAGTTAATATGCATAACCTAGGTTTATGTCAATACATATTTATGTTTTTGAAATTTGTTCTGTGCTGCATGAAAAAAACAAGAGGACCATGATGGTCCTGAATCGCTCACCTCTTCCCGCATGACCCAGTTTTGAGTATGATGTCGTTTTTTCTATTATTTGACATAGTGACCTAGTTTTTGAGCTCATGTGACCCAGTTTTGAACTTGACCTAGATATTATCAAGATAAAAATTCTGACCAATTTTCATGAAGATCCATTGAAAACTATGGTCTCTAGAGAGGTCACAAGGTTTTTCTATTATTTGACCTATTGACCTAATATCGAAGGTACGTGACCCTCTTTTGAACTTTACCTAGATATCATCAAGGTGAACATTCTCACTAATTTTCATGAAGATCTCATGAAAAATATGGCCTCTAGAGAGGTCACAAGGTTTTTCTATTTTTATACATACTGGCCTAGTTTTTGACCGCACGTGACCCAGTTTCAAAACTGACCTAGATATCATCAAGGTGAACATTCAGATCAATTTTCATGAAGAGCCATTGAAAAATACGGCCTCTAGAGAGGTCAAAAGATTTTAATAATTTTAGACCTACTGACCTAGTTTTTGGCTGCAGTTGACCCAGTTTCAAATTTAACCTAGACATCATCAAGATGAACATTCAGACCAACTTTCATACAGATCCCATGAAAAGTATGGCCTCGAGAGAGGTCACAAGGTTTTTTTATTATTTGACCTACTGACCCAGTTTTTGACGGCACATGACCCAGTTTCAAACTTGACCTAGATATCACCAAGGTGAACATTCTGACCAATTTTTATGGAGATCCATTCACAAGTATGGCCTCTAGAGAGGTCACAAGGTTTTGCTATTTTTAGACCTACTGACCTAGTTTTTGACCGCACAATGACCCTGTTTTGAACTTGACCTAGATATCATCAAGATGAACATTCAGACCAACTTTCATACAGATCCCATGAAAAATATGGCCTCTAGAGAGGTCACAAGGTTTTTCTATTATTTGACCTACTGACCTAGTTTTTGTCGGCACGTGACCCACTTTCAAACTTGACCTAGATATCATCAAGATGAACATTCTGACTAATTTTCATGAAGATCTCATGAAATATATGGCCTCTAGAGAGGTCACAGGGTTTTTCTATTTTTAGACCTACTGACCTAGTTTATGATCGCAAGTGACCCAGTTTCAAACTTGACCTAGATATCATCAAGATGAACATTCAGACCAACTTTCATACAGATCCCATGAAAAATATGGCCTTTAGAGAGGTCACAAGGTTTTTCTATTATTTGACCTACTGACCTAGTTTTTGATGGCACGTGACCCAGTTTCGAACTTGACCTAGATATCATCAAGGTGAACGTTCTGACCAATTTTTTGAAGATCTTGTGAAATATATGGCCTCTAGAGAGGTCACATGGTTTTTCTATTTTTAGACCTACTGACCTAGTTTTTGATGGCACGTGACCCAGTTTCAAACTTGACCTAGATATCATCAAGGTGAACATTCTGACCAATTTTCATGAAGATCTTGTGAAATATATGGCCTCTAGAGAGGTCACAAGGTTTTTCTATTTTTAGACCTACTGACCTTGTTTTTGATGGCACGTGACCCAGTTTCGAACTTGACCTAGATATCATCAAGATGAACATTCTGACCAACTTTCATAAAGATCCCATGAAAAATGTGACTTCTAGAGTGGTCACAAGCAAAAGTTTACGGACGGACGCACGCACCGACGCACGCACGCACGGACAGACGACGGACGACGGACACCGCGCAATCACAAAAGCTCACCTTGTCACTTTGTGACAGGTGAGCTAACAATGATAATAACACTGCATTTAGAATACCGCTAACCAGTAATTACTCAAGATTTTTTTTTCAGTATTCCATACTTTTTTGGAAAAGGCAGGACTGAAAATCAAACAACGGCAGTACATTGCTCATCAGCGTTTATAAAACTGGTAGTGTTTTTCTAAAAGAATCTAAAAACAAGAGGGCCAAAATGGCCCTATATCGCTCACCTGTTATCATTGCACTAAAGGACAAGATAACATCAATCTACATTATTTTGGTAAGGGTAAATACATGTTGATGCATTTCTGTTATCTGTTTTTCAGGTCAAATCATTAATGATCAGTATTTTTATAATAAGTGGGTGGGGTAAGGAATTTACATAATTTATAAGTTGTGTTCAGACCAATTTAGAGCTTCGTTTTTTTTTCAGTCCTCGAGTAGAATAATGTTAATGCATGTTCACCACCATTTCAGACCTAAATTGAGACTTTGATTCTACAAATTTAATCTGTTAAGAAAGTTTAAAGTTAGAACAAGAGGGAGCTTCTGTAAGACAGCATGCGCGACTTTTCTCAGTGATTGACTCTGAATTAAAGCTTTGCCAGTAGAAGGGGCAATTAAAGCTTTGCAAGTAAAAGGGGCATAATAGTCAATAGCTTTGAATGCATCAGAGAAATTGGACATTATATAAAACTTTAACAAAAAAAATGTAAGTTAAAAAGTAGCATAACTCTGTCAAAATTCTAATCAAGAGTTATGAGGATTGTTTCTTTTGGTGTAGACTTATGCGCTATTGTGTGGCCTAAAATGTTGAATTTTGTCTCTAAATTTTGTGTCCGCACGCTTAATTTATGTCGATAAAAAACCTCCAGTTTTGAGACCCCAACTCCAGCTGAAAAATGGCAAACCTCCAGTTCTGGGATTCTGAACTTATCACATGTATGGATGAAGCCCAAAGGACAGGAACGACAAAGGGAAGAAATTAAAAATATAAGTCCTCAGAAAAAATATCTAAGTCCAAAGGCAAGAACAACAAAGGGAAGAATTTAACCAAAAAGAAAACAAGGAGCTGCATTCAATAAACGCTTGATGCCCCGGTGGCATCCTTGTTGATACAAAGCAACCTAAGACCAAAACGAGGTCAAGTTCAAAGTCAAACTGAAGTCAGGTGATGTATGAAGATGAAGAATGGTCACAGTTTACATCTGCATTAGTATCAAGTCTTTCTAGTAAGGGGTATTGATGCTAGACGAAACGGTCCCATTTGGTTAACCTCGTATGGACGGACGGACAGGACAATCACTATATGCCTCCCGTATCAGTAGATGCTGGGGGCATAAAAAAATTCGAACAAGGTACAGATATGTCAAAATACACCTAAAAATTGGATGTACCATCCATGTTGTACCACAGAAAAGTGGTCTTGGTTTTTCCCTACGGCCAATAATAAAAAAGTTACTAAATAAGCTATTTATAGTAACATAAAAGGGAAGTAATTGAAAAAAATTATTGTAAGTCAACAAAAGAAGGATCTGCCAAATAAAAACAAAAGCACTGCAATCTACGCAAATGCAGAGCAATATACACACAAAACAAAGTCATATGACCTTTGACCCCCAAGTGTGACCTTGACCTTGAAGTGAGTCATTCGAAATATGTGCTCTGCACATCGTTTCGATAAGGTGAACATTTGTGTCAGGTTTCTTTGAAATCCTTCAAGGGGTTCAGGAGTTACAGAGCGAAAGGGAAATTGCTAACCAACAGACATACAGACAGACACCGAGGCTATAACATAATATGTCCCTTCAGGCGTATAAAAAGGAATCGAGATCTTATGGTGATACAAGTTGTGTGCAAGTTTGGTTAAAATCAAATCATAAATGATGCTGCTATTGTGCAGACAAGGTCAAAATATTTAATTTTGGCCCTTTCAGGAGCCATAACTCTGGAACCCATAATGGGATCTGGTTGGTTCAAGAAAGGAACCGAGATCTTATGGTGATACAAGTTGTGTGCAAGTTTGGTTAAATTCAAATCATAAATGAAGCTGCTATTGTGCAGAAAGGTCAAAATAGCTAATTTTGGCCCTTTCAGGGGCCATAACTCTGGAACCCATGATGGAATCTGGCCAGTTCAAGAAAGGAACCAAGATCTTATGATGATACAAGTTGTGTGCAAGTTTGGTAAAAGTCAAATCATAAATGAAGCTGCTATTGTGCAGACAAGGTCAAAATAGCTAATTTTGGTAGACAAGAAATTGTTGATGCACAAAAATAGCAAATTCTGGCCCTTTAAGGGGCAATAACTCTAGAAACCATGACGGGATCTGGCCAGTTTTCGAAAGGATCTGTGATATCATGCCAATACAAGTTTTGTACAAGTTTGATCAAAATTGCTTGCAAAATGTGGTCTCTATCTTGTTCACAAGAAATTGTGGACAGACGGACGACGGGTGATCACAAAAGCTCAGCCTGTCACTACATGACAGGTGAGCTAAAGGGTGAGCTAAAAATTGTAAAGCTATAAAATAGGAAAGACCACAACATATGCAGCAACATGCTTTCAGCGTCAGATGCTCTAAAACAGAGTTTGGACCCAAGCCTCAACTCAAGCATTTGATTGGTTGTTTCTAAACACAATTCTAAAACTACCCAATGGCACAGCAGCTTTCTGGGACTGGCATCAAAACTCCTTAGGATAGGGGATAAGCTTGCAATCATTTCAAAGTCAGTCAAAAAATTGTTCTAGATTTCTTTATAGTCATTAGACAAGACAAACCCCACCTACTTGCAGCCATGTTTTAGACAAATAACGTTCTTTTCTTTGTTGTGTGAAAATTTGCAATATTAAGTAAGTAAACTAGTGCCAATGAATGGTGCCTTAAGAAGTGTAACATTGGTTTTATGACCCATAAAACAAATAAAATAAGAGTGTATTACAAACTACAAGGCTTCCATTTCCCAATATATTGCTGCATTAAACGTGTTACTGCCATAAATACCATTTGAAATGCGTTTCTTTACTGGGATGCTTTGCTGTTCATTATGCATGAGCTTAGGGTAGTTCTCCATGTTTAGATCAAGAATTTTTCTACAATGTAGAATTTGATTAAACCTCAATTTTTCAAAACTTAAGAATACACTTAGAAAATAAAAAAGATGGGGCAGTGTGCTCAATTTTTTGCTAGACTGATTTGAAAAATTTTAACCTCACAAATTTTCATAATGGGAGTCTATGGAAAAATCACAATTTTGACATTTTCACAAACAGAATTTTTTCTACAGTGTTACTGTAGATTTTAATTTAAATTCTCACAGTCATAAACAATCAGCCTACAATATGGTGAAATGAAATGTATTCAACTATTGGTCAGTGTGTTTGTTTTAGGATATTTACCCACGATTAAAGAGATCCGTATATTTCAATCTAATTTTAAGACATTTTAAGGAATTATTTCACGTGTCAGATGTTTTAATATCATATTTTAACTTTTAAAAGGATTGTAACATTGCCTTTGTAATAAATTCGCTCACCTTTTAACATAAATTCATACAAGAGCTGTCAGTGGACAGCACGCTTGACTATTCTCAGTGCTTGATAGTATAATATAAGCAATGAGTAAAACTTTAACATTACAATAAGCATATTCTAAGTCGAAAAGGGGCCAAAATTAAGTTAAAATGCTTGATAGAGTTGCCTCCTCCTTTTTACAGACTGGGGTCATGATGGTAAACAAGTATGCAAAATATGAAAGCAATATCTCAATGGACTTTGAAAATATTTGGAGTGGTACGCAAACTTTAACATTTATTCTAAGTCGAAAAGGGGCCATAATTCTGTCAAAATGCTTGATAGAGTTGCCTCCTCCTTTTTACAGACTGGGGTCATGATGGTAAACAAGTATGCAAAATATGAAAGCAATATCTCAATGGACTTTGAAAATATTTGGAGTGGTACGCAAACTTTAACATTTGTGTGACGCTCACGCTCACGCCGGGGCGAGTAGGATAGCTCCCCTATTCTTCGAATAGTCGAGCTAAAAATAGTTTTCACTTCCATATTCCGAATCCAGGCTTTATTCTACGTTTTCCGGATAAATGATGTTACACCATTACTTCCTGTTTATCAAATGTGCAGAACTACCTTAAGTACGGTATTGAAATAGTTGAAAGTTTGAATGAAATTTGCTCAGCAATTGCAGTGATGATATTGTCTGAAGCAATTGTTGACAAACAAGGGATGGAAATTGACATCCACCACAATTCTCCATGCTAGCCTAGAGGTGGCAAAGTCAATTGTCTGACTTGCCCAGCTTGTCCCAGACCCCATACAGACAAGCAGAATTTCATATTTTATTATACATGTATAATATGAAAGTAGGTGCTACCTAAAAGGCAGAGCTCCCATGAAAAATCACCAGTGCCCGTTAAAAATTAAAGGAGTGGTGCTGGAATTATCTGGAATTATGGATTCGTTTAGGAAGTTTATGTTCTTTAGATCTATTAAAATTATTAATGATAATTCATGATTTCTGAATGCATGTTTTAGACTGCATCAAGATTAATTCTCGACATGTGAAAACTCTACAAATATTCTGTATATAATCAAAAGAAAGTTTGGTATAGATTAACATCTGCACCAAGATAAAGAAAAAAAAACGTATTTGAATAATTTCTGTTATTCTTATTAAAACGCACTGCATCAACAATTTTACATAACTTATTATCATACTGGAAACCAGTCACAAAATGATAACTGCTTCAAATTGAAAAGCTTGAACTTTGAAAATTTCAAACCTAACAGAATCTCATTAGGCCAATAGCCAAAGGAATTCTGTGTCTTTGCGTGTGAATGTTGGGCAATGAGGACTTAATGTAAAAAGTTAATGTTCCAATTCCAAATTTAATTACAATAGACTTTAGTTATACAATATTTTCAAAACTCATAATAATACAAAAAAAAATGAAATAAAAAATGAAAATTAAAAAAAAAATCTGGTCCAGGTGAGGTTCGATCTCACGACCTCTGGATTACAACGCGAACTCGCTAACCACTACACCATTGTGGAGTTATGACGTCATGAGACAAACATAAGTATATATAATAAAGTTCAGTAATGGCAGCGTGACAAAAGTCGTTTCAAACTGAAAATATTGTGTTTTATTTCTTTTTTTCTTCGTAGAAAATGTATTTAGCATTAATTTCTTTTTATCAAACGCTCATTTGCATTTTTATTCAATATTTAAAGCAGTAAGCGAGACGCTTTTGTCAACCGTAAACAGTAAGCGTCTACTGACGTCTTTACTGATTAATTACTATGTGCATAGTGTACTTGAAAAAATCCGAACAACACCGATTCCAAAAAGTACCACGAATTTTCAACTCGATAGTATACACAGTTAGATCTCTCTATTCATTTTATTTTTCATACGTTTAACCGTAATGCGACGCTGTCGGCGCCGCTTCGCGGCGCCGGTAGCTCTGCTATTAACTGTACAGAAAAACAGACAAGCCAGTCCAAATTAGATTTCACCAACCATGTGACTTTGGCTTTGGGAAGCTAAAAGGAAGGTACAGCTACAAAAGTTACTGGATGCATTACTGAGAACACGTATCACTTGTATATTTATTTTTATTTAGTCACATTTTTTATTGCACAGGTCCCTTTCATTAAAGTAACAGTCATTCATCATAATAAGCACATTCAGTTAATCTACATTTGTCGGTCTGGTATTCATCAAAGTTTAAGGTCTAAAACTTACAATTGAAAATGATAACTTATCATTATGCTCTGACACAGTGACTGTTAGATTTTCACAGACTGCAACGAAACTATGCACGATTAAGCTTTCTGCATCTTTAAGTGCTGCGAAATTTTACCAATTTAACTTTTATAAACAAAGTTGTGGCAGAATGAATATTAATTTTACAATTATCACATGTCTGATGTTGCTGCAGTGAAATAAAGCCATTACATAAAATTGATAATACACTAGTGTAATACAGCTTCCACGTCAATGTCGTTTTAAGTATAGGAGACGTTTGTCAAATTGACTTGTTTATAGCAGTTAAAGAAAGTAGAATTTTTTATGTTTCGGCAGGAAAAGCTAACATGTGATAAAAAGGATATAACATTTGTGATTTTCCACATTGAATTTATTTAACTCGTTGAATAAAATCCATAAAATGCTCGGCAGAGCCTCGCATTTTATTCAACTTGTTTAATAAATTCAATATGTAAAGACACTCATGTAATATCCTCTATTTATTAAGTCTTAAGTTTTAGACTTTAAACCTTTTATGAATACCGGCCAGTGTTAAACTGACCCATAACAATGAAGTATTTGATTTCAAGTTCTTTTCAGCTTTTCTAAGATATCAGTTTATACCTCTTTTTTAGAGGTTGTATTTTTTGTTAGTTACAATCATGAAGGTGTATATGTTTCTATGTAAAACAAAAATACCACCAAATCTGACATATAAAACCATACGTTTTTATCTTTTAGCCTGCTGGTGGCAAGTGATTCTGCCTTTGCAACCAGTGCAGACCAAGATCATCCTGCACGCCTGTGCAGGCTAATTATGGTCTGCACTGTTTGCTATTCAGTCAGAAAATTTTCAGTGAACATCCCTTTGAAAAATAAATGGTACTGCCCAAATTGAAAGATGGACCAGCCCATTTTAGAACTTTAGCAAGGTGAAAGTTAAAACAGTTATTACTGTATTAAAGAGAAACTATAATATTTCTATCAACAAGGCCCAGAAGCGCACCAAGAGCAAAACAAAAATGTGAAAGAATATTGTTTCTACTTTCTGAAAAAAATATAGGAACAATAGGAAAAATTTAAGATTCTCGTACTTGCGTTCTAAAAATTGGAAAAACAGGTCAATTTCGAGCTAAAAATAGCACATTATTGATAAGTAATTAGACTGTGACACATTTCCGAGATGCAGTAAACGGTTGGTTTAGGAGTACTCTATGAAATACATTTTGTACCAGTCATTTTTCAATATAAACGGAGAACATATAAGAATAAAACAAACAGTTACAATATCGATCCTGTCAGTGACCAGACAATATTTTGTAACGCCAATAGGTTATAACAAGAGCTGTCTCCATAGGATGACACATGCCCCCGATGGCACTTTAAATGAATAGTTATGGCCGATGTTAGAGTTTAGGACCTTTGACTTACGGAGCTGGGTCTTGCGCGCGACACGTCGTCTTACTGTGCCACACATTCATGCGTAGTTATTTTAAAATCCATGCATGAATGACAAAGATATGGACCTGACACGCCCATCAATGCACTATCATGAAAAATGACCTTTAACGTCTAAGTGTAACCTTGACCTCTGAGCTACGGACCTGGGCCTTGCACGCGACACGTCGTCTTACAGTGGTACACATTCATGCCAAGTTATTTGAAAATCCATCCATCGATGACAAAGATATGGACCGGACACGCCCATCAATGCACTATCCCTTAATGTCTAAGTGTGACCTTGACCTTTGAGGTACGGACCTGGATCTTGCGCGCAACAAGTCGTCTTACTGTGGTACACATTCATGCCAAGTTATTTGAAAATCCATCTATCGATGACAAAGATATGGACCTGACACGCCCATCAATGCACTATCCTTTAATATCTAAGTGTGACCTTGACCTTTGAGCTACGGACCTGGGTCTTGCGCGCGACACGTCGTCTTACTGTGGTACACATTCATGCCAAGTTATTTGAAAATCCATCCATCGATGACAAAGATATGGACCGGACACGAAAAATGCGGACAGACCGACAGACAGACAGCCGGTTCAAAAACTATATGCCTCCCTTCGGGGGCATAAAAATGATAACGCGTTTAAGTTACACCCCTGAATGTTACATGCACCATTTTCATTCACTTATTTCTTCTCCATGGTGAAACCAGCATCAAAGCTTTGAAATAACTACACTTCTTTCATAAACCATTTCTGTTTCCATGCCCATACAGAATTCCTTCAAATTCTTCTAAGTTTGAATCAAAGGTCAAGAATCAAAGGTTAATCACATCCAAATTCCATTATGCAATCCTTAAACTCAAGTCCACTGTCATTTGCAGTAAATACAACATATAATATCACAGATCTTGTAACTGGTTCCCACAACAAGTGTATGATTCTGGCTAGTTTCTGGCATTAGTTCTATTATCCTGTAAGGTACTTCTTACCAAAAAACTGCACCTTCTTCTCAAAAGCAGAAGATGTAATAGGTTTGTTGATCTCGTAGAAGGGATTCATTGCATGCTGAAATTACCAAAAAGACAATTTAATATTAACCCTTAGCCTGCTGGCGGCAGGTTATTCTGCCTTTGCGACCAGTGCTGACCAAGATCCGTGCAGGCTAATCATGGTCTGCACTGTTCGCTATTCAGTCAGTAAGTTTTCAGTGAACACCCCTTTGAATAATAAATGGTACTGCCCATATTGAATTATGGACAAGTCCATTTAAGAAACATAGCTGGGTAAGGGTTAAATGTATGGCTCAGAAGGTACAAAAGTATTAATCCCTTCTGTCAGAAACAACAGAAATATCAGACATTACTGCTGCAATTTTCCTTATTCTTGAAAGATATCAAAGTTCAAATCTGAATTTTGTTTTACTTACTGTATGTAAAATATTCCTCAAATTAACTACTAAACTTTTATAAAAAAAAAAAAAATCTATTTGCAACATACAGATATGGAAAAATTCTGAGAATATTAAGCGCACTTGGGACTGTCAGATGTGCATGAAGAGTTAAATGATTCGACCAGCTGCCAGCATGGCTTGTCAAAATTTGGCAAAACTGAGATATGTTACAGGTTACATACAAAAATCTACAAGACTCTATATTTCTACCTTTTCTCTCAGAGAATCCCCCTTCCCCAAATCCACTTCTGTGAAATCAGAGTAACTTTCAGTTTTAAATATGCTGTGACCTTGACCTTAGACCTAAATGACCCTAAAGTAATAGAAGGCATCTACTGACCACCGACAGGATAGGCTCAAGCATTTTCAAGCTTTTGATTGGAAATAAAATCTGTCAGAAAATCCTTCATATGATGCGACATTTTTCGCCAAATATTAATTAAGGACTGCCGTTAGGACAGTAAATAAAATCTGTAGGAAAATAACAGCAGCAAAGAGGGCAACCAAGCAAAATAACAGCAGACTTGGGTTTAACTACCGACTGTTCATGAGAGGTAATGAAATGTGCAACACCACTGACACATCCTATCACCTTTTTTTTTTGTCTAAAGGTACCTATGATCTTGACAGGTGACTTAATGGTACCCAAAATTATAGGGATCATTTAGTGACCATAGGCAATCAGCACACGGAATTTGAGAGTCCTAGGTAAGTTCAAAACTGCATTTAGCAATTTTTCCCATGTGACCTTGACCTTCAATGCACCGACTCCTCAAAAATATAGGGGTCACCTACTGGCCTTAAGCAATCAGCCTCTTAAGTTAGGCCATTGGTATACCAATCGAGGGGTGATTGCAAACGAAGTCTAAAGTGCTTTTTTTATTCATATTGACTTAGACCTCTTTCGTATTCACCCTTATTAATCTAAAACAGTTTTCAGGCCCAAATCAGGTCATCTTTTGACAACTGTAACGCCTAAAGCATTCTCTAATTATTGATTGGGAACTGTTTTCAGTCTCAAGATTAGCTATGACCTTAACTATTCACTTACCGACCCCCAAATACAATACAGGTCATTAACTCAGTATAGGCAATCATATTATGAAATACAAAGGCATTCTTCCTGTGAAGTTCTATCACTGAAGGCAAAAAGGTTCTCAAGTATTTGACCAGAAACAAAACTGTTTACCAACAGACAGATAGACCTACAGTCAGTCCATCATTAGTAAAACAATATATCAGTACCCCCTCTGCTATAAAGACAGCATAAAATCCAGCTACTCACCTTGATATAAGTTTCATAAACTTCAGTGAAAAAGTTCTTGATACCATCCTCATTCTTCACTTCATGCAGCATAATAAATCTCATACCTGATCATATGTTAAAGACAATGTACTTAACATGGAAACTTATGCATAAAAAAAATCAGAGCTCCTAATTAGGCTACCCCTACTGGGCCTCAGTCTGAGCAATGACAAGGTAGTATTTAGAGACTGGTCCCTAAACTCTGCAGACAACTTTAAATCATTTAGACACAGTCACTGCCTTACAAGATAAAATGTGTTATCTTTACAATATAAAGTTAATTTAATTCATTGTACCAGTTTTCTGCATCAAATGTTTACTAATGGATATTACATAACATTGATTTTCTACACGATGCAAGTGTTAAAATAAATGAAAGCAGTTTCTGAATTTCTAAGACTTTGTGTGAATATGCTGATATGAACTTTAACCCTTATCATGCTGGACACGATTGATTCTGCCTTTGCGACCAGTGCAGATCATGATCAGCCATCACATCTGTGCAGTCTGATTCAGTCAGTATCTTTTTTGTATGCACCCCTTTTAACAGTTAATGGTACTGTCCAAATTGAAAGATGGACAAGTTCATTATAGAGATTCAGCAGGGTAAGGGTTAAAACAAACCCTGAACTGAAGTATAAAATACTGTGGTATTTAATTTCATGGGCATGAAATTTTGCAGTTTTGGCCAAAATGGCTATTTCATGGTGTACGAATTCCTGAATTTTTATGAAAAAATTAATGGGAATTTTATATGTTCATTGTGATTAAAGACTGATACAGCCATGAAATCCACAAAAAATTAGTTGCAAGCAAAAATTAATGGTTTCACAGTATGTTTGAAAACACTTCTAATGTAAAACCTAATTTCTGAAAGAAGTTTTCAAATTCATCTATTATTAAATACTGGCATTAAGAAAGGATACGTCCTGCTGTGACAAATGCTGACACAAACCATTCATTGAACTTGTCTACAATCTTCAGGTACATGTTACTGGTAGACCACATCTGCTCATCAACTAGATCCAGTGCTTCATGGGCCACAAACTGATTCAAATGCCGATGATCATCCTTCTACAATAAAATATATTTTATGTTCTTTTCTTAAAACTATTCTTGTATAATAAAGCAAATTTGCCTGCTGCACAGTAAATGGGCCAATTTTAAAAAAAAAACATGTAACTGCATTTTTCTCATTGAGAAACATCTGTTTCAAGTTTTGTTATGCAGTTACACGGTTTTTTTAGAAATTGGCCAATTTACTGTGCAGCAGGCAATTTATGCTCTTTTCTAAGACAAAAAGGGGAAGTTTTTAGCCATATATATGTTACTACTTTTCACACTTATTAATACTGTTTTCTAATGTAACTATATTGCAGCAGTAACCTTCCACAGAGGCACTATAATATAACTTGAAGGAGAGTTCATATCTAGTTGTGTCAAACAACCTATTATCATGGGAATTTTCTTCCTTGAAAGGGAAAAAACATATTATTTTATGAGGGGAATGGGGGCCCATAATCGGCCCCAAAAACGGCCAAACGAGTGCTCTGATACTTCATAACTTAGAATCTGGAAAACATTTTCAGTTTCTAGGTCATTTTGATCTTGGACCTTTGACTTACTGACTCCAAAAACAATAGGATTCCTCCTTAAGTGGTGCTTCGTCATCATGTAAAGTTTGAAAGCTGTAGCTACGGTACTTTACTTTCTGACGGAATGGACAGGCAACATTATGTCATAATTCCAAAATACATCACGTTGTTTTTGCGAAAGTGGCATATAAAATTCAACAAGACCTTGCATACTTGTTACCTTTGGATCATTAGATCGGTTTGGTGGAAAAAATTCCATCTCAAATAATGGGTTATCATGGTGCCCAACCATCACAAAATAATAGTTTCCTGCCATAACCAGAACCTAAGATGCCTGGAAAAAGAAATGAAAAAGCATTATAAATCATTTCCAACAATCTAAATTAAAGCTTCATTTGCAGAATTTGGGAGAAAGTTTTTACTTTCTCTTATAAAAGCAGTCTGATATAAAAATACATTTGATATCTGTAAGTAATAAAAGAAGTGAAAAAAGTTTGTATTAAATATTTTGATTACAGTTAGGGCCCTGAAGCAAGGCATGCAAGATTGTCAAGAGGGTAATATCTGTCGTAACCATGTAGTATAATAATGTATGGAAAAAAATATATTCCAGGACGAGGCAAACTGATCTGTAGTTCAGGCTGTGAATTTTTTTTAAGATTTAGGGTAATGTCAACCATACATTTTGTACATGTACATACCAAAACATATTAAGAACAAGAGCTCGTCGAACATGAAATACCCCCCTTGATGCATTCAGTAATTGCACAAGGAAACAAAAATTATTTGCTCACTGTAAACAAAAGTTCTACTGTTCTGGTTCAATGTGACATTGACCTTTGACCTATTGACCTCAAAATCAACAGGGGGCATCTGCTGGTCATAATCAACCTCCCTATAAAGTTTAGTGATCCTAGGCCAAAGCGTTCTCAAGGTATTGTCCGGGAAGGGTTTAACTGTTCCGGGTCAATGTGACCTTGACCTGTAACCTACAGACCTCAAAATCTATAGGGGTCATCTACAGGTCATGACCAACCTCCCTATCAAGTTTTATGATCCTAGGCCCAAGTGTTCTCAAGTTATTGTCTGGAAATGGTTTAAATGTTCCAGGTCACTGTAACCTCGACCTTTGACCTTAACATCAATAGGGGTCATCTGCTGGTCATGATGAACCTCTCTATTATCTTTCATGACCCTTGGCCCAAGCGTTCTCAAGTTATCATCCAGAAACCGTTTAACTGTTCCTGGCCAATCTGACCTTGAACTTTGACCAAATGACCTCAAAATCAATAGGGGTCATCTGCTGGTCATGATCAATCTCCCAATCAATTTTCCTGATCCTAGGCCAAAGCGTCCTTGAGTTATCGCCCGGAAACCGTTTTACTGTTCCTGGTCACTGTGACCTTGACCTTTGACCTACTGACCTCAAAATCAATAGGGGTCATCTGCTGGTCATGATCAACCTCCCTATTAACTTTCACGATCCTAGGCCCAAGAAATCTTGAGTTATCATCTGGAAACCATTTAACTGTTCCAGGTCACTGTGACCTTCAACTTTGACAAACTGACCTCAAAATCAATAGGGGCCATCTGCTGGTCATGACCAACCTCCCTATCAACTTTCATGATCCTAGGCCCAAGCGTTCTTGAGTTATCATCCGGAAACCGTTTAACTGTTCAGGGTCACTGTGACCTTGACCTTTGGCATACAGACCTCAAAATCAATAGGGGTCATCTGCTGGTGATGACAAACCTTCCTATCAACTTTCATGATCCTAGGCCCAAGCGTTCTTGAGTTATCATCCGGAAACCGATTGGTCTACATACAGACAGACCGACATCTGCAAAACAATATACCCCTCCTTCTTTGAAGGGGGGCATAAAAATCCTTTTGTAATAGTAACAAAACTTTTCAAATTATGTAGATCTACTTAGAGTTTTAGTTGGATTTTTTTCAAAAGTGGCTCGAAGAAAATACTAACACCCAAAACAAACATGAACTGAGGAATCTAGGATCATTATCAAGATTGTGTATGATTGTATTTATAATGGGATGTGTGATATCAAAATGGCTGTCAAGTTAATGAAGTTATTTCACTCCTTTACACACCTAAATCACATACGTGTCAACTCATCCATTTTGCAGCTAGTTTCACTCATTTTGCAATTTAATAGCCTTTAATATCCTGACAATGTATTTTGTCCCTGTCATTTCAATTAAACAAAATTCATGAACATCAAAACAAAAAAATAATAATTTTTATCATACAATGGTTTTGTCTGAATACATTATAATAAGCTGTTTCTAACCCAATGATTACACAAGAGTCGGTGTAGGTACATAAAATGCTTCCAGGTGCTGAGAGAAACATCTGGAAAAACAAGCAAATTCGATGAATTGGTATCCCCTGCTGTCAATGGGTTTATGTTGAGGAATGGCAAAAAAATATATCCGGCAAAAAGTTAATTTCATTACAATTGAACTTAAAAGAACAGAAGTCCTTAAGAGAGCACAATCAAGTAAGAAATCTGGAATGTGGGTGGTGACGGGGGTGCGGGTTTACAACTTCACATGTTGATAAATATTCATGGAAGGTTTGAAAAATCAATTTTTTTATTTGGGTGGTGGTGGGGGTGGAGTCGGTGACTGGGTGAGGGTACAAAACTTCACATGTTGATAATAAATATTGATGGAAAATAAAAACTGAGAAAAAAAAAATTGTTGGAAGAACAAGAAGGCACTACAGATGATTATGGAATTCAAATTTTCACGGGAAGTATGTCCCAGACCTGCTAGTGCAAATAATAGGTCATTTTGGTACAGCGTGGTAACTTTTGAAAATATGACTGTCGTTGTCCCATCATACATCTACAAACTTATTCTGCATATTTCTGTTTGGAAATCCCCAATGAAATCAGTTGGGAATGTTTTCTGGTATATGTACAATATGTATTTGTTAAAAAAACATCTCTGATAATGAATTGATGTTGAAATTTAAGCACTGAATTGCCCCGCTGACCTTTTTTAAATGTACATTTTTGTACATTTTGTTTTTTGTCTCTGCAATTTAGTGTCATCGATGGTCTGTTGTGTATTGAAACCAGTGTCGGGGTAGATATCCCGTCCCACCTGTTCACAACATATATCCGAAGATCTAAAGTCTCTTACTGAAAATTATGCATTATATTCAACACATTTGAAGTTTCTACATGAATATATTGGAGCAGTATTTTATGCTGGGTTCTCACTAGCAATTTTAAGTTGCAGTCCTGGGACTCCCAATGCTGTAAAAGTTGCAGTTCTAATTTAAGTAGACCGACGGACAGACATTTATAGGTGTTTCTTCAAAACTTTGGCCTTTTCATACGGACAAGTTAAGTGACATTTAGTGATCACATTACTTCATCTAAACAATGCTCTGGTGAGCTTAAAAGGTAAAGACAGAATAGGTGAAATGTACAACTTTATTATTTATTAGAAACATTGCATTAAAACATTTGCCCTTTCCTGGAATACAATAATGCACAGAACATTTCATCTCATTTTTGCATGTCGCTATCGATCTCAGAGTCTGAGTATTCACTTGCATCATTTTTATTTCTTTTTACCCCTATACCAAACAATGTTTGCTTACCCGGCATTGTAACAAAATTTGAAACTAATTGAAATTTTTCAGAGAAATAAATCAAATAATCATGGTAAGACCACATCAACAGCATCATAAAATTACTCGAAGAATTATAATTAAGACTAATTTTAACTTTTTCTTTTAATGTTCTTTAATTCTACCACGTAATTAGTACGTGAGTAAACAATCGAAATTACTTCAAACGCTTTATAAACTACTATCTGTTTTCAACCACCTATGCAAACACACAGACAATCACATGTAATTGCGTAGGTAATACACATGCCATCATGTCTTGCGGTGTAATGCAAACAGGCAACGCTGATTGGCTATACGCCCACTAATATTGCACAAAGTCAAACCTTGGTTATTCACGGCTGTTTGTAAACAATTAATTACGGAGTTAAAGTTTGCGTTCCACAGCAGAAACTTGCGTCCTTCAATAAACATGCATATACCACGACCAATTATGCGTACGGGAACATCAAATTTGGCATTTCAGAGTTCTAACCCTTTTTATGACTTTTTTATTTTTGAATGTCTTCATATTCCCAACAGTAAGATGCAGATACAGGTAAGGCCTAGAGGTTTTGTAAATATAAATGTAAGATCTTAAAATAAGCTATCCCGCAGAACGTGTAAGGGCCTAGTATAGTTCAATAACATTAAACTTGCACAGGACGCCTTTTAATATTTGGACGTTCAACATGTCCCTCTGTCAAGTTTAATCGAATGACAGCCGTTTGCATTATAGCAAAAAATTAAACCTTATTTTAATATTGAAGTGTAATGTAGAAAAGTCTCAAACACATGATATGGTTTACCGTAATTTAAAGTGCACCACCAAACACTTCCCCGACGCATTAATTACACAGACTATTCCAGCGTAATTTAATTAAATATTATGCACAATACAACACTAAAAAATATACAGAATCAATTAAACATGCTTAGACGAAAACAAATACGTTTAATCTTTGGCACTTAGAAGTAAAAAAAATCTGTGGTCATTATTTAATGCACGGGTACCGCCAAATTCATATGGACTAGCCTTTAAAACTGCTTTGACATGAACTTATTAATTAAATTACAACGGATAAATGCTGGTAACATCTACCAACAATATATACACACTACATAGACAATACGTACCGTAACGGGTCGCATTGTTTATAAAATCCTACCATGAGAATATTTTCTGTCTAAATTCATTCTTTATAATAAGGCAGTGGCTAGGTAGCCGGCCCTATATATACATATCGTATATGAAACATGTAAGTAAAGGTAGCCGGCTTTAATAAACTGTATCTATAAAGGATTATAAGGATCATTATATTATTAGTTAAATAAAATACATTTCTTGTGATTTATTGTTTATTATTTGTGTTAAATACCTGTTTATTTTGCCATGTATTTACGCACTCATATCATATCACATTTTGTTATGTTAGAATGTACTCGATACATATTCGAGATACAGTGATTCAATCTTAAAAGGAAACAAAACAAACAGTTAAGAAAAGATAAAACAAAGAGCATCATTGTACATAAAATGATGCGGCTCTACTGAACATAACAGCGTTTGATCATTTCCTATACCTTTTTTAAGTGAAAATTTTAAGTAATCATCTCTTTCGCGTTTCTATGTGCGTCTTTAATTAATTAACTAATTACTTATTAATTTCTTCGCCGATTTGTCTGTAAGTCAATGATCTTGATTGGTTCTAATTGTTTGTTTGAACACTTATTCTAAGTTCAGTGTTCATATATGATATGTATATATATAGAACCGGCTACCTAGCCACTGCCTTATAATAAAGAAGATAAAAATTTGACAGTTCCATGTTTTGGTGAGAAAGTGAATGGATGTAAATTTCAATTTCAACATGTTCAAAGTGTGGACAGATCTTCTATGTGCATATAATTTTACCTTATTAATTATGACAATTATAAATATAATTATATAGTGGATGATCATTTTTGTTTTGATTTGATGAAAATGTTTTATTTTATGTTACCTGAAATGTTGCTAACATTTTAATTTAGTAAAAAAACATTTCAAGTAACATAAAATAAAACATTTTCATCAAATCAAAACAAAAATGATCATCCACTATATAATATATATGTGGTACATAAGGTGTCCAAAGCGGTACATAAAGTGTCTGGTACATAAAGTGACACATTCCTTAGAACATTTATCGCGAAAACTAGTTACAAAATGGATCTAAGACTCGCAAACACTATTTTTACAAGTGATACTATTCAGATATCAAAATTTACTAATCAATAAAAACTTATTTCTTAACAAGCGTTTAAAATGGGGAGTATGTTTCGCAAAATATCAAAAATAATGTAATTCTTACGAGTTTTCATGAACCGAGCAACACTTCCGGATTTGCAAATTCTTATCGAAATATAGTTCAGTCTATGTCGATCCAAATAATCCGAAAAGCAACTGTTAAAGTAACCCTTTCTGATTTTATTTTCGAACATTAAAAGAATTTGACAACTGTTTAATTGATTTTTAAAAAAATTCTTGCTAACAAGATCAATTGTGTTTCTACGGCTCTTTTTATTCATGCGCAGCGTCAAAATGGCCGCCAGATTCCTGTTCGGATCTGTCAGCCAAACGACAGAATAAATCTACGTTTTCTTTTTGTTGGTAAGTTAATGTACAATGTCATTACAATAAATTGACGATGTTTTACTAGTTACATCAAACAGACATGATAACAATGACTAATATCGTTTTATAATTGCTATTTACAAACATAATTTCATTCCCAAACTAAGTAGGCATGTTCACAGTGGAAGTCATTTGAGCTTATCTAGAGATTGTTTCTTAAGCTGCACATGTCTTGACTGTGAGATCTTCTTCATTTCTAGTCAGAATTATTGAGGTGGTTGAATTACTGAAACTTGCGAATACAGTATTGATTGTGTCTGTTCTCTTACTTGAGCAGCTCCTATCACAGACACGGTTGTAAAATTCCACTCGTGCTTGCATTGGCGAGTTAAAGGTCTGCATAGGATAAGTGGACCTCGCTGTGTACTCGACCGATCAGGCAAGTGCTTCTTACATCATAAATTTACCAATGCAATGTTCAGCAAAAAATGTTTTGAATTACATCACGAATAACGATAAACTTTGTAAAAAAAATTTCGATATAAAACTTACATATAACGATTTTATGCCGAAAATTCCATTACTTCCTTATTCTGCATTGCATTTTGATCTATTTACTGATGCCCACGAGAATCTCTCGGGTGCATTCATGTGCTGTTTTCAGAAAAACCTTGATTAAAATAGAATAGGCTACATGCAGGTACGTATCAACATCGGCAAATACTGTTTAAAATGTGTCCGTGGAAAACATTGATTTATTTCTTAATTAAGACTTAATTTGATACGGAAAAACTTGGGAAACCAAAAATCAGTCACGTGGTTTACTAAATACTTCAGTTATTGTCGATTCCGAAAATGGCCAATCGACAAGAAAAACAGCAAAATTGCAGTGGTTTGAAACATAGACGGAATTTATAAATGGTATTTCTTGCACAAATATTTTGTTTTTAAGTGTATGCTGATAGAATGTGGTCCAATTGACAAATGATTTATAACGCGACTACTTTGGAGTCGTACATGTGTTAGTTTTCAAAAAACGACCGGCTTTGATGATGAAATGAAATGTAATGCTCATGATCATCATCAAAGACCTTCGACTAATCGAATGTTTATCAGACAGTCGCAGTTTTTATGGGCATAATATCTTGGCCAAGTTAGATAATCAGATGGATCATCCAAGAGTTTGGTGTTATCTCCCTTGAACTTCAAATAATTGCAAAAATTGACAGTGTCTGCTCTCTGTCTAGCAGTTCTTATCCAGTGTTTCACTAAACCTGGTGACAATGTTTTGGTAATATTTTCAGAGCTCCAGATAAGCTGCATTATATGCATTTGAAATAATACCCATGTAGTAATGTGTTTCAAAATATCCAGTTCAGTTTAGCCAATATGCAGTTGTAACCAAAATTTTTGGATGATACATGTATATGCACCATCTGTTGCCAGAAGCTTGTCAGTGTCACATAGAGGAAGTTTTTTTTTTTATGACTAGATTTTACATCTTTCAGATACTTATGCGTTAAAATATTAAAATGGCATCAGGAGGCCAGAACCAAAGGAACCCAAAGACATCAGCATCAGAACCTCGGCAGAGAACAAGCTGGCAACGGACAACCAGTATGTCAGATAAAGATGATAATGTTAGCCTTAATAGCTTTCCAAATGATCTACGGCCAAATAACTGGGTAAGACTATATAATTAACTGTTTCACAATAATTTATGTAAAATAGTAGCAAGTCAGAAGCGTAACCAGGGACGGCGAAATCTGATTTGAGTTGCTTGAATGTTTTTGCCAATTGCTATTTTGTGCTTGTCCATATGAAAGTTATATATAGTAAATTCTGGTAAAATTTCACTTGTCCGTACAAGCTTTGGGACAATCTGGGCAATACGGACAATTGAATTTGCCGCCCCTGATAATATGATCAAAACTTTAGGTTACTTAACAGTTCAAACAAATTTATCTGAATTTCAAAATCTTAAGTTGTTCAGCATCTCTGTAAATAAATTCAGTTCAGAAAACTTATGTGTGTAAAGGATATAGATGTTTTGCTGTGATTAACATTTTTCCTTGTTCTAATATTCAACACAGTCAGTCTGTCCTGTGAAATTTTTACTAACTGTTTTTGAGTGAGAGCCCTGTAGGCAGTTACTTTTGGCATAGTTTCAGTAAGATTTGTTATTCTAAAGCCACATCTTTGTCATCTGTCACATAAATACCTAAGTATCAACATTTATATTTACTCTAGTATTTGTTTGATGTTAAATTTTCTTTACTACATATATTAGCCCCCCCCCCCCCCCCCCCCCCCCAAAAAAAAAAAAAAAAAAAAACTGGGAAAAGTACCAAACAAAGTATACTGTTAAGGTTTTTATTAGCTTGACTATTTCACTATGTCTTTATCCTCCACTCCCTATTGAACTTCCCATTAGGGTTAGTATAGCTTAGGGGTCAGGTATCCCAAGGGACAAAGTCACTGGGGTCAAATATTGTCATATTGCTTGTTAAAGTTTTATGACAAACTTCTGTTTCACCTACAGGTTGCCCCAATTATCATCAAATCTTGCACTTGGTAATGGTTAAACATCTGTTAGTTTACAGTTAGGTTTCTGAAAGGTTGACTCACAAGGGGTCATTACAGTTAGGTTTCTGAAAGGTTGACTCACAAGGGGTCATATATTGTAATGTTGTAGGTTCAAGTTTTTTGGCAAGCTTCTCAATTTCACAACTTCTTAACCCTTAGCCTGCTAAATTTCTAAAATGGACTGGTCCATCATTCAATTTGGGCAGTACCACTTATTATTCAAAGGGGTGTTCACTGAAAATTTACTGACTGAATAGCGAACAGTGCAGACCATGATCAGACTGCACGGATGTGCAGGCTGATCTTGGTCTGCACTGGTCGCAAAGGCAGAATCAATTTCACAACTTCTTAAATACTTCCCCTATAATCCCCAAACCTCACACAGCCCTTTTTTTGTAAATTTGGGGAAGGGTACCAGGTCCCTTTTGGAGGGGAAATTTACGTCGTGAAATCATTGTTTGGAGGAATATATTTGCTGAAAAGTTGTTAAAATCAGGACTGAAAATCAAAACTAATTTCATTTTTTTTTTTGCATGGGGAATTTTTGGCCAAGGTGGGGAAAAAAGTATACTTTTTAGATTGGGGAATGGGGCCGAATTTCGGGCCTAAAATCAGCATAAAGAAAGGCCTGTCACATATGGACTAATCTTAGTAAGGGGCAGACACATTTCTAAGTTTCCCAACCTCTTGCCAGACCCCAACATACTACCATACCACTTCCTCACATGCATTTCTATCTTATTTCTCTTAATGTTTCTTATTATGATACACAAAAACACTTCTACCTGTTTCGCCATATTGTTTATTAGCATTATCCACCCCCCCCCCCCCTCGACACACACACACACAAAAGGTAAAAGATCTGTGTAGTTTTTGCAATACATTAACTGGTATTGGTCATTTTTACTCCTCAGATATTGGTTTAGCATTTTGGAATAGTCCAGTGTGCTGTCCTGGTGGCTTTTTTTTTTCTTCCGATAAATGTTGTCCATTTTTCTGTAGTTAAAATATTTCAAGGGCCCTTACAACGTTAGATTTATAGATGTGGCATTCAGGTTGATACCTATTTCTTTATTAGCATAATAAACATTTCCTGTCATTTCCTGCTCTTTAGAACTTGTGATAAATGTATAAAGAAATTTAACTATATATATCTAGATGTTAGTGACTTTATATTATTATGCTTTACTTTCATTAATAACATACTAGTAATATTTTAGTTTATTTTAGTTTATTATACTAATATAATTATTTTGAATTGTTAGGTTTTTGTTTTAATGATTCAGGCTGATTTTCACATATAACTTTTCCACTAGTCTTGATTAATTTGATATCAATGTAAGAAATCTATTTTTTCAACGACCCATTACATTCTGAAAATGTCAAAATACATTAAATTTTGTGAAAGAATGAGCAGTGATAAATATTTCAAGTTATCAGTGCCCATCATTCCATCCAAACTATTTTGAATAAACAAACCGTTTTCGCATTTAAAAAATGTAAGTTCCTAAAATTTTAGCCTGCAGTTTTGAATTTTCTCTTGCATTTTGCTTTTATACATGTAATCAACATTTCTACATATATGATGCTACGAAATGGAATAAAAACAACTGGTAATTTATTTTTTGCAATACATTTTCTCCTGTATTTCGCAAATATGACATTTAATTCAAACCCTGACTAGCATAAATTGTTTACATTTTGTACCTCATCTAAAAGATAAACAGAAGTCGTGACCGGAGCCTTTAGGTTCAAGGTCATATATATAGAGGTTAAAGGTCAAACAGTTCATATATCGTCAAAATCCCTGGAATGATTTTCATTTGTTTACCTCATAAAACATAATAATATAGAATGCTAACAGTGTAAATCACCTTAATAGACTGAGGTAAGTTGGACTAGAGCCATCAGTTAACTTTATCATGAAAGAATTAATAACACATCACATAGGACATCCTTAAAAATGTTTGTTATCCTTCATCCAACTTAAAGGTAAATTACTGTTACTCAAACTCTTTTTTGGGGGTGAAGCTAGACTTACAAGTAGAGGTATTTGTTTTGAAGGACTCTTAACGACTGATGCCAGTCTAGGGTGAAGAGGGAGGGGTAATGTATATCTAAATTATCTTTTCATTGTTTTCTTTCTTTTTTGTTAAGTACAAGATAAACAAAATTTGAAGTTATTAATTACAAAGTCAAATCTAAATGAACAAGAAATTTTGTAACACTAAGGCTCCCACATTAATGTGTTTGGTTGATAAACTTGTACCTGGTTAAATGAATCGATCACAAGTTAAACCATTAGTCTATTTTTTTATGTGCTAAAACACTGCTGGAAACTAGTTGATAATCTTTTTTATCAATTTGTAAACAGTAATGCCACTGTTTTTTGCATACTGCATTGATAATTAGGATAACTGACATGTGGACAGAACTATACAGTATGAGAAGGCTGAATATAGCACTAAATTCCATTGAAATTTTTAGCAGTCAAATCTTATTTAGCAGTTTCAAACGTAGGACAGTATTGGAACATCAAAACAGCCAAGCCTTGCAAAAATGTTAGCAAAAATTTCCTTGATTTTTGAATTTCTTTGTCATTTTATGGAAAAAATGCATAAATTTACATTTTCGGGTCAGTCATAGAAGAAAAAAAGCCAAAGTTTTTGTAAATGTGTATTAGTATTAACTGAATGTGAATTTTTCATTAAGCCACTGTCTTTAAAATTCAGGGCTTTAGCATAGCAAACATATATTTTTTAAGGATGGCCTATTTTATTTCTTTCACTTTACTCTGTCATAACATGTGGAACACTCCCCATTTCTTTAGGATATTTCTGACTGGAGGCCAGCTGGAAATAAAGACCAGACTAAGAGACGAAAGAAAGGTAACCCAGAGTGGGAACGAGAACAGTCTCTTACACAGGACTCACCACCTCCGTCAGAAAGACAACATGGCACCCCACGCACTTTCCCAAGGACTAAAATAACCCCCAGTACCCCTACCTCTCAAAGAGTAGCTCTTGAAAATCTCCGACAAGCTATGACATTTAGTGATCAAGAAGATGTAAGAAATATTTCTTTTTTTTAAAAAAGAAACTGTTTTGATCCAATTTATATATATTGTTTTACAGGATCTATAGTTGTTCTTTGCGCTACTGTTTAATTAACTATCTCCCCATATATTAAAGTTATGTCTCACACATATATAGTGGGGGGAGACATATTGATTTAGTGCTGTCTGTCTGTCACACAGTTTGTCCACACAACTCTTCCAACACAACCAAACTTCACAGGAGTGATCATTACAAAGCATAGCTGTGCATATTGTCAGCACTTTCAGGTTCAGTGATTTTAGCAAAGTTTTGGCCCTTGATTCATCAAATTTGATGATGGTTTAGCCACTTCTCTTATATAAGATGGATTTCCACCAAACCTTACAGGAGTGATATTATGCATATTATTGGCATGTTCCGTTTCAGTGATTTTCAGGGGAGTTGTGGCCCTTGGTTTAACATATTTTAAGTGAACACACTAGTGCTGTTTACAATGTCAAAATGCATTAATGGACATAAAAGTTTGTGTCCCATGTAACCTCCATATTTACGAACAATGTGCGTATGTATAAAATCTTCTAAGATTTATAATATGTCCAATCCAAGTACTGTGAAATCATTATTATTCGTGGGGGATTAATTTTCGTGGTTGAGCTCAACCACGAATTTAAGTCCCAACGAACAAATTATGCCCAGATAATTTTTAATTGTACGCAAAGTCGCCAAAAACAACACTATAGCCGTTCGATCTGATCCGTTGTTGTATGCATGCGACAGTACTAACCTGCAGCTTTCGTGTAGTTTATGGAGACTCCATCAACGATAAACATAAGTATGCATGGTAACAAAACCGACTATTTCATTTAGAAATGCATCCGTGGTTTGTTTATGACAAGTTTGTCAAAGTGAAAGTAGATACGAAGTATAGAAGTTTGACGTAGCGTCACGTGCCACCTGCACTATAATACGGCTGTTATATGATTTTTTCGGCCCCGCTATGCAATGTTTATACACTAGCCTTTATTTTTACTGACATGTAGTAAAATACTACGACTTTGGAACTATTGAATATTACAAATTAATTGTAAGATTCGTATCCGATGCATTAATACCTAATTCACATTACACGTTTCTCGGCAGGAAATAACACATGCACAAGTTCAACAGCAGACGCGCATTCATTTTGAACAAATGTCGGACCAGTTTGTAATAGTTTATGTAAGAATTATTATTGTTATACAAGCACTATTTAAATGTATAATAGTATGTTTTAATTTGCAGTACAATAATAAGTTCTTGCTTTTAACACGATCAGATGATCAACTTTATTTGTTTCGATTATGAATGCTAATTTTGCAAGGTGCTACGGTTTTGACACTTTTTAATTGGCGCCGACTTTTCTCATTGAATATTTCACAGTTTTTAAAAAAATTGCAAATTAGGGGTCGTATTATTATAGATAACGCAGTCGTTAATTGACACATGATCACTCGCTAATCTCCCGCGGCGTTGATTGCAAATTCGGTAACCATAGTAGCGCTGTTTGACACGTGTAGGTTTCACATGTAAGGACAAAAGTACTTGTAGATTTATTCCTGTGAAAATAAAGATTTTTTGGATTTTTTTTTTTCAAAAATTGAAAATCCACGAATTTACGTCCCCACGAAACAGCCGTTTTGGTCAAAACCACGAAATTTCGTGCCGACGAAATTAAATGATTTCACAGTAATTAGTCCAGAGGTACATGCCTTTTATTAATCAAAAATGCCATATTTCATTGCATTTATGCTTGAACATCTTCATTTCTTTACCAGTTATATTTATATAAAATGATAAATCCTTTACAAGTTCTGTTATGGGACAGGTCAGCGTAGTAGGTTGAGGGCCTCTGTGATTGTGAAAAAAATGCGGCATTTCACTGTATAAAGTCTGTCTGTAACACCTTCTCAACAGATCCTTTAACCTTACGCTTATAAAGTCAGCGTCAAGTCTGAGCACAGATATGGTCAAACTGTTGATTGATGAGTTATGTTCCCTTGATTTAATGATCATTTCCTAGTACATTAAATGCAGTGTATCACTTTTAAAAACTTCACATATGTATACCAAACTTGGTATGTTATTTTAAATGCCGGTATGTATGTTCTACCTAGGTTGGGTCATTGTGTTTAAAGCATTTGTGCTCAGGTGAGCCATAAAGGCCCTCCATTTTAGTTGTGGTAGCATACAATATGGTTGCATACAATATATCCCATTTATTCCAACAATTTCCATTTCTATTTTCTCCATTCAGTCAACTTATTATATGCTTAACAGTTATGTTTGTCTTTTCCCAACAATAAAGTTTGTGTTATGCCCAGAATCTATTCTGCCTTTTAAATGAAGCTTAGTATGGGGAGATACACACTCTTTTCAAAATACAGTCGAACTTCGATGGCTCAAACTCGAGGGTCCCGTGGAAATTAGTTAGAGTTTTCCATTGTTCGAGCCATCCAAATGGCGACCATTTTGAAATTGGGAATTTGAGGGCATGTGTTACAAACCTTACATCGTAATATGATATGATGATAAATAAAAAACGAAAGCTGAAATATGCTTTATTATTTATTTTCAAACATGACATAGATACGAAAATAAAACACAGGTAAAACACTAACATAATTAAAGAATTTTGGTGAAGACAGCATCAAATAGAAAGACAAGAATAGCAAACATTTATGAATCATAGTTCAGTACAAATATTATCAAATGTATTGCTTTCCAGTAGCCGACTTAGCTATCCCCCTGTTTCCGGGTCCTTTACTAAGTTGTTCAGCCATGCTAAAGCAGTATGAAAGTTGACATCGGATCTCCCGATTTTATGCAGAAAAAATAAAGACACTGCTCAATTATTTTAAATAATTTTATTCGTATAAATCAAAGCCCATTTAAGCATGTCACTTTGTTTAATTTGTTTGTCGTATACCGACGCTAATTACATAAGCGTGTGAAAATTACGCACGCGCCGGTTAAAGGGGAAGCTTGGCGAATATCAGGCAGAGGTGTGAAAAACTTTGTAAACACAAGCCATTCCGGCGAAAAATTGTCTTTTCGACTGAATAGGTGTAATAATCACTGTAATTAAGCCAAGGGGACCACCAGATGAGTTCGAGAGTTCGAATTTTCGAAGTCCGAGCGATCCGAGGTAGAACTATATAGAATAAAGAAGGAATAAATTCGGGACCGGGCGAAGAGTTCGAGCCATCCATGGTGTTCGAAAGATCCGAGTTTGAGCCATTGAAGTTCAACTGGTGTCTCTAATAGTACACTGTTTTTGTTAGGAAAAAGTCTATTCTAATTTCAAGTAACTTGTATCTCCAGATTAGTCACTACAAGCTTTATAGCTTATTTTTCCTGATGAAAATTGTTCAATTCAATCAGGCAAACATAAAACTTTTTTCTTTGCCTTTGAATCTTTTGATTTTAATTCTTGATTTTAGAGCTGTAAACATTGCTTCTTTTTTGAGAGTGCTAATACAAAATCTTTGTCCACTTGACTAAAACATGCAGGTTTTTGTGCAGTCTTTGTTCAAAACTAATTCAATAATTACTTATTTTAAAAAGTAGCTGTTCTCTAATTTCTTCGATTTTTTTAGTGTTAGTCCTGATAGCTGCTATAGAACTTCCATTTGCAAGACATGTAGTTTGTCACTGTCATGCTTAACTTGTAGAATATTATTCAAACATTAACTGATAAAGCCATTCTTCTGTTCAGAAACATATAATTTTAAAGAAATGAAGGTAAAAATTAATTATTAAGGTTATGAGCTTAATTACCATAGTGGAGCTTATTGTCTTTTTTTCTCCAGTTAATTACCAAAAATGAAATATTTTAGTAA
The DNA here is from genome assembly GCF_021730395.1 of Mercenaria mercenaria. Taxonomy (NCBI): domain Eukaryota; kingdom Metazoa; phylum Mollusca; class Bivalvia; order Venerida; family Veneridae; genus Mercenaria; species Mercenaria mercenaria. The sequence continues at coordinate 52,806,732 of NC_069365.1, forward strand.
CTCTTGCTTTTTTCTCATCTTATGTTAGTTATGTATTTAAGATAGGAGTTTAATTATGCTAAGCAGTAATGCTAATAGGAACACGGTTTGGATAAATATCTTCCAGACATTTTAAAGAATGTAGTAAAACCATGAACCACTGTCTGTTATTTTGTTGGTTGTAAAGTCAATATAAATCTATGTTAACAGTAACATTTGTTTTATTTTTTTAACACTTATCTTGTTGAGACTAACATCCATTTAAAATTACCATTTTATTTATTGCATATCAATAACCTGTTCTGAATTTCACATCTGTTTATACAGGGTGTGAGTAATGATGGAGAGAGGAATAATGAAAGAAATTTGTTACGTAGACGAGAGAATTTACCAAACTATGGAAGACAGGAAAGTGGAGGAAACGTTGAGACTCAGTTGTCAAGGCCAGTACCAAATCAACGTGAAGATAGGAATAACAGAAACAACAACAAGCAGAATCAGAACGAGGCTAGAGCAGCAACAGTGGGAAAAGTATGTGTAACAGTTACCACCTATCGTATTGTCTTCTCTTTTTCGGTCTTCAGCTTTTGTTTAATTTCACCTTACTGAGCAGAATTAATATCGTACTTATACATGTATGTTGGAATGTCAGAATGTTGAATACTTTGAAAAGATTTAGAGTTGATTCTTATGAAAAAAAAATTAACTTATCTGTCAGTGTTTTTAGCTCACCTTTGCAGAATATGCTGGTAGGTTTTAGGATCATTGAATGTCTTTTGTCCATCCTTCGTCCACAGTTTCTTAAAAAGAACATAATCCCCAAAACCACAAAGCTAGTTTCAGTGGAACATCAGAAAAATGTTCCTTCAAATAGTAATCCTTTCCTCTCGCAAATTCAGTCAAATCTAGGTCATCCATAAAAAATTGATTGCCGTTGCAACCAAAAGAAAAACCCTGTCCTCAGACACTGCTTGCCTGATTTCAAAATAATTTTACAGCAATATTAAACTCAGTTGAGCAATCTAGGGTCAGCTCTTGCGATCAACTTTAGATTCTGTGTGTTTATTGAAGAGTTAATATGTTACAGCCTGACAGTAGCCAGATTGTTGGGCGACTGATGCAGATTCGAGATTACATCAAACAAGCTAGTTCTATGATGGACTCTCTAAGAAAATCTGGAGATCCGGTAGGTTTTAAACTTTTTTAAAGTCTGTTCAGAAAGATATCATTGACATGATACTGACTTTCCCCAGATCAAGAAAAACAGTATTGATCATGTCTGTAAAGAAGTGGTGTCTTTTTTTGTGCCATCCATCCCACCCCCTTTGTTAGCTCACCTGAGCACAAAGTGCTCAGGGTGAGGTATTGTGATCGCTCACCGTCCGGCGTCCGTCCGTCCGTCCGTTGTACGTCCGTCCACACTTTCCTTTAAACAACATCTCCTCCTAAACCAACAGGCCAATTTTGATGAAACTTCACAGGGATGTTCCTTGGATGGCCCCCTTTCAAAATTGTTCAAAGAATTGAATTCCATGCAGAACACTGGTTGCCATGGCAACCGAAAGGAAAAACTTTAAAAATCTTCTTCTCAAAAACCAGAAGCCCTAGAGCTTAGATATTTGGTGTGAAGCATTGCCTAGTGGACCTCTACCAAGTTTGTTCAAATCATGACCCCGGGGTCAAAATTGACCCCGCCCCAGGGGTCACTTGATTTTACATAAGAAAATCTTAAAAAATCTTCTACTCAAAAACCAGAAGCCTTAGAGCTTAGATATTTGACATGTAGCATTGCCTAGTAGACCTCTACTAAAATTGTTCAAATCATGACCCCGGGGTCAAAATTGACCCCGCCCCAGGGTCACTTGATTTTACATAGGAAAATCTTCAAAAAATTTCTAAAAATAAACCAGAAGGCCTAGAGCTTAGATATTTCACATGTAGCATTGCCTAGTGGACCTCTACAAAATTTGTTCAAATCATGGCCCCCGGGGTCAAAATTGACCCCGCCCCAGGGGTCACTTGATTTTACATAGGAAAATATTAAAAAAATCTTCTTCTCAAAAACCAGAAGCCCTAGAGCTTAGATATTTGACATGTAGCATTGCCTAGTAGACCTCTACTAAAGTTGTTCAAATTATGACCCGGGGGTCAAAATTGACCCCGCCCTAGGGGTCACTTGACTTTACATAGGAAAATCTTCAAAAGTTTTCTAAAAATAAACCAGAAGGCCTAGAGCTTAGATATTTCACATGTAGCATTACCTAGTGGACCTCTACAAAATTTGTTCATATCATGACCCCCTGGATCAAAATTGACCCCGCCCCAGGGGTCACTTGATTTTACATAGGAAAATCTTCAAAAATTTTCTAAAAATAAACTAGAAGGCCTAGAGACTAGATATTTGACATGTAGCATTGCCTAGTGGACCTCTACAAAATTTGTTCAAACCTTGTCCCCCGGGGTCAAAATTGACTCCGCCCTAGGGGTCACTTGATTTTACATAGGAAAATCTTTAAAAAAAATTCTAAAAATAAACCAGAAGGCCTAGATCTTAGATATTTGACATGTAGCATTGCCTAGTAGACTTTTACAAAATTTATTCAAATCATGACCCCTGGGGTCAAATTGACCCTGCCCCATGGGGTTACTTGATTGTACATAGAAAAATCTTTAAAATTTTCTAAAAATAAACCAGAAGAGCTTAGATATTTGACATGTAGCATTGCCTAGTGGACCTCTACAAAAAGTTTTCAAATCTTGTTTTTAAAGTTACTTAAAGAAAATTTCAACTATATTTTCTCATAATTCTTTTGATTGATTTCTGTTATGATCTTTTGACCTTGAAGACTTGTCCTTAAGTGCAATGATAACAGATGAGCGATATAGGGCCATCATGGCCCTCTTGTTTTGCACTTGGACTTTTGTGTGGGATTTCTATTGGTCAGACCAGAGTTATGGCCCTTGATTTAGTCAAGATATGCATAAAAAGATATACAAGTTTGTGTTTCATGTACCTCATAAAGTATTTGACTTAAAGTCATAAAACATGAGAGGATTGTTATATAGCAAGTGCAGTTGCACGTCTGGTGTTTTGTTTAGGATTTCACTCAGCCAGACCGAGTTACGGATCTTGACTTAGTGAAAAGTACACAAAAAGTGCATAAAAGTTTGTGTTGCATATATCTTAAAAACTATTTCACCTAGAGTCATGTAACCTTGTAGGTTTATTATCCAGCATGTGAATTTGTGCACCTGAACTTTGATTAGATTTCACTCAGCAGGACCCGACTTATGGCCCTTGACTAAGTCAAAATGCATTAAGAACATAAAAGGTTGTGTCCCATGTATCTCAAAAAGTATTTGACCTGGAGCCATAAAACATTAGAGGATTATGATATAGCATATGAAGTTTTGCACCTGGTGTTCTGTTTGGAATTTTACTCAGCCAGTCCAGACTTATAGTCCATAACTTAGTGAAAAACACACATAAAGTGCTTAAAAGTTTGTGTTGTACATATCTTTAAAATTGTTTCACTAACAGTCATGTTACAATGTACAGAGACAGGAAGTAGGGGCACCACTGTCCTATTGACACACATCTAGTTTTTATGCCTCCGAAGGGAGGCATATTAGTTTTCAACTGTCCGTCCGTTAGTTCGTTCGTTCATTCGTCACGACGTTAACTTTTTGCATGAAGGCACTTTACTCGTGAACCACTGCACCCAGGACCTTCAAACTTCACATGCTGATAGTACTTGTTGAGTACACGACCCCTACTGACTTTGGGGTCACCAGGTCAAATGTCAAGGCGCTGCGGGGGCATTTGTCACCATTAGTGACAGCTCTTGTTACAACATTTATCAGCATCTGTTTTGCTTAATTTTTTGTTTTACTTGCCTATTTTAACAAATAACTCTGTACTGATGCTTGAAAAAGATTAATAAAGTCTTATCTACACTCCCATTTTAAAGCTGAATATGAGGAAATGTTGTGAACTTAACCAGCTGGTATTGAATATGAAAGATATAGAATCAGAGTGTTTACAGAACCTTACTGCATTATGGGTAACCAGAACAGTTTATTGTTCTCCACTAGTGAAATCTCAGATCTGTATGTTGGAATCTTCTCATTCCTAAAATTATTCATAATGCATACCAGTCCACCATGGATGCATTTATTAAATAAAATTCTACTGATAAATATATATATATAGAGAGAGATTTTGTTGAGACAAGTAATCTTCCTTCCTTTTTTTTTTTTTCAAAAACTAGGGGCAGAAAATATATTTGAAGAATTTAAGGTGTGACTCATTCTGAATTTAATTGAAACAAAATTAAAATTATAACAGATGTATTTTTCAAGAGCTAGACTTGCTATACCTGAATTAACTTTAGATTCACCTGGTGGAAAAAGCATTGTGCTACAAGCATATTGTTCAATCTAAAGTGTCATAGAGAGGAAATGAAAAATATTTAAAATTATATGATCTCCTGTGTCACATGTGATGAATAATATCTGCATTAAGTTTTGTGAGAATTTCACAGAGGAAATTTAATTGGTTTTGGATTGAAATTGTTAAAACATTTTTAAATGTACAACTCATCAAATCATGTGTTTGTGATTTCTGTTTTGTCAGTGTGTTTGTATTGTGTTACACAATTTCCGTTTAACAATCCATGAATATTCATATTTTTCGAATATTGACAATAATTTTATAGGAAAAGAAACAAATTGATTTTGCCAGTCACTGTCACGTTTTCCTGATGTAAGATTGAGTTAGAAAACATAATAGAATCTGAGATTTCACTGTTAAATTTAGAATGTTGTTAGTTGATGTTTATTGTTTTGTGTTTATTTGGTAAGCCGGGATACAGAGATGAGATGGATCGGTTACAGAAGTTGATGGATCACCTTAAGGAACAAGAAAGGGGTTACACGGGGCTTTTACAAACTTTGCTTGTAAGTTTTCATATTACAGTTCCATTTTAGTTGCATAGAATTTTGATTGTTGTGTGTTAAATTTTATTAGTGTCATTTGTTGACAGATTTGTTGTGCCTAAAAACGTACATTCTAGTTTTTACTGCTATAAAATTGTTTTATTTAAAACTTCAGTGACCACATTTTACATTCAGAATTCAATGGTCATATATGAATTATGTTCTGCAAAAGATTAAAAAAACATCTGTCTAGCACTGTTGTGTTTTGTATTTATTGTTTTTAAGTGCTGAAAATCACACCTTTGTTAATTCTTTGAAACACTGAAAAGTCATCATGCCTTGACATGGGTAGAAGTTACTATTACAGTTTAATACTTTTTTACTAGTCTGTCCGAGACGAACCCGATGTGAATGATGCCAGTCGTGAAATGACTCCAAATGCTGAAACACTAGATGACACAAGATCAGTGGACCTTGATATTCAGTCAGAGTTGTCCGACAGAGAGGTAACTCTTGCTTTCCCTGCTAGATGTTCTCTATCCTTCCTGTTGCACATTTATGTTGATCATGAGTTTTGACCACATGTGCAGTAATTATCCAAGCAGCATGTGCTTTAATACTTAAGTCAAAAGAAAAATAAACTAAATGGCATATTTAGCAATTTAAAGATGATGATGTTGAGTAAACTGAAAGTAAAGATTGTCAGATTGCATAAAAAGACCCTTTGATTCTTTTCAAAATTGTTCACAAAGAAAAAAAAACAAGGTAAGTACTTGTGTTATTGGCAAAAAGTGTTTTCTGATGTTTTTTAACCTTTAGCCTGCTGGCGGCAAGTAATTTTGCCTTTGCGACCAGTGCAGACCAAGATCGGCCTGCACATCCGTGCAGGCTGATATTGGTCTGCACTGGTCGCTATTCAGTTAGTAAATTTTCAGTGAACAACCCTTTGAATAATAAGTGATGCTGCCCAAACTGAATGAGGGACCAGTCCATTTTAGAATTTTAGCAGGGTAAAGGTTAAAAGTAAAATTAGAAGAAATAAACACATGCTGCTTTGTTATAACTGCATTTTGCTGATTGTATATATGTAAAGCACTGTTTCTTCTTGTATATATCTCTTCTGTATACTTAAAACTGGATAATTAAAGTCTTGTGAAAATCACTGTCTGAACCAGAATCAAAGGCTGGTTTAACTTCTGAAGTCAATAAGTTTACGTTGACTTTCAGACATATGAATATGAAAGCCTTTGAAAATGGTTCATAAAGATTTTATTGATTGACTGTAACCAGAGTATAAATTTCCTTCCTACTGTTAAAGTATGACATAAACAGAACACATTGTCTTTGATAGAGCACTTATTTTTACTTGTATGAAAAATGTATTTATGTGACAGACCACTTAACAAAGATGAACCCTTTCATAATTTGTATTTAATTACAGAACGTTTGAAGACAATATATTGAAGCACAAGTTCAGATAGGAAAAATTTATAGACCAGCAACATTTCATTTCTCAGTAGAAAAAAATTAATCTGAGCTTAATATGTTTGTTTAGTTTCTAAAAAATGGATATGAATTAAGATTAGAAAAAATGTTCTCGGATTCAGATTTATTTTCATATTTAAAAAAAAAACAAAAAAAAGAAAATTAAGTGCATAAAATTACAATCATTTAAAGGAGAGGCCAGTGAGTTCATCTTCAAGGCCCAGAATTGAGGATAACCTTGGCTTGACTTCTGATAATGATGGTGAAGTGGAAGAAGGGGTTCCATCGGAAACATCTGAAAATTCTAGTACAATGGATGACACTGTGATATCAGCTAGGAAAAACGAAGAATGGGATTATGAATTGGGAGAGTCTGAGGTTTGTTACAGATCATAATTAAATACATTTTGTTTTTGGTGAGGGGTTGGACAAGTAAGAATTTCAAACTTTGGTACTTTTGTGACTAGTAAGTACTGGAATAACATAATTTCATATTACCCTAATAGCTAATATCAAAGGAATCTGAAAGGATAAGTGTGTTTTGGTGTAAATTAAGATTTCTGTGTAAGTTTGTTTGGCTGGTAAGTAATTGTCATTTCTGGTCACTTTCGGAATATGTAAGGTGCATGTATATATATGGCAGTCATAAATCCGCGAAAAATAACTGCTGATGAGAAAAAAATACAATACATGAACAAAAAAGCGAAAAATTTCCTCAAAAGTATGACAGACAGATGTTAGGGTGACTTTAGACTTCAAACAAATAAAATTATTTGCCAAGTCAGGTTAAAAAATTAATGTTTTTTTACTTACTATTTATGGAATTGAACCTTTCCCTCAAATACCTGGATACTTGTCTGATCCCAGTTTATGATGTGTTACCCGTGGTGTTTCATACACTTTTTTACTTGTTTGGTAGCTTTTGTTTCAAACATAATACAACCATAGTTTCTAGCATGTATCTGCACCTTGTTGCAGGTAGTTACTATGCTTTTGGTATGCAGTAGGTGCTTTCTGTATCACTTAAGTCTTGTGGATGTATTTTTGGTGTTGTAGAGTTCTGTATTTCCTATACTCTAGTTGACTCTGTATTTGATTTTTTAAGAACGTCTTTCAAAGTATTATATTTAATATATCATTGTTTTATCCATTTATGTGTTTCGAATTGGCTACACTTTAAATTTTCTGTAAATTCTCTGTCATATTGATAAATTGATAATCATAAATATATACATATAATTTTGCTACATATTCCACAAAATGTGTTAATATATTGTAAATAGTGAATGAAAGGGCATAAAAATTATTTGAAATAGGAAAAAAAGATTACTTTGTTGTAAGAAAAATGGAGTGTAATATAGATTACCATTCTAAAGATAAACATGAATTGTATTTGTACTTTGGGATATAATTCCATGCTTTGACATGACAAAAATGTCAACAAAAAAATACTTTCTCAGAAATAATGATTTCTCAGTATCAGACTTTGTGACCTTGTGTTTGTAGCTTGCATTGGGTGGGGTCAACAATCCGCGTGAGGCAGCTGAGACTCTGGTAGCATTGAGGCAGCAACAAGAACTCCTGCAGAAACTTATTGAACAACAGGAACAGGTGAGAATTGCTTCATACCTATATAGTTGGCTTGGCAAGCCTTTCATTGTAATGTACCCATATATAATGCACACACATGTTGCTCCCCTGATTTTAGCCCAAATTGAGGGGGGGGGGGGGACTTTTTGTAAATTTTTGAGTAAGATTGAAAACGAAAGTAGAAGTTTACACTGACACCAGTAATAAATCTTACCACCACAGCATTGAGCGTAATTTGCCTCAGCATACTACCATTTATCGATTTTTGTATCTCTAGCTTAGATAGGTTTTTTTTAGCACAGTGAGTAGTTTATTTTTATGGAAATAGTTAAAAATCATAAACTTGTTTTGAAGTTGAAAAAATCATTTAAACCAGTTATGATACATACTCGCAATTCAGAGGTAGTCTCGGGGTAAAAAAAACTGCACATTATACACTGGTATCTACGGTATACCTTGTGGAGTTGGTTTTGTAGTTAGAAAGCAGTAAATTGTTTTACCTTTATATTGTAAGTGTTAAATAACGGATGCCATTATTACCAGTATATATATTTTGTTCAGTTTGTATCTTGAACTTTCATGCTGTTCAATATTTTATATGATTTAAAAGATAGTAAAAAATAATGTTCAGAAGAAATATATGCTTTAACATATGTGTTCTGGATACAGTAAGAATTTAGGTAGCCAAAATTTACTTCTTGCAAGTGATGCTATATAAGGCATATTGTATATTTATATAGATGCGAGCATTGAGAGGCAGGCAGGCTGCACTCTTAGCACTGCAACAGGATGCTGAGGCCAAACTTGCTACCACTAGACAGAAGAGTAATGAAGGTATACCATTGTTTTTACTGACAGTAAATATGTGCAAGATGAATGGTAATGATTGTTTCTGATGATAAGAACATTTTACACAGGAATTTGTGAATTTATAATGTAATGAAACGTTAAATATGCTATTTTTAAGGAATGGAAGGTTGCTGTAGTAAGAAATAACAAGACATTATTTTTCTAATAATCCATTTTGTTCAGATACTTCGAGTTCTGAATTTCGAGTGCTGACTGTGCAGGTCATATAAAAAGTGTTCCATGAGTGTTCAGGCATAAATAAATGTCTTTTATAATGATTACTGGTATATGGAGGACATTGTGTACAGATGTTGTGAAGTTGTTTCATTTCAAAAGAGGTCTGACTCAATTTAAGTTCAGTATTTCAAATCTCACTCTGAGTAGAAGTTTGGAAATACCAGGTTCTTATAAAAACAAAACACTGAAATTCATCAATTTGTTGATTTCAAATTTAATTGATTATTTTGGTATGAGTGACACATCAGTATATAAAGTATGGATTATGAAAGTAATTTGTACATTTCAGCACGTTCTGTCTCTAATACCTTGGAGGAGGCTGCAGCTTTTATGACAAACAGGGTAGACTCACTGTCAGCAGCTGGTGGAGCATCAGGGAGTAATGCTACTCGTCAGCAGCAGGCTGACCCAGAATTGCTGGACATTAGACAGCAATTACAATACCTCAGAAATGAGCTCAAATCTCAGGTTTGATATATTTGTTTTAAAGATATATTCAGATTAAAAGAAAAATGTTGTAAGCTTTGAAAGATGACATACAAAAGTCTTACTATATAAAGGTAGCTTTGGATTTTGAAAGTTTCATTTAAACCCATTGCTTGGTAGTAAATTAAGATATGCCTTTTTTCTGATAAATGGAAACCACAAGTATGATAAAAAGGGCATTGCTGAAAAGTATAATTGTTTTTATTAGCTCACCTGTCACAAAGTGACAAGGTGAGCTTTTGTGATCGCGCGGTGTCCGTCGTCCGTCCGTGCGTGCGTCCGTAAACTTTTGCTTGTGACCACTCTAGAGGTCACATTTTTCATGGGATCTTTATGAAAATTGGTCAGAATGTTCATCTTGATGATATCTAGGTCAAGTTCGAAACTGGGTCACATGCCTTCAAAAACTAGGTCAGTAGGTCTAAAAATAGAAAAACCTTGTGACCTCTCTAGAGGCCATATATTTCACAAGATCTTCATGAAAATTGGTCAGAACGTTCACCTTGATGATATCTAGGTCAAGTTCGAAACTGGGTCACGTGCCTTCAAAAACTAGGTCAGTAGGTTTAAAAATAGAAAAACCTTAGAAAAACCTTGTGACCTCTCTAGAGGCCATATATTTCACAAGATCTTCATGAAAATTGGTCAGAACGTTCACCTTGATGATATCTAGGTCAGGTTCGAAACAGGGTCACGTGCCATCAAAAAGTAGGTCAGTAGGTCTAAAAATAGAAAAACCTTGTGACCTCTCTAGAGGCCATATATTTCACAAGATCTTCATGAAAATTGGCCAGAACGTTCACCTTGATGATATCTAGGTCAGTTTCAAAACTGGGTCACCTGCCTTCAAAAACTAGGTCAGTAGGTCTAAAAATAGAAAAACCTTGTGACCTCTCTAGAGGCCATATTTTTCATGGGATCTGTATGAAAGTTGGTCAGAATGTTCATCTTGATGATATCTAGGTCAGGTTCGAAACTGGGTCACGTGCCTTCAAAAACTAGGTCAGTAGGTCTAAAAATAGAAAAACCTTGTGACCTCTCTAGAGGCCATATATTTCACAAGATCTTCATGAAAATTGGTCAGAATGTTCACCTTGATGATATCTAGGTCAAGTTCGAAACTGGTTCATGTGCCATCAAAAACTAGGTCAGTAGGTCAAATAATAGAAAAACCTTGTGACCTCTCTAAAGGCCATATTTTTCATGGGATCTGTATGAAAGTTGGTCTGAATGTTCATCTTGATGACGTCTAGGTCGTCTTCGAAACTGGGTCACATGCGGTCAAAAACGAGGTCAGTAGGTCTAAAAATAGAAAAACCTTGTGACCTCTCTAGAGGCCATATATTTAATGAGATCTTCATGAAAATTGGTCAGAATGTTCACCTTGATGATATCAAGGACAAATTCAATAGTGGGTCACGTGCCATCTAAAACTAGGTCAGTAGGTCAAATAATAGAAAAACCTTGTGACCTCTCTAGAGGCCATATTTTTCATGGGATCTGTGTGAAAGTTGGTCTGAATGTTCATTTTGATGATATCTAGGTCAAGTTCGAAAGTGGGTCACAGGCCTTCAAAAACTAGGTCAGTAGGTCAAATAATAGAAAAACCTTGTGGCCTCTCTAAAGGCCATATTTTTCATGGGATCTGTATGAAAATTGGTCTGAATGTCAGTAGATCTAAAAATAGAAAAACCTTGTGACCTCTCTAGAGGCCATACTTGTGAATAGATCTCCATAAAAATTGGTCAGAATGTTCACCTTGATGATATCTAGGTCAAGTTCGAAACTGGGTCAACTGCGCTCAAAAACTAGGTCAGTAGGTCTAAAATTATTAAAATCTTTTGACCTCTCTAGAGGCCATATTTTTCAATGGATCTTCATGAAAATTGATCTGAATGTTCACCTTGATGATATCTAGGTCAATTTCGAAACTGGGTCACGTGCGGTCAAAAACTAGGCCAGTAAGTATAAAAATAGAAAAACCTTGTGACCTCTCTAGAGGCAATATTTTTCATGAGATCTTCATGAAAATTAGTGAGAATGTTCACCTTGACGATATCTAGGTAAAGTTTAAAACAGGGTCACATACCTTCGAAAACTAGGTCAATAGGTCAAATAATAGAAAAACCTTGTGACCTCTAGAGACAATATTTTTCAGTGGATCTTCATGAAAATTGGTCAGAATTTTTATCTTGATAATATCTAGGTCAAGTTCAAAACTGGGTCACATGAGCTCAAAAACTAGGTCACTATGTCAAATAATAGAAAAAACGACGTCATACTCAAAACTGGGTCATGTGGGAAGAGGTGAGCGATTCAGGACCATCATGGTCCTCTTATTATACCTGTCTTTTGTCTGCAATGATAAAATCCCATTACCAGAGAAAGAGATTTTTTGACTATCAAAAACATTTTCAACCTTTTTGACACGTGACCAAGCGAAAGTGACTGTCAGGTCATGTGACCGCGCTGATATTTTGAAAATCATATAAGGGCAATTAACTGCTTCAATTTTTTAGCCAAATGATTGCCTCCCTTGTACACGTATAGTAGTAACGTCACTATTCAATGTGTACAAAGGCGATTACCGCGCTAAAGATGAAACTGTTAAATTAAATGAATTAAATAGAATAGTGAGCTATTGGACTCGCCCATGCGTCGGCGTCCGCATCGGCGTCCGCGTCCCGATTTTGGTTAAGGTTTTGTATGTAAGCTGGTATCTCAGTAACCACTTGTGGGAATGGATTGAAACTTCACACACTTATTCACTGTGACAAACTGACTTACATTGCACAGGTTCCATAACTCTATTTTGCTTTTTTACAAAATTATGCCCCTTTTACGACTTAGAAATTTTTGGTTAAGGTTTTGTATGTAAGCTGGTAACTCAGTACTTACTAATGGGAATGGATTGAAACTTCACATACTTGTTCACTGTCATGATCTGACATGCACTAAGCAGGTCCCATAACTCTTTTTTTTTTCAAAATTATGCCCCTTTTTCGACTTAGCAGTTTTTGGTTAAATTTTTGTATGTAATCTGATATCTCAGTATCCACTAATTGGAATGGATTGAAACTTCACACACTTGTTCACTGTCATGATTTAACATGCACTGTGAAGGTCCCATAACTCTACTTGGCATTTTTACAAAATTATGCCCCTTTGACTTAGCAGTTTTTTGTTAAGTTTTTGTATGTAAGCTGGTATCTCAGTATCCACAAATTGGAAAGGATTGAAACTTCACACACTTGTTCACTGTCATGATATGACATGCAGTACAGAGGTTCAATACCTCTACTTTGCATTTTACAAAATTATGTCCCTTTTTCAACTTTTGTATTCATTCAATTGACAAGGCTGTTGAATAGTGGAGCGTTGCTGTCCTCCGACAGCTCTTGTTATGTACTTAATTTTGTTCGGTATAATAAAATAAATATCATATGGCAGCGTGTGTGACATTGATATTGTCAACCCTCGAAACACAATGTCACCACTCGGCTTTTGCCTCGGGTGACATTCTGCCCTCGGGTTGACAATATCAGTGTCACACACGCTGCCATATGATATTTATATAATGTAGCTGTTTGACAGAGGTAGCAACAGAAAAAGGTATTAACCCTTACCATGCTGGACACGATTGATTCTGCCTTTGCGACCAGTGTAGATCATGATCAGCCTGCACATCTGTGCAGACTGATCATGATCTCCACTGTTCGCTATTCAGCCAGTATCTTTTTGGTAAGCAACCCTTTTAACAGTTAATGGTTCTGTCTAAATTGAAAGATGGACAAGTTCAATATAGAAATTTAGCATGGTAAGGGTTAAAGTGCTAAACAACCATTATCTCTTGAAATTGTGAAGGCCTTTAATGTAATGCTTAAATAATTATACAGGATCAGAATACCCAAGCTCAGGCTGCCACTGGAAGAAATCTGCAGAGTAATCGTCCTAGAGATGCTAGACCTAAAAACCAGCCGCCACCCAGACCACCCTCGCCAAAGTTTGCTGACAGACCGACCAGTGAGAGAGAGGCTCAGCTTGTGAGAGACATGGTACCACCGACTGAAATGAGTAAGGACCAACTGCAGGCAAGGTTACAGGAGTTACTTGGCAAGAAAGATCAACTGGACAAGCTAATTCAGGTAAGATGAAAGTTGTATGCTTGAATTTTTTACTATTTATAGCATGGTAGTGTCTAACGTGCTAAGTATACATGTATATCACTCTGGGGCCTCAGTGGCAGGTTCTCAGTTGGGGAAGTGTGAAGCTACCAATACAAAGGTGTAGTGAGGAATTTTTTGCTTGTGAAGTTGGGAAATAGACATTGCATCAAAAGCCTTCTTCTCCACAACTTTAGGTTTTGTTTCTTTTTTAAACTGGTAAGTTTAGGAATTCTCCAGTGATTCACAAGATTCTTGGCATAGGTAAACAAAAATATTTTGTAAAATCAAAAAAGGATGGGGTAGAGAGTTATTTTATAAATACCTACCTGTGTTTGTAAAATGTTACCTGCTATGGTTTTTAAAAACTCATTGAGTCATGAATACAATAGGAGGAGTTTTCAAACCCTATGTTGCCAATGCCAACAGAACAAATGAATCGAGATGAGCTACAGAACAAACTGAGAGAACTGCAGGGTAAGAAGAAAAGAATGGACTCCATGTTGCAAGAGCTACAGTCCTTGAGAAGTAATCCAGCCTTCCTACTGAATAATGGTGAGCATATAATATATGTATATTCAGTAGTGTTGCTTGTAAGCAACAAAAATATGTCTAATAAGAAGTCATTTTACATGCACACAGTAATACGCACAGTTTTGCCTACAAAAAAGTTGCATAACACTAAATCTACTTTGGAAACTTAATAGATCCTATATAATGTAGCGTAAAATGTCCCCTGAATACTGAGCAACCCAATATATTGATAGGATAGTGAAAAACACTTAACACCTCTATGAAATAGCAACCCATGTGCAGTCACATGTCATAATTTGTCTGCATCTTGCTGGTGATGCTATGAAATACATCAAGGTGTCATAATCACTTTTGGTCTCGGATGACAAAAACAATTTCATCTGTTGGTGAAATAATGAGAGTAACATGAGCAGTGATCTTACGTGTGAGTAGTTATTTTTGATGGTCGTTTGTTTGGATTTGTTACTTATTTTGGTTTGATGATTGTTTGTTCTCTAAGAAAAAAATAATTTGTCATTTCGTTCAAAGGCATGGTATGAGAATAGAAATGTAAATAAAGTGCAAAAGTTGTGAAATGTTTATTATGTTATTTACTGAAGTATAAAACATGATTTACATTGTTTTCTTAAATTTCTACATATTTCTTTCAAACTGGACTTCCTACTAATAGAAATCCTTAACAGTGAACCCTGATAAATCAAACTTTTTTTTGTGTGTGTGTGAGGGGGGGGGGGGGGGGGGGTCCTGTAGTGTGTGGGGTTTGGAGGGGTTCCACTGTATTAATTTGATTAATGAAAGCTGTTGATTGATACATGAATTTCCTTTTCACAGCTTTATCTGAGGCTGGAAATAGAACAGCTCCGACTCCCCCATCAGCTGAAATGGATCCTGTCAACACTTCAACAGAAGGAACAGACAATCTTACCAATGGAGTACTGGAAATGTTAGATTCCAGACAGAAGATGCAGTGAGTTCTCTTTCATACATGTTTTCTTTAGGAAGAGTGCAGATCTGTGGATCTCTGGGTCATGAGCTTGATCCTTGAGTGGGGCATTTGTTCTGTGACAATTTGATAAAAGATGGGTTTAAAATCATTCGTCTTCCCCATGTTTTTTATGTGGACAAGTTAGCATTTACTTGCAGATAACATGTTAGTACTGGTACAGAATCCAGGAACACTTGTTGAGTTAACTGCCTGCTATTGCATAATTGAAATTGTTGAAAAATGGCATGGAACCAAAAATAATATTTTCTGAGGGAAATGTGGGGATGATAATTTTTCAGTGTGTACTTTTCTATCTTCAGTGTTACGGACTTAAAGTGGTCATTGCTATTTCTTTCAAACCTGTGGACAGTACCCACCTGGCACTGAAGACCTCTTTATTAATTTTTTTGAATTCAGCCTTTTCGTTTAATTCAACTTGTGAAAAAAGACCATCAACACTAGAAGACCACCGTTTTGCTTTTTCCCCTGCATGGTATTTAGATAATTGACTGTACACAATGTATGAACTCATTGTGAACATTTTACTTCTGCAAAATACTTTTTTGCTGCAGAATAAAATATACAACTGACAAAATAGGTCACTGATTTTTGCATTAGTAAGACTAAGCTGAGAGTCATAGAAATATTTTCCTTATACCAGTGATCACTTTGTTCAACAGGAAATTGAATGAAGTTAAGGACAGACTGTCTCAGCTAAAGTCTTTGGTTCACATGTACGAGAGTACAGAAGGTGCTTCAGGTAGCAGAGAGCAAGTTGACAATGAAGATCAAGCTTCAGTACCGGCCTACAGTGATTATGGTGTTGAGGCTGAAGTTTCTAGGGATAGAGGGTATGTGTAGGTTTCATTTAACTGAAGAACTGATCTCGAGTAAAAAGTAAAATGCAATCTATGTTGGTAGAAAAGTGATAGACATTTCTGCTCTTGTACAGTTTGGCCTTTGAAATATATATAAGTTTGCTATCTAGGGTTTTGTGCCTAAATTTAAGAATGGACAGTGAAAGTTTTTCATTGGGCACATTTCATTTTGTTTGTCTTAGAATATTCAGATGCTGGTAATATGTGCAAAAAAATGACTGCTTACAGTTTCTGTTTGTGTGATGTATAGTGATACTTGTTACAGGCCAGACAGAGAGCCCCAACAAGTTAAAGCAACAGTAAAACCTCAGATAAACATCCCAGTACGACCACAGCAACAAGCTCTTGAAGATTCTGATGAAAATAACAGTTCATCATCATCATCATCCTCGTCATCATCGGAAAGTGAGACAGAATCACAGCTCTCTAGTCTGGGACCATGGGGAGATGATCCGGAAATACAGGAAAAAGTCAAGTATGTGTAAGGCCTTACGATGATACCATTTTAGACATTCAAAGCTATATTATATATATATATATTTTTTTTATTTTTTTTTTTAATATGGCAAAAGATTTAAGTTATATATACAGCCTTAAAAAAAAAAGTTTTCCATAATTAAGAAAATTAGCCTAACAAAGAAAATTGGTTCCTTACAATTTTAGACTTTAATTTTTGTCGACATATGCTAGATCTTTTTCATTTTAAGTTGTTCTGAAATTCAGAAACGTGATCACCTTGATAGCCTATTGGTAGAGCAACTGTTTGCTCACTGGGAGCGTCATAACAAAGACAAAGAATGGTACTATTAGCTTCCTCGCCTAGCGCTCGGTATTATGAGGATAGCTCTAGGACTAGTCAGCCTAATGTCAGTATAATTTGACTGGATAGGGGATCATTTCATGTGTACAGTGTGATTTCAACTGAGGCAGACTGCTACAAGTAGACACCATCATTTATATGACTGAAAAAGGACCCTAAACACACATTTTACTGATTTACAGAAAACTGAAAGCAGCTAAGGAGAAGTTAAAGCATTTACAGAATCTGGTAGCAATAGTGCAGCACTCGCCAGGTATGGCTGAGGAGTTACCTGATAATCTAGCTGAGATTGCAGCAAGTATGGAGGATGTAGAATCTCAGCTTACACAGACGGATGATAGAAATAATGCCAGTGAGGGAGAAGTTCCAAATCAGACTGAGAGGTACAGCTTTTGTTGATTAAACAGAGAGCAAGTTTTAAGTATGTCAGTGTAGATTTTCATAAAACTGTTCTTTCATTACCATTCATTGATGTCTAATAAACAAGTATCTGTAAAGGAAAACAAGCTTTATGTAACCTCACTTATGATCAACAACATGAGCTACTAAAATCTTGTGTGACCGACATGGTATCCAATCGTTTTGCTCAGTATCTGTTATTACTTAATGGATGTGATTCAAATTAAAAATAGTTGTTCTATATAACCAACCCAGTCATATGACACAGGGTCCATAACTCTGGCATTATTATGTCTTCCACCACACAGTATTGTGGGAGACATATTGGTTTACTCCAGTCTGTGTGTGTGTCTGCCACAAAGCTTGTCCGCACTCTAAGTCGAACATTTCTCATCCGATCTTCACCAAACTTCAACAAAATGTGTCTGCCAATAAGTGCTTGGCCAAGTTCGATAACTAGCCAAATCGGCCTAGGCACTTCGGAATTATGGCCCTTGATTTACCAAAAACACTCAGATTTCTTGCGCAGTTTTACCCCTAAACCGGCGCCTATACTACTAGGAATTTTATAAAACTTGGGTCAAATGATCACCTCATCAAGACGATGTGCAGAACCCATGAGTCAGCCATGCTGGCTCAAGGTCAAGGTCACAACTTAGGGTCAAAGGTTTTGAGCCTTCCATTTTGTGTCCGCTCTATATCTTCTAAACTCCTTGAAGGATTTTCATGAAACTTGGGTCAAATGATCACCTCATCAAGACGATGCGCAGAACCCATGGGTCAGCCTTGTCGGCTCAAGGTCAAGGTCACAACTCAAGGTCAAAGGTTTGAGCCTTCCATTTGGTGTCCGCTCTATATCTCCTAAACCCCTTGAAGGAATTTTATCAAACTTGGGTCAAATGATCACCTCATCAAGACGATGTGCAGAACCCATGAGTCAGTCATGCCGGCTCAAGGTCAAGGTCACAACTTAGGGTCAGAGGTTTGAGCCTTCCATTTTGTGTCCGCTTTATATCTCCTAAACTCCTTTAAGGATTTTCATCAAACTTGGGTCAAACGATCACCTCATCAAGGCAATGTCCAGAACTTATGAGTCAGCCATGTCAGCTCAAGGTCAAGGTCACAACTCAAGGTCAAAGGTTTGAGCCTTCCATTTGGTGTCCGCTCTATATCTCCTAAACCCCTTGAAGGAATTTTATAAAACTTGGGTAAAATGATAACCTCATCAAAACGATGTGCAGAAATTATGAGTCAACCATGCCAGCTCAAGGTCAAGGTCACAACTAAGGGTCGACATTTTGAGCCTTCCATTTTGTGTCCACTCTGTATCTCCTAAACCCCTTGAAGGATTTTCATCAAACTTGGGTCAAATGATCACCTCATCAAGAACTCATGAGTCAGCCATGTCAACTCAAGGTCAAGGTCACAACTGAAGGTCAAAGGTTTCAGCTCTGTATCTCCTAAACCCCTTGAAGGATTTTCATGAAACTTGGGTCAAATGATCACCTCATCAAGACGTTGTGCAGAATTCATGAGTCAGCCATGTCAGTTCAAGGTCAAGGTCACAGCTAAAATCAAAGGTTTACCCTTTCACTATCCATAGCAGTGGCGGGGGATTTAGCTGTCTTTCAGACTGCCTTGTTTTATCAATTATGCCCCCTTTTTAGCTCACCTGTCACATAGTGACAAGGTGAGCTTTTGTGATCACGCAGCGTCCGTCGTCCGTGCGTGCATGCGTCCGTCCGTCCGTAAACTTTTGCTTGTGACCACTCTAGAGATCACATTTTTTGTGGGATCTTTATGAAAATTGGTCAGAATGTTCACCTTGATGATATCTAGGTCAAGTTCGAAACTGGGTCACGTGCCTTCAAAAACTAGGTCAGTAGGTCTAAAAATAGAAAAACCTTGTGACCTCTCTAAAAGCCATATATTTCAAAAGATCTTCATGTAAATTGGTCAGAATGTTCACCTTGATGATATCTAGGTCAAGTTCGAAACTGGGTCACGTGCGGTCAAAAACTAGGTCAGTAGGTCTAAAAATAGAAAAACCTTGTGACCTCTCTAGAGGCCATATATTTCAAAATTTCTTCATGAAAATTGGTCAGAACGTTCACCTTGATGATATCTAGGTCAAGTTCAAAACTGGGTCACGTGCCATCAAAAACTAGGTCAGTAGGTCAAATAATAGAAAAACCTTGTGACCTCTCTAAAAGCCATATTTTTCATGGGATCTGTATGAAAGTTGGTCTGAATGTTCATCTTGATGATATCTAGGTCAAGTTCGAAACTGGGTCATGTGCGGTCAAAAACTAGGTCAGTAGGTCTAAAAATAGAAAAACCTTGTGACCTCTCTAGAGGCCATATATTTCATGAGATCTTCATGAAAGTTAGTCAGAATGTTCACCTTGATGATATCTAGGTCAAGTTCGAAAGTGGGTCACGTGCCTTCAAAAACTAGGTCATTAGGTCAAATAATAGAAAAACCTTGTGACCTCATTAGAGGCCATATTTTTCATGGGATCTGTATGAAAGTTGGTCTGAATGTTCATTTTGATGATATCTAGGTCAAGTTCGAAAGTGGGTCACGTGCCTTCAAAAACTAGGTCATTAGGTCAAATAATAGAAAAACCTTGTGACCTCTCTAAAGGCCATATTTTTCATGGGATCTGTATGAAAGTTGGTCTGAATGTTCATCTTGATGATATCTAGATCAAGTTCGAAACAGGGTCATGTGCAGTCAAAAACTAGGTCAGTAGGTCTTGAAATAGAAAAACCTTGTGACCTCTCTAGAGGCCATACTTGTGAATGGATCTCCATAAAAATTGGTCAGAATGTTCATCTTGATAATATCTAGGTCAAGTTCGAAAGTGGGTCACGTGCCTTCAAAAAGTAGGTCAGTAGGTCAAATAATGAAAAAACGTTGTGACCTCTCTAGAGGCCATACCCTTGAATGGATCTTCATGAAAATTGGTCAGAATGTTCACCTTGATGATATCTAGGTCAAGTTTGAAACTGGGTCTCGTGCCTTAAAAAACTAGGTTAGTAGGTCAAATAATATAAAAACCTTGCGACCTCCCTAGAGGCCATATTTTTCATGGGATCTGTATGAAAGTTGGTCTGAATGTTCATCTTGATGATATCTAGGTCAAGTTAGAAACTGGGTCAACTGCGGTCCAAAACTAGGTCAGTAGGTCTAAAATTATTAAAATCTTTTGACCTCTCTAGAGGCCATATTTTTCAATGGATCTTCATGAAAATTGATCTGAATGTTCACCTTGATGATATCTAGGTCAGTTTCGAAACTGGGTCACGTGCGGTCAAAAACTAGGCCAGTAGGTATAAAAATAGAAAAACCTTGTGACCTCTCTAGAGGCCATATTTTTTATGAGATCTTCATGAAAATTAGTGAGAATGTTTACCTTGATAATATCTAGATAAAATTCAAAACAGGGTCACGTACCTTCGAAAACTAGGTCAATAGGTCAAATAATAGAAAAACGTTGTGACCTCTCTAGAGGCCATATTTTTCAATGGATCTTCATGAAAATTGGTCAGAATTTTTATCTTGATAATATCTAGGTCAAGTTCAAAACTGGATCACATGAGCTCAAAAACTAGGTCACTATGTCAAATAATAGAAAAAACAACGTCATACTCAAAACTGGGTCATGTGGGAAGAGGTGAGCGATTCAGGACCATCATGGTCCTCTTGTTTACTTATAATTTCAGGTTAAACCTTGTGATGCACTTCAAAATTTGCTCCAGCTCAATTATTACTGAATGGATTTGATTCAAACTTAGAATAGCAGTTCCATACTATTAGTCACATGATATGACACATGGTGCATTACTGATGCAGAGATATTCCATTAACTGTGTCTCTTTTATACTTCGTTAATTTTTTTTGTTGCACTTTCACTGTATCTCTGTTAATACTGAATACATTTGACTCGGACTTAAACTATTTTCCAATATCATCATCCACATGGAGTCATTAAACACTCCAGTGATAGCTTCAGTTTTCACAGATGTGCCCTATTTCAATATCCAGCATCGAAAAAGTTTGAGGGCACTGTCTATTGTGACAGCTCTAGTTAACAATTCCATTAAATGAAATTTTTTTAAGCTTTATTGCAGGTTTTTATAGTGAATAATTGAAATACAGCTGTGAACTATATCTGATAATTTTACAGTCAGATACGGTTACAAAATGAACTAGGCACATTTTGGTTAAAAACATCAGAGATACCTGAAGTTTAAAGAAATTTGTTTAACATGTGAGATCAAGAAGTCTGTATTTGAGAACACCAGATATTGCATTTTTATAGCTGTGCCACTATTGAATGAGTTGCATCTGGTTAAGTTTCGACATTTGAACATGATTGTCAATTACACATTTTGTGCCATGAAAATCTTAAAAAAGGGTTTGTTATTAACTTATATTTGCATGATAATTTCTAGATTAAGTGTTCTGTGTCAGATTTTCATGCCAGAATGCATCTATGATTACAGGGATGCATATTACCAGGTAAAGATGGAAGAACAAATGAATGAGTTAGAGGACTTGCAGAATGAGAAATCTCGCCTTCTTGCTATACAAACACAGTTACAGTCTTTACATGACAAATTTACACAGGTATAAACAAATATATTAAGTTCCAATATTCATACACGCATCGTCTGGGAAAACATAAAACGTATAAAACACAGATGGATATGTTTTACGAATAAGATTGTGTAGTTCTGTGAATGTCAACAACTAATGTGATTGTCTTGACATTCATTATATTCCAGCAGAAGTTTTACATATACGCCATTACAAAAAAGCACATTTTGTATTACACAATGCAAAGGAACTCGCCTGCAAATGTTTTTTTAAGGAATGGGTATAGCAGACTGTATGAAGAAAGTTTGCTTTGTAGAAAGGGTATATTTTTAGCTCACCTGTCACGTAGTGACAAGGTGAGCTTTTGTGATCGCCCATCGTCCGTCCGTCCACAATTGCTTGTGAACACGATAGAGACCACATTTTGCAATCCATTTTAATCAAACTTGCACACAACTTGTATTTGCGTAATATCTCGGTTCCTTTCGAAAACTGGCCAGATCCCATCATGGGTTCCAGAGTTATGGCCCCTTAAAGGGCCAAAATTTGCTATTTTGGCTTGTGAACACAATAGAGACCACATTTTGCAATAGATTTTAATCAAACTTGCACACAACTTGTATTGGCATGATATCTCGGTTCCTTTCGAAAACTGGCCAGATCCCATCATGGGTTCCAGTGTTATGGCCCATTAAAAGGCCAAAATTTGCTGTTTTGGCTTTTGCAACCATATAGAGACTTACTTTATTTATGGTTTGATTTGATACAAACTTGCAAAATATCTTTAACAACAATAGATCTTGGATTCTATGATGAATCCGTCAGATCCAATCATAGGTTTTGGAGTTACTGCCCCTGATTGACCCCTGAAAGAGCCAAAATTTGTTAATTTTTACCTTGTAAACACGATACAAGTGACATTTTACATTCGAACCACATTTACTCACAAGTTAAGTCACAGTAAGATATCCGTTCCTTTCGAAAACCGGCTACATTCCATCATAGGTTCTAGAGCTACTGCCCCTGAAAGGGGCAAAATTTTCTGTTTTGGCCCTTCCAGCTATATAGAGTTTTCATTTATGCTTTGATTTGATACAAACTTGCACAGATGATCTCTAGGCCAGGTTCGAAACTGGGTCATGTGGGGTCAAAAACTAGGTCACCAGGTCAGCTTGTTAACACTCGAGAGGCCACAGTTATGACCCTATCTTCATGAAACTTGGTCAGAATGTTTATCTTGATGATTCCTAGGCCAAGTTTGAAACTAGGTCATGTGGGGTAAAAAACTAGGTCACCCACTCAAATCAAAGCAAAAGCTTGTTAACACTGTAGAGGTCACATTCATGACCCTATCTTCATGAAACTTGGTCAGAACAATCTTGATGATTACAGGGCCAAGTTTAACAGGTGAGCAATATAGGGTCATCATGACCCTCTTGTTAGGAAATTACTATTAGAAAACAAAGGTTAACCAATTAAGGAAGTTTACCTGATAATACTGTCCTGTTCCAGGCTGAGGCAGGAAGACAACCACAGGAAGGTCAGGACTCGAGGGATGGTGCAAGACCGAAGTCCCCTATGCAGGCAGAACCAGGTGTTCAACAACAAGATAACAGCCAGCAACAGTCTGGTGGTCCAAGTGTCACATGTATGTCTTTTACTTTTAATCATTATAACTTGTAAAATGATATATATGTATAATGCTTTACACCAATAGATCCTTTGTGAAGAAAGGGTACAGCTAAATATTGAATTTTACCCGAACCTTATTTGCTTTCTAAAGGTTTTAGCTGTCATTAATGGCACAGTTGTTCTAGTGCTTAAGAGAGCATAACTGAAAATTAGTGCTTTGATTTGATATAAGGGTGTGTGAAGTTATGGCCAGTTATGGCAAGAGAATTGCTTTCGTATTTTTTCCTTTTCAGCATTGAATTTGAAATAAATATTGGATATATGTTAGGTGTAACACAGGTTTTCAACACTTTCAAATATGTAACGTTTGTCAGTTTATCTATCCAGTGTTTCTGGATTCTGCACCATTGCTCGCTTGTTTTCCACAAGTAGATTACAACTTTGACAAATGACTTCAGTATTTCCTCAAATTGTCATGAAAAAAATGAACTTGCCCATAGATTAAATTCTTGGCCTGTTGATTAGTCTTGTTCTACCTACTGAGCTAACCAGGTGGGGAAAACATTGCAGTTTGTTTCATGAAATGAAATTCAACTGTGTTGATTATTCTCTTTAGTTTCTTCCAATGATGAAGTGTATTACAAGATGAGAAATCAGCGCATGTTACGGGAGGAGTTGAGGGACAAGAAAAAACAGCTGGAGTCTATCATGAAGAAAGACAGGAATAAAAAACAGTATTACAAAAACCAGGATAATCAGAGTGATACAGTGTCCTACAGCACAGAAATGTTTGGGTATGGTTTTATGTTTGTATATCATTTGGTTTACAACATCTGTGTACTTGGGATGAACATGTTTTCCGGAATTTGACATGTAAACTTTATTCTGCTACCTGCCGTTTATTGGAAAACAGTACACATTTGTGTAGATGATTTATGCCAGATGTGTAAACTGTAGCTGGAACAAACTTAAAGCCGTTTTCTTATGTACAGTTTTAGAAAGCTGCTTGTCTATATTCAAGTTTAAATTTTAGTTATGGATACATTTTAAATGATGCACTGGTTTCTTTTATAGTATTGTCTGTATTTGATATTCTCCAGGTTTCGGTTTATGAGAGCGATCAAATTTCAGAGAATATATTCTGTTAGCATTTAGAGTTTATATTTATTCATTACACATTTTCTCAGTGGATTGATGAAATATAATCTGGTATTTTCATGATGAAAAGATATATATTTTTCACTGGACTGGAATACACTTAGAGAAATATAAATAATCATTATCAGTATAATCAAAAATCTGCATCAATACAGACAGCTACATACATAATTACTGAATAGACATGAAATGTTTGCACCTTGATATTAAAGTGTAGTAGAGATCTATAAATCTCATAGTTCTAACTTTTTCTAACGTTGTGATGTTGCTAATGCCTTAACATGTGCAAAATAGGGAAAATTTTATAAAACTATTGAAAACACCTTAGATGTAATTAAAAGAAAATGTGTTTGTTTTGCGCGTGAGAGCAAATTATCTTTAACCAAGGGATGCCAGATTTTACATTGTCACTTGTGAAAATATTGCATCTGGTCTTTACACTGTTCACTAGGTGAACAATATTTCAATCTTACACTGTAACAGACAAATGTCTTCTATAAAGCTTTTGCAAACTAATGAAATTTTGGTGTACATTTTCAGTATGGGTGCAAGTGTAGATCAGACAATGGCTACCTGGGGAGGCTCTACTGTAGATAACCTGGAAAGTATTACAGAAGATGGTGCTGCACAAGATAATGATGAAGATGAGGAAGACGATGATGGTACGTATATCAATACATGTATGCAGTTAAAAGATGTGTTTAAATGAAACAGTTTCTCGCTCAGGGATTTTAGCTCAACTATTGAAAAGTAGTGAAAGCAGTTCTACTCATCTGGGCTTAGGTGTCATACCTTGTGTAAAGTCTTGCATGCAAGATCGTATTTCAGTAACCATTAACTGAATTAGATTGAAAATTCACACACATCAGACCTAATGAAGTAACAAAGTTAGATTACTCTTGGTTGAATGGAAACTATGGCTCCTTGTTGACTTTGAAAAAGGTGGTTATGCATGACTTCGAAAAAGTAAAGTTTTGCTTGCAACAAACTTTCAAACTGTATCTCAGTCACAGCTATCTATATTGGATTGAAAGTTCTTACAATGCTCCCAGCCATCAGATAACTCCTGGTTGAATTTAATTGAAATTATGGCCATTTAACTACTGGAATTATCTGAATGAGCAGAACTGTTGGTAGTTTATCTATATCTGTCAGAGAGAGAATATTCTTCATAATTGATGACAAAATACATAATAAAATCTGTAAGAAGATCTTTTGGAAGCATAAAATGCAACCAAGCAAAATAATAGCAGACTCTGTTCGATAGAGTCTGTTCATGAAAATTTGACTTATTTAATACTGTATTTCAGCATATCCGATAGATGGTATTCTTCAAGTGGAGGAGGAGGAAGAAGAGAATCAGTCAGATAATGAGACATACACCATAGAAGATGATGTAAGACAGAGACGAAAGGCCCGCGCTATGGCCAAGTCCAGTAACCCTGAAGGAAATACACGGAAAGGGAAGAGTAGTTTCCCTCGACCTGGTAGACAGGGTGATACCAGACCAAAAGAAGCATGGACAAGACCAGCTGATTTTAAAAAATGGTCAAGAAAAGGAAGGAAATCTAGACAGCAAGAGGTATGGGGCTGTGTTTAACAAAACTCTTGATATCTTTCATGCTCATCAGTTCTTAATGAGAACTATTAAAGTCATATGTTGAATACCTGAACTGAATACCTGATTGTAGTATTTTACTGGTTCTAGATGCCCATTAGTACTACCATATGCTCAAAGTGACCATTTTTATCCCAAAAAAATGCAGTATGATAAACTGAGAAATCAATTAATTTTGTGGTTTTGCCTTATGGAATTTCATGGTTCTGGGTTAATCAGCTATTTCAAGGGGATATGAATTTGTGGATTTCAACTTTTCAACATAGAATGAATGGTTACTTCATTAGTCTGTTGTTATTAAATTTATTTGATTGGTTTACACAAATGTAAATGCTTTCACAGTAATGGGAGTTGCCTTTTTTAGTCATTGCCCAGTCTATTATTAAAATGCATCTAAATTTTTATATAAAGATATTTTTTGTATATGATATATTACGCGAGAAATATTCTGTTCATTATACAATGTGATCTATTTTGTATTGTTGTATTACAGAACTACAGATCAGCTGAGGAGATAGTACAGGAAGATGAGGAGCCGGATACCAGTAAATCAGCTGTGGAAGAGCTACAAAGGAAATTGGAGGAGACGTCTATGTTGTGCCAGTCGTTGCTTGGTGAGAACCAGCCGACAGCCCTATTAGGCAGACAGACAGCCGCTGGTAAGTTCTTTACGTGCTTTGCTTTTACACTAGATAATAGTTATGGGGGTTTTATAGTTGGTTATCCCAACGGCAGAAAGTATTTTTCTGGCCAGTTTTAAAGCTAAAACTCCCAAAGTTAAGAAATAAAAGCAAAATAGAATTATTTATTTATTTTTAGGGTTGGTTTACATGCTACCAAAGTCATATGTGTACTTCCGACTATCATAGAATCTGTATTTTTTACTGTTATAGCCTATTCTATACCTTTCCAAACGTAAATGTAAAAATTTTAAATATAAGGCAATGTGCAGATTTAAGTCCTTACTGAACCCATTTCTTCATAAATGTGACAGTAACACCTTTTAAATAATTCCCAATTGGATGTTTTTAGGTTTATTTTAGACAATTATTGTGTAATCAGTACCTGCCTTAAAGCTAGTTATGCCCCCCTTTGAAAAAGGAGGGGTATATTGTTTTGCAGATGTCGGTCGGTCGGTTGGTAGGTCGGTCTGTTGGTCGGTCGGTCGGAATGTAGACCTATCCGTTTCCGGATGATAACTCAAGAACGCTTGGGCCTAGGATCATGAAAGTTGATAGGGAGGTTGGTCATCACCAGTAGATGACCCCTATTGATTTTGAGGTCTGTATGTCAAAGGTCAAGGTCACAGTGACCCTGAATAGTAAAACGGTTTCCGGATGATAACTCAAGAACGCTTGGGCCTAGGATCATGAAAGTTGATAGGGAGGTTGGTAATGACCAGCAGATGACCCCTATTGATTTTGAGGTCAGTATGTTAAAGGTCAAGGTCACAGTGACCCTGAATAGTAAAACGGTTTCCAGATGATAACTCAAGAACACTTGGGCCTAGGATCATGAAAGTTGATAGGGAGGTTGGTAATGACCAGCAGATGACCCCTATTGATTTTGAGGTCAGTATGTTAAAGGTCAAGGTCACAGTGACCCTGAACAGTAAAACGGTTTCCGGATGATAACTCAAGAACCCTTGGGCATAGGATCATGAATGTTGATAGGGAGGTTGGTAATGACCAGCAGATGAACCCTATTGATTTTGAGGTCAGTATGTTAAAGGTCAAGGTCACAGTGACCCTGAACAGTAAAACAGTTTCCGGATGATAACTCAAGAACGCTTAGGCCTAGGGTCACGAAAGTTGATAGGGAGGTTGGTCATGACCAGCAGGTGACCCCTATTGATTTTGAGGTCAGTATGTCAAAGGTCAAGGTCACAGTGACCAGGAACAGTAAAATGGTTTCCAGGCAATAACTGAAGAACGCTTGGGCCTAATATCAGGAAAATTGATAGTTAGGTTGGCCATGACCAGCAGATGACCCTTATTGATTTTGAGGTCATTAGGTCAAAGGTCAAGGTCACATTGGCCAGGAACAGTTAAATGGTTTCTGATCTTCTTGTCCAAAACCATAGGGCCTAGGGCTTTGATATTTGGTATGTAGCAAAATCTAGTGGTCCTCTACCAAGATTGTTCAGATTATTTCCCTGGGGTCAAATATGGCCCCACCCCTAGGGTCACATGGTTTATATAGACTTATATAGGAAAAAACTTTGAAAAACCTCTTGTCCAAAACCACAGGGCCTAGGGCTTTGATATTTTGTATATGACATCATCTAGTGATCCTCTACTAGATGATTCAAATTATTCCCCTAGGGTCAAATATGGCTCCGCCCTGGGGGTCACATGGTTTACATATACTTATATGGGGAAAAACTTTGAAAATCTTCTTGTCCAAACCGCAAAGTCTGTGGCTTTGGTATTTTGTAATGTAGCATCATTTAGTGGTTCTCTACCAAGTTTGTTCAAGTTATCCCTCTCGGGTCAAATATGGCCCTGCCTCAGAGGTCAAATGGTTCATATAGACTTATATAGGGAAAAACTTAGAATCTTCATGTCCATAACTTACATCATTCAAATTTGGACCACATGGACCACATGTATAGTTTTGAGTGGCAAAAATGAACCTTGACATGAGTTGACCTTGATATTGACCTAGTGACCTACTTTCACATTTTTGAAGGTACAGGTTTCAGATTTGGACCACATGCATAGTTTTTTGTTCCAAAATAAAATTTGACCTTGATTTTGACCTAGTGACCTAGTTTCACATTTCTCAAGCTACAGCCTTCAAATTTGAACCAAAAGCGTACTTTTGTGTACTGAAATGAACTTTGATCTTGAGATTGACCTAGTGACCTACTTTCACATTTCTGAAGGTACAGGCTTCAAATTTGGACCACTTGCATAGTTTTGTGTTCCGAAATAAAATTTGACCTTGATTTTGACCTAGTGACCTACTTTCACATTTCTCAAGCTACAGCCTTCAAATTTGAACCACATGCATAGTTTTGTGTACCGAAATGAACTTTGATCTTAAGATTGACCTAGTGACCTACTTTCACATTTTTGAAGGTACAGGCTTCAAATTTGGACTGCATGCATATTTTTGTGTTCTGAATTGAAATTTTAGATTGATTTTTATCTATTACCTACTTTCACATTTCTCAAGCTACAGCCTCCAAATTTGAAGCATATGCATAGTTCTGTTTACCGAAATGAACTTTACCTTGAAATTGATCTAGTGACCTGCTTTCACATTTCTCAAGCCACCGCTTTCATATTTGGACCACATACACATTGTTTTGTACATAAATGAAATTTGACCTTGATTTTGACCTTGAGCTAGTCTTGAAATTTGGAACATTCAAAAATGGCTCAGTGGCTGGCGCCAAGATTAATCTGTAATCTCTTGTTAGGTTAATAGGTTAAAGGTCAAGGTCAGATTAAACCAGAATGGTAGTACTTTTGTTTACAGTGAGCATATAATTTCTGTTCCTTGTGCAATTACTAAATGCATCAAGGGGGGCATTTCGTGTTCGACGAGCTCTTGTTCATCTAGTCATAATGTGATTTCCAGGCTTTGGAAGTCATGGTCAGCTAGACTTCCAACAGCAGCTTCAGCAGCAACAGTTGATGATGAGCCTGAACCAGTGTTACCAGCAGATCTCCATGCAGCAGATGGAGATGCAGAACATGCAGAGGCAGATGCAGGCCCTTGTCTACCAGATCGCAGATGGGGACGTTAACGAATCTGGGTTTTCGTCAGATCTTAGAGTCCGCTCTTTGTCTTCTTTGTACAGTCCGATGTTGCCAAGGCAATCACCAAGTGTATTTCTGCCTCCAGGAGATGCATTTCAGTTTAATCCAATCTATCAGCATACGTCTCCGGCAAGTAATCGACTCCTGCGTCGTGCTGCAGATCCGGAGTCGGGAAACAGATCTGACGTAGCTGAGGGTCCTGAGAGACAGAGGCGTTCATCTCGGCAGTCAGCAAGGGATTCATACTCTCAAAGGAGTAAAAAGAAGTCGTTGAGCCCACCACAGCTGAATAATGTCCCCACACGCAGGTCGAAGACTACCTCAGTACAGACATACCCAGAAGCAGAGGAGGAAGAAGAGGAAGCTATGGTTTTCTGTCCAGAAAGAGAAACATTTGAAGATTATCTCTCTCGGAAGAGGAGGTAGGATTTGTTGATATGTCGATATGCTGTCTGTAATACAAACATTATTTCTTGGTTAATATTGTATACCTTTGGTTATTGGAAGCTTGCTAGAAATTTTGCTGGACAGAATTGCAAGAATTCTATCATACAGATTTGTCGCACACATTTGGAGAACTCTTTGATATCATATAATTGAGGTAATATAACTGGATGTCAGTGTGACATTTGAAAATATTAAAGTTCCATTTTATGGGAAAATGTTGACACATAACCAGGATACAGTATGCTGTCAGTTGCATTTATTCTGTTTTCAGCGCTTAGAGTAATAGTTTTGCCTATTTTATTTCAGAGAGTTTTTAGAAAGAAACAATTTACAGAATAGATCTCAGAGACAGTCACAAGACACAGGTACGTTTATGTAAATTCCTGTTTGTAAACTGGGTTTAATGACAATTCTTGGAATTACTTTATATTGAAAATGGAATTTTTTAATGACAGTATTGCTGCAAAGAGACTGATTAAGGACAAAATGGGAACATGACTTACTGAGCATATTCACTTAAAACTTGATGTTTTAAAATGATTTTTGATACATGAATGAATTTGACATGAGTTTCATGTGGGTAAAAATTTGTCTGAATCTGTATCTAGTGGGATCTGCTGTTGAAACGGTTTCAAATACAAATGTTTCTGATGTTCTTTAATTTTGAGACATCAAGGATTAGCGAGCACGTGAATTTGAAATTACAAAGTTATTTTCTTTTGTATTAACTGCAGTAGAAATGAAATAAATCTCCAGAGTTTGAGCTCTTATACAGTTTATCATATATAGAAATGCTCAAATACTGCAACATTGTAGGTGCAAGGAAAAGTAGTAAGTCCAAGTCTGGTGGCAGTGATAGGGAGGTATATAGACCAGGGTTGAGCGCAGGAATTAGTGGAGCAGGGTATGCTGAAGATGGACGTAGCATTACCAGCAGTATACAATCTAGTGTGGCAGCAGTGTCACAAGCTAACCAGGCAGATACAAGGGAATCTGCTAGGTAAGGTAGCAGTTAGTAGTTTTTTGAGAGAAAAACCAACGCATGTTAAAAATTGTTTGTTGAAAGACATCCTACAAGTTTCCTCATATTAAATATTTCATAAATGTAATTTGAGTACAATAGCTTGCTAAAAAGCCCTTCAAGCTGGGAGGGAAATGAGGTTTTCCCTTACTTTTGACAACATGTTGATGATTATTGTACTCCCCGACATGTGACTGTATGTTTTACGCCTACAGAAATGGAGAAAAAATAAGTTCTAGATACATACGTGAGACTTTGGCCAAAAATGTATACAAAATGAGTAAAATAGTGTGCGCATAATGCTTGCACTTTCAATGATTTCATAGTTTTGGATGCAACAGTACTATATGCATTTTCGAACGTGCATTTTGCAACAAAATACTAAATACTTGTTACACGTTTTTTTTCTGTGTGAAGAGAGGGGAATGGTAAATGCATATTTAGTTTAATAGGAATATTTAGTTGCTTTTGACATCGTTTATAACACATGCTTCTAAATCGGTCCATAGATCACACAAGAAGGTCCCTTTTATATATATGCGATAGAAATACTATAGATTACAAGAGAGCGGCCTTTTTTTTATGTTTACCCGTTTGGAAAAAAGAATTTAACACAAGTTCTGTTTGTGCATTATGATATATCATATATGTACGACAATGCTACAAAGTAGGATTTATGTAGAAAGATGAAGAAGAAAAAATATTATCTTATTTAATGCCACGTTATCATATCATTTTTTATTGAGACTAAAACATATTTTAATCTTTAAAAGTAAAACATCAAATGACAAAATAACAATGAAATAGAGAAAAACTTTCACAGCAATTAAAACAATATCTAATGTAATTATCTTGTGATATCATTAGAATAAAGAATATGAAAAAAAACGGAAACTTTTGAAACTATGGTGCAGTAGAAAGCTTCTTTTTTTGTATTTATAAAAATATATTACAAACTAAATACAACTGTAAGTAACAACGTGATTAAATAGTAGTTTATGTATGAATTTTGGAAACATCTGCAACATGTAGCATATTAGCCTATCACTCGAGCTCTCAATTTATTGTTTGCCCCCTATAACTGACCGGAGGGCAATTCGGTGCCTTATGACTTTTACCGCGTTTCCGGTCTTCAGTGGCGGTAAAACACCACGCCGCATAATTAGAATGGATAATTATGCATATACACATGTATAATGAATGGTACAGTTGTCTGTTTTTTATCAGTTAGCATCAATTTTATTTACGCACTCTTTGTGGAGATTAGTACACGTGAGCACGAATATGCAATTGTACTTTTTTTTATAGGACATTCATCAGGAGTAGAGTAGCAATAATTTTCAAACTAATTTTTTTAACATTATTTTTACGCAAAAATGACGTAAATAAAACAATCGGCAATATATTAAAAGATGGTTAAACTCTATTCGAATATGCACTTTTAACAAATTAAATACTTCGGTACGTGTAAGTCATGTTTTTGTTTAATAATTCAACAATCGGCAATATGTTAAAAAAGATGGTTTAACTCGATTCAAACATGCACTTTTAATGATTTAATGAATAAAATACAACGGTGTTACGTGTTAGTCACGGTTCTGTGTAATAACTTATCTAGTTCAACAAATTATAATAATTATTATTTAATAAAAAAGCATCATCATGGCACAGCTATTAGATATTTTTTTATACAACTACTTTTTCTCTAAAGTTCCATAGATTTTTACGGAAATAAAAGATACACGGTTCTGACAGAGATTTGAAAGCCTATATTGTCTGACAGGAGGAATTTAGTATTTAAGATAATGTCGGCTAAAATGTTTCAATAAATTATCAAAAGTTGTTTATAAAGTGTTAGTTGTTGTTCTATGCAATTACTGTCATGCATAAATGTTTAAAATAATCAATAGCTTTCGCTACCGACAGCCGCCAGAAACGGTATAAGCAACGCTTGTATTTTACCGGCGCCGATTCCCGTCTGACGGGTAATCATCCCCCGTACCTTGCAAGCGTCCCTTTCCGTCTTGATGCCTGTCCGTCTGTCCGTAGACGCAATCTTGTGCGCACCATCTCTCCTTATCCCCTTGACAGAATTTAATGAAACTTCACACAAGTGATCAGTACCAACAGTAGTTGTGCATGGGGCATGTTAGGTTCTTTTAGAAAAAAAATTTGCAGAGTTATGGGACTTTGTTTTTTTGTTACTATACTATATACATAGACACAATCTTGTGTGCGCCTAATCTTCCAAACCCTTGCACACAATTTAATGAAACTTCACACAAGTGATCAGTACCGACAGTAGTTGTGCATGGGGCATGTTAGGTTCTTTTAGAAAAAAAATTTGTGGAGTTATGGGACTTTGTTTTTTTGTTACTATACTATAAACATAGACACAATCTTGTGCGCACCATCTCTCCTCATCCCCTTGACACAATTTAATGAAACTTCACACAAGTGATCAGTAACAACAGTAGTTGTGCATGGGGCATGTTAGGTTCTTTCAGAAAAAAAAATTGCAGAGTTATGGGACTTTGTTTCATGTTAACATACTATGTACATACAGTCTGCATATGCAATCTTGTGCGTGCCTAATCTACCAAACCCTTACGCACAATTTAATGAAACTTCACACAAGTGATCAGTACCAACCCTAGTTGTGCATGGTGCATGTTACATTCTTTTAGATAAATATTCTGCATAGTTATGGGACTTTGTTTTTTGTTACTGTACTGTATACATACAGTCCACATAATTATGCAATCTTGTGTGCGTCAAATTGCAATGTACTGTGTCAGTGCATGCGGGGGGTACATTCATCACCTTTAGTGATAGCTCTAGTTATTACATGGAAAATTACTGTTATATAAATAGAAGTCTTACATAATATAAATAGAAGTCTTACATAATTTTCAAAAAGTAGCTGTATTGGTCAGAAAATATATATGAACCTATCTTTGAGTTTGTTAAATACTCGAGACACTGATTCAATGATGGTGGTAATCAGTGAAGTCAGCTTTTTCAATTAATGAACAAATGTAACACTGTTTCCTTATGTTACAGAGAGACAGAAGATCCCATGGAGATGTCGTTATTTGAAACCTTGCGGGAAACTATTTATTCTGAGGTTGCCACACTGATATCACAGAATGAGAATCGCCCCCACTACCTGATAGAGTTATTTAGAGAACTACAGTTACTAACTACTGACTACCTAAGACAGAGAGTCCTCTATGATATCAAAGATGTTGTCTCAAAATACCTGGTAGAAGAGAATTCAGTATCTGCAGTAAGTATAAGCAAATAGGTCTTTCGTTTATATTAAATTATTTTAGCTCACGATAAAAGCTTGAAGCTTATCTGAGTCACTCTTGAATATTCTTTGAAAAACCAGTGCTGATGTCATATGATAAGGTTGGTTGTGACCCAAGTGGGACTTTAACCGAGAACCTCTGGATTGAGTGGCTAACATCCTAACCAGTAGACCCCCAGTCCGTCTTGTCTGTCAGTCCGTCCGTTAGCAATTTCGTATTGGCTCTGTAACTCATGAACCCCTTGAAGGATTTCGAAGAAATGTAACTCAAATGTTCACCCCATCAAGATGACATGCAGAGCGCATGTTTTGGATGGCTCACTTCAAGGTCAAGGTCACACTTAGGGGTCAAAGGTAATAGGACTTTGTTTCGTGTCTGCTCTGTAACTCATGAACTGCTTGAAGGATTTTAAAGAAACTTGGCCCAAATGTTCACCCCATCAAGATGACATGCAGAGCGCATGTTTTGGATGGCTCGCTTCAAGGTCAGTCACACTTAGGGGTCAAGGGTCATACCTTCGGGCGTATATTGCTACGCATTGCAGTGCTCTTGTTAGTGCATTCTAGAGGTTAATATTGTCACTTTGTCAATCTATTGATAGATACAGTGTATATATGCAGTATTTAAATGCTGCTTACAAAAGAAATTTCTACTTTAGCCACCACCTCCATGGTTGAACACAGCTACAGGAAACTTCACAAACGCAGAACTAACACCTAGTGAGAGTAA
This sequence comes from Mercenaria mercenaria, assembly GCF_021730395.1. Classification (NCBI taxonomy): domain Eukaryota; kingdom Metazoa; phylum Mollusca; class Bivalvia; order Venerida; family Veneridae; genus Mercenaria; species Mercenaria mercenaria. The sequence goes on from NC_069365.1 coordinate 52,842,370, forward strand.
CGTGACCACAGATGATGAGGAAATCAAAGTGAGTACTTTGTATTCAAACATTGTTTCAGCAGTGCGAATAGTGATACTACTTGGCATTATCAAAACATAATTAATCGATAATCAAGGTATGGTGGTCTTAATGCAAAAACTGTCAGCTGATAATCTCTTGTAGGTCTCTTCACCGAATCGTGCTGGGTCATAACCATGCCTTCTATGAAACCAGTACTGTTGTTTTGCTTTGTCAGTTTGATTGCATTGTCTTACGTCAGTGTTATGTTATTCATGAACTTGTATCAAGTAATGTTCACAATACAAGTTTTCATCATGGCTGTTGATGACCTTTATAGCGAATTCAGGGGTCATGCTGACTAAATATTTCAGTGAGTCACTTTAGTGTAAAAGTAACGCTATTAGAATTTTACATAATGTTAGTAATAAAGAAGCCTAATTTCAAAGGCCAGATGAAAAATGTTAATACTACTTCCATGAAATTGTTACAAAATATCTCTTGTGGCAAATGGTACAGGGACCCCTGAAACTTTTAAAGTAAAGGTCTCTGAATGTTTTAAACGTGCATAGGGATTGCATATGTTTATTTAATACAATATATTGATATATATCTGAACAAAGTGTAAAGTTGAAACTTCTCAGATGTCATTAATTTTGTCCAATAACAATTTATCAAGACCTGTGTGTATATTGTTGTGTTTTGCTTGTTATAGAGATGGTAGCTCATTTTTGTTACACAACTACTTTAACAATTAGCTTGTATTATTATGATCACTGGTAACAACATGCCACGGTTGAAAGTTCTCCGGAGAATAGCTATATTGCTGGCTTATAGAAAGGTTTTTCAGATTGTCTGCCTCTTTGTTTCAAAATGATGCATGTAAGGTTTACTGGTGTCTTCCACAACAATAAAGCTGGAAAAGTGTTACATATTTCAATTATTGTTTTGACTGAAACTAACATAAAATTGTAGACTTATAACTTCTGTGCTTCATTTACATACTACACAGTTGATTGAGTTGTGTTTGCATCTAATTAGTGTTTGCAGATTGCTTTGATTGAGTACTAACATCATGTGTGTGACATCATTGATTGCTATTTCAGTACCTGTTGCAGACAAAGCTCAAGCAGAAAGTCGCCTCCAACTTGGTAGCTAAGGAAAGACAGAAAACTGCACAGTTGATACGGACTGGTTCCCTGAAAAATGACAAGTATGACTACCAGGAACAAGCTGAAGTCACGAGCTCAGTATCAACACCATCTAACTCTTTCTGGGATAACCCCTTTGCTTCAGACTCACTTGGGGAAACAGTTATAAACTTAGATAAGGTAAGAAGACAGTTTTCACCAATGATTTCTTGTAAACTAGTTTGAAAATTTAAATGAAGCACACATTCTTGCTCAGGCCTGATTTCCTGACATTTAAGGTTAAACATACAAGTTGACGCCTGATTTCTGAACCTGTAGGATTACACATTCCAGTTAAGGCTAGATTTCCTGACATGGTTGTATTCACTAGAGATATATATAGTACTGAAATAAATGCTAGCTGCAGTGCTTCCTTCAGTACTTTTTAGGATCAGACAAAATGCCAAAATTTGTTCTGAGAGTGCTACAGAACAATTTCTGTGAATCATAAAAGAAACCAGACTGAATGAATTTTTGCCTTACATTTTCTTAATCAAACTGATGTTTTTTGACTACCTCTCTAAATGTAGTTTTGGAATGTTAAGGTTTTGGAATGTGAAGAAGAAATGTATGCCATGTATCTGCTATTCTCAGACCCTGGAGAAAATGAAAGAGTATGAGAAGAGACTGGCTGCAAAGAATGAAAAAGTGAAAACAGCTGAGACACGCGGAACTGAAATAAGTGAAGTGAGCAGTTCAGCTATGGACCAAGGAGATGAAAGTTCAGTTAATTCCGATTCTGTGCCAGTAAGTTAAAAGTTAAGATTTTCATTTTTTCTTTTCTTTTTAATTTCTTTTGTGGCAAGATAGACTATATTGCAAAACTGAAACTGAACAGTTCAAATGTTAAGTTACAGTATAACTGAAAAGTAATTTCAGTATTGAAAGGTTAAGATATGTTTTTTCATGAATGGGTAACCTTGGCATATAAGTTTGACCAAAAAAAAAAAAGAGAAAAAAAAGCAGTTTTAAATTTTCAAATATTGGAGGTTTGTCTCCTGAGGTACAAATCCATGTATTTAAACACATTTAGGTAATCTAGAGTTTGTTACTTTCTTCAAACATTTATCAGTAAATGCTCACTAATATTATTTTATATATATCTGTGTTTTAGTACCCTAGAATAGATACCCAACAACTAGATCAGCAGATTAAATCAATCATGACCGAGGTTATACCAGTGATCAAGGAACACATGGACAACATGTGCTCACCACAGTTACTGGCCTATATCAAGAGACTTGTTCTATCCCTAACACGACAGTACGACAGTGGAGAGGAATTTGCTAGATTCTTCCACAGACAACTTGGTTCTATACTACAAGATACACTTGCTAAATATGAAGGCAGAAAGTAAGTGAAAGTTAGTTTTTATGAACTCTTTTTGTTGGTATGAAATCTCATGGTTTTGACTAAAAGCTATTTTTATACGCCCAAAGGGACGTATTATGTTATGGCGCCAGTGTCCATCCGTTAGCAATTTCGTGTCCGCTCTGTAACTCTTGAAGAATTTCAAAGAAACTTGACACAGATGTTCACCACATCAAGGAGACGTGCAGAGCGCATGTTTTGGATGGCTCATTTCAAGGTCAAGGTCACACTTAGGGGTCAAAGGTCATACCTTCGGCATTGCATTGCTCTTGTTTTATATATGAATCTGTGGATATTTCAACAAAAAACAAATGGCAATTTTATTGGGTAGTTAGGATTTATTTTCTTGTATTGTTGCACCTACAGAATCCACAAGAAATTAATCTCCCAAAAATATTAATGATTTCACAGTGTCTATTTAATTTGTGTTTACTGTTGATAAAAGTGGTTTATTTTATGAATTTAAAATTTGCCCCTGACAGACGTTATAAAATTATCCCTACTCAGATAGTTGTAAAGTGATTAATTGGACTGAGAAAGTAAACAAATGTATTTCTAAAGAATATAGATGATGCTGGCTCAACGATTAAAGGTTCAATGAAAATAACAGTAAAACCAGACATTTTTTAGCTAGGCTAAGTCTGATTTTTGAAAAAAATCTACAAGGTACTTTTGTCACTTGATCGCCGGCGTTGGTTAAAATTTTCGTTTAGGTCCACCTTTTCTCAAATACTGTAAGAGCTACAGCCTTGAAACTTTGCACTTGTTTATCATCATTAGGGGACTTTGTAGGCCAAAAACCATAACTCTGATATGCATTTTGTCAAAATTATGGCCCTTTTTGTACTTAGAAAATATGAGTTTCTTAATGGTTAAAATTTTTGTTTAGGTCCGCCTTTTCTCAAAAACTATAAAAGCTACAGCTTTGAAACTTTGCACACTTGTTTATCATCATTAGGGGACTATGTAGGCCAAGACCCATATGTAATTTTTCAGAATTATGGCCCTTTTTGTACTTAGAAAATTTGAGTTTCTTGGTTAAACTTTTGTTTAGGTCATCTTTTCTCAAAAACTATAAGAGCTATGGCTTTGAAACTTTGCACACTTGTTTATCATCATCAGGTGACTATGTAGTTCAAGAACGATAACTCTAACCTGCATGTTGTCAGAATTATGGCCCTTTTTGTACTTAGAAAGTCTGAACTATGACTCTTTTCTTACATATTGTTCAGCACTTGCAGACGAGCGATGGCACCTGTAGGCGGTGCTCTTGTTTAAATGTTTTTGTGGTTTTTGAAGGGTATTCCAATTTATTTTCATGAACATCAGATTTGAGTATTAAAAAGAAATTATTGTCAAGATTTGTCTAAAACTATATACACACCATAATTATATTACAGAATGCGTGAATGTGGTGAGGATTTATTGGTTGATATGTCAGAGGTACTGTTCAATGAGCTGGCATTCTTTCGACTGATGCAAGACCTGGATGATCCTCTTATAGCAGAGAAAATGAAGAAAGCTGAGGCAATATCAGACTCGGAGGAGGTAAGATGCCAAAATTCTGTTTAATCAAAATGGTAAAAATGATATTTCTGTTCTATGTTTAATCACACTGTTTAGTATAAATGTAGTGTTTCAAATGACATTTTATAGATCAAAGTGAGGTTTAGGCTGTCTGATTTTATTAGTGTGAATGTCACAACCAACTTAGCGTTTAAGATCAATGTTCAGTACCCATACAATTCTTTCCGTACCCTAATAGGTATATTTAATAGGTTTTTAAACGCCCGAATGGAGCTTATTGCGTTATGATGCCGGTGACTGTCTGTCCGTACGTTAGTGATTTCGTGTCCGCTCTGTAACTCTTGAACCCCTTGAAGGATTTCGAAGAAACTTGACACAAATATTCATCACATCGAGATGACATGCAGAGCGCATGTTTTGGATAGTTCGCTTCAAGATCAAGGTCACACTTAGGGGTCAAAGGTCATAGGACTTTGTTTCGTGTCCGCTCTGTAACTCTTGAACTGCTTGTAAGGATTTTAAAGAAACTTAGCACAAATGTTCACCACATCAAGACGACATGCAGAGGGCATGGTTCTGGTGGCTCGCTTCAAGGCCAAGGTCAAACTTAGGGGTCAAAGGTCATACGTTCGGGCGTATATTGCTCCCCATTGTGGAGCTGTTGTTCATTAATATGAAGACATCGTAATTAATGTAGCAGTTAGCACTATAAAACGTCTGAAATGTATAACACTGCTCTTTAAGCGTGAACAAGATAATAAAGGTACTGGTAAAGTCTGAATTCATATTGTTTGCATATTGAATTTGTACACTTAGCAATGTGTATATATGCCGCTATAAAAGTTTATTACCTCATTTTGTGACAAGGAGACAGAGAGAGATATTGAAAAGGAGGAAAGAGATGAAGCTGAAGGGTCAGACGATGAGACAGACACAACAGAAACTACAGCTAATGCCAGTGACAACCAGGATGATACAAGACCAACACAGACAGAGGAGGAAGATCTCGGAAAGGTACAGAAATATCTGCTGTAATTTGTATAATTATCCTGTCACCCATTTGACTCAACAGAACATATCACAAACCTATAGTCAGAGACTGGTAGTCTTGAATCTCAGACAAGGCATGTGTTCTCACTGATGGTTGACTGAAGATAATTTTCTAAGGTCATTCATCCACCTGGGATTCAGGTGGAGAAGTTGTGAGAACATGTTGGTACCTGTAAGTAATCCAGGAAAACTTGTAAAATAGAATATTATTATCACATGAAGAAAAAAAGAATGTTAGGATGATCATTCATGCTGTTGGAATTGATGAAAATTGGCATCAAATAAAAACACCTTTGAAATAATAGAAAAGTTTGAAAAAGAGAATTTAGAGGTGAAATATATTAATTTGTCATTCTATTTCACTTTAACTAGGAATTTGAACTGTTCCAAATTTATGTTATGAAGCTCAGTTTCACTTTTAATCATACATTGGAACTTTCTTTAACTTGTACAATTTTTACTTGAATATTTTTATCACTGCTTTAAGGTAGTTCTGCACATTTGGATCGAATTTTTGTCTACAATGTAGAATTTGATCAAACCCTGATTTTTCAAAACTTCAGAATATATTTAGAAGATCCAGCAAATAAAAAAGATAGGGTCATGTGCTTGATTTTTTGCTAGACTTGATTTGAAAACTTTGGACCTAAGGCAAGTTTTCATAATGGGCATCTATTGGAAAATCACAACTTTCATAACATATTTGTGAATAGAAATTTTTGTACAATGTAGATTTTAATGAAACTTCACACAGTCATTAATAAACCTATGGCCTATAATTTGGCGAAATAAAATGAATGGGTCCATGTGCTTATTCTTGAGATATTTGACAATGATTGTGGAAAACCGCACATTTCAAGCTAATTTTAAGACATCATTTTGAATTATTTAACATGTCAGATGTTTTAATATTATACCTTAACTTGAAAAAGATAGTAGGGTGCCATTGTAATAAATTTACTCAAGGGTTGCCATTAATTATGTCTCCCACCAGACAGTGGTGTGGGAGACATATTGATTTACTCCTGTCTGTGTGTGTCGGTCTGTCTGTCACAAAGCTTGTCTGCTCTCTAAGTCGAACATTTCTCATCCGATCTTCACCAAACTTGAACAAAATGTGTTTGCCAATAAGTGCTCAGCCAAGTTCGATAACTAGCCAAATCCGCCCAGGCACTTCGGAATTATGGCCCTTGAATTACCAAAAAACCCTCAGATTTCTTGCACATTTTTGACACCAAAAGGACCCCTATACTACTTATAAAAATAGTATAGGGGTCCTTTTGGTGCCAAAACTGCGCATGCGCTTTAGTAGTATAGGAGTCCTTTTGGGGTCCTTTATGTGCATTTTCTCTAAGTAAACAGTATATAAAGACTGACTTACTATTTAGATGAGTAGGCAGTTGTGGGAGACCTGTGCTTTTCTCAAAAGCACCTCTAGTTCATAACATGATTTCCATTTCCGTACGCCGAATCAAGGATTTATTCTATGTTTTCCGGATAAATGACGTTACGCCATCACTTCCGTGATGCAGAACTACCTTAACAGCAGTCACAAGTGAGGGAAATCAACATAATTATGTATCTTAAAAGAAAGTATGTAGAAAAAAATCATAATACATTTCTTTTTTGTGATTGGACAGTTTGTGTTGGAATTATTAGAAACTTAGTATTCTTCAAAAGAAGTTAAGGACTTAATAAGTGACAGTGATGTATATATTGAAGTACAATTAAATTGTTTGGAATGGTTGAAGCATAAATTTATCAAATGTACATTTGCACTAAGATCTAGTCTAAACTGCACCATTCGTAAAGTGTTGATTAACTCTTTGATAATATATGAACAGTCAAAATGTCTCAAAAGCTAGTCCTTAATTTGTTTTATGGAGTACAGTACTCCAGAGAACATGCATACATTTTCATGGTTCGCACAGGTCTTGAAAAGTACTTGAATTTGATGCCTAGCACTTGAAAAGTACTTGAATTTGAAACTGCCAAAAACTCCTTGAAAAGTACTTGAATTTTGAAAAAAAAACGAGTAAATTTTTTATAAATTGTCCTTGAATTGATGTTCTGCGAATAGAAAATCAGAAAAAATAACAGATCAGACCAAAATATCGAAAAAAAAGACGAACAAATGACAGACCTATCTTCAACAGGGCTTATCAACGAGTAAATAATAGTACAGTACGGTACAGGGACGGGTTTTAGTACTCTAAACGCAATTATCACAATGTGAAATTTTATCGGTGCTGAATTGAAGGTCATTTCTGGGTTATTGTCGCGGTGTTTATTGTAGAAAATCGACAGAATTCGTCATGAGTAAAAGAAATAAATGCGACAAATGCGATTTTGTAGTCCTTGAAAATGGGGGAAAAATCCTTGAAAAGTACTTGAATTTTGTTTTGAAAGTTCTGTACGAACCATGATTTTATTTGTTGTAGGCACGAGATGATGAGCTTGCCAATGAAGTCGAGGTACAAGATGCTGTTGACAAGGATGAGGACCCAGAATCTCCATTTAAAGGAGTTCAGATAGAACTTGCACCCAGTGAAACTAAACCATACACAAGGTATTACCCAATGTTATTATGTCTCCCCCAGGAGACATATTGTTTTTGCCCTGTCCGTCCGTCCTTCTGTCCGTCCGTACGTCACACTTCATTTCAGAGCAATAACTGGAGAACCATTTGACCTAGAACCTTCAAACTTCATAGGATTGTAGGGCTGCTGGAGTAGACGACCCCTATTGTTTTTGGGGTCACTCCGTTAAAGGTCAAGGTCACAGGGGCCTGAACATTGAAAACCATTTCCCATCAATAACTAGAGAACCACTTGACCCAGAATGTTGAAACTTCACAGAATGATTGGTCATAAAGAGTAGATGACCCCTATTGATTTTGGGGTCACTCCATCAAAGGTCAAGGTCACAGGGGCCAGAACATGGAAAACCATTTCCGATCAATAGCTAGAGAACCACTTGACCCAGAATGTTGAAACTTCATAGGATGATTGGTCATAAAGAGTAGATGACCCCTATTGATTTTGGGGTCACTCCATCAAAGGTCAAGGTCACAGGGGCCTGAACATGTAAAACCATTTCCGATCAATAACTAGAGAACCACTTGACCCAGAATGTTGAAACTTCATAGGATGATTGTACTTGCAAAGTAGATGACCCCTATTGATTTTGGGTTCACTCCATTAAAGGTCAAGGTCACAGGGGCCTGACCATTGAAAACCATTTCCGGTCAGTAACTTGAGAACCACTTGACCCAGAATGTTGAAACTTAATAGGATGATTGGTCATGCAGAGTAGATGACCCCTAACAATTTTGGGGTCACTCTGTGAAAGGTCAAGGTCACAGGGGCCTGAACATTGAAAACCATTTCTGGTCAGTAACTTGAGAACCACTTGACCCGGAATGATGAAACTTCATAGGATGATTGAACATGCAGTGTAGATGACCCCTGTTGATTTTGGGGTCAGTCTATTAAAGGTCAAGGTCACAGTGGCCTGTTCATGTAAAATCATTTTTTGGAAATAACTTGAGAACCACTTGACCTACAATGTTGAAACTTAATAGGATGATTGGACATGCAGAGTAGATGACCACTATTTATTTTGAGGTCACTTGATCAAAGGTCAAGGTCACAGAAGCCTGAACAGTGACTTGAGAACCACTAGGCCAAGAGTGTTGAAATTTAGTGGGATGACTGGACATGCCAAGTAGATAATCCCTATTGCAGCCAACCATCAGTGTCTCTTTGACTTTTGCTCCTGACCCCTTTTGACTTCTTGCCTATAGGACTTTGCATTGGGGGAGACATGCACTTTTTAGCTCACCTGTCACAAAGTGACAAGGTGAGCTTTTGTGATCGCGCGGTGTCCATCGTCCGTCCGTGTGTGCGTGCGTCCGTCCGTAAACTTTTGCTTGTGACCACTCTAGAGGTCACATTTTTCATGGGATCTTTATGAAAGTTGGTCAGAATGTTCATCTTGATGATATCTAGGTCAAGTTCGAAACTGGGTCACGTGCCTTCAAAAACTAGGTCAGTAGGTCTAAAAATAGAAAAACCTTGTGACCTCTCTAGAGGCCATATATTTCACAATGTCTTCATGAAAATTGGTCAGAATGTTCACCTTGATGATATCTAGGTCAGGTTCGAAACTGGGTCACATGCTGTCAAAAACTAGGTCAGTAGGTCAAATAATAGAAAAACCTTGTGACCTCTCTAAAGGCCACATTTTTCATGGAATCTGTATGAAAGTTGGTCTGATTGTTCATCTTGATAATATCTAGGTCTAGTTCGAAACTGGGTCACGTGCGGTCAAAAACTAGGTCAGTAGGTCTAAAAATAGAAAAACCTTATGACCTCTGTAGAGGCCATATATTTCATGAGATCTTCATGAAAATTGGTCAGAATGTTCACCTTGATGATATCTAGGTCAAGTTCGAAAGTGGGTCACGTGCCCTCAAAAACTAGGTCAGTAGGTCAAATAATAGAAAAACCTTGTGACCTCTCTAGAGGCCATATTTTTCATGGGATCTGTATGAAAGTTGGTCTGAATGTTCATCTTGATGATATCTAGGTCAGTTTCGAAAGTGGGTCACGTGCCATCAAAAACTAGGTCAGTAGGTCAAATAATAGAAAAACCTTGTGACCTCTCTAAAGGCCATATTTTTCATGGGATCTGTATGAAAGTTGGTCTGAATGTTCATCTTGATGATATCTAGGTCAAGTTCGAAACAGGGTCATGTGCGGTCAAAAACTAGGTCAGTAGGTCTAAAAATAGAAAAACCTTGTGACCTCTCTAGAAGCCATACTTGTGAATGGATCTCCATAAAAATTGGCCAGAATGTTCACCTTGATGATATCTAGGTCAAGTTTGAAACTGGGTCACGTGCCTTAAAAAACTAGGTCAGTAGGTCAAATAATAAAAAAAAACCTTGTGACCTCTCTAGAGACCATACTTTTCGTGGGATCTGTATGAAAATTGGTCTGAATGTTCATCTTGATGATATCTAGGTCAGGTTTGAAACTGGGTCAACTGCGGTCAAAAACTAGGTCAGTAGGTCTAAAATTAGAAAAATCTTTTGACCTCTCTGGAGGCCATATTTTTCAATGGATCTTCATGAAAATTGATCTGAATGTTCATCTTGATGATATCTAGGTCAGTTTCGAAACTGGGTCACGTGCGGTCAAAAACAAGGCCAGTAGGTATAAAAATAGAAAAACCTTGTGACCTCTCTAGAGGCCATATTTTTCATGAGATCTTCATGAAAATTAGTGAGAATGTTCACCTTGATGATATCTAGATAAAATTCAAAACAGGGTCACGTACCTTCGAAAACTAGGTCAATAGGTCAAAGAATAGAAAAACCTTGTGACCTCTCTAGAGACCATATTTTTCAATGGATCTTCTTGAAAATTGGTCAGAATTTTTATCTTGATAATATCTAGGTCAAGTTCAAAACTGGGTCACATGAGCTCAAAAACTAGGTCACTATGTCAAATAATAGAAAAAACGACTTCATACTCAAAACTGAGTCATGTGGGAAGAGGTGAGCGATTCAGGACCATCATGGTCCTCTTGTTTACAAAAGCATTTTCTAGTTTGGATATAGAATTAAAGCCAAATATTTTAGATGGTTCCATATATTGTACATGCATGACAAAAAAAGGAGCACAAGATTAAAAGAATGTTACCTTGTGAAAGTAACTCGTACACAAGGTATGAGAAATATGCTTATAAATGACAAAGAGATAGGTAAACAGAATGTTAGGCCATCTCTTAGTAAGTACAAACTGAAATAAAAAATACTTTTGAAAGAAATTTATTGCTATGTAACCCGAACTGAAATTGCTTTGATATCTGAAGACACATAAATAAGTGGCTGTCTCAGAATCATTGATAAAAGAAAGTGGGAAAAACAATTACTGTACCAGTATATTCCAAATGCCAGTCCGACAATTTCTACCAGGAATAACAACTAAAAGTCATTATTATATTGTAGGATTGGCAGTGATGAAGATGATGAGAGTGCTGATGATGAATCTCAGAGTAATGAGGATGATCCTAGTGAAACGGCGGTGTCTATCAATGCACGTAGAATCACAGACTCCGTTTATACTGATGATAATGAAGATGATGCCACACGTCATGATGGGTCCATTGAAGCCGGGGCCACAAATGAAGGTCTGGTTCCTGTGTCATTACCAGGCCAAGATCAGGGTAAAGATGCTGACCAGGGAGCCAGTAGTGGAAAAGTAGAGGCTCAGTCTACAGAACTCATGAATGGAGACTTAAGTCCTACACAGGCCGCAGAAAATATGAATGGAGATGTAAGTCCAGGCTACATGTATTAACATACGTGAATTTAGTTGTTGATTCATTGTACAGTTACATTGTACATGGTTTGATATGAAATTTGAATAATCTAGTTTTACGGTCATAATTTAGAAAAATATGAAAACTAACTGCTTCTAGATATTTTTGTTTCCACTGAAAAAATTTGTTAATTTATTTGTGTACTTTCAGATTCTGAATGGGGACATAGAAGTAATTACAATGGATGATTTGCCAGCTTCTCTGACAGTTATGTCGTCTGTGAGTATCTCTATGTCTGTTTTGCTTTGAAAAAAGTTTTTAGCAAAGTTATTTGAAATTGTTCAAGTATTAGAGCTTTTGTTGTAACATTTTTGTCAGGGTCCACATCCGCATTACTGAAAGTTTTGCAAGCCAGCAGGTTTCTCTAAAACTACAAGGCCAAATGCTTTTAAACTTCACACATGTATTCGGCATTCTGAGATGACCTCACCAGACAAGTTACATAACACTTAAGTTTTTTATGTAAGCTAGTAATAGGTGAAAGGTCTTCAAATACTTGAGCACGCCATCATTAGACAGCTCTTGTATATCACAGTTTATTTAGTTGCTTCAGTGTGAGCTTATGGCACCTGCTTCTATGTTTATATATTCAGTTACAGTAGTTTAATGCTGATTTGTCATTTTCATCTGTAGACTGAAAACTGCTACAGAATGTTTAGTGAAATATTACTTAGTTACACAGTGGTGTTTATGTATATGAATATTTCAGGAGGACCTACAACAGAAGTTGAATCAAGAACAACAGAACAACTTTGGTGCTGCTGCTGTGCTGGGAACCATGGAAACAACACAGGAACTGGTGGGAGATCCCCAATTTCTCAAAGAACCTGGTAAATTACAAGAACCAGTTAATAAGAAAACTTAAGAAAGATTGTTATCTACTATACTTTTAAGACATACTGATAGTACTACTTCTGCAATGGCCTCACAAAATAATCAAAAATTTATTTAACACTTCCTTTGTCTTAAACATACCAGAAAGTACAGTACATTGACCTGATTTTGGTACTAAAAACTAATTTTGTTTCTGCCTTCTGGTGAAGATAAAAATGTGATTATCCTAACATATATACCATAACTAGTATTCAGTGTAGACAAGGTTTTGTCTGTATCAGCAGATCTTAAAGAGACCTGCATAGTGTTGTTAGAAAGAATGTATCATCATTACTACAGTGTAGTCATCATTACTACATTCTATTAATATGTTTAATTTTGACACTTACTATTGTGTTTTATTGTAGATGAGGCCAGTGGTTGAGGCAGCGTACATTAGAGTTGGAGTGAGTTGGTGGAAATATCTGTGGCTAACTTGGGACAAAAGAATGACTTTTCGAAGACTTAGTCATTTCAAGATACTGTCTCGTCTCGTGGCTATTATTATAAGCATGACATTTCTAGTTGAAACAACTTATTTATTTTGTTTGTGAATGTTTGCATTGAAATGACATAGGTTCACTTGCATTATTTACCATGTACTCTGGAGTTTTAGCTTGTTTACAGCTATATATTATGCTACATGAAGGTTCTATTGAACTGTTTTGAGTTGTGTTTCTGTTTCCTTCATATTTAATGAATCTCGTATTTTTAACGCATTTACTGAAAAACGTGGGTAAATTTTTAAAGTTAAAAAAAAAATAGAGTTTTTATAGAGAAACAATCAAGCTGGGAAGTATTTACCTCCTGCTTAAAAATAAAATTGACAAATATTATTGCCAGTAAATCTGCAACTATATTGTAAGGTAGGGTTGGTTTTAATATTGAAAGTGTTAAGAATAGGCAGTTTGTTATTACCATTTTGTATTGCTTTAAAACACTAGCTGGCCAAAGGGTGTTACGAAAATAGAAGCATTTTTTAGATGTAAATGATTTTACAATATATATGTAAAATATACCAAGTAATTACACAAAAAACTTCCTATTGTGAGTTTTATCTAGCATTGAATAAAATAGAAAATAATTTTTTTTGTGTAGATATGGGGGAGAAAACTTGTTGTGATCTGATTTGAATTGTTTACTATTTTGTATGAATTTTATTAGCGAGATTGTGTGATAACATTGTAGCATTCCAATTAAATAAAGAAAAAACTTATGTAGTGCTTTCTTGTGACAAATATTTTACATGAAATTCAGATCTTTAATGAAATCGTTGTAAAATGCTCTTCAAATAATTTACATAGAAACTACCATTATTTTGAAAAAAAAAAAGAAATCTCTGGATTTGATTTTTTGTGCACTGAAGGTATGAATGATAGACAAAAATGTTTGAACAGATAATGAAATATTGTTGTTGTTAATATGTTAGTGAGTTTCTATTTGAAATAAGTTAATATTCCTTGTTCCATTGTTATTGTTACCACCCATGAAGACTCAAGTTTAGTCATATACATTATTTAAATCCATACTGATACTGTTACACATTACAAAGTCTTCTGTCCTTGGTTAGCTTGATTTTAAGAAAGAAAAGATGTCCACCGGTGAAGTGAGGGCTTCACACTTTCCTCAGATATATTGGAATTGTTCTGCCCAAACAATTCAGTGTTGGTGTTTTTAATTTTAAGCAACCTTTGACTAATATGTACCAATATACAGAGCAGTTGTTTTTGCATTGTGCTAAATCAAAGGAGCAACTGTTAGTGTTATATATTGACAAAGGCCTATAATCTATCACCAGTATACAGGATTTCGGTGCACATGCATGTTTATCACTGAATACTTTCACCTAGTGTTGTAATAATTATACTGAGTATTGTCACATATTATAAACAAGTTGTAAAAATTGTCATCTACCTGTGGCACAAGTTTATATATATATATATTATAGTGTAAGCAAATAGTTTTTCTTTGTCTGTGATTTGAACACATTTCGTCCATAGATATTTTCATATAGTAACTTAATTGAGACTAGAAAGTATGTGCTAGAACGGTTTTAATTTTCTTTGTATTTTGTAAATTTACGAGAATGCCATAGTGACACTAAAATGTGATAGCTGTTCTGTAAATGCTTTGTTTTATGTGCTCTGGAATTCAAATATTAGTTGAGGAAGGGGAGATAAATATTGGGACTGAATATTGAACAGAATTAGCATTTTCAGTCATAAAATGTGTAAAATCTAGTTATTTTGTAACATGATGAAATATTTTATGTAGTGTCTACACATTCTGGGTATTTGTCCTTGCCTTAACATTAAAATAGTTTAAAGTTAAGTTAGTTTTTGAAACTGGATCCTGCTCTTACTACTCCCCATGAAAAATGTAGACTACAGATATTTCACTTCCAGTTAAACTGTTGTTAAGCATCAAGCCAAGGGATTGACACAGTCTTACTGCTGAAGGCAGGTAGTTGAAATTAGAACAAAAATTCAGTTTGGGAAGTTTAACAGTTTACTGGTTGGTTAAGGCAAGTGGCTGCTTAATGAGGTGACCGACCGCTAAGACAAGTTCAACTGTTTTAGTGACTTGATCTAAATTAGATGTTCTTAAGTGCTGACTAGCTTGGAAAAGTCTCATCATTGCTTATGACAATATACAACAGCCATTTGATCTGTCTGTTTTTGCAAATTTCATCTTTGACTGATAAGTTATTATCACCAAATCACATATGGTCATCACTTCATCTGATTGTTACAAATTTAAGAAATAAAAGTTGTCACATTACGTTTTGGTTTTGTTGTTGCTTAATATCTCGTTCTTGTTGTATGTCGGGTCATGATATATCTTTAGCTGCCAAATGGGCAGCAAGTATGAAAATGCGAAATAATTTGGCATTTATGACTTAACTGTCCAATCGTCTGACTGCTCTTTAGGTGTTGTTTGTTTGTTTTGGGTTTAACGCCTTTTTCATTTATGACTTAACTGTCCAATCGTCTGACTGCTTTTTAGGTTTTGTTTGTTTGTTTTGGGTTTAACACCTTTTTATGCCCCCAAAGGGAGGCATATAGTTTTTGAACCGTCTGTCGGTCTGTCAGTCTGTCCGCAATTTTCGTGTCCGGTCCATATCTTTGTCATCGATGGATGGATTTTCAAATAACTTGGCATGAATGTGTACCACAGTAAGACGACGTGTCGCGCGCAAGACCCAGGTCTGTAGCTCAAAGGTCAAGGTCACACTTAGACATTAAAGGATAGTGCATTGATGGGCGTGTCCGGTCCATATCTTTGTCATCGATAGATGGATTTTCAAATAACTTGGCATGAATGTGTACCACAGTAAGACGACGTGTCGCGCGCAAGACCCAGGTCCGTAGCTCAAAGGTCAAGGTCACACTTAGAAATTAAAGGATAGTGCATTGATGGGCGTTGTCCGGTCCATATCTTTGTCATCGATGGATGGATTTTCAAATAACTTGGCATGAATGTGTACCACAGTAAGACGACGTGTCGCGCGCAAGACCAGGTCCGTAGCTCAAAGGTCAAGGTCACACTTAGACATTAAGGATAGTGCATTGATGGGCGTGTCCGGTCCATATCTTGTCAACCATGGATGGAATTTTCAAATAACTTGGCATGAATGTGTACCACAGTAAGACGACGTGCTGCGCGCAAGACCCAGGTCCGTAGCTCAAAGGTCAAGGTCACACTTAGACGTTAAAGGTCATTTTTCATGATAGTGCATTGATGGGCGTGTCCGGTCCATATCTTTGTCATTCATGCATGGATTTTAAAATAACTACGCATGAATGTGTGGCACAGTAAGACGACGTGTCGCGCGCAAAACCCAGCTCCGTAGGTCAAAGGTCCTAAACTCTTAACATCGGCCATAACTACTCATTCAAAGTGCCATCGGGGGCATATGTCATCCTATGGAGACAGCTCTTGTTCATTTATGACTTAACTGTCCAATCGTCTGACTGCTTTTTAGGTTTTGTTTGTTTGTTTTGGGTTTAACGCCGTTTTTCAACAGTATTTCAGTTGTGTAATGGCGGGCAGTTAACCTAACCAGTGTTACTGTATTCTGTATCAGTGTTACTGTATTCTGTATCAGTACAAACATGTTCTACGCAAGTAACTGCCAGCAACCCCACATGAATCGGGTGGAAGACGAATGATTTCAGAAACAATGCTTCTTAGGTAACCAAAGCACGAAGTACTTGAGATGAGCTTTTATCATCACTTTAAGTCTTACATGAGTTTTTGTTCACAATTTTACACTCCAGAGGCCATAATTCTGGCCTAAACGTACAGGGTCATCTGTGGTCAAAAATCTAGTCCCTAGATCAGATACTGGAAAAAAAACTTACTACCAATTTCCTACATGCTGTTCAGGAAACGGTGCTGGAATACTAGTTGCAGAAATAAAATCTAGGTTTGTTTGTTAACTTGGTCAGTTAAGACTGTTAAAATTTTGGAAAACATTAACACTAGAGACCAAATTTTCTACTTCGTCTTCTAAAAACTAGACAGTCAAATCACTTGCATTAGGTCATCTGGTGTTGAAAACTAGGTTTGGCGAGCTATACATTAACTTAATGTTGGCGTATCCATTGAACACAAAGTGCTTAAGATGTGCTTTTATCATCACCCTAAGTCTTACATGCGTTTTTGTTCACAATTTTACACTCTAGAGGCCATAATTCTGGCCAAATCTTGATGAAACTGGATTGGAATATTAGCCCTGTTAAATCTCAGACGAGTTCGGAACTTGGTCAAAGTGGTAAAAAACTAGGTCAGATGATATAAAAAAGGTCAGGAAAAAACCGTATTACCAATTTCCTATCTGCTGTTAGAAAACTGTGCTGGAATACTAGCAGCAGAAATAAAATCTAGGTTAGTTTGTTTACTTAGTCACTAAGACTGTTAAATTTTTGGAAAACGTTGACACTAGAGACCAAATTTTCTGTCTGTTAGAAACTGGGTCAGATACAGTAAAAGAAAAAAAACTAGACCACAAGGTCAAATCACTTGCAATCCAGAAGAGGGTACGTTTTCTACCTAAACTATATAAAATCATGCCGGAATGTCTATCATCTTGTAAGCTAGGTCATCTGGCGTTAAAAACTAGGTTTGGCGAGCTATACGTTACTTCCCCTTGTTAACGTGACATATCAATTGTTGATGGTGTGACCTAACGCTTCGTTTTATTTTTCGTTGGATTTATGGGTGATAACTCACGGCTTCGTAGTCTAGCGTCTTGCCACCACCACTGCGACAGCTCTAGGACTATAGAAGACAAGGATAGTACCCTGCATTTTTTGATGTGTTAAGAGCCAGGTTGGTGGGACGACGTACATTTTTAAACTCTGGTTGCCTATTGTATCTACAAACTAGCTGTTGTACCGAATTCTGAAGTCTGTGGCGCCATCAACTCCTTTTTTTAAGAAACAGACTGTAAGGTACATGAAAAATTGACAAAACGAAATCGAACAACGAGAAAAGCTGCTCGACATATCGCGTGAAATCAGTACTTGGTAATGATTTTTCGTAAAATATTGACGGGTTTACGTAAAAAGACCGGGTGTATCAATAACGTAAGAAAGTCATTTGGATTTATTTTATCAATGATCCTATGTCGGGGAATATAAATCGTCTCCAACCAACAAGTATGATTCTGGCAATGCTAAAATCCTGGCTGACAGTGACTGTTCAATGATTAACAATCAAAACTTGCAGTTTTCATATATTGTAGTTGAAACATGTTACATGGAAACTGCGTAGATGCTGAAAAGAGCTTTGTCACGAGAAGCGTATCAATTTAAGTTGAGTGGTTTTTGAGCTTATTGATTTGCCAGACAACTTGGTAAGTGGCTTACTAGAGGTCTTAGTTGGTAAACAATCACATTGATGTGCGGAATTTTTCCGTCTTAGATTTTCCCATTGATTGTGTGTTCTATAAAATTGCTTTAGCTTCTTTGGTGCTTAACAATATTAACTGAAAAAAGAAAGCAATGAGTTGGGGTTTTTTTTTTTTCAATTTTTTAAGCGTTAATTCCTATCTTTTTCATGTACCGTGTAAACGTAAGTTTGAAACTGGAATATTCTAAAAAAAATTAAGAACAGAAAAACGCAGTACATTAGTACTTTTCGCGAATCACAATAGACTATGAAGATTTGAAAAGTGAAAATAATATAATGCAAAAACATATAATAGCCCGCTTAAGGTTGTTATCGGCTGAACAGAAGAGGGAGGCACTTCCGGAAAAGAATGTGCAGATAGAGAAATGGCTCAGCAAAGTGAACCAGCATTCAGAGCAGTGGGGACCTTCCACGCCCTCGAAGCTTTCTGATGCACGTGCCCGCAAACTAGCGGTGTTGGAACGCCAGGACAGCGGGCTAGAATCGGCTAGTGTCAGCGGCATTAGTTCCGCTACCCAAACATTTCTTCACTTAGGTAGGCAATTTATACAGTGTTAACGGTTAAATATTGCAACAGACGCTTGTAAAAATAAAGCAAATATTAAATAAATGATAGTAGTTAAAACATTTTACATATAAAAATGTATATGCTCTTTTGAAGATTGGCCTCTTATAGTGTATTACTAGATGATCCTACTACATCTGGTCAGTATTTTATAAATGTTAAATTAGGTCAAAATGCATTTAATTCGCAATATTTTCATCAAATACAGATGAATAAATATGGTACACCAGTCGCAACTCGCAAATAATCTAATGACTATTCCTTCTATAGAATTAAAAGATTTAATTTTGGATTTCTTTTCGTTTTTCTTGGTGTTCATGAACTTAAATGTAATTTAAAATAATGTCGAAATGAATATTTTAAAACATCTGTTTCATTTTATTCCGTAGATCGGAGATCTTGCCAGGACACGCCGGTACCATCTAGATCTAAATCTTTCTCGAGACTGGACCTGCCAGTTGCGGTACGGGTGTACCGGAAGTCTTGCCGTCGTCTCAGAATCCTGCCACTGCGCCGGGTACTGGGACAGTTTGGCCGTTCACGTATCATTCTAAGCGATTTATGTATGTCTCTGGACGATGTTAGGGCAACTTGTAGAGGTCTCATGGTATGTTACAATTTCCTACACGGAAACATTCTGATGTCAAATATATTTTAATGTCAGCTATTGTTTTTTTTTAATGTAAAGCCTTCTTTTCTTTACATCACCTGTCAGTAGATATAACACGTGGGTCTTCCTTGGGATGCTTAGGGCATAACGATTAGGTTTATGTTTGCATTTTGCAATATTAGACTATGCTGGTTCCCTTTCCAATCCGCTGTTAAGTAAGAGAAAATGCTACCGATCAGACGGCTAAGCCTACCCTGTATTCTCCATGTGCTGCTGTTTATTAAGTTGTTTCTTCTTTTTTTCAGCACGAAACGTCCGCTTCGTACCTAGATATTTCTGGAAATTCCCTTGGTGCCTGTGGTTGTGGGTATGTTCTACAAATGCTAGCGAGAAATCAGGATTTTAAGGAACTGGTATGACATGTGCTCTCTCATATATGCATTTGATTTCCCGTAGTCGGCACACGTTAATGATAGCACCTACTATGTAGATCTAACATTACTTAAAACGCTTTCTCTGTGAATTTGGAAAATTTGATCCCAGAAGATTTTCATACGGCATATGTTTATGAAATATGCAAAATAAATAAGAGTATTACAGTGGCATTTTTCCCTGTGCCAAATGAAGCTCGACTAGCTTTTATGAAATTGATTTTTCAGATTACTTTTATTCGGATATAAAGAAATTTGGTTGCCGTCGTCGAAACAGAATATCGAGTAACCGTTTATGTCGATACACTATTAAAAAAATATTCAAATTTAAATAAATCGACCAATTTTTCCAATGATCATGGTTAAAAAACGTTAACGTATGTGATGCTAACGTAAGTTAAAACGTTCAAGAGGTACAAACGTGGAATTCTGGAACTGCAATCTGTCCAGTAAACTTTGAGCGACTCTCCCATACCGAAATAACTGGATGGTATGGTGGCTGATTTAGGACATTTCACTATGTCGCGTTAAAGTTGGCGTGCGCGTAGCTTTTGTAGCACATTTTGCCGAGTGTCGTCCTGGTACGCGCGCAAACGCGCCATAACGGAATTTTGAAAGTTGTGTGTGTGGCTTTGGCGCGCACCATCGCGTCAGAAACGAAACTAACAACGTGACATAACGAAACATACTAGTAGATCGCAACATTTTATTTCGGCCTGGAGTGCGCGCCAAGGCGAGACAACGAAATATTTATTTTGTCCTTGCGCGCGTGCCAACATGCCAAAACGAA
This sequence comes from Mercenaria mercenaria, assembly GCF_021730395.1. Taxonomy (NCBI): domain Eukaryota; kingdom Metazoa; phylum Mollusca; class Bivalvia; order Venerida; family Veneridae; genus Mercenaria; species Mercenaria mercenaria. The sequence goes on from NC_069365.1 coordinate 52,863,081, forward strand.
ATCTTTGTATATGGAGCGCACGTGAACGCGGAGCAACGAAACATTTCAGTTCGTTTGGCGTGCACGAGAACGCGCCAACACGAATTTTTATTGACAGTGCCAAAGCCATCACGGAATAAAATGTTTCATTCTGTCACATTCGTTTTTTTCTCTGTTATCTGGCTTTGTTCGTTTCGTTTTGTCGCGTTGGCGCGCTCGCCAAAACGAACAGAAATGTTTAGTTGAGAAACGCATACTATTAAAGTGGAATTATGGGCATTTTTTCAAGTAAAAATCCAGCTGAAATAGCCGTGTGTGAAAAAAGGTCGAGGAAATTACAGCTTTAACCCAATATACCAAACTCTTCCTGTTACCAGTACGAAAAAATAACTTTCCAAATATGACTTTTCTTATTTTGACTTGGGCAGTCTTTTTAAGAAAAGTCAAACTGCACGCAGGAGTTGCTTCCCTTCAACTTCAGAAATCTCTACTTATAGGTAAGGGAGATCACTGCGTAGAAGATTGAAGAAAAGAACTATTATTTTATTAGTCCGATTTCTTTATCTATAAAGCACCAACGCGGCATCATCGTTAATTTAACATATTTAAATGCACAGCAGCTGAAAATTGCTTTTATAGAACATTCACCAAAAACACACTATGTGCAGTAAGATGCGCATAATGCCACTTTAAGAAAAGTCAAAAATGATTCTTATTCTAACATGACCAGCAAATAACCTACATACACATAGAAGAAAATCAATCAACGGTTATTTTGCCATAACCCATGCGCGTGCAAAGGATTGTACCGTATACCGCCAAACCCCGGCGTGCAATTCTTTTTATGAATGAAAGTCATGTAACGTTTACTAGCGTACAAATCGTGGTATCCGCGTACAACAGCAACAACAAAGTTTGGCTGCAAAATGGCATTAACAACTAATCTGTTGCGTACGGGAACAATCTGCGAGATTCGCAGTGGTTTTGGGGACTGGAGGGTAATTTATGAAAGGTTTGATGGCCATGTTACACAATATTTGCTGCAATCCTTTAAAAGCAATGGGAAAAATACATGGAGGAAATTTCAACAGCCAAATCCAGGTGCGCAGCACGATTGTAGTTCATGTCGTAAAAAGTAGTTACCATTTTTTCTAACACTGTTGTTTCAAGTATGTCGTGTTAAAATCGAAATAACAAGTTCCCTAGTGTGATTTATCGTAGAATAAGCCTTGGTTTTTCGTCATTATGCGAAACAATACTACGGCCTTCGTGATATATTCTTACGCTTAAGAACTCAAAACACGGGTTATTCTACGATAAACCACACTTGGCTTTGGAACTTATTATTTCTTAATGAATACACCTTTAGTTTAATAAATGTAGGGAAATTTTGAAAACAATGGTTGTTCACGACTTTGTAATCGACTTCAGCATATATGAAGACAATTTTATAACTGCGCGCAGCCATTTTTGTACGACGAACGACACGTGCACAATAAACAAGATGTAACGGCTCCATGCCGTTTCGTATTTTCGTATTTTGTTAAAAGTCAGAATTCTTCGGTGGTTATATTGCTCATGGAATTACATCTGGCTTTTCGTTCTTGTCGGGGAATACCGAAAGTCATTGAATATATCTCGTAATGAAATTGAAATTACCGTTTGTCATTAAGCGTCAAGGTTTTAAGTTAATTCCATTATCAGCATGTACATGTATGTTTTAAGCTGAGATTTCAAATTCTCTACGGAACATTTTTTGACACTGTTTTGCAGCGTCTTGCCGAGAACTGTCTAACAGGAGCAGGAATTTGGTCGGTGTTAAAGTACTTCCAGACATACAGAGTGATCACCGTACTGGATATTTCCGGTAACAGACTCACCGACCGGGACGGCATCGTTGTAGCTCAGATCATTAAGGTACGCTATAAATCACAACATCATTGCGAAAAACTGATTAAATTATATTCAAAGTCTTTTTCACAGTTTTAATTATCCCTACTTTCATAAGTAAATAAAATAAACAAAAACAAAAATGGAAATCCAAATTTCTGGTGAGCTACTTGTATCACGTGTGTAAAAAAAGAAACCTGTCATTTTCGATGTACCAAAAGACACTCTTGTGTGTGTAATGTCTCTTCTATCTGCCTCATGTGTACTAAGTGCACACTCAGTTTTGATTGTCTCTTCTGTATATCTGGTGCTTATGTACAAAGCGTGTATCTATCGTTTCTTATATGTCTTTTATCTTACAGTGCACCCTGGTGTGTTTAAAGCCACCTGTATGTGTCTCATGCATACACAGGGCACTGTTATGTGCCAACATTTTGAAGAAAAAAAAGTATCAAACAACGTCCGTTCTATATTTCATGTATCATATGTGTCTTTTCACAGATTAGTCCGCAACTTCGAGTATTACATGTACACCACAACGAGTTCAGAGATTTAGGTGGGAAAGCTATTGGCAGTGTAATAGGTAAATAACCATGTTTACTTATTATTCAGACCTGTGCAATTGTATGTATAATACTAATACATTACTTACAGTTCGATTACTAGGTCATACGTGTTTACACGTTTTCGCACCAAAATTTCTCCGCTTACAAAATGACCTTTCTACTGTTTGATTATGTTTTGTCTTATCTTGAGCTCACGTTTTTCTTATACTAGAAACACTAAAATATGGAAGCCGGAGTTAACAAAACGCAATCTTGAATGTTTACAAAACATGATGTTTACAAAAACGAACTGTACATGCAAGTGTATATGAAAGTCATATTACTCGGGTGCAAATGAATGCGAATGCCATATGCACATTATTACGTAGAATCGTGTAGGAAAGTCATATACCCATTACATGAGTGCAAATATATATGAAAGTCATTTACCAATTACTTAGGTGAAAGAATATAGGAAAGTAATTTACTTATCGCATAGTGCGGCAGTTTTCCTTTGATCTTTGCAGTATGTTAAACATGGTAACACACATTAATACTACAAAATCTGTGCTGATATTTTACAAAACTGTTCCGATATATATCGCAACACTTCTTCTCTACCGAGGTCCTATCGAGGGAGTATAATTTTTTCCTTTCAAAGAAAAGATGATTTTAGCTCCAATTTACAGTTCACAGAGAAAGAATAATCACAAAAACCTACATTTATAAAGTAAAAGAATCGCGAACGACAAGAAGAATAAAGTAAAAGAATAAATAAACTAGAATATTTCAAAAACTCGATTCAGAAATACATGAAATATATGAAATTCTGAGATTTCTCAAATGTTTCTTTTTCTTTGATTTTTTTTACAAACAAAACAACAAGTTTTACAATATGTTTGGCCAATGAAATGCAAAGATTTAAATCCAATGCAGACATCTGCTGGATACTTTTATCTGGGGAACACATTTTCTAAAACAGAAGTTTTAGTGTTTCAGACAGCGAGGCGCAGAAAGGGAATCAAAAGAGTAAAAATAATAATAAACAAATTTAAATGAAAATAATATATAAATTTTAATGATAAAACTATGCGATAAAACAGTTACAATATGTATAATGCTCGTGTGTTACATGGATATATCAGAGCTAGGGGTATATCTCGGTATTTTTCACTGCACATATCTGTCTCGGCCTACCAGTCTCGACGATATGTGCAGAGAAAAATACCCTCGATGTACCCCTAGCTCTGATATATCCTGGTAACACACTCTCACACATACTATAACTATTACATGTCATATACCCATGACTTAGGTGCTAGTGTGTATGAAAGTCATATATTTACTTCATGGGTGCAAATAAATATGAAAGTCATTTACCCATTACTTAGGTGCAAGAATATATGGAAGTCATATACCTATTACTTAGGTGCAAATAAACATGAATGTCATATACATCTTACTTATGAAAGTCATATACCTATTACAGTCTATTACTTATGTGCAAGAATATATGAAAGTTATCTAACAATTCGAAAGTTATCTAACAATGCAGGGTGATAGGAAAGTGATCAACAAAAGTCTTTGGACTTACCTCTTTATCCTGTTGATATATTATATTGTTGTAATGGAAATGTCAATATGGATGTCTGTAGTTGATATGAAAGTCATATATGCGTTTCTAAAGTGCATTTTGTTTATGAAAAATATGCGACCAAAAGTATATGAAAGTGATAAAAATGAAGTACAAATGAATACGAAAATCGCCTAAAAAGTCATATACCCAATTGTCTAGTTGCGAATATATATGGAAGTTATGATGCAAATAAAATAGTATATGAATGCCATATACCCATTACTTTAGTGACAATGTATATGAAAGTCATATACCCATTTTAGGAGTGAAACTATACAAAATCATTTACAAGGTTCAGATGTATGCGTGAGTCAAACATCCATTACTGAGGCACAAATGTATACATAAATCATACACTAGTGTCCAATTCATTGGTGCGAAATACTCCTTACCTGTCCAAAGGTGCTTAAAAATGTGCACATGTATGACAGATATCGTCCGAACACAAATGTGTGACAGACATGGTTATACAGATGTCTGCATTTCTATATCTGCGCTTCTACGGCCATGAAAATGTATGTGTTTGACACATGCTATCATATGGGTTAGCATACATATGATGCATGCAATTTGTACCGTTAAGGCGTTTTATTAAAAAAAATCTATTTTCAACAATCAATAGGTTTACTTAATATTTATTCATTTTCCTGTGTTTTTTCACCTTGGCCTATTATATGAGACTTATATATTGTCAATTATGAATGCAGTTAAATTCCAGAATATATACTCGACAAAAAAAGTTATGCAACAAAACATGTTTTATGCTTTAACTTATTTATTACTTAACGTACAAGTATAATTTATATATCAAATAAAATACAAGTCAATCTTAACAAAATACTGAAAACAGAATGAAAATTGAATTACCGGTTTCGGCAAATTTCATGTCACATAAGGTACCTGATCAAAAGTTGCAAAATTGCTGAGTGAATTTCAGTAGTGCGTGTATCCACCATTTTGCGCATTGCATTCAAGCAGACGACTCCTCATTGAAAACACAAGCTGGCGGATTTTCCGTTGTGGAATGAGAGCCCACTCGTATTGCAGAATGTTGGGCAGGTCGGCAAGTCTTGTCTGTCTTGTAATTCTTTTATTTACAGCACGCCCAAGAATGTCCCATAAGTGTTCGATGCATGCCAAATCTGGTGATATTGGTGGCCACTGTATCCGCTGAACTCCATGTTGGTTCAGAAAACTATCAACGATTCTGGCACGATGTGGTCTGGCATTGTCGTCCTGAAAAAAATGCAATATCACCAGAAAATCCACCAGCTTGTGTTTTCAATGAGGAGTCGTCTGCTTGAATGCAATGCGCAAAATGGTGGATACACGCACTATTGAAATTCACCCAGCAATTTTTGCAACTTTGATCAGGTACCCTATGTGACTTTGAACATGAAATTTGCCGAAACCGGTAATTCAATTTTCATTCTGTTTTCAGTATTTTGTTAAGATTGACTTGTAGTTTTATTTGATATATGAATTATACTTGTACGTTAAGTAATAAATAAGTTACAGCATAAAACATGTTTTGTTGCAGAACTTTTAATTAATATTAATAATGTCAGGGAAGAGATTCAAATTACCTATCTAAAGATGGGATTTCAATGAAAATGGCCGACCTCTGAGTGCGACCTTGACCTTTGAGCTAGAGGTCTTCTTATGGTGAACATTTGAGCCAAGTATTATAAAAATCCTTTGTTTAAATGCGTGGTTATAGACCTAATTTACCTTTGACTTTGTGTGACATTGATTTTTGAGCTGCGGGATATGTCTTGTATGAATCACGTAGTCTTGTTACTGGGAACATTTGTACCAATGGTAGGGTGACAATTGGGCCATTCAAGAAGTTGAACCCGGACCCAATTTTAACAAGGCAAGTTATATACCAAAATGTTTGTAAAGGTCTGAACTCTGAAGTTTTTCAGCCTGCCGGCATAAATTGGCATAAATGGTGGCGACCTGAGAAATCCAAGATGGCGTCCAAGGTGGCCGCCACAAATGTAATGATGACTATAATGTTTAAACACACCATCATGCCTACATTTTCATATGAATTTTAATTATTTTTCTTTTTAGTAGTTCACTACGATGAGTATCTTTTTAACATAAACTGCCTTAAATTATTAGGCAGATTTAAGATCATAAGGTCAAATAATCATAAAACTCAAATATCGGATAGATAAAAATATATATTTAGCATATGATTTCAGGACAATTTTCAAAAGTATTTATGCAAAAACATGTCCTTAAGTTCATTTTCAGTGTGCAGTACTCATAGTACCGTGAATGCTACTCAGTGAGCTGTACTCATGGTACCGTGAACACTACTCAGAGAGCAGAACTCACAGTACCGCGAATACTTCTCAATGATCAGTACTCACAGTGTCGTGAACACTTCTCAGTGAGCAGTAGGCCTACTCACATACCGTGAACAATACTCAGGGAGCAGTACTCACAGTACCGTAAATACTATTTAGTGAGCTGTACTCATGATAATGTGAACACTATTCAGTGAGCATTACTCTGACAGCGTCGTGAACACTACTCAGTGATCAGTAGTCTAAGTACCGTGAACACTACTAAGTGAGCAGTACTCACGGTAATGTGAACACTACTCAAAGCATCGTGAACACTACTCAGTGAGCAGTACTCACAATACCGTGAACACTATTCAGTGAGCAGAACTCACAGTTCCGTGATAACTACCCAGTGAGCAATATTCACAGTACAGTACCGTGAACACTACCCAGTATGTAGTACTCACAGTGCCGTGAACACTTCTAGATGATCAATGTTCTGTGAAAAGTACTCAGAGCTGTGATGACTCCACAGTGATCATTAGAAATGATCACTAAGAAATTGTAACCCCAGCACACTTAGAGTCCTTCCCACTGAACATTTTCTCACCACACTAAAAAGGGACACCGTTGTAAAAAAAAATGTGACCGTGCGACCACATACACGCATCACAGGACTGATGCCCCTTTCCCTGACGAAAAAGGGGCGACATTTTTGTCAACCTACCATATCCCCTTTTGGGATAGGTTATCAGTCAACTATTAAACAAGGGGTTTGAAGAAATAGTTTATATATGTCATCTTTTTTACATTTAAGCAGGGTAATAGTGTCAATTTGTTTTCAGTTTTGACATTTAATCCCGAATATGATTATATATCTTTTTGGAAAATATGACGATGATTATTTTTTCTGCTCCTGTAAAACTGATTTATTAGACTTTTAATTATTTCAATGACATCGTCGAAACGTATTAAAAACGTTTTATAATGTTCTATCAAGATGCATTTAAAGTTATGCGAAAATATACTCTATTTTTGTATGCAAATCTTTGCTTTAGGCAATATGCGCACAACAATTAAATAGCATTGAAAAACCTGTCTATGGATAATACGACATTATCCGTGTCCATGATGACAAATATAAATAAATGTACTAATATACAGAATTGAAAACAATTACCGTAAATGAACCAAATATGTAGCTATTCTGATGTTCTGACGTCATAATGGATAAAAAAACCCAAATATCCTTGAAGGAATACAAAACATAAAATAAAACTAGAAACTGACCACAAAATTTGTTTTTCATACCTGCATTACTTTAGGAAGAACATTAGACACATGTATCAATATGTATCAGCTTCTTCAAGTACTTTTCTGTTTTCTGCTTGTAATGCACATATACAGTCACATTAGAATGAGTACCTTTAACAACAGTTTTACTGTAAAACATCAATGTATCAGATAATCTTTTTGTGCCATTCTTTGAATTCTTTCAAAAGGATTTATAAGTTCTAATTCTCAAAACTACAAATAAGTGATAATGAATGGGTAAAATTTGTGTTTTTAGCAGGAATTTTATCTTTTGACATATTTTTTATCTTTAAATGTAACAATTTAAATGTTTTACAATTCATGAAAAGTGTGTTGCAATAATTCTATAAAACAAGTTTATTTCATCAAAAGTGAATGAAGAAAACCTTATTTAAAAAAAAAAAACAGCAGCTTTTTCGTTTTATGACCATGTTGGACGCCATCTTGGATTTCTCAGCTCGCCACCATATATGCCAAATTATGCCGGCACTTTCAGAATCTACAAACTTTTACGAACATTTCGGTATATGACATGCCTTGTTAAAAATGGGTCCGGCTTACCCCTAGAAATAGTGGACTTTCTTGGTCGAAGTCACCCTACCACAAGTACTGCCAAAATATATTGATAGTTTGGCAGAGTTGTTTCCTTGGTGCTCACGCTAGGATTTATGTTAATGGCTGCAGAGATTCTGACTTGTATAATGTACCATGACGAAAAATTTCCAGGATTTGAAAATTAGTCTGTAAAGAGGAAGTTTTGTACCTGGCTGGTTGGAAGTGTACCTCTAGCTTGAATGCCAACTAAAAGATTATGCCAAACGCATGTTATGGGACCTGTATCTCCATTCTTTTATCAACTGTGAGTCGGCGGTCTTACATTGAAAACTATTTAGAGCGGCATCTTGAAAAAAAATCAATTGTCTTTCCTCTACACAAAAATAACTGTTATTTATAGAGTGTAACTCCGTACAACGGAAGAGCATAAGTGCCAGGTGTATGTTATTTATTAACTCGAAATTTCGAGTTACTAACTCGCAATTTCGAGTTACGTATCTCGAAATTTCGAATTGCTAAGTCGAAATTTCGTGTTAGTAACTCGAAATTTCGAGATTCGTAATTCGAAGTTTCGAGATATTAACTCGAATTTTCGAATTAATAAGTAACATAGGGGAGACCGGGGCTAGTTGGTACACTTTTTAGATTTTTTGGTGTACGTTCTAAACTAATACACCAGTTTCGGATTCGATACTATTTTCAGAAAGCTCACTCTACCGACCATCAAATAAATGCTGTGGTTCCCCAAAGGGAAGTATTCAACAGCTTGAAAGGTTCGGTTGAATCAGCCAGGTCGAATGTAACAACTTACCCCGCCATCGGGGCAAGTTGTTACATAGATTGGGGCAAGTTGTTACAAACTGTACTTCGTCATAAAAATAACAAAATTGCTAATTTATTTTGCTTTTAACTTTATAAACTTCAAAAACTTTCAACGCAGCAACAAAGAACATCATTCTGCATACTTCAGTAAACCTAAATACTAGTTTCAAACACAGCATTTTTTTTTAAATATTAATAGTATCCTTAAAATGTTCTGTCTATTTAAACTTACATTCAAGTTTCAAAGACACTCACTTATTCAAAAGTCTATAGTATCCTTGAAATTTTCTAATTGTAAAATCATAACAATGTAGCTTCAAATAAGAACACATAACATGACAACATAATCGCATAAATGGTTTGCAAGTACGACTCGACTTGCTGTGCTGACTTGGCTTTCAAGTGCTTCCGTACTGTACCCCCACAAGCTAAGTCGTTGTCGTTCACGGTCGCATCTGGACAAGGCTGAGGGCGATCTGTTACATAGGAAGCGCCAAACTATGTCTCCTCAAAAGTGTCTTCATTGAAAGGGTGAATTCCTGTAACCTGAATAAAAAAGCGTTAAATGTTTATGAAATCATCCTTATTTTTTCATAGACTTATCTGCATTGTTATGATAACGCTGAAAGCGTAATTGAAACAAATAGCTTATAAATCTAGATCTAAAAAATTTTGTTTAGAAACTGAATATTTCTGATCTTGCAAATTCACATACATTAGTTTTTCATTGTTAGTAAAATAAAAAATATTTTGATTAATAATTGTAAAGAGGCATGATCTAGTATACAATAAAAGATATCGTGTGGTGTTGAGGACCCGTTTGTGTTTCGTATATAATCTCTCACATCTGAAAAACAAGATAGATCTAGATGATTATATAAGATGATGTTATGATATAGATCTATCTAGATTTATAAACGTGTATTCTATAACGATGGGTATAGATCTATAAATATGTTGAGGTCATTTTTTTCATACTTGAAATTAATACAGAGTATTTCAGCTTTCCTACCCATTAAACCTACGAGATCTAGCCTATTCTGAAATTCACCAGATGTAAAATGACGCTTAAACCAAATAGTGGTTGTCTACATGCAAAATTATAACCAGTTTTGCACAAAAGTAACTCACAAATTGAAACAAAATATTGTTGGTACACTGTAAAAACGTGCCCCGTGGTGTGTGTACCAACTTGCCCCATCCCTACCTCGTGTGACATAAACCAAGCTGGACAATTCAGATGTTATATTTTACTGTTTTGAACTCAAGAAATTGTACTCATTATATGGTGCAAAGGTTTCATTCTGATTCGGAGCAATATATTTCAATTATTGAATAAATGAGAATTTTTTTCGGAAAAATTAGGAAAATTGCTTTTGAGGCTAAAATTTGACTTTAGTGTAATTTTTTCAAAAATACCTTTCTCTTGGTCTTCAGGCTTCCGGAAAAAATGGCGGTATTGAAATCCTGTAGATTCTAGAAATCGATGACTTTATAAACTACGTCATCTTTTCAAAACAAGCGCTGTAACAACCTGCCCCGTGTATCAACTAGCCCCAGTCTCCCCTACACCTGGTACTAATGCTCTTCCGTACTTTCGTATGTAAAATTGTTAGTCGAGTTAATGTAAATACCATCAGGTCGTCTATAAATTGAAACACTTTTGGATATGTCACGCCGTTTTTGAATCGAAACAACTGCTGTGCCATTAATAATAGAATTTAATTTAAGAATTATTGTAAAAGGCAAGGAATGTTTGACGATAAGTTACTTTTATATGAAAGTCATCATTAAGCCTTTCATAACGCTGAAAAAAATTTAAAATCGGACCACTATTTAAAAAGATATGGCAGTTTAAAATTTAAGAAAATGGCTGATCTTGGAGGCATCCATTTTAGAGTGTTGATGACATCATTTACACGCTGTTGAATTCTTTATTCAGCAAATAACCATTTTATATGTTTCTTGAGTGTAAGATGTAAAACATGGTAATTTCTTTCACTATAGCTAAAAGTAGAGAAATTATTTGACAGAAAGAAGTAAATACAGTTCAAATATGTATCTAGAAGTTTAATAAATCCGCCATTTTGTCTTTGTTGCCATGGAAACAAGATGGCCGCCATTTTTTATCAAATATTTAAATGGTCATAACTTTCTCATTTTTAAGCCGATTTTGAAAATTCTTTCACTTCTTTAAATGATTTAAGAAATCCTAGCAGACGGAATCAACATAAGAACAACATTGCCTTTCCCTCAGGTTGTGAAGTAGACGAAGTGGTTTATAATAATCTACTCTAAAATTCTAGTGGATACATTAAAATGCACTGGCCAATGCATTCGAAAACGCAATCATTTATCGGACAGATCTCCATTTATATATGACACTGGTCAGTATTATTTGTAAACAGTATTGGTTGAGCTTAAAGACTATTTAAAAGCGATTTATTAACATGAATGGCCATGTCTATTAAGACCCATGGTTGAGTTTATTTATTCTGCCGATTAAGTTAAAGCAAGGCCAAACTGCTTAAACCAGAACGAAGACAATAAAACGCTTTAAAGAAGTACGAAGGGACAATATTATTCATTTATTAGTTTTACGTGTTTTATACTAGAATAGCGCTTACGCAATTCAATTCCTGTTATAGCATAGAATCCCTGTGGATACGTCGGTACCTTTGCCCTACCAAGCTCGGGCACTAACCAATCATAACACGAAAAAAAAAACAACATGCGTTTTCCCTACATTTGACTTAAATAAAAGGGAGTAAGAACTATACATAGCTAAACTTTTTCATCACAAGTTATTTGTTAAAATGTTTTGCGCTTCTTAAAATTATGAAAGTGTTGTTGGGTCTGAAACATCCCATTTACATTTCTGAGGATGTGTTCATTCTCAGCTGCCTAGAAGCACGAACATTTTCATTAACTTTTCTTTGCTTTTATACTGATACTGGTAAACATTATAACAGTTTGATTACTCCGGGACCTATACTCGTCAACTCTTCATGTCTGAAACTTGAACCTGGATTTAGGAGCTGCAAATTTTCGGTTGGCCATAAATTTGTCTCTAACATTTTCATACTGTTGAAATTTTGCTTAGAATTTCGCTGAGTCATCATTAGGTGTAAAGTGAAGGCCGCGCTAGGTTTTCTGCAAAATTTCCATCCAATCTATGTATATTTGACACAGAAAATGAGCATACACATGATACAGTATTCTAAAATCTTAGTTTCAGACTTTACACGTCCATGAATGGAAATTGGTCCAGTATACTCTCCGTTACTTCACGTATACATGTATAGTAACAGGTATATGCAAATATTTGTGAAAAATATTATGCAGCACATGGGTTACTAATTGTTCGTATTGACCGCATTATTTTATGAAAGAAAGACGGTCATATAAACATTGTTGCCGGTTGCTATAGACGTGGTCAGTAGATATAAATACAGCTGGCCACTGACACGTACCGGTCAGTTTTTCTACGTTTAGTCAAATCCGACGTGCCAGGAGATTACTAAAAGGTAAAGATGTTTAAAATTATTTTTCTCTCCCTTGTATAAATGTATTCAATGCAATGCATGCATAGTATTTAATTTAATGCAGGACTCGCATAGTGCTGAATGTAATGCAGTGCATGCGTAGTACTTAATTTAATGCAGTGCATGCGTAGTACTTTTAAATTTAATACATAGTACTTAATTTAATGCAGTGCATGCGTAGTACTTTTAAATTTAATACATAGTACTTAATTTAATGCAGTGCATGTAGAGTACTAAATTTAATACATAGTACTTAATTTAATGCAGTGCATGTAGAGTACAAAATTTAATACATAGTACTTAATTTAATGCAGTGCATGTAAAGTACTAAATTTAATGTATAGTACTTAATTTAATGCAGTGCATGTAGAGTACTAAATTTAGTGTATAGTACATATTCCTCTCGTTGATTAGGTGATGTTTGCTGGTATGAGACCTTAATAGCAAGCTGTTGAGCGTTTTTGGAAATACACGAACTTACTGTCTGCTCTCGCTTTCTTTGACAATATAGAACGTATATTTATAAATGTCTATTTTGAAATGTACGCATGAAATTTTTTTTTATAGATGCATGATAAGCAAAGCTGCAAAAATTTGAATATATACATTTCGAGACTTGAATTTTGTTTTTGCTTTGTATATCTAGACAGTATGTGTTGTACTTCGGGCTATTCTAATTTTGTATTTGTTACAATTATGCCCCTTTTTCTTTTCAAAAGATACGACATCAGAGCTAAAAGGGACTTTGCTGAGATATTAAAAGCGAAATGAAAAGTTTAGAAAAAGTACTTTTTAACTAGATAAATTATCTAGTCGGTAGTCAGCTTAAGAATGGCCAGTTGCTGTAGAAATTCTCAGTCAAAATAACATTTTTTCGTTCATATTAACTAATATGGTCAGTCTTTATAAGCACGATTTAAAATAGCATGTTTTTTGGAAGACATGCTAGGTATAAATCCGACTGTTTGGTTGGGCATTTCTTTGCTATTTCTTACATTCCACCAAGTAATAATACAATTTGCATGGAAATAATATATCTGTGGCTTTTTAAAGAATTTACCAGATTAATATACATTAATGACTTTGTGAAAGCCCATACAAAATTAACACGTTAATTCTTAGTACTAAGTAGGCATAGATCTAATTTACTACAAATTATTCTGTTTAAAAAATATAGCACAGTTATTTGTCTGTATTTGTCTGTATCGAAATGGTTAATATATATATATATATATTTGCCTTCTAGGGTTATATACAGAAAATGAAAATGAAATAAAAAGTCACTGATAATATACATTAATGTTAAGCCTTTAGTACTTGAAACAAGATAACATTTTGTCAGTTTCTTTCGTGTCAAGGTAGGACGTATGTATAAAAGATGCGAATAGATGCTGACCATTTATAAAATGCTGATGTTTTGTTTATTCCAGATGGCTTGCCCTGCATGTAAGAATGGCGGTTCTTGTTTTAAGTGCGACAAATGTGGCGCTTTACAGTGCAAGAATAAATCGTGCAAGAACTTTAGTCCTAAGGCAGCCAGCGGTTGTGCAAGTTGTGGCAAGTCTGGGGGCCAGAAATCTGTATAGATAATAACTCCTGTACGTATAAAGGTATGTTTTGTTTATTTCCTTAGAAATGATGACATGAAAACATGGTCTGAGAAAGTATTTGGTGAATAAATTATGAATGCCTTTAGAGTGTACGTACTTGAAACTTCAGTTGATCTTTTATCAGTGTTAAACAATGAGACACATTGTTGTGTTTACATAAAAGCGGCATAATTACAGTACAAAATCAAATATAAGCGTTTAATAAACTCATTTGAAACTATGAAACACTCTTAAAACAATAAAACTTCTTGATTAAGATGTGAAAATGAAAGCAGTATGGATGTTCATGCACAAGTAAACTTAAAAACCAAACTTAAACAAACAACAACAATCTACCCCACAACGAAATTGAGAAGAAACGCACATAGTTTTACATATTACAGTTATATCAGCACATAATCATGAGAATTTGTCCGTGTCTTAGAAATGAAGAATTTCAAATGGCGACATTATTGGTTTTGTTTCTTTTTGTAGACTGTCCGGAGAATGGAACAAACACGACAGACATCATCCATCGTTTCGTAGCTAAAATAGAATTGTGTCAGTCATGTATTTTTCTTTATATGAATCATAAATATTTTCATTGAGAGCTTAGACTCTGTGTTTAGTTCATTGCCATATATTTTCGCATTTGTCCAATAAATACTTCTCTCCTTAATCCTTATTTGTTTTTACTCCAAACCAAAGATCAAACAAGAAAAAAGACATTCTTCGCCCCTTACCCCACCCCACAAAAAATAAAACCCTACAGACTATATACTAGCGGAAAAAAGAAACTGTGCATGTGTAAAATGTTCATGTATCGCTCAATTTTATAAATTAAAGCTTGAAACTTTACACAGGTAAGCTGTGTATCCCTCTCGGTCATTTACACTGGTCAGTGCATGAGTTGCACGGGTATTTTGTCTGTCTGGCCAATGTTGTTTTTTTTTTGCGATTTCTTATATACCTCCTAAGTTATAGCATATTATACCCATGCACAGTTTCTTTTTTCCGCTAGTATATGTACGAGTGTTTATGAATGACTGACATTAGGGGGCAAGGGACAGTAAGTTTGAAAACTCCACAACTCTGCGCTGATACCAGTGCGAAAAAAATCATAAAAAATCCAATTTCGACAAATTCAAGGCAATTGTTGAGCGAATGTCTCGCATAGACATAACACTTCATTATGTGACATTTTCAGTCTGCCGATTATGTTGCTTCTGTGATAAAAACGAGTAAAACGCAGGTTTCAGGACACTAAATTTTTAGACAAAAATGGCCCAAAATGCTCTCCTTGCGCGACCTGTACCGTATTATCTGCAAACGAATGACCTAAAACACATGCATATTTTTAAAGCATGTGGCCAGACGAAAATAATGGTGGGAAGAAAAGTATCACATAACCGTTTACTTTTCCGCAAATTTGAGCTGAAGCTGGAGGATGGAGGATGTTTCCAATTCGTCTGACTTCCGTTACCTCAGGTAAAGTTTTAGACCCCGGCCGTCTACATGGAGCTAGGAAAATCGATACATGCACATATTTATTTTACACAATAATCACTCGTACGCAGGAATCCTTAGTTCTATAAACATCATAAATAACCAGTTGAATATATATGCCTGTAAAGTACCTATGTCTATTTTATTTAAAAAACGTACCCGGGCCAAATGCGAAACTGGCCCCTGCCACTTTAACGCAAAATATATAGACAAAGTAAAGGGAAGAAAATAATAAAGGAACACCGCCTTTGAACGATATATGACAAAAACACCATTGAAATAATGTAGTGGATAAAAAAAAACCAAACATTCAGTCAATTTACAATATACTTATATTCCAACGTTTCGGCTACATGCCTCCTTCAGGGCATTGGAAACTCAAAACCGGTTAATGGTGCGCACAAAACAGCCCGCGTTTCCCCCAGCATGTTTTAAAGTAACAGGAAAGTCTATGAAATAAAATTTATCCCCGACAGGAGAACCTCTAGCAATGTCAGCAGAAGGCACGAGATCAAAGTGCAGACCACAAAAGCGCTCAAGTAAAAATTAAAACAACATGACTTTGAAATAAAAAATTGAAATATTGAAATCGTTTCTCTTTTGGAATATATATACAAGAGGCTTTGAAGAAAGGTGTCTGTGTTTGGAAGTGTAATTGTTGCTCTTTATAACAGGCTTATTGACCATCCATAGCCTATTCATTTGAAAACATAAAACAACTTTTTCTCAGCTATTTTATTTTCACAAAAAAATATGTAACTATTGTGGTATGACCAAATTTGGAGAAATAAAGATGCCAATATGTTGAGGAATATAACTTTAACACTTCACATTACTCTAAAACTCATTCCATTTAAACATTTTTTGTAAAGGAACAAAGCCAAAAATAATCCATTCATTGGGTTGAAGAATTAACAAGTCGAGAGTGTCCTTCTTTCACATATTGCACGATTTGCGTGCTATTATAAAATTGCGGAGTTATTGTCCTCTTTAAGGCAAAGACAATTCGTCGATTTGTGTCTCTGAACTACACAAACTAATACGCCGATACTTCAAAAAGAAATATTACTGATAACTACGGCGTTCCGTGTGGACCGTCGTTGTTTCTTCAGCTCCACATGCAATGTGTTGACGCGAGAACGTGATGTAATGGAACGAAATCACAATACGAGGCACGAACGTACGATGCGAGGGCGCTATACATGTGTTTAATATTTCACTTTTGCACCGTGTTCTCGTGCCATCTCCGTTTCAAACTAATAGGACGAGGCAATAGGCTATCCTTAGGACGGCCAGGCACATATTAATACAATCTCGCCAGGCATATATATGTTTTTGACAACACAGAAAATGACGTCACTCGACCATCAGCTATTTCCGAAAGTAAAGAAAATGAAAGTAGAAATGCTAAACTTGAAAACGAAAGCCGTGTTTTGATTCGTAGATATAGGCAGGGGTCACGCGCAGGGGTCACCCCATCTAAATGTATGTATTTTTTTTTTTTTGGTATTGGCTATTGGGGAGTCAATTTTCAGCATCTTCTAACGAATTGAAATTACCTGGGCTTTAGTATGGCATGTCAGCTTTTCATCTACGAAAAGATATTTGAGTCGGGATAAACACAAATCCCACAGGGGTCCGAAACGGACCAAGGGTACATTGATAATTTTGGAACTTCATCAAATCGCTGAAAAGGTCGTTTTTGATGTTGTCTGAGAGTGTCAGTTTATGCCTCGGATGTAAGATATAACCGTATTTGAGAGCTGCAGACCTAGACATTTCAGAAATATTTTCAAAATAAATTTCATGTAATAAATGTTGATTCAACGGAAGCGTGAAAGGGCCATCAGACGCTGATACGTTTTATTACGTTATTGCTGCGGAAAGGACATGATTGAACGATAGTACAACATCATATCACACATGATATTCTTGCATGCTATGTTTGCATGGTCGCGCCATCATATTTTTTTTTTAAAAAGACATGCACAATAGAGAATATACGAGTTTTTTTAAAACGGGAATTAAGAATAAAAAAATTTCAAAATTATACTTTACACTGTGTTTCCAAATATAATGTAATTATTTACAAACTTTGAGCAGCCTCATGGAAAAGAGGATGTTTTTAAATTATTAAATCGTACCAGTTTAAAATTATTTTGTATGTTTGTGTATATATCATTCTGGCAGATATTACACTTTAACATTCATACTAGAGAGATGCCTCATTTATTGCACAATACCAAAATTGAATATTTGAACCAACAAAGGCAGTATCCGGGGTATAATCAATATATACGCGGGTGTTATTTAATATTTCTGTACATTTTTGAAGCGAAAGAACATGTTTCAAACTTTAACAAAAGAGTGATGGGACATGGTACTCCCTCAACTATCGAACAACAAAACAAGGACTAAGAGATGGCTTACTAAAATATTCAGATCTCAGTACAACCCCTCCAGAGCGGCCCTCTCTTAAGCAAAAACCTCTCTATAACAACATCATCAGAATTTCCCTGAGCTGAAATATACTAGAAAATTTACCTCTCTAGAACAACAACCTCTACAGTCAATATTTGTATCTACCAAAGAGTGTTGCTCTACAGAGGTTGCACTGTATATCTATTGTAATATTTCAAGTCCGTGGAGTGTGTGCGTTTTGACGTGAAGTTAGAACGTAACGATTTTATCTTTTCAGATTACTGCAACTGCCAAAGTAAAAGGAACTATATTTGAAGCTGTAAATATAGAATATATACATCGCGGTTTCGGTATTATATACATCGTTGTATTTTTTTGTTAAAAATTATATATGGTAAATATGTTTTTTAAAGTGTTAATTAATGTTGTGGAAATATCTAGAAAACATTGAGGAATTAATAAGAATTAGATCTTTGTTTAATGTTACAAATGAACATGTATTTTTCCTGATTGGATGCACTTTCTGTTTTCTATTGATCTAATAATAAAGTGAGTGTCACAAATTGACATACGGGCCTTATTTTATCTGTAGTGTAAATGCAGGTATTGCATCATCTTTTTGTAAATTTTTGAGTTATTGAGGTAAATGTCAGATTTCACGCATAAAATACCTCTCATGTTTTTCTGTATTTCATAACTTAAATTTCCATGTAAATTTCATTAAATTCTGTTCAGTAATAAGAAAGTTGATATTTTGTAAACTTCAGTAATTTATGTTTTTATCCCCAAAACCACTATAATGGGCCTCAAATTGTCAATTTAAATCCGCGCCAAAGTAGTTAGATTCCCCGGCTATATCGTGAATCCCGTGGAAACACAAATAGTCGGAGTCCACGGCTTAGCCGTGAATCCCATGAAATTTAGTATTTGGCGGGACATTATCCTTTAAATAGACTGGACTAGATATGCCTTGGGCACACCACCTTCCGACTTTATAGACGAATCTATGTCTGAATTATTTTCTTGCTAGA
Source organism: Mercenaria mercenaria (assembly GCF_021730395.1). Classification (NCBI taxonomy): domain Eukaryota; kingdom Metazoa; phylum Mollusca; class Bivalvia; order Venerida; family Veneridae; genus Mercenaria; species Mercenaria mercenaria. The sequence goes on from NC_069365.1 coordinate 52,882,214, forward strand.
AATTTATGCTCGATCGAGGTAAGAAATTTATTTGTTAGATTTTTGTATGATTTTTACATTACGATTTTTATTTGGTAAATTTTTGTGCATTCTACAGAATTCTGTAACATTTACTTTTCGGCATATGATTTTGGCCAGTTTCGGTATGTCAGGATAATTTATTAAATTTTTCAGACTTTTGTAAATTATTTGGAAAGAGGAATCTAAAATGTTTCATTTATATAAGATGTTAAATTTGTACTGAAATTTGTATCGTGATAATTGTAAAGCACTGTTTCAAAAACTTATGTCAAACATTTCGTTATTATGGAACGCCATTACTGCATTGTATTGTTATGTATAAATTTATATGGCAAGTCTAGTACCATGTATATATTATTGTAATATGAAATTGTGTGACAGTCTATTGCATACACATACAATGTCCGTTTTGTTGTATGGCATTAGATATTATATGGATGCCAACTATCATATAACGTTTGATTTACATTGAATTTTGTTAATGTTAATTTGTAGTTGTAAATAATAGCTGCAGTTTATCATGTCCGTATCTATAATGTTTCATCATATACTTTTCATATCATTTCATACTTTAACTTTAGTCTTTTAAGTAAGTAATCTTTGTAATAATGGAAGTAATAAGTGACGTATTTTAATCATGTGACGTTTGAACTTAGTAGCACATATGTTTTGTATAAGTAGCACGTATTATTTATGGGAGCCTACGGAGGTATGGTGTACCCAAAGGAGCAGTTTTATGCCCTGACTTATTTGTTTTGCTATGGTGCTTACCATATGTTATATATTTTAGCTTCTTCCGCCAGACGATTTTTCCTGGTGATGCCATAACCCGGAAGTACAATGCCCGAGGTTCACTTGTCTTCACTCGCCTGGATGTGATATTCCCAGCGCAGAGCTTTCGTCCCATGGTTGTGCCGTAAACCGCAAAGACGGTGATTTTTGTTATCCTCTGAAGTCAGCTCAGGGATGCAATCACCTACCACCATAGGGAGCCAACACGGAATCAACGTATTCACGGTTTAAAGGGACTGAATTCAGAAAGCTACGTTATGTTTGTGCTACTTAAAGTTCACAATTACATTAAAGACCTGTGTCACGTCAGATTAGAATGGACTATAAGAACTTTTGTATCTAGAGATACTGAACTTTCTTTTTTTTCTTTCTTATAATCAGTTTTTTTTTCTTTTCATATCTATTCATTGTTAATAATCATCTTATGTAAATAAATTTGTAAATATTGTAAAGGGTGTTGATTTGTTTTGATGGTTACTGTCGCCGGTACGGCCTTTCCTGTCACAGTGAGTATACCTATTTTTCATGTTGTTACTGATAAATGGTGTTAAATTGATTACTAACATTTCTGAATACTCTATAGCAAGAACGTATTTGCTAAAGTCACAGTGTCTTATTATTTTATTTATTTATTTATTTATTTATTTTGAATTTTCAGTTTTCACTTCAGTGAGGGTTATTAAAAGTCCTAGAGGGTTATTAAAAGTCCCAGAATGATTGATATTATTGTGATAGGCTCCGACTTTGGAAAAAAAATATCCAGAATGAAAATTTTAATCGTAACATCGAGGAATGTAATATTTACACTTCACGTAACACGGAAAGTCGTTAAATCAAAACAATTATTCTGTTCAATGGCTCTCGTATTTGTTTTTAATATCAGCATAGTTTACGTGTGATGTTTTATAATCAAGAAGTGGGATATTTTGGAGACAGAAAAAAACAAACACAACCAGAGACAGACGTTTGAACACACAGGGTAAATATCATTATCATATACAATGAATTATCATTTTAATTAATATAAAGCACTGTTAATTAGTTATAACAGCTAAATAAAGCCACATACAGGTACAGTTGTATTTTATAAACAACTATAAATATTAAAAGTATTTTATGCGTGATAATCAGTGTTGTGGAAAATATCTGGCACAAATGATTTTAGTATGGAATATACCTGTATTTCAGTAAATGTGTTTAATTTATATTCTTTTTTGTTGGGTTTATTGTCTCACGACACAATTATAGGTCATACAGCGATTTTCCAGCTTTGGTGGTGGAAGAAGACCCCAGGTGCCCCTCCGTTCATTATTTGAGCCGTGCCATGGGAAAACCAACATAGTGGCTTTGCGACCAGCATGGATCCAGACCAGCCTGCGCATCCGCGCAGTCTGGTCAGGATCCATGCTGTTCGCTAACAGTTTCTCTAATTCCAATATGCTTTGAAAGCGAACAGCATGGATCCTGACCAGACTGCGCGGATGCCCAGGCTGGTCTGGATCCATGCTGGTCGCAAAGCCACTATGTTGGTTTTATCATGGCACGGCTCATTTCATCTTGGGCGGGCACCTGGGTAGAACCACTGACCTTCCGTAAGCAAACTAGATGGCTTCGTCACATGAAGAATTCATTCTTCGAATGAGGCTCGAACCCACATCGGTTAATCTGTATTCATATGTCATGTAAAACAAAATAACATACCTCTTTAACCCTTATCATGCTGGACACGACTGATTCTGCCTTTGCGACCAGTATAGATCATGATCAGCCTGCACATCCGTGCAGTCTGGTCATGGTCTGCACTGTTCGCCATTCAGTCAGTATATTTTGGTAAGCACCCCTTTTGATAGTTAATGGTACTGTCCAAATTGAAAGATGGACAAGTTCATTATAGAAATTTAGCAGGGTAAGGGTTAAATGACTGAAACATATTCTATATATAAACATATATTTTCAGATGTCTTGCCCAGTTTGTAAAAATGGGGGTTGCTGTTTCCAGTGCGACAAATGTGGTGTGAAGCAGTGCAAGAACAAATCCTGCAACTATATAATCCAGCTGCTGCCAGCAAGTGTGCCAGTTGTGGAAAATCTGGTGGACAAAAGAAAGTCTAATAATGCGTTGAAATCTGTTACAAGTGACTGCGTTGAAATCTGTTATAATTGACACAGTGGGCAGTACATATATTCTCTAACAGTCTATAACCTGAACTCTCGCAGCAGCTTAACTGGTATATTTTGCACAAGACGTAGCTTAAAATTATACAATGCAATGGTCGTATGACTTTCACCTGTATTGCTTCTAGACTCGGGCACAACGCTGCAACATTTGATCAAATTAGAATTTCACACAAAAATGTTTGTCTTGATGAGGGGTAGTTAACACTGAAAACTGAAAAAACTAATGCGAACTATGGTGATGTAATCATTTTCTCGGACAAAAGTGTGTTACACTAGCTTATGCCACATATGATTTGTTCAAAGGGGGAAAATGTACACATTAAACGTTTTCAAAAAGTATAGTTTTTCCAGTTATGCTCAAAATATTGTTCTTTTTTCACTTAATATTTTACTCACAGACGTGCGTGTTTCTGTGATAAAGTTTTTAAAAAAATGAATAAAAATGAGCTGTGCCATGAGAAAACCGACATAGTGGGTTTGCGACCAGCATGGATCCAGACCAGCCTGCGCATCCGCGCAGTCTGGTCAGGATCCATGCTGTTCGCTAACAGTTTCTCCAATTCCAATAGGCTTTAAAAGCGAACAGCATGGAGCCTGACCAGACTGCGCGGATGCGCAGGCTGGTCTGGATCCATGCTGGTCGCAAACCCACTATGTTGGTTTTCTCATGGCACGGCTCAAATGTGTCTGTAAACCGTGCCTTTCAAATAAAAGGTGAATGTTGGTATTGTAAATAACACATAATAAAATGCAAAGTATTATGTAGTTTTCTTTTGTCTTTATATTTATAGCATCTAACATACATATTGCTAAAAACACTATAGATATGAATAAAATGGTATCGGGAAATTAAAATTAAAAAACAACAACAACAAAAATAAAACACACTCTATGTGTACATACATTCAATAATATGTATTTTTTTTATATTTAAACATTTCCTGCTTAACCAAGTGTCTATAATTATTAGGAGTTAGTCAGTTGCCCTTATAAAGTAAGTTGGTTATGCGAATAATTATCTTATAAGATTCTAGCATTTAATTGTCTAAAAGGTGGTCACGTGATGATTCCCTATATTTCTATTGAGGGTCAGTAGATTTTCATGTTGTTCTCAGGCTAAAGATCAGTGGTCGATAAAACAAATCAATTATAGGGTTTATTAGTGACCCTCCTTGGAAATATGTGGGTTCAGTATGATAAATATGTGGATTTGGCTGACGCCTCGTCCCCATTTATCCTACAGAGCCCACATATTTCCATGGCTTCTATTCTATCGGACGAGATATAGATATGTCACGTGCCGGCTCGATATATTCCGTATCGTTTGACGGCTGATTTCTGCCATTTCGTTCTGGTGCATACGACAAATACTGTATTTTGTCGAGTTGGCACATTTGAAGAGCGCCAATATGCCTACAAGAACGACAAATCATAGCGCCAGTATGAAAAAAAAACGGTATTTATGGTGTCGGTGCAATTTTTTGTTGTTCTCGCTAGTTAGCGTTTTAGCGCCCTTCAAACGTGCCACAACAAAAAAACAACAACTATTTTGTCGCTGTGGCATGTTGGCGCGTTTAAAGGGTGCCAACACATCGGAACGACAAATAAACGTGCCAATACCTATGTTATAAGAGAGCCTCGTGGAAAATTAGCGTCAGCTAAATGAGTTACCTTCTATAAAGAATTTACTTACTTACTTCTTAGTTACTTAGTAAGTGACATAAGACACAGATTTCTTCTTTGTGTTAACATATTATGGAACTGTTACAGTAAAACCTCTTCTATACGGAATTCTGTTTAGGTTGTTTGTCTCATCAGGTCGGCAATGCAGATGATTTAATATTTCAGGGGCAACGAATGGACTTCAGGAACTGGACCTAAGCTGGAATCACTTGAGACAACGAGGAGCTATTGGTCTCGCTAAGGGACTTGAGGTGAAATTATTTTATAAACTAAGTGTATGCATACTTAATACTAGTATCTGCATGTGTACAAGTGCTGAACATTATATTGGTAAGATTATGGTGTGTTCCACGTGTGCCAATCATAAAATATGTAGTTGTTACAGCAAACTTCATCTTTTCTTAGGGGAAGGAGTGATGATGTGGGTTATCGACTGTTTTTTATTATTATTATTATTATATAAGGCAGTGAAAACATAATGATTACAGACAATTTCTGTCTTCGCACACTATATTTTAACCATAACAGTAAGATTCTCTCTCATAACTAGGGGATTGGGGGATGCCGAAATCACACACGGGGAATACTTACTCAATAACACAGCCTACACATTAGACTGGCATCAATCGTTAGTCCGTTAAAATAAACAACTCTGCTATAAAATCCTCTTAAGTAGCACTTTCTGAAGAAAGAAAATTACAATAGCTCTTAGCTTAGATGTTAAGATGAGCCATGAGAGAAAGGGATTTTCTGAGAAAGAAAGAACAAACTTTATTACATATTACTTGATCTCAATAGACTTTTTATTTCGAGAGTTCAAAGGTAAAAGGTAATTTTGGTCAAAAATGACATTTTGTGTGTTTTGAAGCATACTTGATGTCGTTTATATGTGATGAAAATTTTGAGTTTATATTGGATCCTGGATATGGGCAAAAATGAAAGAATTATATTGTGCCAACTTTCATATGGCTAAATTTGTTCCGGTATAAGGTTCCAAGTATACTTGGCACCTTCTTGTTGCATCACTTTACATATTTTAAAATGGTAAAAGGTGCTATCTCGATTATATCTGCACATGGAACCTTTTACCAGTAGCAACAAGCTAGAAAAGGAAATTAAGGAAGGGAACAGTCTCAAACTCTTACCTCTTTACAGTTCAAGAGAGAAAAGTAAAGTAAGGGTTTGCAGAAATTATCTTTTGAAAACACTAGATATTGGCAAAAAGACAGTTGAAAATGCAATGAAACAAAAAAAAGTATGGAATGTTTGCTGGGACGAATAACAGAGCGAAGACACCACCTCCAAATAAGACATCTGAAAGTGACAGTGCGTTTGTCAAAGAACACATTGACAGTTTTCCAACGGTTGACTCGCACTACACCAGAAAATACACAAACAGGAAGTACCTACCACAGGATCTTAGTATCAGAAGAATGTACTCGCTCTATGCTGAAGAATGCAAGAAACGCAGAAGTCATTGTGTAACAGAAGCAGTGTATAGAAATATATTTTGTAATGAGTACAACTTGCCAAGTATGTAACAAGTATGAAAATTTGAAGGCTAAAAGTAATTTAGATGATGAAACTGAACATAATTACCAAGTTCACCAAGAGAGAAAAACAAAAGCCAGACAAGAAAAAGAAAATGACAAGACAAAAGCAAGAAACAGCCCTAAATTTTATTTATCAACATTCGACCTGCAAGCAGTCTTAACAACGCCTTGTAGTTTGATTGGAGAGCTGTTTTACAAACGATTTTTTTTGTTACAATCTTTCATTCTATGATATAGAAAATGGAAATGGTGCGTGTTATCTCTAGGATGAGACTCGCAGAAAAAGAGGGTCTTGTTAGGTCGGAAAAAACTTATTTTTACACTAATAAATTCTGTCGGAAGCAAAACGTCTGCGGTTGAAGAGGTGACAGTTTACAGCAACACTTGCGGAGGGCAAAACCGAAATCGGTATGTGGCCAGCTACTTTGTTTACTGTATTAAGGAAATTCCAAATTTCAAAATCATTGATCATAAGTTCTTGGAAAGTGGTGACTCTGAAATGGAATGTGATTCAATTCATGCTTCGATTGAACATGCAAAAAAAACAACAACAAAAATATATGTTCCATCACGATGGGAAACAGAAATAACTTTTGCGAGATGCAATTAGCCATATGACGTTCCATTGAATTATGAAGATTTTCTAGACTTTAAAACACACAAGGACCAGAACTTTTGTAGAATAAAAAATGATGTGGATGGGGAGAAAGTTAACTGGTTAAGAATAAAATGGATACAAGTGCGCGAAAACCGCCCTAGTAGCATCTTTGTGTGCTACGATTTTGAGCCGAGCCATATGAAAGAGATGCAAGTGGTTTCCAAAATTGGTAGGAACAAGCAGGAAAATATTCTTAAGTGACCACGACAGGCGTATAAGGCGAAGGTACCAATCTTCTCTGCATAGAAGGCCGATTTATTGTCGCTCGTAACATCTGGCACATCTGGCACAATTCCAAAAGAATACGAACCCTACAAGCTTCCATCATTGAGCGAAAGTGGTGAAAGTGAGGCAGACTAAAACAGCGCAGTGACTCATTTAGGACAGTTGTTTTAATCACAAAGTTATATTGTTTTGGATTGCAACACATTTTACTTTAGTAATGCTACAGTGAACAGCTGAACTTACAGTTAAGGAGCATTTCACTTGTTTACAAGCGGTAAAATGATTCAACTACAGTTGTCACTTTTTACCTCTTCACAATTTCGAATGAATGTAAGAAAACAATTGCGGTAAAAGGTACCATCTGCATTTGGCACCCTTTACTTCGACGAACAAGTACTTTTAACTGTGCCAACGGCAGATAGCACCTTTTACCACTCAATATTTCTTAACTTTGTGTAAATGGTTTTTGAGTCGGCTAAACGCTGTCAAGCGTTTGACGAGTCCTTGCTATCGCACGATTTCTCATTCTTAAATGGCCTCACAACACAGCGAAGTGATGTAGTTCCATTGGATTGTCCCTAATTTCAAAGAGTTCATTGATCGAATGAAGTTCATTTATGTCAATCTTATTTGCTATGACCAATATACGATGTAGTTTGTCATATTTATGACTTGTAATTGTGCAATACTCGAATAAAGCCACGTATTTTCTTCCGCGGTAACTCATTAAGCATAAACACGCATAACGATTCTGCGGGATTTGGTAATACATTTGCGCATATGATTATGGTGACGAATTTTATGCCCTTTTGTCACAAAATAGCAAATATGATGTTCACAAATTCAAATAAAAACTGCATATTAACTTATTAGCCAAATTATCCATTTGTTACCCTGTCCGTTTCAAAAAATAACCTTTAAAATCATTGCGCAAATAACAAATTTATTGTGCTGTGCATTTTATGAATTGCGCAGGCTTACAAAGCTTGCGTAACATCCAGCGAAAGACAAAATATAGTTCAAGAACATACGGCTAGTATTTTTTTGAGTGGGTACCTCTGAAAGCATTGGAATGTCTCTTATCAAAGAGTTTACCACATCGATGAAATTAAATTATGACAGCTTCATTTTAAATGACCCGAATAAGATATGTGCAGTACGTTAATTCTTCCGCGAGACTTCGCGGATGAATCCTAACTACATTCTGGACACTTGTCGGTGAACACGCGTGACCTGTTTATAACAATGCTTCTACGACTTTGCGTGGGTTGAATTTTGCAGTCAGTAAACGGATAAATTATCGGAAGAAGAAGCTCTTACTGGTTTGTTTAGTTACTACTGATATTAAAAATGATATTAATTCTAATTTTTCGAGAAATAAACAAATCGGCGAAACATTAAATTGTATTTTCTTGTAGTTTTTGAAATCGAAAGTAGATCGTCTATGTTTGGCTGCTCTGACGAAACGAAACAACTTTTTTATGAAAAGATTTAAATAAGAGGTAATTTAACCATAAATTTCAATGTCAGATACTGCCAATTGCTGCTAAATGTCTTCGTATCATCACAATTTGTAAAATATATTGTTGAAACTGGAGAAAAGTGTTATCGTATCCGGATATAATATTTTGGGTAAATATCGAGCAGTGTTATGAAATTTTAACATTCAAGTAACATACATGATAGATATTATTGTAACAGAAATGATTCTAGAATTTATTTTTATTACACCTACAAATAATCTATGTCAGACTCGTATTCTAGTCCTGAGGTATGATCTGAAAGTAAAAAGATGAAGTGACAGTCATACTTTGGATATTGTAATACTAGAAAGAATCTAGATTGTAACCTTTCTTGAGTTTTGACTGGTTTGGATAATTTGCTTACGATTCAGGTTCGCAAAAAAATGAAACCGTCACCCATTCTGCTTTTCATGATGACACATGGCTTGATTTTTGCAGTCAGTAAGCGGATAAATTATCCCGAGAAAGAGCTCTGACTGATTTGTTTAATTACTACTGATTTTAAAAATGATTTTATTTCTTATTTTTCGAGAAATAAACAAATCGGCGAAACATTAAATTGTATTTTCTTGTAGTTTTTGAAATCGAAAGAAGATCGTCTATGTTAGAGTGCTTTGACGAAACGAAACAATTTTTTTTATGAAATGATTTAAATAATTTCACCGTAAACTTCAATGTCAGATAGTGCCAATTGCTGCTAAACTGTCTTCATATCACCACAATTTGTAAAACATATTGTTGAAACTGGAGATTTTGGCGGTATAAAAGAAAGTGTAATCATATCCGGATATAATATTTTGGGTAAATATCGAGCTGTGTTATGAAATTTAAACATTAAAGTAACAGACATGATAGATATTATTGTAACAGAAATGATTCTAGAATTTATTTTTATAATACATACATAGAATCAATATCAGACTTATATTCTAGTGCTGAGGCATGATCTGAAAGTAAAAATATGAAGTGACAGTCATTCATACTTTGAATATTGTAATACTAAAAAAGAATCTAGGTAATATTTAGAAATTGAAACATAAAATTTTCAGTTAGAAATCGCACCAAAGGCTGTATCAAGGGTCTACATTTTCAAAATTTCCTTGTAGTGATACCCCAAAGCCTACTTGCAGGAGGGGGTATCCTCCCACATCCACCCCCCCCCCCCCCCCACCATATTGCCACTTTACAGTTTGATACATTTGCCCTTTTACCACCTGCCACAATGCCCATTTCAAAATCTGACTGCAGTTCAAAGCGGGAAGGAACACCCCTCCCCACACGCACCCTGCTACCGACCACGTAAAAATGGCTCAAACATTTTTTTCAGCCCAGTCTGGGCTTGTCTGTCTACATGAATCAAAACGGATAATTGAAAGTACATAGACTTGGGGACTACTGACATGGTTTTGAAGGGGTTAACAGGTCTGAAAAAGAATAAATGATGGTTTTAACTAAAAAAGAACTGCATTTATTAATATTGGTTATCTTTTCCGAAATTGGTAGCTAGTCCGAGTAACTTCTCTTAGTTTCGAATGCGCAATTTTCCTGTCGGTGTAAACATTCATGACACTATATATTGACACTCAGCAACATTTACATATCTTTGAACGCAAAAGTAAGTATACTTTAAATTCACATCCCTTATAATATGATTGAACAATACCTAGCGTGTGACACGGTTATTGCCAGGCCCCTTATCTGTAAAATATCTGAACAGTTCTTTCGTCCATCCGTTACAAATTGTATGTGGCAATCCGCGCTATAAAATTTCAATATATAATTTTCATATTCAAATTTTATCATGTGCGAATATATACCAGCCGATAATTGCCTGTTTTGGTAATGCCGGAGGCAAATGTTTACTGGAAAAATATTTATAGTCATGGGCAGTATCTTAGTGTCACCTGTCAAATTGTAGTTTGTACTTTCAACATTTTTATACCCCCACCAAACATGTTTGAGGGGGGTATATAGGAGTCAGTTTTGTCGCGTCCCGTCGCGTCCCGTCCCGTCGCGTCCCGAAATCTATTATCTCAGTTATTACCAAATGGATTTGATTCAAACTTAAAATACATGTTCCACCTTATCACCCACATCATGTGACACAAGGTGCATAACTCTTGACACCAAGTTTTCATGAATTATGTCCCCTTTTACTTAGAATTTAAGGTTAATTTGTTGTATTTTCACTATATCTCAGTTATTACGAAATGGATTTGATTCAAACTTAAAATAGATGTTCCACCTCATCACCCACATCATGTGACCTAAGGTGCATAACTCTGACACCATTTTTTTTATGAATTATGCCCCTTTTTACTAAGAATTTAAGGTTCATTTTGATGTATTTTCACTTTATCTCAGTTACTACTAAAAGGATTTGATTCAAACTTAAAATAGATGTTCCACCTCATCACCCACATCATGTGCCCACATCATGTGACACAAAGTGCATAACTCTGACACCAAATTTTCATGAATTATGTCCCCTTTTACTTAGAATTTAAGGTTAATTTTGTTGTATTTTCACTATATCTCAGTTATTACTAAATGGATTTGATTCAAACTTAAAATAGTTGTTCCACCTCATCACCCAGATGATGTGATATAAGGTGCTTAACTCTGACATAAATTTTTTATGAATTATGTCCCCTTTTACTTTAAATTTAGGGTTGATTTTGATGTATTTTCACTATATCTCAATTATTACTAAAAGGATTTGATTCAAACTTAAAGTAGATGTTCCACCTCATCACCCACATCATGTGACACAAGGTGCATAACTCTGACACCAATTTTTCATGAATTATGCCCCTTTTTACTTAGAATTTAAGGTTAATTTTGATGTATTTTCACTATATCTCACTTACTTCTGAATGGATTTGATTCAGACTTAAAATAGATGTTCCACCTCATCACCCACATCATGTGACACAAGGTGCATAACTCTGACACTATTTTTCTTGAATTGTGTCCCCTTTTACCTAGAATTTAAGGTTAATTTTGATGTATTTTCACTATATCTCATTCTGATTGGCTTAGAGCCAAAGGGAAGTAACCTTGTTTTAACCTTTGTGCTGAGTTTCTTCCCCTTAAATTCCAGGAATTAGTCTATTTTTAGAAATCCTATTTTTAGATTTTCAATATTTTAGGTATTTTTCTAACTTTTTTATTATAAGTCCTATGTAAAGAGTAAAAACATTTTTCCGTGGTAACATGGGTCGGTAAGACACTTTTTTTGTATTCACTTTTAGTGTATCTCTAATATTAGAGATTTAATATATTTACTAGTATTACTATACTAGTATTATACTAGTATTACTTATATGTGGAAGCCCAGGACGAAGTACTCCAAAGTATTTTTAAGATTCCTTATGGTTGCCATTCTTCTGTGACAAGACCGTATGGTGGGGGTATGAGTCACTCCTGTGACAGTTCTAGTTATACCCCCACCAAACATGTTTGAGGGGGGTATATAGGAGTCAGTTTTGTCGCGTCCCGTCGCGTCCCATCCCGTCGCGTCCGAAATCTATTATCTCAGTTATTACCAAATGGATTTGATTCAAACTTAAAATACATGTTCCACCTTATCACCCACATCATGTGACACAAGGTGCATAACTCTTGACACCAAGTTTTCATGAATTATGTCCCCTTTTACTTAGAATTTAAGGTTAATTTTGTTGTATTTTCACTATATCTCAGTTATAACTAAATGGATTTGATTCAAACTTAAAATAGATGTTCCACCTCATCACCCACATCATGTGACATAAGGTGCATAACTCTGACACCATTTTTTTTATGAATTATGCCCCTTTTTACTTAGAATTTAAGGTTGATTTTGATGCATTTTCACTTTATCTCAGTTACTACTGAATGGATTTGATTCAAACTTAAAATAGATGTTCCACCTCATCACCCACATCATGTGCCCACGTCATGTGACACAAGGTGCATAACTCTTACGCCAAGTTTTCATGAATTATGTCCCCTTTTACTTAGAATTTAAGGTTAATTTTGTTGTATTTTCACTATATCTCAGTTATTACTAAATGGATTTGATTCAAACTTAAAATATTGTTCCACCTCATCACCCAGATGATGTGACATAAGGTGCTTAACTCTGACATAAATTTTTTATGAATTATGTCCCCTTATACTTTAAATTTAGGGTTGATTTTGATGTATTTTCACTATATCTCAATTATTACAAAATGGATTTGATTCAAACTTAAAATAGATGTTCCACCTCATCACCCACATCATGTGACACAAGGTGCATAACTCTGACACCAATTTTTCATGAATTATGCCCCTTTTTACTTAGAATTTAAGGTTAATTTTGATGTATTTTCACTATATCTCAATTACTACTGAATGGATTTGATTCAGACTTAAAATAGATGTTCCACCTCATCACCCACATCATGTGACGCAAGGTGCATAACTCTGACACTATTTTTCTTGAATTGTGTCCCCTTTTACCTAGAATTTAAGGTTAATTTTGATGTATTTTCATTATATCTCATTCTGATTTGCTTAGAGCCAAAGGGAAGTAACCTTTTTTTAACCTTTGTACTGAGTTTCTTCCCCTTAAATTCCAGGAATTAGTCTATTTTTAGAAATCCTATTTTTAGATTTTCAATATTTTAGGTATTTTTCTAACTTTTTTATTATAAGTCCTATGTAAAAATAAAAACATTTTTCCGTGGTGACATGGGTCGGTAAGACACTGTTTTGTATTCACTTTTAGTGTATCTCTAATATTAGAGATTTAATATATTTACTAGTATTACTATACTAGTATTATACTAGTATTACTTATATGTGGAAGCCCAGGATGAAGTACTCCAAAGTATTTTTAAGATTCCTTATGGTTGCCATTCTTCTGTGACAAGACCGTATGGTGGGGGTATGAGTCACTCCTGTGACAGTTCTAGTTATTTTTGCGAACCACTCTTCAATTTTAGAGAAATATATTGGGTTTAAATACTTGTATAATGTCAATCAAAGTTTTACTAGGCATCGATTGAATGTCCGTTTCATCTATTGTAACAAAATCTCTGTTCAGTTGGGGAAAAAACAGTGTTGGCAAAAAGCCGGTCAGTATGAGTATTGACCGGGCCGGCGGTCAATACTGGTTAAAACCGGTCATTAGTGGTCAATACCGGTCAATACTGGTCGATTCAATTCTATAGCCATTCTTGCTTGGTCAGTACTGGTTTATTAAACATTTTTACATAATGTACATTCACAGATTATCACAGGCTGTAATAGTAATATAAAAATAATAAAGCAGTTTGAATAATATAAAGTTTTTTTCATTAAAAAGTATAGTGGTCAATACTGATTCAATTTTGGTCCTTGGCAATGTGTCCTGGCCAGGCTCAATTTTTGACAATATACTTAAAGGCTGGTCAGTACTAGTTTATTCAATGTTTTTGTCTTCTTACAATAGCCTTTATTCTGAATTAATTAAAGATGTAATTACTCTATAGTACACTCATTGAAATGGACTGTACTGTTCAATTAAAATTTCTAAGAAATATTCCTGATCAGAACATGCAGTGATCAATTGACTGCATTACTTATTTTTAAGATAAAGTTACCATGTTCAAGCATTGAGAATAGTACAGGGGGATATTGATCATGACAGCTTATTAGTGATTAGATAAACCTTTTGTATATTGTATTTGTAAGACATGGTGTCAATTGGGCAAAGTGACAATTGCTATCAAAACACAAACCACTTCCACGTAAGGGTCCAGATGTTCACAGCAATTTTTGAGTCGGCTAAAGGCTGAAAGCCTTTTGACGAGTCCTTGCTATCCAACGATTCTCTAAATGGACCAAATAACACAGTGAATGGATGTAGTTCCATTAGATTTCTCAAACTTCAAACAGTTCACTGCATGAATGAAGTTAAGTTGTGTCAATTCCCTTTGCTATGACCAATATACGATGTAATCTGTCATATTTATGACTTGTAATTGTGCAATTGTCGAATGTAACTCATTAAGCATAAATGTGCATTTTAAGAATTGCGCAGGCTTACAAAGCTTGGGTAACATCCAGCGAAAGACAAAAAATAGTTCCAGCAGGGCTCCAGCTAAGATGCGTATTGTATAGAAATAATGCAAATACGCATGTCTAATAATTTCTAAGCGTATAAAAAACGTATATAAAATAACAGAAACGCACACAATGCATTTTTAAAAACAAAATCTGAATCGTCTGGATGCGTTAGGTAACATAGCCGATCAGCCTTAATTCTCCCACATTGAACGTAAACACGCATCGTATCATTTCTATAAACTTTGCGTGGGTTGAATTTTGCAGTCAGTAAACGGATAAATTATCGGAAGAAGAAGCTCTTACTGGTTTGTTTAGTTACTACTGATATTAAAAATGATATTAATTCTTATTTTTCGAGAAATAAACAAATCGGCGAAACATTAAATTGTATTTTCTTGTAGTTTTTGAAATCGAAAGTAGTTCGTCTATGTTTGGCGAAACGAAACAACCTTTTTATGAAAAGATTTAAATAAGAGGTAATTTAACCGTAAACTTCAATGTCAGATACTGCCAATTGCTGCTAAATGTCTTCGTATCATCACAATTTGTAAAATATATT
The DNA here is from genome assembly GCF_021730395.1 of Mercenaria mercenaria. Classification (NCBI taxonomy): domain Eukaryota; kingdom Metazoa; phylum Mollusca; class Bivalvia; order Venerida; family Veneridae; genus Mercenaria; species Mercenaria mercenaria. The sequence goes on from NC_069365.1 coordinate 52,897,484, forward strand.
GTTGAAACTGGAGAAAAGTGTAATCGTATCCGGATATAGTATTTTGGGTAAAAATCGAGCTGTCTTATGAAATTTTAAGAAAAACAAACTGAAAACAAACTGAAACTGGTAGACTATACTGTCAGTACATCAATCATTAGCCGACTCAGGCCATTCAGGCCTTTGATTTATAAAATTATTTATACCAGTAAAAATAAATAGATTTATCACTTGTGAATCAAACACTTACTCCTACAGTTTATGAAATACTTTCTACAAATTAAGTTCAGTTAAATTAGCAGTTTTTCAAATTATTGTGACATTTTGAAGAAAAATAATATAATCTTATCTTTGTAATCTAATCTAAAAGAAAATGTTCAATGACCAGTAAATATTTACCCAGTATTGACCAACCAGCCACTAATGATGACCAGTTTGGGAGTATTGGTTAGGTTGTTTAAGCTAAATAATATTAATGCCTGCATTCACCATAATCAAGCCCCAAAAGCTATTAAACAGTCATTATTTAATTATTTATAAATTTTGCAAAATATCTTAACAGCCAGTATTGACTATAAATTGACCAGTATTGACTAATCGACCAGTATTGACCGGTATTGACCACTTCAGGGAGTATTGACCGGGGCGGTTTTAACCGGTTAAAACCGCTGGTTAAAACCAGGGGCGGTTTTAACAGCCCAACATTGGAAAAAAACTAAAACCAAACTGAAACTGGTAGACTATACTACCAGTACATCAATCATTAGCCGACTCTCAGGCCCTTCAGGCCTTTGATTGCAAACTGCAAATAAAATTGTTTATACAATCTTCTTGAACTCAATAATTTCACAACAGAATATTTAATGATCACTACATACAGGCAAAACAAAATAAATGCTCCTTTATTTCGGAAAAAGACGGAATTTCAAAATATCCTTTTTTGCGATTTTCTCAAAATGTTAAAAATGTAAGTTGGCACCTTTTACCTTTGAACCCTCGCTTTGTAAGTCTACCTTCACATTTGTAGATCAGAGAGGAGGACTTCCACCGTTATTTAAGGAGATCTACAAGCGTCTGTTTGGTTTGTTTGTTTTGGGTTTAACGCCGTTTTTCAACAGTATTTCAGTCATGTAACGGCGTAGACCAACGCGCTATATACATACTGAGCTAAGCGGTCTGTTCGGTGGACTTACAACATGATTGTAGAGTTCATACAGGCACAAATACATTTTATGTCTCATTTATGGGCTTAAACTATTTTAAGACATCAATGCCACCTGAATTTTGCCTACAGCTGGACCATAGTGGTATAGAAAATGATAAAATGTCACAAACGACGTTTGAAAAAGATGTTTTCACTTTGGAGGGTTCCATGAGAAAACCAGTTAAAGGAATAGTCGGGGTGTGTGGTGGGCCTAGCAGTTGTCGTCATCAGCAATGCTAACGGCCTCAATATAACTGTCTGTTCTCTAACACAGACAAGGTCAGGCCTATGCCCGTGTTTTCAATGGTCGGGTCGTCTGTTCTTCTACCACGCATTTAAATTTTCAATTACCCAACAAATATACTTCAGGAAAACACGGATGAACAACATTTTTTCTTTAATTTATATTATTTTCTCACACACCCGTAGTATTGTATTTAGCTTTTTTCAAGAGTACAAGTGCACCAAAGACTACGAAAGCGTGTACTCCAACGTTGAGTTATACTGTTACGGAACTGAAAATCTTTTTATGGAAGCGTCCTGGTGCCAGTAGAGAGATTTAAATTTGTCTTACGTACGACTTACTATCTCCTACGTAGGACTTAGTATCTCGTACGTAGGACTTACTATCTCCTATTACTATCACCTATACATGCTACGTCGGAGATGGTAAGTCGCACGTAAGACAAATTTAAATATTTCTGCTGGCACTAGGACGCTTCCATATCTTTCTGATGGTGTTAAGTACATGTAAATATTTGGTAGTCGTGTAGTACATGGTATATGGAACGTCAAACTTGTATGTTTCCATTAAAAGAATATGGTTACGTCAAGAAATAGTGAAGTATTATAATGCGCACGAAACATTATCCTAACAATGTAACGAAATAGTTCAATAGAAGCTAGTTTGTCTTGTTGAGAAAGTATAATTTTGCAGAATATTTCTTTAATGGGTAACTCACTAAGTGAAAAGAAGCATTTGAACAGAAATTGTTCTTTCTTTTTACAGATATCAGTGGAAAAATGATCTGAGTTTTCCATGTTTGTATACCTCATGTTAAAAAATATTTTTGTTTCTAAATGATCAGAACTAATTTCTATTGAAATGCATTTCATGGTATTTTGCTTACAGAATAACGCCTCTTTGGGTTATGTTAACCTTGGTTGGAATGGGTTCGGATTCGAAGGATGTGTGGCTTTGTCAGACGCTTTACGACAGAACACGTGCATCGAAAAACTCGATATCTCGTGCAATAGAATACATCCACCGGCACTACTTGAACTCATGAAAGGGCTTCTGCACAACAAAGTTCTCAAGATACTTATAGTAAGTATATGAGCCGTGCCATGGGAAAACCAACATAGTGGCTTTGCGACCAGCATGGATCCAGACCAGCCTGCACATCCGCGCAGTCTGGTCAGGATCCATGCTGTTCGCTAACAGTTTCTCTAATTGCAATAGGCTTTGAAAGCGAACAGCATGGATCCTGACCAGACTGCTCGGATGGACCCATGCTGGTCGCAAAGCCGCTATGTTGGTTTTCTCATGGCACGGCTCATATACCAACTTCATTGAGCAAAATTTACATTTACATGTACTATGTTTTGTATTGAAAGAAAGAAAACGTATTGTTTCGTTTAAACAAGACTGGGACAACTCTTGGATTTTCCGATTCTTTCGTTCAATTCGCATGTTCTCCTAACAATAGATCACTTTTTATAGTTATGAGACACTTATTTGAAAATTTCACTCAAGTTTTGAATGTTTTTTATGCTCTAATTATGGTTTTTGCTTCATATTTGAGCAGATTTTGTCGACATTTTCTACCATAGCACTAGCGTGGTCTTAGTGAATCACAAACTAGCACATTTAAGAATATTTTACCCTGACAGGGCATTGAGCAGAAATTGTAGGGGAACGGTGGTCTAGTGGATAAGGTGTCGGTCGCTCAATCCAGGGGTCGTGAGTTCGAGCCCCACTGGGGTCACGACCATGATTTCTCATATGACACCAGTACTGGTTTTTCAAAGAAGCGGACTCGAGAGTGGTTCCAATAAGCTTGAAGCTTTCATCACAAAACAAAATTAACTAAAACAAATTAGTATGAACTAAATTCACTGGTCATTGAACTTTACCATTCAGTAATTAAAAATATCAATGCACATCTTTCACTTTAGTAATTTACTTTTAGATGTAGAAAATCCTCATGGGATGAATTTTACTTGACTAAATATATAAATTCACTGTGTTTGTAGAGTTACATTCACAATTAAGTAAAATGTTCTCAAAGTTCAGTGCAATTAAAGCTCATGCTGACCACTTCTAATGATACAAGCAGTATACCCCCGATACCATTTTCGACAAAGAGTACTTTATACCGACCCGACGGTCGACTGACTGCCGTACCAACAGATTATAGCATATATTGTTTTGCCGATATTGGTCCTATACTAATCTTAAGCTTTCATGTCAGCAAGGTTTATCTTTTTATTTCATAGCTTGACAGAAACCCAATCACTCCATCTTTCGCTACTGTACTACTAGAGGGTATACAGAGGGCCCCGGACATGGCTCTAGAAGAACTCAGTCTTCGGGTAAAAACAAAACATGTCAATTCGAAAAGAACTTGTTTTTATTAATTATTAACTCGTTGTTTGACGTTTACTTCTTTGATCAAAACAGTGTAACCATTTTGTTGTTCATCTTAAGTTTTAAAATGTGTGTGTTTTTTTTATACTTTTTTTTTCAAAAGTTTATCATGAGAATGGAGTTTGTATACTTAAAGATCAAGTTTTCACAGTGCTGGTAGAAAGGCGTTTTTAGTTACCTCCCATACGATTCTAGCATTTCCACTGGTTAAAATGTGGTCATCTGACAACCCCCTATATTTCTGTAAAGAGTCAGTAGATTTTCATGTCGATCTAGGCTATACGTAAGAAGTCGATAAAACAAATCAATTATATATAGGGTTTGTTAACTAGTGACCCTCCATGGAATAAGTTGAGTCAGTATGATAAATATGGGGACTCGGATACCGCCTCGCCCCCGCCCCATTTATCATAATGACCCCCACATATTTTCGTGGAGGGTCACTAACAAACCCATTAATGATAAATTAAATTCTCTTTGTTTCAGGGTATTGTATTAATCTGTGATAAAAATTAAATTCTCTTTGTTTCAGGGTATTGTAGTTGATAGAGATTTCCAGGGAATCTGTGATAACATCCGGCAGGAGAGAAATTTCCGGGTGGAATATGAAACGTCACTTCCGGTCACATGTAGAAATCGAGATGACATGATGAAAGAGGTATCAAGTTTAAATTGTACAGATTGTGGTGGACTTGGCATGTGTTTCTAATCGACTGTCTTTAAAAAAAAATCAGAAAATACATTTTTGCAATGTCTGGCGTTTTGGTGTAACAGTTTTAAATATTAATTTAGTAAAAATCCGACCATAAGTTAAATGGCACCGCCTCACCTTAAAAAATTGACGACCGTAGTTCTTCATAAGGAACTTTCATTTCTAAGTTCACATATTGAAGTGTTTTCTTTTTTTAGATTGAAACGCGGAATGACTATAATATCGAACCACTACGAATGTTGTACCTATTGAAAGAAAGGAACAGAGCACAGGATTTCTTCCACAAAATCAACAAAGACCATGATTCAGGACTTACACCCGATGAACTCAGTATGTTGTTCAAGGTAAAGGCAATTGTGTCTTCTCGGCTTCCAAGCAATGTATCAAGACATATTTATGAAAGATACATGTAAGTCTTAGTTAAGTTTTTATTGTCCGGTTGTTTTGTTTTGGTTCTCTTCTCCAAAAGTGACTGATTAGTATATAACATGTTGTATGTTAGACTGTTGAAAGTATGGTTGAACAATTAGGCTAATAAGCAAGGTCTTTGTGTTTTTATCGTCTAATTTAGCACGATGCAGAGTTTATATGTGTAGGAATTGAACCATGAGAGCGTTAGCCTGATTGGTTAGATATCCAAACATCTGAACGACAAACTCCTACAAATATAGGACAATGTTAGAATTATCAGATAACTGAAGTCTTCGCGTGGTGTATTTTCTGATTAACCATGGTTTAGAGTTCAAATTCGCAGGAATTGAACCACGATGGCGTAAGGCTGAGTTGTTAAATATCCAAACATGGGAATGAAAAACAGTGGTATACCTAAATCTGACGATGAACCACAAGAAACCCGTGTTTATTTGCATTTTAAATGCTCATTGGAGTATTATGATAAGATTATACTGAACATCATTTATCGGAGAAGTTATGACCGAAATTATTCAAAAGTTGACGTCAAAATTGACGTAATAATGTTCTCTCACCAGTGGCAGTGCACGCGTCAGCCGTTGTTTATCGCAGATTTACCACAGTCGTTTTCCTTTTTTTTTGTTTAACTAAATGAGAAATCAGACCATGCTAGAATGCTATTTATAAGTCTGAAAATCCATTTGAAATGAATTAAGACATAATTTATGTACTCATGAAGTGGAAGTCGTGAAATCATGAAGCAGAAATCCTGAACATGAAGCAAAAATCGTGAAATAATGAAGCTGAAATGTCACCACGGGTCTTGTGACATTTCAACTTCATTATTTCACGATTTCTGCTTCATGATTTCACGATTTCTACTTCATGAATTCACGGTTTCTGCTTCCTGATTTCACGATTTCCACTTCACGAATTCACGATTTCACGAAAAAACTTCACGATTTCTTGATTTCACGAGTTCCACGATTTCCACTTCACGAATTCACGATTTCCACTTCACGAATTCACGATTTCACCATTAAACTTCACGATTTCATGATTTCTTGATTTCACTGTTTCCGTTTGGCCAATCCATTCCGTTACTCTCCATTCAATGAAGTGTATACGTAATGAATGGTCTGGGTTACGGATGAGTTTATACTCCTGCATACGTCTGTGTGGAGGTTGGGGAGGGATATGGTGCCTGTACCAACACAGTATTGGATACTTTCAACACTAAAACATGTATGAACAAAATAAGATTCCCAAGTAGCTTTACTGTTTTAGACAATTCCAAAATATATAAGTATGTTTATTATGCCCCCGTCATTTATGGCGACGGAGCATTAAGCCCTGCAGTTGTCCGTCCGTCTTTCCGATATTTTGGAATCCGTCTTTCCGTCCATAGACACATTGGTTTCCGTTCATTTAAAAGAGAATGCTTGCATGGATTGAATTTATATTTTGTATGTATATCCTTTCCACGCCTGTAATATAGTAAAACGTCTAATCCGCTTTTGTACGTTTTAAACGGCTCTCGTGGTAAGGCCATTCTCTTGATCAACTCAGTTTGCATACCATTTACACAGCAGGTGGCAATAGCTTTCATATGAATAAGATGCATCAATTTCATTTAATAGAAGAAAGATGGGGAGCTTACTAAAACCGAAAAAAAGGGACTGGAACAATTTCACATTTAAAGCAATAATGCATTCTAAAAGTATTGTTTGTAAGTCTATTTCCTCATCAGTTTAGGCATTTTTGGCCAGTTTCCTCTTTCAGTACCTATAAACCTGGTTGTACAAATGTATAACACATCATCTTACATGTAGCGAATATCACCCGCGGTTTTCTACGTCATACATTAGTCATGTGACTAATAAAATCGGGAAAAGTTGAAACTGCACTATAATTATGAAATCGTGAAATCGAGAAATCGTGAATTCTTGAAGTGGAAATCGTGAATTCGTGAAATCGTGATGTTTAATGGTGAAATCGTGAATTCGTGAAATCAGGAAATCGTGAAATCGTGAAGTTTAATGGTGAAATCATGAATTCGTGAAGTGGAAATTGTGAAATCGTGAATTCGTGAAGTGGAAATCGTGAAGTTTTATCATGAAATCGTGAATTCGTGAAATCATGAAGCAGAAACCGTGAATTCATGAAGCAGAAATCGTGAAATAATGAAGTTGAAATGTCACAACGGGTCTTTCGTATTTATGTCACCGTGTTGCTGTTTCATTTTACAGGAGTCCGGTATCCCTGTTTCCAGATACATTATTGACAAAATCATGAGTTTTATGGACACAGACAAGGACGGGAAAATTGATCTGGGGTATTATTTTTTTCTTATATTTCAGTTTATAAAAGGTGCATCTTGCATATTATGCTCTAATAAAACACATTACAGTAAAATTGACTTATAGTAACTCGGTTATACGGAAATCTCGATGATAAACCCGAAACAAACAAACTCAAAATTTTGAAAATTGACAGTGTTCACACAATAACTTGAGTAGTTTTTAACCAGTGTTCACAAAACTTGGTCAGAAAGCTGACATAGATAATACTCCGTCAAATACCAATCGGACAGTCCCAGTCAGTCTTGAGTTATGACCCTTGAATCACTCAAATTTGCAAAAAGTGACAGCGTCAGCTTAATTCTTAAAGTATTTAATTTTAATCTCATCCGAACTTGTTGATATAACAATAATGGTTAGAGAACACAAATTGTTTCGCATAGACTTCCATTATAACATTATGGCGTGTGCGGCCTTCCATAAATCGAAACGTATATCTAATAACATTTTTTCAAGAACAATCTTAGTTTCACCAAAATATCGGACGCAAAAACATATGAATAATGATACTTTATTTAAGTAATTTCCCTGTGAATAACCCATGATGACCACCAGTTTACATCGTTGGCATGGCGGGAGAAATTCGTTTCAACACACATGAAATGTAGAAAATCCTCTCAAAATGTATAATAACATACTGTTAGTGCATTTAAAAAAATTAGAACGGACAAACATTACCTTATTCCCGGGTATACACTTACCTTAATCCCAGTAAGTACACTGTATCTTTTTGAAATAGTGGTCTCTGACCTAATGTTTGTTGCTATGGAATCTAGGCCAGTTATGACTACCAGCTACATGTAGTATGTCGTTGTCAATCTGTTGTTAACTCTATAAATTAGATGTATTTCTGTGATTTTGAGTGTATGCATGCAAAAATATTGAATTTTAGAAACAAATATTTAATTTCAAATGTTTGAAGACGAGCCAATTGCAAGGTACTGAAACAAACATTATCTATGTTTTGCTTGTATCAACAGGAACTCAACTGTTCATTTTCGCAATATTTAAGTGGCGCTTGCTTTTTGCTCATCGTTCATAATCTAAGTAACCTTTATAATTACTTTCACTGATAGGGAGTTTCTTATTGGTGACAAGAAAATTAAGAAGATATCACGTGACTATGCACGGACCTCGGTTGGAGACGGGGCCCATTACTCCCGGTATTCTCGGACATTTAGAAAGGCACACATTCAGCAACCGACATCGAGACTGAAGGTTTGATTCTTTCATTTGAATTAATTATCAGCTGTCGGATATATAACAATCATAACATTGTTATATTTTTATTTCATACCTAGTATATAGTAACAAAACTGCGGAGGACGCCATTCTGTCACCCTGGCCAAATAACCGGAAGCGGGCTTTATAACTGGATATTGGCCCGTCAGGGATGAGTGACGTCATTTTTAACGTCGATATTTTATATGTAAAGCAATCCAGTAATTTTTTTTATGTTTAGGTAGAAACAAAAGTGTACATCACATAAAGGTTTTGGGGTTGTCTGGGGTATAGTAACCTTTATATATACCCTCTTTGGATAGAATGCATTAATACTTCTGGTAACTAATGTCAGTCAAATATAGACTTACACAAGATTTTAAAACGTACGTAGGTATTGTTCTTTGTTTTATTCAAAATAATCAGACTGAATGAACACCATGTTTGAAAGAATCTGTCTGTTTTTAAAGCTTTATAAATAACTATTTTTATTCGGTTCGCGGACAATGCCAAAACGTTTGAGGAAAATTTGGAAAAATATCTTTTGGGTTCTGACATTTTAAAAATGATGTTTGTCATATGAAATATACAACAAAATATTGCGTACTGATTTTATTTTTTGTCAGTTTATGACTCAATGTCAGGAATGTTTTCCATAAATATGTGCGCACGTATTAGTATAAAAACATCCGCACGCATATTAGTTCATGCGCACGTACAAGTTAAAAACATCTGCACACGTATTAAGTAATACGTACGCACGTAATGAATTCTACATGCACGTGCGCAGATGTTTTAAAACTAATACATGTATACGTACTTAATAAGTTATACGTGTGCAGATGTTCTTATACTAAAAAGTATTAGCTATTACGTGCGCACGTATTACTTATCACGCGCGCACGTATTTCTTGTTACGTGCGCACATATAAGTATAAACATCTATGTCACCTTCTTTCGATGAAATAGATAGCAGTTTTACGAAGTACTTGCCATATACAAGCATTTCCACGTTGCGGTGCCATATACAAGCATTTCCATGTTGATTGAATACTTTGATTATTTTACAGGTTGAGGAAACCCAAAACTATCTGTCACCTATAGCATCTTTAACGCCTTCTCCGGCAAGCAGCAGACGATCTTCCATTAACAATCCGTGACTTTGAAGTACACTTCCGGTCAGAATAAGACCGTCACGTTAACTGTAAGAAACAGACGACGTACGGCACTTTGTGGCAAAGTTTAAGCATACAAAAAGAAAAACATGACCGTTCTCCTTCTACGACTTTATACATTATGCGCATCTTTCCCTATATGTATACAATCCCTCCTACCAGACAACATTGCAAGTTCTGGAATCGTCAGCTTTGTAGATATAACATGCGACTTACAGATTAGCTAAAACAAAATGACAGTCATCAAACAAACTGTGAACCTCATGCGAAAGATGCGGATTGTGCCAACAACCCATGACTACATGCCTTTTTTTCTGAATGCATCATACGTCTCCGCGAAAACCTGAAGAATCAGACGTTGGTCATTTACTTTCAACATCCTTTTGTATATCGTGAAAATCCCGCATCGACCAGTGCAATACTTAAATTATACGTGAATCTTAAAACATCAGTGATAAAAAATCATCAATTTGCATAATGTGGTAAAGTTAAATAGACATGCCAGTTTGAAAAAAAGAATGTTTGCTTTAAAATGTATCTTCACATCTAAGTTAATCGCGCTTATTAGTACACACAGTCCTCTTTGCCTCGTGTAAAAATCTCGCGGACGAGTTTTATTAGCTCACATGTCACAAAGTGACAATGTGAGCTTTTGTGATCGCGCAGCGTCCGTCGTCCGTCCGTGCGTGCGTCCGTCCGTCCGTCCGTGCGTAAACTTTTGCTTGTGATCACTCTAGAGGTCATATTTTTCAAGGGATCTTTATGAAAGTTAGTCAAAATGTTCATCTTAATGATATCTAAGTCAAGTTTGAAACTGGGTCACCTGCGGTCAAAAACTAGGTCAGTAGGTCTAAAAATAGAAAAACATTGTGACCTCTCTAGATGCCATACTTTTCAATGCATCTTCATGAAAGTTAGTCAGAATGTTTACCTTGATGATATCTAAATGAAATTTGAAACTGGATTACGTGCCGTCAAAAACTAGGTCAGTAGGTCAAATAATAAAAAACCTTGTGACCTCTCTAGAGGCCATATTTTTCATGGAATCTGTATGAAAGTTGGTCTGATTGTTTATCTTGATGATATCTAGGTCAAGTTTGAAACTGGGTTATGTGCGTTCCAAAACTAGGTCAGTAGATCTAAAAATAGAAAAACATTGTGACCTCTCTAGAGGCCATACTTTTCAATGGATCTTCATGAAAGTTAGTCAGAATGTTCATCTTAATAATATCTAGATCAAATTTGAAACTGGGTCACGTGCATTAAAAACTAGGTCAGTAGGTCAAATAATAAAAAAAACCTTGTGACCTCTCTAGAGGCCATATTTTTCATGGGATCTGTATGAAAGTTGGTTTGAATGTCCATCTTGATAATATCTAGGTCAAGTTTAACTGGGTCAACTGCGGTCAAAAACTAGGTCAGTAGATCTAAAATAGAAAAACCTTGTGACCTCTCTAGAGGCCATACTTTTGAATGGATCTTCATGAAAATTGGTAAGAATGTTCACCTTGATGATATCTAGGTGAAGTTCGAAACTGGGTCACGTGCCTCAAAAACTAGGTCAGTAGGTCAAATAATATAAAAAACCTTGTGACCTCTCTAGAGGCCATATTTTTCATGGGATCTGTATGAAAGTTGGTCTGAATGTTCATCTTGATGATATCTAGGTCAAATTCGAAACTGGGTCAACTGCGATCAAAAACTAGGTCAGTAGATCTAATAATAAAACATTTTGACCTCTCTAGAGGCCATATTTTTCAATGGATCTTCATGAAAATTGGTCTGAATGTTCACCTTGATCATATCTAGGTAAAGTTCGCTACTGGGTCACGTGCGGTCAAAAACTAGGTCATTAAGTCAAATAATAAAAAAGCCTTGTGACCTCTCCAGAGGCCATATTTTTCATGAGATCTTCATGAAAATTGGTGAGAATGTTCAACTTGATGATATCTAGGTCAAGTTCAAAACTGGGTCACTTGAGCTCAAAAACTAGGTCACTGTGTCAAATAATAGAAAAAAGCGACGTCATACTCAGTTCAGAACTGGGCATGTGGGGACAGGTGAGTGATTGAGGACCATCATGGTCCTCTTGTCAAAATATCTAAAACTGTACAAATTTCATACTTTTCGTTATTGTAACTATATCTCTAATGACTGAGAATTATTATCGTTAAAACACTGAAACAATTAATGACAAATTAATGTCTTTTTTCCTTGGTCTTTATTTCTTATTGTGTGCATAATAAACAATTTTATTTACTATTTGACCATGAGATTGTACATTTTTGAACGTGAAATGAGCCGCGCCATGAGAAAACCAACATAGTGGGTATGCGACCAGCATGGATCCAGACCAGCCTGCGCATCCGCGCAGTCTGGTCAGGATCCATGCTGTTCGCTAACGGTTTCTCTAATTGTAATAGGCTTTGAAAGCGAACAGCATGGATCCTGACCAGACTGCGCGGATGCGCAGGCTGGTCTGGATCCTTGCTGGTCGCATACCCACTATGTTGGTTTTCTCATGGCACGGCTCAAATTATGTTTTGTATCCAGTTGCCAATGTTGGTTCTATAGCAGCTGCAAACTTTGTTATAATAGTAATTAATTACACATTAGATAGTAAAAATATGTGTCAAAGTGTTACTTCACAATTATGAGCAATGTTTTTATCGCACCAAAGACTTAATTTATGTAAGATTTTGTCATTAAAGAACTTTTAACATCGTTCAAAGCGTCCCTTTTATTCGATCCTGTATAAATTCGTTAACTTCGTATTTTTACATGTAATTATACATTTTAAAATGAATTTAGAAAAAATTACTATTAAAATGTTACTACAGTGTATTACTTCCCAGACCTGAAATATATAGAACCAACATGGTTTTAAGCCGCACGCCAAGGACAAGATATTTGACTGGTTGTGTCCCCGGTGTTGGAACCTTCGATCAACCTAAACTAACGTTACTGACTTGTTTGTATGTAAGCTTACTGGTAACCCATATGGTCGACTCCTCCACAAAACTTTAGTAATTTTTAGCTGGAGATGCGGGGGCTCGAAGTCAAGATCCCTGGTTTCGTAGTCAGACATTGTTACCATAGTACCACTGCGTCTGCTCTAACGTTATTAACAGTCTTTCAGATGAAATTTAACTAAAATATCGTCACTTTTATGTAGTACATTATGAGCTTAATATTTCTGACTGATATGGGCCCTTCATCTGTGAACTTTAGACTTTGACATAGCTAGGTGAAGAGAACACGCTCGGGTTCGAGTACTGACTGACTGCACATATTTCTCACCTCATGCCATTTGGGGCCCAACGAGGGGCCATGGCATGCTTGCTTGCTCAGTCTTACGACGCTTGCAATATTAATATGTACCTCCGTAATTCGAGGACGAATTTCCAATTTGTGGGGATGTATGTCACGTTACGGAGTTGATCGCGTTAGGAGTGGAGGATATGTATCAGACTATCGGTTACCTCTGTCGGTAGAGCACTCGCCCTGTAAGCGAGGGGTCCAGGGTTCAAGCCCCAGACCGACTGCACATTTTTTTTTCACCCTGTGACAACGAAAACAAATCAGACTTAACACGTTGATGGTTTACGAGCCCTTTAGCCGCCAATACGGTTGGCCGGTGGCGACTGTTGATTACCACCGATGTAAAACTTGTTGACGAAATAATAATTAAAATACTGACTGACATTGTATGGGGTCCATTATGGTAGGGCGACAATTAGGCCATTCGAAAAGTTGAACCCGGACCAAATTTTTAACAAGGCAAGTTATATACCAAAATGTTTGTAAAGGTCTGAAGTTTATCAGGCTACCGGCATAAATTGGCATAAATGGTGGCAATCTGAGAAATCTAAGATGGCGTCCAAGATGGCCGCCACAAAAGTAATAATGACTACAATGTTTAAACACACCATCATGTCTACATTTTATATAAATTTTAATTATTATTTTTCTGTTTAATATTTTACTAGGATATGTCAGATTTTATGAGTATCTTTTTAACATAAATTGCCTAAAATTATTATGCAGATTAAAGGTCAAAAGGTCAAATAATCATAAAAGTCAAATATCGGATAGATAAAAGTATATATTTAACATATGATTTCAGGACAAATTTCAGATTTCAGAAGTATTTATGCAAAAACATGTCCTTAAGTTCATTCTCGGTGAACAGTACTCTGAGTACCGTGAATGCTACTCAGTGAGCAGTACTCACAGTACCATAAATACTACGCAGTAAGCAGTACTCACAGTGTCGTGAACACTACTCAGTGAGCAGTACTCACAGTACCATAAATACTACGCAGTAAGCAGTACTCACAGTGCCGTGAACACTACTCAGTGAGCAGTACTCACGGTAATGTGAACACTACTCAGTGATCAGTACTCACGGCGCCGTGAACACTACTCAGTGAGCAGTACTCACGGTAATGTGAACACTACTCAGTGATCAGTACTCACGGCGCCGTGAACACTAGTCAGTGAGCAGTACTCACAGTACCGTGAATACTACTCAGTGAGCAGTGCTTACGGTAATGAGAACTCTACTCAGTGAGCAGTACTCAAGGTGCCGTGAACACTACCCAGTGAGCAATACTCACAGTACAATACCGTAAACACTACCAAGTAAGTAGTACTCACAGTACCGTAAACACTACTAGATGATCAATGTTCTGTGAAAAGTACTCAGAGCTGTGATCACTCCACACTGATTATTAGCAATGATCACTGAGAAATTGTAACCCCAGCACACTTAGACTCCTTCCCACTGAACATTTCTCACCGCACTAAAAAGGGACACGGTTGTAAAAAAAAATGTTACCGTGCGACCACATACACGCATCACAGGATCAATGCCCCTTTCTCTAACGAAAAAGGGGCGACATTTTTGTCAACCTACCATATCCGCTTTTGGGATAGGTTATCAGTCAACTATTGAACATGGGGTTTGAAGAAATAGTTTATATATGGCATCTTTCTTACGTTTAAGCAGGGTAATAGTGTCAATTTGTTTTCAGTTTTGACATTTAAAACCGAATATGATTATATAATTTTTTGGAATATATGACGATGTTTATTTTTTTCAGCTCCTGTAAAACTGATTTATTAGACTTTTAATCATTTCAGTGACACGTTGAAACGTTTTAAAAACGTTTTATAATGTTGTATCATGGTGCATATATTTCAAGTTATGCAACAATATACTCTATTTTGTATGCAAATCTTTGCTTGAGGCAATATGCGCACAATAATTGAATAGCATTGAAAACCTGTCTATGGATAATATGACATTATCCGCGTCCATGATAACAAATAAAAATAAGTGTACTAATAAACAGAATTTTAAACAATTACCGCAAATAAACCAAATATGTAGCTATTCTGATGTTCTGACCTCATAATGGGTAAAAAAAAATCCCAAATATCCTTGGAGGAATACAAAACATAAAATAAAACTAGAAACTGACCACAAAATGTGTTTTTCATACCTGCACAACTTGAGGAAGAAAATTATACACATGTATCCTTATGTATCAACCTCTTCAAATACTTTTCTGTTTACCTGCTTGTAATGCGCATATAAAGTCACATTAGTATGAGTACCTTTTACAACAGTTTTACTGACATTCTTTGTATCAGATAATCCTTTTGTGCCATTCTTTGAATTCTTTCAAAAGGATTTGTAAGTTCTAATTTTCAAAACTACAAATTAATGATAATGAATTGGTAAAATTTGTTTTTTTAGCAGGAATTTGACCTTTTGACATATTTTTTTTATCTTCAAATGTAACTATTTAAATGTTTTACAATTCATAAAAGGTGTGTTGCAATAATTCTACAAAACAATGCATGTCAGCAGTTTATTTCATCAAAAGTGAACGAAGAAAACCTTTTTACAAAAAGCATCATTTTCATTTTATGGCGGCCATCTTGGACGCCATCTTGGATTTCTCAGCTCGCCACCATTTATGCCAATTTATCCCGACACAATCTACAATCTTTTACGAACATTTCGGTATATAACATGCCTTGTTAAAATTGGGTCCGGATTACCCCTGGAAATAGTGGACTTTCTTGGCCGAAGTCACTCTACCATTAAACTTCAGTGTAAATAAGTTTATCGTACTCGTGTCTGGAATAAAACTTACTGCCAACTCATGAGTAAGTATGACAAATAGCTGCTGATGAAAACATCAGTAAGTTCGTAAACTATGTTTAACCATAATAATTTTACTACAAAAAACCCGGCGACATAACAGACGACGACAACGTCTAAGATATTCAATTATCAAAGTTTTCCTACTTTACGACGTCGGCGAAATGTCGAGTTGATAAAGATTATAAGAAACAGAGTCAACTGTATCTTTCCATCAGCTATATACAGGCAGGAGTAAACCAAATTGTTCACTTTTATTTACATATGCATTTTTACTATATATGTACATGCATGTCGAAGTTACATGACATTTAAGAATTCGCTGAAATCTACACGTAGAAAATCAAACAATTAAGAGAATTTTCCGAAAACCATTAATTTCACTTAGCATGGCTGCCACTTAGTATGATTTCAATTCAGTACTCAAAATTTGCTGATGTGCGCTAATACTTATTTTCTACGGCCGTTCCTTTTCCAAGGCTCACAACACGTTATTTTTGCGCCTGATGCGTACTACTTATTGCTATAAATGTACTTTTGTGAACAGAATTCGAGAAAATACACGTAATTCAAAATACAATTGTAAATAATATGTTGTAACCGTCAATTTTTGTGAGACTGTAACATGCGTTCGATGTCAGCTGGAATTGTTTTCTAAACACTTCAAACATATGTCTTTAAACTATATGTCATTGTCAGTAATCTTCAACATCTGAAGCCGGGATGATCTTATAGAGTTTTACGTTGTTTGGGTTTCCTTGTTCAGACAGCGCAAATTTCTCTCCATCTCCTGTGAAGGCAATGCATAAAGGCCGTGCTAAAGTATCCATAAGAATTTGACTGAACTGACCATCATCTTTGACTTTGTGGATGTCGTTAGACCAGAATCCACACACGTGTAAATTTCCACGCGCGTCTACGCTTACACCACGTGGCCCGGAAACTTTGTAGACAAACAGCGGTGTCTTGTCCACTTTCCCGTTGTCGAATTTCAGAGCCGTGACCGTGTGGTTGTTGTAGTCAGACACAAACAAATGGTAACTGAACGGATTAAAGGCTATAAACTCTGGATTGCTGAAAACACGTTTTCCAATGTAATCTGTGTCCACCATCATTTTTACGGTTCCGTCAAGGGCGATAACCCGAATACAACCACTTGCAAAGGTCACAGCCAGATCGTCGCCAGCCATACAGATGCCATTGCAACCACGTGACGCGTTGACGTATCCAACTTCAGATATATTTTCTTTGACCTTGAAGATGCGTATTTTCCTTTCGTTTGGGAAGGTCACTGCGCATTTCGCTTTGTCAATGAAAGTCAAGTCCCATGGCGGACTATTGCAGCCAAAGACGACCAACAGATCACCGAATTCTCCAAAGAGTTTGAGCCGCACGTTCGAATTGTCTGCTAGAAGAATTTTCTTATTATTCCAAAGCTTAATAGCTGTTATTTTACATTCCCTCTTATCGCCTTTAACCTTAGCATTGAATGTTTTTATCTTTCTCGTTGCCTTCTTTTCATCATCCTCCTCCGCTATAGGCGTAGGCGGCGGTGGTGGTGTCGGTGGCTTCTTGTTCGGGTAGCTGTGTTTTACGTCGAGTTTTCCAAGCATCCCAAGAGCTCCAAGGGTTTCGGCAACTTGGCGATCTTCTTCAAAAAGGTACTTAATTTTCGCTGAGTTCTCGTGAATTTTCTTTAAACCGCTTGCGCACTCGTTGTATTTCACCTTCCCTTGTTGTGCTACTATAAACTCTTTCTTCTGAAGTTGTTGTTCTTTTGCCGACTGTATAGCAGTTTTTGAGTGATGCATAGCGCTCTGAACGCTGTTACAGTAATCGACTTGTTCCTGGAGGATAGCAAAATCAGTCTGGCTGATGGCTTCGAACTTTGCAGTAATTTGAGATTCTATCTTCTCAATATGGTCGATCAGTTTCTTCTTCGCCTCGCTTATGTCTTTCAACATTTTCGTCTTCTGCATGAGAGTAGTTCTCATAACCTCTTGTCTTTCACGCTTTACACTGTCGGCGTCGGTGATCAGGCGATCCATGTCTTTGAAAAGTTTGGTATGGTCGACCGGTTGTTGCTTCTGCACGACGTCGTTTATCTGCGCGATCTTCTCACATTTCCGGTGATTTGTGGCGATACACATTGGACAGCATGGTTGCTCGTGATCCTGGCAATACATGTCCACTTCTTTCTTATTATGGTCGTAGCAGACGACTTCCTCCTTAACCGCCGGTTTCGGATTACTTCGGACGTTTTCTAACGGTGTGATCACGTGATTCTTCGTGGCTTTCATGGACATATGACATTTAGCGCACTCTTCGCATAGCGCCTCGGAACACTGTTGACACCAAGAGCGGGCAATTTTTGACTCCTTATTATCTTTGCATGGCTCACAAAACTCAAGCCTGGATGAGACCGGAACAATATCGATTAAAGTCCCTACCAAGTGATTCATCGGAAAATGCTCCGACCACTGCTCCACCGGTAACGCGGGTTTCGGCGAGAACGTGACCAGTTTGCACGTGGGACAAGGTATCCCTTCTTTAGTTGCGTTTTTCTTCTCTGGAGCGTTTACTAGATAATTTTTCAAACACGACTCGCAGAAAGTGTGGAAACATGGAAGAGAACGCGGTTTGTTCAACTTTTGAAGACATATTGAACAAATCAAAGACATTTTCAACACTTTCTTATCGTCTGTTTCCGCCATATTTCTCCTTATTTTTCTTTTATTTACAAACAAGATGCAGTTTCAGGTTATAAACACATTATTGAAATTTTAGTCCAATATTAAATCGTTTTAACCAAAGTTAAGAAACATGCACGATCGTCACTCACACAATAACTGCGCAGTATGAACGATACACTTCATAAACGGACGAAACAAAAGCCGTAGAAGTCGAAAATTAATTTGATAGTCTCCGTTCATAGTTGACGCTTACAGACAATAAGATTTCATTCATTTATGATATGGGGTTCGTATTTCAGGCGTGTCTATAAGTAATAATACAACAATACATTTCAATCAATGAACTTACAACTGTTGAAAGAAACCGTAATAGAGCAAAAAGTGGTATCACAAATTATCTGTCATTGGAAAAATACCATAAAACACTGTATTCATTTATTTGGACGTAGTATACCTATACATGATAAGATCTTTTTTAAAGTACTTGTTCCAACTTTTTAGGCGATTTTTTCACTCTCTCAAAATTCGATTAAACATGGGTACGGCAAAGGGTACCGTAGTATGAATTTTTTGGACGATATGTCCTAATATAATGTGCAAAAGGGAGTAAAGTGTTCCTATCACTTTTGAAATAATGGAGAAAACCAACGATCCTTTCTTTCACTTTATCATTTTTCACCTATATATACACACACACTCTGTCAAAATTGGAGCAAATGAACACGTTGAAAATCTATATTTGACAAATTGTAAATATTGTGTATAAACAATATATATAATATACTCAGGCACTTATACCTTTGGTTCAGGTGAGCTCAAACTAATATCATTCAGCAAATACATAATGGACGGACATACAGAATGACAGGTACTCGTATTACTACATGTTCCCGTCACTTAAACAATCCTAAAATATTTATGTGTCAATTCATGTAAAAGCCAAAGGAAAAACAAAATATCAAATCCAATTTCATGTCTAAATGAAATGCAGATTGTTTCCTGAATAGTCTTACAGTTCTTTTCACGCGTGGTTTCGACATTGTTGTTCTTGTTTTCGTTCATATTTGCATCGTATGAACCATTGAATATAATACTGTTTCGTTGTCTACATGTAGATTCGTAATCTAAACAATATATGATCTCGATCTGAAACTAGTACGCTCTCGACATATAACCGAGACATGAAGATTCACTAGTCTACATGTATTTCTTTCCGTTCGTGTGCGCTGATGCAATGACTGAGCTTTGTTATCGGATCTGACAAACAGACAGACGGGACAAACCATAATTACCATTTGGTGAAAAGACTAATTCTGTTTGTTTTTTTACTGTAAAGGGAAACCACTGAGTAGTATATTGCTTAAACATATCACTTAGTTGTTTCCCTTTAATAGCCAAACTATAGTGAGCTTCGTCTATCAAACCGAATGTCCCTTTTTATACCGCATCTTCCTGTTAGTAACAACCCACTTTCCATTTCTGAATGAATAAATTACAAAAAAGAAACAAAATATCAAACATTTTCAACGATTGTATCTAAACTATGACGGACCGTGAGACCAAGTATGACAAAAGGCAGTATATATCAGCACTTTTTTATGTTGAAAAACAGACTGATTGACAGAACATGGTGGACAGAGGGCAGTATTTTAGCAATAAAATTGTTGACAGACGACAGAGAATGAGATTAGGTTCAAAGGGGTGTTCTACTGTACTTCATAAATATTGAAAATATTTATGGATAAAGTTTAATTTCAGTTAAAATGTAATAAAAAAATAATGCCATTGTCTGCTTGTGGTAGGTTCTCGAATCCAGAAAGCATTTTTTTTAATCATTAACAACCCTGATTAGGTGGTACTGATAACAAAATGTGTGGTGCACCTCAACACTTTTGGTTTGATGTATTTGTAAGATTGTGTGCAGAAACATATAAATAAGCCCAAAAAAATCCCTCGGATTATACCAAGGTAGATCCCTTGTCTGAATCCCTGGATTAAAATAAAATGTTACACTTTACAAACAACATTTTCAAAATAGCGGCACTTCTTACCAAACACTGTAGCCAAGTTTTTTCCCGAAACGTCAAAATTTACTTTCAGATATGTTAACTTTTAGCACATTTTTGGGCAATATATGATTAAACACATGCAACGCTCACTTCAGAAAAACATGTGTAAATTCCACATATATTACTTTACTAATGAATATTCAGGATTAGCGTAAAAAATGCAGCAAAATTACAATACATCAAATCACGAGGAATACGCTGATCCCCCCCTCCTTGATAATCCAATGTACCGAGTTTAGCATACGTACATTGTGAACTGGAGTTTTGTGCCAGAATCTTTTTTTTTTCGTTTCTGACACATTGATTTTTTTTCTCCAGGTTTTATAAGACATGCTATATCAAAAACATTATTTTTATACATCTAATGTTGATCATATCATGATGTGGGACAAAGCTGTTATGTCATTCTCTCACTTCCTTTCCAAAGGTTTCACTCTGTCCGATTTTGTTAAAAAAACTAATGCAAAATGAGATGCTCGTCTAGTTAAGAAAATCGGCTCTTTCGAACAGAATCGGTGCTGAAAACAACAGTTACTACTGAGAGGCAATGACAATGTGTACGTAACTGCGTGTTTTGCCTATAGCTACATACGCACCTGGGCTGCCGCGGAAGGATTTTAACTGCTTGTATGGTACGTCATGAGTTTTGCTTTTTCATCCTTGATTATGACAGAATGGGTGCCTGAAATCTGTTGAAATTACAATTTAACAGGTTATAATGAAATGTTTCACTTACTGCAGCATAGATAAAACTAATTACAGACAGTTTCGATCACTTTATTTATTCACATTCTCTGAAAAAATTAAAAACCATTCTTATTGGCAGAAAATCAAAAATCATGATCATTAATGCATGCAGTCTGAAAAATCATATTATTTTAAACTTCGATATTGAGTTAAATTGTACTTTCAAC
The DNA here is from genome assembly GCF_021730395.1 of Mercenaria mercenaria. Classification (NCBI taxonomy): domain Eukaryota; kingdom Metazoa; phylum Mollusca; class Bivalvia; order Venerida; family Veneridae; genus Mercenaria; species Mercenaria mercenaria. Next base: position 52,919,047 of record NC_069365.1, read on the forward strand.
AGATTGCATATACACAGTCTGAAAAAATACTAGCCTTACTCGTGACATTGGCACCCCCCTAAGTCATGACGGGACAGTGAAAGTCAAAAGTTATCACCCTGTCCCTAAACGTCCTGTTATTTAGGCTACAAATGTACAGACCGAAAAATTGTCTGAGTATTTTACAGAATGTCTGTCAAAGCATTGATATGCTAGACCTGATAATAAACAAGAGCTGTTCGATCGTAAGACAGCCGATGCTCGACTACTCGAATTGTTGTCACAGAAGCAGGAATATTACCCTAAATGTTAAAATACCTATACTAGAGTTTCAATTCAGTATCTACATTAGTTTCGGAGATAGTACCTTGCATGAAAAGCTTTAACCGCAGAAGTTTTTATGTTCAAAAGAGGACATAATTTTGCAAAATACATGTCAGAGTTAAGGGACTTGATGCTATGACCTAATTTTATAAACCCGAAGAAGTGAAGTTTCAATTCAACATTTGCATTAGTTTTTGAGATAACTTGTATGCAAAACTTTAACCAGAATTTCTAAGTCCAAAAGGGGGTATAAATTGATCAAAATAAATGTCAGAGTTATGGGACTTCATGTTGTCACCTAGTTTTATAAACCCGCAAACATTTGTGAAGTTTCAATTCATTATATGCCTTAGTTATGGAGATAGTAACCTACAAGTATGCAAAACTTATCCAGGATTTTCAAAATATTTTTGCCAAACTACATGTCAGAGTTATGGGACTTGACCCAGTGAGGTTTGTAATTGACGTCGAAAAAGAAAAAAAAAGTTTCAGAGCTATATGCCTTAAAATGATAACTATACCTTACGTTCTTGCATGCAAAACATTTATCAAGGTGTGACGCCGACGCCGACGCCAGGGTAAGTAGAATATATAGCTAGCTTGGAGTATTCTGCGGATAGTCAAGCTAAAAAGGATAGACACCTCTTACATGTCATTGGTTCAGTTTTCTACAAGATATTTAGTAATTCGTAATTGATATTTTAGCTTTTTATGTTACATTGGATGAAGATATTTAAATTAAAGTATATTGTGTCACTTCTTCTGAAAATTTGATCCATTATGGCAAATGAGACACCTTGGCCTCATGCACATTTACCTCCAGAATTATTACCTGTAATATAGCAGAAAGGAAGCCAACAGTAGCCATTCTTTTAACAAGCTGGCGGCTAAGAAACCAGACACATGTATCAGAATAGATCCCAGTGGGACTTGAAGCTTTCGCTTCGGGCCAGACATATTAGAGAGTCATTTCATTTTTTTTTTTGCAAGGATTCCATTCCATGCAGTAACCTGCATTTCAGAGACTTTTGAAATTCTGTAAGAGAAATTTCGATTTCAGTAGCATAGGGTTTATGTAATAAAGTAGAATTTACATAATTTTACATTGGTACGAGTACTTTATGACGACAATGATTATTTAATGTATTCGCAATCACACGAAATTGAAAATGGCAGCCTCCATAAAAAAATAAGTGCGCGTTAAAAACTACGAGTTTTGCTCTGTCTTGCAGTCTATTCATTATGAATGCAATTCGTTCATGTCCCATACACCGGTTACTTCAAAACAGGCACATAACGAATAGGTATTTATTTGAATTGAACATTTGTCGAATTATGTTGGAGTTACTGGCATTTCGGATCGTAACATTTCGGATATAGATTTGATTTTAGCCTAAATGTTTGTCATAGACAGAGTAAGGAAATTTGATTCAGTTATGTCCTAAATTTTATTAAGGTGTATACTCAGGAGTGTAGAAATGGGCCGGAAGCCAGAAAAATCACCTGGCTATTTGAGCATTCTCATGCGGCGGCACGAAATACCCAAATCTACCCAAATCTTACCCAAATCTACCCAAATCTTACCCAAATCTACCCAAATCTTGATAGGAATGATCAAATCTTCGTAGATTATGGATATTTGTAATATATTTCAACATAAAATATCATTTTGATGTATTATAACGATAATTAACTAGAAAAATCGCGTTGATTGAAATCGCTCAATATTTGTAAAATATCACAGTCAAGTATTATTACATAGGTGCTGTACGTAAGAATAATTGACTGTGATATTTACAAATTTCCCCATTTGGAAATCTGTTTTCTTAATTTCATTTACTTCAAAACTCTAGGGAAAAAATAAAAAGAAAATCTTTATCATTATTGATGAATTATATTAACGGTTTTTTTTACAATCATTGTTTTGGATGATAAGCCCGACGAGAGGCAACATTCATTTTCAGGAGTTCAGGATTTAAATTTCCTGTAATTCAAGTCGTGAAACGTGATATTCTAAGCTATTTTATTACAAAAAAGCTAGTCGGAAAACCAAATCAAACTTCCCGTGCTCCAAAAATTATACTGACTTTCAAATAAAATATTTGCTCAGTAAAGTGTTTATATATATATTGAAAAAAAAAGAAACACTGCTTTTTCAGTAAAATAATGTTTCGCGTAATTACACGAAATACAGCTAAATCATTTTCTCGTGCATAGTCGCATATATTATGATCAAAATTATATGTCAGACATCCAATGAAATATGTGTATCTTTAGTAAGTTGGTATAGTGTTAATATCTTCTGAGGAAAAATTATCAACTTTTATCAATTTAGTGAAAAATATGTTACCAAGTTTAGTCTTTTCAGTAATATGTGTATCATTTGCAGACGGTATATTCTTATTAAAATGTGTTTTCTCTGTAGATGTTGATGTGCAATTTTAAAACAGGCACGTGCAATTTCAGTTCCCTAATTTTTAAACATGTCAGTTTCATATATGTCTTAACATTCAATTATTTTTTAGGGTTTGCACTGACGGGTATAAAAGAGTCAATAAAATTTAAAATGCACCAAATTGTACCAAATTATACAATAATTATTTAATATTTAAAACCAAATAAAATGATTTTAGAATAAAAACATAAATGCTCCGAACTTTTCAAAGAATCTGCCTTGAATCGGTCTTGTAGCTAATATCAATACATGACAAAGTTTATTATTTAACTGAAAACCATGTGACATACATTTTTTTTCTTCAAAGAAACCCAAATGGAGAAGATATCTACTCTTATTTTGGTCATTCACGTAAGCGAAGAATATTCCGTCAGAAATCGTATACAGAAATAACTTTCAATAAACTTCTCTCAGTTTTGTTCATTTATGTTCAATCTGATTGAATAGGGTTGTGCATCTTACAAAAATAATAAAAAAAAAGTAGTTTCTAATAGAGAGGTTTCGGAAATTCATTTACGAATGCGCAAATTTTCGCGTGCTCTCATGGAAATTCAAACTCATATAAAAACGTTTTTACGCGGATGTATAGTACTTTTCTATTGAAAGATTAATTATTCATATTATATATACGAATGAATGCTGCCATAAGTCCTGCAAAAACACCATTTATTAAAATAAAAAAAAGCTACGGCTGCATTTCGGTAATGGAAATTTCCCGCAGGTTCACAATTCCAATTTCGTATAAAACATTCTGCGCGAATGTGTTTTATTTATTCTATAAACGTTATCGAAAACTTTGAATGAAACATATTTAGAAGTATCTTGGATAAAAGGACAAAGTATTTCTCACCAGCGTTTCCCGAAAATGAATACTAGATCTACAAGAGAAAACAATCAGCTCTCGTGAAATATATTACGTAAATATTGTAAGAGTAAAAGTAGCATCGGTAACAACAATACAATACAAATTTATTCAAAGTCGGTACATATATATAAACAGGAAAACATTAGCTATATATAGCTATTTACCGACAACATTACATTGAATTGAAAAAAAAAATGTTGTGTAAGTCAGTTACTTACCTCTTAGATCGGTGTTCATGAATTGAAAATACCCGTGCTCGTGCTCTCGGTGTCACGATTCGCACGAGCGCGGGTATTTTCAATTCATGAACACCTGCACGAGCGCGGGTATTTTCAATTCATGAACACCTCCTACTCGGTTAGTAACCTACACTTACATATGATCGAATTCTTTTAAAAACAATCAGGTTATGGAAAGTGTATTCCGATCATGTCCATCATGTATAGCTTATTTGTCTGTCCTTTTAAATTTTAAAAAGGGTATACCGGCTCATAATTATAAAGTCGGCAGTGTCCTTAAAATTAACTTTATTGAATTACTTTGTATTTAAAAAAGCTGAAAATTTAATTAATTTTACGTCACAAAAATATACAGGTCATGTATTCCAGTAGCTCGATTCTGTTTATTTAATGCTGGCCGTAGTGCACAGTGGCTGTGTATTGCGCCTGGCAGGTGGTCATAAAGATAGGCGGAACCGTTGGCTATTTAACTGACATCGTTACTGACCAATCAGCTATCACCAATAAAAATTACGTTCTGAAGGCGTTTCCCTGAGTGGTGCATTAAAAAAATATATATGTAACTTAATCACATCTAAATTTGGAATGCATATTTTGCATTGATTTGAATTTATGTAAATTACTATCAAACTGCAATCTAAATTTCTTTACTTTCAATTTACTTTGCATTTAATTTTTGATGAAATTCTTATATTTCCTTTGTATTTCAGTTGCTGTAAAATGTTATAAAATTTCTGATATGATTGTAACTTTAGGACAATAATTCGGATGATTTATACGAAGTTAGTGCTTCTCCTTGCAAGTAAACTTTGAAAGCCACTAATTAGATTTCACACAATGACCAAGGGTTTTTCTATAAATGTATAGGTTATGTTTAAGTCCCGAAATTTCGTTTCGGATGTTATCAACAAACGATCGTGATATACATATTTAATATTTAATTTTTTCATACCTTTCCTCCACAGACGCAAGATACTTTAGTGAAATAGCTTTAAAATTAAATCAAGTTATTGTCTAAACAGATACATAATTCATATATAATAATTCATACGGTTCCGTCGTAGGAACCTCTCATGATGTACTATTTTCCTTTAAAATATGTCAATGAGGGGTGGAATATGTCTTTATTACCTTATGTCCGATTTTATTTAAATAATACGTTGTTGGATCATGAGAACAAGCCAGTACATGATACCTTGTTTGAAAGAACAAATCAGTACCTAAGTAAAAGAAATAGGCCAGGTGAGTTCGAAAAAGAATCAAATCGCAACCTTCTTTAAAAAGTCGTGATTTCGTTGTATCACTATTACGAGTATAAATGAAAGAATTGACATTATCAGCCAACCGCTGTTTAAACATTAACATCCTTTCTTTTTGGAAGCTGATCACATCATTTATATACTTAGAACTTGAATGAAATATATTATAACCTCAACCATTTTAGAGACGGTCACTGGTCTACAGATATGAAATAATTTCAAGCTCTGAAGCATGTATTTTCATTTGGTTTAAAACATTTTGCTTACAATTCCATGAAAATTTAACATAGCTACTGACACGAAAATAAAATGCATGTAAAAACGCGGTCAGTAGCAAAGAAGCATCATTGAAGGCACGTGCAATTTTCCCGCCAAAATAATTGAAGAAACGTAGAAGATGGCCTGATATTACGAAATATAACACAAAAAACAACGTACTGAATTTGCTGTTAACAGTCCTGGATTACACGTATTTTAGTACATTTTAATCGCGTTTTCGTTAAGGCTGGCTCTTTACAACTTACTCCCACGTGCAACCAAATATTCGGACAATTTTGTCGGTCAGTGTAGGAAAATGTATAGAAGATCTATGTCGAGCTAGCATATTTTCTACGGAAATACGGTTTTGGAAAAAAAATCATATTGAGCCAAGGGCATTTTTATTCTAAAACTTGCACGTATCATGTCCCGACGCCGACAAGGCTTTCAATTGCTATCTAACTTTACTGTTGGTGATTTAAATGAGTGGAGTGATCCTGCTCCGTTGCATTTTTCATTGTATTGTACATTCACAGATGTTTGATATAAATGGGACAGTACACAAAGAGATGTTAATTTTTGTTCACGGATTATTTCAAAACTTCCTATTTTTGATAACATCGTTGAAAATATTGACTGGATAAAATTCGAGGGATCAGAGCGAAACTAGTCTAAGTGTATATAGAAATAGAAGCAAACAGACTAGTTTCGCTCTAAGCCCTCGAAATAGAATGTCAGCAAACTTTGGCCAATATTTATAGCCGTTACTCAAACTCACACTTGACTCAAACTTGGGTAAGTACCATACACGTAGACCTCAAGCAGAATGGAGTTCGAAAGTCATATTCATAAATTCCACTCAATTTAAACTTTCGGAAGGACAGCTCGGGAATTTGCTGTTTTTACTACTTTTTATGATGAAAATCGAAAAGCGTTTGTCACGCTTTTACTCAAGGTAAACTGTCTCGATTATAAATATCTATATTTTGAAGTCATTATTCACTACTTCAGCTATAGCACTATTGGTTACGACGATGGCAAAAAGTTTTTATTGTCGCGGAAGTTCCGAGTTTGATTCCCGACGCGGTCGTCTTTTTTCTTGATTTGGAATTTTTTAAATATTTTAGAAACAAAGATTCTTATTCTAATGTTCATGATATGACCAAAACTTCTATTTGAAAGAAAGATTTTTTTTTAGCCAAATCTGGAGGCATGCTGCTTAAATGCATTGTAAACGCCACGTGCATGGCGGGAAAATGAAAAAATCAGTTTTATAGACATCTACTCAAGTGCGAAATACAGAAAATAATCGGTGGCATGATGACATCTAGATTGACATCATTCTTTCGGTGACCATCAACGCTCTCAATGAAATTTAAAGCATGATCAAGACAGCAATTCCCTTGTTTTACATCTGAGGATACTTACGATAAATTTGAAATGAGATTGCTTGTGCACGTTTGTGAAAACAATTACGTTGTGGACACGTTATTAGCATTTTGGCGGGAAAGAATCACGTGCATTCCATGACGGATATTGTGTCTGCGGAAGGGCTATTCCAGTCTCTTTTGGGGTCCAAAAAAAAATCAAAAGCGGGAACTAACATTTCCTGTCCCTTTCTGATACTGAGAATAATATTGTTATTCATTCAAAAACATCTCTCCCAATTAAATTCGCAGGCGCTGCCACCGAAAACGTGATGGATGCCGCCATTATTCGATGTCACCGCACAAAATTCATCAATATATGTATGTTGATAAAAATAGCCCAGAATCTCATGTTTCACAACATGAATTACAGAAAATTAAAATCCTTAAAATGAATGTTATCTCTCGTTGTGCTTATCATCCCAAACAGTGCTAACAGTAAAGCGTTAATATAATTTATCAATAATGATAAAGATTTTCTTTTCATTTTTTCCCTAGAGTTTTGAAGTAAATGAAATTAAGAAAATAGATTTCCAAATGGGGAAATTTGTAAATATCACAGTCGATTCTTCTTACGTACAGCACCTATGTAAGAATACTTGACCGTGATATTTACAAATATTGAGTGATTTCAATTCAACGCCGATTTTTCTAGTTAATTATCGTTATAATACATCAAAATGATATATTTATGTTGAAATATATTATAAATATTCATAATCTACGAAGATTTGATCATTCCTATCAAGATTTGGGTAGATTTGGGTAAGATTTGGGTAGATTTGGGTTTTTCGTGCTGCCCTTCTCATGGGCTACTTTTTCCACAACAACGACAATAAATTTTGTCAGTTTTATGTTCACATCGAAAGTTGACGAGACACGATGCTGAATTTGCTCGATCTATAGCTGTATCCCCCTGCCGAGTAATTAATTTGTTTACTTCCGTTGAAAACCCCAGTCGCTATTTTTAAACATGACAATGGTTTCCCACATGCACATGTGGCATTAGCTTGATGTGTGACGTCAATAGTTGCATCCCTCTCGCTAGTTAATGTAGAGGGAAATCTCGGAATACACAAAATGAAGGTATGCGGCTATGCGCATGATGCGGCTTGTGGGAAGATAGTTGTAAACAAGTCCCCCCCAAAAAAACACGTAAATTTATGGACTAACTTTAAATAAAAAGATATTTCAGTTGAAAACACTAGAGGGCATGTTTATATTGAAAAATAGGTGTGAAAAATGGATAATATATGGAGACAAAACTTATATTTATAAAAAACATCAATTATTGAAAGGAGGGCGGCCTATTTGTTTTGAATAATTCAATTTGTTAGGCAGCCAATTGGCGATAATTAGATTACTGAATAACAGATTGGATAATTATAATCATAATTATAATATTGTGTGCTTGAAACGATTATATGAGCGGTCGTCTATACTAGTCTTGAAATGAAAATAAATCTGATTCTCAATCTGATAATGACAGTGAGGACTAATGATATAACAAACAGTCTGTGATATTTTGAATTTTGCCAGTGCCTAGACCATAGAAATTGTGTCTACTAGTCAGTAAAAATTTGGCACAAAATTTGCTTATCTAAAATCACTGGAGTAATATATAACCTTATTTGAAACAGTAACCACTTATTGTAAAACTTTTTTGTTTTCAAACACAGTTATATATCTGTTCTTAATTTTAAAAAAGAACTTTTTCAAAAAAGCCTTAGTTTTTGCGAGCTAGTAAAAATGATCACAAGTCTCGGTTCAACGAGAAAGCACCTGGCTGTTTTAGAGGGTGAGGGTCATCATGTAAAAGCCTGGATTATTCATTGACAACTATTTTTAGAATTTTCCTCCATCAGACAGTCCATGGGATTTTTTAAGTTTAAATGTTGTAGTATCAAAATATAGCAAAAACTCTTTTGAAACTGAAATCTAATTCTGACAAGAACTGAAATACCAGTTAAGAGGCTTGGAATAACGAAAAAAGAGCATAATACATACAGTATTCCCTCTAAACATGGTCCAAAACATCAGATGTATGTAATTAACTAAAATAACTTAACAGAGGGCAGGCTCATACTCTAACCCTAAAGATAATGCTACAAATTAATTAGACTACAGTTAATCTGCTGGAATCAAACATCTTAATAATAAACAGTTTTCACAATGGTTTATATTCTGGCAAATAAATCACGATCATTGGTCTTACTATGAGTATCTTACAAACTAGTATCAAATCAATCGCAAGATGTTTGTGGCTAGCAGCAAATATTTAAAAAAAACTTTCAGCTAGATTTGTCACATCAGATTATAAATATGACACAGGGAGTATGACTGAAATTTAAATACCGTCTTGTAAAGTGGTATGTTTTGAGGTGCCAGGTTAAAATTTGAAATTTACTACTAAGAACAAAGTAAAAAAACATTTACTGCTTACAACAAAGTAAAAAGCACTTACTACTCACAACAAAGTAAAAGTTTACAACTTTAAATAGATATGTCCAAAAAGGTATCTTATATTTGTTTTGCAGATGCTTACATATTCTCAAGAAGAAGAGAGGTATATATCTAAATGATGTTCTCCATGGAAGAGTCTTCAGCACTTCATTTGCTCTGGCAAATAAGGTAAGTTATTGAACTTGTTAAGTTAGTAACTAGGATTTTGAGTCTAGCGATAATATGATAACCAGTTACAATAGTATTAAATACAAACTAAATGATATTGATAAAACAATTATTTTTTTAACTCAGTAGTTAGGACTTCTGTATATATCATGACAGCTTAGTCAGACCATCTGGCAAATTCCCCAGTTATTAATGGGACCCCTGTGGCAAAGTGGTTAAAGTCATTGACTTCAAATCACTTGCCCTTCACCAGCGTGTGTTTGAGCCTCACTTGGGGTGTAGAATTCTACATGTGAGGAAGCCATCCAGATCACTTACAGAAGGTCAGTGGTTTTACCCAGGTGCCTGCCTGTGATGAAATAATGCCCAGAGGGGCACCTGAGGTCTTCCTCTACCATGAGAAGCTGGAAAGTAGCCATATATGACCTATAATTGTGTTGATGTGATGTTAAACCCAACAAACAATCAAAAAGATTGATTATAATGTACAGACTCCGTGTACAGACCTAGTATCATGTGACATTAGTACACATATCATGTTTGATTGTTGTTGTTTTTCAGAAAAAATTGTGTTTAAATTTTATGCGTTCTTTGATGCTAGTGTTTTAAATGACATCATTCAGATCACAGTTCATCTTTTATTGTACACTAATTTCTTTTTTTTTTGTTCTTGTTTGTTTTCAGCAGAAGATAGCAGACTTTGATTTGTCCGAATTTCCGCCAGAACGTATCAGAAATTTCAGTATTATAGCTCATGTTGATCATGGGAAGAGCACACTAGCTGACAGACTGCTAGAAACTACAGGTAACAATATTTAGAACACTAGCTGACATACTGCTAGAAACTATACAGGTAACTATATTTAGAACACTAGCTGACAGACTAGAAACTATAGGTAACTATATTTAGCACTCTAGCTGACAGACTGTTAGAAACTACAGGTAACTATATTAAGAACACTAGCTGACAGACTGCTAGAAACTACAGGTAACTATATTTAGCACTCTAGCTGACAGACTGCTAGAAACTACGGGTAACTTTATTTAGAACACTAGCTGACAGACTGCTAGAAACTGCAGGTCACTACATTTAGCACTCTAGCTGACTGACTGCTAGAAAATGCAGATAACTACATTTAGCACTCGAGCTGACAGTCTGCAAGAAACTACAGGTAACTACATTAAATAAAAAGCAATGAATTTTTTTAAATCACCATACGTTTTTACCTTTTAAAGTTCAAACTGAATTTTAGGGCTTGAAAAGGTAAAGTGAAAATGCCTGATCTGCATGACTAACAGGTCATAATTATGCATTCATGTAAATATTATATTGAATAATATTGATAAGGTAATCAAAGTTTATATACTGTTGAACTTAGCTTGCTCAAACTCGATGCGACCAGCAAAATTAGTAATCAGTAGTTTGAGCCACCAAAATAATGTACAACATAGGGATTTGCCAGGACTTAATAATGAGTTCGAGAAAAAGGGTGATGTTCAAATAATACGGAACGAAGTTTGACTGTATGCTGTAACTATAATATAAACAAGACTGTTGCATGGTTTATCATTGGATATAATTTAATCCTGAGGGTGTTTATTTGTCCAAGCATCTGAAAAATGAATCATGGTATATAAGAAATAAGTCACAAAAAATAGCTCTGAATATTTTCATTTTAGCATGCTCATAAAAATATCCTGATCAAAATATTATGAGCTACTTTCAAAAGGCCTTATAAAGCTGACGTTATGCTGAAAAATGTGATGTCTGCACACGGTGCATGTATACATCTTTGTTAAACTGAAATATACTTGGAACCATGTTAAAGTGTATTATTATTATGGGAAAAAATGATACTGCATATCCTTCATCTTGATATAATTTTAGGTGTGATATCAGTGTCAAGTAAGAACCAGCAGGTACTGGACAGGTTACAGGTGGAAAAGGAGAGAGGGATAACTGTAAAAGCACAAACTGCTTCATTGTTCTACACACACCAGGGAACCAGATACCTCCTCAACCTCATTGATACACCTGTAAGTATGTCCTCATTGTTCTATACACACCAGGGAACCAGATACCTCTTCAACCTCATTGATACACCTGTAAGTATGTCCTCATTGTTCTATACACACCAGGGAACCAGATATCTCCTCAACCTGATTGATACACCTGTAAGTATGTCCTCATTGTTCTACACACACCAGGGAACAAGATACCTCCTCAACCTTATTGATACACCTGTAAGTATGTCCTCATTGTTTTACACACACCAGGGAACCAGATATCTCCTCAACCTCATTGATACACCTGTAAGTATGTCCTCATTGTTCTACACACACCAGGGAACCAGATACCTCCTCAACCTCATTGATACACCTGTAAGTATGTCCTCATTGTTCTATACACATCAGGGAATCAAATACCTCCTCAACCTCATTGATACACCTGTAAGTATGTCCTCATTGTTCTACACACACCAGGGAACCAGATACCTCCTCAACCTCATTGATACACCTGTAAGTATGTCCTCATTGTTCTACACACACCAGGGAACCAGATACCTCCTCAACCTCATTGATACACCTGTAAGTATGTCCTCATTGTTCTACACACACCAGGGAACCAGATACCTCCTCAACCTCATTGATACACCTGTAAGTATGTCCTCATTGTTCTACACACACCAGGGAACCAGATACCTCCTCAACCTCATTGATACACCTGTAAGTATGTCCTCATTGTTCTACACACACCAGGGGACCAAATACCTCCTCAACCTCATTGATACACCTGTAAGTATGTCCTCATTGTTCTACACACACCAGGGGACCAAATACCTCCTCAGCCTCATTGATACACCTGTAAGTATGTCCTCATTGTTCTACACACACCAGGGAACCAGATATCTCCTCAACCTCATTGATACACCTGTAAGTATGTCCTCATTGTTCTACACACACCAGGGAACCAGATACCTCCTCAACCTCATTGATACACCTGTAAGTATGTCCTCATTGTTCTACACACACCAGGGAACCAGATACCTCCTCAACCTCATTGATACACCTGTAAGTATGTCCTCATTGTTCTACACACACCAGGGAACCAAATACCTCCTCAACCTCATTGATACACCTGTAAGTATGTCCTCATTGTTCTACACACACCAGGGAACCAGATACCTCCTCAACCTCATTGATACACCTGTAAGTATGTCCTCATCGTTCTGTACACACCATGGTACCAGGTACTTCCCCAACCTAACTGATACACCTGTAAGTATGTCCTCATTGTTCTATACACACCATGGTACCAGGTACTTCCCCAACCTAACTGATACACTTGTAAGTATATTTTCATTGTCCTACACCTGTCAGGGAACGAAATACCTCCTCAACCTTATTGATACACCTGTAAGTGTATTTTCATTGTCCTACACCTGCTAGGGACCTAAACACCTCCTCAACCTCATTGATACACCTGTAAGTGTATTTTCATTGTCCTACACCTGCTAGGGACCTAAACACCTCCTCAACCTCATTGATACACCTGTAAGTGTATTTTCATTGTCCTACATCTGCTAGGGACCTAAACACCTCCTCAACCTCATTGATACACCTGTAAGTGTATTTTCATTGTCCTACACCTGCTAGGGACCTAAACACCTCCTCAACCTCATTGATACACCTGTAAGTGTATTTTCATTGTCCTACACTGCTAGGGACCTAAACACCTCCTCAACCTCATTGATACACCTGTAAGTGTATTTTCATTGTCCTACATCTGCTAGGGACCTAAACACCTCCTCAACCTCATTGATACACCTGTAAGTGTATTTTCATTGTCCTACACCTGCTAGGGACCTAAACACCTCCTCAACCTCATTGATACACCTGTAAGTGTATTTTCATTGTCCTACATCTGCTAGGGACCTAAACACCTCCTCAACCTCATTGATACACCTGTAAGTATATATTCATTGCTCTGCACATAACCCTTCAACCTCATTGACACATCTGTGAAGTAGGTACTAACTAGTGGGAAGATATAAGTAAAGTAAGCTTGATTTAAAAAAAGTTAGAGTTGCAAGAACATGTGAATATATAAAACTCTCAGTCATTTAGATGTTGCTAAGAAGCAAATGGCTATGTGATCATTCTGAGCAGTTACTGTGTGAATTGTATCATGTTGAAATTCTTCTTAACATTTTAACTTTGAGCTAAATGTTTCGGCAGAAACAGATTAACATTTATTATACGCCCGGTGTCCGTCCGTCTGTCCGTTAGCAATTCCGTGTCCGCTCTGTAACTCTTAAACTCTTTGAAGGATTTCAAAGAAACTTGACACAAATGTTAACCACATCGGGACGATTGCAGAGAGCAGGTTCATGATTGCTTGCTTCAAAGCCAAGGCATCAAAGGTCATATTGCGTGTTTCTTGTCTGCTCTGTAATGCTCTGCATTGCAGTGCTCTTGTTTATCTTCTTATTTAGTCATAGATACTTTGTATTTCAGGGTCATGTTGATTTCAACTATGAAGTGTCAAGGTCGCTGTCAGCTTGCCAGGGAGTCATTTTATTGGTGGATGCAAACCAGGTATTGTTTATTCTGAGACTTAATTGAAAAAAAAAAAATTACATTCTGCGTCCAAGTTATGACAAAGTCAGACATCTTTTTGGTACTTTTGAATGATTAACTATAACCACTATGTGCTGAGCATTGTATCTAGACAGTCACATTATTGGTGGTGTATACTTATTACAGAATTGAGGAATTCTTCATGATTTAATGGGTAGTTAATAAGAATTGGAAGTTTTTTAGCTGCAGCAAAGTCCTGGTTAGATAATACATTTACACAGTGTATGTGATTGATAAAGGAATTCTTCAGTAACCCAAGAAGCAGTCATGTGATAAAGCTGATTATCAGCTGAAATAGGAGTAAAATTAAAATTTAAGACATCATTTTAAATGACTAAAAATGTGCCACTATACGAAAACCAATGTTAAGCCTGCATATCGGATCTGTATCCATACTGTTTGCTTATCATCTGCATACATGTGCTGAAATTGATAAACAATACTGATGTGAGGATAAACAAACACCACTGATGTATGGGTAGATAAACAGTATGGATATGGGGATAAACAAACAGCACTGATGTATGGGTAGATAAACAGTATCTGGGGATAAACAAACAGCACTGATGTATGGGTAGATAAACAATATGGATATGGGGATAAACAAACAGCACTGATGTATGGGTAGATAAACAGTATCTGGGGATAAACAATAGAACAGTATGAATATGCACTGATTTGGATCCTTGCTGTTCGCTAAGCCCTAACATTGGTTGTCACATATCGGTTCTCATTTCACCGTCCATTACTATCATTTTGACAGGGTGTGCAAGCTCAAACAGTGGCCAACTTTTTCCTAGCATTTGATAGAGATTTACCTGTGATACCTGTACTCAACAAGATAGATCTTAAAGGTGCCCAGCCTGATGTAGTCATGCAGCAGCTCAATAAACTCTTCGATATTCAACCTGAAGAAGTTTTACAGGTAACATTTTAAAGGTGTATATGCTTTAAGATTTTTGTCAAATTTTCATATTTTAGAAGACTGTTTTAGTAAGTAGATATAGTTTAGAAAGAAATTTAAAACTTATTTCATGCATTTTAGGAACTTTCAGTTTGCAATAACACTATGTTAGTCAGTTAGATATGTGGAAAACTCTCAAAAGCATAAGTCATGCTATTGAAATTACATATTTTTACAGGTTTCAGCAAAGCTGGGTACTGGGATCAATGAAGTTTTGCAGGCAATTGTTGAAAGAATTCCAGCGTAAGTCGACTTGGACTTGTCTGTTTATTATGGCTATTTGGACTGCTAAGTTTCTAAAATGGACTGGTCCATCATTTCAGTTTGGGTAGTACCACTTATTAATCAAAGGGGTCTTCACTAAAAATTTACTGACTGAATAACAACAAGTGCAGACCATGATCAGCCTGCATGGATGTGCATGCTGAACTTGGTCTGCACTGGTCACAAAGACAGAATCACTTGCCGCCAGCAGGCTAAAGGTTAATTTTTCAAAAACTGCAATACTCGGTCACTTGTTATACCCCCACAAGTTTGGTGGGGTCTATAGGAGTGAGCTTGTCTGTCGGTCTGTTGGTTTTCATGGTTTCCGGATGATAACTCATGAAAGGCTTAACCAATTTAAATAATTTTTGGTACACAGGTGTAACATCAGAAAATGCAGGTCAAGTTCGACTTTTGGGTAAGTAGGTAAAAGGTCAAGGTCACAGTGACTCGGAACAGTTAAACGGTTTCCGGATGATAACTTGATAACGCTTGGGTCTAGGATCATAATTCTTTTCTAAACAGGTGTAACTTGATAAAATACAGGTCAGGTTCGACTTAGGGTTCAGTAGGTCGAAGGTCAAGGTCACAGTGACCCTGAACAGTAAAACGGTTTCCGGATAAGTTGAGAACGCTTGGGCCTAGGATCATAAATTTTGGTACACATGTGTAACATCATGAAATACAGGTCAAGTTCGACTTTGAGGTCAGTAGGTCAAAAGTCAAGGTCACAGTGACTCAGAACAGTTAAACGGTTTCCGGATGATAACTTGAGAACTTGGGTCTAGGATCATAATTTTTTTGTACACAGGTGTAAGTTTTGTATACAGGTCAAGTTTGACTTTGATGTTAGTAGGTCAAAGGTCAAGGTCACAATGACACGAAACAGTTCAACGGTTTCCGGATGATAACTTGAGAACGCTTGGGCCTAGGATCATGAAAATTGATAGGGAGGTTGGTTATGACCAGCAGATGACCCCTTATGATTTTAGGTCACAGGTCAAGGTCACAGGGACCTGGAGCATCTAAAACGGTTTTTGTACAATAACTTCAGAACACTTTGGAATAGGATCACGAAACTTAATAGTGAGGTTGGTCATGACCAGCAGATGACCCCTATTGATTTTGAGTTCCAAAGGTCAAAGGTCAGAGTGACCGGGAACATTTAAACCTTTTCCGGACAATAACTTGAGAACGCTTGGGCCGAGGATCATGAAACTTTATAGGGAGGTTGATCATAACCAGCAGATGACCTGTATTGATTTTGAGGTCAGTAGGTCAAAGGTCAAGCAAGTTCGGCTTTGACATTGGCTGAGTTCTGTGACAAGGCCATATTGTGGGGGTATAATTCGTCACTCCTGTGACAACTCTAGTTTTTTCTGTCTTTGCTTTTTTGTGTATCACAAGTTTTATCAGGCATATTTCTAGAAGGGTCAGACTTTGATTTCAGTAAAACTTGACTTAGTATTGTTTGAAAAAACTTAATAGTGTGACAGATCTATTGGCTTTATATTTTACTTTGATGAGAATACATGTGATTGGGACTGCTTAAATTTCCTAGTTGATAAGTTTTTATGCAGCAGCTGTTGTATGAAAATTTGTTAGGTTATGACTAAAATGTGATTTTCTAGAGAGACATATATCACAAGTTTGTTTTGAAACTTTTTACATAAATGCAGTCTTTTGGATTATACAAAGTGTTGACATTTTGATAATTGTAACAGTATATTATCATTTCAGACCTGTGGCAGATGTACAGAACCCTTTAAAATGTTTGATGTTTGATTCCTGGTACACTCAGTATAGAGGTGCTGTAGCTAGTATAGCTGTCCTAGATGGAGTGGTAAGGAAAGGTAAGATTCCTGGTACACTCAGTATAGAGGTGCTGTAGCTAGTATACTGTCTTAGATGGAGTTGTAAGGAAAGGTAAGATTCCTGGTACACTCAATATAATGGCGCTGTAGCTAGTATAGCTGTCCTAGAAGGAAAGGTGATATTCCTGGAACACTCAATACAGAGGCGCAGTAGCTAGTATAGCAGTCCTAGATGGAGTGTTAAGGAAAGGTAAGACTTCTGGTGCACTCAGTATAGAGGTGCTGTAGCTAGTATAGCTGTCCTAAATGGAGTTGTAAGGAAAGGTAAGATTCCTGGAACACCCAATATAGAGGTGCAGTAGCTTGTAAAGCTGTCTGAGGAAAAGATATGATCTCTGGAACACTCAATATAGAGGTGCTGTAGCTAGTATAACTGTCCTTGGAGTTATAAGGAAAGGTATGATCTCTGGAACACTCAATATAGAGGTGCAGTAGCTTGTAAAGCTGTCTGAGGAAAAGATATGATCTCTGGAACACTCAATATAGAGGTGCTGTAGCTAGTATAACTGTCCTTGGAGTTATAAGGAAGGGTATGATCTCTGGAACACTCAATATAGAGGTGCTGTAGCTAGTATAGCTTTCCTAGATGTAGTAGTAAGGAAAGGTAAGATCCTTGGAGCAGTCAATATAAAGGTGCTGTAGCTAGAAAGGTATGATTTCTGGAACACTCAATATAGAGATGCTGTAGCTGGTATAGCTGTCCTTTTGGCGTCCTCACTATAAAGGGGCTGTGCTTCTGAAGTGTAAGGAAATTATAGTTTTTAGAACACTCGGTGTTAAGATGTTGCAGAAACAATAGCTGTCCTAGATGGATTTGAGGTAAGATTTGAGCTAAATTAAAGTGGCATTATGCGCATCTTACTGCACATAGTGTGTTTTTGGTGAATGTTCTATAAAAGCAATTTTCGGTTGCTGTGCATTTAAATATGTTAAATTAACGAAGATGCCGCGTTGGTGCTTTATAGATAAAGAAATCGGACTAATAAAATAATAGTTCTTTTCTTCAATCTTCTACGCAGTGATCTCCCTATAAGTAGAGATTTCTGAAGTTGAAGGGAAGCAACTCCTGCGTGCAGTTTGACTTTTCTTAAAAAGACTGCCCCAGTCAAAATAAGAAAAGTCATATTTGGAAAGTTATTTTTTCGTACTGGTAACAGGAAGAGTTTGGTATATTGGGTTAAAGCTGTAATTTCCTCCACCTTTTTTCACACACGGCTATTTCAGCTGGATTTTTACTTGAAAAAATGCCCATAATTCCACTTTAAAAATACTTTTTATGCTGTAGTTACACTAGTATATATATCCAAGATAGATTTGTAAAGAAACTTAAACATTCCTGATACACTCTAGAAATAGAGGTGTTGTACAAAGTAGGTTTGATAAATAGCTTAACATATCAGAAAGGTTGTTCATCTGAAGTTGTAAAGAGATTCACTTAATACAGAGATGCTGAGTAGCTCTCTTTGTTTTAATTGTAAAGAAACTTTAAGATCTGTGGTAGATATCTTTAATTTTATAACAGCTTTATGTTGAAATGAAAAAAAATCACAATTTTAATGTTGCAAAGTTACACAGGAAATAATAGTTATGTTGTGTCATAAATGTAACAGTTTCAGCCTTTTTTAAGTTTGAGTGGATTTCGCATTGTAAAATCTTAGATGGAAGAAACTGATTATGGTTCTGACTTCAAAGGAGTAGTACTTTTGATTTCTCTACAAGATGTATTTTAACCCTTATCATGCTAGACACGATTGATTTTGCCTTTGCGGCCAGTGCAGATCATAATCAGCCTGTACATCTGTGCAGTCTGATCATGATCTGCATTGTTCGCCATTCAGTGAGTATTTTTTTGGTATGCACCCCTTTTAACAGTTAATGGTACTGTCCGAATTAAAAGATGGACAAGTTCATTATAGAAATTTAGCACGGCAAGGGTTAATATATTTTCTTTTTTGTATAAAAATATAGTTATTGTTTATATGAGCAGGTGATAAGATAATGACACATCATAAGAAGAAAGTACATGAAGTACAAGAGATTGGTATAATGTATCCTACAGAATATCCCACTGATGTCCTGTAAGTATTTGTTGTATGGGCTCTGCATTTCTAACAAGATGTTGACTTTTACCAGATTTTTCAAACTTCATGCAATCTTGTCGAAAAGTTCTTTTATATCAGCTGTAGATACATCCCTTGTCTGGTCAGAAATGTACAGATGTATGGTACATATCAAACTTCTCAGCTATAATAGGGGATAGTTGGCTTAGCCTTTTGAAGATGATTGCTCATGAGGGATAGATATATGTTAGAAGAATATTTTAGGGGTGTTTATAGTTTTTTTCAAAGAAAATTGGTTGGTGTATATACTTATAGTGCCTATATTACTTCCAGTCCTTTTTGGCAGATAAAAACAGTTTATCCAAAGTTTAATGTGCATTTACCGAGAAATATGCAGTTTTTAGCTTGTCTGATTTTTGAAAATAATCTACGAGGTATTGTCGTCACTTGATCGTCGGCGTCGACATTTGTTAAAAATATTTGCTTAGGTCCACTTTTATAAGAGCTAGAGCTTTGAAAATTTGCACACTTGCTTACCATTGTTAGGGGACTATGTAGGCCAATAACCATAACTCTGATATGCATTTTGTTTGAATTATGGCCTTTTTTGTACTTAGAAAATTTGAGTTTCTTGGTTAAAATTTTTGTTTAGGTCCACCTTTTCTCAAAAACAATAAGAGCTACAGCTGTGAAACTTTGCACACTTGTTTATCATCATTAGGGGACAAAGTAGGTCAAGAGCCATAACCCTAACCTGCATTTTGTCAGAATTATGGCCCTTTTTGTACTTATAAAATCTGAACTATAGTTCTTTTCTTACATATTGTCCAGCATGTGCAAACAAGCGATAGCAGCCATAGGTGGTGCTCTTGTTAAATTAACTGATTCTTTTATCATCAGATATGCAGGACAGGTGGGGTATATAATAGCAAACATGAAGAATATTAAGGATGCAATGGTAGGAGAAACAATATATCACCAGAACCAGCCTACACAACCTATGCCAGGCTTTAAACCGGCTAAACCAATGGTAAGGTGGCTGAAATATCACAAGGTTTCCTTTTGTCGCGCAGGGCAACTTGATTAGCTTGTCATAGATCTGGTACCAGATTCATTGACAGTTATATTCATTATTTGTTTGAACTTACACATTATTTCTGTTGAAAGCAGTCTAGAGATACCCTGATTTTATTTGGTAGTATCTGCAAACTTGAAAAATTATTTTCTTGGTAAAAATTCTTAGCTTGATTGTTCAAATAAAAAGGTGGGCTAGTGTACTTATCCCAGCCAGTATTGCTTTCAGGTTAATATTTTATGTCAAGTAGGTGTACACACTTTTTTCACTCTCCCTTCTTGAATCACATGAAGGGGAAAATCCCAAATTTTTCTGTTACACTCACTGTTTTCTTGGATTTTCATTTTTCTGCGTGTAAATTTTTTAAAATATTCTAGCATACTGGTATGCTGACAGCTCTTGTTAGTCAAATTTTCATGGTGAAATTTTTCAAAACTGTCATTGGTA
Source organism: Mercenaria mercenaria (assembly GCF_021730395.1). Classification (NCBI taxonomy): domain Eukaryota; kingdom Metazoa; phylum Mollusca; class Bivalvia; order Venerida; family Veneridae; genus Mercenaria; species Mercenaria mercenaria. The sequence goes on from NC_069365.1 coordinate 52,939,809, forward strand.
TCTGTTGAATGTAATTACTTTCATTTAGTTAATAAATTGTTTGTTGACCTATAGGACAGTGTATATATAGGTAGGATATTTGATGTCATTTGTATGTTTCTAGCTCACCTGTCACATAGTGACAAGGTGAGCTTTTGTGATCATCCTTCGTCCGTCCATCCGTCCGTCCATCAACAATTTCTTGTCTGCACGATAGTGGTTTCATTTATGATTTTATTTTAACCAAACTTGCACACAACTTGTATCACCATAAGATCTTGTTTCCTTTCTTGAACTGGCCAGATCCCATTATGGGCTCCAGAGTTATGGCCCCTGAAAGGGCCAAAATCAGTTATTTTTCCCTTGTCTGCACAATAGCAGCTTCATTTATGATTTTATTTTAACCAAAATTGCACACAACTTGTATCACCATTTATAAGATCTTGGGTCCTTTTTTGAACTGGCCAGATTCCATTATGGATTTCAGAGTTATGGCCCCTGAAAGGGCCAGAATTAGCTATTTTGCGCTTGTCTGCACAATAGCAGCTTCATTTATGATTTTATTTTAACCAAACTTGCACACAACTTGTATCACCATAAGATCTTGGTTCCTTTCTTGAACTGGCGAGATTCCTTTATGGGTTCCGAGTGATGGCCCCTGAAAGGGCCAGAATTAGCTATTTTGACCTTTTCTGCACAATAGCAGCTTCATTTATGATTTGAATTTAATCAAACTTGCACAAAACTTGTGTCACCATAAGATCTCGGATCTTTTTTTGAACCTGCCAGCTCCCTTAATGGGTTCCAGAGTTATGGCTCCTGAAAGGGCCAAAATTAGCTATTTTGACCTTGTCTGCACAATAGCAGCTTCATTTATGATTTGATTTAAACCAAACTTGCACACAACTTGTATTACCACAAGATCTTGGTTCCTTTGTTGAACTGGCCAGATTCCATCATGGGTTCCAGAGTTATGGCCCCTTAAAGGTCCAAAATTGGCTATTTTGGCTTTTGCAGCCATATAGAGACTTCATTTATGGTTTTATTTGATACAAACTTCCAAAATATCTTCAACAACAATAAATCTTGGATTCCATGACAAATCAGATCCAATCGTAGGTTCCAGAGTTATTTTATATCTGATTACCTCCCCTGATTGTAATCAAAATGGATTTATATCAGTTAGTACTTATAGGACTTATTTGAAATTTCATTATTGTCATTAGTTGGACTGAGCCAATCAGGGTAGGTAACTATGGACTGATTTTATATCAAATTACCTCCCTTTATTTCAAATTAAAATGGGTATATCTCCGTAACTAATGAAGATACTGATCTGAAATTTCATTTATGTCAACAGATTTATTTGGCAGATCCTTCTTTTGTTCACTTACAATATTTTTTTTTTAATTACTTCCCTTTTACGTTACTATAAATAGTTTATTTTTAGTAACTTTTTTATTATTGGCCGAAGGGAAAAACCGAGACCACTTTTCTGTGGTACAACATGGATGGTACCTCCAATATTTTAGGTGTATTTTGACATACCTGTACCTTGTAAGAATTTTTTTTTCTTTTTGGTTAAATTTCTTCCCTTTGTTGTTCCTGTCCTTTGGACTTGGATATTTTTTCTGAGGATCTTCTGTCCTCAAGTGCAATGATAACAGGTGAGCGATATAGGGCCATCATGTCCCTCTTGTATATTATTGTTGTAGGTGTTTGCTGGTATATTCCCTGCTGACTCATCTCAGCATACAGCTCTCAAGACAGCCATAGAAAAACTTACACTTAATGATTCCAGTGTAGATATACATGTAGATAGCAGGTATACACAGTTCAACTAATATACAAAACAATCTCAAGCATTTTGTCTCTGTCTTGTACCAGTTAGCATATTTTATAGATCTATTAAAACATGTTCCTATCTTCATATTAAAGGTTACTGAATAATGAACAATTCAACACTATGTGAAATATAAGTTTTGAAAGGTGATGAAAACACAACCTTCTTCCATTACCCATGTATAAGCAGAATTCTAATATGGCTAACAATGCTTTAATCATCACAACGATGTTATGTTGACGTCACGTCAGCGTGATATTTAGTGCCATGTACGCATCAAGAAATAGCGCTTTCAAATTTCATGAAATATTTTACTTAATAACATGGTTTAAACTAAATGTCAAATTGCTCAAATGTTTTGATTAATTTATACACTTACTGAATTAGTTATTCGCTTTGCTGAATAATGCGCACAAATTTTCGCTCGAACTGAATTCTGCCGCAAGACGTATTACCGTTTCCTGTCCTGGAGTGTTTTAACAAATACCTACTATTGGTGCCATGCTTGCGCGAAGAAACAGTTCCATCATATTTGATATAAATTGTACAATAAAGAACATAATTAGAATCGAAATAATTTATAGCAAAACAGTGCTTTATCACTATTTATACACTCAGGCGGTTATACGTCGTCCGAAATAATTTCACTCGGGGCTGCGCCCTCGTGAAATTATTACACCCAACATATAACCGCCCATCGTGTATAAATAGTGATAAAGCACTGTTTTGCTATAAATTATTTCTTAAATGCATCTTGTCACTGATGTAAGGAGTATGGTCCTGCTCGGAAGATAAAAGTGTAGCAAGGAAGTAAGACATTCACAGGTTTTCCGTCATGTAAAATGCTATTATTATGACTTATTGCTGACACAGAAATTTGGTTTATTATGGTACTTAAAGTATCGCAATTGTTGCCGTATTCTATAAATTTGTGTGATACTGAATAAAAAAACCCCCACAAACTTTCACTAAATGTCATGCATTCATCTGATTTGTTCAGTAATAAAACATATTCCATGATCATAGGTAATCTTTAAATGAATAGTATGGACCTTTATGATTATCTCGGGCATCTCAATAAGGGGACTTTCTTGGTAGAGTGGTTAAGGTCGCTGATGTTGAATCACTTGTCCCTCGCTGCTTTATGGGTTTGAAACCTTGCTTAGGGTCTAGAATTGTTTCATGAGGAAGCCAGACAGCTAACTTATGGAAGATCGGTGATTATTCTTTGGTGCTGGCCCATGTCTGAAATAATGTTGGGAGGGGCACCTTGGATCTTCCACTACCATCACAGTCTGGAAAGTTACCGTTCGACCTATACCGGTTATTGTGTTAGTGTTAAACATTGCATCTGAGTAAAATTATATAGCTTTAAGCTTATCAGGAACAATATTTATACACCCTTTACATGTCTGTTTTATGATTTTCAGTGCTGTATTAGGCCAGGGCTGGAGACTTGGATTTCTAGGTTTACTACATATGGATGTATTTATTACTAGACTAGATCAGGAATTTAATGCCTCTGTGATAGTCACAGCTCCTAATGTTCCGTACAAAGGTAAACCTTTATACTAACATTTCAGTGATGACATTGAGTCGTAAAACTTTAAAGACTCGTGATGTCTTTGTTTAATTGTGCTGCACAAATCAGATATTAAGCAGAGACTATGAACCTGTTCTGTATTTAAAGTCATATGTCTTTTTAACAATAATGTTATATCGCCTCAGTCAATATTTCCCTCGTCCGGTGAATATCACAACATATCCAATAGCTCAAGAGTCAATAACTGTTTCATTATATGGGTTCAGGTTTATGAATAAGTAAAACATTTTTGTTGCAACATATTTAATGTTTGAAAGTTACAATAAATAACTTCCGTTCTATTTTTTAGAAAGTCATGTTAAATGGGGAAGACCCACTAACAATTAAACATGAAAAAACTTTTGAAAGATGTTGAGCGGTTTTTCGCCAATGAAATTTAGATTATTATTAGAACATATAATAAATATTAATGTTTTCTTGTTGTTTACGTTGTTATAATTTATTTGAATTCGAAATGAAAGTTTATGAAAGTCATTAAATTTTCAGTTTAAACCTCTTTGAATAATAAATGGTCCTGCCAAAATTATATAATGGACCAGTTAGAAATCTAGCAGGGTAAAGTTTAATGTTATAATAAATTCCATTCCAGTGACAATAATAGGTGCAAAGAATATAAAACAGTATGGTGGGGAAACAGTGACAATATTAAACCCTTGCAAGGTAGTATGAACACTTTTTCATTTTTGGAAATTTGTAAATTAAGCAACTATTTTGCCTGTATCTAATTCATTTGATGAAAATTTTTACTGATATAGATTTTAATGTTTTGAATTAATACCTTTTGCAGTTGCAAGTTTTTACTCCTGTTTTATCATTGTAATGTGATAAATAAGCAAGTAATCATATCTCTATTTTGTGTTAATTTGAATAATGGCTGTTGTGTGCACATTGGAGTTTATTTGGATTTAAAACCTCCCCCCCACCCTCCCTAAAAAGTGAAGGTATTTTTTTTTTTAGATTAGTATCTTGTATTTCTTGATACTGTTTTATAGTATTCCTACAAGTCCATACAGTGACAATAAGTCGGGACACCTGTGTCCTATGGATATGTGTATAGTTGACTTAGAGAATAGAAACTGTTTTTCGCTCCATGTGGTTCTGGGACGATCTTTGTATGAAAAGACTGGGAACCACTGTCTGACCCTTGCATGATAGTAACAGGCGACTAATAGGGTCTGACCACTGGGGTGATTGCAGCAGGTATAAAAGTTTTGGTTCCATACCTCATGTTTTTATTTTGTTGTAAATGAGATGTGAAATGAAAATTTGTAGTCCTGTTTGGCACCATATAATCTATACTGTGTTGGTGTGTGGTAAAACAGAAATAAAAAAAAAAAAATAAAAAAACAAAACTGTTTTGCATATTGACTAATGTCAAGCAATTAATGAGCGTTGGTACCTGTAGGTGCTGCTCATGCTGATATTTACAATAAAGAAATGAATCTGATAAAATTTTAATGAATTGAACCTGGCTATCTCATGGTTATAACATCTTCTACTTTTAGTTACCTCCAGTTGGAATTATCACCGAGTACAAGGAGCCAATGGTTAAAGGTACAGTCATAGCCCCAGCAGAGTATATAGGAGACATTGTCAACATAATTATGGTATGATATTATTCTTTTCTGATACTCTTAGGACTTAAACTATTTATGTACCCAACAGTTACACAAAGTAAATCTTTGCTGTTTTTGTTTAACCTGTAGCATGCTAATGGCATGTGATCCTGCCTTTGTGACCAGTGCAGACCAAGATCAGCCTTGCAGACTGACCATGGTCTGCACTGTTTGCTATTCAGTCAGTAAATTTTTGGTGAACACCTCTTCAATTGATGAATGGTTCTGTTCAAATTGAATGATAGACAAATCCCATTTTAGAAAATTAATTGATCAGGCTAAACACTAAAATGAGCTTGTTGTGTACCACCGCTTACCTTAAAAGTATTATGAGGGGCCTCCGTTGCCGAGCGGTTGAGGTCACAGGCTTCAAATCACTTGCTCCTCACCGATGTAGGTTCGAGCCTCACTCAGGACATTGAATTCTTCATGTGAGGAAGCCATCCAGGTTGCTTATGGTAGGTCGGTGGTTCTACCCAGGTGCCTGCTCGTGATGAAAAAAATGCACAGAGGGGCACCTGGGTCTTCCTTCACCATCAAAGCTGGAAAGTTGCCATATGACCTGTTGTTGTGACTTTAAACTCAAAAAAATAAATAAATAAGTTAAAAATATTTGGCATGTGTGTTACCATTTTGTAGGGTAGTGACTCGTTACTTGTAAGCAAATCTGTGAAAAAATCCTTTCTTAGCATAGAAAGCAGACTTGCCTCGGTAGCCTAGTGGTAGAGCGTTAACTTTGAGTGCGGGAGGTCGTGGGTTTGATCCCGGGCCGCGCCATACCAAAGACGTAAAAAATGGTACTAGCAGCTTCCACGCTTGGCGCTCAGCATTAAGGGGATAGTGCTAGGACTGGTCAGCCCGGTGTCAGTATAATGTGACTGGGTGGGGTATCATGCCACGTGTCTACGGCATGATATTCCAGTGAGGCAGCACTATAAAGTTGGGCATTGTGCTCACTGCTACAAGTAGACACCGTCGTTTATATGACTGAAAAATTGTTGAAAAAGCATTAAACCTGAACACACACACACACTGTTTGATTGAGTCTGTTCATGTGAGGTAATGAAATGTGCAACAGCTCTTGCGTACCGTAGCACTGTCTAAAGTGGAATTCAGTTACGATAGAACTGACTGTTCCCTATGATCCCAAAGGACCAGAAAATGTAGCAACGCTGAGTCTAAGTATGGGGAGTTATATATCATCAAATTTTGCAGGGGAATTTGAGGCTTAGCAGTTGCATTTCTGACCTCGAATCACTTAACCGTTACAGGGCTCCAGATAAGCATCGTTTTTTCGTTAAAACGAAATGATTTTCATCAGAAAGGAACTAAATTCCAAAACCTGTCATTCAAAAACGAATTGATTTTCAATTTCAATCGTTTCAAAAACACTTAAAATCACCGAAAAGGACAAGAAACCACCTTACGATTGTTATGTTTACACTGATACATTTTGTCAGGATGTTAAATTAGTAATGCAAGTCAGCGATAAAATCCGAACACTAGGCCATTATTAGCGTGCTAGAGTGATCTCCCCTCCTAGGAAATTTTGATTATGGCGTAGGCAGTAAGAAAGCGAGATCGAGCAAAAAAACAACAAACTGACAGCGCATTACAAGAACGGAAAAATCTAATGAAGAAATCATACGTGGAATTATGACAGAGATCATAACAGATGTCATAGATTCTTGTCGGAAAAAGCCCATAAAACATAGTGGACAGTATCTAAAACTTAGAATGCTCATCTGTTGCTTTGTAAAATACATGTTCATGTAGTGCCTTATGAAGTTGACCTATTAGTAAAACACTCATTATTAAACGAAATATAAATATGCTCTCTCCGACAAAAGAAACTGAAAGGTTAAACTTTTGCGATGAAAAACTAATTGAAAATTTAACAGAACTAATTGAATTTAAAACTTTTTTTTTACCTTCCACAATATTTACGTCAGTGTGCTTTGTTTTGTAGGAGAGAAGGGGAACTTATCCAGAGCAGACGTATTTAGATGAAAGTAGGATGATGTTTACATCTGTCTTACCACTTAATGAAATACTTGTCGATTTCTTCGATGAACTCAAATCTCTGTCATCAGGATATGCAAGGTACTAAATCAGGGAATGCCTTTAGATCTATAATTGAGCCGCGCCATGAGAAAACTATCATAGTGGGCTTGCGACCAGCATGGATCCAGACCAGCCTTCGCATTCGCACAGTCTGGTCAGGATTCAAGACGTTTGCTTTTAAAGCCTACTGCAATTAGAGAAACCGTTAGCGAACAGCATGGATCCTGACCAGACTGCGCGGATGCGCAGGCTGGTCTGGATCCATGCTGGTCGCAAAGCCACTATGTTGGTTTTCCCATGGCGCGGCTCATATCAATTATTTAAAACAAATTAAAGTTCCACAAGGCTTTAAATTTTATTTTAAAACAGATGTAACACATATTTTCATTGCTAGAAAAGCACTAGTTTCAATACTGCACAAGCCATAAGAGGAGGTAATAAAAAGCAGTGGAGCCAGTGTGTTAATCAATCCTCCAATTTTTTACAAATATTAGGGTAAACAATAATCAGAAATAGGAATTAACAAGAAGTTAATATATTTTATGTTCTTAACAAAAAAATGTGACATCCACATTATAAATGAAGGCATGAGCTTTTCATTAGTTATTGTTATTTTGTTAACATTCAAACCAAAGTGTTTTGATATGTCGAGGGATAACCTTATTATGTAAAATTACTTTTATTTACATACAGTGTTTGTTCATGTGTTCCATGTTTCTTTCTTATGATTTAAATATTGGTATAGTTTGTAGAGTATGATGAAAAGCTTGTTCTTAGTGCCATGATATACTTGTCGAGTTTGCCATTTAGTTTAGATTACATGCTGTGTTTCTAGCAGTTGGCAAATTATCAGACACCATCTAGAGGAAACTGTCACAATTTAAAGTCAAAAGTAGCGCAAGCCACTTGGAAGAAGTCAATTCCAACTGTTTTGCAAAAGTTATCAACTTCCAATAAGATAATTTGCAATCTAAATCTAAACAATAAATCACAGTATTTGTGGTAAATAGTTTCAGACCTAAAAATTATTTGTGATTATAATTGGTGCAGAATGGGTAACAGTAGCACTGCCTTGTGATAGTTTCGAATGACTACTGATACTAGTTAGTGAATTATTACTTAACCAGAAAGATGATTATCTGGAAAAAACACTTTTTAGATGGACAAACTTCCAGTTAATGAATATTTCTTTTCCCTCAATCTTTAACCCTTAGCCTGCTGGCGGCAAAGGATTCTGCCTTTGCGACCAGTGCAGACCAAGATCAGCCTGCACATCCGTGCAGTCTGATCATGGTCTGCACTGTTCGCTGTTCAGTCAGTAAATTTTCAGTAAACACCCCTTCAAATGATAAATGGTACTGCCCAAATTAGAAGATGGACCAGTCCATTATAGAAATTTAGCATGGTAAGGGTTAACTAACAGCTTATTGTAGTCATGATGAAGCATGTGACAAACTAATGAACATTTCCTCATTTTCAGTTTTGATTATGAAGACGCTGATTTTCAAACATCGGATTTAGTGAAAGTAAGTTTTATAATATCTTACAATATTGAGAAAGATAGATAAGGTGTGTAATGCTTATGTTGTTGTTTTAAAGTGGTACAAATGCAACAGTTGACAGCTACTATGTACAACTACAATGTACAGTCAAACCTGACTTAAGCAGCCTGCCAATTCTTAATTTTAATATGATATCAGGAATTCTAACTGACCAATAAGAGAGCTGCATTTTCAAGTACCTGCTAGTTTTCACTCGGGGGTAAAACAAAGCATTTTTACAATGAACATAAAGTGACTTTAGAAATATATATTACACTGTTTTAAGTAATTGAACTCCGCTTCTTAACCACACATTCCCTAGAAGATGCTGCAGACTACAAAATTTCAAAGTTCCATTGAAACATCATATGGATTTAATATTTTAGTTTTAATAAAACTTTTGAGATTTCAGGGTTATGTAAAACCACGGAATTAAATCCCAATTAACAAATTCAGTTTATGTTATTTGCAAAACTCACAATGCACACATTTATATCTCCCATGAAACCACAAAGTTTCATGCCCATGAAAGTAAATGATGTTACCATACTGTGGAATATTCTCCAGCATTGGAGCAGCAGTTCTGCCATATGAGTTTTGCTTTTGATGCATTTATGCACATTGAAGAGCCAGACTGTCTATTCATAAGAGTATCTAAAAGGATTTCTCTCACTCTCTATTCTGTGGGCTTTCTCTCGCTCTGTCCCTGTGGTCAGATGGCTATGGCTCTGTGTCTGTACTAGTTAAGGATGAATTTGGTGCCCTGAGTGGCTGCCTTTGTGCTGTGTAAAGCACCTTTGAATGTGCTTATGATGAAAAAGGCACCATATAAATCTGGTATAATATGATATAAATATGATTTAAAACATCAAATAAAATCTGAATGAACATTTGGTAAATAACATAAGATAACATTATTTTTTTCAGGTAGACTATATGTTAAATGGGAAGGAAGTTGATGAACTGACAATGTTATTACATAAATCACGTGCTAGAGATATTGCTAAAAAAGTTTGTGAGAAACTGCAGACAAATATTCCAAGACAAAGCTTTCTGATAACAATACAGGCTGCAGTCGGCAAAACTATACTTGCTAGAGAGGATATTAAACCTTTCAGAAAAGATGTTACTGCTAAATGTGTAAGTAATTATATATGATGAATTATGAAATAATATATCCAAAACAGGTGATTTGTTGTTTAACAGATGAAATCAGTGTTTGGAGTTCAGATGCAAAGGAATTATATCACAAGGATGTAGCCCCAGTGACATAATAATATGAGCAGCGCCATGAGAAAATCAGCATAGTGCATTTGCGACCAGCATGGATCCAGACCAGCCTGCGCATCCATGCAGTCTGGTCAGCACCCATGCTGTCCGCTTTCAAAGCCTATTGCAATTAGAGAAACCTTTAGCGAACAGCATGGATCCTGACCAGACTGCGCGGATGCACTAAGTTGGTTTTCTCATGGTGCGGCTGGTATGTATCTGAATGACTCATTTTATGCAAGAGAAAATCGCTGTTGAGATACAGTTGAAACCCAGTATCTTGTGTCCCAAGGGTTTTAGCGTTATTACTTCGAGATAACCTAAAACTTAAAATAACATTTTGTGCAAGTGATTTTGGGACAGGACTTGAAAGTGTTTTCAAGATTGCCGGAATTTTTTAGCTAAGCGAGTTCGTGACATCGAGTTTTAACTGTATACTATTTCATTTCTAACACAAAATCAAGGATTGTTATATATATCTTTAATGACATCCACCAAATATTTGCCAATTTTGTGCCTTTATGACGTTTGACGCTTTGACATAATAACTGTGATGTACAAACAGTGATTTGTTGCAAAATAACACACAATTTCCTGTCTTCTTTGCTTATTAGGAAAACAACTTTGGTTGTGTTGGAATAATATATACGTGTAATTATGATTTTTTTTCCATTTCTGCCCAAGACCCTTATGTCTCTGTTCATATGGGTATTGGGCCTACATTCTTTAGTGCTCAATGTTGAGCAAATCAAATTGAGAAGTTAGTTGTCTACTTGGGACGCTTTTACAAAACAGATGTCTACAGTGGTTGCCATGTCGAACATCTGAAGAGAATAGATTTAGCCTTTAATGGCAGAATTTTATATAAATTGCATCTTGTCAGCTTAGGTCGAAGTTGTTGTATATATATTTAGATGCAGCAGTTTATTAGCTCACCTGTCATGTAGTGACAAGGTGAGCTTTTGTGATCGTCCATCGTCCGTCCGTCTGTTCGCAATGTCTTGTGTAACGATAAAGACCACATTTTGCAATCAGTTTTAATCAAACTTGCACACAACTTGTATCGGCATAGTATCTAAGTTTCCTACGAAAACTGGCCTGATCCCTTCATTGGTTTTAGAGTTATGGCCCCTTAAAGGGCCAAAATTTGCTATTTTGGCTTGTGAACACGATAGAGACCACATTTTGCAATCAACTTTAATCAAACTTGCACACAACTTGTATTGGCATAATATCTCATTTCCTTTTGAAAACTGGCCAGATCCAATCATGGGTTCTAGAGTTATGGCCCTTAAAGTGCCAAAAATTTGCCATGTTGGCTTTTGCAGCCATATAGATTTTTCAGTTATGGTTTGATTTGATACAAACTTGCAAAGTATCTTTAACAACAATAGGTCTTGGATTCCATGATGAATTGTCAGATCCAATCATAGGTTCCGGAGTTACGGCCCCTGATTGACTCCTGAAATAGCCAAAATTTGTTAATTTTTACCTTGTGAACACTATCGATTTTACATTCGATTTTAACCACACTTACTCACAACTTAAGTCACAATAAGATCTTGGTTCCTTTCGAAAACTGGCTAGATTCCATCATGTTTCTAGAGTTACTGCTCTAGTAAATGTACTTTTTTAGTCCTTTCAGCCATATAGAGGTTTCATTTATGCTTTTATTTGATACAAACTTGCACAGAATGTTTAGCTTGATGATCTCTAGGCCAAGTTCGAAACTGGGTCATGTGGGGTCAAAAACAGGTCACCAGGTCAAATCAAAGGAAAAGTTTGTTAACACTCTGGAAGCCACATTTATGACCCTATCTTCATGAAACTTAGTAAGAATGTTTATCTTGATGATTCCTAGGCCAAGTTCGAAACTGGGTCATGTGGGGTCAAAAACTCACCACTCATATCAAAGGAAAAGCTTGTTAACACTGTAGATGCCGCATTTATGACCCTATCTTCATGAAACTTGGTCAGAATGTCTTGATGATTCCAAGGCCAAGTTTCACTTGGTTTTGCAGTAACTCTGTGATTCCAGCAGGTATGCAAATTTTGATTCCATACCTCATGTTTTTATTTCGATGTAAATGAGATGTGGAACCAAAATTTGTAGTCCTGTTTCGCGCCATATAACCTATACTGTGTTGGTACGCCGTAAAACCCAAATAAATAAATAAATAAATTTAACAGGTGAGCGATATAGGGTCATCATGACCCTATTGTATTGAGAGGACAATATACTGCATAATTGCAACAGTTAAAATTGATGCATGTGCATCTCTAATTGCTGTAAAGCACACAAGTAATGATTTTAAAAAATATATTAAATATACCTCCTTTTTATTCATAACATTGTTATAATGAAACTATGTGTGGTATATTGATGCTTACTTTTGATATTTGTTGTTTCAGTATGGTGGTGACGTAAGCAGAAAGACAAAATTACTGAAACAACAAGCAGAAGGAAAAAAGAAAATGAGGTTGATAGGTCGCATTGAAGTACCTAGAGACGCTTTTATAAATATACTGAAGAAATAAATTGTGATATTCTGTTCCAGTTTTTATTTATTTTGTTCATGAATAAAACATACTTAAAACTTCAGTGTTGTTTGGTATCAAATCCTGTGTGTATTTTTTGTTATCTAAAATTGGATAATGAAACAAAGGTTCTGTTTGACATTTTAATGCTGCACCCAATTGCAGTTGACCTGGTATAGCTGGAAGTTTTGAGATACCAAGGCAAAATTTCAAGTAACTTACTCAAAATTTCCAGTAAGTATCTTGAAATTTCAAGTTACTTGATAACACACACCTGACCCCATGTTCACGAAACATCTTCAGTCTCAGCTGAGTTTGATAACGAAACTTTATTTATCATCAATATCTAAATTGCATGTTTAAAACCAACTTTTAAGTCAAAAACTGTTTTCAAGTGACTATTCAGTAATGATGGTCATCTCAGTTTGAATTGAATCTTTTTTTATTATTTTGTTTTAGAGATACTACAATTTCAAACACAATCTCGGTGGAGACTGAAAAATGTTTTGTGAACATGAGGCCAGGCATTATAAATGCTTAAAGGTAAGCATCCATGCTCCACTTATTAGGGTCGTTGACTCCAAATCACTTGCTGCAGATTTAAAATCCCGCTTCTATGTACCAGAAGCTAACCAGCTGGCCAACACCTGGTCAATGGCTCTAATCAAGTTCCGGCGAGTTTAGTTGGAGAGTCTTTGTTGTATATAAAATGTTGATTCTGCAGGGTACTAACATGATGAATGGGGAATTGTTGTACAAATACTGGAAATTGCACAGGTCATACTGACAGATGAAGTGGGTACACGCAAATCATGCCCGGTGCAACCGTTTTTACGTATTAGTTATTGACGCCAGATGCCTACATATATGGATATTTGCAGCATTTTTCCGTTCACGTATATTTAGAGATTTTAGGTAATGTAAAGCATCAGCGGGCCGGTTTTCAAGTTCCATACACTGTCCCAAAAGATTGTAGGCTGTTGCCCTGTGTCACAAGACGGAATCATTTATAGTTTTTGCTAGTTCCGATAAAGCGCGCTCTTTGTCTGATTGCTTCTGAAGAGTGTAGTAAACTTTGTATTTTAGAAAATAAAGGACAGGCAGAGAGTCAACAACAGCCATTCCCATCCATTGATCAAATAAATCTACATAGGGCATGTCTCCAGTTGTTAATCGAAACATTTCCTGTTGCAACTCTTTTGGTACACAGTTGATCTCCAACGGCGGAAAACAAACACAGAAAAACGTGGCATAACTGATAATTGTTTCGTATTTTTCGTCATAGAAATCGTTATATTCAACCTTTGTTTCCAGTGGTTCATGCACCCAGCAGTTACATATATATTGTAACATTGTATATAGTATGTCTCAGTAAATTCTGAGGAATGTTAAGAACTAGTTCACAGCCGTCCATGTCTCCTAGACAGTACAACAGCGACGCCAGCTTTAACCTGCTGAATGCTATGTCCGAATTCAAATCTGCTTTTAACCAGTTAAGCGCTTCTTGTGTTACAGCTTGATAAAGTTCAGTGTTCCAAGATGCTGTAATTGACCCAATCGTTGTACAGATGAAAGGACATACGAGATGAAATGTTGTTTGATATAATTCACTGCGGGGTTCACAAAACGCCCACACCCTGCCAAGAAACATACGCAGAATTAGTTCAGAAATTTGTATAAACAATGCTGGAATTTGAGGAAGCCGACGATATATAGCAAAATATATTGACGGTCTGTTTGGTATTCTTACTGAAAGGACAAGTATGTCTAAGTTTAAGTGCCTTAGACGAAATCATCTGGTGGTACGCAGTAGGGACCACCGCTGTAGTAGCTGTTAAAATGCCATGGAGTTCTGTGCTTATTTCACTGGAAGACCGCAATTACTCTTGGTTTTCTATGCTACTAAAATTAACCACAATGTGTCTACTGTGGTCGTCTATTTCAATTTCACGCAGTGCTCCGCCTTCACTTTGTATTTGATGAAATAGAATTTGAAGTAACATATGCTTATTCTGTGGTAAAAGTCGCCCCGCCATTAGATTGTTATTTCGAAGGAGCAAATGGGGGCAGTTGTTGCTTAACAAGCAATTTTGCAACACAAAGAGGTAATATTGAAAACACGAGTAGATTATGGTCTAACCAAAAGGATGATCCTGTCGTATTTATGCAATAAAAGAGTACAGTCTTACAGATGTAGCTTGTCAGAGTATTGGCGCATTAGACTTGTATGTTGCTAAGGATCATTTTTATTAGAATATAACACCTGATTTGAGTAATATTTAAACTGAACGCCAAATATCTTTCAGCAACAGCCGTTGATATTCTCCATTCGAGCTCTTTATTATCTCCAACCTTACTGGCAACTGCAACGACAAAACAGCGTGCACTATCATCCCACAACCTCGTTTTCCGATTTCTTAACCAACTTAATGCATACAAAGGTTGTGATTTACAAAGTAAAGCGAATACAAGGTCTGCTGTTGACCCTGTATAACCTGAAGGTCCCTTTATTAAATATGATCGACCATGGCGTTCGCTATTCTCTCCTAATAGTCCGATAAACTCTCCATGCATGTATTTTTCACAATCACTCTTCCCTCTGAATTCTGATGTAACCGTCATGTGGTTTTTCATTTGATGGGAATTTAGCATCGTTTCTTAATCTTTGTAAATAGCAGTGTCCAGGCGAGGTAGGGTTGTCTCGGACCATCATCAGATTAACTAGGTCAGGATCCCATTCGGTCCAATCTTGTATTATATTGATACTGCAAAGGATGTCATCGGCTGATTTAAGTCCAACTGTAGTTGTACCTTCTATTTGACTACCAGCATAATAGCCAGATACACCATGATCCATTACTTGACATATTTGGACAATATTGTCCAAGGACTCCGCCAACAGACGCGATATCCGACTTTTAGGACCGTTTTCTCGTTCACGTCTATGCCTGCGAGGACTTCAGACAGTCTTTGTGAAATACTTGTAAAGTATTCTGGAACTTTGAACATTCTGGATTGAAACTTATAACCTGTTAGTTGTGCAAAATAATTTGATATAATTTTGTTATCAGGACCTATCTGTTTAGCTTAATTTATACAAACTAGGATAACTTCAATGGAGAAAACTTACATGGCCTTTTACAAGTGTCTTTAATAGTAATGGGTACTTTTTGTGATTATATTTAAATCGAGTTTAATTCGCGAATTATATTTTCAAAGGAGAACACGTCATGACTGCAATAAATATACTTTATGAAATGTAATAGTCCTGAAGCTTTTTGTGTGATAACAGTAATAAGAGTCAAGTTCGTATACTAGTGTTAATCTATGTGAAGCATTTTCGATGCTCATGATAAAAAAAAAAATGTTTGACTTACTTAAAAGGTCTTTCTACATCCGGCCTGTGTCAAATTTTATTTAAAAATCACACTTTACTTCCTCATTTCTTATCATACCTAGGGTATCTGATTACCTGGGTTGGTTAAAATACAATAATACAGCTTTTCCCATGGAGATAAATCGTAGTTAACATACTAAAGAAATAACAAGTTGTTATATTCTGTTTTGTTCTTATTTATTATGTTAATGGATAAAACATACGTAAATCTTACGTGTTGGTTGGTAATCCTTTGTGTATCTTTTTTTCATCTAAAGATTGAAGAATGAAACAAACGCTCTACTTGACATTTTACAGCTGCCACCAATTGTGATTTACATGCGTTTTTAATCGTCGGGAAATATGTACATGTAAATGTTTATCATCACACCGACTTCTATGAAAGTGGTATAATTTTGAGTTATGTTTGTCCAAATTTCGAGTTACATGATAACACACACCGGTCTCCATGTTCACAAAACATGTTTAGTCTCAGCCGAGGTTAGTAATGAAACTTTATATCTAATTAAAATGTTTAAAACTAAATTTTAAGTCAATAACAATTTTCAAGTGCCTATTCAGTAATGATGGTCAGTATCTGTTGGAATTGAATCTTGAAGTTTTAGTAAAATTTCAAACTCAAGCTCAGCTGAGACTGTAAAATGTTTTGTGAACATGAGGACTCTCTAATGCTCATCCGCAGTCATCCATGTTCCAATTGTTCAGGTCTTTGACTCCGAATCACTTGCCTCGCACAGCTGCATATTAAAAATCCCGCTTAGAATGTAGAAACTGTGGAAGTTAGCCAGCTGGTCAACGGAAGGTCAGTGGCTATAATTAAGTTCCAGCCTATGACTGAACAATCCCCAGTGGCGCACCAAGAGCTTAGATGGAGAGTCTTGGTTGTACATGAAATGTTCATTCTGCAGGGTACAAACATGATGAATGGGAAATGGTTGTCCAAATACTGGAAATTGCACAGGTTAACTGACAAATGAAGTGGGTAAATGCAAATCAGGCCCGATATGAAACGAATGGTGCAATCGTCTTATCCGTTTTTTTACGTATTAATTATTGACGCCAGAAGCCTACATATATGGATATTTGCAACATTTTTCCGTCCACGTATGTTTAGAGATTTTAGGTAACAATCTAAAGCATCAACGGGCCGGTTTTCAAGTTCCATACACTGCCCCAAAAGATTGTATGCTGTTTCCCTGTGCCACAAGACGGAATCATTTATAGTTTTTGCTAGTTCCGATAAAGCGCGCTCTTTGTCTGATTGCTTCTGGAGAGTGTAGTAAACTTTGTATTTTAGAAAGTAAAGGAAAGGCAGGGAGTCAACAACAGCCATTCCCATCCATTGATCAAATAAATCTACATAGGGCATGTCTCCAGTTGTTAATCGAAACATTTCGTATTGAAGCTCTTTTGGTACACAGTTGATCTCCAATGGTAAGAAACAAACACAGAAAGACGTTGCATAACTGATTATTGTTTCGTGTTCGTTGTAGCAGAAATCGTTATATTCTACCTTTATTTCCAGTGGTTCATGCATCCAGCAGTTACATATACATTGTATATAGTCTGTCACAAATAAATCCTCAGTAATTTTAAGAACGAGTTCGCAGCCGTCCATGTCTTCTAGACAGTACAACAGCGACGCCAGCTTTAACCTGCTGGATGATGTGTCCGAATTCAAACCCTGTTTTAACCAATTAAGTGCTTCTTGTGTTACAGCTTTATAAAGTTCAATGTTCCAAGACGCTGTAATTGACCCAATCGTCGTACAAATGAAAGGGCATATGAGATGAAATGCCGTTTGATATATTTCACTGCGGGGTTCACAAAACGTCCACATCCTACCTAGAAACATACGCAGAATTAGTTCAGAAATTTGTATAAACAATGCTGGAATTTGAGTTAGCCGACGATATATAGCAAAATATATTAATAGTCTGTTTGGTATTCTTGCTGAAAGGCCAAGTATGTCTGAAAGAAGTCTAAGTGCTTTAGACGAAATCATCTGGCGGTACATAGTACCAAATGTCGCTGTAGTAGCAGTTAAAACGCCGTGGAGTTCTGTGCTTATTTTACTGTAAGACCGCAAATGGTCCTGATTTCCTATGCTACTAAAATTAACCACAATGTGTCTATTGAGGTCGTCTATTTCAATTTCACGCAGTGCTCCGCCTTCACTTTGCATTTGATGAATTAGAATTTGAAGTAACATATGCTTATTCTGGGGTAAAAATCGCCCCGCCATTAGGTTGTTTTTTCGAAGGAGCAAATGGGGACAGTTATTGCTTAACAAGTAATTTTGTAAAACAATGAGGTAATATTGAAAACACTTGAGTAGATTATGGTCTAGCCAAAAGGATGATCCTGTCGTATTTATGCAATGAAAGAGTACAGTCTTGCAGATGTAGCTTGTCAGAGTATTGTTGCATATAGACTTGTATGTTTTAAGGATCATTTTCATTAGAATATAACACCTGATTTGAGTAATATTTAAACTGAACGTCATATATCTTTCAGCAACAGCCGTTGATATTCTCCACTCAAGCTCTTCATTATCACTAACCTTACTGGCAACAGCAACAACGAAACATCGTGCACGATCGTCCCAGAACCTCGTTTTCTGCTTTCTGAACCAATTTAATGCATATAAAGGTGGCGATTTACAAGGTAAAGCGAATACAAGGTCTGCTGTTGACCCTGTATAACCTGTAGGTCCCTTTATAAAATATGATGGACCATGGCATTCACTATTCTGTCCTAATACCCCTACAAATTCCTCCATGCATGTATTTTTCATCATCACTCTTCCCTCTGAATCTCTGATGTAACCGTTATTTGGTACTTCATTTGAAGGGAATTGAACATCATTTCTTAATCTTTGTAAATAGCAGTATCCAGGGGAGGTAGTGTGGTCTCGGACCATCATCAGATTAACTAGGTCAGGATCCCATTCAGTCCAATCTTGTATTATATTGATACAATTAATACTGTAAAGCATATCATCATCTGATTTAAGTCCAAGTGTAGTTGTACCTTCTATTTGACTACCAACATAATAGCCAGATACATCATGATCCATTACTCCACATGTTTGGACAATACTGTCCAAGGACTCCGCCAACAGACGCGATCTCCGTCTTTTCAGGACCATTTTCTCGTTCACTCCTATACCCGCGAGGACTTCAGACAGTCTTTGTGAAATACTTGTAAAGTATTCTGGAACTTGGAACATTCTGGAATGAAATTTTATATCCTGTTAGTACAAAATAATTTGGTGTAATTGAAGTCAATTAGGCTTCTTCATGAAAAAGTAATATACATTTAGGAGTTATCTGGACTTGTTTGTTTAGCTTAATTTATACAAACTAGGACATATTCAACTGAGAAATCTTATATGGCCTTTTACAAGTGTCTTTAATAGTAATGGTTACTTTTTGTGCCGCTTATATTTTAATTCGAGTTTATTTTGTGTTATATATTTTCAAAATAATATGTCCGCAGGTGCATATATACTTTTATGAAATGTAATAGTCCTGAAATAAACATGAAAATCTGTTTTGTGTGTTTATCAGTTCAAGTTAACAGTGATAAGAGTGAAGT
Source organism: Mercenaria mercenaria (assembly GCF_021730395.1). Lineage (NCBI taxonomy): Eukaryota > Metazoa > Mollusca > Bivalvia > Venerida > Veneridae > Mercenaria > Mercenaria mercenaria. Next base: position 52,959,259 of record NC_069365.1, read on the forward strand.
TCACAATACTTGTATATGTTTATAGCATTTATGATGCTCATGTTTAATAAATAAATAAATAAACGTTTCACTTACGTAATGTTTTTTCTTCTTCCGGCCTCTGTCAAATTATACATGTATTAAAAACCACGCTTTACTTCCTCTTTCTGTGAATGTTATAACATTCGAGTATCTTCGTATCTTATCGTACAGTTCGTTTTTTGTAAACATCAAGTTTGTAAACATTAATGATTGCGTTTTGAAACCTTAACTCCGGCTTCCATATTTTAGTGTTTCTAGTATATGAAAAACATGTGCTCAAGCTAAAACAAAACATAATAAAAAAATTAGAAAGGTCATTTTGTAAGTAGAGAATTTTTGGTTTGAAAACGTGTAAACACGTATGACCTAGTAATCGAACTGTGCCTGGGGTATCTGTTTACTTTGGGTTTGTTTGATCAACGTACTGTATAACAATACAGCTTAATCATAGCTCAGTTTGCATAAATATCGAGCTAAATATGTAATTGGTGTTGTAGGATACACCAGTTTCAACGACATATTCTGTTTTATAATTGAGTTAGAAAATATAACACATTGTTTATCCTGTACTAAGCCCATACTAAGGTTTTCGGCGTGCGTGCGTGCGTGCGTGCGTGCGTGTGTGCGAAATCTAATATGGGCCATTCCATGATTAGGACCGTGATGGAACTTAAAATACACCGTTATTTTTGGTAAATTACATTTGTACTTTCAAATTTATAGATATTCAAATAGATGATGCAATGTTAATGATCGCAATAATGACATCAAATATACACGCTACGTATGACGACGTCATACTGCTTTCAAGACGTTCTTGACGTCACGTTTCTTAATGCGATTGTCTGACTTACTTAATAAAAACAATGTAACTCTTAAAAAGGTGAATATATTTTCTTCATTTTTTATTTTATTTGAAAGGTAAAAGAATGCTCTTGATGAATATTTTGTTTTCTCAATTTTGACTTTTTGCAACTGATACAGGTTTCATCGTGGAAAGGCTCATATAATAATAAATCATATAAAGTAAAACACACGTGCACTCAGAAAAGGGACAGAAATTGTCAATTAATCCAGCTCGCGTTATGAAATACAATTTATCTATGTTGATAGCTAAATGGAACAAAAAGGCAATCAATTGAACCTTTGAATACTTGTATATTGGTTAATTCGTAGCCGTTTTAATTGAGCCAAAGTACAAAACCTGAAATCATTAAATCAAACGTAATCACTGATCGATAGCATTTTACACATTTTTATTGCATCTTATTTCAAAAGTGAACAATGGTTTTATTGATAATTCACGTTTAACAAGTACGTTTTTCCTAATATTTCATTCCGGGGCATGCGTGAATAATTTTCTTCACGATTTGTAATTCGATGTGATGCTGAACAGATGTTGAGGCCCGATTTTCATTACTACTTGCGAATTATATGTAAATAAGAGACTGCGATTTTTTTTTCATTATTATTATTCATTTTTTATTTCTGGCGAAAAATCTTTACAAATCAAATATTTTTCAGAAATGCTGCGGTGAAAACATTCCTGATTTTTTAAACTTATTTTTTATTATTAGTATTGCTATACATGTAGTTCCGTATGTGACATTTATATCAAAGACAACATTCTCTTTTCTTTATGTCATTTAACATACTTTTTCAGATTTGTAACAAGCAGTAAATGACCTGATGACTTTTAAATTCCAAACAGTTAAGATAAAAACATTAATTTTTTCACCTCCATGATTACTTTTGTACTCGATGTATGCAAAAGTTTCAAAGTTACATCCCTGTACCAAGAACTACCAGTTATATATTTGCCATAATACAAGTTTTATCCATTTATTTATTTGTGTTCAAACTGATATAAAGACTAAAACAAGAACAAACACGACATTTCACGAACATGTTAACTGAGATAAAAGTCCACTTGCATGTCTAACGATGCGCTGTGGGTGACTATTAACCAATGACTTGCATGACATCTTATCCATATTTTGTGCAACATGACCGGTACATATTCAGCACATGTTAATATGGTTAATAAATCAGAAATTAAAAAAACAAACTGAAAATTAATTCCTGATGTCACGTAGTAAAAAAACTAATTGAATGACTCACTGGTCTCAGTCCTTCGGATTTCGGGCAATAGTTCTGACTATTGGCCGACAAACCATTCAGTTAGTATATACTGGTGCATGCATATATTTTGCGGCATTATTTTTCTCATTATTAATGTGAACAGTTTAAACCTTACGTATATATTGAATAATTTACCCAAATGAAAAAAAAAGTTCTGTTAAAACTTCACCATATGAAACACAATAGCACCTCATTTAAAACAAGTTTGAAAATGGTTTTAATTTATTTTTTTAAACAATGTAAATCGTGATAAGGTAAAGTCCAACTGAAAACAAACCAGATGCTTTGTTTTCGGCAATATTTGGTTTCTAAGGGTTTAAACACGATCTTGCCTACAACAAAACTGTAACCAGAGATCTCACTTCGATTCTTTTTGGAAAAGAGACAGTGTTCTTTCGGAATGAAATACGTAACATGAATAGCGAACTATTGATAACGCTTAACGAACAATGTTTTATGCTTTTACATTGGGCTTACAAAAGAATAATTTCTTTTTTCTGTCTTTTGAATGTTTACCTACGCATCTTTTCAATTTAACATAATAGCCGCTTGTAGAAATTACCATGAGACTTAAAGCATGTGTTTAATAGAATCCGTATTAATTCTTTGATACGTTTGCTCTTATTTATTTGAATTTTATTTAATTTTATTTAGTTTTTTTTTAATTTTCGTCATGAGGGAATTAATCTATTGAAGCTGTATTAATATGAGGGATGGATGGATTACAATATATCTTTCACTATCAGTGATTTTTCTTTCTTCTGGTAAGTGTTTCTGTTTTTTGTGTGTGTGTTTTTATTTTTCGGTTTTATTTTATTTATTCATATAACAGTTGAAAGCAATTACATTGCATATTAATAAAGGGAAATTTGATTTGATTTATATACTAGTAGATACCATTTAGACCCTATATAAATGATTTATAGAAATTAGTGTTGCTTTTGTTGATTTGGTGGGCGAAACTGCATGATTTATTTTGTTTAATCAAATCTTCTTACCACTTGATTGCCGATATATTAGGATTGCTGTTTTGGAAGACAAAACACGTTTCAGAAATTCGTGAATACGAAGAGGAGAAAAAAGTTATTACAGCCAAACCTGCGTTAAAGACCACCTCTGAACAGAGACCACCTGGCTCTAAAGATCACATGTTTTGTTTCCCATTAACATTTACAGTGTATTTTAACCTGTGAGTAAAAACCACCTCCCAGTAATGACCACATTTTGGCTCCCCCAAGAGTGGTCTATACAGACAGGTTTGACTGTATCTTATTTCTATTACTTCAACAAGAAACTTGCAGATTTACATTGGTAACGATGCTTCCAATATCTTGTTGTATGGTTGGTGTTCGGAATTTAGTGGAAATAGGCTATCATATCAGATGAACAGTAACGACCATTTGCGCAAAGCATTACTATTTGGCAAATAAGCTACGGTCAAATGGCATTAGGGCACGTGTGACTGGGAATTTTATAGATAATCCCGTCATTGCATTTCAGCTCTCCACAAATTACAGCTTAGGCATACATGTCAAAGATTGAAAGAATGAAATGCTAACGTATGTCTCCCGAACACTGTTACCTAAGTGATGTATAGTGATGTCCGAGCATTGCCGGTCAAAGTAGACCTATAACGATCATCTCGACCTCTTGTCGATCGAGCTCAATCAATTACTGACCATTTCCTTACCTCTTGTCAATGTTAACTCGACCGCCACCCCACGGCCGCACGAATGCAGTCGATAATTCTCTGAACCCCTCGATAGGTAATTACAAATTAAAGACATACGACTGATCATCCCGACCACACTCTTGAGCGGGATAGTCCAGTTCCTGGACAATGGTTTGGTAATGATAGGGTCGATTTGGTCGGCCGTATGAATCTTAGTTCTAGCATTAGCAGAATCTATGTGGCATAACTGTGATGTTTCAATAAAATTTGACTGTTTTGAAAAATAACTTTTCTCCAAACTGTTGACAATGTGATGTATTTGTTGAAAATTTCTTTTTTCTTTGCCCATTTCTGCATAATTATGAGATATTCGTTTTGGTGTGCCTATGAAAATCTAAATCCAACGTATACATCACATTATGTATCATATACGTTTCATGTGATCCAATATTCGTTTTTTCACTCGTGTTATATATTCGCTCTGTGACATATACGGTTGCAGGCTTACAAGACTTGATAGGCGTTACGACTGTACAAATGTGCAACTTCATTAAGTGTCCATAAACCATAATAACAGAGTTGTAATTATAACAGAGATATAATTATAGCTCTGGTGTTTATGGTTCACGGATGCTTAGTTAACACTTACCCTGCAAAATGTCTATAATGAACTTGTCCATCTTACGATTTAGACAGTACCATTAACTGTTAAAAGGGTAGCTTACTAAAAATGGGTGCTTACTAAACAGTGCAGAAATCCATCGTGTCCAGCATGGTAAGGGTTAAGGTGCATTGGCCCGACAAATTCACATACAATTCAGCATAAAAGCATAAAAATGGATGATTTATACACCGATCATTGCATAAACACATAAGAACATACATTAAGTAAATAATAAGTTAAACGAATTTTGAATAAAAAAGAACAAACTGACGCGATTTGATGATAGATTAAGGGGGTTAAACAAGTTTTAAACTAGTTCGACAATGACATGCTACGTCAGCTATGTAATTGAATTGTTTTTGTGTGACTAAATTAGATATGAGCGAGGATAGAATTTCAAAACAGAATGCAGGGATAGACGCTCACGTAGTCACTAAAGTAGAAAACAAGAAAAAATCAATTCTGTGATAATCTGGGTTATTGCTCCTTTAATGCACATGGTACTGAAACCAAAATGGATCGACACCAAACTTAACACGAGTGCTCAAATATCTCAGTTATCTGTTCATCGCGTGATGATACATGTTTCTGCTAAAGGTCAAGTTTTGTCTCTGAGTACCCTAGTATATTATAACGGAAATCTAATTCGTCACGTGATGATACATGTTTCTGGTAAAGGTCAAGTTTTGTCTTCAAGTGATCAAGTATATAACCATGGAATTTAGTTCATTGCATGATGTTGCATGTTTCTATTTAAGATCATGTTAGATGTATCCAAGTACTCCTACAATTACCTTTTAACTCATCACGTGTTAATGCACGTGTCTGCTCAAGAGGATGTATATAAATACTCTTTTCTACCAGCCACCATCAAATTGTGCAACAACATCCCGCCGTCTATGAGAGGGTTACCATCTCTACACAGCTTCCGGACTGCCATGCAAGCCATGAACATGTCCGACCTCTTAAGTAATTAGACAGTGAAGATTTTTAACAGTTTTTAATTGTAAATAAGGAATTTTTAGCTGTTTGTTCACCTTGCGCTGGAGTAGCAACACTCGAGTAACGAGTTCACTCCATAACGGGAAGAAGAAGAGCATGTTCTCCGAGTACTCTAATGCATTGAAATAAAGTTGTATTCTTCACGAGATGTCGAGAGCTTTCCCACGAGTTGAAGATGTTACTCGTTTCTACTCAAAGCCATGTTCTATCTAAAACAAGTGATCGAGTATATGGAAAACATTGTTAGTGTTTTACTTGAATTTCATTAGTGCCTTTTACCTACAAGCATAGATCATGTACGCGACGCATTGTCTCATCATTGGTAACATTTGTGTACAGTATTAAGATAATCCATCAATGCATATAAAAGTTACGGAGCGCAAACAATTTTACTTGACCTTCAATAGTGACCTCTACCTTTGACCTACAAGCGTTAGTCATGTATGTGCATAATCTACATTTTGCGCTCTGTTTACAACCAAGTTTTATGAACCTAGCTTGAATATATGAATCCAGATTTGCGGACGGACGGAAGGTATTCGGTGTTCCACCGGTAGGGGACTAATGATAAGGACATTTCATTCATCACTTGATGTTGCATGCTTTTCTAGAGGTCAGATTCTGTCTTCGAGAAATCTAGTATATAAAGTCATCAGGGGATGTTGCATGCTTGCCTTTGAGTAGGAGAATATATTTACCCGTTAGCCTGCTACATTTCTAAAATGGACTGGTCCGTCATTCAATTAGGACAGTACCGTTTATTATTCGAAAGGGTGTACACTGAAAATTTACTGACTGAATAGCGAACAAAGCAGACCATAATCAGACTACAAGGACGTGCAGACTGAACTTGGTCTGTCCTAGTCGGAAAGGCAGAATCGCTTGCCGCCAACAGGCTAAGGGTCATGATATTACATGTTTCTGTTCACGGCTACGTTCGTGTAGTATACAACAGTGCATTTTATTCACTACTCGATGTTGCATGTTTATCCTTGAGTAGAAGGAGGTGTTGTATGCTTCTGCTCAAGGTCAAACTCTATCGTTGAGTAGTCTAGCGTATAACAATGAATAACAATGCAATTTTATTGAGTAGACGTCTCTGTTCAATATCATGTTTTATCTGTCAGCACACGTGCAAAGTGTGCTTTATTCAAAACACAATTTTGCTTAATCCTGCTAAATAGGATTTTTTCATTTTCTTTTCAGAAAACACTCGATATCTTATCATTATCTGTTTTATTGTTCATAAACAGAGATATATTTTTGAAATTAAAATGAATAAAAAAAATTCTCTTGAAAGTAAATTCTTATTCAGTCAAAAAGTGTGACAATAATTCAATTATAAATATATTTAAGAATTAAAATTTATGTAAAACGCCAGCTAGTTTGATCGTCACAATACAACTGACATATAATGGCATGCATTTCTTTGTATTCATACATTTATCCTGTCTTTGCTTTGCACAATAGCGGATTGACGATCAGATACAAAAAGTATACGAATAGAACTGTACTGCAATTGGTTTAATTTATATAATTTCACTTTTCTTTGATAAAATTGTTCACTTATATATTCAGCAAATCATTTATTATCATTGTCATTTCTTTGATCTAAATATATACATTCAAATCATGACAGTTTGCAGTGGTTTAATTTGTTCTCATTTTGTTAGGACAGCAAGACAAAATATAATAGGAGTGATTGATAGTATTGATAATCTATTTTTTTTTGCATTTGCTTCAATTTTTTCTTTTAAACTTTAAAAAATAAATCGTTTTTCTTTTACCTACATGGTAAATTATGCGCGATTAGGAAAGAAGCTGTTTCCACGCTGTTGTTTTTTTTATATATATTTTCCCAATAAAATGGCATTTTCTGACAATGAACTTCCGAAGTTGCTGAAATACATTTACGCATATGCATATAGGTAAAGGAAAATAGCGATTTTATTGATAATTTTTAATGTTGTATTGAGATCAAATGGATGAAGAAATTTAGTTTTTGATATTAAAGGCATTGGCCTCCAGATTTGGTTAAAAACAATCTTTCTTTCAATTTGAAGTTTGGTCATATAATAAACATTAGAATATGATTTTTTGTTTCTAAAATATTTTTAAAAATTCCAAATCAAGAAAAAAAAAGACGACCGCGTCGGGAATCGAACACCGGACTGCTGAGGCAATATAGACATTTTCCCGTCGTCGTAACCAACAGCGTTTTAGCGGAATTAGTGAATTATGACTTCAAAAATCGAGACAGTCTACCTGGAGTAAAGCCTTACAAACGTTTTTCGATTTTCATCGTAAAAAGAAGTAAAAACAGCAAATTCTCATGTGTTTCCGTATAAATATATAGTTTGTCAGTAATACAGATATATAGGTTTTAAAGCCTTCTTAAGAAATATAGCATTTATTTCCAGATATCTAAAAAAGTATTTTTTTTTGTCGAATGATTTTGAGGCCAGTCCATTTAAAGACGATGTAAACGGAACGTGAATAGAACCAGTGTCAATTGTAGACCAGAGTAGAGCACAAAAGGGGAATGGGTCAACAATTTCTATCCCGGTTAACATAAGTGTAATATTACTCATTTAAATCTACATAATAAATCAGCTTCTCATTGAAAGAAATGAACAATCGTTTGCATTGAAACTAATCACGTAGGGGAAGAAAGGCGAAAAGTTAACAAATTTGGGCTTGTTTAAATGAAATCAAACGAAACGTATTTTAACATTATATTGATTTATTAATATAAGCCTACATAAATAATGTTTTCTTTCATTATTTTTCATTTTTTTTGTAATGCGCTTTTACGTCAATGTAATGATAAGTTAGTCTGATGGATATGATTTAAATTTGCCATTATGAAATTTGTCTCAAAGATTGATTTGTACCCGTAACATGAAACGTAAAACATGTGTATTTAAATCTGTTACTTTATTCTTATAAATGTTTGCATTAGTACGTTTGTTCATGTTAATGAAACTTCAACAACATGTGAACGAACAATAATAACAACACCAATAACACCAATAATGTGATTTTGCCCACCCGCTTAGCTCATTAGGGAGAGCGCAGATCTACGGATCACTAGGTTGTGAGTTCGATCCTCGGGCGAAGCGTATGTATTCTGTGACAATTTGATGAAAGACATTGTGTCTGAAATCATTCGTTCTTCACATCTGTTTCATGTGGAGAAGTTGGCAGTTACTTGCGGAGAATAGGTTCATACTGAATACAGGAATCCCGCCGTTAGTTACATAACTGAAATAACAAACGAAACTTATGGTTGGTGCTAACGATGTATGTATTTTTAATCTAAAATGTAACGACATTTTTCTTTCATACACGTGTTCCGTAATGGAACAGTTTCTGTAAAATACACATGAAAGATTCGTCTTAATATGAATTTTCGAGTAATAAAAATTGAAAATAGTCCAGTTATTTCTAAAACTATTTTGTATAATAATGCTCCCAAATGGTTTTCTTTACCCTCAGAAATGAATTAAAAGTATTATAATGTCATGAAACAAATTTGTCAGCCTTATTAGTAATACTAAACTTTATACGTGATGCGGATAAGCTGAATGAAACATTTGCAATAAAGCACACCTGTTAAAATAAAATCTATTGTAATGTTATTCATTACATTGAAAACTTATGACAAAGGTCCTGAAGGAACAGTCCCATTCAAAGAATGGCTCATCTGTCACTGTACGCTACATATGCAACAGTTCCCAGCTTTTGATGGCCGAGGAAGACTCCAGGTGCTCTTTGGAGTATTATTTAATCTACAGGCGTACATCTGGTTAGAATCACTGACCGTCCGTTAGGCAGTTTGGCTGCTGGGCTCCCTCTCATGAAAGTATTCTACAGCCCAAGCAAGATTTCGAACCTACAGAGACGAAGGACAAGTGCGTCGAAGTCAGCGACATTGACCACTCGGCCGTGGATCCCCTACCCATGCTGAAGCGTATGTAAATGTATACACAATACATGCTAGTAGACAAAGTAAGGCAACACAACCTATAAAGAAAAACAGTAGGGCACTGCCTTGTTGTAAAACACTGAAGATTTAACCCCAGTTAATTGTGCACACACCCTGGGTTTTGATCCCAACCGTATTGTTAATTTAAAGGACAGTGCCCAGCCAAGTAACTAAAAGGCACACCATTTAAACCACAAAACATCTTTTACATATACAGGTAACGACCAATCATGGTACTCTAGCTGTTACAGAAAACAGAGACACACGAGGAAACACCATTAAGGGCCCGACAAATAATACCGCAATATAAAAATACCTAAAGCATCCATATTATGGAATAGTAAATAGCTTTTTGTTAAAAAATTGTATGATGAAAGGAGCATGGCAACATACAAACACGAATTGATACCAACTAAATATTATTTATTCTTTCCAGTATGATTTTTAAAGGCTTTTCGGCATTGTGACTTAAAATTGCAACGTTGTTAAAAGTGCTTGTTAACTTATTGTCAGTGTCGCTATTCATACCACGTATGTATTTGAATTGTTTCAAAGGAGGAAGAAGTCATGGATATATTCGTATAGTGAGAAGATGCAATGCCTTTGTTTAAATAAAGAAATCCTAGAAATTCAAAATTGTTTCAATTCCCCAGTCAAGATCTGAACTTCAAAACTACAGCTTCTTCGCGTGTAGCTTGAACATTTTCTGTCGGTGAAATTTTGTTGTAAGCCAAACTCTGGAAATAAATGTGGCTAATCTTAATCCGTTTCATGGAATTGAATCACGCAGATGAAATGTGTTATCAATATGTCAACGTTGTCGTTCTTTTGCTTGTTTTATCATATTTTAAGCGACATTTATTTAATCAACTGGGGAGGAAGTAAACTGTTCTCCGAGCTTCTCAAATGACAAGAGTGTTATGTGTCCTATTACAACCTCCAGCAATGCACTGTCAACATGACATCTTCACTTTAAGTTAATTCAACGAAGGCATTTATTCTCATATACAAGTCACTGTGTCATCTTTTCAAAGTCAAAGCTACTTAAACGATTTTAATTCAATAACTGAAACTCAAATGCTAGTTTGTTATTAACATAAAGTACAAAAATACTCTTCAATCTATAAATTGCCTCTTATTTGTAAATTGAGCAGCGCCATGAGAAAACCAACAAAGTGGGTTTGCGACCAGCATGGATCCAGACCAGGCTGCGCGGATGCGCAGGCTGGTCTGGATCCGTGCTGGTCGCAAAGCCACTATGATGGTTTTCCCACGGCACGGCTCAATTGTCCGAATTTGCTAGGACATCTCATACTCTGACATTTTTAACTCAGTGGGTTTGATTTTTGTTGTTGCTTGTCTTTACCGCTCATGCGACTTGAAAGAAAACAGTAATGATTCGGAAAGTAAAGTCGTCGTGTTTCATAATGGCTAGACGTTCTCAGGTCAAGGTATCGTCTGTAACTTGACTTCCACAAAAAGAATGAGAAGAACGCTTCATTTTATTATTTCCAGATTAACCATTCCGCAACCTACATCCATAACGTAAAATTAGCTCAAAACTTTGTCTTTGTTTGTTTGTTTGTTTTGGATTTAACGCCGTTTTTCAACAGATATTTTCAGTTTTGTAACGGCGGGCAGTTAACCAAATGCAAGTGTTCCTGGATTCTGTACCAGTACAAACCTGTTCTCCGCAAGTAACTGCCAACTTCCCCACATGAATCAGAGGTTGAGGACGAATGATTTCAGACACGATGTCTTTTATCAAATCGTCACAGAGAACATACGCCTCGCCCAGGGCTCGAACTCACTACTCCGAGATCCGTAGATCTGCGCTCCTCTCCCTATTGAGCTAAGCGGGTGGGCTAAACTATGTCTTTGACAATTTTCTCGTTACAATACACTTTGGTTTTTTTATTCAACTTGCTGTTTATTTTCAGGTCTCGTGTACAGTGCGTGCACTTTCCCCTCTGATCTACAAGGAAACTGGATTAGCTCTGACAAGGGTACTTTAAACTTTACATCTGACACTATCTGGAAGTATCCATTTCCGGTCACTGTTGCTGTTACGGAAACCAATTTTGTCTGCGAGGAGCAGAGCGGGGATAAGTACATGTTAAAGTGAGTAAACCCTCTGTTTGAGCACTGTTAAAAGAGATAAAATCGGATGGATTATTGTACCTCAAGTAAACACTCATTATAAAATTGGGATTTAGTTTGAATATCACCCAACCGGGTGCCATTCGTTTTTCAAAGCACCGTGAGACACGCTTTTTACGCTTTTTAATAAAACCCGTCCAAAAGCCTGTGTTATTTATGGTCTGAAAAGTTATATCGCTTTTATAATAAAGTTACAGTGAGACATTCAAACCTAATTTTCATCCATTGATTTTCAGATCTCAGACTACATTTGTTCTATTTGGCTACAATTTCTTCGCATACATTTGTCTGGAGCTTCATCCAATTTCCAGCTACAAGTACTGGTACCAAGTTGCCAATGGTATGTGCTATTAAGCATATTTTGCATTTTACATTGATACATCAAGTCTTGTATTTTAACACGATTTTCCTAATATTAAAGCAAATTTCGTCGTCCTTCATACTAGTATGCGTTTTGCAATATACCATTATTAACAATTTTATTTTGCTTCTGACCAAAATGAGGTCAGAAAATAGGCTATTACGATAAAATGATATAACTATCTCATAGGAACAAAGTGGTATTATAAACTCAGACATAAAGGTCTTTCCCGTGTATCTGCCATCTTTATTAACGTTATAGAATTTGTTTCGGTTGAGTGCCAATTTTGCATTACATCGATATAGTATGACTACAACATAAAATTTTGTCAAACTGAAAACAAATGTTTTATTGTAGATATAGAAACGTCAACTAACCTGAGAGTATATGTGGCACTTGAAGTTGCCAATGTTGATATTGCGACCGCCTGCAATAGAGCCGAGCCATACGAGACCGCTACATTCAACACTTTAGTCAAGGAAGGTGAGCTGTCTACCATGCGAATCTAGGGAAATGTATAGGCAAAAGCAGTGTTCCTTGTCTCGTGCCTAATTTCTCACTCTTCCACGTATCAATATATGCATTTACAATGCTAAGAATATTGAGAATCTTGCTTAGAATTTAGTAGCCCGATGGCCCTAGTAATAACACGCTATGATGCTCTTTAGTTTCTCATACTAAAGTAAGAAGTCAGGACTGATCTTTCCCAGGAAAGACGGCTTGACGTATATCGGTGCTACACACTGGGTACGTTAAAAAGCTAGCCTGTCTATTCGTATAGCTTAACTTAATTTGCCGGACTGACCTGTGTCTCGTTCTGTCCCTCTAGTCAGTTCGGTTTGTGCTTATACTGGTAGAAGATGAATGGCTGTCCTTGTATCTAAAGCGCCTTTGAACGTGCTTATCATGAAAAGAGCGCGCTATATAAGTCTGGTAACAGAAAACACTATTTAAATGAGCAACATTCTCTTTCCCTGAACTTTCGTGTTATGTACTAAGAAGAACATTTCGCTTAAAATTTTACGAGACAGTTCATTTTATTTTTTTAACCTTTTCTAATTATAAAACTACTGGAGACACTGTTTTTTTCATCGTCTAATCTATGACATTCTATTTCTAGGTGCATTAGAAGGTGGTCTTGTTGAAGCAACATGTCCGTTTGAATTATTTCATACATTTTCGAATGGAAGTTTGACGTCAGCAGATGATTCAACATCATGTGTCAACACGACGTTGGACGTATGTACAGAAAGAACACAGATGCGTGTCACGTACGACCCTTCCTGTGATGCCTCATTGAAAATTTCAAGTTTGTAGTTTTATATGTACATTCTATCAATCGATATCAATCAATTTCAGCATACATATTTTCTATATTTCACTATATACATTTATTCGTTTATCTCTTATTTCATTTATTGAAAAGGGTAATTTCAATACCAGGTAATTAATTGTCTGCCAATGTTATCAGCGCATCACAAAGTTTCAAAGTTTATTTGAAGTCAAGGCCCAAATATGGGCATCTGACATAAACATAACATATTATACAACAACATGGCATATTTACCAAGATGTCATTATTGTGAACAATGTACGAGGAGGAAGAGAAATGTTATTAAGGTAGTGGACCCGCAACCACAATTGGCAAATTATAAACCCTCTAAATAATCCAATTTTTACATCCAAGTAATGCCGAACAAGCATTCATTCAGTTATGCCAAGTTTGATTATCTGTCCATCACCCAAAAACTGGCAAATTATCTAAAACTAGACATTATATTTTTACAAAAGACTGTCAATTTAAGTAAAGTGTGTTCTCTTTCCACAAGTTTGGAGAATTCAAAAGCATTAGGATGTTTAAATTAAAAGGCATCAAAAACTTTTTTCTAACATTATTAAAGTAGGTGCAATAGAAGAGGTAATAAAATTCATCACCTAACAAGTTATTATTACATTATTGACAGATTCTTTGTTCTCTAGCAATATTATAAAAATTTTCCTTTTTCTATGGGTAGTTTATGATTCATACACCTGAATTTACATAGTGTGACAGCAAGATCGATTGGCGGAAGTTTGAAATATTCTTCAAATACAAATTCTTGTTTATACATTCTGTAATTCAAACATTTACCATAATTATTAACAAAACTGTTCCAGTTTTGTATCAACTGGTCGTTAAGCCTGGAATTAACAATTCTTTTAAATGAACTCAACCATGGTGTTTTTTGTTCAAACCAATAATTAGACCTACCTAGATTATTTAAATTATCTCGAACAAAGGAGATCCAACTAAATTTGATATTCAATCTTTCATGCAAGAAAAGAAATGTTCTTTATATAATATTGCAAATTTTATCTTCCTTGGAATTCACAAGTTTACATCAATAATTTAAAACTCTACTTTTGATACGATTTGAAAATGGTATAATTCCAAGATCGCCATATAACATACAGTTAGGTGTGCGCTGCTTCAGATTCAAAATATATTTAAGATATTTCAATTGAAATTTGTCAATAATATCAACGTTTTCAATTCCCCATAGCTTCGAACTATCAATAGGCAAGCGTAATTTTCTAGTCATTTTAATAACAGAAAATATAGACTTTAAGGCCCCACAAATTACATAGCATTCAAAGCTGTCTGGAGATCAAGTGCACTTTCTGCGAGAATAACTGTATCGTCGACATACAATAATGTGGGCCGGTGGTAACACGCTTGACTGTTACTCCATAGTTCCGGGGTTGGAATCCCGGTCTAGGCACTGGAAATTTCTGATATGTTCTTGAGTGTCTCCCACCTAATTAAGAAGCCTGTACTGGTTCTTCCCAGGAAAAAGGCTTCGCGTCTGTCGGTGCTATACACCGGGCACATTAAAGTACCAGAATGTCTATTCGCAAAGAGCTAGGCTAAGTTAGCCTGACAGGCCTGTATCTAAAATGGATTTCTCTCCATCTGTTCTGGGGGCAGTATCTCACTCTGTCCCTCTGGTCAGATCGTACTGTGTCTGTACTAGTAGAGGATGAATTTCGCGCTCTGTATGGCTGCGTTTGCTATTGTAAAGTGCCTTTGAACGTGTTATCATGAAACGGGCGCTATATAAATCTGGTATACTACTACTACTACTTATACTACTACCACTACTACTACTACTAATAATAAAAACACGAAGGCAGCTTTATCCAGTTCATAATTAGAAATGATTAATTCGTAGTGATAGCTAAAATGTACCAATAAACGCGATGATGGTCATTGAATCGGTAAAAATGTGTATGTAGATCGGGGAAGCTTAGAAGATATTACTGTAACAGATATAGAATCTACATCTTAATAACAAAATATAGGGTAAATATCCGTTAACGATGCAGCGCGGACTAATAATCAAACATAAAAACGTTGCTTTCTTTCACTTTAAATATGAAATAACTTAGGGGTCGAAGTTGACATTTTTAGAATGGTCAATAATTGTCTGTTATTTTTTGTTTTGTTTAAAGTGGAATTACGGGCATTTTTCAAGTAAAAATCCAGCTGAAATAGATGTGTGTGTAAAAAAGGTGGAGGAAATTATAGCTTTTAATTTCTCGGCGGTGTTTATACGCTGATTACCTCTATTCAATGTCTACACAAAGGTATATCCATTCAATAACCGTATTTCAATTTGGACAGTCGTTGACCACTGTAGCAAAAATGGTTGGAAAACGAATAACAAATACTGAAGAAATTCGGTCATATATAAAAGTTCGCCATGTTTATGGGTCTGAGTCTGTTAAAAAAAGTCCCCAAATAAGGTCGGCCAAAGACAGCAACGTGTGACCAAACTGTTTTGAAAATCACAGAAATTCTTCAAAATGATGCTTGGTATACTGTACGCGATATTGCACGCATTGTTGGCATTTCACTATCAACAGCTCAATTTATTTAAAAAAAAATCTAGAAAGTTAGAAAGATTTCTGATAGGTGGGTACCCCATCTTTTGACTGTTGATCAGATAAAAGGATACGTGTTGAAACTGCAAAAAGATTGCTAAAAATGTTCCCAAATACGACAAAAAGGTTTTTGCAAATGATGAAACCTGGGTACATTATTTTGAACCTGTTGGAAACGTGGGAACAAAATATGAGCTACGAAACACGACCAAAGGCCAATAATTGCAAAACGCACTTGGAGTGCAAAACATGTTTTGTATGCCATATTCTTCTCCAGCAAAAGTATAGCAGTACAGATTCCAGTAAAAAGGGTATAGGTGTGACTGGTAGGAACTACCGTGACGTTATCTTGAAAAAAAAGAAGTACTACAAGAAACGCCGCCCAGTCACAGGTTTCAAACATATTCGACTGTTGCATGACACACACCTCTAGTACAGTAACACAGTTTTTGAAGTCGGAGAGAGTTACATGCGCAACCACATCCGGATCTCCAGATCTGGCGCCATGCGACTTATTTATGTTTCCAAAACTGAAAAAAACTTCCTTTCTGATCGTATATATAGATCTTGACCAGCTCTCGGTTCTGCTGTCTATCAATACCTTCGTAGTAAACCAAAATCAGCCTACCGTGACGCTCCACAGACTAAAATTATGCATTTCTCTCCACGGAGAATATTTGAGGGTATGAAATGACAACATGCACGTTTTCATCAGTTTTCAAGGTTTCAGACCACAATACACAATACTTTTCGAACACTCCTTGTACATGTTATATAAAAATGACGGTATACATTTATCTGAACATTTAGCGTTTTCAGAAATAAGCTTTAATTCCAGCTGTGTAAGTTAGAAGGAATTCTAGTAATAAGCAAAAACAAAAGATGCGCAAGTTTATAAGGTTAAAGAATAGCATTTGAAACTTTAAGGAATAGGGAACAAATACCAGTTGACTTTTCATTCTCTTTTCACCAGGTGAAGGTATGAATATCTGCTTGTTGGACCAGACCAACGACACTTCCGGCGTGACGTATTTGCACGTGTGGAACAATGACACAACATTGGCCACTGACGTCATGCGGATCAATTGTTATGTAAACATCATTATGTTTTCTCCAACCATTCATTACATTTAAGAAATTCTGTCGTATTGTTTGATAAAATATATACTAATTATATCTTGTTTCGAAAACTACAAGTAGATTCATTACTTGAATTAATCAAATGTACTTGGCAATGTTTCATTAAAACTAAAACAGATTATTTTCTGATCAAACGCGTAATATCTTTAATGTGTACATGGTGTATTCCATGAAATGCATGGTTAAGGTTTTATAGTCAAAAAATAATTTTCTGTTTTCAGCTGATGGGACTGTTAATTATTTACAAATTATGATATATTTACAGGCATTTGAAAAATCAGGAGATGTAATGACGGCCACTTTATACCCGGGAGCATGCCAACCTGACCAGACTTCCATGGTGGTGTCTGACCCGGGTATAAAAGTCCAGTATAAATCAATTACGAGTAAGTATATTGTATCTGCACATTTCACAAAAAAAATATCAAGTTCTTACTTGTATTCCGATTCAAGTTTTTCGTATTGAATGCCAAATTGCCATTGCAAATGTAAAGAATCTATCTGACAAAATGTCCGTCCTTAAGAAGCAGATATATGCACCAAACAGTATGCAGTGGAAAGAAGCATGTACATTGAAGCGTCGTCATGAAGAGAGTTGAATTTCTTAATCAAATTATCCGTGCATGTTATTGTATAGATATAATATCAAATGCAGTGAAAATTCGATATCTCGAACCCGCCACTCAAAATTACGGTTATCGAAGACATTTTTAAGTCTCTTGTGCACAAAATATCATTTTCGGTCGATTTTCGGTTATCTCGAAGTAAAATGATCAATGCTTTGGAAATCGAGATACCGACTTTCAACTGCATGTATACATATTCCAGGAGACATATCACGACACAGCACCACGCTGTCTGTCTATGCGTTGCTTCTCTTTTTGTATTTCTCATCACTAACTGTTTAAGCTTTATTTTAAATCATCTTTTTTGTTTACATTTCAGAAACCTGTCGTAAGTATACAGTCGCTTTGTGTGTTTGAACAGCTTTCTGAAATAATGTCCAGAAAAATATGATGAATAAGAAATCATGATGTAAAATATGTAAATAATTTTAATACAATAGTTATATAAAGTGTATAGTCTTAACATATGAATAGGGATTTTCAAATTTTTAGCTCTCTTATCTCTTAATTAGTATTACGCCTTATAGACGAAGGATAAGAGGGCCGGGGCGCCCACAACTTTGAGATTGGGTGGCCAACATATGCTTTTCAAAAACCCCACCCACCCAATCCCAACTTCAGTTTTCACAGAAAAGGGTAAATGAAGGCGAAATAGCCTATTTGAAAGAGCATTTTAAATGCACTGGCATGATCTTATTTATTTCAACACTGATTTTTGAGATCAAATTTATTTTCAATCTACATGCACATTATATACTAAATTTATTTACATTTCAGAGGACACATCGGAAGGTGGACCACAAACTATTTATTTTGTTGCAATAATTCTTGGTGCTCTCGCATTTATAATATTACTTGTTTTAATAATCTGTATTATTTGCAAGACAAAGTGTAGATGCATAACAAAACTGTGCAAAAAGAACAAAATAGGTCATTCTGACGCTTCACTGACGTCATCAATGGAGGACGGTATGGAACCGTATCTGCGCGCGATGAAACGTGTCGACCAACCACCAGGCGTGTTTGTTGCTAGGAAACCAATAAAGCTTGGACCAATCATAGAGCCATATTTGGAACCGCCCCCGAAAGTGGAGCTACTCTATGACGTAGAACCTAGACCAACCAGTAGCAGAATGATGTTTAGTAGATCCATATTTCTTAGCCAGCTTAGTTTGAAATACAAAGATGACGAGCCAAATGGGAATAATAATAACAATAAAAATAGTGATAATATATTTTGAGTTAAGATATGAAATGGATACATTATATTTATTTATGAGTAACTGTGCAAGATATTTAGTCTTAGGTATGACTCCTTTGCCACTTTTTGAGTGAATTTTGTTATACTTGAATAATTTGTTAGAATGTATAGTCAGATAATAGCTTGTGTTTATATCTAAAAACATAAGATATGGTCGAGTTAACACGAATGTCTAAACAAAGACCTTTGTTCTTCTGTGAAACTCGGTCATAACTGATTTAGATTGTTCTATCAATACTGAACAACATCATTAACAGTGACAAAATAATCCGTGCTTCATATCTCATCATCCTATTTTTTGCAAACAAGTAAGCATGTGTATGCTTTACTACCTGTATCGATTTATTTTGCTGCATATTTAAATTTAAGATATTAAATTCGGGTCGGATTCTATTGCGACTCTGTAGCACAGTATTGTATCGAAACGTTTCGATAACAATTTTATGATGCTATAATGATACAAATTACTGAAAAATAGAATCCGGTTATTACTATTACCTTACACCAGCTAATTTGCTTACTTTCCGCGAGTTTAATATTATATTGTGGTTTAAATAGCATTAAAGATATCCAATGTGTATTTTCACTTAAATAATGTAAATCACTGACAATGGAACATGAATATGAATTGTCAAATTACATAGTTAATTTGGTTACTTCTCGCGATTTACTGTTATTTGGTGGTTTATATACCATAAAATATATCCATTGTACCTCTTACACTAAAATGGTTTATTTTTCGGTACTAACTTAAAATGTATACCATCCACATGAAATCAATTTAACTTGATTTATTATATACGTTACTATAAATAGTAACAAAAAGGCCGTTTAAAACGGTCGTTACGGCCTCGATTGACGAATCCATAATGGCGCAGTGCGCCTCACGCGCCATAATCATAATGGCCCCGGGTAACCGGAACGTAAGCACGTTCTGACGTTGACGTCATGTAGGAAAGTCATTATGGCGGGTGTAAGGGTGCGAAAGCATTTTCAGATCGATTGTCAGATATTGATGGCACTGTTGATGAAAAAATCAATACAAATGATGCTTAGGCCCTATAAGTTTGTATAAAAATATGTAAAATGAAAGCACCAAGATGAATATGAAGGGAAGGTATATAATAAAAAGATCAATAAACGGCTTGGTTGTGCCTTCTAGCCATAATGGCACAGCCAGTTTCACAATTATGACACTGGGTGTGCCATTATGGCAAGAAGGCACAACCAAGCCGTATATTAACCTCTTATTAATGTATAAACTAACTGTATTTGTTTAATTACATTTACAATTACAAATAAATGTTATGTATAACAGCCAATTGTTAAAAAGGCTTCCATGATTAACACATTTGTATTGTTCTTAGGTATTCATGTATGAGGTGTGTACTATTTCAAACCTTACACACAACACTCTTTATACATATAAACGTGTCAACTTTATGTTTACGCAGATATTACGAAGTGATTGTTTACATTTTCAAATATAAATTTGGTCCAACATATCTTTAAGGTATAAATGTATGTCTTCAATTGCAATATACATGTAATGACTGGCGGTGCTTTCCTTGGACACTGCATTTATCTCTTTAAAGTGGAATTATGGGCATTTTTCAAGTAAAAATTCAGCTGAAATAGATGTGTGTGTAAAAAAAGGTGGAGGAAATTATAGCTTTTAACCCAATATACCAAACCCTTCCTGTTACCAGTACGAAAAAATAACTTTCCAAATATGACTTTTCTTATTTTGACTGGGGCAGTCTTTTTGAGAAAAGTCAAACTGCACGCAGGAGTTGCTTCCCTTCAACTTCAGAAATCTCTACTTGTAGGTAAGGGAGATCACTGCGTTGAAGATTGAAGAAAAGAACTATTATTTTATTAGTCCAGTTTCTTTATTTATAAAGCACCAACTTCAAATGCTTATGCGGCATCATCTTTAATTTAACACATTTAAATGCACAACAACCGAAAATTGCTTTTATAGAACATTCACCAAAAACACACTGTGTGCAGTAAGATGCGCATAATGCCACTTTAAATGTTTTTGAGAAAAAGATTGTAATGTGGTTTTTTTTATATCTTTTTTACTGTATTATCTGTGATAATTTTATATACTTTTGATGTTGCATGTACCAATAAAATGAATTAATTTATAAAATATTTACTTTAACATGGTTATAGTTAGAGAGTGTAGGTAGCACAATGTGACCTGTACCAACAAGTTTGTTGCAAAGTAAATGTAATTGCATATCGAGAGTCGGAAGCAATATATTGCAAAGTTGATGTAACTGCATATCACCAGCCGGTAGCAATATTGCAAAGTTATTTCAACTGTAGTTAATAGCACTGAATTGCAAATTGAATCCAATTGCATATCGCTAGTCGGTAGCAATATATTGCAAAGTTGATGTAAATGCATTATCACCAGTCGGCAGCAAAGTTAATCCAACTGCATACCGCTAGTTAATAGCACTGAATTGCAAATTGAATCCAATTGCATATCGCTAATTGGCAGCTATATATTGCAAAGTTGATGTAAATGCATTATCACCAGTCGGCAGCAAAGTTAATCCAACTGCATACCGCTAGTTAATAGCACTGAATTGCAAATTGAACCCAATTGAATATCGCTAATTTGATTGATTTGCAAAGTGTTGATGTAACAATTTACTTTACGTGGTAATATAAAGAGAAGATTATTGCAAAGTTGATCCTGTACCGCTAGTTTGTTGCATAAATTCAAATGTAATTGCATATCGCAGAGTGGAGCAATATATTGCAAAGCTGATGTAACTGCATATCACCAGCCGTAGAATATATGCAACGTATTGCATTTCCAACTGTAGTTAATAGCACTGAATTGCAAATTGAATCCAATTGCATATCGCTATTCGGTAGCATTTATATTGCAAATTTGATGTTACTGCATATCACCATTGGTCTAGAGCAAGCAAAGTTAATCCAACGCATACCGCTGTTAGTAGCACCTGAATTGCAAATTGAATCCAATTGCATATCGCTAGTCTGGTAGCAATATACTGAAAGTTGATGTAATGCATATCACCAGTCACGTATCAATATATAGTCAATAGTGAATTGCAAATTGAATCCAATTGCATATCGCTAATTGGCAGCTATATATTGCAAAGTTGATGTAACAGCATATCGCCGGTCGGTAGCAATATATAGAAAATTTATTGCAAAGTTAATCCAACTGCATATCGCTAGTTAATAGCACTAAATTGCAAATTGAATCCAATAGCATATCGCTAGTTGGTAGCAATATATTGCAAAGCTGATGTAACTGCATATCACCAGCCGGTAGCAATATATGGCAAATTTATTGCAAAGTTAATCCAACTGCATATTGTTAGTTAATAGCACTGAATTGCAAATTGAATCCAATTGCATATCGCTAATTGGCAGCTATATATTGCAAAGTTGATGTAACTGCATATCACCACTTGGTAGCAATATAAGCAAAGTTATTGCAAATTAATCCAAGCATATCGCCGGGTTTAGCCAAATAATATAGCAATAGTTATTCAAATATTGAAATCAACAATGCATATCGCTAGTTATAGCATATGAATTGTAAAGTTATGCAACTGCATATCGCTGGGTATATAGCAACGTATTGCAAAATGAATCCAATGCATACGCTGGTTAGTAGCAATATAATTGTAAAGTTGATGTAACTGCATATCGCCAGTCGGTAGCAATATATAGCAAAGTTATTGCAAAGTTGAATATCAAGCATGGCATATTCGGCTAGCTGGTAGCATATATAGGAGAGTTATTGCAAAGTTAATCCAACTGCATATCGCTAGTTAATAGCACTGAATTGCAAATTGAATCAATAGTATATCGCTAGTTGGTAGCAATATATTGCAAGTGATGTAACTGCATATCGCCAGGCGGTAGCAATATATAGCAAATTATTGCAAAGTTCAAGTAACCAACTGCATATCGCTAGTTATACCACTGAATTGCAAGATTGAATCCAATTAGCATATCGCTAGTTGGGTATCAATTATCAAAGTTGATGTAACTGCATATCACCAGGCCGTAGCAATATATAGCAACTTATTGCAAGTTAATCCAACAGCATACCGATAGTTAATAGCACTGAATTGCAATTGAATCCAATTGCATATCGCTAGTTGTAGCAATTAATTGCAAAGTTGATGTAACTGCATATCTCACGGAGCAATATATAGCAAAGTTATTGCTAAGTTAATCAAACTGCATAGCCGCGTAGCTTAAAAGCAATAATTACAAAATTAATCCAACAGCATATCGCTGGTTGTAGCAATATATAGTAAAGTTGATGTAACTGCATATCGCCGTCGGTAGCAATATATAGCAAATTTATTGCAAATCAATCCAACGCATATGCTAGGTTAATAGCAATAATTTGAAAGTTGATCAACTGCATATCGCATTTGTGCAAAGCTAATTATTGCAAAGTTATGTAACTGCATATCGCCAGCTGAGCAATATATAGCAACGTTATTGCAATGTTAATCCAACAGCATACCTGCTAGTTAATAACACTGAATTGCAAATTGAATCAATTGCATATCGCTAGTTGTAGCAATATAAGCAAGTTGATGTAACTGCATATCGCGTCGGACAGCAATATATAGCAAATTATTGCAAGTTAATCAAACTGCATATGCTAGTTAATAGCATGAATTGCAAATTGAATCAATTGCATATCGCTAGTTGGCAGTATATATAGCAAGTTGATGTAACTGCATATCACCAGCCGACAGCAATATATAGCAACGTTATTGCAAAGTTAATCCAACAGCATGCCGCTAGTTAATAGCACTGAATTGCAAATTGAATCCAATTGCATATCGCTAGTTGGCAGCTATATATTGCAAAGTTGATGTAACTGCATATCACCAGCCGACAGCAATTTATAGCAAAGTTATTGCAAAGTTAATCCAACAGCATACCGATAGTTAATAGCACTGAATTGCAAATTGAATCCAATTGCATATCGCTAGTTAGTAGCAATGTAATGCAAAGTTGATGTAACTGCATATCGTCAGTCGGTAGCAATATATGGCAAAGTTATTGCAAAGTTAATCCAACTGCATACCGCTAGTTAATAGCACTGAATTGCAAATTGAATTGGTAGCAATATATAGCAAGGTTGGTGTAACTGCATATCGCCGGTCGGTAGCAATATATAGCAAATTTATTGCAAAGTTAATCCAACTGCATATTGCTAGTTAATGGCACTGAATTGCAAATTGAATCCAATAGCATATCGCTCGTTAGTAGCAATATATATTGTAAAGTTGATGTAACTGCATATCGTCAGTCGGTAGCAATATATAGCAAAGTTATTGCAAAATTAATCCAACAGCATAACGCTGGTTAGTAGCAATATATATTGTAAAGTTGATGTAACTGCATATCGTCAGTCAGTAGCAATATATAGCAAAGTTATTGCAAAGTTAATTCAACAGCATATCGCTAGCTGGTAGCAGTATATAGGAGAGTTATTGCAAAGTTAATCCAACTGCATATTGCTAGTTAATAGCACTGAATTGCAAATTGAATCCAATAGCATATCGCTAGTTGGTAGCAATATATAGCAAGGTTGATGTAACTGCATATCGCCGGTCGGTAGCAATATATAGCAAATTTATTGCAAAGTCAATCCAACTGCATATTGCTAGTTAATAGCACTGAATTGCAAATTGAATCCAATTGCATATCGCTAGTTGATAGCAATCTATTGCAAAGTTGATGTAACTGCATATCACCAGCCGATAGCAATATATAGCAAAGTTATTGCAAAGTTAACCCAACAGCACACCGCTAGTTAATAGCACTGAATTGCAAATTGAATCCAATAGCATATCGCTAGTTGGTAGCAATATATTGCAAAGCTGATGTAACTGCATATCACCACTTGGTAGCAATATATAGCAAAGTTATTGCAAAGTTAATCCAACAGCATATCGCTGGTTAGTAGCAATATATATATTGCAAAGTTGATGTAACTGCATATCGTCAGTCAGTAGCAATCTATAGCAAAGGTACTGCAAAGTGAATGTGTGTGTTCTTTAAAATAGATCATTTTTACAGTTATCCTCTAGAAACATTACTGAAAGTTATGATTTATTTGTCAATTTATGTATCTATAATACGAAAAGTGATCCGTTTTATCTATTCGAGCTTTATAAATCTTCATACTGGGATACTAGTTTCATTAAATGTTGGTACTCTTGTTACAAACGAAATTGTTTTCAGTGTGTCCGATAAATCAGACATGTTATTCCAATCAATGAATCTACAATTTTGTTTCCTCTTAATAAAACTTTTAATGTTATCTGGTGATGTCGAGTTAAATCCAGGACCAGTTGACTTGGCTGAAAGCGCTCTTTCTGTTTTTCATCAAAATATCATAAGCATTCGAAATAAATTTGAGTATATACGCGATAACTGGTTGGACTTTGATGTCATCTGTTTCGGAGAAACTCTTTTGGATAACTCAATCAGTAATGACATATTGAAAATGTTAAACTTCTGTGAAATTCATCGTAAAGATAATACATGTCACTCGGGTGGACTTTTAGTATACGTTAAGGATCATTTAATATCAAAAAGATTAATTGAGTTAGAAAATAACTTACCGGAATCTCTTTGGATTGAAATAAAATGCCGAAATGAAAAATACTTAATTGCAAATATATATAGACCACCAAACACAGGTGTTGAATTTTGGGACAGGCTAAATATTTGTCTTGAAAATGCTTTTCTAAAATGTGGTAAAATTCTGTTAGTAGGGGACATTAATGGAGACCAGCTTAATTCCAGTAATCATAAATTTCGAGACGTCCTCTTTTAAACAAAATGCATAGCGTTATTTCGGAACCAACAAGGGTTTCAGCTAATTCATCAACATTAATCAACCCTATTGCCATCTCTGATGCGGATTTACTTTTACATTCCGGTATTTTTCATATCCCGAGGCATATAAGTGACCATTTTGGCACTTTTATTTACATGAAGTTTTAGTTACCCCCATCTGTTCCTTATAAAAGACTAGTGTGGTATTATAACCGTGCAGGCTTCGATAAATTCAACAACTTGATCATTTCTTGATTTAAATACAATCGATGAGGCTTCCGAAAATTTTAATATTAAATTTATGGAACTAGCAAAATTCTGTATTCCGTCCAATTATGTAACGATAAGGCCAAAGGATAGACCATGGTACGATTCATTTATTCGTCGTACTTCCCGTAAAAGAGACCGTCAAAAATCTATAGCTATAAAATCAGGTAAAATTAATGACTAGAACGTTTATAAACACCTTCGGAATAAAGTAAACAATCTTAAAACACATGCTAAACAAAATACTATAATGACTTAGAATCTACATTAAGTGACAGTATGTATACTAATCCTAGATCGCATTGGAAAACACGCAGTTAAACAACTGGTAAAAGACAACAAAAACTGTGAAATTATACCACCGTTAAATGTTGATATCGATGGCAATGATGTAATTTATACGTCAGATACCGAAAAAGCGAATTGTTTAAATGATTACTTTGTATCTGTATCTACAGTTGATGACTCACGAACAAACCTTTTTTCCCAAAAACTAATAACGTCTTACAGGATTTTCATATTCAAGAACAAGAAATTATTGATATCTTATCTTCTCTCGTTTTAAATAAATCATCTGGGCCCGATGAAATAAGTCACAGGATGTTAAAAGAATGTAAAGACTCAATTTGTTTTTAAGAAAGGTAATAAAAATAGTCTTTCAAACTATAGACCTATATCTTTAATCAGCTGTGCTGGTTAGGTTATGGAAAGAATTGTGTTTAAACACATTAACAATCATCTATTTGCTAATAAGTTAATTTACGAAAGGCAATCAGGTTTATTACCAGGGCACTCTACTGTATATCAGCCGTTAGACATTTATCACCAAATCTGTTACTCTTTCGATAATAAAATCCCAACATGTATGGCTTTTTGTGACATTTCAAAAGCCTTCGACCGTGTCTGGCATGATGGATTACTTTTTAAATTAAAACAAAACGGAATTAAAGGGCAAATTTTGCAATGGATTCAAGATTATCTAAGTAATCGCAATCAAAAGGTATTTGTAGGTTCTTCATATTCTGATCGTAAGTATGTCACTGCAGGTGTTCCACAGGGCTCTGTACTTGGGCCCTTATTACTTTTAACCTATGTCAATGACATTGCAGACGACCTAATTAGTGTAACACAGCTCTTTGCAGACGACAGTTCTCTCGCAGTTTCCACCTCTGATATTGCTTCTATGGAAAGTACATTAAATGACGACTTAAATAAAATAGCTGAATGGTTCAAGCGTTGGTTAGTAACTTTTAATCCGAAAAAAACAGAAATGGTATTTTTTACTCTCGGATCTGAAGTCAAACCTTCTCTTTACTTTGATAGTGTTCTTCTTGATTACCGGTATGTTGACAGTCATAAACATTTAGGAGTTACTTTTAGATCAGGTGGTAAATGGCACGATCATATCAATAATATACTTTAATCTGCCTCAAAAAATCTAGGGTCAATGAGAGCATTAAAGTTCAAACTAAAAAGAAATACGTTAAATCAGATTCATATATCCTACATGAGACCTGTTCTAGAAAACGCATCAACAGTCTGGGATGGCTTTGCAGATTACGAAAAACATTCTCTTGAAAAACTCCAATATGAGGCTGCACGTATTGTCACAGGTCTTACGAGGTCTGTTTCTATCGAACGACTTCTTAATGAAATTGGTTGGGTATCTCTGTCCGATAGACGAAAAATTCAGAAACTTGTTACCATGTATAAAGCCAAACATCGTACAATTTTTTTTTTTTATTATTTTAACGTCGCACCGACACATGATAGGTCATATGGCGACTTACATTACCGGACTATCTATTACATCTAATTCTAGATACAGTTGCCAATGATATGCTCTATCTCCTACCTACATATTATTGTATTGGCGAAAGGCTGTACTCGGTTTTCCATGCTCAAATGCGTAATAAATGCAGTAATTTAAATGCTGATTTATATAGAAATCATTTGAGAGACAATGCTGCATGTGATTGTGGTCACGATATTGAAGATGCTGAACATTTTCTCTTTAAATGTAGACATTATGCTTTACAAAGAATACAGTTTTTTAACGCCATGCGAATTTTTCATCCACTGAATATGCGTACTCTTTTGTTTTGAGATGAAAATTATACTGAAGAAGAAAATTCACTAATATTTTTAGAAGTACAAAAATATATCAAACATACAAATCGTTTTCGTTAAGATATCTGATTGCTGCCGTAATACTTTAGTATATAAACTTACCTCACACCAAGTAACGACCCGAGACTCTGGACTCTCCCTCTCCTTATATTTCCATCTATCTCGCTTTCTCTTAATTTCTACAGTTAAGTCATTCTACTTCTTCTCCAACATTGTTGTTATTCATTTTGCTTAACTTCGTTCTCTTCCAATTACATTTTGTCATTTTTCATAAGAATACAATGCGATCAATAATATAAAACTTTCCTTTAAATATACCTTCGGGGACGGACAGAACTACTAATGTTATATGAACTTGTGGTCCAACCCTTTTACCTTTCTTAGAGTGTTTGTATATTTTCTGTATATGTACATTGTAAATGTTGTCAAAAAAGGAAGGAATAAAATATGTTTAAATCAAATCAATCAAACAATTTTTGGTACAAGTATTCTATGTCATCAAGTATAAATGCGGAAAACTATAACTTACATAATAAAGCTGAACTATCCTTACACATTTTAACGAATCTTCCAAAGCACTAAGTAAGGTGTCGGCAGAAGCTTGATTTGTAGACCATGTACCTACACAGTAAAATGAAACTATATAGTTGCAAGGTGACGCTCGTTATGGTTTTTTAAGCATGCGTTTGTGACGCTAGGGCTTTGCCGTAATTGGTCTGGTATATTGTGGTGGTGATTTAGTTTGTATAAATTCTCTCTACTATATACTAATTTATAATGCGAACTTGTATCTTAGCGGATCTCACGTATGGGAAAGTCAATTGTTCTGAATCTAATTATCTCCCTTAATGCAAACTATCTCTATTTATTCAATGTATCCTCGAGATCTAGTTAACTTTTAGAGAGAGAAAATATAGCTTCTCTGGCCCCAAACAGTTAAAAAAGACTAAAATGTCACTACTGATTTGTGAGATATGAAAACAGAGATTTGAGTACATATATGCAAATGTTGAACCAGTATGAATGTGTAATACAATTCGAGCTCGTATATAAAGCAGCGTCGAAACTAATCTTACTGGGTTAGTGGACTTACTGTGGTGCCATTTTTCACGTCTTTGGTATGAGGATCGAACTCACGACCTCCCGCACTCGAAGCGGACGCTCTACCTCTAGGCTATCGAGGCGGTCAATTTACGATTTATTTAGTTACATATAAAGAAAAAAATGTGCAACATTTCAGTTTTGTAAATGTTCAAATGACGGAGAAATCGGTGATAAATTAGCGTTGATGATGTACTGTGTTTTGAGTTTTCAAAGTAACATTTGTACTCTGTATTGCCGTTTCGTGTACTGAGTATTGATATTGAAAATGATGCATATTTTCAGCATTAATGGTCATTGAATAGACAAGGCATGTAATGGCATATGCCCAAATGACGGAATGTCTTTTTCGGTTTGCAGATGACATTAGACATCACAGCGAAAATAACAAGCACCAGTTTGAATACTTAAATGACAACTTACAATTACAGCGGCATGCCAATAGTCACTCCGAGAAACTGTCTACAGACTAGCCTTTGCCAAGTACAGACCCAGACACAAGTACACCCGTGAAGTTCTTATAAAATGTAACACAGGATATGATGACGATGTATGGAAAAGGTTTCTCCTTGTAAGAAGAACAAACATGAAAATATATAATCCTGTTGCCTTTAAACTTCAAAAAGACATAAACCTTGGTCACTTAATGACCTCTATTGGTTTTGGTGCCAATAGTTCAAAGGTCAAGGTCGTAGGGGCTTTGAACTTTTAAAGTGGTTTCTCCTGAATAACCTTAGGCTCATTTGACATAGAACCTTCTATCTAGCTTACTTGAAAATTTCTTAAAATAATATCATCAATGCTATTTTAATTGCTTTAAATATATTGTTCTGAAAGGTAATCAGCTCACCGCTTGCTTTTTCCGAAACAAAATGGGTGTCATATGCACTGAGCAACCTGTTTTAAAAATAGGAGGAAACAGTGCCAGTTGTTATTCTTGAAATATATTTTGCACACTTCATTTACAAGATATATGTCATTTCTATGCAAACAGTTCGTTGTTACTTTTATGTGATCAACTTCCTTGTTGGTCAAAATAGTATATTTCTTGTCAAGGTCAACTTTTAACAATAACAAACGATCAAGAACTGACTTGAAGATCATTCCGAAGTCTTACATGTATTCATACTGTTGAATGTAAAATGATTTTTATGATCTTTGTTATTTCATGAATCTGTGTTTACATTTCAAGTTTGTTCAATAAATACTTCAATGAACATATGACTATTTGCTCTTTTATCAACGTAAGACATGGCCTTTAAAATATTGCTTGTCAAATAATGTTTGGTGAAATAAATCTGTCACAACAGAACCTATTTCAGTATCAATGCCCAGTCTTTTATGTGGGAGTAATCTATTGATATCACTTTTATGCAGTAAATAGCTGCTTCTTTTAATGTCAATAAGTATTCGTCTGTCTGGCTTTTCTCTTTCCTCTTAATTTAGCGTCAGAACTGTGGTATCTGTTATATGCAAGCAGTTGTATTATTGTAAAATCCACGGAAGGTTTATGCCTGTTCTTCAAAACAACTTGCAGTCTTCACTATACCTCATATTAACCGAGTTGTCGATGGAAACATCTTGCGATGTCAAGAAAAAACAGAAATCTATATCGTCTAAAGGAAACTTTCCTTGACAAACAAACTGATTAAAAGCTATGAATTCATCCATCTATTTTGTAACATTCTTTCAAAGACTGTATAACAATGTATACTCTCCTAAAACTTCTTCTGTCCATGGAATTACACCCTATGCATCATTGAAGGTTCAATGTACACCAGCGTCTCTAAGTCATATTTTGGTACTGGTAGCATTTGTAAATGTTGAGTTCTGCTATAGGGCGTGGTAGGTAGCATGCATGTCCACTAAATAGGCCCCTCACAAATTGCCCAAATCAAATTTGTCTTTACTACCTTTCTTTCTGTTGGGAATTGGTCCTTTTTGTAAGCGAGTTCCTTTTTTGAAACATGTATTTTGATATTTTCAGAATCAACAGTACTTTTTTCTGTTTTTTTTTTCTCTGCATATTTCTGGCGTTATCTTGTAATTCACTTTTTGCGGTTCTGGTCGTTGGCGTACTACATGTATATTTTTTTCGTCATTTGGGTGGTGTTCAACAAAATGACATACAATGACCTCAAACTCGTTCGTCGAGCTATAAACACACATAAGTTGAATCTGCAACGAAAACAAATCATAATATAGTATTTATTAATAGGGCGGAGCTTTCTGAAAGATATTGAGAGTAAGACTTTAGTGACATACCAATGCCAATTTTAAAAAGATACCTTTAACTGTTTTTGGGATAATTCATGTAATATTAACTTAAACAATGCTCAACATCACATAGCGTAAAAATAAATGTATTTTATTAGTATAAAATGTTTTATGGACGAGATGGTTCCATATAATCCCGTACGGCCGTTGGCCGTATAGTTAAGCAGCAGCAAACTGTTTCACACGTGATAATCTGAAAATAGATGCGCATGCGCACAAACGACTTTCTCGTAAAACAAAGAAGACAGCTTTCTTATTTCTTTCGCAGAATATTTACATGTTTTACTTGTTAGAATTTGTTTAATTTAATTATAGTTATTTGCATACGGTGACATTTGCATTTGCTCACCTTACGGAGATTCTTACACTTCGGATTTATTGCGGATTTCTGCATTATTTGGACATATATAGTGTTGTGCTGAATTTTCTTTGTTTGGTTTTCTTTATTTGGCGGACTTACGCTAAACTAAATATAGTCTTTATAGATCTACATGTAAACATAGCGTATGGTTTTCATATTTATCACTTTTTTGACAAACGTTTAAAACATTCGTGCAGACTTGAGTTATTAGCTAAATTTTGCCTGCACAGTCTCGGCGCAATACTTGGCGGGTAAACGACCTGCCGAACAATCTGGACATTATACTGGACTTTCATTCAGCCGGACTTTGTCAACGTGATCATTCGGCACGAACGATCTGTGTAACGAAGAAAAACAGCAAAAAAATCGGAAATCTAGTGGATATTTTATTATATATTCTTAAAGTGCCAGACGTTGTTGTGTGTATCCTGACCGACTGAATACCATTTTGACATTGAGAGTTTTAGTAACAAAGTCCATGAATGAAACAGAAGACTGGTTCATTATTGGAAAGAAATTTCGTCGATCCTCTGGCGTTTAAAGGATTTGCCCTGGTTGTTACGTTTAACAGACGTCAGAAGTCCTTTGTTTCAAATTAAAGCAGTTGAGTATAGCTTGCTTATTTTAATTAGTACGAGTATATATGTTTACTCTCTGCATGGGCTTCTGAACTGAAGTCTACAGGTTCCCTGATAATTTTAAAGCATCTGAAGAAGCTTAGAAGTTTATATAGTATTCAGTAAGCATGTCAAGCTTATTAATGTTGTCATGTTGGAAAATATATCCGGGCATGAACCCGAGTTTTCTGCTAGTTTTGAAACTTGCATCCTAAATATATAGAGACTGGCACCAGAGATTTTATGTTTTATGAATTGTGTGTTTATTGTGTTTGTATATATCAGGGCTAATGCCCCCCGATTTGTCTTCCGGGCAAGTTCCTGAGTTTTTTCCAGGCAGGTACCCGAGATTTTTCTGGGCTGATACTCGAGACTTTTCCGGGCTGGTACCCGAGATTTTATTTCCGGGCTTGTACCCGAGATCACATATTTTCAAGATATTTTATTGTTTATGGTATTTGAGATTTTCCGGGCTAGTACCCGAGGCTGCTCTAGTACCTGAGATTTTTCGGGCTAGTACCCGAGGCTGCTCTAGCTCTTGTATATATCTAGTATATTTTAATTTTGTCTAGTACCCAGGCTGTGACTTCAACATTTACGTCAAATTATTTGTTATTGTTTGTATATAAGGGCCAGGGTGTTACATGATCTTGAATATTTGTTATTCGGACTGGTTTAATTTAATTCAATCATTCATTTGAAATTTCTTATTCCAGGTATGCCTGGGAAGCGCCAAGCAGCAACGGCGACCAAATCAAAATGTACATCGCCATGCTGTCCTCCACCAGCCGCGGACAGCGATGCACTTAAAATGACAAATGTGCAGTCGAAGTAAATGAAAAGGTGTAAAGGAGCGGCAAAAGCTCCTAATAAACCAGTCATAGACACTGACACTGGAAGTGATTATGCGGCAACAGATCAGCCACAACAGGCTAAAGACAAAAGTGGCCATAATACGGTTAATAAGAAACGATTAAATAACTCTTCTAAACGCCGAAAAAGGTCACCATCTCCAATAGCACCCTGCAGCTCTTCTGACACAGACATTACAGATGAGCAGACCGAGGTTCAAAGCATTTCGTCGGACAGCGAGGACAATTTACTCGACAGTGTGTTGGCAAATCATAAGAACTCCATAACAGGTAACAAGGGACAGTCATTTTCCCCATTAGATGCCCCAATCTGTACCCAAATCAATGAAAAAATTCAGAAGAAAATTTGGAAGCACAAATATGTAGATTTTGGAGACTTATTACCTATCAATGTTTGTCATGACCAAGATAATTCCTCCTTCAACTACTAATCAATCAGGGCAGGGGGAATCCAAATATTAACATCCTTCCCACGAACAAAAAACAAAAAATACACAATATTCATCAATGGACAACAGCCTTCATGAGGTTTGTTGCCATTTACTCTATGAAATATCCGTCAGAAACTCCTGCTCTAATGAAGTATGGAGAACTGGTTCGGGATCTGGAATCCAAGAATCATAGCAATGCCTGGTCACTCTATGACTTTCAGTTCCGCACACTAAGGGCACAGATCCAGATCCCTTGGGATCGGATGCATTCTGAATTTTGCATTCGGGCCACAACCACCTCCGTCACATCTCAGCCCTTTCGTCAGTATCGCCGTTCCGGCGGCTCAAACACCAATTTCTCCCGTTACAGTTCCCACAGAAATAAATCATACAATAACGGAGAGTTCCTCCCCAACACATGCTGGCCCTTCAATAGAAGAGGGTTCTGCTCCGCTGTCAAATGTTTCCCACACATTTGCGGCTATTGTCGGGGTAACCACTCGGCAAAATCATGCCCCATCGGTTACAGACAAGACACTTTGCCCAGTCAACCACCCCAACAATCACAGTCAGGTTCAACACATGCTAAGCCAACACAAAAAACTAAATAGCCAGGAAGTGTCTAAGGCAATTACCCCGATTAAGATAAGCCCCCTTTCGTTCTGGATTAAAGGCTATAAACTGGCAGATCATCTATTGGAAGGTTTTAAGAATGGTTTCCGTTTAGGTTTTGTTGGCGATAGATGCTCCTATACAACGAAAAATCTAAAATCTTGCTATGAGTTACCGGAAGTTGTGTCGGCAAAATTAGAAAAAGAAATAGCGTTAAAAAGGATAGCGGGACCTTTCAGTATCCCCCCTTTCCAACCTTTTAGGGTAAGTCCTATAGGAGTAGTCCCTAAAAAGGAGCCAAACTCTTATAGGTTAATTCATCATTTAAGCTATCCACTTGGTAATTCTGTAAATGATTTTATCGGTCCAAACCTCGCCACAGTCCAGTACTCTACTTTTGACCAAGCAGTTACCATGGTTAGGAATTTAGGTCAGGGCTGTCTGATGGCTAAAACAGACATAGACTCGGCATACCGTATCATACCCATTCATCCAATTGACTATTCACTTCTAGGTTTTAAATTCAATGACTCATACTTTTATGACCGTTCGCTCCCCATGGGTGCTAGCTCTTCTTGCGCAATCTTCGATCGCTTCAGTTCAGGTTTGAAGTGGATAGCTCAATGTAAGCTTTCAATTCCTCACATCCTGCATATTCTAGATGATTTCCTTATTATGGGCCCCAAAGATTCTAACAAATGTGAAACTGATTTGAGGGTATTTCTCGATTTATGCAGAGCTATTCGAGTTCCTATAAAACACGAGAAAACTGTCACAGCGACAACTGTGATCACATTCATGGGTCTGGAACTTGATTCTAACAAAATGGAAGCTAGGCTACCTAAAGACAAACTTGTCAAACTTTACAATTTACTGGTGTCTTACAAATCACGTAGGAAAATTAAATTACGGGACTTACAATCCCTTTTAGGTCTTTTGAATTTTTGCTGCAAAGTAGTGCTACCAGGTAGGGCCTTCCTCAGACGATTAATTGATCTCACCAAAGGTGTGTGCAAACCCCACCATAGGATAACTATAAGTAAAGAAGGGAGGCGTGATTTAGAAGCATGGTACTATTTCATCGAACATTTCAATGGGAAACACATTTTACTGGATCAAAAATGGTTAACTAACCAGGCTTTACATCTGTTTACAGATGCCTCAGGTTCAATTGGGTACGGAGCTATTTTAAATACTCAGTGGTTTTACGGGACTTGGCCTGTAACTTTGGCTGATTCACATATCACATACAAGGAATTTTTTCCTATAACGTTGGCTCTTGAATTATGGGGCTCTCAACTGGCAAACAAATGCATTGTCTTACATTCTGACAATAATGCTGTAGTACACATCATAAACAAACAGTCCTGTAAGGATTCTCAAATCATGTATCTAGTGAGGAGTATGGTACTTGCCTGTATGAAACACAATATCCTCGTACGCTCAGAGCATGTGCCAGGCAAACAGAACACTTTAGCAGATATGCTTTCTCGTTTACAGATAGAAGAATTCCTGAGGAACGCCCCTTACGCAGACAGGGTAGCCACGCGTATTCCAGAGGCCTTGCTCAAACACCATTGAAACGAATTGTCAGCTCTTTATTAGATGGATCTTTGGCTTAAAGCACAAGACATTCTTATCGAACGGCTTTTAAACACTTCCGTTCTTTCCACATTAGTTATTACGGTACCCAACCAAAGGCAATAATTTCAAACAATAAATTAACAAGTTACATAGCTTATTACCATTCCATAGGCATGAAATACACCAGCATATGCTCTAGAGTATCAGCCCTTAACTATATAAATAAATTACAAGGGGCAAACACTACAGGTCGCTCTTACAGTTTCTTAGTGAAAACGTGTCCTTTTGGGATGTAAACATTTTTCAACAAGTTCGGACAAAAGGCTGCCAATTACAATAGGAATTTTGAGGAAATTGATTTCTGTTCTACCTAAATTATTCAACACGGCCTACAACATTTCTCTAGTGAAAGCTATGTTCACACTCGCATTTTTTGCACTTCTACGGGTAGGTGAAATAACCACGTCAAGTATGGCGAACCACACTGTCTCGGTCACAGACATCTCAGTTAAGACGAAAAAGGGCAAACCTGTTAATTTATGTGTTTCGCTTAGTCATTTCAAACACTCTTCTTCACCTTTCACTATCACGTTAAAGCCACATAAGCGCACAAAGTTATGTCCTGTTCTTGCGGTACACTCTTTCATGAACAGGCGTCCTAAACAAAGTGGGCCATTTTTTCTTAACGAATCAGGAATACCGGTCACAACCAAACAATTTAGTCGCATTTTAAAGGAATGCATTGCGAAGATAGGCTTAGACCCAAAATTATACACATCTCATAGTTTTCGCATTGGGGGTGCGACACTAGCCCATTCATACAACTTCACAGATTCTCAAATACGTAAATTGGGAAGATGGAACTCAAATGCCTTTCAGTCATATTTGCGGCCTGATTATGTTCATTTCTAAGAGACTTTTGACTGTCCCTTGTTGCTGGGTTTATTGTACATATGTATATATACATTTGTAGTTTAATAAGTAACATTTTGATTTCAACAGTTTTGAAAACGGAACAGGCAAAACTTGTCGTTAATGCCATTGAGTAGGATACACTACACACTTTTTGGTACTGTTAAAACGCGTAACACTATATTAGTATCGTAATAGTGACAAACAATTTCATTGACTGACTCAGGCGGCAATGATTATTGAGTTATTTAAAAAGGACATATTGGCCAGCTGTTGATGTTATGTGTTTTAAGTTTACATTAAAGAAGTGTTCTGAGCCAAAAGAATTAATATTTGAAGTCATTATAACTGGCTTAAGCGGCTTTTTTGACTTTAAGTATAAGAACTGAACTTTTTGACACTTCTGATACTGTCATTTTAACTATTATTGGCTATGTTATTTTTATCTTTTTGGACGACATTTTGACTGTCTTAGGCAGCAATTTGTGCTTTGATTCTACATTGATGAAGTGTTCCGAGCTAAATAATTTGATTTTATTTGCGATGTCATTATGACTGACTTAAGCGGCATCTTGAACTAGCGGTATAGATGTGAGCTCTGACACTTCCTACTGTCATTTCTACATTTTATTTTTATTATTGTTTTGTCATGTTTACTATCTTAGGCAGCAATTTGTCTTAAAACATACAGGTGTTACCTACATACAGCTTCTTCCTGATTCAGTTGACTGTTTAAGGCAGCAATAGGGATAGGAAAGGCTTATGTAGTTGTTTACATTACATAAATGTTGTTTACATTACATAAATATTGTTTACATTACATAAACAATGTTATCAGTTGAGATATAGAAATCCATTTTATATTATATACATTTCTTGAAGGTTCTAGAGTTTGCTTGTCTGGGCGGCCATAAAGACCTGGTCTGAGTGAGGTCTTTATGTTGTGGCGGAATTTTATTTCCCAGATAAAACAAAATTGATATGATCTATGTTTTAACAATTCTAGTCGACAAACTAAATGTGTTTTGATATTTTGTATTTCATGTTTTTGATACCGGCTTAAATAAAAGCCCATTTACAACTTACATATCTCTTGTTTTTAATTTTGTCTTACAAGCTACGCAAACTCTCGAACCTTCCCTAAGAACCACTTGATGGCCATAAATGTATTTATTAGTATAAATGTTTTATGACGAGATGGTTCCATATAATCCCGTACGGCCGTTGGCCGTATACTTAAG